>NC_047669.1:47485446-48792446 GCF_011762505.2 Arvicanthis niloticus
GAGAGAGAGAGAGAGAGAGAGAGAGAGAGAGAGAGAGAGAGAGAGAGAGAGAGAGAGAAAGAGAGCTGTGTGTGTTTGAGTGTGTGCAGTGAACAAGGCTGCTACCAAGAAGAAGGACAGAAAATTCCATGCTTGCAGAAAATAAGATTAAACATTTTCTTGGAACTTGAATTCTCCTTCACTCACACTCTTGGTCAACCCACCTATGATTTTAGACACTATCATGATGACATCTCTTCTGTTTGTTAACCTCACTGCAATAGCGCATAGAAAACCTTTCTTCCTGCTCTTTCCATACCAAAACACTGATTAATAGTTTTATTTCTCAACTCCCTAAATCAATAAGAAAAATATTCCACTTTATTCTTGCTTTATTATTCCTATTCATTCTCCAGTTGTTGTTCATTCACAAAAACCCCTCTGCACAAACATAAGAGTAGTCTTTGAGTTGTCAAATCCAAAGCCCTGTCTTTCATCAGTCTACCTGATGCTACACAACATTTAATCTTTCTCTATTCATCTTCATAGCCCTCAGAATTCTGCCTACTGACTCACTCCTCTCATTTTATCATCCAGGTTCTGGGATGCTTCTCAGTATCTCCCTCTGGGAAATGTCACCCTGAGATCCTACCATTAGGAAGTAATGCTTGAATACATTTACAGATAGTCTGGGGAAGTATTAATGATCTTCCAGAACTTTACATACACGGTTGCTGAGCTTCACTTAAGCTATTATTTTCAGTTGCCTTTGAAAGACACTTTCGGTACTCCACAAATCTCAAGGCCTTATCACCAAAGACAAACAACTGTAATGTGGGCTAGGGCTTGGTATATTTGTATATTTGCTCTCCTCAAAATTCTAAGTGACAAATTGGAAAATAAAATTATTCCTTTTATCATTTTTCATAAATCTTTTGTCTTACTCCTTCTACTATCCCGATAGAATTCTTAGCCAAAGCATTATTCTGTGTATTCAGATGCTCCCTAGACAGGATCTCTAGTGTTCTTGTATGTTTCCCTGGACCCTGCCTTAAACATCATCACCTTGATTTCCCAACCTGATGCTCAGTTCCTAAGTCTCATCTTCCTAGTTGACATCAATGCCTCTTTCAAGCTTTCCTTTTAACACTATTACAAGGAAGTAAAAATATAGATATATAATTATATATACATATATATGTAAATTATATATAAAATATATGAAAAACTTTTCTCTAGCTTTCATAGTGATGAAAGATGCTATCCAATTTTCTGGGAGAGAAAAATATCATTGATGATTTACCCAATTATAGACCCTAAAAACTGTAAGACCTAACTAGTTGGAGAAGGAACAGAATTACATACATATAATAAATGTTTAAAGAGCTAAATATTCTCCTTCTTAAAATATATCATTATTCTCTTGTCCATCTTGCTTTCTTTTATAAGTTGACAATTTTTATAATGTATTTAATTTTAGTTTCTGTGCATTGGTATGAGAGTATCAGATTCACAGAATGAAAGTTTCAAATAGTTTGGAGCTGACAAGTGGGTGCTAGGAAATGAACGCTGGTCCTCTGGAAGAACAGCCAGTACTGTTACCCACTAAGCTATCCCTCCAGCCCCTGATTTTTCTTTCTTTACCCTGTATTAAGATTATGAACTTCCCATTCTTCAGTCAAGACCTTGTCTACTCAAAAATTTTGAGGCTTTTTCAAGACTGACATAGATACTTAACAACTAAAAATTGTTTTCCCAATTGAAAATATCTTGCTAACTTGGACATTTTTGATCCATAGTGGTATTATATTATTATAAATATAATGTCATTTTAGCTAATAAAACTTTCAAATGTAATATAAAATATCAAAAACAAACTTTGAAAGGTATGTCAACCATCTTCAGTACGCTATGGAAATTTGAGTTTATCAAGCTTCTTCAAATTAAGAAGTCACTTGAAGCAAATATACACAAATTCATTGCCCAATATTCAGTGTGTGATTTTCATGTTGTTTATATATTTTAAATGTATGTAAATTATGAGTAAACTTGACCTATGTACCTATACAATATTTGTGTCTCGCATATATAGAAGACCCAAAGGCAAAATTATATAGCAGTTTTAGTATGCATACATTTGGACTGAGCTAAGCTATATAAAAGGATAGATAGACTCTTCTGCTTTTTTGGTGATGCCAGTGTTCATCTACAGGGCAAAGCATGTGGAATATAAGTAGATCAATAGAGACAAGAAAGAGGAATGAAGGGAGAGAAGAGGGAACAAAAAAGGTAATGACAAAGAAAAACAGCGTATGGTTTCTATGTTATTCAGAATCTAAATTTAAGTTTTGTGTGTGTGTGTGTGTGTGTGTGTGATAGAGTGAGTGAGAGAGAGAGAGAGAAAGACAGACCGACAGACAGACAGACAGACAGACAGACAGACAGACAGAGTAAATCAGACTGTGAGAGGAGGGATAAGAAGAATAAAGGATAGGTAACTATGATCAGGACAATAATATAAATATATGAACATCCTAATGAAAGTAACTAAAACCCTTAATAAAAACCTTTCCTTCCCTCAATTTTCATGAATTTAGGCATGCCTATTTTCAGGTTAAAATTTTTTTACCTTTTATTAGCATGTTTTGATGCCAAATTGCTCTTCATTAAGGTTTGATTTAAAAAGCAGTTTGAAATATGTTTTAAAACAAAGATCATCATTGCAACATGAATCCTCAGTCTTAGCCTTCCTTCTCCATTATCACCAAGAGAAACCCTGAACATTCCTTCATCTACAGAGGGATTATGTCCAATTCTGAAAGTCTAACTTCACAGTTGGCAAGAGTCCATTTGACAAATAGTGGAAGACACAGTCTTCAGGCTAGCCAAAACCACAGTAGTGTTCTGATCAAATAGATCCAAACCCACAAGGCTTTTCTGAGTATTATTTACAATTCTGCTGTGAATGCATGGCTAGACTGAGCTTAGGCAAGTCAGCCAGGAAAAGCCAGGGTGTCTGATGATATATCAAACCCAAATTTTATATCATTAATTTTACTACCATTATATAGCTTGTATCTTTGTTTCCCAAAGGTCTGACCCAAAATTCAACAATAATTTGTCATTCCAAGCTTTAATATGTTCACTAAGTACTTTGGGGGATACTTTCTTAAGGTGGGTAATATGGTAAAATTTAATTTTCTGAAAGCCATTGTTAACATGAAGCCCATTCTGACCACAAAGAAATATTTATGGAGTCACTGAACGCCCTCTTCTTGGCTCTCACAGGAAACTTTAAGAGTTAGTGATCCTGTCTTATTATGATGTCCATTGTATTTATATAATTTAGTGACTAAGAGCAACCCAAAACTGAGTAGTCATTAACAAAATGAATGACAAATCTGGGCACTAAAGTTGGACTTGTGGATCATTAGTTATACAGTCTGCACCTACAGAAAAATTATGATATCTCTCAAATTTCTTATCTGTGAAATAGGATTAACATGCTAATACCCTCATAACCTGACTGTAGATAGTAATCATTATTAAACATAGAGTTCTAGAATACGGTGAGAAACCAATCCCTGGCCACAACGCTGACGACAATAGAAAAATTTTTGTCAGAGTTTGGTCTACAAGATAAACTTGTTCAACCCTTCACTATTGTATACATTGAATCATAGTTGACTTTTTCTTTTCTACACAACTCTGTCTTAGAAAATGAACCTTTCCCTAAAAATTCACTTTTGGCCTATATAATATGTTGCCTAATATATTGTTGCTGATTTTTTTAGGAAATAGCCAAGTAGGTTCTTTTTCTCCAATATTCTTCTTTGTGGTGGAAGATAATGTCACCTGATTTGAATAAACATACCAGTGAGGAGTCTTGAGTAACAGCCAAGGAAAGAGGTTGACATGAATGGAAGCAAAATCACAGTAGGTATAGTGGTGGTTTTCTTTTAACATACAAGAAACCCAAATATAGAGTAGAAGGGCTTTATTTTAAGAAGAAAGAATATTGGGGATATCTTTCAGAGATCTGAGGTAAGCCATTCATTTTATAGGATACAAAAGTGGTAACGGTAACACTGGGTGTATTTATCTATGGTTTCTTAAATAGCAATCTATTTGTCTTTCCTGTATTTCCTGTACGTCATAGATGCAGAAAAATAGTAATACCTGTTCTTTTATACTTCAAAGTAAAATGTATTAATAGAGTACAACAAGAGTTAAAGCTTATGCAGACTCTCTTATGGCATAGTTCAAGGTATAAAATAATATGTTTCTTGGTTACATGATTTTTCATGAAATGAGAATAATTTTTAAGTGCTGTGCTAAACACATTATATCACAGTACAAAATAATATGACACAAATATTTACTAAAAGATGAAAAGCTAGACATGATAGGAAGAGATGATAATTATGTGTGTGTGTTTGTATATGTAATGAATATTACTTTTTTCCTTACAATTAAAATAGTAAGAGCAATATTTTGTACTTATTTGCGAAAATGTTCCTGAGGAATTCAAATATTTTCCAAAATATCCTTTAAATGTGGGCTCAGTTGTTCCTGAAATGTTTTGGAATAAAGAACTAATAGCTATCGGCTGAGATATACGAATTGTGAAAACTTATTATAATGTAACATACTATCTCTTTTCTTTCATTATTCATTGATCCTCTTTTCTTTCTTCCCCTCTCAGCCTTCTCTTTCTCTCCTCTATTTTTGCCAGGTACCACGGCATAGTTCTCAAAATCACACTTTTCAGTCACAGAGAAAAAAATATATCCAGAAACTGTCTCCTGATAGTGTTTTGAGGAGAAGCATGAACACCGGACAGAAAGAACAGTTCCAGCAATGGTGATACAGAGAAGGAGCTGGAGAGCAAACGCCTGTAATAAAGTATGTGACCATTCAGAAAGCAGTTTCAATGAAAAGAAGAAAAGAACATCAGTTCAGCTGATGCCATACCCAACTCTTACTAAACGGCTATTATGATTAGAGCATGCATGAGCGTAGTTATGAAATATGAAGGGCACACAAAACAAAAGAGCTAAGTAAACTGGAGAAAAAATGGGCTGAGAAGAGCTTTAGCGACAAAGACACATTCTTTGGTTCTATCTACATCTCCAGGTTCTGAAACATAACTTAGTGAATATTTTTCCCAATATCTAAAAACATGTGGAGAGAAGGCCATTAGAAAAAATAAGCAGTCACGGTCTACATGTGCAATGAATACCAGATGCTGCTCGGCACCCACATGCAGTATCTTTCACCACTTTGCCCCGACTGTAATTCTCTAATCATTTCCACCTATTCAGTTTTTCCTTCGCAGCTTTTCGTGAGTTGGGATCATGTCAAACTCCTCGAACAACATTAAATTAATTTTTGCAATGCTCTTGAAAAAGCTACATGTTAAGCCCACTTTTGGTTCTCTGGATTGACTATAAAGCATAAACATAAAACGAGACAGCTATCAAAAGATAAAAGGTTATCAATGCAGGTAAAGAAATGTGTGTAAAAACCCTCATTGACACATAGAGGGATTTAGTTACAGTATAACTTATTTGACTATATATGGAGTCAAGAAATGATTCCAATTTTATATGTGTGGTGCAACTGTTGTTTCATTTTGCTATGCTTCTACTGTGTTGTCCAAAGGTGTAAGATCCTCTGGAGCTGCAGTTACAGGCAGTAGTAGTTTATTCAACGTGTATGTTGGAATACCAACCTTGTAACATCTCCAAGTGAAGTATGTACTCTTAACTGCTGAACCATGTTTCTAGGATGAAGTATGTGATACATTTTTTAGTTCACTGAATTTACAGCCTTCCACTCATTTAACTGTTTATATTAGGATCCAGACAACTCAAATTATCCTGTGATTATGTTTACTGGAGCTATTTTACATCTATCAGTATGTATACTGAAGAATCAATCACGTGGCTTAGGTAATATGAGTCAATTTTATTGTTAAAAGGTTCATTTCTCAGCCATCGATGTAGGATTGTATGAGTCACTGTTCATGTGAGCACAATAAATCTCCCTTTTATCAACAAATATAAAATTACAGCAACATTTCATAATCAGATTTTTATATCAAAATCCTTTTGTCATATAATTCTAAATTACTGGGGCACATTAACAGAGGAAGTTGAAGCAAGAGGAGTCTCTACCTTTATTATATAAATTGCAACTATAAGAACATATTTTAAAATATTTTCACATACCGTGAGAAACATTTTATAAATCACACGAAAACATTTCCCGTGAGGCTTTACATTTGTGGCTCATTTAAAACCAAAACTGTATGTGATACTTCATTTGGTGACTCACTGGAATTTTTTCACGGTTGAGTAAAGAAAATACTTAATTATCATAAAAATTAAAATTTCCTTTGGGAAGAAAATGTTTGTATTTTATTTATTTGCACTTGTCTATAGGTCCTGAGACATACTGCAGTACCATCATGGACACATGAGTCTCAGGTAAATAACCAAACTCCTAATGGAGAGTCGTGACAGAGAGAAATGTGATGGAATCGCTGTGTATGTGGAGACGTGGATTGCATACATTACTGGGTATATTTCCTTCTTAAGAAACTGGCTGCACTGCATAGGATTTCCTTAATTAAAATAAATGGCTGATCAAATTGACTCAGTATATCTTAGTACAAAGGAGTTAAACATTGTGGTCAAGAACTTGAACCTTGAAGTGAGACACTGATGGGTGAAAACTGGTTGGCAACGTATTATCTGATTTATATTGGGCAGCTGTCAGACAATGAACATAACTGTTGAAAGTATTAAGTGTGTCATCTATAAATAGAAATGCTTCTTGTGGTGCCAGGAACATAGTAATTTACCACCACGTAACACACACTTCTCTTTTTCTGTTTCTGTTCTCTGTCTCCCCACCCTGCTCTGGGTTGTATTTTCAATATATGGAACTTTGAAATTAACGACAATGCTGTAGAGATTCTTAAAAATAAATTACATTCATGTTAACTATAACTTGTTATGAAAGAAACTCATTTGTGTAACATATTATTTTTTCTGATAGAAAAATATGATAGTTAGGGGGAAAGACTTTATAAGATTTAGGCTTGAACGTAAAAGATTTACCGTGTGGCTGTATTATGAACAAAGGCGAAGCAACCCACAGTAGGTGATGACATAATTTTATCTGGATCATATTTAATATTAATAGTTTAAAATACTTGTTTGAATTTGAACTAGGAATACAACCATGATACATAGGGTTGGATAAAAACCTTTTGCTTAAACCCAACAGAGAAACTGGTGTAATAGACACAGAAATAGCAATTCGCCTGGTAAATGGCAGTTTAGATGGGAAATGACCGACTATGGGAGAAGCGGCTGCTTGAAACCATTATAATATGTTCCTTAAGGTTATATAACAGATATTCATTTTATTTTTCCATTTCTTATACAACATTAGAATCTTTTTTCAACAATTTTTGTTAGTAATGTCCCCTTCTCATAAGAGTGTAATAATTTGTAATGAGAAACCAGGCTCTAGCGTTACATATACAATATATAAATGTCACGCTTAGCACTTTCTGTCACTGAGTAGAAGAATCTTACCAGCGTCCTTATGTGTGAACACAAAGCAAGAGGAAAATCTCATAACAGTTCTTGTTTGATGCAATAAATGAAAAGCCTTCATTTTATTTATTGTAAACTTATTATCTTTTCAATTACTGTTTCTGTATTGCAGTTCTCTTTTGTTCATTTATTTTCTTTTAAACTGAGATCTCTGGGTGTTTCATTTTCAATTGTCAGTATCAACATTGTTTTCATCAAAAATTTAATACTGTTGGAGGTGTCTTTTTCTCATTGATGCACACCATCAACCCTAACTATTGCTAATTTACACTATGCCATGACTCTTCCATCAGTTTTTTGTATCTCCTGTACCGACTCTTAGCTTTACATGGTTAAGTAGTCTTTATGTAATATACTAGCCTCATACTTATTTCTTGTCATGAACTCTCATGGTATTTATTTGAAAATGACTTACATCATCACATGACAGCATTCCAAAACGTTAACGTTTATCGTTACCTGCGTATGAAAATATAAACTTAAAATTTCTGAAGTGGGTGATTTAAATACTTCTTGAACATATTATCCTGTGTTGCTTTCTTACCAGAACAATTTATCATTTTACAAAACATTTCTTTATAACATATAGTTTGTCATTAAAAAGACTGCAACTAAATATCCCATTCCAAGCGCCAAAGTTATTTATCAACAGTACCAGCTTCAGTGTGCAGAACACTCAGTAAATTCTATTAAACCCTTATAGTCAGAATTTACTTGGAAGTTTTTGACAATTTGTTAAGTTTTGTGGTGTGTATATGTTCCTTTCCAAACAGGATGGATTATATAGCTTACATGAACCTCAATTTTATACTATTGTCTCAGCCTCCTGAATACTTGAATTAAAGACATGTGCTACTACCACACATGGTTTGTGTCTAAATCACTGATAAACCCCGCATAGTTTAACACCCTTAAAGATTATATATAGCACACTTTCTTAAATTTATAAGTCATTAGATTTTCATCACAAATTACAATTAATTTTAAGAGCTACTAGTTCATATCAAAACTTAATCCATCTAAGATGAAGTAACAGAAACTGGATTAAACATCATGTTGAAAACAAAATGAAACTCAGAAATGGCACACAAAAATACATTAAACACAATTTTTCACTAACTGGATATCAGAAAACAACAATGTAATTTAAAACAAGGTAAATGCCAATGGAAAAACCTTGCACACAACATTTTATGGCTCAGATAATATTCTGTCTGGACCACAGGGGCAAGAAACCAAATTAGAGCTTAGAAAATTGACAGAGACCATGTACTAGAAGCAAAAAGAGAAGACTATAAATAGAAAAAAAACCCATAATATCTGCAAAAACTGTTTATTTGGATATCATCAGAATATTAGTCAACTCATGCACAAGAAAATCATAGGGAAAATATCTTAACTATTAGAAGCATCAGGGTTGGAGGAGGTTTCTTAATTATTAGTATTAAAATAAAAGGTTGCAATTTTGCCTGCTCTTTGGACTCGTGTCTTCCTACTGTGTTGCCTTGTCCCGCTTCAGTGTAGGGTTTTTACCTTGTCTTTGTTGTATTTTGTTTTGTCCTATTTAGTTGTTGTCTCTTGGAGGCCTCATCATTTCTGAAGGGAGACAGAAGGAGAATGGTTCCAGGGAAGAGGGAAACTTGGATATGGGGGCTGGGAGGAGTGGAGGAAGGGACAACAATGACTAGGATGTATTATATGTGAGAAGGATATAGTTTAAAACAACAACAAAAAACGGTTTCATTAACTAAATTAGAAAACCTCAAGAGTCATGATGTACTGGGTACACAGAGATTTGTCTCCTAAGTAGTAAGCAATGATCAGACCTTGAAAAGTATGACACTTATCCAATGAAGTCAATCTAAAGAAACAAAAGCTCCCAAGAAAAAACTGTTTCTTAATAAACTGGTGATGTCTCACTGAAAAGCTAAATACTTGGAATACAGAACTGTCCAACACTTGAAAACTAAAATTAAAAATGGTAAATGTCTAATGAAAAATAACATCCTACAGCACAATATACTTCTGACAGAAAAGGATGATCAAGTGAAGTCAGCTCAGAGTTTTGGTAAATATTAGGGGTAGCAGATTGAATGAAAAATGTTCCCCATATGTGCAGGTATGTGAGTAATTGGTACTCAGGTGGTAGCACTCTTTGGACATTGTTTGGGAGGTACACCTTGAAGAGGGAAGTAAATCACTGGTTGCAGGCTCATCCCACATCTAGTGTTTTCCCTGCTTGTGTTTGGGGTAAAGAGCAGGACCCTGAGCTTCCTGCTTGATATCATTATGGACTTCTCTTTGGAACTGTAATTCAAAATTAATTTACTTTCCCTTAGTTATTTAAGTTGACACAAAGTGTTTTATCATATCAACAGAAAATTTGCAAATGCAGAGGTTTAAAGATTACACACTTAGAACGATTAATTTATCAATGACCCAAATGCTCTCCTTCACTATAAATGGAGAAGATACAAAAACAGAACCAGTATTGTGAAATTGATTAAAAGTTACTATAAGCAGTTTGAAAATAAATTAAATTGTTAGTGAGTTAACACAATGATGAAAACTAATCATTAACTATAACACACAACAATAAAAGCTTTCTGAAATTAAAAAAAATTATGAAATGTAAAGAAAATTCACAAGTGTCAATATATTACATCACTATAACATACTCATTGTAGTTTTCAACTCAGTGAGGCAGTATATGACCAAATATGTTTCCACAAAAGAAAAAAGATAATTTAGTGAGGAAAGGACAATCAACTGAAAAAGTTTCTAAAATAAATATGCATTTGCAAAAGAGTTATAGTTCTTAATACATAATAAAAATTTATACAGTGAGTCATATTATGTTGTTAGGTAGAGAATGCACATAAACAATGAAAATGGAACTCTGAAAGACAGCCTACAGGGTATTACAGTGCTTTTCACCCTCTCGGTCGTGACCTCTTTGGGAGTGGAAAGACACTTTCACAGGGAGTGTCTAAAATGATCAGAAAACATGGATATTTATACCAAGATTCATAACAGTGGCAACACTACAGTTGCAAGCAGCAACAAAATTAATGAAAAATTAAATAAACTGGTTAATGGATGGGGAAAAATATATGGAGTGAAGTCGCTCAGATATTTCATCTTATTTCTTATTTGTGTTTCCTACCATTAATTCCTTTTTTAAAAATATGTTTAATTTGGAGTACATATAAAAGCCAGATAATTAAAAATAGTCTCTTAGTGGAGGATCCAATAAGAGAGCTGAAATAAGACAGAAGAAAACCATGAGAGAGAGAGCCTAGGGTTGTAGGCTCAAACATGGAGAGGGGTGATGGATGGGAAAACTAAGAAATGGGGAAGGCTTAACTCAATTGAAGGGTGTGTAAGTAGCTATATAAAAACATATGATCTTGCAACCCAAGTTTAAAAAAATATAATTATAGTGTAAGCCCAAGCCAAACCATATTGTAGCATAGGATGGGGTAGTTGGGCATGAAACTCTTCCCATAGCCAATGAGTTTTGGTAACTGTAACTGTTGGGAAGAGAGACAATTTTCTCTATGAGTTTAGGTTCTGGTAGGTCTACCACTCTCCATGGTGAGACCACACATGATATTTGGGCAGCCTAAATTGGTCTTGATTTGTTTTTAAAAAGACACAAATCTGGGTGGGTAGGAGAGAGGGGTTTTTATCTGGAAAGATCTGGGGAAATTAGTGTGTTCAAAATAAACGGTGCAAACTTGAAATAATTAACATTTTAAAAATGAAATTAGATGAGATAATAGAACACAGGTGACATTATAGAACACTGTATATATGTATATGTTCTGTGGAAAGTATTCAGGTTTAGTGTTAAAGAAGAGATGTGGGTAATAGGCCTAAGGGAGAGCAAATTAAAGATATATGAGGCAGTACTATGGTAATTCACTATTTTGTAAGACAATTTAAAAAGCAGGTTTAAAAGGTGTTGTGTGCCAGAGGTCTTTCTCACACATGCACACTATGAAGTGGTCTCTCAATTCTAAAAGAGCTCAGCTTCAATACAGTGCAAATGCCTTGGAGCCTTGGTTTGGGAAGTAAATGAACTCATCCTGCCCCACCAATAAGCTGCTCACTGCATACTTATTCATAAAAGGGCTCTTAAATTCCTTTAAGCAATGACCTGAAACCCCCTCTTACCTCTGTTCTGCTTTGTTTGCAACATATATGCTTAACTCAAATGATATTTCTTTATTGTATTCTTCAATTCAAGGACACAAGGCTCAATAGTCTTTTTAACAATGCTAAAACTATGTAAAATATCATAGTAAAAAACTAGTATCTATTTTAGTTGGGAAAGCGTTGGTATCCATGTCCCACAACCTATATCTGACCATCCACCTGTGATTCTATGGGTTAAATTGAAGACTATTTTTATATATTTAAATGACTAAAAATATGAAATACTAAAAATTATTTTTGAAAAATATGAAAACAAAATGAACATTAAAATTCAAATAAATAATTCTCAGATTGCCCATTTGCCCATTCCTTTATATTTTTTTCATAATTGCTTTCCTACCACAACTTCAGGGATAAGTCATTGAGAGGTTTATGTGAGGCTCAAAGTTTCAGTTATTTATAATCTATCCCTTAAAACTTAACATTTTTGGTAGGCAAATATATGATGGCAAAATCAACTTTTAAAAATATGATAGAAATGGGTTTCAACCACATCTCAAATGTTTTTATTATTATTATCATTATTATTATTAACTATTATTATTAATTTATATCCTGCTCACTGCCCTCCTCCTGGTCACTCTCTCCCACAATCCTTCCCTCTCCCCTTCTGAGAGGGTGAGCCCCACAGGCATCCTCCCACCTTGACACATCAAGTCTCTGTAGAGCTAGGCACATCTCCTCTCACTGATGCTGGGCAAGGCATCATAGCTAGAAGAACATATCCCACAGATAGGCAACAGTTTTGGGATAGTCCCTTACATTCTTTTCTTAAATAGATGTCATTTAGAGAATGAAAGGCCATTAAAAAATGAGGGATAACTGCAAATCAAAATCTGATAAAGAATTTATATGGAAAATTTAATGATCCTTAAATAGCAATGATTGAAAAATTATACACAATAGATGTTGTAATTTCACCAAAAGGGAAAAAATAGATGTATGTACATAAAAATGTTGAATATGTTTAGTTTACAGAAATTCACATTAAATATAGAATAGATGCCATTTCAGAAAAACAAACTTTAGTGAATGATTGGGTATGTTATATAAAAGTGGAAACCTAAAATAAAAACTATAGACTAAGTAGAACTCACACTTATTTCTGGTAGAATATAAAATGTACCAAATGTGGTAGAAAATATGCTTAAACTATCTAAAGATATAAAGAAATGATGTTGCAGTAAATATTCTGCCCAGCATCTATTTAAAAGCAAAAAAAGGTGAATATTTAGAAAGTCCTATTAAAATTGGGTACTAAATTCAATATTTATCAAATTCATAATGAACTTTAGAAATCATTTTTTACGTGCAGTGTGTGTGTATGTGTGTGTGTGTGTGTGTAATAAAGAGAATAATAGAAGCTGGGCACCTTGAAGAGTATAGATGGAGTCACTATGAGTTATGGTCTTAGACACCCAAGTATATGTAACTCAAGTATTTGTAGGCATTTTTAACGTATTGTGATACAGGATGTTGGGTTAATAGATAATTTCAGCATGCAGTATATTTCACATAATACATAAAGACATGTTTCCTGATTTCTTTATTAAAACTTGTGTAAATTAATTCTTAGAATTGCTTTATTTTATTTTTCACTAACATGATATTTTTGTTTTATTTGACACTATTACAGGTATTTCGGGAAAGAATTATTGCTTTTGAAATCTTTAATGGCTGTAGAAATAAATAGTCATAATAATCTCAGAGAACCAAGAACTCCTGTGTACCACAGCACAGTAATTTATTAATTACATGCTAATTTGATTGGTAAGCAGTTTAAAGATCTAGTTATTAATGGTACTGTGCAGAATAATCTTTCTCCAACTGTAGACTAAGGATCATAGATTATAACAAGTTGAGGAGGCAGATATTTTCATTTAGCCTGCTTGGCTGGCACATGTCCCATAAACTAGATCCAGCATTAGCCTCACTGGATGGAAAGTCCCAGTCTTTTAAGTGTCAATATCATAAAGTGGAGCAAATGATCCTTACACATAATCCCATGCAACATCACACTTCAAGGTCTGCAGATGGCAATGCAGTAATAGCTCTTCACTTTAAGTACCCTCAATTGACCATAAGTTCTCTTCTATCTGCCCTCAGCTACTGATTTTACTACTCAAGACTCCTGTAAATAACTTTTATCTGTTGACATTTTTTTATGGAAGGCTGGTCAAAAATCAAGTATTAATTTATTAAACAGTTACAAACGTTCTTTATCTCATCTGTGCTAAATCTAGAGAACACTTTTATATCCAAAAATTCCCACAAGTTTTATGTAATGAATAACCTAGTATAGTCTTTCTTGTATTATACACTGAAAATGAAAACATGCACAGAAAAGGGTGGGGTTTAACTTGGTGAAGGACTCCTCTGGAATGCATCAAGTTCAGAGTACAAATCCTAGCATAGAATAGACTGGACATGGTGGTAACAGATTCAACACTGGTACAATGAGGCAGAGAGATCAGAAAATCAAGTAATCTTGAATTATATGGTAAGTTCAAGGTCAGTCTGGGATACATGAATCCTGACTGAATGAAAATCAATAACGGAGAAGAAAGGAAAAAAAAATATGTAAAGTGAATTATCCTCTATGATTAATTAGATTTATTAGAAGAAATTTTATAATCAAAGCACATGAGAATTTGATGGAGAAGCACAGAAAATTATCTAAATCAAGTCATTAAATGCTATAGTTGCAATTTTATTAAGAATAAGTATACTATCTAGACACATATCAGCTTCAAGGGATACATACACAAAAGAACACATGTCAAGCCATGAGAGACCTAAGTCTGTTAGAGAAAGTCACCAAGCCACATATAATTCAATCGACTCCCCTTGGTTTCCATTTTTATCCCCTCAAGCTAATCTGCCCTTAAAAGTACATGAACAAAGTACTCATTACATTTAACAGTATAAAGCCATGAGTTTTATTTTACTTGTTTCAATTATAAAATGCACCTAATTTATATAGAAAGGAAGAAAAATCTCACACTAAATGAATTGTGTCCAGTTGTTTTACATAACATATTCATCACACATTAACAGAGAAAAACAAACTCATTCTTTAACTCCAAAGCTTTGGACATTGAGTTTTCAAATGAAGTTATGTTTTTTAAATCTTTGTAGTACAGTTTTACTCTGATTCAAGCATATGATTTTGTTTTCTTTAAATTGTTTCAAGTGGGGTATCATTGGTAACAAGTTATAACTGATACCCTTTTCAATAATATACTGCTGTACTATTGCATTTGGGTTCATGGGGTGGCTATTGTTATATACCATGTATGCTACATATGTAAAAACATGTTTTCCAGAGCATGATGCTCTTCAAAGATCACATTTTTAACATTTTCAGCAAGCCACCCATGAAAAGGAGTAAAGATTATATTCAAGCACATTTATCAGAAACTTCATGACAGAAGTGGTTAAAATACTTAAATGTTCTTTACTTGGTGCGGTTGTGGATGAAGATACACTTTGCTGAGTTATATTTCTGTAATCAACTTCAGAGGTAAAGTGTTAAGTTAGTATGAGAGAAATGGTACTTTTACCCTAAACAAAGAACATTCTAGAACAAAACATAATTGTCTCACAAGGGACTGAAGGCTATTAATTTCCTAGGTAATTTGTATCATTTGACATCATCACATAGGCCGTCAGCTGGATGGAAGAATAATATCAAAGTGAGCTACCTCAGGTAACCTCAGGCTGAATTTCCTTTGATGTCTCCATCCTAGAAATCCACATTTTATCCACAATAGTCACCAGAAATGCCATTCACTAAAATGTGATGGCTTCTGTTTGTCAAACATAAGTGGAAAGAAAGGAACAATAGCAGAAAATCAGGGGTGGATGCATAGCTTTGTGTTCTTTCCACACATTCTTGTGTGAGGGAAGCCGCTCTCCATTTTCTCCTTGTAGAGAAGGTATACACTTACACCTATTTAACCTTTAGAGAGATTCTCTGTCATTAAGAGATGCTATGAAATTATATTTTTAAAATTACCATGAATTCCTGTATTTGAAAACTTATTTAATAAATTGGCTCCAAGGGGTTTTCCTAAATAATCCATCTAGACTAACTAACCCAATTCTTTAGCTCTGAGTTCAGTTGAGATACCATTTCTTGGTAAATAAAGTAGACGGGGATTGTGAAAGACATACTGGACATCAACCTCCAACATCCATGTATTCTCATTGGTACACATATCCACATATCTATGTATACTGTCTCATGGGAAAACACATAATTCACAATACTATACAAATGCAAAACACACTAATATGAAAACACAATCCCAATTTGATTAAAAGACCTTAACTCTGACACTGCTAGAGGAAAAATAATACTTCAAGATGAGAATAAAGGAGTTGTTTTTGAAAGAACTGACTCCAGCCCCTCAGGCATTAATGGTCAGAAATGACAATTAAGCTTAGATGAAACTAAAATGCTAATTCAGAGGAAAGAAAATCATTTATTCAGTAAATACAAAATTTACACAATGGAAGAAAATTGTGCTAACTGCAGATCTTCCATAAGATTAAACATTTTAAAAATTTAAATATACAGGGAAAATATTTAAAAACAAAATATAAAGAAAGCAAGCAACAAAATCAATACACAGGATAAAATATACTTAGACAGTTCACAAAACAAGTAAAAATGGCCAATAAACAAGAAAAAGATTGGTCAAAATCACCAACCATTGGGAAAGATATGAACTCAAAACTGCTATGGGATTATATCTCACTATAGTCAAAATTGTCACAATTTATAAAACAATAAATTATGTTAAAGAATGCAAAGAAAAAGAAAGGCTTAGACACAGCTTGTAGGTATATTAATTAGCTAAGCCACTCTGAAAATCAGCGTGAACATTCCTATACAAACTAAAACTATATTTGTAATATAACTGAAGAATATCACTTCCAGTATTTATTCAAAGAATTTAATATAAAGAAGATATAGTATATGTATATGATGCTATGCATAAAGGTTAATTTATAAAATCAACCTGGATGACTGTCAACATTGAATGAATAAATAAAATATGCTACATAAAACCAACAGAGTTTTATTCAGCCATAAGGCAGAATGAAATTCTAACATTTGAATAAAATGGATGCAATTGGATATGATTATATTGAGTAAATTGAGTCAGACTCATAATTAAAACTACTGTGTGTTACCCTTCCTGTATATACCTGATTTTAGAGGCACAAAAATCAAGGTAGTATATGAGGTAAGCATAGAAATTAAACTCTAGGTAAACAAAGAGGATTAAGAAGAATAGGTGGATAGAGGGGGAAAAGTGTAAGTGGGTATGATGGGGAAATGGGGTCAAATTCCATTACATCACACACACACACACACACACACACACACACACACACACACACACACACGTGCGCGCGCGCACAAGAAAACATTCTTATGTAAAATGAATAGGCTCCAATGGAAAGAGCATATATACAGACACAGAAATGTGGTGAGGTGTAATGACTTGCACCGGTGGTTCCAACTAGCTATTTGGGAAACTAAAAGCAGCATGAGCACTGGAGCCCAATAGATCTATGTTGAGCAATAAAAATAAACACTTGGATTCTTGTTTATAGCATAGTTATTTTTATTGTAACATGAGCGATGAATAGTACAATTTTAAGGTAATAATTAAGATATCTGTAAGAGATACCTATTTATCCTCATGGAGAAGTTTATAGATCAATGGTAGAGTCATTATTTAGAATGTATGAGGGCCTAACTGTGTGTGTGTGTGTGTGTGTGTGTGTGTGTGTGTGTGATCACAGAACACATAAATGGTTAAAAACTTTTAAAACTGCATTTCTGTGAATATCAATAAAAAGTTGTTTTCTTATTTAATGCTGATGATATTGTAAACTATAGTGTATTAATTTACCATAATGCTTAAAAGAGTATTTTTTGTAGAACCTATGTGATTTCCTTAAGTTTAATATGAATCATAATGTCCAAAGGCTTCCATAAACAGTATTTATTACAAAACTAATCACAGGGATACTTAGTTGTGTTTGTCATCTGAGACCCAGCTATGCAGAGTGCCCATTTGTGGCTGAAACAGAAGCATTGGCCAAGTCTGTATTTTCATTTTCTAAGAAAATTCTGCCATCACAGAATATTGAAGTTTGTAATGCTTTTCATCTCATGTTCTTGTCCACACACAGGCACTTTAGAATAGATATATAGTACACTGTGTAGCCCTTCAAGGATTGAAGATAAAGTCTATAAAATTGGCTATAAATGTCAACATTATACATCATCATAGTCTTAAGTTTGTGTCAGAAGGGAATTTTACCCATTTAAGGCTGTAATCAGTCATGTCCTATGAAGTAATAGCACGCACGACACATCCATTTACAGAGATGCTTTTCTCGCATAGAACAATATATTATAAAAATGAGTGCATAGGGCATCTAACCTGAATATGCAACACCTACTTTGTCTGGAAAAATTATTTTGTATAGTGGCAAACATTTTACATAAATATTGCATGAATGTGCTGTTGTTAATTTCTATCCCTTTGTGTTACTGTTGGCCGTATTCCCTTTCTTGAAAAAAGACACATCTTTGGCCATTTTATATTATTTTCTTCCCCAAATATCAGCTCTGGTATGTTTTCCTGTCAAGTAGACATAACTCTGTGCAGCTGTAATAGCAACTGAAGTTATATTACCATATTCAGACATTCACTGTCAGAAGGAAGAAGTATAGTCTATTGTGCTTTCATCTATTATGGAAAACTCAAGGTCAGGATTGTACCCTGGATACATTTTGAGAACAAAAGGAAATGAACAGGACAGGGTTTGAGATCCATTTGTGTCTAAACAGGAATGACTTAATTTCTTCAGTTTCTCAGCTTATAGAAGAGGAAACACACACACACACACAAACAACACACACACAATTTTCTACTTCAGAAAAGGCTGTAACACTCTATCCATTGGACTTAAACACTGCTTTATTCTTGGTTGTTTTGGAAGACAGTTTAATAGATTCGTTATACAGTTAATTAAGGTGGAATCTGTTTTCATTGTTTCTTATTTGACAGCACATCATTCCAGTGGTTTCTAATCTCCTCTAAACCTTGAAGACGTGACACTTCCGTTGACTTCATTTTTCTCATTTCTTTCTTCTGTTAAATATTAATATAGAATAGTCTCAACACAACTGCAAAAATTGCCACCAAGTTGATGTATTTTAAAAAAGTTATTCTCCACTTAAAATTAGAAGATATTTAATATTTCCCAGTCTCAGGTTCCCTGTATATAAATTGAGGACAATAACACAGCTTGCACTCCAGGTTATTTTATATTTTCAATGGCTCTATTATTTTAAAAGACAGGAAGCTACATGTGACAGAATAAATGTTATAATTTTTATCATCTTCTTATAATTATATTTACTTATAAATGAGCCTGCTATTAAATAAAGACAGATTTTTAATTTTTTCTCATATACATTAACTAATTTTTAAAAGCCATATTTTAATTTCTCTGTCCCTCCATCTCCCTCCCTCTCTCCCTGTCTCCCTGTCTCCCTCCTTTTCCTCTCTCCCTTCCTCTTTCCTTCCCTCCCTCCCTCCATCTCCCTCCCTCTCACTCTCTTCCTTTCCCTCCCTCTCTTCATTCCTCCCTCTCTCTCTCCCTCTCTCCCTCCCTCCATCTCTTTCTCTCCCCCTCCTTCCCTCGCCCCCTCTCTCTATGTTCTGTGTCTGTTCTCGTATGTCTGATATAGGTCCTGGGAACTGAACACAGGTACACACTCTTTACCAGTGATCATTCCCTCCAGCCTAACACACTAATTCCAGGCCCAGTTTTTGCACATTTTTATGCTCTGTATGTGTAACTATTTTCCTAACCTCATCTAGACTCAGGACTATAATTAACTTCAATGGATAATTAATTTTGTTCCTCAAACTTGTTATGCTGTTTCTGCTTTTGTAATAAAAGCGGCATTTTCTTGTTTGGTTCGATTGGGTTATTTCCATCTCTAAAAGCAAAAACCTGATTCCTCTTTCATCTTACATCCCAGTTTTATAAAAACAATGAACTCGGCATTCAAAATATATCCATACTTAGTATCTCCTAGTCACATACCAATGCTGCAGTGCTCTGGCACCTCTTGAATGTTTCCTGAAGCAACTATTCTAATTGGTCCTTCTGTTTTATTTTTCTACATATCGATTGATCTGGATTAACAACCCATGTAAACATGTTCAATGTTTCCACGGTTCTTGTTTCATCAGATTAAAAAAAGGAGATTCATCATAACTACTGTGAACTACCCCATATTGTTAACATATGCTACATGCCACTCTTCTGTATCCACTTTACTTTGCACCCAGCACACTATCCTCCCTAAAACTTAAAAAGAACACAACAGTAATGTGCCAGGCTGAGGGCCATTTGGCCTCTACAAATGTCTGGATGTTCTTCTTTTATCAGAATGATTTATCAGCCAAATTTTATGAGTGTTTTGTTCAAATATTATCTTTTTAGTATGGTCAATGTTAATATTTTCTCTTAAATTTCATTATTCACAATCCTTATATTTTTCTCTCTCTCTCTCTCTCTCTCTCTCTCTCTCTCTCTCTCTCTCTCTCTCTCTCTCTCTCTCTGTCTCTCCAAAGTTATTACTACCTGATCATTGATTCATTGATTTCTTTCTTACAACTATATTTGGGATGGTATAAACATTCCAAATTACCACAGTTTCCTATTGTCACCCTATGCTGAATTTTAACTACATAATGGCCTATCAAGCAAATGCTACTGAAGGTTTTATTGCATACATGAAATAATACACGAATATAGAACAAGAAAGCTTTGAGAAAGGAAGCAGAAAGACAGAGATACAGTGAGACAGAGACAGAGACTGGGGAAGGAAAAAAGGGAGGAAAGAATCAGGCAATGTAGAAGAGAGTGCTTTTAGTAGCTGGAGTGATACTGTTATTAAACAGAGAGAATGAAATGGCATCAGTAATTTATATTGTTAAATTATTTCATGAATGTTTAGGTTAGCAGAAAAAAGCATGTTGAAGTATATTAAAGAAGCAAGAGATGGCTAATAAGAATAAAATCTGAAAACAAAGCAGAGACTGGTTGACTTGGGCTTGCTAGGCTGTAGATTAAAGGAGAAACACTGCCCCAAACAAAAAAGTGAACAATAATAACAATAACAGTGATAAACCACTAATGGATGTGTGTTGAAGCAAGGCAGAGTAATAAACAATGGTAATCCCCACACTGTAAAAATAAAGGCTCACCAGGCAGGCAATCTAACCTACTGGTCAGTTCCAGGCTTGTGAGAGAACTTGTATCAGTAAGCAAAGTGAATGAAGCTTAAGAAACTGTACCCAAGTTGTTCTTCTGGTCTCCATGAACATGCACACATATATGACACCACTGCTAACTGACAAATACAGGAGAGAGAGAAAGAGGGCGAGACCATGACAGAGAGACAGAGACAGGGAATTAAGAACCTTAAACATTCCATGTCTTTAACTATGATAATTTTTTTCCAATTTAACCATACATCTACATGAAAAGAAAAGAATTTTTGAATGTATCATAGATACTAAGTAAGAATATATTTACATAATTTTAATATTTAATATAACATTTAATATTTTGTGGGTCATCATGTGTTGAAATGAGACACCACAGCCATTCAGACATAATGGTTCAATTCTTTGGCTGGCCTAATGACCTAATACAGCTTTCAAATTTAAACATTATTTACTTCTGTAATGGTGTCAAATCTACTGTGTCTCTAACCCATGCTTTCTGTTACCGAGAAAGACTAGTTAAAACATGTTACTACCCTGTTTTTTCCTTTGAAATTCCTAATACTTCCTACTAGGCATAGTGATTTCTATTTATTGCATCTACAAAGTTGTTTTGCCTGGCTACTTCTGTATCACAGAAAGCACACACACATCCAATTGTTAAACTGATAGTTACATAGACATTCGTACAACTTACATTTTATGAAAGGAACCCGTAGATTTTCAATGGCTCCTGTCATCCATGTGTCAGTTGATGACCTCAGGAATCACCCTGCTTCACAAGAATGGTATTGATATACTTAGAAATACTTTTCAGTTTTGATGTAAATGATTGTTCTTTCCACAAAGTGAAGACATTTCTGGCCACCTCTTGTGTGTTTTTTTTACTAACTCTCTTCATTTTCTAGGTCGACTATCGTGGTATGTTTAAGTTCACTATTGGCACATACAATTGATTAGGGAACACTTAAAATACCAATAGAGTCAATAGAAATTATGGTAGACCCATAACATGTAATGCAAAATAATGATGACCTGCCATTAAAGGCAAAGCACTATAATTTTTCCATGGAATTGGTAATAGAGAATTGCTTACCCTTTGTGATAAAAAAGAACACAGGTTGGAGAGAGAAAACTGATAGCAAAATAAAGTCTCTAGAGCAGGGTTTGTAGCACATGTGTCACAAGAAAGAACACAAATGTATCTTCTGTATTAGAGAACAAAGATCTAGTATTACTGTACTTTCCCAACACCCAAAACAGTGTCTGCTGGGAAATGATTCTCTGAAGACTTGCAGAATGCCAATTTAGATGTCGCTTTCTGCCGTTTCTGAGAACAGTTTATAGTAGCAATCATCATGGCCATGGGTGAAACATTGTTAATGCGTTTTTTTTTTTTTTCTTGAATACTAAAACTAACAGAAAAGCCAAGACAATTCCCAAGTGTATTCGCCATAAAATGCAACCCATCAGAAAATGCTTGATAAATTGTAGAATAAAAGACTGAACAACAGCCCTCACAGGTAAGTCAATGAATAATGTAAAGTCTAATGTGTAACACACAGTATCTGTTCTTCTAATATCATTTAAATTTCATCAGCTTAATTGAAACTTACAACTCATCTGAAGCATCAAGGTTAGGTATTGAAAATTAATTTGTTTGCTGCAGGAAACGTTATAAAATGGGCATTTCTCTGAGTAGGTACAAAATTTAAAGTATTGAGCACAGTAATATTTAACGTTTTACTGGAGAATTTCAGGAGACACTCCATTTATAATAATTAGGGTGAAGAGCATATACTACATAAATATGTTCTAAATATTATCTTTTATTCTCATAGTTTATACACTATAGCTGTATCTTCAGTGAAGCTACTTAAGTAAATTACTTTATAAATAAATTTAAATATTTAAATAATTTCATTTCATGTACTAATACTTACATAATTATTTAAGAATAAATATTTGTTGAAAGAAGTAATGGATATATTAGTGATTAACTCAATTAGTCCTGTGAGTGAGTCAAACATTTAGGTGAGTTTTTTAAGTAAAATATTAAAATACATATTTTTAAGCCTAACAGAAGTGGGACTGGTTCATATGCCATTGAAAATTGCATTCCTGCCATGGTTTAAATTTCTGAAGTAGAATGTGCTTCTTTAATAAGATACTCCTAATAAAGAAAATCAATACAGGCTTTCTTCATTTGGTTATACATCATATAAATATCATGACAGATGTTTAGTTTAAAAGTCCATTTTTGTCTATTATAATTATGAGCTTCTCCTGTAAAGAAAATTTGCATGTCAATGGCACGCACCTTGATTATGTTATAAAACAGACATTTTAATACAGTACTATCACTACTTTGAGAAAATCATTCAAAATCTAAATAAATTTATATAGCAAATTAAAGCTCTATCCAAGACACTATTATTAATATTCCATAATAGAAATGATTATGTCATACTTAATAACTGGAGATACACATTTACTCTATTGTGAAGCTATGCAGAGAAGGTAAAACACAAATTCAGGGCAGACACCATGTGGACACATTACTGTTCAACATAACTGACGCACGCATCTAGCATGCTCAACTCTCAAGACAGACAATTTTCTCCAGAAATGATCACTCTAATCTAAACAAAAAGAATAGGAATGTTGGTTGACTCTCCCGCCATATTTCCATTTTTAATGGCTGTTCAACAGACAGAAGCACAGTAATGAAGCCGCCTTTGCCCAACTCAGGTTCACTTGTTTTAAGGTACTGGAGGCTGTACATTGGTTACTATCACCTGACTTGTCCTCAGAACCTGAATGACACGCTAATCTATTTTCACTAACTTCTTAACTCTTATTTTAAAAGCTTTCTTAGTTTTCTACCTGAAATTGTGGCAGTTTTTATAAAATAGTTCTTAAAAATCAGTTTGAAACAAGTTCATTATGAATAAATAATAAAACATTTTAGTCATTTATGCCATTATATTGATCCTATGTCTAGGATTAATCATTTAGAATTACATTTTTTATGTAATATTGTATCATTTTGCATGACATGTACACATATATTCCTTGAAAAACAGGAATTATTTAAACGTAGCGGTAAAGAATTACATACGTTTTTCTTGAAATAAGAAAGAAGGAAGTAAATAAATATCACCTTTTAGACTGAGCGTGATATATTGTTAGACACTATTAATGTGTTTAATAAAGTTCATATCTTATTATTGAATTAGGTGTGTTCTCATTAGGTGTTTAGAGCAGTATTTCTTTGTGACATTATCAATATGGAGATCTTAGCGATTGCATTGCTTATGGATATTTTCCTTTATTGATCCTTAGTAAAAAAAAGCTAGCAATAAGACAAGCTGGTAGACGTATATAACACAGCTTCCCTACAGCTAGTTTACAATGATATCAAATAAGCCCTGAAGCACCCAGTCTTCAAACAGATGACCTCCTTAATGAACACTTACTTGTGAAGGGAAAAGAAAATCCCTTATCCCAAATCCTCCATTAAAGTAGGTTCACGATCTAGATCACTTCACTGAATGCTATGCAGGTCTATTGCATTGAAAGATACTGAATAATGTCATAGAAACTTTAATATCACTTTCAATATTTAAATACATGTCTCAACCAGTAATCCAATATATAGCTAATACTTATGAATATGATTAAACAGGTGTAAATTTTAAAGTCCAAGTGTTTCTTACAGACTAGTTCCTTCATTTGAGAAGACCAACAGCACATAGCAATGCCGTTAATAAATAAAGGATATTTTCTTTAAAATTAATTCTTAGGACCAGAAAACATATTTCATTTTTCATAAAATAAGATTTTGTACCTGTTGTAATAATAATAATAATAATAATAATAATAATAATAAACAAAACAGCAACAAATATTTAAAGAATATCAAAACAATAACAATCAGCTAATTTTGAAACAATTTTTGTTCATTTAACATAGCAATTCACTTTTAAAATGAAAGCCTTCTCTGAGAGGTTAAATATTCCAAAGTCTGCTATTTTAAATACATTTTTTTAAAAAATGAAGAAAAAAAACCCAACTATATACACATTTGGTTCAGATTTTCCACAGTTTAAACTACCACAAAGCAAGTTGGCTACATATATAAGAATCCACAAGTTGTATGGACGTGGTTCTAAAGACACTTAACTATGAACGCGGCAGTGCTCCTCCCCAGCCCGAGGCACAAAAAGCAATGAATTCTATCCTTTCTTAAAACGTTAATTCACACTCATTTCTGACCATTTCTCCTGGGAAATTAAGGCAATTCTCTCAGGCAATGGGCCTAGTCATCAGACACGCTCTAGTCTAGCCCCAAAGCTAACAGCTTATAGAGTGAATCTGAAATCAGATTTATCAAGATCCGAAAATAGTAGCAAAACCTCTACTTCACTTTGTTTGAAGCTTTTATGCCTGAGGTTTGGGATATTGAGTAATGGGGAGAGGGATTTCGAGCACCCCCCCCCCATAGGACTTTGCTAGCAAACCCCACAGATGACAAGGTAAGGAAGCCCAGAGGCTTTCTGGAATGTCCTCCTGCTGGGCCTGCACATGGCATTCCACCCAGCCTATGAAACACTGGCTTGTTTAACAGCAGCAGACAGTGAGAACAGGGGGTCTCTGCACTGCGAACGTTCTCATTTAATGAAGTTAGTAAACTAATCATACTCCAGGAGTCTTCCTGACAGCTTGATTTCCCCACCTGGAAGAGCCAAGCTTCTCCAGCTTCAACCACCTACAGGGCAGAGACCTGCCTCTCTAGACTCTTGTGGCAAAATGCTGGCTGCCACTATGCAACTGAGGCCCAGCAAATCCGATACTCTGTCTGAATAATGTTCCAATATGCGTGGGATTAAGAATAAATCTTTTAAAATGAAAAGGAAAGCAGGAAATATATATAACATACTAGCCATTGGGGTAAAGTCCATCCAAAGGGAAAGCATTTTGACTCCATTTTAAAAGGACTGCTGGGGAATTATACATGTTTTTAGAACGGCATCTTGTAAAAAGTATAAACCCATCATAAAGCTTGTAAAAGCAAAGCTCGTTGTCAAAACTAAAATATATTTGAGACAAACCTTATGAACCTTTTCAAAAAAGCAGCTGTAGCCAGCGTCCTGGCCGTGGTACGAGGTGTAAGAGTTAAACACCCCATTGAAACTATATTCAGCATCCAGGGAGGATCCAATAGAGAATCATTGTGTTAAAGATTCTTTTAAAAGGGAAGGAAAAAAAAAACATGCTTTAAACTATATTAGCTAATGTGCTGGGAATTTTTATAAAAGTGAAAATGAATGGTCTGTACAATAAAGACTTAGGAAATTTTAGAGTAAAAGCCACAGGACACTGGCCATCGTATTTTGACAACAAAGAAGGCTACAACTGAAATCATTCTTCCCCTTAGAAATGGGTGGTTTCAAGTTTGTGAAACTATAAAAATGGATGCATTCTGTGGTGTGCCATATCCACATCCCTAGTAACATGTCTTGGAATGCAGAAATAAAAATGCATGCTTTATTAAAAGTACAAGTTGAATTTGGTGATTCAGGAAAGTTTTACCATGTGGTTCTCAACTAACTTTCATGGTGGAAATTTATGGGTGTTGACTTCCTGATTGCCTTGCTCGTTTGGAATTTAAAAATTTAACATATCTAATCAATTAGTCAACTATGCAGATATAATAATATTTGGATAAGTGATAGGCACATTATGGTGTTGACCACACATGTGCTTAAACACTTGAAGTCTCATTCCATTCAGTTTATTACATTCTATAGTTAGATGTTGGATATTGCTACTCCTTTAAATGTACGAGCGATTATTTCGCTTAAAAATTCAAAAGTAAAATGTGTTTAATATAGTATTACTTGAGAGAGAGGCATCTATTATTTTAAAAGTCATCTCCAGTAATTGTTACAGAAACTGCATTTTGAGATTATCTTCCAACAGGACCCCTCGCTACATGCAAAGTTGGCAGTAGAGTATCAAACAGGGAAAGTTTCTCCTGCGAAGTTTGGTGACTCTTCACGCATTTCCCTTTTTTGCTTGAGGAGGTGTCTAATCTGACAGGTGCTTGCATTTCATATGTGTAGGAGGAATCCTAAGCTTCATATGATGAGATCCTGAAAAAGCATGTACTTGCTCAAAAGTGTTAAATTGATATATAAAACCTTGAAAGCATAAAAGTTGCTATGATCTTTTTAGGCTAAAAGTGCAGCTGGGTAGCTTCAAACTGGACTGACTTTTAGTTATCCTCTTTAATACATAATGTGTCCGTTAGAGCTGTAGGAAAAATGTATCATTTCCTGTATTCTGTGGGAACCTGGGCTTCCTGAGAGGCCCAGTTCGATTAGAATCATAAATCTTTCTCCTGAGTAAGGAAAGCCTGCTAAAGAATTACTGTCTCATTCAGTCAAACCCAATACATGTTTTCCTTCAGATAGCATCTAAGGAGAAGGAAAAGACTATCAGGAATGCTGTGTACTTTTGACTCCTGAGGTCCTAATTTTCATGCACATTTTAAAATCAAAGTATTAAACACAAAAGAGAGCAAATAATCTTGTAGTATCAGAATTTTCTATAGGAACACAGTAGAAAATTTCTCCTCTGATTCACTCATCCATTTGAACATTTCCTCATACTCAGTCAGAACACACCCAGTTTAGGTATTTGGTACAGACAGGTTGCTCAGTAATTTAAGCACCCAGGCAGAGACACTGAAGGCACTAACAGTGCTCTACTGGGGGAAGGACAACAGGAAAGGGTGTTGGGAGCCTTTTTATTTTTTACATAGTCCTCAAAAATATCTATCCCACTGATAAATCAGTAACAGCAGTCTCTGAAATAGAGATTTCCTAGCTGTAGTTTGAGAGGACAGGTAGAAGGTTCATGAACATTTGGATACCTGTTTTATAATGAAAATGCAACCATTTCAGAGTTTCTGAGGCTGCCAGTTTATGGGTATCCTGAATTTGGTCCATGCTACCTTTATTTTGTACCCTGTTCTAGGGCCCACTGGTGGTTAGTCACCCTAAGAGTTCAAGTTCAGATTCCTTATAACATGCACAGGAGTGTTTTTTCTGGTCTATGAATAGAAATAACTCTTGGCTTCCATTGCACTGGGTCACACGTTCATTTTAATGGAAAGAAGAGACTTGCCCAACTCATCATCACAAAGCCATTTTTCAGCAAAATTCATGACTCCGTATATACCTCATAACATATTATTCAATAATACAGTTTCCACATACTTATAAATATATAAATGTTGAGTACACAAATGGAATATTTTATCACGCCCGCTACCAATTTGGGGACAAAAAAACCGTGAAGACTTTAACATGTTCATGAGAAAAATTGACAACTGAGAAAACCTTGGTAAAAGTGACCATGTTTGTAACCAGGTTGAGAACTTATATTTAGAAGTCATTTTCACTTATTTTGTCTCATTTGAGCTCCGTGCATCTAACAGAGAGAAGAAGAACCCTCAACTTATATTTTATACATGAAAGTCTGATGTTCTCACAAGTGAAAAAAATGCTTTATGGTGACTACTAGTCCTCCCTTTCCCATTGCACAAACACTGAAGACAAAGTGTCATCTCACAGGAGAAAAGCTGTTCTTTCCTAGCATGAGAATGTTTACTGTTAGGGTATGTTGTGGCCTGAGCTGCCCCACACTTGGGGGCCAGAAATGTTGAGAATTGCACTACCCCATGTTTGGGGGTCAAAATGTCTTGGACCTGCACTGCCAAAAGCCTTGGGGACTAACTTGTTAGTCCGAACTGCCCCAAGCAGCTCCGGTCTGCAGGTCCGGATTCAGCAAGAGAGAGAGTGAGGACGGACACGAGGAATGGAGACCAGACAGAGTGTGATTCAATCCCATTTATTCTTCAGTCTCTCTTTCTAGTCCAAGTCCCAAGTCTTGAGTTCCTAGTCCCTAGTTCCTAGTCCCTAGTGCCTCCAAGTTCCAAGTTACTTCTTCCAAGTGCTAAGTGCCTAATGTCTAATAATTATTCTTCTGAGTTCTCTAGTCCAAGTGTCTTCTTCCTCAATGCCTAATTCCTACTCCAAGTTGTACTCTAAGTTGTACTCTCTAACGTAATTCCTAGTTCCAAGTTGTACTCCCAAATGCCTTATAATCTGTTCTTCATCTAAGTTGTACTGTTCGAAGGTGTCCAATTCCTCTGTTCCTAGTGTCTCTCTGAAGTGTCTGATTCTCTGATCTCCAAATTGTTCTGAACTCTCCTGTTTGCCTCTGGCCTTTTATATGTCTCATTTCTAAGCCACGCCTCTAAGTCATGCCTTTAATCATGCCCTTAGGTCTTGTCTCTAAATCTGATCTCTAAGTCACACCCTTAAGTCACATACCTTTAAGTCTCACACACCCAAGGGAAAATCCTGGGTATCTAAAGCAAGATGTTATCAGAGTGTGCTCAGCTGTTGTAGGCTAATGTAATCAAATCTGTTTTCAGGGTATATGGCTCAATATGGCTGCAAGGATGATAGCAGCCTTCTTTCGTCTCCCCATAAGGGAAGAGCACAGCACAGGTAATATCTCCCTTTTTTTCGGCTGGTATTGTTTTTAATTTAATTTTTTTTTTTTTTTTTTTACTTCTTTACCTTACATTCTTCTCACTGGCCCCCTCTCGGCCAACCCCTCCAACAATCCTACCCTCATCTCCTCTCCTCTTCTCCTCTGAACACATGGAGTCCCCCTAGGTATTCTCCCCACCTTGGGACTTCAAGTCTTTGTGAGGCTAGGTGCTTCCTCTCCCACTGAGACCAGACAAGGCAGTTTATCTGCTGGTATCTTGAACACAGCCTACTAGTGACTTTTGGATGATATATATCTCCAGGAGTCCATAGAATTGATCTTGCTCCTTGGAAACTTCCTGGTAGGAGACTCAACAGTAAAAACTTTATTTTTATTCACATAAAGCTGACATAAGGGAAAATAAATAAACTGGAGTCATCCAATTTTAATTGAATCCCTTATTTGCTATTTGACCTAATAAGGTGTAATTTCTCTTACATTTGGTTTACCCATAGTTAGACTCTATAGGTACTAACTGTCTTAGGACAAGAAGTCAAGAGAACTAGAAAAATAATGTAAATTTAAATTTCCTAGACATACATGAAGTTAGAACACATAGCATTAAATCTGGTTGACACGTGGGAAGAGGGATGATTATATTATGATTCATTTATTATTCTTTTGGGGTATAAATGTCTTGAAAAATATTGTGTTTTTATCAGCCTCTATTATTTTAAAATAATCTAGTCTACCTTTCCCTGGTCATCACTGTAAGTCATTATTCAGTCTTAAAACTTGCAGAAAATATTGTTATATGGAAATACCAGAAAGATATTTAAATAGCTATGCAAAAGGATAGCTTTTACACATATAATGACTTTGACCAGTGCATAAGCATTTTCGAGTTAAAATACAGAAATCTCTTCTCTATTAATTCATAGAAAGTATAGTTTTCTGACTAGTATATTCTGTATTATCTTATATTCTTTATTCAATAAAAACTCATAGAATTTGGTGTAAAATCTTAGACAAAACGCTTGATGATTCTACTGAAATAGTTAACCTTACTTTTCTTTCTCCTATATTTACCTAAGTATGAACCAGAAATAACTGAAAAGTCAATGCTTAAGTACCTGCGGTATTCACATGCTACTACATAACATTCAAACAAAACAAGATAATAGAACCTCTGCCTGATAAAGATGGTTCTTCTCAAGGGTTTTAAAGAAAAACATATTTTAAAACACATCATTAACTCTCAATGGGATACAAAATCCTATAATCTCAGCCAGTCTGGACCTAATAATGAAACTTGTCTGACTTGAAATGCATCTGAAAAGATTCAGAGGAAGAAGAAATGTTGTTACTTGAGGCATAGATGAAAGCAAATAAATAGGACATGATAAACAAGATGCAGTTATCTTGTAGATTCTGTATTTAGAAACTCATCTTCTCCCTAACATTGGTTTATGACCCCAAATTCCATATGCCATATTGCTTCCACTTGGTGACATGTGTCATACACATTGGCAGCTGACATTAAGCAAGGGCAACTTCCTTTCTTTCAAGTTTCTAAGTAGCTGCCTATTTAATGCCACAGTATTTAAATTTCATGCTATTTTTAGTGGTTTCCTTGTACAAATGGCCCCAATATTTACAGCTGAAGTGTAAAGTAGTGGTCTTGAATGCAACAACAAAAAGAAAGCTTATGGGGAAACATGTGTATCAGAAACATCACACTTTTGGATGTTAAAGGGAGGGTGGAACAAGGTTAACTTACATTTAGTGGGCAGAGAGGATCTGGTGAGCTAGTGAACAGCATGGGGCTACAGCTAACAGGAATGTACTGTACAACTCCAAAGAAAAAGGAGACTCTTGGATGCCTTCAGAATGAAGAACAGTTACATGTAATCTGATTTAAGCAATACAGACAAACGTGGAATAAGTACACAAAACATAAATTGCACCAAGTATTTGTGTTTAATGTAAAGATAAAATTTTAAAGTAATTTTTTAAATTTAAAAAGTTTAAAAATAGTTTAAATTTCATTTTGAGACAAGTTTTCTTTGGGAGTGATTTTTTTAATATATGAATTATAATATAGTTTAATATTAAGGAATCAATTATTTATTATAAAAACTGTTTGGACAGAAACATACAATAATCCAAGTTATATACTGAATGGGATAAAAAAATCTCAACAATATGACTAATTAAACAAGATGTGTACAATGATGATGCTAATTAAGATGTCAATGAGAATGGCAGAAATTTCACAGGGCCCCCAACCGTAAATGAAGAGCTACAGGTAATTAATGGCTGGTGAGAGAGGGAGAATTTGTTTACTCCAGGAAAAATAATCCTAATTGGTAACTTAATGCTAAGCTTTGAGCCCTAAAAAAATCATATCCAAACAACACTAAACAGCATCAGTATGTTACATTGTTACATTTATATATTTATTGTGTATATAAGTAAGTAAGTATGTATGTATGTGTTATATGTGTGTATGTACGTCTATATCAATAATGTCTACAGAAAGAAGGACAAGTATTTGAGAGTGGTAATCATGCCATGGTTTACAGGTAGTGTGTAGTGATATAGCATACATATATACAAAGAGAGACAGAGAGACAGAGAGAGAGAGATGGAGAGACAGAGAGAGAGAGAGAGAGAATACATAGATGGGGGAGAAACAATGAATTTAATTTAATAAAAAATGTGTCTTCATGAACTTCATCTTATTACTTATGTAAATTGTTTTAGATTAAGTTATTTCAAGAAATAATGGCAATCAGCTGTCTGTTGGCAATCAACAATCATTTCAAACTCTCCATAATTTGGTTGATATTCTACCTTTATTCATGAAGTACACATTTGTATCTGTTGCACTGACAGAAGCTTTGTTCTAAATTAGAGTGCTAGTGATAATTTTTTTGATGAGAAAAACAAGAAGAAGATGCCTATGGCATTGGTAATAGTAAGTCTTATTTAATATGAGTGGCGCTATGTGGGCCACAGAAACGTCTAGGTTAGAGGAAAGTACCAGGAGTTTTGTGTCAGTCCTAGGCCTCTGTCTTGTTTTAACTCATTTGAACCTTTCTTTGGTATTTATATGATTGGTATCTTCAATTAACAACAACAACAGAGAGAGAGAGAGAGAGAGAGAGAGAGAGAGAGAGAGAGAGAGAGAGAGAGAAGCTTCCAAAGATAAAATAATATCTTTAAAAGAACTTGGGTAGAGCTAGAGGAGTTGGAATGAAGAACCAAATCTTTTGGCTTCCAGTATTTACAAACATTTACAAATTACTTGGAAATTTATCCAACCATGAAACCATGCCATTTTTGATCTATAAATGACTAGCTGGATAAATAAAACACCCACTTCTTTTAATGAAAGCATAACCACGATCATAGAGAGTATGGTTTTATAAGGAGTAATAAAGTCAGACTGTATTTCAGGACAGAGATGGAGATACTTTGGAAGTTAGAACTTTTATAGTGACCATCAGAGAACATTAATTCTATAAAATACCTCCCAGATTTGCATGTTTACTTAAAAACCTCTTTGTGCCTCTGAGATATAAAAGGTAAGTTCTTTCATTCCTGTAAGCGTGTTCCAACTTCCAAGGATCCAATGGTTACCTTAAACATAAAGCAGTCTGAATAATCAGAGCTTGAACAAAGGGAAACGCAGCAAATACAAATATCAATCAGATATGGAATCCAAGACCCATTAGACTTTAAGGTGTTTGATGTGTGAGTCCCACAGACAACTAGACAAATGATAGAGAGTCATTTTCTTAACATTACATTCTATACAATGGCTAGCCTGGCACAGTGTGTGGCTTCCTGTCATTTTTAAAACTTAATGTATTTATTCTATGTTCCTAGGTACAGATTCCAGGCTTTACTGCATGTTAGGCAAGCACTCTTCTACATATTTTACATTTATTATAGCAGATGTTAACAGATATTACTTGATACTTCCAACCAGGAAAATTCATAGATTTTTTTTTTAATTTGTAACAATGAGTCTTAGGTTAAAGGTCATGATATTTTGTATGATCTATCAATAGAACCACAGATGTGAGGTATATTAGTTAAGCCGTATGAGTGATTAAATATTTTATTTTCATTTTCACTAAAACCATAGAAATTTATTTTGAAAGATAGTACATGAAATTCTTAATACTAAGTACAACAAAACTAACTCAATGGCCTTTCTTTCCTTATATTATTTCTGGCAGTTTATGATTTTTCTGGGTATTTATTTTGGCTGCTCTCTCATTTTTCTTTCTTCCTTTCTCCCTATCTCCTTCTCTTTCTGTTTTTCTTTTATTTTTCTTTTATTTCAACATGGTGCAGTCAACTATCATCTATCAAGATAAATGAAGAAACATGGGAGAAGATAAAACAGAATACAGTTTGGTTTTACTATGTTACCAGCTGACTAAAAGATTAAATCATAAATTCAGAGATCTGAAGCATTTTTTTAAATAATCACATTAATTAACACTGAAGACAAGGTGTTGCTAAGCTTGCACATGGATCTGGGCTCCTACAAGAAAAGTCATGTTTTGTAGCTTTTCACAATAAAAAAATTTAAAAAGGAATTTTCTACAAAAATCATACAAGAACAAAGCTCTTTTTGTTGCCTGACATGAATACTCTTTCTCTAGACGTCTGTAGAACACTGTATGGGGTTTACTACTTCTAACTATGCATCTTTTTTAAACTTACCGTATGCTCACTTGGAGACACCAAAGGTGTCAGAATGAGTTAACAATAAAACTTTCTCACTGTTATAAGACTTAAATTTATCCTTAAAAAAATAAAGGAAATACACAGATTTGGTTACTGTTTGTGGGATAGTGCTAGTGTTTGTTTGTTTTTTTTTTATTTTGTCTGTTTGTGTTTTGTTTTTTACTCAGTAGCCCCAAACATGAATAGATGTCAACAAATAAGAAGTATTAAATAAATATAATGAATATTTTATGTGCAAAACAACTAGAAAATATAGAGGAAGAACCTAACTTTTTCCATTACTTTTTATACTCGTTCAACAAGGGAAATATTAATATACTGAATCATGCCAGTGTCTGAGACATTATTTCTAACTTTCAATTAACACATAAGTTTTTTGAAAAATAACCAAAACAATGACATTCAAAAAATCTTTTTCAGAAATAGTGGAGAATTGATAAAACTATTAAAACAATGTTAAACAAATTTATTTTGGTCATATCAATATTCTTTGTTTTATTCACTTAACCTAAAAGACTTCTAACAAGAAGGGTTATATGCTTATATCATGCTGAATTCCTTCTCGAAGTAAATAATTTAACACATTATAATATGTCTTCTTGAGGAACTCAAAAAGACATGATTATCACGCCGACTATAATGCCAGAGAAGTTTTATCTGTGGTTAATACTATTCTAAGAACAGGTAGACCAACAACCTGAACCACACTGACACAGATGAGCAGGTATCAGGAGATTGGCAAGGGATTTCTAAGGATAAGATTTTAGGTAAACTTATAATCTAATCTTGCACAAGTCAAATCATGACGGGTACTGAAAATGATGAATAACAATCTCATTAGCAACAATATTTATAACATTTCAATTATCGGCCTCTTACTGATAGGCAGCAAGCGGGTGCTTGAATTCAACCAATTAATGAGGTTCCTCCTGACAGCGCTATCAAACACTTTCTATTAATTGGCAGCCACACCCCAGAATCCAGCATACACTTTGGGAAATGTCGATGACTTTAATCATCCACTTGATAGACAAGAGTCCTATGACTTTAACCTGGTAAGTGTATGTTTAGTATGGATGTTCTAAATCCACAGCACAGAGGCAGACAGGATTACAGGGAACAACAAACCCACGTAGTAACTGAAATGTGCTGTCACAGCAGTTTCAAGACATCATGACAGTAGTTTGAACATTTGGTGATAATTGAGATGACCCCAAACTACCCAGAAGCAACATACCCCACAAAGGTGATCTCTAATCATCCTCTGCTTTATTGTAATGCCATCAGTATATCATTAGCAGCAAAACATTCTATATTCACATAATGGTTTAATACATTATGTATATAAAATCTTGGCAGGACAGAAAAGGGGATAGATGCTACCCTCATTCGCTTCATTTTTCAACCTCTCCTTCATTGCCATGACCATAAAATATAGTTCCCAAAAAAGCTAGAAGCCGAACTCACTTTGAGGAGAAGTAGAACTCCTACCTTCTCTGTGTAACAAAATTTTTTCTTTAGGTCCTTATTTAGACCCTCAGAAATCATGCTCTGATGTTGAGAAGATGCTGAGCCAGTGACTAGAAGTCATCGCACTCCTTGTGTCTCCCAGGATCTCCTATTCCCTGTTGCTAAGTAGTTCTTAGATCGAAGCACACAAAGATCATGTGTTAAAACACATACTGCCTGGCCATATGTTTTAAATGTCTCAGATAGTAGAAGGTGACAGCCAAGCATATGCATCTCTGATGTATTCCCATATGACACCAGTGAAACAAAGGCTCCAAATTACCTCTCTCTAGTATTTTCTATGATTATATCACATGCATTCTCTGTGCCTCCAATTTTCTTTGTCAAAGGAATAAAATAAATCTTCTTATAGTATTGTTTTGTGGAATAGGTAAACCTGTGAAAGGCATTTAACACTGCATCTACCACATGATGGTTTAAACACCTAAGAGACTTTTAGTATTGGATCTGGTAGACTCACAAAAGCCCTCTTTTAATTATAGTATGATGATTACAACAGTAGAAAACTAGATCCTCATCCTACAAGCCCTTGTTATTTATAAAACATTCTAGTGCTCATGGGTTTCTCCTGTAACACTGTGTAAGCAAAGCATTCTTACTTTGACCTCACCATGGCTTTCTTTTTTTCTAACTTAAATATAGGAAGAATGACATCGTTTGCCACAACACGGGAAGGTGAAAAAAATCTTGTAAAATTATTTAATAGCACTTTGTGAAAATAATGGAGTTTATAAAAGCTAATAATAAATTTCCCCTTTCTCAAGGAACATTGTAAACTTCTAATACACTGGATGATTTATTGCTATAGCTAAAGTGCTAAAAGTATTGAGAGATTTCTTTTTATGAAAAATCAGCCCTTAGGTTTTCTCTTTTAATGTGTCATAAAAAATAGCTTATAATAGTCTAATCATCTACAATGTAGAAAACACACTCAATTTTAACAATTTTAAAAAGTTTTAAAAATTAAAAAAAAAAAAAAAACAGCACAGAAAATCCAGATAGATCACACACATGAAGTAATAAGAAAAGGCAAAGAAAAATGAAAAGAAAATGGGAATTTATAAAAACAAGGTTTTTCTTTAAATTTAGGGAATCTCTGAACTCCTTAAGGTTCATTGACCCCCAACCCTTTCTTATTCTTTCATTTAGCACAATAAACACTATCCCCAAGACCAGAATCATTTTATCTCAGAAACAGTGATAGGAAGCACACATTTTCAAAATGGAAATAGTTATCAACAAGGGACCCTTTGAACTGATTTGGTTTTGAATTATAGGAGTCATAGTTGTGAATTTTTTAAAAATCTTTCTCTAACACCAACACATGTTAGAGACTTGTGTGCGGGAGACAAGTGAATTATTTCTTCTGGCATCTAAATGAATGCATCGGCAAATCTAAGTATTGACACGTTAGCCAACACAACCAATTAACTTCGCAATCCATTCTAACCCACCCCTGTAATCACATCCCGACATTGGGGATCACACTGATCTTTCCAGCACTATGGCTATACTTATACTAAATACTTATCCTAGGTATTTTCAGTATTCTGTTTTTGAACTTCAAGTGATAAATATCTGAGAAACTAGGATCTATGGATCCTAGTAGAATTTTAAGTCATGCTTTGTCCCTATTTATTCACAAACATTTATATTTCCAGTGTTTGTTTATTTAATTTATGTATTACAGCCACATTCAGATAAGGAGCATCTTCTACACAGGGAAACCCTGTCTCAAAACAAAGGGATAACAAAACCAGAAAATTTGCACTAAAAACAATGATGGAGACATGAGGCATGCTTTTTAATACTATGCTAATAACGCTGATCTGCCAATCCGTTATGTTTCCCTCTCAGAACTCTCTTTAATAAATCTCCCCCAACATGTTGGGATTTCCTGCTTTACTATTCAGCTTCCCTATGTTCTAGAGACAAGCTGTGACTTGTTAAGTGTCAGTCAGGAGGTGTCAGACCAATTCTTCCCTAATGAGAATAGGACACCAGACTAAATAAATCAAGTTTCTTCTTGTCTTCCTGAGAGAGTAACATCTAAATTAGCCACAGTGTAACATAACCAGGGATAATTAATTGTATGCTTTGAGACAACATTCATTCATTTTAAAGTCAAATATGCAAAAGTCATAAGGATGCTTACCAACCTTGAAGTTTCTATCCTGATTTACTATACTTTTTAAATATAGCCTTTGGCAAAACAATTATTTTGCTTGCTGAATTTATTTTCACTCACCTTCCATTATTTTTTGTCCTATTGAAGAATCACTTTTGCTTTACAAAGCACTTTGATTCTATGCTCTACATGGCCTCTAAGAATCAAATAGACCCACAGAGATACAACAGATTGTAGGAAGCATTAGATATTTTCATTTTCAAAAGAGATGCTCTTTTCATACATTCTTATACATCTTTTACTTCCAACAATCTCAGATACATGACTGTGAAATGGGTAAATCTCCAGTTCTAAAGAAAGATGTGTTAAAGAGCATGAAGTCAATTTCAAGAAGAGTAGTTTGTACTTGAATAATCCTTTCTTCATTGTTCATATAACTTTAGTTATCCCTTCTTGTTTAATGAATTAATTTATCTTAAATGATTGTTTTTTTAATATAACAGTTTATTTGTAGCCAGAACAGTCATAAAACAAGAGTCATGGAGTTTATTTTTTTTTTGGTGGGGAGGGGGGTTTGGAGATAGTGTTTCTCTATATAGCCCTGGCTGTCCTGGAACTCACTCTGTAGACCAGGCTGGCCTCAAACTCAGAAATCCATCTGCCTCTGTCTCCCAAGTGCTGGGATTAAAGGCATGCACCACCACTGTCCAGCCAGGAGATTTTTAAATATAGAGAAAGAATTCAATTCATCCACAATGATCAATGTGATATTTAAGAAATATCGCACTGTTATTGTAATAATACCAAGATATTTTTTCAAAACATTTGTAAGCAAACACATGAATTCTTTCAGTTAAAACCCACCGACTAAAGTTCACTGATTCATATACTGCACTAGAGTTGACTGTTGATTCTCAATTTAACAAGTATACTCTTAAAACGCAAAGCACAAAGATCGTGTGTGTGAGAGAGCTTATGTCCATGGGAACTTACCTGCCTCATAATACATAAGTGATAACTGTCACACTTGCACTGAAATGAAAAGGATTTCACTAAGGAGTCATGTGAGGGCAAATGTGGTGACGAAGCAGCTGTAGCATGGCTGGCTAGGTCCCTGTGTACCGATAGGTTTAAACTGGATGGCTTGACCTGACTCGCAAAGGCTCATGGGCTTAAACAAGGACTCGCTGAGTATTACGCTCAGACTTTGCACCACTATAAGATTCCTCTGCTGGAGTTCAGATTGCTTGGGGAAAATAAATGCTTTATGCCTTCTATTTTCTTTCCAGGAGAGCGGGATTGCCTTACCCTGTTGCTGTCCCAGTGCCACAATGTTAAGTTAGTTAGGTTAGGTTAGGTTAGGTTAGGATAGGTTAGGTTCATGTCAGGTTAGATAGGCATTTAATCTAATGATAGATATTCTCGTAGCATGGTAATGTCCATTGCTACATACTAGGGAGACAGACCAACAAATAAAACTATGATTTTTGTACTAGAAGTTAAAAAACTCTAAGGAGTGTCAGTAACCACAGGTACGGGTAGGAAGAGGCAGTCAAAGATTTTTAATAACTTCTGAGGATCCCTGGACTCTTGGACTTTGATTTTAAACATTTAGACTCAAAACACTGGTGAACTGTGTAGTTATTCCTCAGCATTCCTGGGAAACTAATACTGTCTTAGGACAAGTAATTAAAGTAATCTGGGTGCAATTAGTGCAGACACTATTACAGGTATTGTAGCCACTTAGTGTTTGTTCTCTTCCTTAATTATATGAGCCATATGTGGTAAACTGACAAGTTGATTTTTCAGGTTAGTTACTTTGATTCAATTCAAAATTAAAACTGTATATTTTGCATGGCATGTACTCAAAGTATTATCACTTAGCATATATTTAATAGAGTAAACAAATCACATACTATCAATATGTATTCATGATATTACAATGAAAATGTAAAATTACTGACAACTTTCAAAAATTATAAAATACATTACTCTAGAGTTATGAATGAGCCATTAGCTGATAGATGTCATTACTTTTTATTTGTATCATTACGTTTACACAGACTACACTATTTTAACATGAGGGAATAACTGTTTTAAAATATCTATTTATGTGCAAAGCAATTATTTGAGTATATACCATATACACACTTAATGGCAGTTGCCAGGATGCACTTCAGAACTAGATAAAAGGTTAATCAACTAAACAATCTCCACAGTTTAAGGAAAGCTTAAAATAATACCCTATATACAAAGGGAAGTTATGGGGAAGACTAGGGAAGAGTGTATTTTCAGTTTAGAATATAGAGATCAACACACTCTACGGATTGTTTTTAACTGAAAGATGAATTATCCTAAGGCAAGAACAAGGCAGGAGATTAGTATTTGAATAAAAGAAAATATTTTATAGGTAGAAAGACAGTTGAGCCATGAATCACATTTTTAAATATTCCAAGGACAGATGGTATACTAGTGTTAAAATAAGTCTAAAAGTGTACTAAGTGAAACGATCTTTCAAACTGCTTCAACCTTCATAAAGAATTACCCTGTACTTGCGTTTGGACTGTATCTGGTGGCTAACACTGTACCCAGCTTGCCTCACCATCACACTTTCCAGTAGTAAACTTGACAATTAAATGCCATGATAACAGGAAGCTCCCCAGCACACCAATATCCTTTATTGGACTATAACTATGGGGAAGTAAGCACAAAGAGAATGAAGGCTGGCAGGACACCTTAGCAACTGCAGGCATTGGAAATAGTAAGAAAGCCTCAAAGACAGTGCGATGCTGTGGCTGGGCGAAGGCTCAGACCAGAAACAGTAAGAAGCACCTGCCTTTCATGAAGGGCCCTGCATTGGCAACAGAGCACATGGAGGTTTCCACTGTGTGTGATGAAAAAGGGCAAAAGAAGAAGAAATATTATGTGCTGTCAGTAGTTTCTAGAGCAATAAGCTGAAGAAAAATGTCTACGTATTTATCTGTTCTTTTCAGAGTTCGAACTCAATCAAATTCACTAAAAAACTTTCATACAGCAAGGAAAAAATGATCAACAAATTAAAAAAAGAACCCTCATTTTGTACTAGAAAAAAAATCACATAGGCAAATTTCATGTCACTGAAGAACAATGTCTAAAATACAATTTTAAAGACATAAGCCCAATTTAAAAGGGCAAAGCATATGAATAATATCAACCAATGAAACATAAAAATATCCAGCAGGTATGAAACTCTCTATAAATACAAATCACATAGTGCTTTTACTTCACAACTGTTATGATGGCTACTATAAAAAGACAAAAGAACAATTTCAGTGAAGGTCCAGAAATATACCTTTGGTAAGAATTTAGATGTAAGTATAGCCATTGTTGAAGACAATATGGAAAGTCTAAATAACAACAACAAAAAAAAACCCTGTTATTAAATACACCTGAGTATAATAATAGAATATTATTCTACCTCAATTATAGAAAAATCCTAACTATTGTAATATTATAGATGAATCTCGAGACTGAATTATAGAGAATAATCACATAAGAAAATATTACTTTATCTCACCTTTGTGGGGACCAGAGATAAAGAACAAATTCCTGACAGAATGTAGGAATAAAATGTGCCTGTACACATCCTTTGGCTTTTATATTATGTAACCACAGTCATTAACAAGACCAAAGTACTTGTTATCATCATAATGCAGTACACCAGATTGCAAGATTAAGAGACATTAAAATTTTAGGAGACTTCACATATGTTTGCTTTTTATTATTACTTGGCATACAAAATTGTTTGAGATGTAAGTCTGCTGATATATAAATAAAAGTGGCCATCATCAGTCCAGAATTCTCCTGTAGTTCTCCAAGAAGTCTCTCCCTTTATTGTCTCATCAGTATCTCTAACCTATGTTGAGCACCCAACACAAAGGCTAACAGCCCTTAATTTTGAGGTGGAGCTTCTTGGGAGAATTTTTAACAAATGAAAATGGCATAACTTTTGTTTTATGAATATATTATTGTATGTAATATGCAAGGTGAGACTATATTAGTGTATTGATGTTCAATATCTCTACTTACATGAATTTAACATGTATTACAAAAATAACACTTAATTTTATTGAATTAGGTATATATGTAAATATTTTCAAACATTGAAAGTTAACATGGGAGTGTTTTCCAGCAACAGCACACTTATTTTCCATTCATAAGGATCTGAGTTCAACTTACAGCATTACAAAATTAATTTCAAATTTATAGGAAGTTGAAATAACAAACTGAGCATGTATTTATATACATACATATACACATACATATATACATACATACATGTGTGTGTGTCTTTATTGTGTTTATTTTGTAGTTTTATATTTAGATTCTATAAATGTGCTGGGGATTTTTGCACAAATTGTTTGAAGATAATTTGCATATATAGTGACAGTATCAACTAATGCATCTTTAATTCACGGACTAAGTCATACTTCTTGTGAATACATGACCAAACATAAATAATTCAATATAGACGTTATCTTATCCATTACATGCAGCACTAGTTGTTTTTCTCTTAGAATACTCTGGAAAGATTTCTAAATCAAGAGGCCCACCTTCCTAGATATAGTACCAACCACAGTGGGCTGGGTCCTCTCACCAGCTACTTTCTTCTTCCCCTTCTTTTTCTTTTTCCTCTTCCCCTTTCCCTTTTCTCTTCTCTTCCTTTTTCCGTTTCCCTTTAAAATTCTCCCCATGCTTCCCCTTCCTTTTCTTCTTCTTTTTCTTCTTCTCCTTTTTCTTCTTGTTCTTCCTTCTTTACCTCCTCCTTCCCCCTCCTTCTCCTTTTGGCAGATCCTATCTTTATGAAGTTCTTTTTCTACATATTGAGTAGTTTTTAATGTTTGTCTTTTTTCATTCATTAATTATTATTATTTTTTTTTACTTTCTGTGAGCAATCAGAACAATCTATCATGGGCATGGCCACAGGCCAGTTTTGTTTTCATAGCTCCTTAACTGTTCCCTCTTTCTAAGTTGACAAGAAAACCCAAGCAGTGCAGTGCACTTGCTAGTATTATATCACCAGACACTGGTAGAGGTTTGTCGCAGGATTGCCATTACCGTTGACAAATAGATTATTGTTAATCAGATCTTTGTTTTACATAATTCTTCCCTTTGTTGCTCATTCCTAATCTGCACAGTAATCTGCACATGTGAATATTTTATCTCAACCTAGTTTTTGCATGACTGCATGGGACCTAGTTTTTTGCATGGTTCTTATCATATTAAATATTGAGAAGATTGGTAAGACGTAACAAGTCCATTTTCAATTAATACTTGATAGAGGTGTGCATTCTCTCATGTTACCTTCATTGGCATGTGATTAGACTCATTATGAATTTTAAATGTATTTTCATGTTGATGTTAATTTTACTATTCCCTACTGTGTTTCTCAGTTTTATCAATCAATATTGTTAATAATTACGTAAGTTTATCATGTTAATTGAAATTTGGCCAACATGAACTCATTCAAACCTATGTACCCTGGCTTTATATTCACTAGTCATTGAATGCTTTCTGGCTTTAGAATAATGGAGTACTTAATGATCATTTTAGATATTCCATGGTTCAAATAGGGAATCAACCAGTTCTCAGGGAGCTCCTAGTTGTTTTAGGTAGGGAGCTGTAAGAACACTTGATCACTGTTTAAGAAGTCATTTGAAGAAGTGGTGCACAGGAGAAAGCCGTTGGGAGGAGTTGGGAGACGTCTTATTCATAATTTCATATAGCAGAAGCACAAACCCTCAGCTTAAGAACAGGATAAATCCATATGGTGCAAATGGAGAACAGCTCATTATACCACAAAGATAGGCTCATAATAAATTGCATGTGGAGTCTAAGAGATAGAGAAAAGCAAAGATGCCTCTAGTTTTAGAGATAAGCATTTAGGATGATAGAATTTACAGGGGAAAAGGTAAGGATGGTCAAGCTGTGTTGCAGGTTTGTGCTGGTTTGAGTAAGAATGGCCTCCATATGCTGCTTTGTCCTTCATAAGGCCCTGGTATATGAGAGCACAGTTGTGGCAAGAATATCAAAATGTTCTTTTACATATATTTGTTAGCTTCTTTTATATAGCAAAACATATAAACCTATATATACCATCAGTCTCTTAAGGGAAAGAATTGTCAAAATTAATTTCTAAAATATCTACTATATATGAAATTTTCAAACTCTTTTGTACAAAAAAATTGCTATACCGGGGCTACTCTTTCCATATAGACAAATCTATGTTCAACACTTGCGTTGCTCCAACATATGTATGAACACTGTGCATCTTTAGTCAGCTTGAAGAACTGAATCAAATTTTTGTGGAATAAATCTTACGAATATATGAATATAATGTATAAAATGAGATAAGGAAGTTGCCTCCTTCCCTTAACCCCCCCCCCATCACAGGCCATATTTTTCACCCTAGGGAAACTAGTTCACTGATATTATGATTGATATTTAAGATATGCATCTCTACAAGATGCCCTTTATCAGTGCTGAAGTTAACCTTTCTGAAAATGTTAGGGATCAAAACCTCCAGTGTTCAGGCCATGAGTAATTAAGGGGCAAGAATAAATGGGCTGAATACCTTTGTCCCTTAGCAGATTAAATAGCATCAGTATGCAGATCTTAGAAATGACTTACTTTGCATTTATAGAAATGAGGAATAAAAAAATAAAACTTTTAATTCATGGATAAGAAGCCAATGATTCACTGGAAATATAAAATAATCATTTCATAACTCCTCATCTTGCTAAGAGTAAATGCAAAAAACAGTGATGTTGAAGTGATACTATTGGCAAAATTAAGTATTTAATCATAAAATTAAATAATAAAGATGTTCTGTGTTTGGCAAGAATGCTGAAAAGGAAAATGAGGCACACAGTATTACAGGCTAGGATAGCAGTAGAATTCCAAAATTCACTTCCAAAACAGTTCAATAAGTGTTGATAGGGCCTTGTGCATTTTTTTTTCTCCAGTATGGTGGCCTAAATATTAATTAGTCAGAAAGTTTTAAAAGGGAAAAGCATATAAATTCAAATATAAAAAAAGTGAAAATTTAATCCTTTTAAAGAATGTTTTTATTAAATCATAGTCAGTAATGTCCAAGAAAGGGGCAATATTTGTTATTATTTGTGAGAGCTCAAAATTTAAAACATCAAACATCTTTTTATTTCCATGGTTTGGCCCAGAAGATTCATAGTATATTTGAAATACAGAAAGGAAGCAAGTGCTTTGGCCTCAATGGTCATTAAAATGAGATGATATAGCATCACAATGTCTATTCTTCTGGTGTCATGAATATTCTCTTGTGCTTTCTATTTTAGATAAACTAACAACTTATTACAACTGCAAAACATGTTTAATTCTTAAGGTTTGAATTCTTCTTTAACTACAAATTTCTCTATTAATTTTCTTTATTTACATTTCAAATTTTATTCCCTCTTCCACTGCTTCTATGAGGGTGCTCCCCCACCTACCTACCCACTCTCACCTCCCACCCTCTCATTCCCCTACACTGGAACATCACAAGACCAAGGGTCTCTCCTCCCATTGATGCCAGACAAGGCCATCCTCTGCTATGTATGCAGCTGGAGCCATTGGTCCCTATATGTGTACTGTTTGGTTGGTGGTTTAGTCCCTGAGAGCTTTGGTGGATCTGGTTGGTTGATATTGTTCTTCTTATGGGGTTGCAATCGCCTTCAGCTCCTTCAGTCCTTCCCCTGACTCCTTTCTGAGGACTCTGTTCTCAGTCCAATGCTTGCTGTTAGCATCAGCATCTGTATTGGTCAAGCTCTGGAAAAGCCTCTCAGGAAACAGCTATATCAGGCTCCTGTCAGCATGCACTTCTTGGCATCTGCAACAGTGTTTGCATTTGGTGACTGTATATAGGATGGATCTCCAGGTGAGGCAGGCTCTGGATGGCCTTTTCTTCAGTCCCTGCTCCACAGTTTGTCTCCGTATTTGCTCCCATGAGTATTTTGCTCCCCCTTCTAAGAAGGACCAAAGTATTTATACTTTGGTCTTTTTGAGCTTCATGTAGTCTGTGAATTGTATCTTTGGTATTACAAGATTTTGGGTTAATATCCACTTATCAGTGAGTGCATACCATGTGTGTTCTTTTGTGATTGAGAAATGAACATTTCTACCTCTTATGCAGGTATTTCTTTCTAGTATACATATACAAATATATAAAAGTTACAGAATATACATGTTCACAGGAGCCAAAAGAATGGTAGATGCTCTAAACCAAGCAATATTTTCAGAACTTTAAAAATTTGTCTTTTACAGAATTGTCACATTGAGGTGGAAAGAAAGGCATGATCAGGTTGTGGATTTTGTGTATATTTTAATATGATACTTCAGATTCCTTCAAAGAAAATCTCAAGAGCTCACCACATCCAAATGCCTTACATGTATCCATCTTTTCTGTGCACTCAAGGGACTGATCTTACCCTTGAAGTAATGTATCAATACTTGTAGGGAAAAGAGTAAAGGGATCAAATGCTATGGCATATAATTTACAGTTATTAACAGGGAAAACTCTGCTCTCCCGTTTTTTAATGTAAGTCTATAACTCCTGCTGGGATCAAAAGTATCGTCTGCACGGTTCTTTTAACCAGTGCTTCACCTCTCCACTTGTCAATGCATAAATCTTTTTCCATTGCTTGGAATAACTAACTGACATCTGGCAATGAGGAATGACTAAGTTGGGGGCAGAAGAAAGTAGAGTTAGGTTTCTTTAGAAGAGCTAAATTCAATCAAGATTTTTTTTAACTGATTGTGTACAGCATTATATTAAACAAAAGTTCTTTCGTGTATTCACGTAAATGTGTAAATAAATTGTTGCATATACACATACATCTAAAAAATTTTAAGTTATTAAAACCTTTTATTTACATGTTTTAAAAACATTTATTTAAAGGTTTTCATATTGTATGGTTCGATCACAATTTTCCCTCCTATAATACTTCCCATGTCCTACCTACCTCCTTACCCAAATACTTACTCCTTTTTTCTATGTTCTCATTTTCTCCTCCCTTCTCTCTCCTCTTTCTCTCTTCTCCTTTTTCTCTCCCCACTCTCTCTCTTATGTACACAAAGTTAATGATCAATTGAGAATGCCCTCCTTAGTCCCATTATATACTTTTCATTATGTTGGTCACAAACTGTGTTACGGTAGGACAGGAGGAAAAGTTCTAGTGTCCTATTGTACAGTAGAGTTGACATGTCAGAACATCACACTACCTCATAAACATGTGCATTTAAGACCATTTAAGAAATAAAATATAAAAAGAAATAAGCAAAACAAATAAATGCTTGAGCATACTATCGTGAAGAAGTATAGGCTTTACATAATTTGAGAAAAACTGATTTATAAATGTTTAATGTTCACTGTTATGCAATTATACACTCATTATCCCATCAATGTTCCTTGGTCATACCAAAGTCATATTAGAAATATTTTATGCCTATATAAATTTTGTACTCTATCTTTCTCTCTCACAATTGATTATATAAATATGTCATTTCAAAAAAAGATAAGGTGGCAAAAGTGAACAATATTAATAAAAATATGATTGAATAAACAATTCAGTGTTTTCCAGTTGTGAAGTCAACTATCCAGACTATGCAGAGCTCCCAGGGACTAAACCATCAACCAAAGAGTATACATGGAGGGATCCATGGCTCCAGTTAATATGTAGCAGAGGATGGCCTTATCTGGCATCAATGGAAGGGGAGGCCCTTGGTCCTGTGGGGGCTCAATGCCCCAGTGTAGTTGAATGCCAGGGAAGTGAGGTGGGAGTGGGTGGGTGGAAGAGCACCCTCATAGGGGAAAAGGGAGGAGTGAGGGGGGAAAAAGGATGGGGTTAATGGAGGGGAAACTGGGAAGGGATATATCATTTGAAATGTAAACAAATAAAATAATTAATAAAAAATAGAAACAAACTGGATATTTTTTAAAAAGTATCGAAACTGGCACATCTGTGTGTGTGTGTGTTCCTGAAAAAGTAACTTGTAAGTGCCATATGTTATTTTTTAACCAAATGTATTTTGCATCTGTACTCCATTTAAGTATTTTTCTAAAATAAATAGTCAAAAATATAAAATATTCTGTCTTTTTTAAAAATTTACTCTAGCGTAATGTATGTTTAAATATGGTACTAACCAGTTCTGGAATTCAGCATTTCTCAAAGAATTCAATGAAACATTAATTATCATTGTTCTTGGCAAGCATATGTGGAAATTTGGAAATGGCTTACAGTATGAGAAATATATGGAAACACATTTACTCCTCAAATATTTCCTATTCCTTTTGAAAAGAAATGTTCCTATAACTATGACATGTTTTTCCTCCAGAATTTATTATTCCTGAAAAGGAGATCTATATAACCTGTGACTGCAATATAATTTATGATTTTCTTATTCTTAGGCTATATATACACCATAATTAATTTTACTCATATATGTTCCATTAAATGTCAACCCAAAAACTAAATATATCATCCACACAAGGAAGAGTTCTATACCCGGAGATATTAGAAATGATAAAATGCCTCATTATTGTTTTTAAATAGAATATATGTCTGTAACATTATTTAATTTGTACTTTTTATCTGTACCTCTTTTTTGTTGTTACTGTGAAGGGATGAAGGAGGGCACACATTCCACTACTCATTGGGGTGCTATTGTAAGTGATAATCGATGATAAAGAGATTCAGGATTTTTTTATTGGATATTTTATTTACATTTCAAATTTTATCCCTTTTCCTGGTTTCGCTTCCAGAAACCTCCTATCCCATCATACCTACCCCTAGTACTTATGAGGGTGCTCCCAAATTAGCACAAATTCAATTGCTTAAAAATAAAAAGAGCTTTTGGGTTTTGTTGTCAGTCTCACTTGATTACAGTAGCTACTTTATCACCACAGGCATGTGATGCCAGAATGAGAATAGGCTCAGTAATTAGACTGATACTGTTTAAATCAAAGTTGTGCATCATCCTGATTTTGCTGACGTAGACATATTAACATCTCTGAATTATGCTTTTTATCCTTATTAATGGGATTCATCCTGCCTCCTTTTATTGCTGAGATATTATATGCCATGCATCTAATACATAATATGCCTTCATACATTTTCAGAGACTTCCTCATATATCATCTCAGTGTTTATGTATGATACATTAATTTGTTTGCTGTTGATTGAAAACATTTATCACTATCTATGACCTGTTATATAAATCACCTTCTCTAAACAAAAAAAAAAAACCATATTGAATTGGAAAACTTTGTTTTTTGTAACTTTTCAAAAGTAATTCTCATCGATTTTAATCAAGAAGACTTGAATAATTTTGTCTTGTTTTCCTATATTTTTACTTTGGAAGGTTCTAAATCAAGTGAAAAACAATTTGACAGGAAGATAACCAAGAATTTGCTTCTTGATATCACAAAGGATTTTCAAGGTACAAAATCATGTTTCTCTCTGTGTAGATGCTTAGGTTCGAGGGTAAACACTCAGTGTCATGACACCACACAATCAATTCTCCATCTCATGTTCTTAGCATCTCTGAGAAAGATCTCCATGAATTACGTCCTCTGTGAGCCTCACACAAGCAGAACTGGAGCAAATGACATTACCAACCAACTACTGAAAGAAAGTTTTGCTTAGCTACAAGAGTGTGAAGTCAGTGGGGTCTTCATGTAACAGTGGCATTAAGGTATTGAAATTATATGTCAGGAACTTAACATGAAGCCATCCCAAAGATGGTACAGGGTAAACTGATGAACAGTGGTGATGTAAAGTCTAATCTAACTGAAGTATCTAGTTTGACAAATGCAGAAATGCCTGTAGTTCAGTTTATACTCAGCAGTACTCTGTATCTGTTGAATCTATATCTATAGGTTTTGTTTCCTGGGATTGAAAACAATCAATAAGCATGTTACATCTTCAGTGTGCAAATACAGTTTTTTTTACATTCCCTAGGCCATACAGCAGAACACTTATTTACATAGTAAATAGTTGCAGTGTTCTGGGTTTTATATATAACCTATAAATGATTCAAAGTATATGGGGGGATGAGCATAAACTTTATGTGAATACTGGACCATTATATTTAAGGAACTTGAGCACCAACATATTTTGGTGTATAGATGAAACCTAAAACAAACATCATGCAAATTTAGGATAGGAGAGAATTACTTTGGGGATAAAAGAAGAAGGTGACTGAGTACAGATCCTCAAATTCTATGTAACGATTAATGTGTGTGTGTGTGTGTGTGTGTGTGTGTGTGTGTGTGAGTATGTGTGTGAGTGTGTGTGTGTCTGTCTGTAACAGGAAATATAAAAGAACTAAATACAAAACTGTTTCAGCTAGGACAACTTGTTTTAGGAAAAAACATAAATCTATCATTGTTGTTTATTTAAGATATATGACTTTTGTAGTTTTCCTGAATAGAGACAGTGAAATACAAGAGACAAAAACATTTTAGATAGTAATACTTTGGTATTACATGCAAGAGGTCCTACTAAAGCATGACAACTTATTCTGGAGCATTTGATGATACATGAGAGTGGTGACAACATTATGATAGCAGGGAGCAATTAGCCGAACTTGAGGATGTAGTGATTATAAAGCTCCAGTAATTCTGGTTAAGAAGAAATGAGCTTCTGCTAATCATATTTTCAAACACTTTTAAACCATAGATTGCCTATGAGAGTTAGGATATATCATCATAATATAAAATGAAGCCTGCATCAAAAGATTATCCATTTTGTCATTTTAGAGGTTTTTAAACTAATAAAATAATCTTGTGCATAGCACAAAACAGAATCCCATAGTCCAGTACTTAAAAGTTGGAAACATTGCCTGTCAAAGCTAATGAATTGGAAGGTTGCTAACTTTGGTTTTAGTGAATTTCTGCTCGTACTTACATTTTTTAAAACCAAGTTGCCCATTCTTTTCCCAAGAATGTGTTTAAGAAAGTGGAATTTCAGTTTAAATCACTGAAAACTGCCTTGGTGCATGGCTTCAGCATAGATTACAAAGACTCAGGTATTCCTGACTATCATGCTGATAATTAATTTGACTCATATTCTATGGATACTAAATGCATATCTAACAGAAATGTAGTCTCAGATATAATGAGTGTTGCCTAAATCCCCCAGTTTCTGAGACAGCAGTGACAATATTTTGTACATGAACTTAATTAATTAATTAATTAATTAGCATGTTAAACCCATTGCATTGCAGATGTCAGAACAGGACTCTTAGCAGTGAACTATATTACCAGGCTTCATCATATTTTCAAAGATGTTTGAACCATAGATAATCTATGAGAGTTATGATATATCATCATAATATAAAATGAAGCCTGCATCAAAAGATTGCCCAATTTTTGTCATTTTAGAGGTATTTAAACTAATAAAATAATCTTGTGCATAGCACAAAACGGAATACCATAGTTCAGTACTTAAAGCAGAAAAATGACTGCTTGAATCCATTTTCATTATTCTGGCCAAATACTTGAGATAAAAACTTAAGAAAGTGAAGAAATATTTAGTCTGCGGTTTCAGAGGTATTATTCCATCGTTGTATGGGGTATGTGATGGAAAAAAAGTAGATCGCATCACAGTGGCCAGGAAACAGAAAGAAAGATAATCAATGGTTCTATTCTGCATTCTTTTCTCCTTGACATCCAGAGACCCGGACTGTGCAATGGAACCATGCATACTCAGAGGTCTTTCAGTCCAAGTTAATCCTCTCTGAAAATATGCTCACAGACACCGAAGAGTATGTGTTACCAATATCCTAGGGATCCATCAACCTAGTAAAGTGGGCAGTCAAAATTGCCATTTCTAAGACTACCCCTTAAAAATTTCCAATAGTGTTGTAAAAATCCAAGCAAAAGTCTCTTCTGAAACAGAAGACACATACTTATCTGTGAGCCCCTGTCAAAATTTAAAAAGCAATTTATATAATTCTAATATGTAAGGGCAAAGATGAAGTGTTCTCATTCTATACAAGGAAGGGTGGTGTTGAAATAAGGCATAGAGGGCTGGGGAGATGACTCAGTGGTTAAGAGCACTGACTGTTCTTCCAGAAGTCCTGAGTTCAATTCCTAGCAACAATATGGTGGCTTGCAACCATCTGTAATAAAATCTGGTGCCCTATTCTGGTGTGTCTAAGGACAAGTGACATTGTACTTACATAACACAAATAAATAACTATTTAAATTAGAAAAAGAAAAAAGAAATAAGGCATAGAATGAGCACAGGGAAAACATTGACTACTTTAGCACCATGTCTCAAATTCAAAGCAAAAGATGACTTGATCTGTTACTCTTGAGGATTTCTGAAGCCTTACCCTACAACTTTAAACATTAAAATCTATAGTGTCTCTGTTTAGGGCTGCCTGTATTGACTGCTTTTCTGAAGAGATGGAAGAAATTCGATGTTTGTGACATCTTCAACACCCTGGGGATTTGACTGCAGCATGATTTTATACGCCATCTTCTTAGAGGGTGTGGACATAGACTGACTGATATGCCTGTATAGCACACTGCTTGATCATCTAGCTTTTCTTGAAAAATGTTTGGAAGCTTTTCTGACTCTATAACAATTGGCATGTCTATGCTGGGAGCAGCCTTTGTATAAACAAGTATCATGGAAACAACTCCCGAGGTGTCCCTATGAGAACAGAGTACTACAGAGATAAACGTGTTCCAGATTATTTTACCCTTCCTTTCCCTTGCAACTGATGGGTGTCTAGCTAGTTCCAGCACAGCCTACAAAGGTTTTTTTTGTATTGCCTAATGCAAAATGTTTGGTTTCATATTACTGTTAATTATTACTTCTTTTATCCCTATATACACCATCCTTTCTAACTAAACATAAGATTCTTCTGATGTGCTTTTTGCTCCCAGTCCTCACTGTAAACCTGGGATAAAGTAGCTACCTAAAAGTATGCCACAACTGAATACTGGGATGTCTTATAAATTTTACTGGATAACTCTCCCGGATGAACAGGTCCATCAACTTCCAAACTTATCTTTTATGTACCCTGAATAGATTGTGTTTTCTGCAGTCTCAGACAATGATGTTGATGATGAAATTCTTTCCATTACATGTTTGCTCTCTGTTCTTGAACTTAGCCTGGACATCTTTGTTCTCATGAACATTTGCAATACTTCTGATTAGCTGAATAAGTATTGTCATAGAGTTAGAACTCTGTGTGTTTTAAATGATTTGATACTTAATGATTTCTATGGAGAGGCTTTGTCAGTGCTTACCAGTCCAACGGAATATATACTGACCTACATTATTGCATTATTGTTGATGTACTATGGATTTGTACATGATACATATACATGCACAGCACACACATGTGTACATGCACACACACACACACACACACACACACACACACACAAACTCTTATACCAAGTATCTGCAGAAATCAATATGATCTACTGGGATTAGAATTTAGATTGACATTGTGGAGGAAGAAATTAAAAATCCAAAGAACATTAAAACATCAATTCCGATTGCTTCAAATGTAATATAAAGTAGAGGGAGCATTAGATTTAAGTGACAGATATTTTGAATTAATTTCTAAATAAGCCTGGACTTTTCATACCAGCTTTTCTTACTCACTTTCTTAACTGCCATACAAAATTCTGTCAAGAGCAGTGATTGAAAGCATGTCTAGTGTATCAAACACAGCTCAAAGAGGTACCTGTCACCCTGCAGATTCATACATAAAATAATTGAACTGCCATTGCCTAAGGACTTGATGGCAACCTCATTGTGTTTTTTGTGTGCTCTTTGATACAGCTTTTTCAGAGAGTCAAAGAACTAAACCAACAGGAGACCAGATGTGTTTTATAGGGTCTGGACAAATATGTCCAATGTCACATTAAAGTGTTGTTAGAGGCATCAAATGTCATGCTGACTTTCCAAAAGACAGCTATATAAACTTTGTTTCATTTGAAAGTAAATTTTTTCACTTATTTCTCTAAAAATTAAAGTATACCAAATAAGCAATTTCTAATATAATTCAATGATGTGTAGAAAGCTTTGTACTTGACTGAAATTATTATTTTAGAGTTACTTAATACTACATATATATCCATTAAAAATAAATATAAACATATTAGAGCATCGGAGGTAGGGATGATTTTCATTCGTGCGACAATAGTTAGATGTGCAGGGTTTAAATCCAGAAGGCAGCAGCAAGAGAACCTCACATCTTATGAGAAATGCATGCCATTGTCTCCATGGATTTGTCTTTGAACAGTCAGCGAGTCTGTGGATAGGGTGAGCTTATCAGTGTGGTACAATATGAGAAAAAGGGAGATACCAATATTCAGGGAAAGGCTTGCCAGTGCACAACTGTGGATATGATTGATTCTCCTGAGACTCTCTATGGCAGTGTTGCCAAATGATCTTCACTATTTCAAGATTTTAAGCAACCTTATTACACTGCTTCTTTTATGTATTATTCACGGAATTAGAAAAGCTGTACTTATACAATTTGAGCAACTTCCCTAAAGGCCTTTTTAAGGTGAAGCGAAATCTATTTGACTAACTTGAGCTAGCACACTGAAAACAACAGCTCTCAGCAGGGTGGCCAGGCCTGTGATGTTCAAAGCTTCTACTTCTGGTCCGGATGATTTGAAGACATCAAGTTTAATTCACACTTCAGAGAAGGTGTGAATGACTAATCTTGCCTCTTGCAGTAGGATTCCTCACAATTATGTGAGTGATGTTTTTATATTTGTTCCATTTAATCATTTAATCGGAGCGGTCAATATAAAGCCTACTTTCTCTTTCATAAAAGGAAGGTAAAAATAACCCCTATGGGAATAAAGACTAATTTTTTTCCAAATTTATGATAGCAGCCAATTACAAGTTACACATATCCACATCAAAATTACAAAGCATTGCATTTATTCCTTCTGTTTGAACTTTCTTCCCCAATGTTCTTCAAATAATTGTACCTATTACTCAAAATTTTATTATCACTAAAGCATTAAGTTGCATTGTTTAAGAAGGAAGACACAAGAGAGGTGTGCACTGGTGTGTATAAACTTGTCTACGAGGTTCAAATACACACTCCGTGGCACACAGTGTGCATGCTCCATGAGACATATAATATACATCATGATATATATATATATATATATATATATATATATATATATATATATATATATATATTTTAAAGAAGTGATCCAGATGTGAATAACAACTGTTGTGTAGGTGGGTATTTTTGCTTAATTACTCATCATATTTCATGTTTAAGAATGGCAACCATGCCCATCCTTTCTGCATTCCTTGTTTATAATTCAGACTGGTCCAAAGGACATGGAGAGAGGAGCAGAAGTGTTTAGCAAGAGGGCTACCTGCAGTTGAGCTGTGCCTACAAGTAATCTGCTGAGCTACAAAAAGTGCCATGATCTACCAAAAGAATGTTTAACACAAAAGACAGTGTTTGGACAAGTTTAAGTCATGACTTCTAATGTCATTACTAAGTGTTCATTATTCAGATAAAGAAACATTGCTATCATATGCCATTACTGTTTATAATAAATATACAAGATGAAGACAATTTAAAATATTTTCTGTACTTTTTCTATTTTATAGGTCCTGTGGAAACATTGTAACATTGTCATTAGTAAAGAAGCACCTTTGTTAAATGAAATAAAAACCATAATTGTTTAAAGAATTATTGGTTTATATAAAAATATTTTAAAAATCTTTTCTTTTAAATACATGAAATTTATAAAAATTTGTGATCCATGTAGGAATATTGACTTATAGTGTATTATATGATTGAAGACATGAAGATATATTCCAGTCTATATGAATAAAATGTAGATACATCAATAAAAATATAAAATGCAATAAAGCTCATATATTTTGGGATTTTTTTTAAAAAAATGGACACACATGAAAGTGTAGCTTTATTGACATATAGTCCTGCTATATACCACTTAGAATATTTTGTTAAGCTCCAACTTTCTCACAGTATGGGTTTGTTTTGTTTTGTTTTGTTTTCTGAATTAAAGCTCATTAGTCCAAAATAAAACCTAAACTTACTATTGAAAATGAAAAATATCATGAGGTAATAATATTTTCATGTTTTCAAATTCAAAACTACAGCATTCTTAAGAGGCAAGCTTCCCCACAAAACTGTTGAATTACATAATGAGAAAAATTAAAGACGGAACCTCTCTATTTTTATTTTGCCTTGTCTGGAAATATTTTATGCTTACTAAATGAAACAGGTAGAAATGTGTAAAGACCATAGAATAAAGAAAACAAGAAAGAAAACAAGTGGTTCCCCTACTATCTGTACCTTAGTATATTCAAATAAAATGATTTGAAAACTACACTCAGATCAATTATGCACAAAATAGAAGTTGTAATAGAAACATCAAAACATCTTACAGTGCACAACTTCACATTGAAATTTCAAGCCTATTTAGCAACTCATACATTCTTAGAAGCATTGCCATTGCTATGGTACTACTATTGCATTTAACAGGAATCCTGTATAGATTTTGCCCTGTAGCGGGAATGTCAGTCTCAGTAGAATTACAATCCTTGGCTTGCAATTGCTTTGACGACCATCAGCTCAGGTTACAGCATTTGTAGCAATTAGACAAAGGCAGTCCTTTTAAGTCTTTGAGTTAGGTTACCAGCTCTGCCAACTGTGCATTTTCTTTCACATCCTCATTGATTGGAGAGCACCTTCAGAAAATGAACCCATGTTGAAAATCAGCCTTCTATAGCACTGAAGGACAGCTTCATCTTGTTTTCTGCAGTGGACAAGTGTTATTTTATTTACTGACATATCAATAAGTGACCAAGGCTTCAGGCTCATAAATCTGCTTACTGATCTCCTTAGTTTATCTCTGGGGAAGAAATAAAATGAAATATTCAAGGATTGTAGAAAATATTTAGCTAGTTCGTTGGAATAAATTTGCTCTTGCACATGTCTATTGAATACAACCAATAATGAAATACATTATTATATTTTTTCTTGTTGTATTCTAATATAGGGGTGACATACCCATTTAAAATGAAAAAGAAAAACAATGTGCAAAGTACTTAGTCAGGAATACATAGGGAAAAACTGAAAAAGAGGTGACCTTTAAATCTCAAGTTTCGTGGTTCCTCAGACTTTTAATAATGAATAAATGAATATGGCTTGTATATATGCATATACATATGTATTTATGTTATGTGGTTGTAGTAAAATAATGTCTATCATAAGGAAGAAAACAAGTGCAAGCTGTTATTAATCAGGATTTCAATAAAATTCTAACTGAGAGTGATCATATGCTTATTATTGTTGTGGAAATACATAACAATACCAGGTATTTCAGGATTGTTAAATATGTGAAAATGATCCCCACAGAATAAATTTTATTCAATGCATGAATTAGGGGAAAATTCCCATTGATTTTCAATTAGCTGACATTTAGCTACAGGATGTCAGCAGTGACTGTCTGATTTGGTGATTAGCATATGGTGTAAACAGTCCCACTAGAGACATTGAGTCAATTGGTTTCCAGTGGAAAAGCTAATCACCCTTTTCTTCCAATCCCATAGGAAAGTGAGAAGAAAGCCAAGTAAGGGATGCTATCTGGGGAATGTTTTAATTTATTTTTGGTTTTGATGTTTATATTAGATTAGACTTCTTTAGTAACAGCCTGACTATAGTATGTATAGAAAGCTAAAAGATTTATAAAATTTACTTCAAAAACTAAGCAATTATTTTTAAAGGAGAATTGATTTTTTTGTAGAAAAATTGACTTTAAAAAGATTTCTTATTTACATGCTTAATTTTTACGAAGCTTTATGATTAGGCATTTCTAAATTTCATGTTTTATTTGTCTGAACTTATTTTATATCACTGATGTAATTTTATTAAATCAGCATTTCACTCTCTCTAATAGACAAGTGTGACATTAGGTTGCCTCTATCTATAAGTTACCCGTATTTATTACCTTAGCACTATTTATCATTTGATTAGATGCTTGTACAGACAATGATTGAGATGAGAATACTAACTAAATAAAATATAATACATTTTATATTTTATATTATTCTAAAATGCAGAAGAAAACACCTCACAGTACACAACTCTATTGTGTTAGGGTGTGGATGGGGGAGAGGCCAGAGGAAGTATAGGAGTGAAAAAGTTCAAAATACATCACATGAAATTTTTAATTTAAATTAATAAAATATTAAATAAGCAACACTTGATGAATCTATATAATTAGAGAATATATAGTTAGATGCATGTATTTTTAATAGATATAAACACATCCTTTACCATTACATTGCAAATTGAATAGCTTATATATTCAACTACTATGATCAAGAAGCATTATTTTATGTGTCATAAATATAATTACTTATGCAGCAGTAATGCTACTTCCTAAAAGATTTGAACATATTTTGCTTCAGTTACATGTGAATTGCAGAATGCCACTTATTCTGTACATATGTTTCAAAATAGCAATTGTTATATTTTGCTTATCCACAAATATTAATTGCTTTAATCACACATTTTACAAATAAAACAGTGAGTTGAGCATTATAGTTTTTGAAAGCTTTTCAAGATTTGCTTTGGACATCTTTTTATACAAAATGAAAAAAATGTAAATTTTTTTACTAAATTACACTGTAAGACCACCTCACTATTTATGTACAGAGAGTATCTCATACAGTCATACAAACAAGGTATTTCAACTAGCTCTCCCTCTTTTCATCCCCAACAAGAAGCTGGGGAAAGTAGCCCCTGCTTTGGCGGCACTGGATGCAGAAGACAAACCCTTGACCTTGACTCTTTCTTCTGAATGTGCTCAGTTGTCAGTTTTGCCCACCACACACAGCTGTTGGATATTCCAGAGGATCAGATGGCCAGAATAGGTCTGGAACAGACTTATTAGCATCTCAATACAGCCCCTCAGTTTCTTTTATTACTAGGTCATTCAAATTAATTAATTTTTAATTTTGCACTACCTCCAGTATTATAAATCAAGTCAGCCAGAAGACAGGAAAGCACCTGAAACCCGAGCCTGTCTGTGGTTTAAGTCACAAAGGCTCCACCTCTGCAATCTGTCATCTTGAAGATCAGAAAAAGGCAAACTGTTCTGTACAAAAATTATTGAAAAATGCATGTTTGATGAATGATGATCCTTTCAAAAGGCTACTAAAATGAGGACTGGTGATAAATGTCTTCACTGGGTTTAGGTCTATGAACAAAAGTAATACATTCAGAAAAAATAAAGTTATTTTTTAAAATGCTCCTTTGAATTTTTGCCTATCTTACATGAGACTAATGGGTTATTTTGCTGTTAATTACAGACTATACAAATAACTGCAGTTTAAGATTGTCAGGACGAGCAGTAACTTCATCATATTCTGACATTGTGAAATCACAACCATTACTGTTAGTATTACTATTGAAATCATAATTTTGCTTGCTCGGCTGCACTTTCTTTGTAGCAGCATTGTTAGAAGACATTAATATATATATGTGTGTGTGTGTGTGTGTGTATGCATGCATGCATGTATGTATGTATGTATGTGTATGTATGTATGTGTGTATGTATGTTTGTGTGTATTTGTGGATGTATATATGTATGTATGTATGTATGTATGATTGCAATGTAGAGTCATGAATTTAGACAACTGAAGTTATGAAATATGAAACACAACAAAATCATTTGAAAAATATCATTCTTTGATGTCCATACCTGGGATAGTATCAGGACTGAACTCAGATGACAGCAAGGTTACTGATCACAACAAAGCTTCGTGAGTGAGTACAATGACTTTCATTGTCAGTACTTTAACGCGCACAGTTATAGACATGGTAGATAGAATTCCTAATTCATTTTTCCCTACAATGTCTGGAAAGCTCAAAGATTAAAGATATTTAATCATTCTGGATACTGTATAACTTTTTACATCATATTCTTGAAGAAAGAAATGTGGTCACATTTAAGATTTTATATATAGAGATAGAGACAGAGACAGAGACAGACAGAGATATAGATATAAACATAGACATAGACATATATATATATCATATATATTGCGTGCTAGGTATGAATTTTTTAAATGTAAAATAAATATAGTAAATAAAATAATTTAAAATAAATTAAAAATGTAAAATAAATATAAATAAAATAAAGAATAGATTCATGTCAAAAAACAAAACAACAACAACAACAACAAAAAAAAACAAAAAAACCTCTCAAGAAAGTTTTTTTTTCCCCTAAAACAACATAATCTTCTTCTGGTGTAACTTATTATATAAATCTTCATAAATTGGTTCTTTAATTTTTTGCAATGACTTTAGAAGTGTGTGTAGTTAAAGATGTAAAATAAAAGTAAGAGATTTGTTGGTTTATTTGTTTACAGCATGCTTACAATGTGGTAAAGAAAGGAAGATCAATTTCGTGTTATCCACTATGTTATGACATTTGCTGGAGGTTACTATTTCTACAATGGTAGATTGCTTGTAATGCTATTGCCTTAGGTGAGAACCATCTGTATATTAACAAGCAATAGCGTGGAATGCTTCCCTATGCAAGAACTGTTTAATTTATAGAGATTTTTTTGGCTACATATATTTTTAAAAAACAGTGTATATTCTTGATTCTGTGATGTACTTAACTACCCCACTGGCTGAGGGCATAGGACATAAATCTTTAGAGAAACATACTCTTGAAGTCCAAAATTACAAATCTATTGCCAGAAATTTAAATGATTAGGATAATGAAAACTTTGTTTTCTCTCTGTTTTTAATCAAGCAAAATATGTACTGTCCATATATTTTGGGATATAAGTAAATTAATTAAGCTTTTCTTCTCATAGAGTTTAATACAATCATTTCATCTTTGTTATATTATCATACAGAACACTAGAATGTTGGTTATGATTTAGTCTCATAGATTCAAGTCTTTCTATTTTATAAATATCTTCTCAATAACTAACTTTTCATTGCTGTGAATTTCTCATAGAAGTCAACTATAATCACAGATAATAATGCTTTCAAAAAAGATATGAAAAATATGAAATGTTATTACATTATAGTAATTATTTTATTGGTTTTGGAACTTAGTTTACAAATAAGGGTGACTGAATTTTTTATGTCAAAATTTTAACTAATTAGAGCAGATATTTTCAGTGTTTGTGCATCTGTGCCTTTATTTTAATTTTTCTTTAACTTGATCATCTATTTGTCTACTTATTTCTATGATTCTCTGATAATAGTTCAATAAGCATCTATCCAACCATCATCTGAAATAAGAACAGCATTGGAGATGTGAATGCTAGAGAAGTTTTGGTCTCACCAGCTCAACGGCCTAGCATCAGTCCCCAAAACCAGGATAGTTCAAGGAGTCAGAACTGAAATATGTATCTGTAAATTCACCATCATAATTATATTCTTTTAACCAGAACACACCCTCTCTTTCCAAGTCACACATGCACACATACATACATACACACACACACACATGTACACACATACCTGGTAATAGAGTAACTTTTAATCCAGGTTTTATTGACACTTTTGTTCCCAAGTAAATTAAAACATTTAAATTTTCAAAATTATTATATTAAATTTATATTAGAAGATTCAAACTTTTCTAAATATCCACATATTTGATTTATAAACAAGAACACATAAATCTCCAAGTAAGTAGTTAAAATTAGTTCCTAATTGTCTTCTTAGCTGTATTTCACTACTCATTAATGATATTGAATTTATTTTTGGAAATTTATTGACAGTATATTTGTTTACTATTTGAAAAATGTCAATTTGTGTTTTTTGGTCATTTTTCATTATGTATTATTATGTACACATTATTTATGTTACTATTGCATACATTTTTATTATACTTGATAAGAAATATTTGATTTTCAATCATTAAAAATGTATTATGTAAACTGTATATATTACATATTATGTAAAAATGTGTTATGATTTTTACCATTAAAATTTAATCAGGCTCTCAAAAGGAAAGAAAATATGACTTCAAAAAGTAACAGAAGTAATTTTAACAGATATATACTATGTCCACAGACAAGGACAACATTTTGAAAACATATTCCTTTACCACCTTTACCTTCACATTGAAAACTTCCAATAAAAATTTTCAGTGTTCTCAGAATTCATAACATGATTCTTAAATGTAGGTGAATGATGAAAGCAAAAATTTTCAGAAATTTTAAGAGCAAAAAGTAGAGTCTTGTCACTTAAATATAAATGACATATAAATTTTAGTGTGAAATATTGACAAAATAGGAAGTAAATGTTATATTTTTAACTTTTCTATCATTTTTGTTTTCAATTATTAATTAATTATGTCTTTATTTAAATTCCAAATGTTGTTTCTCCCTCCCTATCCCCTCAGAGACTTCGTCACCCTATCCCCTTCGCCTCTGAGAAAGTGAATATATTTGCAATTATTCTTAACTATCCATATATAATGAAAAACAGTTTTTCTCTTTAATATTCATCTTCAGGGATGAATACCCACATTGAAGTCTCACTGATTAGTAACTCAAGTTTATTACCAGTGAAGGAAATGCAAGTTTTATTGGTTCTTCCTGATCTAAATCATAACACACCAAAGTATTTTACCCAGTCAGAATTAACAGAAAACAAACAAGTACATTTTTTATCTAGGTTGAATTGGCATTTATCATACTTAAACACTTACTTTTCAATTCGGCTTTACAGAACATTGTACAATTTCATTGATTATAATTATTAAAACAGCTGTCATATGGAACATATTAACACTAAATTTAATATAAACTCCAGTATAAAGATTTTCACTTTTTTTTATCTATATTGAGATTTTATATAATTATGGTACTAATGAAATTCTTCTTTGTTTTCTATTTATAGAACATCATTATTACTCTACAAAATTATACTATCTTGATCTTTATTGCCATTTGAAAGTGTTATTACTTTCTTTTGTTCTTCAAGAAATTACTTGTTGAATACCTATCTAACATCGAGTGCCTTTAGTTTATCTGAGCAGGGGAATTCAGTGTTATAACTATGGAAATTTTCCATTTAGACTCCTGCTGTCAGTTAAAATCTTTCTTTCTATAATTGCCCTGCCAGCGTTCTGTACTTTAACTGAGGACCAAAATATTCCTGTATTTATTTTTTTACTTTTATAAAATACAAAAAGGTCTTAATCTCTTGATTATAGCAATTAATTTGAACTAAAAAAATGGTTTCACTTTCTATAGGTGCCCTCCCTTTAAAAATTGTAAGTCATCAAAATTTTCAAGTGTTCTATACCACAAGGCTTCCTATAGGAATGCATCTGTAAAAACACAGATGTCTTTATTAAACTTCCAAAGACTAACAGGAGATTGAGAACCTGGCCCAACCATTATTTTTTAATGTTTGTATGATGTAAGACATATATGTATCATTATCTTGCATTAATCTGGACACATGAATATTGAACTCCTAAAACCTGTGGTCTCTGACCCAAGTTACTCCAGAGTTAGAAATGGACTCACAGTTCAAAGGCAATGTTATAGACATACCAGCAATACTGTTTTAGTTTCTCTTACATTGCAGCATGTATTGGATGTAGGAATAAGTCACTGTGCATGCATGCTTCAAAGTATTGATGATCTAATCAGCTAAAGATACATAAACAAATCAAACAAACAAAGCAGGAAGTATTATTATTATTTCAATCCTCAGCAATCTCAAGCAATCCTAGTATCACCTTTGCATGAGCAAAAAGGTAACTCAAGGTCAATGAAAAAAATGCTTTGAATTTACCTTTTACTTCCTAGAGCAAATAAAGTTCTAAATGCACTTATCAATAGCCATGCCAAATCCTGTTTTCCCCAGAGAGGGAAGGAGGACTACATTCTAGTCTGTAACTGTTAGTCTTCTTTTGCCAACTGTAACTGGGAATCTGTGCCTTTTTTTTCCTCTCCTACTTCAGTCTGCAAGCAGGCAGCAATTCAAGACATGAGAATAAAACAATCCTGGTGTGGAGTTCTTAGGGTCTGGCTCAGCAGGGAGACAGAAGCAAAGAGTCCTGTCAAATGCAATAACAATGGAATTATTTTAGAATGCTTTGATCTTGTGAATAGTGTTAGTGCTAAAGGCGGGGCCTGCTGTCCCTACCCTAACAGCGGGGGCAAACAGAGCAGACAACCTCATTTATACATGATACTTCAATGCCAAAGGCAGAAAAGTGGAGGGACACTGCAGACCTCTGGAAAGATACACTTAATTAGACAGCATGATCACTGTATTTATGTCCTGAAAATGCTGCCAGTAAGAAAGGCTTTCTGCTTTCTCCATTCTCAATTTTGTTTTATAAATAGTTCATTTCATATATTAGACTCAAAGAAAAATAGAGGATAAATACTACTGGTCAGAGTTTATTCTGCTCCAAAATTCCAGTATTTTTTTTGTAATATTAGGTATGACTATATTGATGTATGATAAATATTTTTTTTCTTCTTTCCTTTGCCATCTTGGGGGATATGCTCATCCTGAGCCGTATCTAGAGCCAAAGGTCAGCATTTACACGTGGAAAGCCCATGATCTTTCATATTATACAAGTTGCAGAATTAGCGTCACAACTTGATCACATGTAGATATAAAGTATACATAATTCTTTCACACCTTTAAAGACAGGGTGCCTTATACATAGTAGATTCAGATACTGCATATACTGGAAAGAGCTGGTGCATTACATTGTATCTAATTCTGATAACAGGGGGACTTAATACATGGCAACATTTGCATACAGCTAAATCTTTTGGGTACTAGAGTTTGAATATTTAACATATATATCATTTCTTTATAAATTACTTAAACAATTTCTTGGGTCTTTTCTTTTCTTTTCTTTTCTTTTCTTTTCTTTTCTTTTCTTTTCTTTTCCTACTCTCAAGTTGGGGAGGGCAGATTGTAATAACATTCTGATGTTTGGTACCTTCCATTATTGATCTGGCATCAATTTAGGAAATGGCGAATTAAGCAAGTGGTAGTGGAAAAAGATAATATTTGTAATATTCTCTTTAGGCTTATGAAAATAATGCTGTTGCTTAGCATTGGACAAAACACCTGACATGAGTGATACCTTCCCCTTCCTTAAGGGGAAGGAAAGTTTGTTCCGCCTCGGGGTTCCAATGCTCTGTTCAACTTCATCTTGTTTGACCGCTGTGGATGTGAGAAAGACTGAGCAGCAGGATTGGGAATATACACTAAAGAAAATCAGCTCACCTCATATGGACAGGAAGCAAAGAGAAAGGGATAGAAAGGGACAAGACACATCTTTCATCAGCTTGTACATGTGGATGCAGTTCCTTCAACCAGGCTCCTTCTTCCTTGTTCTCTCGCATTCTAAAGATGGTCTCATATTCTGAACCCATCAGTGGATTCATGCACTGACTCTCTCACAGTTCTCATGCTCAACCTACAGTCAGATGACTATTAAAGCTTTCACCTGAGAACAGAGCCCAGCACTTGACTCTTCTGGTGGTAAGACTTCATACTTGAAGAACAGCAATCACCAAACAATCAATCTCTCTCTCTCTCTCTCTCTCTCTCTCTCTCTCTCTCTCTCTCTCTCTCTCATATGAAAATTACCAAACTAAACATTCTATTCTTTCCATTAAATTTATTTGAAGCACTTGTTATCTTACTTTTATTTTTAATATAAATACTCTTGCATATCCTATTTAACATATACCTGATACCCAAATTCTTAGGTACGTAGGGCATGCCTGGACTCCTCCTCTCCAAGTACAAAAGTTTGCCAATTTTTAAATTAGGCTAAAAATAGATCTTCTTTGTCCAACTTCCAAGTACTTTATTTTCATTTTTAACATATAATTCTTAAAGAAACATATGAAAATGTATCACTTTATTCTCTAAAATCCTATTAAAGCAAGTGGCTGATGGTACTTGAACTATCAACTGAAATACATCATTTTGGTATGGATAGAAGGGCCTTTCTAACTTATTTGCCTCTTTCTGATGGTGATATGAAAGTCTTCTCCTTTCCTGTGAAGAGTCTCAAATGACAGCTAGTCTGAGAATGATGAATTTTAGACTTCTTCCCCCATTATTTTGAGTAGCTACCTCTCTCTTCCATCCAAACCCACCATCTTCCAAATTTATCACTGCCCTACGTTCATATTTTCTTTTCGTGAGTGACTCATCTAGTCTGATTAGTAGTGCCATCATGGTCATGAATAACTGGTCAGTGTCTCTAGCACAGACCATTATAAACTAATCTTCCACTAGATTTTAAGTATCTTGAGAATCCAAACCACTGTCCACAAGCATTGCATTATAAACAATACTCTATTTAGTGAATTAAACTTAGTAGATATTAAATACTATATAAAAAACAAGATTGCTAATCTTTATGATCACAGAAAGTATTTAACTTGTCAGTGTAATGTGTCATTATTTTGCATACAATTTTACACTTAAATCAACGTAACATTGTTTTGCTTTTAACCACTTCTTCCTTAACATGATGAGTGGCACGTGCATTGTACATGCTAATTGTATTGGCAGGCTTTTAAATTCCTGTATTCTGAATTTGTTTTCAAAACATTCCAGGCAAGTTTGCACCTTCAATGCTCTGCTTTCTTTTCTAATACAGTATACCACTAAATACACATGTACATATATACACGCTCTGTCCCTGCATGTCAACCAACCACTGAAACTATTCTCAGCAGTAATTTCTTTGTTTTTATTATTTAAGTAACTCTCAATGGAGATTTTATCTGGGGAATATGTGTAAAAGAACAGTCATTTCTAACTAAGAATAGCAAAGTCAAAGTCACAGAAAATCCACTTTGCAATGCTATCACATACGCCAAACATAATATTGAACTTTGAGCAAAATGACTGTGCTATGCAGAATACACTATGATTAACCTTGTAAATCCACTTTGCTTCCAGACCGAACATATTCATACTTTGTGAAAGGAACCATAGTACTGAAAGCAAATGTGAAAGTTGCTAAATAAATTGTTGGAAGCTTAAGTCATTTGACCTTTTTAGCTTAAACAAGAGTTAGTCATTCTTGGACATGGGACATTAAAAATAAACTGCCCCAAATAATAGCCGTCATGTTCTGGGATATCACCACTATGAATTCCTATAGTAAATTTTCCTGAAGAGTTAAAATAAATAAGAATAACATTAGGCTTCTTGAAATCACAGGGAAAGGAATGAATCAATTTTTCCTACACAAATAAGATTCACGACTTACTCATGAATGGTCTCTAGACCTGAGAAAAACTTTTGTTCTGAATTCCAGGTTTAAATCAGTGTGATAACTTTTCATACTGAACAGTGACTTAACAGTCAGTATTTAGTGATGTATAAGTTCCTAACTACAACTTAATATTTACTTAAGAAACACATATGAAAGAAATTATGACTGATAAATGAGGAATCAGAGACCTGGAATTGATCCCTGAAGTTTATATCATTACTCTCGAGGCCAGCCTACCTCTAAAGCTAAGGTCATTTTAAGAATTACTGGAAGAGGCTATGACTATTTTATCAAGAACAATTTGAAACAATTTATTTAAAACGAATTTAACATTAGTAGCCACCCTGTGTTTCCTAATGTGAGAACTGATATTTTTCAATGCAAATAAGAATACTTAGAAATAATGTTTAAAGTGCTGCAAGTATGAATAACTTGATATGCAAAAATTACATTATAGAACAGACAGAAGACTGACATAAAAATATCATAGATTCCTGAGTATAGTAGTAGATTTTTAAACTATTTTGAACCAAGCTATTATGTCATATTACATATATAATTATAATTATATAACATATAATTATTATATATATATATAGTTATAATCTTCTGTGATTACTTGCCTTACTAATTGCTTCTTGACCTACACATGTGCACATTTTCAAATACATACAAACACACACACAAGCACACACACACACACACACACACCCCACACACTTCCCAATATACTTACAGTCTTATACAATAGAATGCATGGGGAGGAGAATTTAAATGTGACTGCCTCTCGGCTATTATGCATAAGTTTCAAGTTTATTGATATTTGTAAAATATGAGTTATCTGGTAATGAATATAAACTGATATTTTTCTATGTTACTTAAAAGTCAGAGCACAGAAAAGTAGTTCTGAATGTATGAAGAATTCAGAATGGTATGATTTGCAACGTTTAAAACAAACAACACCGAACCATGGTAGACAGACCATCAAAAGCAATGACCATACCAAGTAGAGTGATTTGATTTTGCAAAAAAACTTCAACCGTGGGTCAGTAGAAGCTTTAAATACGTTTAAACTGAAAATCTCTCAATTTATACTTACAGAAATAGTGTATAAGACAAATTGTGTACAGTTTAGTTAAATGTAATTTAGTTTAATATTGGAGGGTCTAAATCCTTGACTGTTTATTTCTGGAAAATCTAGGAAAAAGGATGTTTTCAGACAGCTGACTTTTCCCTATCAGAGAATTTATTCTTGTTGCAAGTCAATCCTTATTAAGCACTGCCAATGTGCCAGGATGTGTTGTACACCTTGTATGCATCTTGTTTTTGACATCCCCCTTGGGGGGGTGGGCATGCAGCAGACAGAATTTTTAGTGTTCTCCAATTTATGTGTGAGAAATTTAACTCAGAAGGATATTTAATTTGTAAGCTGTTAGAAAAAGTTTAGACTCATAACAAAATGGTGTTTCTTGGATTTACCAAACTGATTGGATTACAACACTGAAATAATTCATCTTTGTTTTCTGTGACGAAAATATTGTAGAGTACAGCATATAATAATATGTTAAGTATATCAACCTTAAGCATATAATGTTAAGCATATTAAGCATATAATAAAATTTTGTTAAGCAAGCCAGATATTCTTAAGCATGCAATAATAAATCAAGATCACACTAATTTATCTTACTTTACTTTGTCTACTTTGCAATTGTGGGATACTTTTGGTTCACTCAGACATAGAAGCCCATATGAAACATTGTCTCAACAATAAAACAGCAATAACATACCTTGTTTAATGATGGTGTTGGTACCAATGAATAGTACCACCACTCTCATTGTTTTCAGAAATGAATACAAAGGTAATCCCTCATCTCATCATTCCATTAATTTCTCTGTATAGACTTTTTATTTTAAAAAGACGAACTCCTCCTGTGACACAAAGCTTTCAATAATTTTGTAGAAATTACTTAGTCTTTTTTTGTTACTTCAAAATATCTGGTTTGAAGGTCTCAAGAGTTTAAATTTCTGTAAAAGATGAATGAATCTTGTAGCAGATTATTTGTTTATTTTCTGAAGTTAGATTTTTACTAAATTTGAGGGGAAATGATTTCTACGGGAAGGAACAATGCTATGTTTCTGAAATTTCTAAAGGTGAGGCTGTAACCAGTAATAGGACTGTCTATCGCAAGAGCATGCTTCCATAGAAATGATACTCATAATTCATATAGTATATAAATTACATAATAACATATATATAATAAAAAGATCTATAAATATTCACATGAGATATTCTCCGATTATATATATAGTTTTAGTTAGGTTTTTAAAAATGTAGCATGTAATAGATATAGCAGGCTCTTATCTTAGAAACACTGACATCTGTAACAATAACAGATTGTGTTTTTATCTCTAAATGCATTCATATTTAGAACCATATTTAATAACCATATGTTATCGTATTTAATAGTTTCCCTTGGACTCTTACTGTTATAATATAGTCTATGTAAAGAAATGCAATAACCAGCACAACAAATATATCTGTAGGTATAAAGTATTTTAATTATTTATTATAAACTGTATAGCAAGATTTAAATTAAGGATACCATTATTCTGTGCTAAGGAATCTTTAGATTGCCCTGTGTTTCATTCAAATATATGCTTAGTGCCACAAACAACTGTAATACCATGGACCCTGCTGGGTAAGTTTTAAGTCTTTTACTGGAGAAGGCAAAACAGGTGCCTTTCCCCACCAGTTCTGACAATTCCTGTGAAATTGTGACCCTCACATAGAGTTTGTAGCACCACCTTGGCCACTAGCCAGTAAGAAGGATGTTTAAATTTCGTGATGGCGTCTCAATGTGCTTTCAAGTGTTCATCTGCTTTACCTACTGTGCTTAATAAAGAGCAAGTCAACGAATGTTTTCATTTCCCTTTCATCACTAATAACTGTCAAGCTTATGAACAGCAGCAGAGTCAGCTTTTCTTTCCAGTTTCATTTTCTAAACAGGTCTCCACTGAAGCACAAACACCTTAAGCCACCTGCCATCCTTACCCAGAGTTGCATTTGAAGCAGTATGCACCTCATCAGCAAACAATAGCCGTATAGAGTGAAATTCCTGACAATAACATGCTTTCTTGAATACCAACATTTAAAGGAATTTCACAAGTATCACAAAAAGATTGTCGATGAATCTGCCTTCAACTTCTGGTGAGCTGAAAAGTTGAGGACAGTTTTCATAGCAACTTAGAAGATGGTGATCCATCCTATTTTCAAAGAAATGTACCTACACATGATGCTTCTGGTGAACATCCCCACTAGTAACTTGAGAAGTACGTGTGTGTTGAATAGCAGTGCTTTTTCAATACCTAAAACCTGGGATAATTATTAGCACATGCTATCCCAATAAATTTTGGAAGCTATATGCATTAATTTAACTAGGGTTTGTATGATGCCACACCAAAAACCAATACAAAACAATGTAAATATGGAAGATTTAGCATAATCTCATATGAAGTTCACTTTGATACTTTAGTATAGATTTCAGCAATTTGTCAAAGAATGTAAAGTATGTTAATAAGAACACATTTAATGACCTAATATGAATATGTACTAACCATACTGTGATAAGTGTTTATATGTATGGAACATATTTAATATGTAAGCATAAGACATAAAACCATACATATACTTTGTTAATATACATATTAAATGTGTATTTAAATATATACCCATGTGCACATGTGCATATACCTACGTGCATATAGATATCTTCCATAAAATGGTTTTTATGAGCTTAACAAACACCAACAATACAAACAGAGACTGTAACAGATATGTCAGCCATCTCCAGAACCCATTCCCAATCTGCCACTTGGAGATCTGTCAAGCTCATAATGAGGCATATTGTGCAGGCATAAACACTGGGCACATAGCAAGTGTCTTACTGAAGGCTGGTTCCCCATTCAGCATCATCTTCCATCAATCATGTCCTCGGCAACAGCAGGGGCAATGGAAACAGAAGCAGAGGTAATTAGAGGCGTGACTCAGTTCCACATGCCCAGAAACCGAAAGCCAGACTATACCCTGTGAAATCTTTCTGTGTTGTTGTCTTACCTAATTACATATTAAAGAAAGGGGTTAGTGTTAATGACTGTGAAGCTCTGGCCTCCTTAACAAACCATTAGCAATGTATTTTTCTTTCTCAATTCTTGGCAGTCAAATTAGCTACTAAGCTTTTAGATAGCAAAAACTTGGACTTTTTCACACTATGGTGACTTGATTAAACTTCATTAAATAAAAAAAATACTTATGAAATGAAAGTGTCGGATTTCAGAGCCATATATAAATATCCACTGTGACACAAGACAAATTAACACATCCTCTAAGTCTTACTCTGACAAATTATGTTCAATGATGTTTACCTTATAAGGCTTTTTTGTTGAGGATCAATGGCATTTGTATTAGTGATAGGTACATCCAAATGGACATTTTTATGTTGTTATACTTTTCATTTATAAGACACGCTTCCCACAGTACAGGATGGGATATATTACTATAAAATATATTTTAAAAGTTGAAGAGTAAATGGAATATTTGAAGTAAAAAATTAGGTGGTAGTCTGATGTACTGCTGAGCTCACTACTTTCTTTCACTATATATATATATATATATATATATATATATATATATATATATTATACTTATATATATTTACATTGAGTATATGTATGAGTATATGTATATGAGCATATGTAGTTTATAAAGAATATGTAGTGTATGGGACATGTGTAACACAAGTGTCTGGACATGCAAATTTGGAAGACAAAGGAAAACATTTGTTATTTTGGTAGTTTGAATAAGAATGGCCCCCATAGGAGCATACACTGTTAGTCATCACTGAATGGCACCACTGGAAGAGACTGGTATTTCCAGCCTTGGAGGAAGTATGTCACTGGAAGCTGGTCTTTGAGGTTTCAAAAGCTCATTCTAGGACAGGGTCTCTCTCTTCCTGCTACCTTCACATACTGATGCTGAACTCTTAGTAATCAGGTCTGACTGTGTGCCGTCACGCTCCCCACTAAGCTCCCTGCCTTGAGGATTATGAACTACACCTCTAAAACTGTAAGCAAGCCAGAATTAAATGCTTTCTTTTTATAAGAGTTGCCATGGTCATGGTGACTTTTTACAGCAAGAGAATACTGATTAAGAAAGTTGTTTTTTCCCATCTCCTTCTTATCCCTTTGGGACAGTCTCTTGAGCTCTGATCTCCCTTCATTCCCATAACACTAAGGTTACAGGTGCATTTGACTAGGTCAGGATTTACAAGTGGGTGTTGGCATTTACAGCCAGGACCCCATATATTCATAACAAGCACTCTTACACACTAAACCATCTTCATATTCCTTGACTACTTTTATGATACAAAAGTCTGTATCTGATGTTGCAGCGGTTCTGAGTTCCATGGTTACTCTTTATTGAGATGCCCCGGTCCTCTCTCACAGATATGTCTGATTAGAAACAGAATACTTGATTGTGTTTCTGCTGGAAGATCAACAGCTCCACACTGCACTGCTGGCAATAAAAGTATGATCAAATTTTATTTTCAAATATGTCCCTAAGTCATGCATCCATCATTGAATACAGTGGTGCCTGCAAACAAGATGTTTTGTCTACTTCCTGGAAGATGAATCATTACAACAGAGGAGGATGCACACTAACTATTAGGTCCTCATTCCTTCCAAGTGGCTCTGACTTGAAAAACATCCTTACCAACTGTTATCAACAGTTATCCTTCTAGTGACAATTGTTCTTTATTAATGTTCAGAGCCAGCTGCCACAGCTGTAAGGTTAACCCTCATTAGCTCTTATAGGTTGTACCCTGTAACTAATGAGGGATTGTCAAAACTCTAAATGCATGCAAAATTGTGAAGGAAAACCACAGAGGACAAGGAAGAAAGAAAGCATTGGAGACTTCCATACTATTTGTTCCTTTGAATCCTGGAACAGAAAAAGCATCTGAAAGCACTGAGAATTTTGCATATTAGTAATAGTAACCTTAGTAGCAGTGATTTAAAATAATAAAAGATAAGAAGACAATGATGACAAAAAAAAATGGAAACTTGGTTTCTTCAAAGAGATATTGCCCTACACTTATTTCATAAGAGATATGTGTGTTTTATGTTAGATATCAGCAAAATACTTATTTAGAGACCTTTAAAATCATTTTCAGGCTAGAATAAAGAAGAGTTACATTATCACTTTTATCTTTGAGTTTATAACATTGTAAAGTTAAAGCTAATTCATACACAGTCAAAAATCCATATTTGCCTAAAATATTTAGTTTTTATTGTGAGTTAGAATGTGTTTGATAGCAGCCCTTAAGAGACAGCTCAGAGAGAAAGTAATTGCTGCCAACCCTCATGAACCAAGCACTGTTGCTGCAACACACATAGTGATCAGAGAGAAGAAACTTGGGCAATTTTTCTCTGACGTCCATGGCTATAACTTGCACACTCACACACAAGCACACACACACACACACACAGAGAGAGAGAGAGAGAGAGAGAGAGAGAGACAGAGACAGAGACAGAGACAGAGACAGAGAGAAATAGAGAGACAGACAGACAGACACAGAAACAGACACAGATACAGAGAGACAAACAGAGAGAATGAGACAGATTACAGAACTAAATGAAAATGTTTTAAAAGCAATATTTAATGTTCCTAACATTTTTAGAACTCCTAGCAAATTTTAAGATTATTTTTAGTGTACATTACTAATCCCTGATTATTTGAATAATAATCTTTGGAATATTTGAATAGCTAGATCAAGATTCACTTACCCAAGTATAATCATGGTTGTATACCTCCTACATATGTTTGCAATTAAATTATCTCTGACTACTTTAAAACTATGATTTGTAGCCTATAAAGAAGAAAGAACGCACAGATCTTTCTAATATCTTAAGCATACACCTATATGGGTGAAATTTATATTGTTTGTCTTTAGCCAGACTCAAAAAATAAATCATGATACCATAAGAAATCATAAATCAAATAAACTCCTTTCTGCTAATATTCTCTATTGGATAAGTTTTTACCTTAATTACTTTCTAGGTAGCATTGTGACATAATTTGATTAAATATTTCCTGTAATATCACAGAGGTTATTCATGTGAGATCATCAGACACATACTTCCCATAACTTTCAGTTTCTCCATTATTTTTACAGTATTTGAGAGATTCTGACTATGCATGGAGAGTATACAAAACAAGGCAAGGCTTTCTCCCGCAATCAAGTCAATTTCTTCAACGTATATGTCCTTTCTTTCTTGATTTCCGAGTTGTATGACTCCTTCAAACCAAGGATATTATGTCCAACCAACCCTTTTAAAAGCACAAGTTATAAGAGAAGCATGCTTTAAAAATAGAATTAGTGTTTGTGGACATTAACTATCTTACTCATTATAACATAATCTCAATAACTTTTTTATATTTACTGGCTTATTTTTTAAAATTGTATTGTCTTATATCATTTCAAGGCTCTGTTTCTGAATGGACAATAAAAATGTCCACCTATAAATTTATGGAATATTTTAAATAATTCCTTGAAAAGGCTCATGCTACGTGAAAATGCCAGTGGGTCAAATAATACATGGGTAAATTTCAAAGTGATTGATGTTTACAAAAAGGAGGAAAACTAACAAAACCAATATGAAGATGGTAAAGACATATGAGGAGTGGGATGGAAGAGTTAGGAAAGTGGAGATGATTTAGATACATTGTATGTATATATGAAATTTTAGGGAATAAATTCAAAAATACCTTTAAAAATTAAAGCAGAAAAAAATTATCCTGGATTAAGTAGACTCATCTTTATAAGACTAAAAATAAGCTCTCATTTCTTTTCTCTCTCTCTCTCTCTCTCTCTCTCTCTCTCTCTCTCTCTCTCTCTCTCTCTCTCTTTCTTCTCCTTTTCTCTAGGATGAACTCAAGACCCTTTGATTCCAGCAGTATCCTATGCTACTCATGAATTATACTATTAAGCTTCATCCCCAGGCATAAATGAAATCTCTTCAGAAAGGAAAATCAGGCCCTTTGATAGAAACTAGATAATTATGGGATGATAATGAATGCCTAAATAAATGAAGCCGTTGATAATATTTATCTTGCCAAAACCACTAAGTGCTAACAAAAAAATAGCAAGTGGGGGGTCATCTTGTTCAAGTCATGAAACAAGGAAGGAAGAGGGGAAGGCTACTGTATTTCAGAGATGCTGATAGGAGATAGTAATGACGTGTAGTTTCAACATACTGCTGGATGTTATATAGTGAGAAAATCAAGATCTTTATTAGTCATATCATGGTCTTTCCATTTGTGGATGAAGAATCATATTATCAAACTGTTTTGTAACAAAATTCACAAGTCACATTTCTCACACATGTGCTGGTGACAAGAACCTCTTAGTAACTGGAACACTTAAATACAAGCCGAACCTAAGGAGTGGCTCACTGAAGTTTAAGCTTCAAGGTAATGTTCTGATAACTTATTTAAGAAGACATATGATCCTAAATAAAATCAAGCTATAGCTATTACTGAGCTGTTATAACACATTTGTTTAATTCATTATTTATTGAAAACTTATTTATATTATTATATACTAATAGCAAAAATAAATTCGCTGACTTAAAAAATTATGATTATGTAAATATTAAAGACAAAGTAAAAGTAGGGACTCATCATCTTAAACAAAGGAATAATCTAAATAATCTAAATTAAAACCTTTAGTTCTAAATAAGGTAATTTCCATGTTAAGAATTAAATAGAAGAAGAATTAGTGTTGTAAGTGGGATCTGTTCGAAATGAATACAAGTTTCAAATATTAAGAGTTTTCAAAAGATACTAGTTCTTCATTGAAGAGCTAGTTTATAAACATAAATTTAGCAGTGATTAATTTTGTAGAGAATAAAACACTCATCAACATATACAAAAGAGAAAAATATTCAAATACCATTATTCCTTCATACCATCTATCTGTTATTTTTTGAGGCTTAGATGACTCTACATTTTACTAATTGTCCATCTATCTGGTCTAATAGAGAAAGTGCTAACTTCAAACTACATAAAATCCATGGTTTTATTTGTATAAGTTTAGGAATATCCTAGAAGATTCAAGATAATTGATATGAACTAAGTTCTCTTGAGGACTTGCATGGTAACACTGTTTAGTTGTCAGAAAACACAGATATTTTAATCCTATCAGTTTGCAGTCGAGAATCTACTCAGTTTCTGCTAGATTCTGAGAACACAGTGTCAAAAAAGATATTTATAGCCTTTCTCCTCAAGGATATTCCTCTCTGGAAATTATAGAAAGGCATTTTTTTCATAATTTTTTAAGTATCAAAGCATTTTTAAGTTCTAGATGGTGCCTATGGCTGTGTGCATAGACTCAAAAATCACTAAAAATATTCCAGTAAAGTCTTTACTTTCTTGTTTCCTCTAATCAGCAAAATGAATCCTTAAATCACCCAGTGACTTGAAGCCTGACAGCTGCTCTAAGAGTTCCTAAGCTGGCATAGGAAAGAGTTGAGAGTGAAAATTTGTATCTTAGGTCATCAGTAAAGAAAATAATTTTGAACAGTCCAAAAAAAAAAAAAAAAGACTAGCTGCCTTGGAATATTATATCAAACACACTTTTCTACTAAGCATCTATTGTAACAGATCCTGGAACAGGGCTAGCATTCTACAATGAGCTTGCAGATAAAGCACAGAGTAATAGATGCTTCAGTGACATTAGCAAGGTATTTGGTACACCAAGTCTAAACAAGTTTTGTATGAGCAGGAGTATTTATAGTAACCTCCTGGTATCTGCCTCAAATGCAATTATTGACCGTATAAAAATCCATCAGCATTCTGTTTTCTTTTTTCAAAATAAAGCAGAAGCAGATAATACAATTCACTAGCAGAGATTTAAAAAGTAGACAGGTGAAGGGACAGTAGTGTTTCCTTGGATTCAATACAAAATTGCAAAATTGCCCAAAACCTGGTGAAGATATATGCTGATATATAATTGTAATGGGTAAGTAAATGCTGCAAGAAAAAGATATTCCCTTACAAAATTATTTTATATTTAGGGTATTTAAATTCATTAATTTCAATTTTTATTTATTCATTTATTTTTTATTAGTTTGTAGTGCTGGCGTTAAAGCCAAGCCTTGTACAAAGTAGGATAACATTCTAGTATTGAGGTAGTAATTTATTTTACATACTAGAATGTAGACCATACAAGACTTAAAGTTCATCCATTGCAAATGAAAAGAGATGCAACAATTCAAATGAAAAAAAATGTAACAATTTCTTCTGTTAAATGTGAGCCCTGGCCTATTTAAACAGAGCAGATTCTCTACAAGAGTTTCTGGGCAGCTGGTTGATGCATGAATTATTAGTCATCCTCTCTCACTCCTCATCGGTTTATGCTGAGGCTGGTCCTTCGTACAGTATTTTCTTCTCCTCATTAAATGCATTAGGTGTCTGTTATTCTCTGGAGTACAAATTTCCCGTTTTCATACTTTGACTGGCAAGTGACTATTGACAATTTTCTTTTACTGCCAATATTTTCTTCCTATCTTATTCTGCCTCTGAGTGATCAAGTATAAAGGTGCATGATTTCCTCAGCTTTCCAGGACTTAGCCTTTTGGACCCTCGCAAAGGAACAAGCACAAGATATGAAGCAAGAAAGTTATTTTCTAGTGAGAGAAAAAAGAAATCTGATTCAAAGAGGAGATGGAATGGGGGGGGAGTGGGAAAAGTAGAGAGAGGGATAATTATAATCAGGATATATTGTATGAGAGAAGAATTTTTTTTTCAAATTTTCAAAAAAAATGGGAATAAAGGAGGATCAGCAACATAACATTGCATCTTATTGCAGAGAGTTTTAATATGTTGTAACTTTTCTCCTTCAACAACACCTCTTTCTAGAGTAGCACCAATAGAGAACTTTCCAGAGTTTTTTATTTTTTATTTTTTTATTGTCTTTTTTAAAGTTTGAGACAGGATCTCATCCCACAGCCCAGCATAACCTGAAACTCACAGATTTACTCTGGCTGACCTCATACTTTAACCGCATACATACATACATACATACATACATACATACATACATACCTCATAACAACTAACCTACCCGAAGCTCCAGAGCACTGTATTGAACTATATATATGTTTAAAAACATTACAATGTGTTTATACTCTATTGTCTCTCATAGGCAGTGATGAACATTTTTAAAGACAAGACAAATGCATATATATTTTCTTTTAATTTTGAGAGTTTGTCTCTCTCTTTGTGCGTGTGTGTGTGTGTGTGTGTGTGTGTGTGTGTGTGTGTGTCTTTGCCACACATGTGCATGCAGAGACTAGATGAGGAACGAACACCCTGGTATTGCAGACAAGTGGTTCTAAGAAACTCATCATGTGTACTAGAAACCAAACTGTGCAAGAGCAGCAAGCACTCTAAGGTATTGAGCCATCACTCCAGCTCCAACATATACACTTTTGAGGTACAAAATAGATTATTTTATCAATGATGATATTTGTCATTTGATTTCTAATGTTCAACCTGCAAGTTGGCACGTCTTAATGACTCAATAAAGGTTGATTTAAATCCATGGTCAAAATGATACTGTCTAATAATGTTTAATAGTACATAAAACTGTATTGTATTGTCATAAAAAAAATCTATGTATGCTAAAAATCCCATACTCAGAATTTGCCTCTAGAGATTGCTATTTTGTTTCTATTCAAAATTAATGGATGTGATTGTTGAAAACAAAGCCTTTATATTGGTGCAATTGCCCTGCTGCACTCTTGTCATTCAGATCACTTAACATTAAGTATCCTAATTAACTGTCTAGATCAGAATAAATAATGGGCATACTACATTAGTTACGTTAGGAAATGGCCTAGAATTGAAATTTGAATCTTTGTGAAAGCATTCTGTGATCGTCCCTAACATAAAACCATTCTCGTGTATCTTCTGTACATTTTGGGGATTGCAGTACAATGACACGGTAGCCAATGGGAACTCGTGCATCTGGAATATGTAAGATTCACAAATTTGTAAGCAGATACAAATGAGTCTAAAAACAACACAAAGCCACAATTAGCAATTTTTATGTTTAGTTCTAAAATCTTTAATATGATTTTCTTCCTCTACTCTCTTGTCAAGACTCATTGTATTCAGGACAGACTTACTTGTCTGTCTTCTAGTAATATCATTAACTTTTGCATCTGTAAATCTGAGTAGACTCTGAGCTCCTGGAATGTAGATCTGATGACTTATTTATCTACATTTCTACTTTGTCTGGCATATTAATACTTTGCACTAATAACTAAAATATAAGATAAATTAAAGTGAGGAACACTTAATGAATTTCATTTCACAATTTCACAAGTGTAAGGTTCTTGACAATATATAAACCCAGATTTTATTAGTTGCCACCCAGACATAACTTAGTGAACTCAGAAATAATCTTTTAAGTAACAATTCTTTCTTAAAATTCTGAGAACAGAAAATGACATCAGAAATAAACAATGCATATTAGGCTTGTTGAGATTCCTTATTGCTTTGTGCAAACGCTTTGGACCTTTTTTTCTTCAATTACACCCATAAAATACATGCACTTTTATTTCTTCTTTTGTCATCATTAGTCAAAAAGGAAAGCAGTGTGGCTAAAATTGAGAACTTAGTCTTTGGGTCCAATCACTTTGAACACCTATCTTAATTTTAAAACAACTGCACTAACATTTAAAGAGAAGCTATGAATTTCAAAACAAAAATATAGGTTAGAAGGGTACATTAGGTTTAAAAATAAGATGTGAATTTCAAAATGAAAACAGGGGCTAGAAGGATAGTTCTAACACCGGTTAGTCTTCCTGAGACCTGGGTGCATCATTTCGGTACATAGACTTCTGAACAGTGATTGCTAAATACCTAGACTTTTCTATATACACAGCCTACTAGCAATGAAAGTGTGAAAATGATCAAATACCATGTGATTGTTCACTAATATTTTCCTATATATTTGTTGCAATCAATATAATTAATCCTTTCAGCATATTCAGGTATTTAAAACCTTACCTATTTTCACATTGAAATTTTGAATGTAACAAGATTATAATCTTACATTTCTAATATATATAATTTTATATAAAATATTAATTTTATATAAAAATTTATATAAAATATTTTAGTTATTTAGTTATATTAGTTATTTTTATATCAAATACACATTTTTTTAAAAATTCAAACTGATGACAAAATTCAGGTTTTCTAATATTATTTAAAGCATAAAATACGTATTATATAATGTCAGGGGAAATAGGTGTAATGTCTTAGGTAATAGAAAAGTAAATTATTGGGAACAGATAAGATTTTTACAGTGTAAAATTTTTTAAAAAGTCTTTCCTTAATATTTTTCATAAAATATTTACTGATTATGTTTTCCTTCCCTCAGCTACTCCCCAGATTCTTCCTGCCTTCCTACATATAGAACTTCATATTTTCTCCACACCAAACAACAGCAAGCAATAACAACAAAAAAGCAAATACAAATACATTAGCCCTGGAATTTTAAATAAAATGGTTTTTTTAAAGTGTTTAGCATTCTCTTAGTAGCCAACTTTTATTGAAGAACAGATCATACTTTATAAATATTTAGAAAATATTATTGAGATAAATGAAACCAGTTATAGTCATCATAATATTTAATTCTGTTAAATTTGATTAGCTGAGTGCAAATATGCTTCCACCCTCTATATTAAAAAAAAAAGGAAAGGCAGGTGTATTCTACTTCAATTGCTGCAGTTAGAGCACCATCAATCATTAGCTTACAGGCAAACCTCAAAAATAACACCTCATGGTAGAAAAATGGCTCAGCCTATAAAGTTGACTGTTGTTAAAGCCTGGTAACCTGAGATTGACACCCAGGATCCAAATTTTAACAGGAGATCTGACTTCCTTAAACTGTCTTAATACATTTAACATTAATGTACCATGGTATGTGTCCATCCTCCAAACTAAATAAATATATTAAAATACAATGAAAAAAAACCTCATATGACACTTCTACAGGGTGTAGCCTAGAACTCTAGAGTGATACCATTAATATTTCACAACTGATCATGAATCAACACATCAGTGGAATAATTTAGCATATGAATTGACTACTCATTCAAAGACATGTTGTGCTGTCAAATGAGATCAGATCAGGTTAATTTATTTCAGTTACTTTACAATTAATAGGCTCACAGGAGACAAATTCAACTATAAAGAAAGGAGAACACTCTTACCTTGGCATATAAACCCTCGTTCTTCATACCCAGCATTGCAAGTGCATTTGCCAATGGGGACCAGCCATTCACCCTCTGTGCTGCAGTACATCCTGGGAGGATCCTCCTCCTTGGAATTATTGACACAAGAGCCCCTAACCTCCACCAAAGACTGGGAGTCCATGGGCACTGTGTCTGGAAACATAGCCAGATTCTTCACTGTAAATGGGCACTTTTTGAAGTATACTCTCACAGACACCAAGGCAACACAAGCACCAACATCTTGAAAGGCCAAATAAAATCCCTTTTTATTGACTGGTCCCACTTCTCTAATCTCAGTGTTGAGTTTTAGAATGCGGTCTCCAAGATCCATCTGAGTGAAACTTTCATCAGCGGCAATGGTGTCAATCTTCGTGAACTGATGCTCTCGGAATTTGACACCATGATCATCATCAGACTCCATGTAGTACAGGTTAAAGGTCTCCTTGCAAGTCCCCAAAACCAATGGAATGCTGTTACAATCCCGCAGTGTGAACTTTAGCTCCACATAGATCTTCTGAGCTGAGTTTCTGGGTACCCAGTTTGTCCTCAGCCAATTATTTTGGCTGTGATCCATGACATTGCACACCTGGTAAGTCCTGATTGGTGTGTAATGTTCATCAACGCCACTGATCTCTTCCCACTGAAGTGTCAAAGCAAAAAGAGAGAGACAAAATTAGTGATGTAAGTGGCATGATACCCAACACAGGATGAGAGTCAAGAAATCACAAGAGATACAGCATAAACAAGAAGGGATTTCTATACTATGCATGTAGGGATCTATAGCACCACTTCTAACCTTCTAAGGTGTGTTTATTATTGTTGAGATTTGGTAAAATTAGTGACACAAAATAGTTCATAGTTTAGTAAATACATTTGCATTGTACTGAAAGGTTTTAGAATTTTAGAAAAGGGCCATGAGACAAGTCATTATGTAAAGTAGAACATTTCAACATTAAAACTTGGAAAGAAGGATGACCAGTGATTTAATCATAGTTTTGTCACAATTTATTTGTAAGTATAATTGATGAATTGTTCCTGATGAAAGGAAAACTAGATTTTTGTTCTAAAATAGAATTACTAAATTTTGAGCTATTCATATTTGCAATACTATATTAAAAACTACTGAAAAATGAATTAAACATTAATTTTCATGTAATATATAAAGATATCACTTATGAGAATGAAACCATAGAAATTCTTATTAGTGCTAGTCATGTGGCTCTGTGACAGAGTCTTGTTGATAATGTGCAAAGTCCCTTATTTGAGTCTCAGAACAAAAAAAAAATTAAAGACTTTGTAAATTTTGGAGATGAATTCTAATGGTGTTCATTATAACGTGTTCTTAAATTTCTCTTTCAAAGACACACACACACATACACAATACAACAAACAAACAAACAAACACATAAAACCTGAAAAGAGGATACAAAGGAAGAAGTAAAAGTATAAGATTGTATTAATAGGTGACCCAAAAAATTCAACTCCTACAGCTGAAAAACACTTTCAACAACGTAGCTGGATACAAAATTAACTCACAACATTCACTAGTTCTCTTATATAAAAATGACAAATAAAGTGAGAACTAAATCAGGGAAACAGCACCATTCATAATTCATAATGACCTCAAATATTATAAAATATCTTTGGATAACTCTAAGTAAAAATGTGAAAACATAGTATTTGCCCAAAGACATTTTGATCAATGGAATCAAACTGAAGACTCAGACATATATTGACTGATGGAAGCCTGAAACACACACCATAAAGAAGATAGCATCTACAACAAATGGTTTTGCTCAGACTGAATGGCTACATGTAGAAGAATATATATATATACTACTACAAGGACTCTTGCTCAAGTATGATCCCTACTGCTCTATTCATAAGAACCTAGAATTGGAAACACCCTAGTTTTCCCTCAAAAGAAAAAAAAAATGAATGAAGAAAACTGGGTAATTTGCACTCAGGCATTTAAAAATTTAAAATCTTGAAATTTGAAGGTAAATGGATAAAACTAGAGAAAAATCATCCTGGGTGAGGTAACCTGGACCTAGGAAGACAAATATGGTATGTATTTGCTTACTTGTGGATATTAGCTGGTAAGTCAATAATAATCAAGCCACAGTCTGTAGCACCACAGAAGTTAGGTATAAATGTCTGGAGGTAGGCAAATCTCCCAGGAAAGGAAAATTGACCATATATTTGTGGATGGCCTGAAGGAAGTCTGAAATAAAAAGATATAATGGAGAAGGGAAGGGAAAAGGGGATCAAGTAATGAACATGGGAGAACAGCTCCAATTAAGGGTTGTTTGAGGGGTAGTATCAAACCTAGAACAGTAGAAAATTCCTAATACATAGACATAAATGAGAGCAATCTAAATGAAGTCACCAAATAGGGGAGATTAGAGCCCCAGTTGGTCACCAAAGAAAGCTTCCAATACAGGGTCCTGATTTCATCTAATTGAGTTGTTGTTTAAAGGGGCCCCCTATAAAACACCTGAAAAAAAAAAAAAAAAAAAAAAAAAAAAAAAAAAAAAAAAAAAAAAAAAAAAAAAAAAACGCTTTATTGTCAAGACTACAGGCTGATTTCCAAATACTGATGGCAAAGCTGCATTGCTGATGATAACACCTACACAACTCATGGAAAAAGGAGTTGAGGTGGTACCCACATAGAGCATTTACCCCTACCTCCTATTGTTTGGTACAGAAAAATTATCTGCATGATGCCAGAGAGGAAACATAAATGCCAAATCAGCCTCAAACCCTTACTGTAACTACAAGTAATCTCCAAGAGCATTTTCAAACATTCATTGTATTATTGATTGTATAGGAACCTATTCATACAAGAGAATTCTTGGTTAAAGGATTTCATGCCAAAGTATCTATAGCTATAAAGTCACAGTTAAAAGAAACTTAAAGCATCACATCAATTTTAGAATGGAAAATGCCTGCAGTAGGTGTTTCAAAATTTTCCGGTGTCAGATATCAATTTTTTTATGGAAGTGTTCTACACTGAACAGTAATGTCACTCTGAATGCATCCTGTGCTTTATAGACAGTTAGATTATGCCATTGTGAATTAGAAAAATCAATTGACACATTTTTAAATCTAATGTTCCTCATAACAATAAAGGAATGTTTACTTTGATCAATGAGTTTTTTGCAATTTTCTTTTATGATAAGCCATATGTGGCTAAACTTCAAACAGCATATTCTGTAGAGATTTTCATAATTTGATGTAAAATATGACTTTAATTATGAAAATCTTATTGTAGTTTAATTTGGCAAGCCATCACAAGTTCTTGAATACAGAATTATGAATTGCCTGAAGATAATGCAAACAACACCAGCATGCTTTTCACTGGGAAGGTTGCAGGGAGCAATTACCACTTCATTAATTTGTAATGAAGACCTAATTGCTTGTAAGTGATGGTGGGCTGCCATCTCCATATACAAAGCCAGAGTCTCTCAGGCAATTGAGGAAAAGCAATGGTAGGAATATAACCTCTAAAGTAATATTTCTTTCTTAAAGTCTGCAATGCTAGCATCATCAGCTAGAGCTCTTTTTGGAAGTATGTACTTTATCAATGTAAACAATGTCCAGCTTTACCACATCCCTCTGCCCTCAGAACTAATGTGCTTACCCAGAAATAGTTAAAATACTATACCATATAGTAATTGTCCTAAGGCAAACATGAAGGAAGTAAACAAGTAAAACACTGAAGTGATACCTAGAATTTGCAGTAGTGGGCATATTTTTCATCTCTTCATTATCTTTAAAAAAATCTAAAGAAGGGAGTAAATCACCTTGCCTTATTCAGAAGAAAGCATGAAAAATTATAATATTTTCTTACATTTTCTAAATTATCTATTGAGATGTTTAACCTGCTTTCCAGAACCATATTCAAAATCTGTATTATTTAGTCAAAAAGCTCAGATTGAATTCTTTATTTTTCATGGTCGAGATTACTGTAACTACAACACTCTTCACATTCTATGTGCTTGAGAAATCATTCTGCAGCTTCTTCCCAGGAGATTTCATTAATATTCTCTAGAAAGTAAAGTTCCTGAAATTCTACTGAGGTCAATGTACTTTTCAGAAAAACAAATACCTTTAATAATTAATTGACATTTAACCAAATAACTGCCTTTCATATATACCTCAATTATATTAATTAAAGATTTATTTAGGTTTATATTAATTCCTCTCATGGAGAAACTTTTTCAGGAGTTGTGAAAAGGGAGTAAGAACAATAAAAGTAGGAATACTTTTTTTCTAAGGAGGGAAATATTCAATTATTTAGCACATACAAGAAACAACTATGTTGGTGGAAATTAATAAGAAAAGTAACTTTACATCTAAAAGTACAATACTGGTTTCTGAAGAATTTTCATGTGACTAAAATTAAAATGTCACTAAAAGTATTATTCTGCTTAAAATTGCTTGTCGGTTCCAATGGTGCACAGGAAGCCATAGTCCTATGGTTTTCTTAATATGCTAATGGTTAATTGTGATATTAGGTGGTTTTGAGTTTTTCTTTTCTCCATCCATGCCTCTTAGCCATATATTTTTTTTCATTTGTACAGCTATACCCAGTGCAAAATCCTCAATATTTGTCCTAGAGATATTTGAGCACTCTCCCTGAAGCAGCACTTGATATGCGAATGGGCAGGCACCTTCTACTTTAAAGATGCCACTGCTAAGCTGACAACAGAGCTACGTCAACAGAATCATTGCATTTCTATTTATACATTCTTTTGTTTAGCTCCCTCTCATCACAAAAACATGTACACGTGTTTGGCCATACAGTCAGGGATATATTTCTAAGAGTTTAATGTAAGAGTTGAAGCAAATGCATAGAATTATAAAAGATACTTTTTTGAGCACGTGAGTGTATATAGTATTGTGCTTGGGTTCAATGGATTAGGAGGGGAGAAGAGAGGAAATCAACACTGAAGACAAGACTTGGACCAATGTCAAGGAGAGAAATGTCAACAGGGCCATGGCTCTGGAGTTACAGCTGGGAATCCAGGTGACAAGTTTTATATATACAACTCTTAACCCACTTTAACCTCTAGACATTTGATAATGATATGAGAACAATCTAACTGAATTTAGTAAACACAGCAGCCTCTTTTAGGTAAGATATAGAGATGAAAAGCCAGTAAGAAGGTGAGAAGACTAGGGATTGCTGTTGAGAAAAGGCAGCAAAACTTCCCAAGTGAGCACAGCAGTCAGGAATGAGTGACATAATGTCTCTATCTAGGATTCGCAGGATATTGTGTAGGTCATGGTTATGTTTGCACTTATAACTGGACGTTGTTAAAGACACCAGGTTCCCAGAAGGCTGGAGTGGATGGGATCCTTGGGTACACCGTGAGCACCTGTCTTGGGCTCTGTCTTTACGTTTTACGGCACATCTGAGCTAGATTCACAGGTCCATTTTCCTTCTCAGTCCTTTAGTTTTATAAAATCCCAAAACTCACACTAGAACCACAGATGGCTCAGTTCTACCATACCTCTGTCTGCCATTTCAGATCTCTCCTACCAGCTGGGAATAAGCAGAACTATGTGGAGATCTTAGAACTGTTACCATACTCTGAGCCTTGTCTCTAACTCTGATGTGTATAACTCTCTTGTTTCAGTGATTCTTGATCCTAGCCAGCTGTTAACCAGACAACTTCTAAAACATATTGCTTGGTAGCTCCCTCTCCCATTTGTTCTTCTTTTGTTCTGATGCTCAAGGACTTAGCTGAATGTAACATATATTTGTTTGAGAAAAGAAGCATTCTGTTTGTTCCTTGGTCTTAACAAGTTCAGCATCTTAGCATGGCTTGACAGCATGCTCCAATACCAGCTTTTATAACTTCTGGGTCACAGTGAAACTATCTAACAGGCTTGTTTAGTATTCAGCTAAACATGTACACCAAATTCATTTTGTACCCCAAATGTACCAAGACATATGCATGTCTTATACAGAAGCCCACTTGGATAGCGTTTTCTCCTCCCACAAGGAGTCATAAGATCCTATTACAGAAAACTGAGTAAATCTAATCACAGGGTTGTGTTTCTACGTGGTATAAATGTGAACCATGCAGCATCATAAACTTCAGTAGCAAACAAGAAGAAGATAGGCTATGTTCCCCAATATATTTTTGCTCTGCTATGAATGAAATACAATTGATTTTAGATATGATATTTTATAGTATGCTCATAAGATGATATTTGGTGGTGATTTCTAAAATACCTTCTTAGTAGACATTTTAATCAACTTTAAACACATGAATGAAATATTTCTAGAAGTAAAGCCTGGCCCAGAAACCTTTGGGGATTATGAAGAGAAACGATTTGTGATAATTTTGTTGTTGCTGTTAACTGGAAGTTGATAATGGATGATGCAGAGCTGGCAAATAAATGAAGTTACACTTGTTTGAGGGATGCAAAGGCATTTTGGGAAAGTAGGATAACTAATGAAAAGAAAGCATTAAAGAGGTGGTGGCTAACCTGTTCATAGTGCTGGTGTGGGGTACAAACAGGAGAAAGGAGATGCAGCCAGGCAATAGTCAAGAGCAGAATCTGTTTACTCAGCTGAGTTGCAGTGGTGGAGGGCAGTGATCGGAGACAGTAGCCAACAGAGCAGGAGGGCCTGGTGTCACCAGTGAACCTGAATTGGCCTGTATACTTCATTTGCTTTGGTGCAAAACATCTAAAGAGGGGCACATGGGGAGATCTGGAAGAGAGGCAGGGACTTCTGAGGCAAGGCAAGAGGAGATGTTTAGAGGGAGGACTGCAAAGGTCTAGATAACAGTTTCAGTGGTGCCTCTGCTGAGTTAGTGCTTGCTCATTGCTCCTAAAATAATATGAAGAGCTCTTTTAATACCTGCTCTAAATGCCGAGAGTAAACCTCATATTAAAACAAATTTCAGGAAGACACTTCATCTTGAGAGTTGCAGTATCAGAAGAAAAGAAGAGCTGGAAGTGGAAAGGAATTCTTGTTCAAAACTGTGTCCTTTCACTAGCAGCTAATATTGACTAACCATAATGCGCCATACACTACAACAACATTTAGCAATAGAGGAGACAGACTACCTATCATTAAAGAAGCAGTGCCTTCCAATTGTATTCCTTACTATTATATATAAATCACACACACACACACACACACACGTGTGTGTGTGTGTGTGTGTGCAACTGTGGTGTCTCTATGGTATTTGGAAACATGTGCATCCCCACATGTGGAGGTCAGAGAAGGAGGATGTTGGATGCCCTAATCTATCACCTTTGGGCTTTTTCCTTTGAGAGGGATATTCCTCACCAATATAGAAAGAGGTTATCACAACAATGATTTTTTTTCTATTTCCATCCCCACAGTGCTGATTTATGGAGGGTCTCTTACTTGGATAAATTTCCATTCTGAAGCATTTGTGCCAAAAACAAAGTTACTACCCCATAGAGAATAACTAAAATTAAATGGCATATGATGTGTCAAGTGCCAAACATATTGCAATTAACAAAGTACAAAAGTGGAGACTTGGTTCCATAAGGCATTGGATTAAAAGCAATCAGTGCTTTAGTTATATCAGATATTGTCCTTAACTGACTGAATACCAGACCTATGACAAGTTTATTTCAGAAGGGACACAGTGAGAAAGAAATCTTTAGAAACTGAGTGTCAACAAATTTATAGTAAGGATTTTTACAATTGATGATGGATGTGAATTTTCCAAGAAAATGCACTTAAAAATGAGGGATGCAGTATTAGAGAAAAGAAGGCTACATTTTAAACTATGAGAAAAGCACTTTGAATACAGGCTAATATAACAGAACTCCTAGCCAGAGGAATTGATATTCAAGAAATAGGACACAAGGGTTAGAGAGCATTTGTTCTTATAGAGGACCTAGGTTGAGTTCCCAGGATCAACTTTGTGGCTAAGAACATCCTCTACAAATTCAGAGGATCCAATGCCCTTTATGTCCTCTGTAGACTGCATGCACATGATGCATACACATACATGAAGGAAAATCATACATGCAGGCAAAATACCTACATACATAAAAATGAAATATTCAGTGAATTATAAGATATAACTTAAGGTATCATGCTAAGATGGAACAACATTAAATATTTTCAACTCCATCTTCAATTTGAATTTAGTTTTCTTTTAAATGTCGATATGAAAGGAAGGATAAGAATTTTTTCAGTATAGAGGCTTCATATACACAATGCAATGTTTCTATATTTACTTTAAAACTATAAATAAAAAATTTTCTCTTTTTCCCCGTTTGTGTAGCCCTAGCTTCTTGGACTTGCTTTGTAGATCAGGCTGGCCTCAAACTCACAGATAGCAATCTGCCTTTGACTCGTATTGCTGGAATTGGAGGCGTGTGCCACCACAGTCAACAATATAAAGGTTTCTATTATTCAATAATCACACCTGGAAAAAGATCAAATATGTTGGGTAATGAATCATCATGTAACCTATCAGAACTGAAAAGAGAAAAATAACCCAATGTAGCCATTTATCAGAGATTTTCTCTACCTTTCTTTTCATATATTGCTAAGCAGCTGTAATTTCTGGAGAATAAATTTCCCCTTAATATTAGGGAACAGGACAATGAGGCTATCATATTTCCAACCCTTAGAAGAATGTTCAAGGTGAAATTGTCCAATAAAAGAAGGTAATTTTAGAATTGAGTGTAACTGCTTGAAATGATGGGAAGAAAATTCTGTGCATATGGGCTTAACGTGTCTAGACTGAAAACTGCTAAGATGAGCATTTACAGAATTATTCCAAATGGCCAACGACTTAGAAATTAATGCAGAGCAGTGACAGCAGCACCCTGCACATGAGCTGTGAGACCCATGTAATTTCCTGCTCTGATAATAGGTCACAGCCGCCACAATTCTTAGCAATTTGCAATATACCTGTACAGCACTCACAGTGACGGAAATGAAATTAACTTGTGTGACATGGACCCTGCACTAGGTTTTATGGACCTTCTGATAGGAAGTTTAGGGTTTAACTGAGTATGTGTTACTATTGAGAACATGTTTCTGCCATCGAAAGCTGCTTTACAGGGCAAGGCTGAAACTGCAGACACTTTCCTGAGACATACTTTTGGAAGACTGGAGCAGTCTTGCTGCATGGAAAAGCTCACAGGCTCCTATTCTTGAATACCCTGTGGACTCCAGACTTACAGGCTTTAAGCTCTGTAGATAAAGATAATATTGTTGAAATTGAGTTTTGCTGTTTAATAATTAGGATATTTGAAAAGCAATGATTTGATTTTTGCATCAGAAACATGAAAAAGACTATAGTAAAACTTTTAGATATATCCTGGCACAAAGTAAATATGTATCTTTAACATGACTGTAGCTGTGTCATACAGAGTAAGCAGGCTACATTGTTATTCTGCTAAAGCTGACTTAGTCCCCATAACATTCTTTATAATAAAAACAACACACTCATCAATTTTCTTATAAGATGAATGTACTTTTAATTTAAGCCTTCTACAGTTCCTTTTTAAAACTTATCTAGAGTTGCTTTAATTTAACTTAAGGCCAGTAAATTTCATGACAAACGTAAGCCTATCCTATTGTCTTGAGACTCAATGAGCATAATTCATACTAAAAGGTAAGGGCATCTTTGGTTACTTTGCATTTTATTATAAATGAGTCTGTCATCATTTCTTTTATAAGAATTTGCTCTACTTCTAAGTATAGCAAAACCAGTGCTAGCACTATTCCACATTGTACCACGCTCCAAGATATTACAGTATCATTAGACAATTATTTCACCATAACAACAAATCACTTTAAAAAAATGAGATGATATAGTCAATATAGAATGATGATGAATTTATTCTGTAGTTTAGTGAAATTAAAAAGTAAATTTTATTTTTCAGTTATTTTGTACTGACTAGTAGTCTTGTGTCTAAAACAGAGATAATAATAGTAAATATTTTGTAGGAATATTTTATGTTAAAATAGGAAATTGAGCCAGGCAGTGGTGGTACACACCTTTAATCCCAGTACTTGGGAGGCAGAGGCAGGCAGATTTCTGAGTTCAAGGCCATTCTGGTCTACAGAGTGAGTTACAGGACAGCCAGGCCTATACAGAGAAATCTTGTCCCAAAAAAACCAATTAATTAATTAATTAATTAATTAACAATTGAGAGTGAGTTCTTAGATGTAATCATCTGCTAGCTAAAGAAATAATTATTAAGTATTTGTATTTTACTAACCTAAGAGTAAATACTTAGATTATTATCATACGCTGACTAAGCACATGCTTATTTAGAACTTTGGTTTTACCAAACGAAAAGTACATAAGGATCATTGGTTACCTAAGGAAAGGTACCTTTTTAGGTACCCCACACTCAACCTGAATTCTCCCAAATATTCTGACAATATAATTATGGTAAAGATGCAAAAAAAAAAAAAAAAAAAAACCCTTAACTTCTGAATTTTTAAACTTAGAAGAATAGAAAGTAGATGTTAGTTGTTTATCTATTCAAAAAAAATTTACTGTAGGCCAGAATGTCTGCTATACTCTGAAAAATCCCACCTCAGTACAATTTTCATGGAGTTAATGTTCAATATGAGGCATTTGATTGATTATTTACAACACACACCCAGACACACACACACACACACACACACACACACACTGCATACCTACCTTATACGAGATAAGGATATTTGTATGAAAAAGTAAAACAAAGATAAAAATAAGCAAACAAAGTTGAATAGAAATTTACATACATACATTTAAATACATTATACCTATTTACTTCTGCAGATACTTGAATGAAATTTGAACCTGGGCTAAATGTATGTTTGTGAATAAAGCATCCTGGATTGAAGTAACAGAGATCCTGGGGAGTATAAACAGGAGACTGTTAGGTCAGGTACTCAGTCTGGGTGAGGGGGCAAGCACATGTAGCAATGGTGAACTAGAGGAGAAATAGATATTAATACAAATGTGGAAATCCTTTTAACCTATATACAAGAATTTTTGAAATATTTTTCACCCTGGAATTGAGTAAAGGTTTGGGACAGAGGAATAGTATGTCCTAAGTCCATGGCATATGTAACTCATAGGCTGACTGCTATATGGAGAGATGTTGAAGCAACATGCAGAACACAGCACTTTCCTAGAACAGGCCAGGAAGTGATGAAGTTGGTAGGGATCATAATATGGTTTTTGAGAGGTGGGAAGCTTTGTGTTTGTTTGGTTTGGTGTTTTAGTTGTAGAGAAAGATTTAGTCAAAAGATGTTATATGAGTACAGAACTGAAAAGACAACTCAAGGCAATGGACAAGTACTTGCAAAGTATTTTGATAAAGGGTCATGGGTATAAGAAAAAGGACAGAAGAGAAGAAATCCTGAGCTAAGCAGCATGTGAGTGTCACTAGAAAGAAGGAGAAAGGCAACAGAAGATTTGTGTCCAATGCTGATTTCTGAGCAGATGACTGACAATGGCTCCCTTTTCTATATGGTCATTACAGATGCTAGTTAAAAAGCAGTGAAAAGATGGAGAACTGAGAAGTGTTTGTGTGGATGGTTTAGAACATGAGGATTTTCTCCTCATGCAAGAGATGGAGAGCAAATACAGAACTTGGGACATTATGCTGAAACTGTTAGAGAGGACCAAAAGAACAATGAAGATGGAGTTATTGTCTTCATCTTATGGAGAAATAATCAGAACATTGTCATTTTAACCCTTACAGGAACCCAAAAGCAAAAGCAATGTCTCCTCAACTATCTCAGACAAGATAATTTAACTAACTTTTAAAAATGTATTTGTTTTATTTTTAATATAATTTAATTGCAACATTTCTTCCTTCCCTTTCTCCCTCCAAACTTTCCCATAAACCCATCCTTGCTCTTCTTCAAATCCATGACCTCTTTGTTCACTAGTTGTAATTGCATCCCTGTATGTGCACAGACATATATATTCCTAACTATATCCTGCTTGTTTTGTATAATGCTACCAGTATGCATGCCTTCAGGCTTGATCTGAGTGGCACTGTACAACAATTTGGTGCATTGGGAAATGCCTATTGGGAACAGATGGAGACAACTACATAAAACCACCAACAATCCAAATGCAAAATGGTTTAACTCTTGAGTGAAAACATTTCAGAAGTGTGACTAAGACTTGGAAGTTGATATCTAATTTGAAAACACTGAAAGCCTAACAATAACCCTTGGGATATAAGCTAATATTTGAGAATACCACTGTAGTTCTAGAAAATAGGCTTTGCCAGTACTAAATACTTTATCTTTGAAAAATGCTCAGTGGTTACCACTATTATTAACTAATTCGACAGATGAGGGAAGTTTTATGTTTGGAAACAACAGAATAAGAAAGAAAAGTTATGAGAAAAGGCCTCATTTTGCTTAATATCAGTATAATGTTTTGTCAATATGAAAGACCAAATGGTATTCTTAAGTTAATAATAAAAATATCCCTAATGTATAACTAACAAAAGTGCAACATGAGTTGCCAAAAGATTGAAGAGTATCTGCTGTCATACTAAGGACTGAGCAAAGTTTGTTTGCAGACTAAACTTGTGCTTTCCGATAATGTTGGCTTGACATTTCATTTTTTTCTTTTATTTCTCATTAGCTTATTCATTTTTTGAAGTTCTTACATATATTTTTCTTTATTCTGCTCATATAGCACCTAAATTTCTCTTTTCTGAGCTCTGCCTCTTCCTGATGCCTACTCAGTAAGCGAATGCCATTCAAATTGCTTTTCTAAGGTTTTCCTCCCTCCACAGATGGCCATCAATTGCTCCCCAGTCATGTGATGTCACTGCATTCTAAACAATGCTACCATTGTATACAGTGTTTAGAACTGTTTTGATAAATGAGTTCGATTCTTGGCATTGTCACAGAATACTCAAAATAATCAACTGATAAAGAAGAAGATTTTATTTGGCTCACAGTTTTGGAGCATCTATTACATGTTTGGGCAGCTCTATTATTTTGGTCCACAGAGAGGCCCCATATATATTTCAGTAGGAGTACATGGCAGAACAAAATCAGGCACTGTGTGATCAGTGTGTGAAAGGGCAGAGGATAGTTTTTAAGAGAACAGGGGAAAAAAGAAACTTAATTCATCATGATCATATATGTCCAGAGAAACATAACAATTTTTATTGATGGGTAACTTCTGATAAGAGTAGGAAGATAACTACATTATGACAGTTTTTTTTTTCCAATGAAAATTTTAAGTTGAGAAATGCAATGAGCTTTCAGGTTTTGTCTCACAAAATGATGAAAATTAAGCAGTAGAACCTGAAATGGCTACAGGTGTAGACCATGACTATTGCTGGATGGGACCTGACTGAGGGTCCAAGTTTCTAGACGATGAGATAGCTGTTTTCTGCTCAAATATATGATTGAAGTTATGCTTTTGAATATGAATAACTAAGTTTAAAATTTGTTTCCTATTATTAAATCTGAGTGGAAAATGACTAATCACAAAAGAAGACACATTAATAATAAATTATAAAGTATACTGCAGAGATCTTTTTGCCTTTTTACCATTCCATTTAAAAATAAATAAAACCAGAACACTCACAGTGATTTTTTTAAAAAAGAATGTTGAGAGAAAAAATATTGCAAAAGAAATCCAGGATTGCTTTTAGGAGTGAAAGGAATGTTTCAGGCAAAGTGAAATAGCCATTAAGAAATGAAAATCTTGATGAAACATGTTGAACAACTCTTTTCTAAAAAAGAAGCTTAGCTCAGCTGGAGGACACTCTTTGTTCCTTTGTTATATTGGTGGAGGGGCAGGTGGCCTTTCTAACAGGCTCTTACTATGAAGCCTGTCTGACCTGGAACCCACTATTTAGACCAGAATAGCCTTGAATACCAAGGGCTCTTCCTGCCTCTGCCTGCGCTGGGATGTCAGGCATATGCTCCTGTCACTATCACGTCCTTTATTTTTCAAGACTATATTGTCTAAGAAATGAGCATTTATAATATTGCTTAAAAGTTAGAAATAAATGAAACATTTTCACTTTATGTCAGTTCCTAACTCTAATGATAACCTACCCCTACTTATTCCCTAGCAATCTTTAAAAAAAAAAAATTGGCTATTTTACTTATTTACATTCAACTCTTATCTCCTTTCCCTATTGATATTTATCCAAAACTCATGCCTTTTGCTTTATAAACTGTTTAGGTAACTAGTACAGTCCCTGCAGCCATAGCATCTATTGTAGTCATCAGTTACAAGGTTATCGACTCATGCATAACCTAAGACAAGAGTTTTCACTTTTCGTGAAACTGACAGTACTAAGAAGTTCAACGGTGACTAGGGCCTGTGAGCTCCCTCTTCGATCTGTGCTCTACTACTGTGGGCCCTACTCTTTTGTACCCACTATAGGGCTCTATAGACTATGTGAGTTCACAAATGCACTGGCTTTGTCTTAAGAAGGTGGTACTTCATAGCACTTCTTCCTATGATTTAGCTCTAGCATGCTCTGTTGCTTCTCTTCCTAATGCTCGAATTGTTATTAACACTTTTAAAGAACACAAGAATCCTTGTGAAAAAAACACTGTTGGTATGATAATATGATCTGAGTAGGAAACAAAGGAAAACACTAACTTTGTACATAACTAAATCAGAAGAACTTACTGAACATATCCTATGAATTAACATTAGTTAAATTGGAGAGAAAACCAGTGAGAAACAAAGAAGGAATTCCTCAGCTTTATAGAATCTACTTCTATGATAAACACGTGTTACCCAGAGTCTTAGAATAAGAAACAACAAGTCAAGATTTTTAATGTAAGAAGTGTCAACATGGGTGATGTTGGCTAGAACCCAACTGTAGAGAGAGATCAAAGAAGTGGGAGGGATAATGTTCATCCACCAGAAGGCAAGTAAAACCTACCCCTACTTGCTAAAACAAGTAGGGAACATGCTAAAAAAGTTTACAAAGAAAACCACAAGGAAGGCAAAAGAATGACAGTGTGTTATTACTGCAGGCACTTATCTGGATACTGCTTACTTTAGGCTGCTATACACAAACAGAATGCACACACACACATACACACACATACACAAATGATGGGAAAGACATATGCATCACCATACACATACACACATACTAGAAATATCAAGAAGTATTTTGCATTCCAGCTAGCAATTAATTTTAGAATAGTACTCAGTGAATTAAAATAAACGAATACTCAGGACAGTGAGATTTCTCAGCAGACAAGGATGCTGTGAGTTGAACATAATTTCCCTAACTTGGGTGTAACCACTAACATCCAAACACTGGTTCTTTTGAAAACACACATGTACACACACAAAAATGTAACAATGAGAAATACTTTTAGGTTTAGAGTGATATTTATCTGAGTAGATACATCATTTAATTTAAATTAATAAGTCATCATTTATTGTATTAGCAAATGTAGACTTAAATTCATATGCATTTAGTTTTCTATCTTATCAATTAAATGAAACATAAGTATACTTATTATAAGGAAATTAAGTATAATATAAATACTTGACCTTCGGGAAAAAATTTGACACAATGACAAGTGCTTGTGAGTATTAACTTACAAAAGAAATAGCATACAATTATATAGAATTATATAGAAGAGAACAGAAGTTCTAAACTGTCTCCATAGTAAATTCTCATATAAAGTGAGAAAATAAACATCACATCAGACTAAATGCATTGTTAGGAACAACATGCAAATGAGAAAAAGAATAAATGTTTTATTATAGAATAAATGTTTTATTATATATTTATTATTATTATTACATTATATAAATGTTTTATTATAGGTCAGAAACTAAACAAAGCAGAAATTTGCTTCACACAATGTAAGCAATACTCCTAAACACAAGTGTACAAATATTTAGCAATTAAAAACGTATCTCAGGTAACAATAAATTTCACCAAGTCATCTCCTTAGACAGGTGCACAGCCTGCTGGTGCCTTGCTTTAACAAGCCCTTGAAATGTTCTATTCTACACAATGGAATTGCCTGTATGATTCCCAACCAACACCATGTTTTTCTCTTGCCATGTACCTAAACACTGACTGCTCTGTGGAATCACGATGCTAGGTTGAATGAAACTGTAAAAAGCACCAGCTGGCCGTATTCAAAATGGCACTTGTCCAGGTCTCAAATGTCTTATTTATATACAGTGGAATCCTGCCAGCTGTTTAATACTCAAGGCCAATAAATGTAATTGGCAGTACTAGATATGCACAACTCACAAATATCAGAAAATGCAGTGCTTTGTGAAGTTCGACTTATTCTCATTTCTCATAATTGAATTTGTGACAGTGGAAAAAATGATTTGAACAGTTTTGCTTTTGAAATAAAAAAAACCAGTTTTTTTTAGAGAAGGAGAGGTGCACTAAGCTGTAGGTGAATTGTACATTTACCATTTGGTCTTCTTTTTGTTGAGCCAGAAGTAGGTATTGACAGGTAACCCTTACAGCATATGTAGAACAGAGGCATGTAGTAAGTTTAGACAAGGGGAAGAGGTAAGAACCTTGACAAAGTCATAATCTTGTGTCAGGCAAGTTTACTCATTTGTGAAAATGTGGCAGAATTTACCAACATAGGTTTCTGGAAGAAGTAAGACCTAATCAGTAGTGAGGTACACTGACCACTGTGATGCAATATTGGGATCTAGTTTTCACTTCTAAATATTAAGTGTAGACACATAGTACTTGTTACTGAATAGGAAAGGAGGGAAGGAAGAAAGGAGAAGGAAGGGGGAAAGAGTGAGTGAAGGAAGAGTTGTTAAAATAATCTTAATACTTCAACAATAGGCAAAATGATGGCCTTCCTCAATGTGGCTCCTTTTTACGAGACAATGGACATTCTGCAACTGAGACACCATTTTTTCTAAATTGTGCTTTTTTTTCAACACTGGGATCCCATTCCTGAATGTAATCTTAGAAGAAATCTGAACCATCATTTGCGTAAGTGTTGATACAGGAACTAAGAATGCTCTGACAGTTGGCATGAAGGAAGGGGAGGGTGGAGAAGAGATTGGGAGACCCATGTGGAATGAAAAATTATGGGCAAAACTCATTCTTCACGTTCTGAATCCTCCTTTCCCTGTCAGGTACCTTGGTACACATCTAAAGGATGACGATGTTGGCCACCAAGGCCAACATCAAGTTTGCTTTCCAATCACAATTCTATTTTAAATAAACAGTTACATGCTGTCTTTATGAATATATAGGCAGAGAAAGCATGAGACATATCAGAGGAACAATCTAGAGAAGAGGAGAGAAACCCAGTACGATTAACTTTGCTATTTCAGACTTAGAGAAACTAAGGACACACTTTCCAAGCTATGCTTGTTCATCTGTTTCTTGGGAATAGACAAAGGCTTGAGAGTTCATAGGTGAGCGGGTGCCACTGGGACAGTTTTGAGATTGACATTTTTGTGTCTCCGCAGTGGTTCCTTTCCCTTAGACCTCTATCCATATGCCAAATTCTGAATCATCACCATTTCCCTGAAACACATGCATCATGACTAGAAGCAGAAAAAATTAGTAAGACTGCTGCCTTTTAATAGTTTTGTTTCATTTGGTCTTAGCACTCACAAAGGCTACTGGGAATGCTGGCATGAAAACATTTGTACTGTATCTTACACTGATTTTTAAAAAAGCATTTCAGCATGTGTTTATATTCTGGATTATACTCCTGAAAAATACAAGGGTTTGGTTGTTCCTGAGCTTGTTTATTTGAAAAGTCCTCCGTTGACTGCTGCTTTGCGATCTCTGCCTGTGATTATTGAAAATAGAATCACTTATGGCGTATCTAAACTAAATTCAAAACAACCGGGGTGTAATTAGATTAATGCCAATGTAAACTACCAACTCCATGAATGGAGGTCTTTTAAGCACAAACACAATGCAGTGGTTTTGATGCCAAAAAAAAAAAAAAAAAAAAAAAAAAAAAAAAAAAAAAAAAAAAATCTTTGCTGCCTGGAACTTCCTATAAGATGCCATTGCATACCTCCAGCTTGATGAAGTCACCCACACAAATCAACCAGGCACTCACCTACTTCTCCAAGCGTGACCTCATGTTCCCTTCACTAGTACAAGGGAAAACATTATTTTCCCATAGGGGAATGTTTCTTTTCAGTTTCTGACAAATGCTAAGTTAAGCAGAAATTACTATTACCTGTTGTCAGTGATGTCAATAACTACTGGGCCCCTGAAACACTTGTAAAATACCAACATACACAGTTTAAAATACTACTGTGAAGGAACTGCATATGTTCATAGAAAGGTATGACCTTTAACTACTGGAAAGGAAAGCAAAAAATTTATGAAAATAGTAAACTTGGTACATTGTAAACCAAGAGAACTTTTAGTTTCTCACTTAAATCCTATCAAATGTATTTATCCTGTAAATAATCGAAAAAGACTGTATGGTAATTATACAAAACCTAGAGGTTGGCAAGGGAATTTCTGACCAAACACCGGGAAAAAATGAACCTATTTCCACATTCCTATTTCTTCAATTGTTAAAAATACAAATTTAAGTTTCTTTTCATAAACTAGAAAGAACAAATATCTTGTAAAAAAATAATCAATTTAATAGAAAAGGCCTGAATTTAACACGTTTCAGGAAAAACAATTATGAATTAGGAAAAAGTACATTAATTGACCAAAGGGTGAAAAAATATGGTGTGTGTGTGTGTGTGTGTGTGTGTGTGTGTGTGTAGCAAGTATTTAAGAACTTTAGACAGTTACCAGTTTACTAATGACCTAAGATGCAAGCAGAAAGGCTAAAAAAAATGAAAATATTGAAGTCTTAACATTTTCAGCTTACCATGCTTATCAGTTAATAACAACAATATTTGATAAATGGCCATAAAAAAATAGTTTCAAAAAAAGAATTGACCAAATCTTTCCTAGTTCATCCAGATCTATACTTAGGGATGTTTAAAATGGGGTCAAGACATTTTTAGATTTCAGTAGACTTTAGGGAGGCAGTCTATATTAGAAATTTTAAAAATGTTTATATGATCGTATTTTAAATTTATGTTAAGTTTCAATTTTGTGTTCTATAAATAAAAATGCACAAGAACGTATTTAATGATTAAATTTATCAGTAGACACAGAAAAATAAAATAATAATTACCTTTAATTATTCAATTATCATTGTATGTCATCAACAAGTGGGGATGATTTTAGATGGTTTGAAACCACCAAGTTAGGATTCTGACTTTAAGATTCCTTAAATTGAAATTACATTTGTAATAACTTTGCTCTTCAGGACTCAAAATTTATGATATTTCTACAAGGTTAATTTCTGTCTTCATGTATTATAATATAAATAAAATGTACTACTGACATGAAATTATTATTTATATCAACATTAGAAATCTTATATATTATTATGTTATATATAATGTATGCTATTATATATAACAGTATATATTAAATTATGTGTGACAGACTTATAATCAATACTTACTCTTATCTAAACAAATTCCTATTCTATTTTTCTTTTTAAAGATTTCATTGAATGTTCAGCCATTTATTTGTATCTCATTTTTGAACTATATTTCTATTTTTATATATGTATACAGTATAATTTATGTATTTAAGTATACTATCATATGTGTGTGTATCCTATAAATCAGTAATACATGACTTCACATATTACATAAAAAAGTTATGGTTTTCTTACATTTCTTAGAGTAGTGAAAGTACTAGTTCTCTGTCATTTTCAAGCCTGGATTTGCATTAATTTGTGTTCATACTATCTCAATCTTAGCACACATATTCTTTGTGAGATAAAACAAAAGGCTCATAAGCTCATTATAATTTACAAAGAAATTTAACAATTAAGGAAAAAACATGCTTTTGCTTAAGCTGTTCATTCTGTGTACAAAGGTCTTGTATGTATAGATTCTATTCAAGGAGCTTTAATTTCTTCCTGATGATATAATGCAAACTAGAACTCTTTCCGCAAGTAGTCGTGCCTGTGGAGTGTATGGAGTCAGTGGAACACCTATTCAAACTCTAAAACTTGCTGCACCAAACAGTACATGGGTTCTTGGTTTTCATTTAAAATGACAGTCGTGCACTTTAAGCTGCAGTGACCTGGCCATTCTTCACAGTGAACAGCCACATCTTTTGCAAAACATAGTGTGCATCTCTAAGAATTAAACATTCCCAGGTTGATCATTCGCAGATGTCAAGAAGAGCTGATGGAAAAAAAAGTGTTCAGGATTGCGGAGATATGTTTGGGACAGCAAATAGTCACCACAGAGTTTGGCATGTTCTGGTTAAAGAAATAGAGAGGAGGGGGGAAGAGATCCATGTTTGCTCTTCAGTGGAAGGGAAAAGACTGGAAAAGGAAAAAGACAAGAAAATCATAATACTGTGATACATAATACATAATACAGTAAATGTGAGAAGAACCTCACTTTAGAATTCCAGTGGACAGGTGAGGTTGGACATAATTACCATGTGTCCGTGGACTTTAAAGGACACACCACTGCCTGAACAATCTACACGCATGGATATGCTGATTTTCACAGCATCTCTTAGACAATGTCCTCCAATTTGACATGCAATAATAATTGAAACAACTGAAAACGACTTCTACTTTGAAGGGTTTTTCTCCACAAACAGCTCACATAGGGTCTTGAATGTTGAGGCTGTCCCACAGGGGTCTTTGTTCCACAGAAATATCTTCTTGAAAAGGACTAAATTTGTATACTATTTTGTACTTTCCATTTTGAAATTTCTAAATTTGAACAAGATCAATTTCTATTTTATCCATGTGCCAACACATTATGTACAGCTGATGTTGGCAACATATCATACTAGGGGAATGACTCAGGCATTATGTTTCTAAAAACTGAGAAGCACACAGGCTTTAAATATAAAAGCACTAACAATTTTGCCATTCTCTCCAATAACACATCTTCTATACTGACATTCATTTATTTGCTGTGTTTACATGGATATGACATTTTCTGAAGTCACAATTGGTTACCTACCAAATATAGAAGCTTGGATGTCTTTTCTATCAAATATTTTATTTAATTCAGATATTGAGATTCAAAATGTTTGTTATTACATAGCTACCTGCTATGTGTGTGTTATAATTATTCAAGACAATGGCAAACTCAGGCATTTTTTCACAGTTGTTAAAACATCTACTAAATTTTTTGAGAACAACATAAATAGCTAATGCTTGAACATTCACTAAAATCTTTGGAAAGAAAAATGAAAATTTATTTAAATAATAAGAGCCAGTGTTTATTATAAATCTGCCACACATTAATCGCCTATATGCAATGTAGAAAGAGTTATAAAAAAAAAAGGCCTTTCTAAAGCATTTTAACAAATTTTAATGAAATATAGAAAATATTTTTTGAAAGTATTTACTCCTTTATGTAGTTTTTAACCTCCTGGTCAAAGCCTATGAGAAATGTCTCTTTTATCTTATTTTTCTCAATTCTCTGGAAATTATTTTAACTTCTATAATCTAAATGTGCCTTACATTTTATTCCTACTACTTGTTAGAGTTATTTTCACATGCAATTCAGTTACAAATTTTTTATTTTCATGCAAAGTACAGGCTTCCCACATTACAATTTTATGAAAATAGTTTTTCTCTCACTGGGAAAAAAATGACAAAAAAAATAAATGACAAAGCTGGAGCTGAGGAATCTTGGAAACTGTTCAATTGTTTGATCAGCTGCAGTGCAAGGCAAGCAGAGCTTCACCTCACTTGGCCCTAAAACCCAACTAAGCTGCGGCATTCAAACTGTGTTGTGCATATATGAAAACCACTGCTTAGTTTAATATGCTGATGACTGTAGAATAAGCTTCAAGTCAAAACAACACTTGACCCAAAGCATCACAAAGCTGTGGCTTTCTGACCAATGCTTCCATCACATGCCAGTCAGTAAACGTGCACACCATAAATCTAAGACGGTGGTCTCATCTTTCCTTTGCTTGGGAGAATTGATAGCATGAACACAGATTAAAAACTAAAGAAAAAGTGACTTCTGCCTCTGTTTATAGTATAGTGAGTACTGTGTAGAAGGAATATACATATATATATATATGTATGTATTATGTATATATGTATGTGTATATATGTATATATATATATATTGGAATCATAAAATGTAAAAACAAGAAAGTATAAACATTTTCACATTCACTCCAATCCTATCTAAAATAGCTTAGTTATATATACATCATAATGTATATCTTTTCTTAAATACAGTGGGTTTCCTTACAATAATTATTGGTCAAATATGTGTCTATGTTTTTTTAATAAAGGAATAATTTTTTATGTAATAGTAGAGTATGAAAACAAACAGGTTTTACAAATACCCCTCAGAGAAGACCACAGACATCATTTTACTGTAACTTTTCTAGTTTTCAATTCTTTGATAACCTGAATTGATCAGAACATACCACTCGAACTATATTTCTTTCTGCATAAGCAGACATTTAAATTACTTAGCTTCTACATCTCAGTGAGACACCGATTTCATGCTGTGACAAGCTCAAAAATGAAACCAACTACACACATGAGAGAGATTCGCAGCAAACCAGAGCACTAAGCACAAATGAACCCTGCTGGGAACATGTGGCTACATGTGTGTGTTTGGCTTGATCTCATGCATCTGTGCCTCTGCAATAATGGGAACAAGTGTCCAAGGAGCTGGACAAAGATTTCATTGTCCACATTTTTCAAGAACTTTTAACATTTTATAGGTAGAGCTTAAAAATACAGGTTACATCTGAGCATAATATTTAGCATAGGCTCAAGGGCTGTCTTCATGGACATTTTCAATATAGCTCTCTACTGTGCCTGCCATTTATCTCTGTCTTAGCAAAACGGAGAGAAGATTCAAGTTTTATTTGGGACTAGTATGGAACTACAGTGTGGCTCATTTAGCATTTCAGCTTATATGACAGAGAGTGTTAGGGTTGGGGATAGGGATCTATTCTCTGATATTTGAAATAAAGTCAGATTGTGGTACTTTGTTCCTTAAGCTCGTGTGTGTGTGTGTGTGTGTGTGTGTGTGTGTGTGTGTGATGTGTGTACATGTTTGTGTGTATGTGTATTAGACATATTTAAAACCCTTTCTATGCTGTTTCTCATCAGTCTATTTATTGTGTGATAACTGGGACAGATCAGAACGCTTGGAGGTCACTGTTACAGTAAAAAAGACACTCAGAGGAAGTGTGTTAATTAAACTTCCAAAGCAGTTCCATTTCCAATATTATATTGTATGGGTCTTTCTTAAAGTACCACAGTGCTCCTAGGAAAATCCAACACTGCATGGATTTATAAGTATCATTTCTAAAATGGCTAGGTGCAATAAAAACAGTCATCTCATTATTTTTTTTTTAAAAAAAAACAATGTTTATAACAAAATATATGGTGCCATTCATTGCTGTGAGATAGACTTCACGATTAGTAAGATATTGTGTTGTCTAGGCTTTGTGCTGTAAAAATTTGCAGAATTTGATTATCTTGTTGGATATAATCTATCATGGGTTAAAGCACAAGGCTATGACATTAACTAAACAGTAAAAAAATGAGTGGCTATATATAAAGACAGCCATCAATATTAAATGATTTATTTTTTATTTATCTATTAAAATACTAACTGTTATCTATATCAAAAGATTGAAGACAAGCCAGCAAGTCATCGGTATGCTTTGAAAATATATGACTCTAAATAACAACAATATGTACTAGCATTCATGCTGTCAGATAAGAGCTTATATTTCCCAAAGAAACCAAAAGGAAGCTGTGTCTTCACAGAATAATGTTCTATCACCTGATACCTCACAGATAATGTTACATCTCTAGTAATAAATAGTGGCTCTGAGGAGCAACTATTCCCAGGGTTGAAAGTTCAGAACAAGAATTTCTTTTAAAAAAAAATTTGGTACCTCTTTACAATGATGTATGACTCCATGGCCAGACATCCATTTCTAATTCCTTGATTTCTATAGTGTATGTGTTATTATAGGTTCTCCAATATTATTCATCTACATCAGTCAACTGTCTGTTAAAAATTTAGAGCCATACTAATATGAATTTAATTTTAATGCAGCCAAATATGAACATATAGTGTGTATATATATTCACAAATACCATATCATTGTATACATGCTAATATGTTATATAAACTTTGTCTATCTTAATTATAATCCTTAAAATATAGTTTCTTATTATTTGTAATAGTTTATGACTCATAGTGGTAGATGGACTGTACCTGCAGTGATTTAGGATAATGATGACACTCAGTATTTTGAGAAAGCTCACAAAGGAGACATGAAATTTTGGTGGAAAGTTTAAAAACCTGAAATATATATATATATGATCTCCTTAGGTATTTAATTTTGGTTCCTTAGAAGTATTATTTTCAGTCTCTATGGCTTTACATCTTTGTTTTGTGGAAAATTCTAGGTGTGGTAAATTTTACAACCATTTAAGTAGAATGTAATCTACATAAAAGATGTCTTTAAGTCCGGGAGTGGGAGGTGGGAGAAGAGGAAGAGAGCAAGAACCAGCACATAGGATTGTCCGATGCCTGTGGTGATGCCAGCTGATAAAACAGCCCATTTAATTAGCAATTGCTCAGAAATATTTGTTGTTTTACTTTCTAGTACTGTCAGCCTGAATAGGTTTTCAAAATTCATTTACAGCAAACTGAATATTAGGCATAATTGATCATTTGAAACAAAGTGTCTGATAAAAGATAAAAAAAAAATCTATAAGAGAGGAGAAAACCAACCCTTCACATCTCCGATTGCTGTCAGATTGTGTCAGTCTTTGAGGTTGTTTACTGCAGCCTTACCATGGGGGTGGGAGAGCGTCAAATCAGAAGAGAGAAGGCAGATGTAGGGAAGATAAATCTTTTTTTATTGCTAGAGATCCAAATGTGGACAGGCAAGCCAGGGCATCCGGCCGAGGTTGCTGCTAGAAGCCCCTAGAGGTTTCAACACTCAGTTGTCAGTGCACTCCAAGGAATGAGCAACACCCTGACAAGTGTCTTTTGCAGACTTGCTGCATAGAGCTTCTGGCAGGTAGCTGGCCAGAATTGTGCACATGCTTGAAGATAAAAAATAAATATAAATAAATAAAAGTATTTAGAGAAAAAATGAATGCTTTGAGTAGTCTCTCTCTCTCTCTCTCTCTCTCTCTCTCTCTCTCTCTCTCTCACACACACACACACACACACACACACACACACACATACACACACACATGCACCACACACATATTCCGTTAGTCTATGATATTTGTCATCCAATAGTCTAATTTTTCAAATTGGTCATTCTTCCATATAGAGAAGAACATTATGAGTGCCTATGTGTTCTGCAAGTTGTACATGTTGGTTTATGTATTTCTTGCCGCATAACTGTCTGAAACCTATAGGAAATTATCTTAATATACTTAATTCTCTAAAAGTTAATTGGAAATGTTTGTTCATCTCCCTGGACTGACTTTCCTAGAGTATGTTCCATATGCATCGCAAGTACTTTACCCAACACTTGCTGAGAGCGATGGGTATTTTATCAGATATTCATTAAATATGTACAGTGGATAGGCTTGATTTAAGACAGCTAATATTCATAACATACTGTAAGGTATAGTTGTAAACAATTCTGCTAAAGTTATATCACTACACTCAATCTTCAGATGGGCTCACAGTGTTAGAGATGTTATGTTAAACACATATGAATAACAGCAAATAGAAAAGTGATGTGCTCAAGTCAAGGACTGTATTTCAGTATGTTTCACTTCTGCTCTGCCATTGATGTAGCTAATCAGGATAGAATTGAAATTTGTGTTATTAAAGCAGCTTCCAACTAAGCAAAATCATTCTAATCAGAAGAGGGAAATAAAATTCTAGAATTAAAAGGACATTTTTCCTTTAATCTCTCCCTTATATCTCTTTTCCTTTTCTTCCTTTCTTCTTTCCTTCCTTCCTTTTTTTCTTCTTTAGATTAAGACTATAAGACAATATGAATACTAGAAAACCTTCAGAAACCAAGAGAAATGTTACATGAAAGATATTCCCTAGAATTATATTTATTTACTTATATAAATCAAGTATTGAAAATTGAATAGCTTTGTTAACTACTATTTAGGAATACTTGTCTAAAAAGCTTACACAATGAAAACAGAGTTTTATTAATTCAGTTAAAAAATCTAAATATTCTAACCTATCAACAAAGTTCAAAGTGACTCACACACTAAAATGTTTATCAGTTCTTATAAATAAGAGAATGCTTTTATATTACACATTCATACTGAAACTATACTCGAAGAGCAAAATGGACTAGCACAGAAAGGACCTTGCAACCTAGATGGCTGATATAAAATACATACCTAAACACTGACATTTTTCCAACTTCAAGTACTTCCAAATTTTCCTGGAGCAAATTATACTTGTAAACACCAATTATTTTTACACTTTAAATTACACAGCATTGGCACGTGAAACCCAATTTGTTCAAGTATTATTCTATATCCCATCAAGAAAAGGAGTATATTTTCAAAGACAACATTCTACTGCCAAACATAACCAACACATGTTTATTTCCTCAGGTGAAAGGTTCAGGGCCAAACTGGGGGAAAAACCATGGTTTCTTCCTTATAAAACCTTATGCCATCAAATTTTTGGAGCTTGACTTAATTTAAAACTATTTGAGGGAGATGTGGAAAAGTTTTCATAAGGAAAAACACCTGCTGGACAATCATGGGACCTGACTTGCAAACCCCTGCACTGTGGGTGATGTGCTGTCTTAAACACCAAGCTTCAGGTTCGGTGAAACCCTGGTTCAGGGAATAACTTGGAAGAGCAACAGAAGATAACTGTTATCTTCCTTTGACTTTTTACTCATGTAAAAAGTAAATATACACAAGTAAAAGTAAATATACAAATATACACATATCTACACACCACATTCCATTTAAGCATAAAACTTTTTTGATAATGCATGAGCAGGTAATGTTATTTATACACACCTCTAATCTAATTGATATAATATTAGTGTTGGTTTAAACATTAGTAGCTCCTGATTTGGGAGCATCCCTAAAGAATTGTCCTGATAGTTGTGGGAGGTCCCTAACACATCAAAATGTGGGCGGCACATTTGGATGAGAGCCCAGATAAAAGGGTCTATTTCAGAAAGAGGTTTATCCATGACTTTTGCTCCAGTGGCCTTCTTGTTATAACAGCCATAGGTTTTGGAAAGAATTGTGGTGACATTTAAACTTTGGTCTGGAAAAGCCATTGAGAGTACTCAGGGCTTAATAACGGGATGTTCTTTGGAAACTTGAAAATAAGAATGTTGAGAGCAAGCCACTAAGCAGCATCCCTCCATGGCTTCTGTATCAGCTCCTGTCTCCAGATCCCTGCCTTGATTTCCTTCAAATATAGAGAGCGATATGGAAGTGGAAGTGAAAGAAGTCCTTTCATCTCCAAGGTTCTTTTAGTCATTGGGTTGCATCTACAACAATGAGTCCTAATTAAGATACATATTGAAACTGTACATGATAATGAAATCCTTCATGTTAGGAGGCCAAGACTAATAACATAAGTCTGTCTGAAACATCCACATGATTGAGGAGAGGTTGGAGTCCTACAATTGTCCTCTGACATCTTCCTGTGTATCGAGGCATCATTGCACAAATATACCACACACACACACACACACACACACACACACACACACACAGAGAGAGAGAGAGAGAGAGAGAGAGAGAGAGAGAGAGAGAGAGGTCAAAATAAACAAATAAATATATCAAAATCCATAAATTTCTATAATTATAGGTACTTAATAAAATTAACTAGTCTGATTTTCCAAATACCTTGTTTTCATCATGATTTACCACTGCTGACATCTCATTTGATGTTTATAATTTAACTTGATATGTAATAAAAGTAGAGCAAAAAGCATTCCATAAACACATGAGTATCTTTTACTTATAAACATATAATTGAAGGTAATAATTCTGATTCACATTCAAGGCAGGAATTTTTTTTGTTGTTGAAGAATGATGGACTGGAATCACTCAATCTTAATGCAATTTTACTATCTAAGATGGTATTCAAGTTATTTAGATGCATATTTTCTTTAAACATTGTTTTAAAAAACTGGACTTATACTCAGCCTGACAACAGATCACAAGCTCCTACCATGGAGCTCTGAATGATCTCACTTTATTATTAAATATCATAATGTGATACTTACAACACACTTGCCCACATATTTTTCCTCGACCAGCATTACTCTGGCTGCTTATCAATCAGGAGAAAGACCCATATACCTCTGGACAAATATTGCTATATTTCTTGAAATGCTGTGCACATTTGAAAACAGCCATATCTGAGAACATCTAGTTTATCAGAGCCTGAGATCCACTGAAATTTATTGTATAGTTTCTTCAATGAAATATTCATATAATTCTTGAATACTTAAGCAAATAAAACATAATTTGATATAAAATGATTGCAGTGCCAATAATAACTACACAGTGATTAAATTTTCTACAAAGGGAAAGCAAAGTGATGGGGAGGGAGGACACAGAGGAATCTAGTAAAACACACCAGGTCCCAACCTGGAATAACGATATATACTACCTTGTATGCTAATTTTAAAAATAAAGAGAAATAGAAACAGAGCCCAGTCGCAAGATCTGCAAAGATATTTTTCTCTCTTGCAATGAATTTATAAAAGATTAAGAATTTAATTTAAAAACTATTTATTTTAAGGTGAGTATAATTCATGTTTTACAACTACACAACTAAGATGCTCATCTTACAAACTTTGTCTTTTACAACACTGAGCCAATATGGCTAGAAAATAAAACTGTTTTAGTACACATATCACTAGATATAAGATAATAAATTAAGACTGAAGCAACTGTCATAATGGACATGGCATCTGAGTGGTCTGGAGAAAGGTGGAAAGTAGGAAAGTAATATCTCTGAATCTATTTAACTACTGACAGAGGACACATACAATGCTTTGTTTTTGCCCTTTAGCGTTTTCTAAACTACTGTCTTCTCAGGACAACTTCTGCCAAGGAATATTTTATAAGCAAAAGATCTAAGCTGGGTTTATCCATCATTAAACTCAGTACTTGCTATATCTAGAGTCATAGTCTACATGATACAACTCTTCATTATTAAATATGAAATAATAAAGAGTTTTAAAAATCTTATCATAACTTTAGTCAGTGCACAAACATAAAAATCTTAAATACAAATTTAAAACTTTAATACAAATTCTGCATTTAAGAAACATACATTCTTAATATTTTGCACTTCCTTTGCTTTTAAAAGTATGGATAATATCCCATCTTTAGCATATTTTAACTTCTAAAATTTACTCAAAATGATGAATCAATTTCGAATTCCAATATTAGGCCGTTCTGTTCCATGGAGAGAATCTGAAAAGTTTAAAAGTATGTCCTGAAGTATTTTTCTGTATTGTCAATGTAGCATAAGGAGAGAGAGCCGCTTCTCCTGGCTATCCACCCACTTGGAATGTTCTACTTTTATTAGCAATATAGGAAAAATTACCATTGTGTCAATGATGAGAAACCACTTACTTCCTTTTTATCATTAGTTTCATATGAAATCATTTCAGTGAGGGATCATTTTCTTCCTCTTCGTAACCATATTTTTTTCCAGAATTTTGCATACATATTATTCTAATAATTCTCAATGGATCCACTTGAATTGAGTGACCAATGGAAAGGTGAAGTTGGAGCAAGAGAAAGCATTGCAACTAATTAATATGTCAGAGGAGTACAGCTCCAGCCAAAAGAATTAATGAAGCTTGCTAAGGACACATGTGGGTCTTTTGTAACACAAGCCTGACTGTACAGGCTAGTTAGGTTAAATTGTCTGTCAGTTACTGGCCAGTTGGCCACCACCTGGCTGCCTGATCCAGTCTTTCCCTCATCCCAACAGCTTTCTTCCCAGAGCTCAATGGCAAGCTGCTGCCACTAAACAGCTCCCAGCCTCTGACAAGGTTTGGACACACAATGGGCTCCTGACACTTGAATGAAGGGCTGGGGCTGCGTGCTGAATGGGGAAGATTTTCCCCATTTAAACTCATAATGTTCACAACAACACCCATAAAAGAAAAGGCCCATCCTTGGTGTCAGGCCATTAACATTTATAACAATATGCTAATAACCTTCTAGATTACTTTCAGTTTCCAAGGATATTTAAATACATGGATTGATGGCTTTAGACTTGAAGGAGGTGGGGAGAGAGGAGAAAGGAGGGGGCATTTGATTAGAAGGAGGAAGACACAAATAGCAAGCGGACAAAACTGAAGTTTATCTGGGAGAATACTACTTTTTCAAACATTCCACTCAGACATAGCAAGATTATATTGTCAGATGTACATGATACCCATGGAAAAACTTATCAATAACAACCCTCTTCCTACGAGGTGTGCATTTAAACCGGAGCCTACTATCCTAAGGTGGATTCTAAAGTCAGAAAAACCTTTGTTTTTGTGGTTATTTGGTGGTTTTCATTCATTCTTCTCCTACAAAAGGATTCCCCTTGAAGCCCAGACAGACCCTAGGAACCCAGCCCTAATAACAGACATTCTAAAGAATGGTAGTTGGGGAAAAAATGCACGTTCTAAAAAATAAAAATAAATAAATAAATAAATAAATAAATAAATAAATAAATAAAGCATTTAGAAAACATGATCCAGGGATATATTCTGAAGTAATTTGTACGGGAATAAACAAACCCCACTGAGCTGTCGAAAGTCTTACCTCTTCATTCATATCTTATTCATTAATTCCTTAAAAATTATGCCAATTGAAAACTGAGTGTGCCATATTATCTCCCACCGTATTCACTAACATGAAGATCAAAATTAAGCATTGATTTATGTCATCATAGGAAGAAACCTGTCTCACTCACTGCCTCTCTCACTGTTCATCAGAACACTTCGCTGCTGAGAACAGCTCAGACTTCAGTGCTGTCTAGTGATACTTAGACCATTTGAGGACTAATTTGTACTGTGGCTATCAATACTGGACTCTTGCTCCAGAACTGCAAAGATTGACTTCCAATGGAAAGAGAAATTTACAAAACATGTACAAATTTTATATGTTACTAAAAGGAAAAGAGGGTTTACCACTGAAGTAGGTAAACTTTCCAGAATTAAGTTTGCTTCATTCTCTTGCTTCGCAATGCTTTTGAAGCAAATTTCATAGCATTAGCACTTCAAAGATTCCGAGTATTATCAAGGCAAATATGGACCAATATGCAGATGCATGCTCTTGGCATGATACATTTCTTTCATTTTAAATGTCTCCAAAATATCATTCTCATATAAAGGCTGAGTAAAAATTAGAACATACTGGTTGAAAAAATATTATAAAAAGTAAAAAACTTGCTTTTCAAAATGCCAACATCATGAAATCCCAAAAATGTGCTTAATTTAAATGACTCTGAAGACAAGAAGCCAACCATAGAACTTAACCTTAGGCAATAATGAATACACATAATGTTCTTCATAAATACTTTTATAATTTACAATATTTAGGTAAATTTTTTTTGATTTCTTATATAAAGGTGTCAATACTGCCAAGTGTTTATTACTATGACACTAGGTAGAAAGTCATCTTTTATTATAATTTTTATTTAGAATTCAGTATTACTTATTGGGGGTACATATTTCTTGTTCTGTTTTCAATTTTTCACAGAAGAAAATCATAGAAAACATCAGTTCATATGTCAACTCTTTGAATCCCCTTTACATCAAAACTGTGTTCATGTTAGAGACCAGTAAAACCTCCAGAAGTTTTATTCCATTTTAGTGTGGACAGAGGATGGGAAGAAGTGTTCTTGATGGGCTGAGTCTAATTATAATCTGATATGACAAGTCGCTGTGAAATGAACTGAGAAGCTATTTCAAGTGTAGCCAAGGATCTCTAAGATTAACTTTATTAATGTTACATTTCCAAAGCCAGCTTAAAATTATATGTTAGCATAAAACTGAAAAACAAACATCATTTAAAAAATAATTATGGTTGAAATTATTGAAGAAAGTTATTTAAAATCAGGTTAGGTACCATATTTCAAAAACAAAACTAAACCCAAATATTGTCCACAAGTATAAGATAATTATGTTAAATTATATTAAGTGACATATCTATTTATATTATATATTATATGATATTTGTGTCATATAAGCTATATATTATCTATGTTACATAATTTATATTATTTATTCCTAAGAGAATCCGGATACCTTAACAAGCGATTAAAAATAGAATTAATAATATGATAATATTTTCCTAGTGTATATTTCAAAGCTTGTCTGAAATGTCCAAACTTACGTCTTCATATTAATTGATTTTTTTAATAAAAGAAAGTTTAATTTCTAGTCAGGTGACCTAAAAGGAGGGCTGGAATTCACAAAACAAAGACGGGTTGTCCTAAACTCCAGCCAAGACACAACTGAATGTAGACAGACACCATTGTTGGTGTTTATTCAGCTGAGAAATGAGAATACATTGTGTCTCTGACTACTTATGTAATTAAGAAATGAACTTCATACAACTTGTTGACATTGAATTATAAAGACATCTCTAGGAGTGTTTTCACAAGTTTTTTTTTTCTTTTTAGTTTGATCATGGATGGTGTGTTAGAATTTTATCATTATTATTTTTCAATTCTTCATAAAATGTGTTAACAATTATTTCATAGAATAATAGATTTAAATGTAAGGTGTTAGAACTAAGAATTCAACATCTCTCTCTATATATAGATGTCTTGTGTTCATTATTTAGGAGACAAATGCTCATAAATGTATTTAATATTCTCAAATAAGTGTTACTATATTACTTATGTGTAATGTACAATGCATATATTACCTAAAATCTTTAAAAATTGAATTTAGTTTATTATAATATTTTAAATACAATTTTGATCTGATTGATTATGCTATGAAAAACTTTCTGTGAAACTGAAGTATAAGGGGATTTTTTTTTTCATTACTATGAAGTTATATTTGGTACACCGGAGCTCCAAGTCAATATTAAATTGTAGAAAACTTAAGTCCAAGGAGATAAGGAATTTAAAAGATTTAAGCCAACAAATACTTTTTTCAGTTGTTTAAAATTATACTACTTTTTATGGTTTTAGAAAATTAATTAAGAAACAACCTTTCACAAACAAACAAACAAACAAACAAACACAAAAAAAACCAACAAGACCTTTACACTTTCAGAGGTCCAATCACAAAATACTACCATCGCCAAAGTTATCTGCTTCCCATCAAGACCTATGTTTGCCACAAGAAGCGCTCACTTCATTCATCATTGTCAATGAACTCATACACTAATTATGTCAAATCGTTTCCTCAGCCAGAGGTCTAGGACAAATCAGGCAAGCCAAAAATAGCAGTTATGAATAATTATGCATAATTTAGCTCAAGGCCTGGGCCAGTCTATCATTAAAACTTTTAGTTGCCACTCTGTGATCTGTGCTAATTGCAAACTTTAAAATTAGTTCAAGGCTGTCTTTTCTGCCAGTGCCAACCACAGGACTCTCTTTAGTGATTTTCATTTAGGTTGAACTTTCTTTAATAAAATACCTGTTAATTTTTTTTTGTACATAAATAATATGCGGCATATGCATCCATACATTGAATGAGGGGATAGCAGTTAGTGGAGTTACTTAATACCTTTGTGATTGTTAACCAAGTTTATAACTTGGTTATAACATATGTGATATTAGCATTCAAGATACAGTGATAATGTAACTGGGAATTATCTTGTGTTCCAGTTGTATAAAATATAGGCTTAAGCAATCTGCAAATGTTTGTATTCTGCATGAAATTAGTTCTTAGGTAGTCCCTACACCTTCTAAAGGAAGACTTTCCCCACATTCTGCTATTCATTGTGAAGCTCGGGAATTCTTCTCTGTCCTTCATTTAAGACAACTGGTGAGAAAACTCGTGAAGTTTACCACTGGCATCAAAATCTCAAAGAGCTACCAATTTCAAATCAGGCACTAAATTCAACTGTCAATTAAAAATGGTAGATTTTAATTTCTAGTCATTCTTCATAATATTTTTTTATTCACATCTGGGAATGTTAAAGCTGCCCTCCGTTATCATCCATTCCGTCATCCACCCTTAGTCACGCTGCATGTTGCCATATCTCATCTCATTTTACAAGAGGAAAACACCGTTAAAGGTAATATAAACATGCTGTTTTTTGTTTTGTCCTATTCAAGTTTGTTCAAGATAAGTTTTATTGTACCTTATGCTTTTATTTAGATGTCTGTTTGTTTTCAAAGGAGGGAGAGAAAGAGTGGCGATTCAAAAGGGAAGGGAGAGGATCTTGGAAGAGTTATGGGAGGGAAAACTATAATTAGGATATACTGTGTGATCAAAATCTATACAAACATGTTACTTAAAATTATCTTGCCTTCAAGTTTCCAAGTTAACATATATTTTTCACCTTTATTCAGGTGCTCAGCTTTTGAATCATGAAGATATAACAGAAAGCTGTCATTCTCTTGAGTTATTTTCTTTGTATGAAGCACAGGATGCCCCATTGCACAGCAGACACATTTCAAAGAGAAATGGACCAATAAATAAGAATGTTTTTTCTGGCTATGGCATGTCATATGAATGCTTTTACTCTTCTCCATTTAAATGTTATACTTGCTGTGTTTTTGAGCACATTCTTTAAGGCTGTTTCTTAACTGATGGCCTTGGAGACTCTTTCATGCCAAACATCTGGGCAATCCTGTCCTCTAGATTCACCTAAAGGTTTTGCTGTGTCAGTCCTCCATCAATACCACCACAAAAAGTTTTCAAAGTGTGAAATTTCTGATGAAAGTTCACTTAGGGAGCTAGTTAAAGGGAGATGGTCAGAAAAAAAAGTATATGAATAAAGAATGAGTCAGAGACTTAGACAGCAAGACAAAGGCTAGAGGAAGATGGCATGGTTGGTAAAGTGCTTGCCTTGAAGGGCTGAAGTCCTGAGTTCACTCCTCAGATCCCATGTTAAAAACAACAAGAAAAGAACATCTATCTGGTCTCATTGTTACACACTTGAGAAAACAGGGATTAGAAAGATACTTGGCCTTTGTTAGTCTGGTCTGATTTGTGAGCTTCAGACAATTGTGAGACATCATCTAAAATAAAAATAAATAAATAAATAAATAAATAAAGTTTTCTTTTTTATGTATACCCACATACACAGGGGTGTGTACATATATGTAGAAGAGATATTTTTGCATAAAAAAAGAGAATTGTGATATGGTGATTCCAGAAGACAAGAAATTGAGAGAAAAGCATGAGTCAAATAGAGATAGAAAGGAAAATGTGTCTTTTATTCCAGTGTCTTGAGGTCTTCTTTTGCTAGAACTGACTCATGAGCCATACTGACTGTGAATACTACTGAGATAAAGGTACTATTTCTTTCATAGAGATCATTTTTTTTCAAATAAAAATGTTAATATAATCATGAGGGGTTCTTCTGGCATATGCATATCTGATCTTTAAATTTTGCCTTATTCCTTTGGTAGAAATAAATTTGGAATTTACAAAAATTTCTCATGAAGAAGACTATAAATGTCTGTTTACTATAACAATTAACTTCTCTGCTATCCTGGGACCCTAGCATTTTTCATTGTCATCTGAAGTCCCACCTACACACCTCAGGAAATCCCCTGTGATTCCATTTACATTCCTTAGCAACTTGTGAAATGGAAGTTCAGAATTCACTGAAACCATGTATAGGCCTATTGTGAAGACACTAAAGTGACTCTGTCGAAGCCTACATTCATACCTGGCTGTGTCTTATCTTTTCTCTGTTTGCCCCTCCTCTTGTTACGTCTATGATAAATGTTCTTCCTAGAGCAAAAAAATATTTACTATTTATAAGAAATAGAAACACTGAAAACATTCAACAAAATTATAATTGTCAAGTATAGCAATAACCCAATAGGGCAGATATGAGGTGAAAATATGAGAGCTTTATTATTCGAGGCTTATGAAGCATTAGAATGGAATACAAATTTTCACTGGGGTGCAAAAGTTGGTGTCTTCCTTTGAACAATTTGTAGATAAAATTTCAAGAAGAGATTCTAGGGAGAATATTGGGATATTAATATTGCCTTTTTTGAGTAGTAATAGCATTAAAACAGAAGTGGAAGATTAACCCTAAGTGTGACATTGAAATCTATGTCTACACTCCAACCTGTGAATACTGAAGAGGAAGCAGAAGACCAGAGATGCTTTGATTGCATGCAGTGGGCAAACGAAAAGGGTGTCTGGATAGGGCAGCTCAGAGAATGGAAAGTGTTTGATGGATTTAAAAAGCACTCCCATAGATATAGTTCATGGATGTACCCAGCAGTAAAAACACTGTCTAAGAACATAACCCTCAGACCAAGACTTTAGAAAACCAAGTAAAAGGAATTTTTTTCTTTTTATAACATTTTAAATGTAGAAACAGCTATTGGATTGAAGTGAAAACTATACTAAAATCTTGTGAGGCAACAGCAAAAAAAAAAAAAAAAAGCTCTTTACTCTTTTCACACACACACAAAGTCCCCCAGTTAAACAGTTGAGCAAGGGGAACTAAATTTGTATTCAGACTAAAGAAAGGTTTTATTCAACATAGATTCATGAAATTTTGCCTGTATAACATGATTCCAACTATGTTATGATGAATGTAAGGAAAGGAAAAAATATGGATCCAGAATTAATGTTGCTTTTGTATGACTGGTAATACACAGAGTTATTATTTATTAATGAACATTTTAGAATTATTTATTTATAGACATTGATAATTTTTAAAAACCTTTACTGACTTCTTCATACTCTTAATGACTTGGGGAGTTACTCCATGATATAACTAACTGGCCTTTCCTTTTCCTATTTTTTTATACAACTTATTAAACTTTAACATACTACAAAATTTAATTATTTATATAATAATGTTGAAAGTTAAGATCTCATAGTTGTATAAGAGTAGAAACCCCTAAAATTTTAATTTCCACAATTGTGGCTCCATAAAATTGTCAGTTTGTAATGTACCATCTTTATCTGATAGATTACAAAGTTGATTGTGAATATTTTTTTTCGGTTCAAAATTCTGTAGTATACAATTCTTAGATAAGAATGTTTTGAGACAAGTTCTGCTTATAGTACAGATGGAGCTGAATATGTCTTTGATCTTCTCATTCTCCTATTTATTTCCTTATTATGGAAAATGTAGGCCTGTATCATCAAACCCAGTTAATATAGGGCTAGGGACTGAAGCCAGGGCTTCTTGGCTGCTACATAGGCCCTATTCCAACTAATCTGCAGTCTTAGCTTATGATATAAGAGTGACTTTGCTATTTACCAATATATTTACATTTGGTTTAAGGTCTTTTCTTTTTGCTTTTTAGGAAGAAGCAAAATATAAAAGTAGAGAGAGAAGAAAGAAATACAAGGAAGTGGAAGAAATGATATAACTAGTCAGAAGGGAGGGGGTGGAAAGAGAGGAAGCAAGCAAGGGATGGAAAGAAAGAGAAAGGAAGGGAGGGAGGAAGAAAAGAAGGAATCAAGGGAGGAAGGGAGGGAGGAAGGGAAGGACTGATAGAAAGAGAGAAGAAAAAAGGAAGGGAAAGGGAAGGTAGGAAGGAAGAGAAAAAGGAAGGGAGACTGAAAGGAGAGAGAAAGGAGGAAGGCAAGAAGGAAGAAGGAATAGATGGGGAAAGAAGAAGGAGAGAGAGGAAAAAGGGAAGAAAGACAAAAAGACAATAGGAAGGAGTACGAGGGGACTTCAAAGCCTGTATAGTCCTTGCAGTTCTCTTCTTTCCTAGGTAGTCACACTCTTCCTTCAATACATAAGCACTGAATTCCACAAATCACCACGTGACGGTGATGGTTCATTTCTGTATACTCCAGTGCAACCATGACAAAAACATTGACAGTAAGTAATTAATAGATTTAAAGACTATGCCTACTTAATCATAATCGAGGTACTTAATCACTACTTTTCTGTTTTGCACACCCCAATCATGACATGTTTCTCTACTGGCCTTTATGATTGCTTTAGGCATTTAGGACTACTGCTTGTTAAATACTCCTGCCTCTAGTTTTTTCATGGGAAAAAATAATCAGTGGGTAGTTTCCATGGATGTACAAGATTCATCTTTGCCAGTTAGGTTTGACAACAGCTTTGTCAGGTGATCACAGGCAGGGATAGGAGTCATAAGGATTTGAGCAATAGAGACTGCTGGCATATAATCTGGTCCTTCTCAATTTTACTTCTTTCATTTTCCTACATATTATTTATGTTCATTTAGTGAAATTCCTTTCCTGATTAAACCAGAAGTCAATGGGTTTCCAATGCATGACACTAATTATTCTAATTCTTAAAGTCATATATTGATTTTGGTATATAACATGATATGGCATAGCCAGAGCAATAAAAGTGACACTAAAATTTACATCCTCACAATATCTGATAAAAATTGGATAAATGTTGCTTCTTAAGCTCACAAGGCACATTAGGAATACTTGAACACATACAAGTCGCAATCGTACAAAATGAATTAATACATCAAAAAATAAATAAATAATGCATGTACTTCTGTTGAGACATGGGTAAGATTATTCATGGTATAGTTATTAGAATAAATTATTTAGTTCAATCACAAAAAAATGTTATTTTCTTCTTTCATTCCATATTACATGCCTGGAAGTTTTTTATGTTAAAAATTAACAAGAACAAATGCATTCACGTTTTTCCATTTGCAATGCCCCCTAGATTTTCACTCCTTTCAAATAAAACTGTTTCAAACAGAGCACTTTATTTCAATTTCTTAGCTGATAATCAGACGGAGCTATCTGGGATGTTAATTGCTCAGGATAGGATATATTTGCTGGAATTTAAGCAACAGTTCTAAAGTGCTATAAAATACTAAAATCATTTATCATTTATCGTTGATGTAAAAGAAGGGACATAGTAAATAGGATCTCATGAATTCATTTTGCCTTGTTTGAAAAATTAACATTAACAGTTTTAAGAGTAATATACACAGAGCCTCATGTTGGAGAAGTTGTAGATTTCTTGAAATGTTTAACTATAAGCAATTGGCAGGTTTTCTTATCCACCTTTGTTTGCTAACAAAAAGGAAACAGTATCAATGTATCAATATATAGTTATAGCCTAATTGAGAAAGGAGCAAAAAGGGCCATGTACATAACCAACAAAATAACATAATATATATTATTAATATTGTGTATTGTCTATCTCATTCAGCCTAAAGGATAATTTGTTTTTTTATTCATCACCATATCTCGAGAGACATGTAAAGACAAAGTCCTGGAATTAATACCTGCAGGATACTTGTGAAATCAATATAAGTACATTATGAGCCCCAGAGGGTTTCATCGCTATGGCTTGGTTCCTGGCCCTGTTTTTTATCCCCCCAAGATTATTCTTTACGACAGTCATCTGTGAGGAATAGCCTGGTTGCTGAGATAACTATACATTTAAACACATTTTCCAGAACACAAAGGAAATCAGGAAAATCACCCGCAAGAAGTGTGACAGCCTCTTGTTCTTCTCCTTTTCTCGACATTTTTTTTTTTCAGAAGATCTGGTTTTGTGACAGAACACTAATAGAACTTGCCACAGGTGTTGCAGACAGCAACTAAGGCAACCTGGTAATACAGGTTGAATGAAATTTGTTTTCATTCATAACTCTTAGACAATTACATAAAAGCTATTATAGATTATCTGACAAATATTTTGAAAGCATATATTTTAGTTTTAACATTTCTGAACAAAATCTCCCACAGAAAAGATAGGTATTTAGACTAAACTAGTAGAATATTGGTTTACTTATGTCCTGTTTTTAAATTTATTTATTTATTTATTAAATCTTTCACTTCACCATTATTTCACTCTTGTTTCTGCAAACTAGAGCTGTCCATGAAAGTTTATGCTCCTCCCTCAGCTTCAGCCTCTACACCTTCAGAGTTTGACACTGCTTCTGCCATACTACCCCTGTTATGTGGGAATCGGTGTGGTGTCAATTTTGAAATGCATCCAAGCAACAAGAGGTGTTCTGCTTTCTGTCCTGGACCATCTGGCTGCCTTGGTTACAATTTGTTCAGGAAAAAAGACTATGTAGTAGACGTGAGTCAGTACGGAGAGAAAAGGACAGGAATGTTTATAAACAGAGGAACATATGCAGATGAATGCAGCTCTGCTGAGCTCTGAAAAGAAGATGCCCTTTACCACCCATCACCATGAGCTAATTTTAGATTTACTGAATGACTTGCTTCAATAATTTGTGATTCATTTACCAACTATTATTGCTCCCCCCTTTACTCTCATAAGAAAAACAATTGCATTTTTTTTTCCACTAAGAAAAATAGGAAAAGTGCAGATACTGGCAATCCAGATCTTAAAGCCTTATATCACAGTTGAACAAAACCCAAAAATGCTGGATGTTTTCTGCCTGTTTTCCAGATATCTGAACCTGGCACTTAGGCCTCATTTTGCCCAAAGCATACCAAATCTCCCTCCACACACGTAATGTGAGAAGCATCATGATACACTAAACAAATTACTTTTAAAAAAAAATAAACAACTTACTGGAGACTGGTTACGTGCTCCTCATTTTGTAATGTGTTTTCAACCTTTTCCAGTTTCATCTATTTTCTTCTTGTTTAGTATGAGGAAGTCCTGGATCTTTAACATCCAAATAAACCAGATGTGAGGAACACCCACTTACCCAGGAAGTAAGTGCTTTCAAAGAAATAAACCCACATGAAAGAATTTGCTCCAAGTTTATATATATATATGGAGCTTCTCTCTTGCCTGGAAAGCTCTCTAGCCACTGGCTTCTTCTTGATAAGATTCTTCTTCATATTTATGCTTTGCATTCATAAAACACTCTGAACACTCGCATATAAACTCTGTCGTCTTCCCTCGGAGTGTAAACATCATGCTCTAAAAGGCCAAGTTTACCAGTTAACAATCACCATGCTGTTCAGCCTGTGGACTGTTATTTCTTTGCCTTTGGATTCTTACAATCTGTTTCTTGTAACATGGAAACGAGGTTGTTTTGTCATGTTGAAAGAACTGACAGCTGTAATTACTCCTACCACTGCTGTAGACTCATTCCCAACATGCACACTACGGAGGGCATGAATCTGCTCAATGTTTTCAAAGATGAGAAGGGCAATCTCATAAAAGAGACCATGGAAACCATATTTTACTGTTTCAAGAAAATGCAGTACTTAGCTCACAAGTATGTGAGATTTCTTTAAACCTATCAACAGTGCAGAAATATAAACTAGAAAACAGAGCTAAGTTTGTTTGGCTTTATTTATTATTGTTATTACTTTAGGTTTTATAATATCTGTAAAGCCTTTTGAATTGGACATTTAATGTATTTAAATTTTGTATTATTTTTAATTATTTGTCGTATATGTAGATATGGGTACATGTGCTTGTAAAAGGCCTTGGGTCTTCTGAAAGTTAGATTTATAGATGGTTTTGAGGCACCACTGTGTGTGCTGAGAACTAAACTCAGATCTTCTACAAAATCTTTAATGTCTGAGCCATCTCTCTAGTCATTCTATCTTTTCCCCTCCAGTTTAAACCCTGAGTAATACCAAAGCAGATTGCAGTAATAGTGTAATATAAAATATTCATTTTAAGTGTTTTTCCTCTCTCTTTTATAACAGCATACATATATTTCCTGTAGAGGAATTTTAATCCAGCAACATGGCTGCTCTGGCAAGGGTCACATCCAAAGACCTTCTAGATCTATATGATCCAGGTGGAATGCAGACAGGTACTATGTTACAGTATGATCTGGCTAGAATACGGAAGCACCCTTACTACACACTTTTAATCTGAAATGATGAAAGTAAAATTAGTTTGGTAGTTTGTAGAAGAAGGCAGCCATTTTTGTAAGTGAAGTCTAATGGAAGGGTAGACAGAGTGGCAAATGAAAGAAAGATTTGACAGAATTAGTCAGAGGTAGGATGTCCCAACACTCATGAGAATAACACAGAAAGGAGGGGCTACTTAAGAGGAGTGAGAGAGAGAGAGAGAGAGAGAGAGAGAGAGAGAGAGAGAGAGAGAGAGAAACACACACACACACACACACAGAGAGAGAGAGAGAGAGAGAGAGAGAGAGAGAGAGAGAGAGAGAGAGAGAGAGAGAGGTTTTACTAAGACAGTTTTACAAATACAAGTTGCAAGATAGAGCTAGAAAATGAGAAGGAGCCAGGGAGCCAGAAGATTAGAACAAATTGTTTCATGTCAAGCATGGTGATTCAGTGAGAAGCTGAGAGAAGTCAGATTGAACCAGTCAGTTTGGAGAGAACTTTAGGCCAGAGCAGCTGAGCTGAACCAGCCAGTAAGAGTTCACAAAGAACTGGAAAGAGTAAGCTTATTCAGCAGTAAGTCTCAGAGTCACCAATTCCATCAGGGGAATATAAGTTACTTTTACAACTGTTATGCAAAAAAAAAATAATATTAATTTAACTCTGGGAAAATTAAATAAATCCATATATTAGCTGGTACATGACACACAGTAAACATTCACTAAATGCTACATAATAACCATTCACAATTAGGAAATAATAATTTAGATGTTTCCTAAACTTCAAAGATTTTGCTTTAAATAACACATTATATTTGCTTTAAAAATAACAGTCACACTTAAGAAATATTCCTAAAATATTACAGTTAAAAGAGGCACAAGATGACAAACCATACCTTCGAACAGTACACATACTTTAACTTTATAGTCTCTGAATGGCCTCCAGTTTGATGCTCAAGGCATGTACTAACTTTTCATTGTTTAACATACACCACAATGAGTCATATATACAGTAAGTGATTAATGTATGCTATTTTAAACTGACTTTGATTATAGTTAATATATTTTTGAAACCACAAATACCTTCCCAACATTTAAACATGATTTAACACACATTTTATGCAATTTAATACAATTTTTCCTATTGGAAAATTCCCTGTCTCATGCTAGATAGATCTAAGAACAACCATAAACTGATGAAAATTATACTTAGCTCTTTGTATAAGGGAGTGATCAGAGACACACTTATTCTTTGTTTTGCTCTGTTAGTGAGTTTGCTTTAATTTTCAAGATGTAATTTTACTTATTTTGATTAAATTTCAAATCAAAAATATCTTAAGAACTGAAATAAAAGTGTAAGATGATTTATGATACAAGATTTTAAGAAATAACTTTTCTTCTTAGCAATAAACAGAACCTAAGTGTGTAATCGAGCTCTTCTGAAGCTCTAGAGGGCTTCAAGCTTACACAAATGGGGTGTAGATAAATAAAGGCCCATCTTACAATTTCCATGACTCCCCTATCACAATCATTGTATGTGTGAGCCCTTGGATATGAGATATGATTTAAAGAAGTTGGCTGAGTCTGTAACCTATATAGGGGCAAATAAATGGAAAATTGGTAAGTATATCAAATAAAGTGCTGCCTTCATTTCATAATACCAGTTCTCCGACTTATGTTCTATCTGATTCTGAAAACTTTGCCTTGAAAAAAATTCACATAATTTATAGAATTGACTCAGGTGGATCAGATAATTTAAAATATTTTTAATCAATATTAAACAAAGAATTGGAGGAGCCCAGTCCCAATCAGTGCTTTCAAAAGTAATGTTCTAATGTGTTTTTCTGTGCTGTGTTGTCTCATGCTCACTAGATGTAAGTAATACACAGTCATTGAAACTTTTTACATATGCGGACATATTGGATTATTTAATTATTCGTGTATTTAACAAATATCTATTGAGCACTCTCTTTCTTCTGTGCCTTTGGGATAAGTCAGGACATAAAACAGAAAAGTGTGGAAAGGGCTATGCAATAATAAATTAAATACACTACAGGGAATATTATGAAATGATAAGTGTTAATGAGACAACAGCAGTCAGTGGTGCAGGCAATGCTGAGGAACTAAATGCAGCCTGGATCACAGTGATCAGCACATGCCCACTCAGAGGCTGGTGTTCAAGAGGCACTGAAATGAAGGTTGGGGGTGGGGAGGTGTCTCAAGGCTGAAAGACAGTGGGGGATGCATTTGCAGGGAGAGACACAAATAACACTAAAGCTCAGACATAAAAGAACTGGTTCCTTCAAGGTCAAGATGGAGGGTAGCTAGGATTGAACTGTGTAAGGATTGAGATAAGACAATATCACAGTTCCGCAAAGAGAAGAGGCTGGGCCCTATTGGTGATTCTGAAAACTTTGGTTTTTACCCAGAGAAACTGTAGAAGATCACTAAAAATCATATCTGAAGGAGGAGCAGAAGTCGACTTAATTAATAATAATAATAATAAAAAAGTCTGTGTGCCTGTATATGTCTCTGTGTGTATTTTTTGTGGCTGGGTATGTTCATGTGACAAGGCACTGGTACAGAGGTCTGAGGACTCTCTCATGTGTTGTTTCTTGCCATCTACCTTGCCACATCATTTGTGACAGGCCATCTTTACTTCTGGTCCCCAAGTCTCTGGGCATTCTCCTCTTTGTCCCTCTTATTTTACCATAGGAGAACTATGTGTGTAGATGTTCGTGACTGCGCCAAGCTTGTTGTGGAATCTGGGGACCAGAACTCAGTCTTAAACACTTTACCTACTGAATCCTCTTCATCTCTCCCTGACTTAGTAGTTTACCGGGAGATCAGTTTTTATTGAATACAGATTTTCACTATACCGAGACCAGTGCAGAGGGGTGAGGCTGGATTTTTTTTTTGCAAATATTTAGGGGAAAATAGGATGATAAAAAATTATTAACTTTTAGATATATATCTAGAAAATCAAAACAGCAAGAGGTTTCTACTATGAAGGTAAAATGGGAGAGTATTAAAAGTTAAATGAAGCATTAGAGATTTTTGCCCAAACCTCTTGGAGAGAGGTGGGCACGTATAAGAGGAAGGCTATAAGAAAAGTATATTTCATGGCACAAACTTGAGAATATGAGATTGTGAGGATTTTGTCTGTCTTCTGGTTGCATCTACAAACATAGAGCTAAGAGACAACACAGTCCCTAGGAAAGAAGCCAGTGCAATAATATGAGATTGTAGTGTCATAAGAACATGAGGAGTAGCTAGGCTACAGTCTCACCTCTCACACCCATATACACCCCTCAAGTCCTTTATGATTTAATCATTCAGTTTCATAAGTTTGTTTATGTTCTAATGTAGGTATCTTCTCTTGTACACACCAATTATTAGTCATGTAGTAGTTAACATGTAGCACGGTGTTTTACTAAAGCTCTGCTTACTTGAATGCACTTTCTCATACCATGTATACTAAGGTTTAATCACTGTCTAGTTACTAGAACCCATAAATATATCATATGTATTAAAATATAACAAACATGTGAGTCTCATATTGGTATATTTCTATAACTATGAAAATTTTTAAATTTTCATAACACATTACCTTTCATTATGGGAAAAAATACTGAATAGTAAATGTACGCATATGATCCTTCAAATACAAATGTGGCTCTGAGAGTTGAAGATCCATCAGAGGAGAGTGGGGTAAGTTGCAGAATTTTTAGGACTATACAATGGTGTGCATTTTATTAGTCTTTCCTGACATTTCAAACTGAGAGCATGCCAAGCCTGAGAGTTATTAATAAAAACAGATGATTACAATCACCTTGACACCCCTAATGGTCGTGACCCCAAGTTAAAACATCCATGTGGGGAAGGGACTGAGGACAGAGGAGGAAGGCTTGTACAGTTGGGAGCCTTTCATCATAACCAGCAACAGCAGAAGGAGGGTGTCTGAGGTTTGCCAGAGTAGACAGCTGAAAGCATTTCCATTATTCGGATGTCTAGGTGAGAATTCCACATGCTGGAACTCTCATCATCATTTGGCCTCCCATAACTTGTGGGTTGTACATGAAGGTGGTGTTGGGAATAGATAAATGGAGAACACATACGATAAGATTCCCTAAAATACCATAGCCCTGATGATTGCTTCCATAATGTAGAAAGCAACAGAAAACTAGTTCTCATCTCTTCTGCTCTCAGGAATCATTAAATACTCTTAGTGCATTTGGATTACTGACAGTCCATCTCACATTGACAAAATCTAAAGCACCAGGCACATGTAGACAGGGTCTGCTCCTGAATAACACAAGGAAAAGTGTCAGAACTCATCCAAATTCTTGAAAATGTAATTAAAAACCAAAAATGCCAAATTTATATTGGTTCAGACACAAATAATGTTCTGGTTTCTTTGTATTACTCTATCATTTGAGTGTCATATGAAGTGAGTACCTCTAAGAGGAAAAAAAAATTAAATTCAAATTCATATTTACTATGTATCAGTAACATAAAATTATGAATATAATTGGTATAAAGGAGATCTTTTTCTCTCAATTACAAATGAAGTTCAAATTCTGAGACTGATCATTTGCAGTAAAACTTTCATTCATATATATATGTATATATATATATACACACACATATATATGGTATATATATATATATATATATATATATATATATGGTATATATATGGTATATATTTACAAAATGAAGTACATAGAACTTTTCTATCTTATCTCTTTAATTTATATTAAACTAGCTAAATACCTAGTTTAGACTCTTTAATTTCTATTTTTTTCAATACTCAGTATGCTTTGCTTCATATATTATACATAAATATAGTATATATCCTAGAATTTCAATCACATTTTGCTGAAAAACACTAATTCTTTTATATCTAGTTTAAAGTTCAAAGCATTAGTTACAAACATATACTCTGCAGAAGCCTCCAACTGTTTGTTCTTGCTTTGACATACACATCTGTAGCATCTGTTGTGTGACTGACTATAATTTGACAAAGTGGAAACTTAAATAATTGATCACTGAAACATTAGCATGCCAATAATGTCTTAAAAATCACCTTCACCATGTCAATTGTATCACTGAAAACACCCAAACATTTATAATAAAATGGATATGTAGCCAGCAACCACAGGACTTCTGAGACTATTTCTGGTAAATGACAGGTAGCAGTAATGCCTCAGGTCAAGTTTGTTCTCACAAAATCCTCTACAATGTTAATTATTTTACTGTAAGAGAAAAATGATAGAAAGAAATCTAGGTTTGGAAAAAAGATTCAGAGGTTAAGAACACTTGCTGCTCTTACAGAGTATTAGGTTAGCACCCATGTCAGGACTTACAAACACTAAGGAGAGATTGATTGAGTGAATGTGATGCCCTTTTTCAGACTCTACATGTGGGACAATATATACAAGGATATACACAGACATAAAAATTAATAATAAATAAAAATACCTAATGTTTGCGGCTACTTAATATAACAAACATTTTTGCTTAATGTATGTTTCACACAGGTAAATCTGCTTTACATATAAAGTACCTTAAAGTATTTCTTAATATGAATTTATATTCCTACTAAGGTAATTATAGATTTATGAAGATCTATATGTTTTTTTCAGGGCATTATGTAGTTCATTTTCATAGTTTTCTATGCAATTAATGTAGGCAGTTTATAAATAAATGCATGTCAAGCATGCAAAATTAGTACCTAGATTCTGATCAATTACATACCACTTCTTTGTGTCTGATTTAAAAGTGAGTTTGTAAATGTTTTATATTTCAGAGAAGAAACTCCATAAAATGAGTCATGTTCAAAGGGATTGATTGTTCTATGCTCAGGCAGTAGATCTCAATGCCTAGCTCTCCTTCAGTATACAGAGACTTTAAGTAAATGTTTATAAAATGAACTAAGAGCTTTGAAAACAGAACCGCATAGCCTTTTCATTTGAATGTTCCAAATCACACCAGACATTCTCAGTTTCAAACAAAATCAATATTCCATGAAATTCCTAGATGTTTCAATAGACTCTTGAAATAGCATTTGCCTTGCCACCAAATGTGTGTGTATCTTTCAAAGGACCATGATCTTTGATTGCTGTCTACTAAATTCACAATTAATATTATAATCTGCTACCACTCTAACTCAGTACCTTCAGCTCTTGATATTGATTCCTTTATGACAGTTTCTTTATAATACATTTTCATGCTAATGAATTTTTTTATTTACATCTTTGGATGAACCTGTTTTCTTCTCTCTCTCTCTAGATCACAGTGTCCATAGCATAGTGGTAATTGTTCATATGGTCAAGCTAAATGGTAGCAAATACTCTCTTTTAAGAACTAACATTTGCTTTTACATATGCATGTTAGTTCTTACACTTCACTTTAGATATGTATATTTCATCCAAAATATTCAGAGGTTGAGTAGAGAGTGATGGGATGGTAATCCTTCAAGAAAAGGAAAATAGAAAATAGTGTTATGATAGGCAGTGGTGGCACATGCCTTTAATCCCAACACTTGGGAGGCAGAGGCAGGCAAATTTCTGAGTTCGAGGCCAGCCTCGTCTACAGAGTGAGTTCCAGGACAGCCAGAGCTACACAGAGAAACCCGTCTCAAAAAACAAACAAACAAACAAACAAAAAACAAAAAACAAACAAACGAAAATAGTGTTATAAGAGGATATTTTCTTGACCCATCATTGCTTACCTATACTCCTGCCAATTATGTTAAGGCTTTCTTTAACAATATCAACATGTTGACAAAGTACATGGCTTGAACATGAAAATGGACCCCCAGACAGAGTTATTAAATTAATAGGCTGGCAAGACAAGGATGGATAAGATTCTGCACAGAGCCTTACCAACCTAAGACATAAGTATATTGCTTTTGATAATGCATATTCCATCACAGGTAAGGAAGGCATTCCTGTCAGAACAACCTAAGACTGGCTCAGTATTGTTAATGAAACAAAAAGGAGGAGAGGCAGAAAGCTTTTGGGGCTGTTTGGCAAGAATTTGACGTGGGCCAAGGACAAGGAAAAGGGCTGTTTGACAATAGTATGACATTGGCCAAGGACAAGGAAGTAGGCTTCAGGCAGAAATCTGACATTAGGCTAGAACAAAGAAGTAATTTCAGACAGGAATATAAATTTTAGGCTAGAACAAGAAAGTAGGCTTCAGACATGAAAATGACTTTGAGCTAGGACAGGGAAGTTGGCTCAGATATTTTGGTCATCCTGAGAAGCCCTTAGGAACAGTGATCATGGGAGTGTTCACAGAATTTTGTTTATTGCCTTGCTTGTTCTCTGACTATTTGTGTTTATTGTCTTGCTTTTTCCTTGACTATTTGCATCTATTGTATCACTAGTTCCTCAACCTAGAATTGACCTTAATACCTGCATGTAATTAAAATTTTATGAAGACAAAAAGGATGAGGAAGTATAGGATAGGGGCATTCTAGGGAGGAGAAATGGAGAAAGGGAATGACATCTGAAATGTAAATAAATAAAATATCCAATAAAGAAAGAAAAATTAAGAAAAAGAAAAAAGGGGATAAAGGAGAAATTCGAATAGAAAGATAAAATGAGGGCAATGAATGAGAGGGCACAGAAAAGGGGGGAAGATGGAAAGGAATAAATAACATTAAAGGGGTTTTTGTTTCTGAAAATTTATACCAAAGCCTACTAACATATAAGTTTCTAAAATACTTTCATATGTAAAAGAAATTTACATGGGCTTATCATAGAGTGACGGAGACACTTGTTCACATTTGACATCATATTCTACCAAATAAAACCTCTGGTACTAAGAAAAAGTTACATCTTTATGAATTATTGGCCAAAAATGTTTCACAGACGCCCCCTAATTACAGGCTGTTGCAAACACTATTCATTACATTTCGACAATCCAACTATAAGACCCTATTGTTAAATAAACTATATATTATATCTCTGAATATTGAAAATTCAAGCTGGTAATTAACTATAAGATACACCTGTATTTGCCAGTACCCAGAGTGCTAGAAACATACAAGAAAAAAAAGTAATAGTTAATCCCACCCAATTAGAAATCCCAAAAGCTACAATAGTGACCAGCCTACAAGATATACCCACAGGTACAATAGTAGAACAAGGGTTATAGGAGTAACCAGCCACTTTTTAAAATTGGCTTCAAGTTTAGCTCCATGAAATGGAACCCACTCCTGATTCTGTTAATGAGGACAAAAAGCTGAGACTATATAGAACATAGACTCTACTACAATTATTCTACAAAATGAATAAAATGATTGCTAATGACACATTACTATATCCATGGAGTGCTGCATCACCTTTATCATACCTTCTACTCTCAAGATTCAAGGGTCTACACAGAAGAGGAAGCAGATGGATTATAAGAATCAGTGGCAGTAGGTAGCTCCAAAGACCAGATGCAACATAGTTGGTGTACATATGAACTCACAGAGATTCTGACAGTATGCACAAAACCTTCATAAGTTCAAAAAGAAAAAAATCTCAACACAGAAAAGAGGAAGTGGGCATGAATTTCCACCCCGATCCAAGAAGCTATTTGCAATTGACACCAGCTCAGAGAAGAAAAATCATTTTTCTTCAGTAGAGTCACACTATGCATATTAATCAAAATCAAGGGCAGACCTTATGTTCAAGAGAAGATGGTCAACAATAAAACATACTTTGTGTGTTTGTGTGGGTGTAAGAATAGTAAAAAATTAATAAATTTGAGAGAGGGTCAGGGAGACTTGGAAAGAGTTAAATCTGGGTGATAACCAGTAGGAAAAAAATGTAAACAATAATTGAGCTGGATGGAGTGATGCAAAATTCTAAACCTACTACTTCTAAAAACAAAGTAAAAAAAGAACACACCAATTATGCAACATAAAACAGAAATATTTTTCTTTTCAAATTATGTAGAAATCCCATGGAATTAATGAATATTTTTTAAACAAAATGCCAGGTAATGTCAATGTTTCTTTTCTACTTTTGTTTGTTTGTTTATGTTTTACCAGTATAGAGATCAAATTTAGGGAACCCCCTGTATGCAAGACACATTCTTCATCACCCACTACTTAATCTAGCACTCCTGATTCTGTATAATTAGGTTTTTCATTTTTAATTACATTGTCTTAAAATTTTGCAAGTAACACTTATATATTTAAACACTTGCTGATTAATTAAAGCTTGTATAAAAAACACACATTTTATACTTAGACAATTTATAGATGATTAACTCTTTATTGCTATAATTTCTGAATGCAACATTTATTGATCATTATCCTAGGTCTACCCTCTATTAAAAAAATACTTAAATGGAATTTTGGATGGGGTGGGTGGGAGGGTCACACGATAACTTTTTGGATCAGTGATCATCACAAGTAATTAAGAGAATAAAAATAATTTATGGACATTTTAGTGAGTCAGTTTTCCTTTTCATTAAATTTATTGAGAGATGCTCATGCTGCTCTTCCAGGATGATAGTGCAGATGTATGTGTTGTTCCTAAAAAGTACAGTCTAAGGAACATGACACAAGTAACAAATCAGTTTCAGTGTTAAGTAAAAGCTCAATATAAAATCCAAACACACCTTTATTTCATTGTAAAAAATTTTTAGATAAAATGAGTATTAGAACTCAGGAGAGAAACAAGGAAAAACAAGAAAACAGGCCAAGTATCACAATAATTAATTCACTTAGTCATTAGTGCTTTAATAAGGCCCCTGCTCTCTATGTTCAGACACACCACCTATGGAATCCTCCCTGCACATGACTAAGATAAACAATCGCTCATCTCCTGCAAATACTGTTACAAATATACTTATATTTCCATCATGGATCATAGTTTCTCCAAATGTTATAGCTAACGTTCCTGTGTCTTTCAAAGGGAGGAAGACATTGGAAATAGCAACATGGTGAACATGGAGTGGAGGAACACATATCACAAGGGCAGTTCTCAACATTTAACCACTCATTTTCTAATTGATGATTTGTCTACAATTCATGACTCTGTTTTTTGCATACTTTTAAAGGAACTACAATGTAACTACAACATAAAATCAACATTGGAAGAAAATGTTTAACTCTTAGTTTCTATATATACTCTGCTGCCAAAATACTCATGGTTTGATTTACTGACTTTGTTTGTTTACTTCATGACAATATTCAAATTCCTGTAACCATATGTATAAAACCATAGTCTGAAGAGTATCTATGTTACTCTGGATCTTAAGAATTATCTGTAGCCCAGGCTCATGCAGCCCAAATGATCAGACCATGTCCAGGATGACCCCCAGACTGGTGCCACACAGGCATGTGTAGGTATTATACATTGTAGATGAGAGATGAACTCTAGCTATCAGAGCAAGCCTGATACAAATGACCTCCAGTCCACAACCATGTGGTCTGAGTAGACAGACTATGCCTGAGATAACCCCTGCTTGGGGCCACACACTGGAGAAGGATAGCACGGCTGGCTAAGACCACTCCAGACACCCAGATGCCTCAGGCACCACTAAGATTAGCAAGTAATTGGTAGAAAGATGACAGAGAAAAAGGAGAATGTGTGCACAATGAAGAGTGGTAGAACTGGAGACTCAAGGGTAGTGAGGAACAGCCTGATGTGAATAGTCACAATGCCAACTACAGCTATGGTGAGGTACTAGTCCTTGCTACCACTGAGGGTCAAGACTGGGTTCCTGATCTGCAGGAACAAGAGTCTGTTACCACCAAAGTCCAGTCTTTCCTGGTCTGGGCTACTGCCTGGGGCCGTGGTGGTATCTGAAAACTATGTAAAGCTACGCCACCTTTTGCCTGGGTATCATGGGACAATTGGCCTCACCCCTCTACAGCTGCAGTGTAGGGTGAATGGCCCGTACCTCATTCAGGAAGCACAATAATGCTGGCCCTGGTTTCAGGGAGCTTGCAGGTGAGCCTACAGTGAAGATGTAAGCCCAGGAGAGATGACCCTATCACTTTTTTGTCTGCTGTACTTGCTTTTGAAAGCCAGGGAAAGATGCTTTCCCACCCCTTTCCCTTTGCCACCTGTGGCAAGTAGGAGAGCTAGCTCTGGAGGAATGAGAACAAAAGAGTTGGCTCTGGAGGCATAAGAGCAGGAGGTCCTGCTCCTCACCAGCTGCAGCATTCTTGAGAGCAGGCCCTGCACCTTGCCTGGGTAGCAGAATAGTGATGGCCCTGATTGCAGGTCTTGTGGGTGAGCCAATGAGCAAGAGCTGGCTTGGCCCCATGCTTGTGGGTGACATTGAGTGAGCTAGCCAGGGCAGGGCTAGAGAGCTCACTCTGGAGACATGGAAGAGCTGGTGAGCTAACTAGCTCAACTACCACCCAGGCTCCGGGCTTTGAGTTAGCCCACCTCAACCTCTACCCTCCTGGAGTGCATAAAGGTACAGGTCCTACAAACACAAAAGCTGCAGAAACTCCAGACACCAGGATATCCAAGGAGAGTCCCGGTGACAATCCAGTACTGATAGTGTAGCAGAAGCCAAAGGCCTTGAACCAGACCAATGACTCATTGCAATGAACATTTGCAGAAAAAGAAGTGTGGACAAAAGGATAGTGTGTTTCTATGAGACACACTGTCACATACTACAGTTTCCACAATTAAATTATTTTTTTTCTTTGGGAATGGAGGTTGCAAGAGAAGAGGGCAGGTAGGGAGAGGGAGATGAATAGAATTAAAGTGTCTGATGGGAAATTCAAAATCAATAAAACATAAAAAATTATCTATAAAATATTAACAACATATTAACAAATATTGAAATAGCATTTAACTAGTTATGTGTTTGTGTTATGAGTTACAGATGCAGATATGTGTATATTGGCAGATAGATGTGTATGTGTGTGTATGTGTATATGTGTGGTGTGTGTGTGTGTGTGTGTGTGTGTTTCATACACTATTCTCTAACTTTCTTGACTATCTGTGATTCAGCAGTTTATCATTTGTTTAGGGTCATTTAATTTGTACCCTTTATGTTTCTTAAAATCAAAGTTTTCAAATAGATTTTCAAGATCAGTTCTCTAAATATTGGTCTTGTGTTTTCATTCCAAATATGTTTCAAAGACAAGTACCACTGCCAATGCATGCCATACATAAGGCTGACACGCCATGGTTCTCATGCACTGCAGTTGGACTCTTATCTCAGAGTCCAGAGAACTGAACACTTAAAACCCACCTTTGATATCCAAGGCTCTGACTGATTCTGAGGAAGTCTCTCTCTCTCTCTGTCTCTGTCTGTCTCTCTCTCTCTTCCCTCTCTTTCCCTCTCCCTCCCTCCCTCCCTTTCCCTCTCACTCCGACCCTCCCTCCGTCCCACCCTCTCTCTCTCCCCCTTCCTTTCCCCTCCTTTCAGTCCTCCCATGTCTGTCTCTCCCTTTCTACCTTTTTCCATCAGAATTGTTACCACTTATCTCTTTCCCTATATTTGAATGACCTGGGCTGTTTCTTCTGTCAATGTACAGTGTTATTTTATCGTATGCATTTTATGTGACCCTGATAAATCCTCATGCTTCTTCAAAGTTTCATAACTGCTAATACAATTTTCCTTGGCTCCAATCAAGCAGAATTGACAACCCCATCAATGTAATAGTACTGTACCTATACCAGAGCTGAGTGAATTGCTATTTTACACTGCAGTTACTGCCATACCTAGTGGTTTCTTCCACCAAACCTAAATTTTCCAAGAAATAGGTTATGTATCTTCCTAAAATTACTGTGGTGCAATAGTGATTGGTTTGATGGAAAGATCAGATTGCCTATTTGCTATTTTTGGCCATTTTACCTACTATATACATATAATATTTGAGTCATTAAATTCGGGATGCTTCCCTTTTTTTCTTCTTCAGATTGAGAGCAAAATTGTAAGGTATTTTTATGAAATTAAACAGTAGATACATTGAAAATACTAGGAACAGTATATGACACACGGTAGAAATCTTGCTGTTACTGGCATCTAATGCCTCTGATAGTACCTGCCCTATAGCATGAGCAGCAGCAGATGCATAAGTTGTTACAGTTTGTACTAATCTTATTTTAATTACAGTCACAATAAATGGACATGCAATTTTTAAAGACTATATATCTAAAATTATTTATTGATGTTCATAAGAATCAAAAATACATAAAATTTCTTTTGGCAATTGAGCGAACATATTTACATTGATTGATAGATAGTTCTACTCGATCTAAGCTAAAATCAATTTCTAATTCTCAGAGAACAAGTTAAGCATCTTTGCTACCAATTGAAAACTTCATCTATGCTATATAAATTCAGTTGTAAGGATAAGAAATATAAGCAGAAGAATACAGAGCTCTGTGCAGGATTCTTCCTCATAGGCTTGGCTAATGAAATATCAGCATTTTTAATACCTAGAGTAAATGGCTCCTGATGACTGCTGTATCCCTAAGAGTGGCTACTATTTTGGGTGATATAAGACATGGAACTGCCGGGAGGTGGTGGCACACGCCTTTAATCCCAGCATTTGGGAGGCAGAGGCAGGAGGATTTCTGAGTTCGAGGCCAGCCTGGTCTATAGAGTGAGTTCCAGGACAGCCAGGGCTACACAGAGAATCCCTGTCTCGAAAACAAACAAACAAAAAACAACAACAACAACAACAAAAAAGACATGGAACTTAGGGATTCTAAGAAGTGTAATCTTCCTGAACTTAAGTCTCACAGTCTTAAATTCTTCCTTTAAAAAACTGTTCACAGTAGGAAGCACAGGAAAATGAGGAGTATAGAACTTGACTAAGAAAGCAGTATATGACACAAGGAAAGTCACTCTGCCACCCACAGCTCCACTGTTCTATGATAATGTAACTAGAGAATAGATACACATGCTTTAGTCTTCTGCTTCTGTTGCCTTTGGAATGGATTCCTCACTCAAACATATTCTCCTTTGAAATATAGTAAAATTATGCTGGATTTAATAACATGCAGCATCTTTGTCAATGAACTTTATCACAAGTTACTAAGATAGGGTTTCTATACTTTTCACTGTATAGCTTTCCTGACTTTACAACACTCAGGAGACTGGGGTATTCTTTATCAGTTTAATGCCCGTTCTGCTGTAACAAGTCACCAACCAATACACCAGGGATCTTGTAATAACACAATGCAGGAATCTATGAATGAGGAATATTTACCAAGGCAATTCACAATACCTACAAGATGTCAAATGTTAATACATTTGACTCTGAGTAAGTCCGTGTTGTTTGTCACTGTCGGTTTTATTGAGATAACAAATAGAAATTTGGGAGAAAATTGGTCTTAAATTAAGTCCTTCAGAAGTATGAGCATGGTTACTTTGGGAAGAGTCTTCTAGTACCACTGTCTTGGGCTCTGGTTTCTGGCTCCTCTCAACTCTCTTAGAATATTGTACTTAATATATTTTTTATGTAAATACACAGAGGGGCAGAAAAAATTAAATGTGCAATTAGGAGAAAAGTGATGAGAGTCTTGAAGACTTGGGGAGAACTTTAGAATGCCTATCTGTAGCAGGAATGGAGGGGCCACCTCTATGTAAACATTGGGGGTAGTGCAGCTACCAAAGCATCTCCTGCAAAGGGACCTAATTGAGGACTGCTTGAGAGAACAAAGATTGCTGATGTAAACAGTGCTAGCCAATCAGGAACTGCTGTTTAGAAAAGATGCTTTCTTGGGACCAATGGGAGGGGGAGTGGGTTGAGGGTATTAAAGGAGCTTGCAGCAGTGTTCAGAGAGCTTGCTGCAGTGTTTCTCACCTGCTCCTGGAGTCTGTGTCTTTGACTCTGTGCCAACTCACCTCCAACTGCCAAGAGCAGGTAGGGTTAGAAGGAGAGCTGTCCAGGGCACAGTAAACACCTGTCTTAAACTTTCCAGAAACTGTGACTGGGAATTTTTTGTCTCCCCATACTCTTTTTGTGCTTAAGTAACACCAGTCATTTTAACAATATTGTTTATACCTTCTCAGTGGACTAAGGGAAACCAAAAGACTTACATTTTCTTGTCTTCCACTAATTCTCAATGAGAAGGTTGTTAGTCTAGTTTATTTTCTGAGATTTTTTTTCAGTGAGACTTGTTGTAATAAAGTGACATATTTCTATTTAAAAAGAAGAGGAGGAAGAGGAATAGCAAGAGTAGAATGAGAAGAGGAAGAAGAAGAAGGATGAGGAGCGGGAGGGGAAGTGGTGATGGATGGTGGAGAGGGTAAAGAAAGGGGAGGAGGAGGGAGGAGAAGAAGAACAAGAGAAAGAAGAGGAGGAGGAACAAGAGGAAATACTGCTTTTATGCCATCTATTGTATTTCCATGCCACATGCATTTTCTTGTCTCCTAGTAGTAGCTTCATGATATTGCCATTAATGCTGTGATGAAAGCGACAGTGACATTCATTTGAAATCAAGTTTATTCTTAAATTAGGATGAAAATAACATTGTAATATTCTTATAAGGAAGGGAAAGTTATTCTTACAGCAACTTACAGTTTACCTGTCTTCGTTTATTAGATGATATTTGTTTCTACTGACCCTAGTAAAGGTCTTTCTTCTTTAGTTTTCAAATCTGAATTCTCGTTGTTTTACATCTTTATTATAAAATCAACTTGGTTGAAAAAAAGAGGGGGAGAGAGGAAATGAGCAACTGGAAGAATAAAAAAAAGTTTGGAAATTTAAGGATATTCCTCAAAACCATATATAGAATTTCATTTTATACCAAATTCACTGAGATCTATGATGGCTCAAATGCAGGACATGTTCTATTTAATTAGGAAACACACCTGAGTACATTTCACAGCATTAGAATGATTCATAACCCTTCTTCAACTACTCTATAATCACCTATTTAGAGCATCTTTGGCTAATGTGTTACACACCAAGTAAAGTCCACTCTAATCTTATCTAGGAATATCTCATAAGCCGTCCCCAGGCAAGCTGGTACTTTAGTCACTAATGGAGGATCCCATAGTTGTTTTCTATTCCGATTCCCTGTCATTGGTTTGTGGCATTTCTTGCCTTTTGATTTTTTTCCTTCTTTTTTTAAATTGGTTTTTTTAAATTATCAAATCATAATTTTTACTTTTTAACACAGGGGTTATAAACACAAAAATGCAGGATGTGGGGAAGGGGATGACACAGGAGCATAGGTGTTCAGGGAGAGTACAGATATCTTTCAGAACAGGGTATCAGCTGGGTGAAGGTTCAGGGGACAGTTCACTATGACTCTGCCTATGATTCACTTGTCCTTATCTAAGTTGGTACTATCCACTAAGGCTGCGTATTTACAAGGTCTATGACTACTCAGGCTGGTAAATTTCCACAAAAGTTTCCCGTTTACAATAGCTTATAGCCATCTGCTTCAGTGTTTTCCCACAGAGACCTAAGACTTTGTGTTAGCAGGTATATATGACATACCTATTGCTGATTTTAGGCTTATGGCTGATTTTAGGCCTTCAGTGTATAAGCAGGGTTGTCCCTAACATCTCCTCCCTTCTCCAAGTATAGAAGGGCCATGGCAATTCTAATCTTGCCAAGGCGGGGATAGAGGCCTGACCTCCAGTAATTAAAGGGGACCTTGTAATGACTCTGGTCTTCTTGTCGTTATCCAGTGAGGCATGAGGGCCATACCCATTCCGATGTCTTTTTCCTGGAGAGGAGATACTTTTGGCATCAACCCCTATGCAGTAAGGCTTTTCCCTCAGGGAACCCAGAAACATATTTTTAACTTTTAATTTTGATTTTTAATTCCACTTATATTGTCATGAACAATGAATGCAAGATGTACACCTTATAAATATTCATAAGTACTGAAGATACTACAGTTCGCACTGCTCATACTGCTTAAACTGAATTCCATGATTACCTAAGACTATTTATGATTCTAAAAGCAAACTCTGTCTTAAATTGCAAATATACTCCACAAGTTACTCATGAAACACTTCTTCCTCTTGTGGAGTGTTTGTTATAAAGTTACCTATGTATCTCTCTCTCTCTCTCTCTCTCTCTCTCTCTCTCTCTATATATATATATATATATATATATATATATATGTATATATATAGTATGTGTAGTATATATATGCATTATTATTACACACACATATATAGTTTGTTTTTTAGTTTTTAGTTTGTTTGTGTTTTTTATTTTTTGAGTCAGGATTTTCTGTGTAACTCTGGCACTTCTGTAACTCACTCTGTAGAGCAGTCTGGCCTAGAAATCAGAGGTCAGTCTGCTTCTGCATTCCAAGTACTGGAAATTAAGTTGTACACCAACCTCACCCAGCATATGATCATATATTCATAAATATATTACATATTATATAACATTTTATATAATATATATCAATATAGCACATACTACCTAATGTATTGTTTATAATTATATATAGTATATACATATAAAGAGAGAGATTAATATGTAAGTGAATGATTAATTGTGTATTGTGCTAAATTTCATTTAGAAATTAAATTATTGGTCAACTAGAGCTCAAATGAAAAACCTGATGGAAGACTTAGTAGAGTGCGGGTGGACCACACCATGCTGGATAATGATATCCCAGCACTGGAATTCCAAAATGTCGGCAACAGCAGAATCACAGTAAAAGCAAAATCCAAATCCAACTGCTGCACTACAACCCCTAACTTTTTAAGGCAGTAAGTTTGGCTGGGCCACTTGTGCAGTTCTAGCAATTACTGACTACAAATAAATGTAAGGTTATCTCATTTTATTGTATTATTATATTTGAAGATATCTGTTTGTATTCTTATGATAGAGAGCAAAGGAAAGGTAAGGATATGGGCAGGTTTACAGGATCTAGAAGGGGTTGTGGAAGGAGAAATAATTATCAGAATATATTGTATAAACATCCATTTTCAATACAACAAAGATTATGAGGAAATGTAGAGGGTAGAGAAATAGTTCAGCAGATAAAGGCACTGACTGCTCTTGCAGAACTCCTGAGTTCTATTCCCAGCACCCACATGAAAGCTCAGAACCACGTTTGCCTCCAGGTACACAGGATCCAATGTTTTCTTCTGGCATCTGTAGGCACTGCATATACCCAGTGCACAGACATACACAGACAAAGCACCCATAAAATAATGAGACAAAATAAATAAAAAACAAATTACGGTATAGCACAAAACAATTACTATGAAATATGTGGTATTTTTCATAAAGCCTTTTATACTATGTCTTGTTGACTCTTCTCTTACATATCATGCAATGGAAATACTGCTGCAATTACTCAGCTCTTATATGGATCATGTACCTATATCATGGCTGAAACATGAACAGTCATAGAAAAACAATGGATGTTAATGGGCTATACAAACACATGAGATGCTCTGTAGGCATAATGGCCCTAAATTTTTTCAGTTTCAGAGACCATCATTTGAGACATAAATTTATATTAAAACTGTTTCACATTATTTTCTACAAGAAAATTTTAATTACTTTTAATATATTTCAAAATAAATTAACAAATGGGATTATTAAACCTAATGGTAAAAATCATAAAAATTAAAAAATTTCAATGCATAATATTTTAGGATGAATTAATTTTTATAAATATTCAAAATTCTCTTTTAAAATTCAGTGTGACAATTGAATTGAAGCCTCTATTTTTTCTGTGTGTATAATGTATCTGTATGATATTTTTGTCACCTATGTAGATGAATACTGAAAACTTGAAAACACTAATTACTTTATATATATATATATATATATATATATATATATATATATATGATCTATAAAATAGCAAAGGAAAATATCATTATTAAATAGTAAGGCAACACATTTACTAGAATACAATGCTCTTACCTGTATTTCAACAAATCGAAATTGGAGGGTTTTTAAGAAATTAAATTTTTAAAAATCAAATATGAATATTTTAATTTTATTTAATTATATTTGTTTTATGGTGTGTGTGTGTGTGTGTGTGTGTGTGTGTGTGTGTGTGTGTGAATTATGTGTGCCAAAGTACTTGAGTAAAGGCCAGAAGACAGCATGAATAAAAAGCAGGTTTCCACCTACATCATTTGAGTTTCAGAGATTGAACTTGGGTTGCCAGGCTTGGAAACCAGGGCATTACCTGCCAAACATTTCAGAGCCACACACACATGGTTTTTAAACTAATTTTAGGACAAAGAGAGACAGACAGACAGAGACAGAGAGAGAGAGAGAGAGAGAGAGAGAGAGAGAGAGAGAGAGAGAGAGAGAGACTGTGGTGTGACTGTGTGCGTGTGTTCATAATGAAGTTCTTATCTCTGTGAACATAACATATACTTGATTTTTTACATGGTGACAAAGCTTGAAGTCAAAATAGTTACTGCTGTTAAAGACAAAAGTTATCAATCGGAGGAACTAGAAAAGCAAAAATCTGTCCCTTACATAAATTTTTAGGCCACTTAAAACTCTATGGAATGATTACAATGAGTTCATAAAACATTTAAATATTAAAAATAGATTGAGAAATATTCAAATTCATTTGGGATTTGAACATTATTATTAATGAATATAGGCCAGAATCTTGCAACACAAATTATATTTTAAGTAAGATTAAATAAATACCATGCAAATTAGTTACAGGTTTTCTTTATGTGAAACCCTAATTCTGTATATCAACATAGAAAAACACTCACCAAACTGTTACATGTTAAAACAAGTTATGTCTTAAAAATTCTAATCTAGTCTCCCCAGATGTAAATGGCTTTGATACAGGGAGGAAGATTCATGTTGAAATGTACAGTTTTAGCAAAAGGTGGAAGAAGTCATTTTATCCTGTAAGTACTATAAATAGGATATTTTAATTTTCAAGATTAAATGTCTCTAGAGTGCAGCTTTGATCATTACTAACATTGTCTATAGTCTCCCTTATTTCAACATGCCTTTTGTTTCACAGAAAGCTTTTCAAGCTAGGGAACTCTGTCGTGGTTTTAATTTGATCAGAGCATAAGGTGAAAATGATAGATCTGAAGAGGAGGCAGCACAGAAGTCTTCCAATGACCAACAATCCTGTATCATATATGTCACAAATATGATTTTCCTGGATCAACTCTTGAACTGTGATTCATGAAGGCAACTCCCAGGTGGTTGCTACTGACACTCCATTGTCAAAATATTTTTTCTGCAATTCAAACCTCATACACAATGTGAAAGTAAGAAATATAGAAGACTTTTAGTTATTCTGAGTTCACAAATTCACAGATACCATAATACCCCAAATAAAACTTATTTCCCCAGTGCAGGGGGCAGGGGGAAGGCAGGAGAACAATTGTTTGTCTTACTCATACTTGTTTTCTATTCTTCACAGTCTCTTTTTTATTTAAACATGTCCATTTCTTTTGCCAAAAGTAATTTACTTGCAGCATTCTAATTTTTTATCACTAGAGAATAATCATTATGAACAGCAATATAAGGCCAACTTTATCTAGTTTTGTTTCCAATTGTCTTGCAATACATAGGCTTGCATTGCTTAATTAAATATATCTTCCAGTAAAGAAGTTATTGTAACTAAGGCAGATATAATAAACTGAGATGATACAAACATTATGGAGAGCAGGATGTTTGATGAGAGATAAAGGTATCTCTGCATTTAGAATGCCTTTGATTTGAAAGGAAGAGAAGTACTAAGAAAACAGCTTACACAAAGATATCTCTTTGAAATTCAGTAGGTCTAGGATATTGGTTTCCAGGCTGGTTATGTGAATCTCTTTTGACTCTAAATCTCCTCCCTAGATTTATAGGGAGCCTAAACAGAGGATGCTCCAGTACCATTGACCTTAATTCTTCCTCTTTAAATCAGCCTATCAAGATGATTATAATTGCCATGAAAAGCTCTCAGATAGGATGTCATGAAACTATGGCATGGCCAGTTTCTAGTAGCATATGAGAGTATGGAAGCTCTATGACAGCTATGTTCTCCAGACCAGAAGAAATCAAGGAATAGGTACCAGGTGGTCAACAGACAGGTCTATTTGCCAAAGATTCATTTATTTAAGTGGTATGACACTGTCACGAAATCACTGATAAAAATCTAAGAAAATCTTCATTCTGTAATTACCACCATTGATAGTTCTTCATTACTGCAAACCACACCTCACTTGTTTCCAGATTATGCCCTTGCTATCTGCCTAGACCCTGACAGTGTCCATTATCTACTCATGTGCGTTGCTTTCAGGCACAGGTCATGGTTTCTTCCTGATTATCAGTGCATAGAGTCAATACTAAGAGAAAACAATGGAGATTCACTTGCCTGAGAATTTCGCCCTATTTTGATATAGAAACTAAGCATGTTTGCTGAGTAGACTGCCTTTTGCTTTAGTCTATGGATTCGCAGGTATAGGGAAAGCTTTAGATCTTGTAAAATACATATACATACATATATACATATGTTAATGTATACTCATATATGTGTGTTGATGTGTGTTAAGATCTCTCTAATGCACAGACTTATAAAACTATAGAACTAGTTTTTGAAGGTTCTACCTATGATTAAAACTCAGGATTCAAATATTATAGTTCATGGACTAAAGATCTAAGAAAGGTAATTGCTTGTATCTAGTTTATAAAACTAAACAGATATAGTGTCAAGCACTATGTCAAGCAAAACATTTCATTGAAAAGTCAATTATAATTTATAACCTTGCAAATAATTACAAAAATCTACTTCATAACTAATTTCATGAATTTTATGTAGAGTATGCTTTAGTATGGTCCCATATTGGTCTTTGAAAAATTATTCCAAAACCTAATAATATAGATACCATTTATTTTTGTGTTTTTAAATATTTATTTTGTTTTTAATGAGGGGTGTGTGTGTGTGTGTGTGTGTGTGTGTGTGTGTGTGTAAGTCTCTGTGTGTGTATGAATGTATGATACATGTGTGGCTATAGGTAGAGGCAAGAGGCATTAGATCCCCTATAGCTGGCATCTCAGACAATTGTGTGCTTCCTGGCTTAGGTACTGGAACTCCAACTTGGATCCCCCAGAAGAATAACATGCATTCTTAACCACTTGAGCCTTTTATCAAGCCCCAATCTTCTCTGTTGTAAATAACATTTCTAAAAATGATGATAGAAGTTGATGTCAAAGTTTTAGCACGATGACATCTTTGGTAAAATGAAAGGCCAGAAACCAAAATAAAATTCATAAAGTCATGAACTGAATATGGATGCTCTCCCAGAAAATTTTAAACAGACTTTAGAGAGCTCTAGTGATAGACATATACCACAAAAATTTAATAAATAAATAAAAGTAATTTCAAGTTTAAAATGAATTATTTGCTTTTTAAATTTTACATTTCAGAATATTTGGAGTCTGTGTTTGTCATGCAGTTGAATGTAAGGAACAGCTGGTTTCCTCTCTCTCATCTTTTTAGTAACCACATAAAGCTGTAGAGAGAATGTAACCACTAATCCCCTAAACATGGACTTCCCAGTTTTGGAGCTGTCGTTTTTTGTTATGAGGGCTACCATGTTCACTGTATGATGTGAGGGCTACCATGTTCATTGTAAGATGTACCACAGGACTCCTGGCTTCTTCCACATGCGCCAGTACTGCTGTTCCTTACTTCCAAAATGGCAGTATCTGCAAATATTGCCAAACGATCCTATGAGTGAAAACCAAATTTACCACCTCCTCATCTCTTCACCCATTGCTTTAAATTAATAAAGAATGGTTTGCAATGATTTTTTATTTTTCTTTAAAGGTTAAACTCACATTTTAGTTAATCTAAACATTACGATGACACTCACCCCTTTTTAGAAGAGTTACTCAGTTAAAATAAGACATTATAAGTTGTTTTAAGTTCAGTTACTCAATGCTGTATTTTATACAAAGGTTTTCAATAGTTTTTGAAAACTATTTTCTGAATACAAAATTATAAACACAAAATGATCCTATCTTTATGGTATTGGAGAAGAATGGAAAAGATTAAGGAACACAAATAAATGGATCCAGGCATAGTGCCAAATAACAGTCATATCTACTCTGGAAGATGGAACAAGAAGATTTTGAGTTCAGGATCAAACTGGGCTAGACAGTGAGTAGCAGACTGGTGCCAGATTCATAGTGGGACCTTCTCTTAAAACAATAGTAGAACAAAAAATGGGCTAAAACTGAGCTTCAGATTCAGTGAGACTCTGTCTCAAATATAACATTGAGCAGAATAAAGTTAGACACTTAACACTGAACTCTGGCATACACACACACACACACCATAAAAACACAAACAGCAACAAGAACACAACAATTTTTTTCCTTTTGCCTGAAAATTATATGATAAATTTCAAGTCAATTAAACATCTGAAAATGTGAAATTATGTTTACAAGATCAACAGAGGGAAGCAAAGGGAAGAAAAAAAAATCACTGAGGGAAGCTGTCATCTCCCACACTAAGATAAAGAAATAACTGAAAACTGTACATTGAGGAAAACAGGAAGACAGGTAGGCCAAACGGAAGCACACCTGGCACAGAGACTTTTGCCCATGTTTGTACTTAACAATCAAATGAGGAGAAAGCATGCTGAGATGCAGTTTCTGGCTCAGGAAGTCTGAGGCAACACTGACAATTTCTATTTTCAATTATTCTTATTTGCTGATACTGTTGATTGACATATATGCCACACTTTTTATCAGAAGATTGTATTCACTCTACCCTCAATGCCTAACTTATGTCTGAATATAGACACAGTTAACTTATGTTATGATAAAGTCGTTGAGATAACAATGAGAAATTCTTAAATTGTGCAAAGAATGAAAAAAAATCTGTTTACCCTATATCTTAATATGTGAGAAATTCTTTTCTTTATGTCTTTATAGAAGAAAAACATATGATAAACTGTTATTTTGGTATACAAATTAATTTTCTGTGGTTAAAAAATAACCACATATGTGCATACATGTGTCAGCTAAGTTGTCAGCATGGAATTCACATTTCTCATATACTTAAATAATAGGTTCCCATAATACATTATCAGTGAAATAATGAAAAAGATATAAATGAAAAAGATAAAAAGATACAAAAGCTCAAAGATATAAAAGCAAATATAGGCCTGTCTTTTGGCTAAGTAGGAGTATGTGAGTTTTTCAGTTCAAGCCTGAGTTTGGATATATTTTTCTGACAATACAAGCTGCATTTTATCCCAATTGTTTAATTCTTTTACACCTATGGGGAAGCCAAATCCTGGCTTATTTTATTCTCTGTTCCAAAGCAACATGGAGGCCCCGATGATGGTTTTTGGCATTTTGTCAACGTCAAGGTGTGCCAGAAAGAAAAGCAGAGACAAGGATGACAGATAGATGAAGTACCCTTGACAGAAAACATCCCTCTGTGAAGGAATAGTTGATAGTTCTGTGTGAGTAAGTCAGGATGTTTCAGCATCCAAATCTAAAAATGGATACCAACAGAAAATTATAGTAATTAAAATCACTTTGAAAAGCATACAACCACAGAAAGAAAAAGAGTACATAAAGGTGTTCCTATGAGAAATATTTCATACTTTTCAAATTTCATTCATGCTATGCTCACAAATAAACTATGGTTAAATAATTATTACAATTTTAAGACATATGAGACTTTTTCCAAATGATCCTTTTTTTTCAAATAAATAAGGAAATAAATAAATAAATACAATTTTATAAATAAAAAATTCATTTAAAAATGCAAAGCACCAAAGTGCCATGTAGCTTATTTGACTGTGCCTGAATTGGCAACATCTAAAGTTTATATAAAAAGTTCAAAAGTTAAAGCAGTATTAGTTTTAGCATCTAAATAAAATCCAGTTTTAAAATAATCTAGAGAAGTGAAAGATATTCAAAATAAATGAAGGTAACATATGCTTCCATATTTGAATATTAAATTCTGTTTACCTGAGCTTTTCATAAGGGTTGATTTTAAGGCTATAACTTGGAAAAAAAACTTTACCAAAAATATACTTTGAATATAATGTGCAATTGTGAAGTCATATCAAGATATTTATGTTGATCCTATCAAATTTAGATTACCTATAAAATGTCAATGACAATTAAAATATTTAAGCATCCCAGTGCAGCAATTAAGGCTTCAGGAGTAAAGAATTCTGAAATGTTCCGAGGCTGCACAGGACATCAACACTGAATTGTCCTTGTACATGGACTGACACAGTCATCAATATAACCTTTCATCATAATTACAGAGCTTTTCCCAGAAAATATATTGACCATTCTTTACTGAGAGAGGCAATATACATTGTCACATTCATTTCAGGGTTCTATTGAACTCACCCCGTGGGATGGGTAGGAGATCCAGCCCAGCTCTCCTTGAATCGTTTTAGAATCTAGTAGATTAACTGCAAGAAAACAAAAGTATACAAAGAACAGTAAGTACAATGAGCTATTTCTATTTGCTTCTTTTAACAATGTCTGCTTTGGATATTGCTGTTTAATAAACAGTGCTGTTCTTTTTTATTATAAATACATGCTAAGTACAACAAGAAAGCCACAAATAGCTGGAGAGAACGTTAGTGGATCATAAGTTGTTATGGTCTTTTATATTAGTGTTATTTTATATTTGTGAAGGACACATTAACTATCACATAATTATACATTCAGACAGAGTGATACTCTTACAATGGAAATAATAAAAATGCAAAATAGGTATGATATTAATTCTAACATAAAATAACTATAAAGACAACTAAATTGAATTATCATATGATTCCCCTAGGAGTTGTCTCAAATATATGTTATATAATTAATATTCCTTGTTCTATAGCTCATCTTCTTATTGGCACGTGAGACTATCAAACATACTATACAATTATGTTCATAATGTTTAAATTATTAGCATATAAAATAAACAAAGTGGTTAGCTATGCATCTGAGGGGAAATCAAAGCAAAGAAGGCAGTGTTTTAGACCACCACTTATAAAATATTGATTATTATAAAGCACAAGTAATTTTTCTCATATCATTTGTTACACACTACTGTGACTTCTAAAACATATTTATAAAGTAAGAGGTAATATACATGCAGCTGCATTAAGTATAAATGAAAATCATTTTTGTCAACACCAATTTCTTTTACTTTGTTACAAATTAAAAATTAAAGTGTTGAAGAGTGTTTTGAATATAATCACCAAGAAAAGCTCACTTTGTGGATATGATATATTACTGTTGTCAGTCTGACCTGTTAAATAATGGAGAGTATGGTTTTACCTCATTCTTCTACATTAGAAAACAACCTTATGGTTGACTAATGGAAGGTGTAAAGGAAGATTACATAAACTAAGCATCTATTATTCATGTGAACCAGAGTAAGCAATCAATACAATGAGAATTTCATTAAAAAAAAACCTAAATATTCCCATGTCAAAAGAGAATGGTAATACTCAGACTGTATACCACACTTACTTGTGGCTGCAGATCTGAGAAAATTACTGTACTCTATATAAATATTTATATTTAAATACAGCAATTCAAATTAACTTTTTTCAAGGAATCTAAAATAGTATAATATGCTTAGAAATAAAACATGTGATAAATTCTTAAATATCAAAATTTTTTTGCTTGGCTTGTTGAACAATAAGTATATTAAATGGGTCTAAACCAGTTGACCTAAATTTGAACTAAAATTATAGAACTTGAAATTGAATTATCTCCTTTGCTTTGAGGAAAAATATAAATTCAATCTATTTTGCTTTGAAAATTGTAATAGTTAAAAATATGAGTGTCTGAATAAGTCATAATTTATTACTGTCTACTATTCATGTCTATTACTATACTATTACTATTAATTACTATTCATGTCTATTACATACTATTACTAATATTCAATGTCTTGAATATTATGCAAGTTGGTGTGAAATAGTACAAATAAAGTTTAAATTGAATTTTTCCCTCTGAGATGTCAATGTACCCCCTCAGAAAACATAGACCACCAAAGAAAACCTCCAACAACAGGCATGAGAAGCCATCTTTGGAGTTGTTGGTCAGAGTTGCCCAAGAAACTCCTAAAATATTATAGGCTATGGGTATTGCTGTTTGTTGCCCCTCAAAGGTGAATAGTAATCCCTATTGCTGAAGATTCCATGCTTAAATAGGTTTGGCCTCCAAAGACTCATGTGTTTGGATGCTTGGATCACAGGGTGTGGCACTATTAAAATGTATGGTCTTATTGGAATAGTGTTTCACCGTGGGGGGCAGGCTTTGAGGTTTCCTCCTGTGTGTGAAAGGAGAGCCTCCTCCAGGCTGCCTTTATATCAAGATGTAGAACTCTTGGCCTCTCTATCAGCATGTCTTTCTGCACTGCCATGTTTCCCACCATTATGATAATGGACTGAACCTCTAAAACTGTAAGCCAGCCCCAATTAAATATTTATCTTTATAAGAGTTGCTTTGGTCACAGTGTCTCTTCACAGCAATGAAACTCTAAAATGCCATACTTAAGAAACAGTGTCCAGATGCCCTGAGTTAGACCTGACATGAAAGCCTCCTCTTCAGGACTGTCTTTTAGTAGCAAATGGAGACATGCAAGATTCTAAAAGAGGGAAACAACCAACAATCCTACCCAGCTGCGACCCGATGAAAACCATTGATGAAGCACAGCACAATACCCCTAAGGGTGTGGTAGCAGCATGCATACCTTGGTGGTAACCACCAGCTCTCCAATTGAATTTCACTCAACAAACAGAAAAAAAAATGTATCTGGTACAGGGAACCTAGCCAACTATCCAGGGCTAGTGAACTCATGGGTTTTGGAGAAGAATCTACTGCCATTTATTAAACCAGTACGATTTATAACAACATTCTAAATATCTGTCCTCCTAACCACAGATAAGTGTAGTCTTCACTCCTCATCAGGGAAACAACTCAGCAAAACACAGATACAGTTACCAAAACCGCAGCCACTCAAAATACAGAGTCATGAAGTCCAACCTCAGCTTATAAATCCGCAAAACAACCCTTGCACTGAAGGCTCAAGGATAGTTTCTGGTGTTAATGAGGAAGAAAAAAGACCAGACTAATCACATTTGAATTTGGATTCTGCTCCATGAACAACTAATCCAGAATACATAATAATAACACATAAGTCACATTTTTTAGTCTGCTTAAGTTATGGTCAGTAAAGGAAATAACACTATTATTCACTATTTTGATGCTGTCATTTATCAGACATTTAATTTTGCCAAGCATGATGATCATATAGTATTATCGTACTAATCCAATCATATAAATATACTTTGAACCTCCTCGAGCTTGTATCAAGCTATGGAACCAGTGTTCTTGTAAAACTACTCCATGGAACAACAGTTCCACTGAATTGTATTTATAATCAACTGTCAACACATGATCTAATGGTGGAAAACAGCTGACATCAAAAATCTTTTTTAAAGTTCTTAATTTAAGTTTATAAGGTGCCCTTTGTTTGTATCCAAATGAGAACAACACAGTCTAAGAATCGTAAACACTTTAAAGTTAATTGCAGTTTTTAATTTCATAACAAATCTCTAGTTACATGCTAGTGGTCTTTTTTATAGTGAATATTCTCTGTGTGCAGAACACAGTCTTCCTGAGATAAGTAAATAAAGTTGGGTAGATTTGAGAGTGAACCTGAGTGTGAGTTCTCTAGCACATCTTGACTAAATTGTAGATGAAACGAAACACATTGTTTGAATTCTCATATTGCTTTAGGTAAGAATGTTAGGTATTTGTGCTTTTTTCCTCTCAAAATATATGAAGATTCTATAATTTCTTCTCCAGTGTAACCACTGTTCAAATGCCAAGGGGGGAGGAGTTAACTATCTAAATTGTCTAAATATCTAAATACTGTGGTCTGAGCTTTGAACCCAAGTTGTTAATTGGAAGGGATATTTTTTCATTTCTAGAAAAGTCAAATCCCAAATTGAATTCTAATGAAAAATTAGGGAATTGTTCCTGAAAGTTGTTAGGCTCCTGTGAATTGCTTAACTCTAATATCTGCCTCATGCCAGTTACTCACAAGAGATGTAAGTTACTCTTTGGCATATTTCAAATTCTAATGAATGGATTTCTAAATAATATTGGTGTGTAATATGGAAATGCATTATTAGTAGCATTAAAATATTTTCTACTCAAGGAACTATGTGGTCCATATTAACTTTTTAAGCTATTTTTAAGTTGGAAACATGTCTTGATATTAAGATTCTATTTTTAGTGGGGTTTAGCAATAAAGTTTTATTTGGAAGTCTCTCTTCTAAGTTTAGCAGTTCATGCTTTTGTATTTTAACATATTTGCTGACTGTAGTTTTACCACTTTTAAATACAGGTGCATGGATAGGCAAGGGGTTACATTCCTAAGATGTGGAGGCCATCTTCACTTGGACATAACTGTTTGGCACTAATGTGAGACCAGGTAGAGCCAGGAAAGTGTAGTATTTAATGGAAATTTTCATGTTAGAATTGACTAAATTAGTAAGGAATTAATCCAGAGTTAATGAACTCAAGTTCATTGTAAGAAATTCTGGAAAGGGGAGGAACCACCTGTCACTCCTGCTTCTAATCTTACTGTCACATGTCCACTGCACTGCACAGTCGACTTGGAACTCCTGGTGGCCACCATTCTTTTCCTTTTCCTATTCTCTGTCACAAAGAAAAGTGTCAATCCAAATTTTCTTCCTGGCCAGAGATGTTTCTTCTCCATGGTGGTTCCATGAGACACAAGATTTGATCCTTAGCATCATAGATAAGTTCATTTATGACATCACAAAGACTTGGCCCTTTCTTCTCTTAATAGAAATGGAAGACTTCAGTTTATTGGCTTTTTTCTTTTTGTTTTGTAGACTTTTTGCTTCCTCATACAAGCTAAGGAAGCATTTCTGGGCTCAAAAATGCAGGTACTAGAGTCAAAAGTTAAAACAGAAAATGTCAGATATGTGGAAGATTAAAATCTTTTGACATAAATCTCTGGAGTTTCTACTCTTAAGAATCCATGAATACATTAACTTTTTTTCAAGGACAATCTAACGTCTGATTCAGAATGGCTTCTTGCCCACTTTCAAAGATCGAGAGTTAACCTAATATTCACAACTGGGCACAATGAGTGCTGCTATGTGCAAACACTGTTAAAAATTGTAAAAATTAATAACACACTCTCTTCCTGAGGCAGATCTTTCCAATTGTCTATTAAGTGCATCAATACACTTTGTGGTGACATAAGGGATTCATTGCATGAAAATATTGAGTTATTTATAATTATCAAATAATTATTTCAAAGTGGACATCCAGCTATAATAGCTAAAGGATTTCGGATCCTTATAATAATAGGCATTTTCTTATAAAGCCTTCACTTTATAAGCAGCCTTTATAGCCAATACAAATACCTACAAAATCACGACAACCAAAGACAAGACCATCCTTTCATTCCCTTTTGCTTTGATTAAAGAATAATGACTTTCTCTCTGTTCACATCAACACATCGGTTACACAAGCCACATTTCTTACACACTTATCTTTATCGTTTTCATCACTTTCTTTTATGATAAAGAACATACGTTTGGTTTAGGTTACAGAGACCAGAAGGACCCTATAATCTGCTTCTAAATGATAGTTAAGCAGCCCAAACAGAAGAAAAAGACACAGAAAGGGACACATTTAATTCTTGGTGTTGTAAATCTCTATGTAGCTCTCTCTCATAAATGCTATGGAATTAAGAATTCATGATTTATATTTTGAGCAAAAGTTAACTATAGTTCAGTGTTTTTGTCTAGTAAATTTTGCAACAGTCCATTTAGAAAAAATTTAGAAAAGTCTGTTTTGATATACCTCAGCCTGAATTCATCTATTATTTTTACATCTACTTAATTTAAATGCTTTCTTGAGATACTTGGTAGTAATTTTATATCTTTCTAAACATAACAGACTATTTTAATAGAGACCCTGTGCTTCAACTAACAACTGCTAATATGTTAGTAACACTATAAAAAATTTAATTATTGTATATCAAATATTTTGCATGAAAACTTCTCAGAAACTTATGTTAAACTTAATGTATATATTGTCATACAAAGATTTAGCTAAGACTAATTCTCAGATTTCTAGATAAAATATTTATTCAAAAATTTAACAATTCTTAACATTTCTGGTTTTTCTTTCTTTTGTGTTTTCTTAAATTAACTTTCATTACATGTTATCTTTGTGCATTTTTGTCTGTAACACAGAATTCTAGACAAGGCAGTATAGTAGAAATTTATTGTTCTTAGGGAATTTTCCTCTTAAGGAAAAATTCTGGGTTTACCTCTATACAGAGTTTAATTGTTAAAGGAACTGCAATTATGTGCCTCGTCTAAAACTTTACAAAGAGCAGAGACGATGCCTGTAAATGAAAACACACAGTCTCACCACAAGACTTCCTGTTTACCTGATTACAGAGTCCTAGGAGATAACAGCCCACAATGCACTTGCAACAGATACTTACACAGGTGTAAACTATACTATTTTTATGCATAAAGGACTTTCTCCTATTTCCCTCTCCTAATCAAAAAGAAAAAGTTGCAAAGGACAATTCACACTGACAATGCTAATGTATGACCATGAAGCTATAAAGAACTCATTTGGTGCAATCCGTTCTAGCAAATCATATTTTCCTATAAACAATTGGAACCTTTTGTCCATGAAGTTGCAATAAATGAACAACCCCAACTGTTGAAACCTTCACAAAATATTAGGTCTCTCTTTCTGCACACTGGCAACTGTTCTGTAAGTAAGTATGAGTAATTTCGATACATTTTGAAGTTTAGACCTATTTTCTAAAATACTTCTAACAATCCAATTTCAATCCTTAAGTAGAAATGGCATATTTTCAGTTCACACTTTCTTTTGAAATGTTCTAGAAACAAAACAACTTATTTACTCTGAAGTCAGAAAAGGAATTTGAAAGATTAGAATATAAAAAAAAAATAGAAACGTGATTCAATCATGCTATAAAAACAGTAATTAAGGCAAGTAGCATTTTTAAATACCTAAATGAATATATTATCTTTATCTTATAAAATCAGGCTACCTTGGTATGTTTTAATCAAAGTATCAAAATCTCAATTTTTCACCTTTGGATGCGAAATCAAAGTTCTGTTGAATCAGAGTCTGACAGCTGGCTGTGAGACTAGGATAGAACTACTTCTAATAGAACACTTTTTAGAAATAATAAAAAGTTCACAGAAATTGCTTGGACGTAAGGAATCTAAACTTTAGCAACAGAAATGAAACTGCAGTGAAGTAAGAAATTACATTTCAACTTAGGAATAACTTCTGAACATTGTAATATTTCCATACAAATTTTTTTAGCAAAAGAAGTTAATTTCATTATGAATAAAGTGTTTTAAATATCTGGAAAAACTAGAAGCAAGTACAGCTTTGACTTCTTGATATTCGGGAAAGTATTTAAAAGTCATGTGTTATGGATTTTAGCTAAAGACGATACAAATTTGAGTGATAGCTATAGACACAGAAATAATCAGGAGTTTTATTTTTTTGTTGTTGTTGATATAGAATACGTTTGGATATTTGTAATAGTCTACAGAAGATCCATCTATTTCAAAACTCCAGCCATTTTCTTCAAATTTGGGGATTACGGTGTCAATGGAATATATCAAACTGACTGCTGGGGACAGTCAGAAAACATTTAATTTACTGATGAAAGAGAAGGTAGAGTTCAAACGGATTTGAGTGTGGTTTTTCTTGGTAGTGTAATTACATTGTGAAGAGGGCCTGCAGAAGCTTCTAGTTTGGGATGGTCCTTTTGTGTCGGTCCCATGTGTTTCCAATATTCTCACATGAACACATGCATGCATGCATATCCAACACAGAACTTACGTTCACCTTACATCTGTGCTTGCTGGGAATTCGTCTCAATGTTCAGCTTTTCCAATGGACTTCGAATTTGTTTAAATTATTAAAGTCTAGAAACGTGTAATAGAATCTAAAATGTCTTAGTTATACTCATCTCTGTCAAGTGACATGCAGCAAATAATTCATCTTTTCTAGAGGCTGAATTTGCAACAGTAATACACCCTCTGAGTATCTGTGTCACGATTGTCACTGTTTTGTATTCCATATGTCACTGCATAATTTTTATCTAAGAAAATCATTCCAGGCTCATCTTTCCCACCAGAACTGATATTTCCACACGCATGGATGATGGTAAAGCTTATAATATTTTCCAAAATCTAGCCTGAAACCAACCACCATCTGCGTACTCCTGGTAAATAGACCTAAACAAGGCATTGTAACTATGAAAGATGAGTTCTTGTATAATAAGAAATTCAGTGTATCTCACTTTTCTTCACTCCCCTCTCTCAACAGCTTCCAAAACTACAAGTTTGAAATTGAGTTTATGATTCAATACTTTTATTAACTTACTTATTTATTTTTACTTATGTTTTTGTGTGTCTGTGTGATCATATGTGTACTGCATGTATGCAGGGGCTGAAGTATTCTGGAAGAGAAGATCAGATTCCTTGGAACTAGAGTCACATACAGTGTGATTGTGAGCCACCCTGAGTGTGTTGAGAACAGAACTTTGGTCCTCTGCAAGAAAGTCAATCTTTCTCAACCACTGAGGTATCTCTCCAGTCCAAGGACTCCGAACTTTTCATGATTAACATTAAGTATAAAAAATCTACAATAAATACAAGCCTGGTCATGTAACAAACTATTCATAACTTCCAAAGCTGATTGTTTGCAGAGAAAAAATTTAAATACTAGAAATTTTATACCTTTTTGCTTCTTTTTGTGTGTTGTAAAAGTGTTTTTACACTTGAAATGATTTTAAATATCACTTTTCAAAGGTGAGAAAATGCTATTGTTTACAATGTACAAATGTTTAAGAAGGGCAATGGTACCTCAGAATATAGGGAAACTATTATCGTCATTATAGATTAAACTGACCAGCTCAGTCACCTGAATACACATCATTACCTATGGAAGAATTGTTGTTCGTAAAACAAGGACATTAGAAGGTTCTAGTCTAGGCCAGAAATGTTGATAACACAGAGTTAAAGCTCTGAGCTTTTTCTGTGAGTTACCAAATGTAAATGAGTCTTATCTATGGTAACACAGACAGAGAAAGTAAACAGAGAAAAATAGTAGGCTTTAAAAAGTATTTCTAGTATTTCACAGTAGTTAAATTTAATAGGATTTTTATACTTAGTAAAGGGGCAGAATTTTAGTTTGTTGTTATACTTTGGGTAATAAATTTAGTTCTTTTCAGTCTTAAAAAACAAAACCTAGCTTAAATTGCTTTGGCATATTTGTGGGGAAAATGTCATTATTACAGACAGTAAAGGGGAAAGATCAAGATTAGACTATGATAAATAACAATTCTTTTAATTTTTAATCTTACTGGCAATTTGTTTTTCAGGGTAAAATTTACAGCATCTTGTGTCCATAACGAACATACTCATCTATAACATTTTAGTCATGCTGTGGGGACAGCTAAGTTTGGTAAGAGAACCCTATGATTGGCAACACATACACACACATCATACACACAAACACACACCACACACATACACACACCACACACACACCACACACACCACACATACACACATACACCACACACACACACCACACACCACACATACACTACACACACACCACACACACACATACACACATACACCACACACACATACACCACATACACACCACACACATACACACACACCACACACACGACACATACACACATACACCACACACACACATCATACACACATACACACATACACCACACACACATACACCATACACACACCACACACACACACACACATACACACATACACACATACACCACACACACACATACCACACACATACACATATACCACACACCACACACACACCACACACACACCACACACACACACACACCACACACACAACACACAGAACACACACACAACACATACATACCACACATACACACATACACTACACACCACACATACATACACCACACACACATACATCATACACACACCACACATACACACATACACCACACACATACCACACACATACACAAATCACACACACACATACACACCACACACATCATACACACAAACACACACCACATACACACCACACACACACAACGCACACACACCACACATACACACATACACTACACACACATCATACACACACACACACACAGAACTTATGCTGCAAACAGACTTTTCCTCAGAGCAGTGTTGTCCTAATCCTAAGGATTAGTAAAATGAACCACATGGAAGCCATTGCAAATTAGTTTCCCAGCCTAACTTCTCAGTGTGAACACTGCCCACTAACTTTTGCATTCAGATCTATCTTTATAAAAGAATATGTCATAACTTTACTACTCAAAAGATAGTGCCAAGAGCTAAACCAGCTTTGCAAATCAGAAAGTGCATTCACTACTAACCGGTATGTATTCTGAGGGAGACTTGAAATGTTAAGTTTTCTAGGGACTAGAAATCAACCAACTTTGTCAGCAAAAAAGTACAAATTGGGAACTTTATGTATTTAAGAAACGGGAAGTTTCATTGTCACTAAGGCCTAGTGGGGCTTATTTGTCTATCATTCTTAACTTTTTCCAAGTTACCTCAGGTACTTTTTAAGGTTCGACTACATAATTGGTCAAGATTGTTGTTTTGAGAGCAAATAAAATGACAAAACTCAGCTTGGGAATTTTCATGTACTTCATCTTGTTTAATAATTTATTCTGAGGTTTTAGACCTTTAAAAACACATACACTGCAGCGGTATTATAAAGGCCAGATTTCCACAGGTATTGATTTCACGTGTTATTAAATACTTAATAACAAAATGCAAGGGTCTGATAAACTCACATTCAGGACTGTGTTTTTAAGTCAAGTTTACATTTCCTTTGATTTGGAGATGTTATCCAAATCCATACATAAATTTTAAAAACCACATTTGAGGAAAAAAAAAAATGCTGCCTTATTTCCCTGATGTAAGGGTGGAGAAGAGAGCTATCTGCTAAGGCTTCCTCATTTGCCAGTGGCTGAGTGACTGGACCCTCTGCAAGAACACAGTGTATAACAGACAACACATTAGAAATTTTAAGTTAAAGCCAGAGGTAGTGACCCACTTCTACAATTCCAGCACATGAAAAAAAAAAAAAAAAAAAAAAAGGTCAAGAGTTCAAAGCCAGCCTGGGCTACATGAGACCATGTTTCAAAAAAACATCAATAAATAACATTTTTAAAAGTTAAACATTGACATTCAGCAACAGATGAAAGACACTTCAGGGCAGCTCGCTCTCTTACTTGGAAGCCTGATGTCATCAGTGTGCTAGTTTTGCTCTTTGGCAGGTAAAGGGAATTTATTGCGACAATTAATACTAAACATGTGTGTTGAAATTCCCCATGAAAAGAAGAATTGCTCGGTACTTGATTTGCTGCTTTACAAAGTGTTCTTAGAGCTACCATTTTAACTCCCTTAAACAAGCTACAAGTATTTTTAATGTAAACAAAGATCCATCACTTTAATTTTATTTTTTTCATCGTAAGTATTATTTTTTTTTTAAAACACAATCTCTGAAATGAGAGGGTTTTTCCACAGGGAGCAGCACCTACATTTCCTACATGCTCATTTTCCCTCTTCTTGATTTTCTGTGGCAATTCCCGGAGTCAAGCCACACTTCACTCTTATGACAAAAACTAAAAATCTTCAATAAACACACACTGGTTATGGTGACAATTTTCTCACATTTTTCCTTTCTTTTATGTTTTGTTTTTGTCTGTGGAGTCTAGGGAAATCTTGATTTTGGGGTGAGTCGTGTGGTATTTGAATGTAAAGAAAGCAGAGACCAAGATAAGGGAAGAAAAGGCTCTATAGGTCTTATGGACTACTGTCTGCATCAACTTCTCTTAACTTACAGATATTCATAAGCATAACTAATAACAGATAATCATGATCTGTGTGTGTCCCCTCTTTGGAAGTTCAAAGTCCTCTTACTGATTTAACTTAATTTCTCCTGCCAAAAAAAATTCTCAGCATTTTGAAGTTAATTTTGCCAAGTCACAAAACAAATCAGTTCAGTCACAGAGAGCAAGGCTGCCGATCTAGTACTGTTCTGGAATGAAAGGACACTTCACAGATACCCAGGATTTGTGGAGAGGAGAAATTATTAGTCAACGTGAAGACCTAGAGACAAGATGGAACCCGGATCCAGTGGTATGTTGCTGGAAGGTTTCCTCAGTTGTACCTAAGAAATGCCCTAATACTTATGTTAGGTGTGGTTGATGTAAGGCTTCAGTAAGAGATGAATGAGAAAGAAAAAGTTCATCGGGGCAGTGAGGTTGCAACCCCAGTGGAGGACAGGACATTTAAAACACATGTAACTACTGGATTCAGCCATTATTTAACAGGAACACTGAGGGCACATACATAGTCACAAAGATATAAGCAGCAGTAAACCATGAATCCACTCAGATTACCCCACTTTAAAGAAACCCTCTGTGGCCCATTTCAAATTTATTTTCAAACTCCGAAGGTGGGGGGAAATGGTACCAATCTGAGAGTGGGGTGGTTTGGGGGAGGGGCCACCAAGACACTCTGTTTAGGAGGAAGAAGGCTTATGAAACACTTCTTTAGTGATGAGGAAGGGAGTAACAGGTGGGTGTCATCTGCAAGTAACTTTAAAGAACACTGGAAAAGAAAACCAATTCCTTTATTTAGGAATGGGAGGGGGGAAGAACACATTGTGGAGAGAGCAAGAAATAGCAAGGAGGGACAGACAGCAGCCAACAGGACAGCCGGCTAATCATAGGTCTTTGCTTTCATGAAATGAGGAAATGCTTTTCCAACATTGCAGGAAACTCTGCTGGACCCTTACCCTCCAGCTCCCCTAGGTCACCTGGTGGGTAGAGGAAGTTAGATGGAAAGACACTACTGCGCGCCACCTCCAGACGCCAGATTGAAAGGTCCGGTTGACAACCACCGGAGAAATCCGAGAGGAAATCTGAGATCTGTGGTCTCCTGCGAAGATCAGGACTTGTTGGGGTGCAGGGAGTGAGGAGGTGGGGGGTGAGTCGAGTTCTCTCTGGGCATCATCCGGTGCAGGTGGCGGCCAGGTGGGGTGGCGCGGCGCGGCGGCGGTAGCTCAGAGGCTGCAGGCAGAGGGCGCGCGTTCGTTGCATGATGCAAGCTTACTTCCTAGGAAAAGAGTTCAGCTTCCAGGAGTTCTTCAGCCGCTGTGGGCGCAGTCCTCCAAAGGAGCGGGCACCGTGCAAGTCACGAGATGCCAGGTTCCTAGAGCAGCCAGAATCCCTCCATCGTGTCATGGCTTTCGGGGCTCCGAGCCGCGCTCCAGGCACTGACTTCAGTACCCGATTGAGGGAAAACTGCTGGAAGAGCTCCCTGGCCCTGGAGGGTTTACGGCTGGCCGCTTCCCTCACCGGCTGGGTTTTAATGAGAAAACAGTGAATGAGGCTGGGGAGCGAAGCGCCATGCTTTCTTGGCTCTACTAGTCCCTCTTCAAGTAGATTGGGGTTAAGACACCCTGGCGTGCGTGTGATGGCAGCAAGGGTGCCTGATTCCTTTGTGGCCACCTTACAGATACTCCCTGTAAAGAGCCATCATGCTAAAATTTTACTAGGGCACACACTTTTACAACTTAATCGGCAGTGTCTTTTCAAATGCGGGCAGTAGGACGCGAAGAAGAGGCGCACTCACCTCCTCCCTTGGCCACCCCTGTCCCTGTCCCGGAGGAACACTGCGCACAGCAGTTTGTTTGTACAGTGCTGCGATTTGTTTCCCGACTCCTTCCTCACCTATTATTCTCAGTTCGCCATGTTGGTTTGGATTATGTGGATTTTCACCCTCTGCTTTGACTAGAACAGCAGGACGTGGTTTAGAAAATGAAGAGAGGGGAGGGGGGCGCTGTGCGCATTCAGGGCTTCCAGTTTAATAACGTCACTTCAAGTTTGAAGCTTTATTTGCTGAACTGGTTTTGATTCCATCCACCCTCCACGTGCATGAGCCCAGGCTTTCAAAGGGGGAAAAGTAAGCTTTGGCTCACACTCTTAAAACTTTCCTGGGCAAGGCTTTCCCTACTAGACAAAAAAAAAAAAAAAAAAAAAAAGTCTGTAAACTTAAGAGGAGAAATAAACAAAGGTACACACCATTTTTTAAACTGTAGCTTTTAAGGATTTAATAAAAATTTACCCAGGTGATTTAAGTGATAAATATATTCTATATTGTTACATTATCATTGGCTTTAGAATCTCTGTGTTCCTCTCCATTTTTGTAATCAACTCATTTTATTTGCTTGCATGAGCATCCTTCATGGTGAACTACGTTTTAAAATGCTTTCCAAAGAAAACTCGTAAGAGAAAATAAAACTTCCTGGTGTTCGTGTGTGTGTGTGTGTGTGTGTGTGTGTGTGTGTGTGTTCAAACAACTACCTGACAGTAGACAGCCACAAACAGACCTGCAGAGTTTGAAATCAAAGGCACACAACTATCCAGTCCTTTGAACACATGAGCAATGGCTTCCAAGAGTGATAGATTAATGGTTTGGAAACTGTTGTGTTTTATTAATATCACAATACTGTTTTTTATTCTTGAAATCATTACAGCAGAATTCTTTCCTTCTTTTTTTTTTTTTTTTTTTTTTTTTTTTTTTTTTTGGAAGAGTAAATATTTAATCCCAGCTTTCTATATACCTAGAAGAATAATATAACAAACCTTTCACACCAATCAACCCTTTATTTGAAAAATGTGTGAAAAACTACTTGCACACTTGGTAAAAGCCCCTTACTGACCCTCAGTGGTGATAAAATCCAGATCTCTTAAAACAACCAAAGAGAGACACCCAAATCTGCTCTCAAGCTCTCTGAAGCAAGAACTAAACAGCAAGGTTTAGTAGTTATTGACTAATTTACAGAAAAATGTGCACGTTAAAACTAACGTTGGATAACTTGACAAAAAAAAAAAAAAAGAAACTCTTAAAAGTTAGTACTCTTCCAAGAAATGTACATTTGTCTGTACATCTAGTATTTATGCCAAACAAAACCAGTGGAAAATGACTCAAATCAAAGGTAGCCCACATCACAGAATTCTAAGTAAGTACTGTCTGTAAGAACTTATCGAGTTCTGGTGATTTGTGGAAAGTTTTATTAATACTTGCTTGAAGATTTTATGGCTTGGAAAATGTAACTTTCGAGAACATTTCTTGCTGCTTCCATTTCTATTGAAGTCACTAAATCAAATATATTGTAAAAATATGCTTTGCCTTAAAATCCTTTGCATATGTAACTAATTATTTGATATTTAAACATTTTGTATATTTTAGTTTAGGAAAAAAAATCTAAAAAGTTCCCCTAAAAAATTGAACATTTAGAGATATTTTTTAAGGAAGAAGTATTTTGAAATAGTATTAAAAGTATTTTGACCATTAAAGAAAATACAGGAATTTGAATGTTCAAATTGGGGTAATACACATTCAAGATAAAGAATTTCACGGAATAATTTCTTTAAATTTATATAAAGATCACGTTTAAACTACCACATTTTATACGAGCAAGGAACTTGATTAGATTAGCAAGCTGCTTGATTAGATTCAAGTAACAGAAAACTTTATGTGAAACTTTCTCAAGTTAGTAAACACTGGTAAGTTAGTAAACACTGACAAGTACTTTAAAAATATGATTACCTAATACTTTGAGCATATATTAGTTTTAATTTTCATGGAAACTTTCAGTTTTTATTAATATATGGAGAAGATAAATTTCTGTACAGTATAACGTGACTTAACATCTGGCTGTGGTGTTTTGTGTAGTCTTCATTTTATAGGTACAGTCACTCCTGACTTACACACATAACTTTTTACTTTAAGGGGAGAAAAAAAAAAACATTGTATCCATCACAGACTCAGTATACAAAAGCATACAGCTAAAAATGTTCATAGCTATAGCAGGGCTGCTTAGTCTGTCCAAATTCACTGTACTTGCTAGAATACTTATATTTTAAAGGGATTACCTTTTTTTTTTTTTTTTTTTTTTTACTTCTGACAAGAACTGATGTAAAAAATGAGGTGAGTGGAGTCTTAAAGTGAATATTTCCTCACTTGAATTTAATGATATCAATATTATTCTTTAGGAAGATATAAATTCAAAATGAATTAATTTCATGATCAATTTTGAGAAGTTACAAGAAGTTTCTTTTTTGGCACAATCAAAATGTTATCATAGCAATTCAGATTGTCAGTAAAAGCTTAAACAAATTTGCTGATAATCCTGTTAATGACCTAGGTCAAGTGTTAACTGTTGTGGGTTATAAAGCAGTGAAATTAAGGTTTCTTCTACCTTCAGGCAAACAGCACAGTTATAACCGTTGGGGGTGGGTGGAGGGGCAAGCTATTAGGAGAACTATTAAATTACAGAAATGTATAATGCATTCAATTATTTAGTCTAGCATGAAGAAATGCTATTAAAAGCAAATGTAAGCTCTTTTTTTTAAAAAAGCCTATAAAGATGACATGATAGCTTAGCTCTCTGTTAATGTTTCAATCACAGGGAGATTTTATTTGAGAGTGAGAGTGTATATACATTGAAGGTGATGTCAATTCAGAACAAATTTTCAAAGAGTAAATTTGTGATTTAAATATTTATCGTGTCAAAATTTGCCTACTGCTCCACGAGAAGTATATAGCACACATATGCAAGTTTTACTTTTAACCATCAAAAAGAAATCATGTAATCTTTCTTGTACTTAGCAGAGATTTATGTTAAAGGGAGACCATTTCAGAGACAGTGTCTCAGACACTACAGGAAAAGAGTGTCTCAGTAAGAAGTATGTAAGTCGGTAGACTGAGTTTTACTAAACTCTATTTTCAAAACTCTCATTTTTAGTGTAAATAATGCGAAGGGTAAATGTTAATCGAATTTGTGAAGTCTATTCGAGGGAATAAATTGCATATAATACTGAATACGCAGTCCAGACAGCCACGAGTATTTAGTATGTATAGAGAGTACTTCATGCAGTTCTAAAGTTGGCTGAACTAATGAAGGTTGATCACTTCACTCTGTATCAAGCTTTAACCTCTTTCAAAACTTACTGTTTGCCATTATCTGAGTCCCTGAAAGAAAGAAGCAGAATGAGCATAAGGCTGTTCCTGATAGAACTGTGCAGCACTAATTTTACTTTGAGGAGTAACTGATTTCCCAATGGAATTTTCTTCTTGTGCCATGTGAGTGGAAAGAACTGATTATTGTTAACAAAGTCTTTCCTGCCTTCTGTGTGGGTCTTCAGGCAAGGTTTTCAGTGATCCTCAGAATGATGCATCTCTATATTATCCAAACCATGGAGACAATGTAGCAGTTGGAATCACTTTATCAAAATCACATTAGAAAGTCACATAATTAATTGATGAACTGGAAAATTTACATCAAACTCTTAAGTTATTTTTCCTTATTGGACTCATGAAATTTCAATAGTTTCACTTATTCAACTCAATTTTTGTTAAAACTCTCATAAAGACAAGTTTCTTAACAATCAGCTCAATGGCCTGGTTTTGTTCTTCCAATTTTGTCACTGTCTATCCTATGATAGATAGGATAATGCGCTTTAGTAAATACGTTGTTGCAGGTTTTCTGTTGTTTTAAAACATGTTAGGCATAATATTTTAAGTATAATTTATTTTCTTATATAGAGAGAGTTGCTTATATAGTTTTCTATATAGCTTCTTATATAGCTTCAGTTTTCAAAATACTGATAAAAAAAAGAAAGCTGCATTAACTGGTTCACGTTATCTTACCTCTATAGGAAAGCTATGTTAACTGGTCTGCTTTATCCTAACTCTATCTATGAGTCCAGCTTACTTAATTAGAGGAAATGCATGGAAATTGTGGCACAGATCAGGAATTTTCACTTCCCATATGACTCAACTCAACTGCTTAGTGCCATGATGTTTGATAAATGTTTAAAGTATCATTAAAGTATTATCTAACTTAAACTAATCATTTTAACTTTTGTTTTAGCCTGGTAAAGATAGTGAGACAGTTAGCCATATGATAATGTCTGGAAAGACTACTCCTATGAACAATAGATACGTAAATCTTTCATCTAAGCAAATTAAATACTATATTAGTTTTATAAGTATTTTTACCATTATAGCTCTATGAGGTTAATTTATACATGACTATTTACATACAATATTCAATAACACACATATAAAGTGGTTTAATAGCAATTAAGATTTAATTATACTTATTGCATTAAATTAATATGCATTGCTTTTATAAGAGTATGAATAAGATTAAGGGTATTATAATTATAATTATAATTTAAAGTGTGAGTAAGTTGAGCACAAATGTAATTTCATCTCTATCCTGCACACCACTAATTCAGTGAGATCACTGTCTGGATAGTCCATACACATTCTATTTGGAAAAAGACAACTCAGCAAAAAAAAAGTGCCAGTTATATTATATTATATTCTAGTTATTGTTAGTATTTTAATATATTGAGAAAATATTTTCAAACAATTTATCATACTGCTGTGTTATTCTTGCACAGCTGACCATTCAAGATGACCGTTCTTTCAAGGAGAATGACTGACGATCATTTTAAAGTGAACATTTTAATTTGTATTACTACGAAGTGATTTGTGGAAAAGATGAGTTTTCCCATCTCCACGATGAAAACAAAAATCTATTTCTCTATTGGAAAACAAACAAAAATTAATAAATCCAGCCAGACTGCAGACTGATAAAGGCAGCCAAGGCACTAAGGAAAGAAAATTAAACTGTCCCATTAGCATGAAAGTGGGTCACCAAACATGTGAAGCAGTCTTTGTACTAATGGGTTTACATACATTTTTTTTCACAAGGGCATAAGCATAATGTATACAACACTGGCTCTACAAAATATTTTTAATTGGGAGTTGCACAGTTACTGTCTTCCCTGTGCATCAGCTGCTCTCTATTGTTGACTTGCCCGATCCAATTCTAAATGTTCAAAATCATTAAGAGGAAATAAAAGTTGTAAGTGTTGCTGCAAGGCAATCAATTATTCAGAGAAGTTGCCTTAAGAGTTTGTATTCACAAATCATTAGAACTAGACAATGAAAAGTCTGCAAAAAAAAAAAAAAAAAAAAAAGGATGATGAGTCTGCTCAGTACACATGAAAACAAATATTCTTAAAATTAGGTTTACACTTTGATCCATTGAGAATCCAGGGATGCCCGTTGCACGGACAATAATTAATCCAGCGTCAAGGAAATGCTGTTAGCTACTCATGAGTGTTCTTTCTAATTTGCTATTCTGTTATTTACTGTATTATTTACTACCCAGGAGCTATTCATCAATCAATCATTAAATGCATTCTCCTATTTGTATGAAAGGCCTTTTTAAAACAGAACCCAACTTAAGCTCACTGTATATCCCTTCAAACATCACTGCTGTTAATGTGGCATGCATATGCTGCCCATGAGAACCAGTATCGCTGAGCACAGCATCGCCCGGCGGGATCCAGAGCACTTCAATAAGGCGGTTGTAACATAAACATAAGCACACACGCGCTCACTCAAACACATCGGATGCAACGAGCCCCGCTCCCTCTAGTCCATTCATAAATGCCAAAGGGTCTAAGCAAGAACAACCTGTCATTATCTTTAAAACACACCGCGGGATCTCAAGAGAGGCTAGCCTTTTCTTTGAAACTTCTCAAAGAACCACATGGTCATAATTAGAAAATAAAATACTGCCTTGGCTATTTGGCAATTAACAGTCTGGGTTGTAAAAAACCGGAGGGTTTTCTTTCTTTCTGCTTCAAATTGGCAAATGTGGTAATCACTGGAATCGCTATCAGATTAAAAACAGATTTTTTTTGAAGGTTTCTACAATCCCAAATCATCTCTCAAAAGTGTTTTGGGATTGCTACTGGGCAAAGACAATCTTTTCCCTGCCACTCCTTTCTGGGCATCTCCGGGAGAACCGCGCGGGTCCTGGGGCTGCGGGCTCCGCTCCGGAGCGGCGCGGTACCTGGCTTACCTTCGTTGGAAGGCTGTGGGCTCAGTTCCCCGGAGCAGCTGAGGACGCAGCAGCCGAGCAGGACGAGGATGGAGAGGTGACAATCCATGTTGCTGGTGCACCCGGCAGTGAGAGGAGCATATCTCTACGAAGCATGCCACTGATGTGAGGGGGAGCGCTCTGATTGCTGGAGAAGTTACCATGCTCCGCTCGCAGTCTGATGTCAAGTTTGACACTGGAGATAAGGAGGAGTCTGGCTGCCTTTCTGCGAACCCCGCTCGGGGACTTCGCTGGGTCCTAGTGCCGTCGCCAGCGGGCGCTGAAGAGGAGCAGGGCAGCCGGTGGCTGGCAGCCAGCTCCGTTCCAGGGAGCTGAGGAAGAACGCAGTGGGGTGGAGGTCGAAGGTGTTGCCAGTGGGGTAGGAAAGCCAGAAGTTGTGCTGGGACAGTGACGAAGAGTCTTGGGAACCATCCCGTTTTCACTGAAAGGCGGCTATTTGTTTGCTATTCTTGATCAGTTGTCTACTTCTGAAAGATTCCCTATTAGAGGTACTGTGAGTTGAAAAGAAACTAACGTTCAAAAAAAAAAAGTAAGTGGGAGACATTCGTTTAATTATTGTAGAATTACAAGGGCCATTAATTACAATTATCGCTTTACTGTGTTGAATGTGATCACAATTCTCTTAATGATTCAGCAAGACAAAAGTAGCCATCCTAGATCAGAAAGTCTGTTTAGTCCACCACATGGTATCGGGCTGTTAAAGGCATTTGAGACAGCAATTTCAGCTCAAACAGAGAGTGCACAGTCAGGTTCCCAACAGTGGCAAATAACCATTACCCTCCCAGGACAGTAGCATCCTAGCCAAAGCAGTAGCTTGAGAGCACCACCCATTCCATCGGGTGCTGGGTTAGTAATATAAATCCAAGTTTGAGTGCTGAACAATCAATGTCCCTGCCTACAACCAGCTAGCAATCGGACTTTTCTGTTCTTTGAGACTCAAAGCGTAAGTCACAGCTCCCTGTTCAGCCTTCCGGCTGCCACTAATCTGGGAATATGTGGAGACTGCTCTTTTAACGTTGAAAATCCAGTGGCTGCTAGAGAATAATGTTCTTGGACTTCTCTAAATTTACTTTGTGCTATGCTTAGAAACAGTCTCACGCTGAACAACCTAACTGCATTCTACTTCAGCTATGCAGTTTTTGCAGTTTATACTTTAAGATCTCTTTTGAATTATCTTTGAAATAGGTCCCAGAAAGTGATTCCTCATCAACGCTCTCTCCGCCCATCCATGTCAGCCTATGCTAAAAAGAAACAAGATGATTTCCTTACAGAGCTTCAAAAGAGTAAACTAGATCGACAACATTAAAGCCAGTGATCAATGTTAGAGCTCTGAGAAGGGAGACTAAGGTTTTAAGGGTCCTGATAATAAGATATTTATTCCACAAGCACTACACTTTCAATGACACTTGAATTTAGGCTAATGGCTTCTGATACTGTTTGTTGACTGGTGAAGAAAGTTTGGGTTGAAGAAGCCCGATGGAAGAGACTGATCCTGCTTACTCTTCCATGAGAGACTTACTTATTTGTCTCTCTAACTCCTTCTCACATTAGGCCACCAGAGGCTGTTGAACCCACCTGTGCTAAACCTGTCTCCACTGAAAATAAGGGTTACTGACAAGAAAACAGGGATAGCTGGAATCTGCTCACAATGTTTGCAGTTCCACCAAAATAGTTACATTGCTTCACAACTGGATATGATGTTTGTTTCCCGGGCATTTGAAAGAAATGGCATTTATTTCAGATTGCAATGTAAAAGCATTGGGAAAGGTCATGATGATGCGTGGGTCTTTATGAACAGGAACTTCCTTTCCTCTCGCTATCCCATTATTTCTCTTTCACATCTAAAGTCTAACAACCTCTTCTGATGGCAAAAAGGGCATCCATGTTTGAACAATGTTACAAGTGGGTAAAAACGGAATTTAAAGCAACACCTGGGCCAGGCACATGATGTAAGCTACCTAGGATTTCTCAGTTGTAGACTCTAATCCAAAAGACATCAGAAAAAGAGAAGTTCTAGAACTGAGACTGTAGCACAGTTGGTGGAGTGCTTGCATGAGGACCTGGGTTCTATCCCCATCATTACAGAAGCAGGGTGCATAGCACAGCACTTGGTGGATGGAGGAAGAAAAAACAGTTTAACTTCTCATTACACAATGAATTAGATGGCATCCTGGGCTGCATGAAACCCTGCCTCTAAAACAAAAAAGGAATGAATAGATGAAAGAAAGGAAGCAAGAAAGGAAGGAAGGAAGGAAGGAAGCAAGACAGAAAGAAAGAAAGAAAGAAAGAAAGAAAGAAAGAAAGAAAGAAAGATAGATCTATAATTTCAGGACTATTTTAGATAGATGTGGAAAAAAATGCAGGTCAACAGACAGAAGAATAGAAGAATAAGTAAGATGGGAGTGTCCTCTCTTGGGCTTCTCTGGCTTCTCACTAGCAGTGGGCTCAGTTGCACATTTCAGGGTTGTGATGATGTCCATGGTTCAAATTTACCATCTGTGGTGAATGAGAATGCTTAGCTCTCCCACACCACATGACACATCCCTGGCTTAACACAGTCATGACAGTGGATTCTTGCTCTAGGGGTGTTGAAAGGTGGTGAGTGTAAAAGTTTAATACTTAAGGAGAGTTCAGAAGACACTGTGAGTAGGCCGAAGGAGCATAAGCAAAATCAGAATGATGTCCAGTTGAGGAGGAAATACTGTTAAAATCCTGACATGCATGGAGCACAGCGTATTTTAGTCAGGAAGAGTGATAGCATCAGAGGACACAAGGAAAGCCAGAGTGGACAGTGGCTGAAATATTATCCATAAGGCAGACTTAAAATGGTACAGAAGTTTCCATGCCACAAGTCAACGTGTTTGCAACCTATTCTAGGCTAAAGAGAAAAAGTAAAACAAAAATCAGAGAAATAAACTGATCATGTCTGTGGTTTAGGAAGTTATTACAGTCTCAGGATAAGCCAGGGCTGTGTCACGTGGTGTGGAAGGGCTGAGAATCCCCACTGAAAGCCACCTCTTCTTTCCATCACAGATAGTGAATCTGAATCAGGGACATTGTAACCCAGAAATTTGTGACTTGAACCCACTGCTGGGTGAGAAGCCAGAAAACCCCAAGACAGGAACTTACATCAGAAGTAACATATAAAGCTGAGGACAGGATGGGACTAGGATCTATCAGAAGAATGAAGACCTATCCTAGTTGGGGAAGAAACTACTTTTTTTTTTCCCAAGAAAAACAGAGTTAGCCACCCAATTTAGCAGTTGGAGGAACATTCCTGAAGGAGACAGCAATTGAGCTATATCTCAGAATGGAATTATCAGTGGGTTAACAATAAAATGTGCTTCAGACATGGAGTTACCATGAAAAACAAGCTTCCTAGAGGAAACAGACTTCTGTTATTAGAACAGATGAACTGATGTCAGAGATCTGGGAGAGAAGAGAGGGGACAGCTTGGAAAAATCCTGTCATCGATTCTAAGAATGCTAGGTAGCTTGGACTGTGGGGTGATTTGTGCTAGAAAAGTCTTTGTCTGCACTTTAAAAACTGGAAGATTGTAACAGAAATAGGCACAGCAAGAGGCGGTGATACACCAGCACTCCTTGTGGATGACATAGTTGATTGACACTGCAAGTCACATGAAGAGCTTCTCATTCAAGCCGGTCTACAAGCATTGGCTTGGTTCTGCAGTCTTTGGGTGAGATTTTGACACTAATACAGGCTATCATTTAGGGATAGTGTAAGTGTTACATGGTAGTTAGGATGTTCGAAAGAAAGGGTTACCCTTTTGGCTGACATATTAAAACATTTAGTACACTTTATAAAAACGATCAAATCACTAGCCAAAGTGCAGTTTAAACTGTATGATCCTGAGCAGTAACAGAACTTTAAGCCACACAAACATAAGTGAAAAAAAAAATCTGGCAAAACTTCACAATAGTTTTATTTTAAGAAATGAGAGATACTGGTGTCTATGCAGCCTTTTAAATTCTTATGTGAATATAAAAAAAAAAAGATTTGAGGAGAGAAAATGGTGGAGACCGTTAATGCTAAGCTTAATTGGAATAACCTGAGAGCAAGTCAAGGGAAGTGAACTATCAGGGGATAGAGACCTTACCTGGATTATTCTCTTAGCAATTATGGGTATCTAAAGATATTCAGGTATATATGTGTAAGGGAAGGTTAGTCAGGGGGATCAGTCGGCTGAAGATAAGCTGTAGCAAAGACCAATCTTCAAGATCTCAAAGCAGAAATGGGAACACGGAGCTAGAAGAGATAAACTCATTAGAAGACTAGACGATTGAAAGGTTTCACAGACGTGCGCGATTCTGAGAAATGAGTGACTACTGGCTGTGACAAATTTTATGATAAACCCTTGCTTCTGTCCTGTACTTTGCTACTGTGGCCAAAGTCACCGTCCTCCTTTGACTATTGGCCTTCTCTTTTCTAGATATATGCAAAACAATCCCGAGTATGGTGACTCATATTGGCTGAAGACACCTAACCTAACAGATGGACAGTTGAGAAACTCTGCACTGGGCATGTTCTGATTCCAGGGCTTGTACTGCTTTTTACTCATCTTGATATTTGTGACATTGTCCAGACACACATCGCGTCTTTTCTCACTTTTTAATGATCTTAAATATTTCATTTGCTCTTAGTGTTCACACACAGAGAGACACACACATGCACGTACACGTGCGTGCACACAGGCACACACATTCACACACATGCACAGATGACACACAGACACACACAAGTGCACATACACACAAACACACATGCACACACATATTGGGGACTACAATATTATATTCAACATATGTACATAATCAATATATGCCATTTATAATTTCTCTCTTGTCATATATCTTCAGTTCTGGGTTGGAAATATTCATCCTCTTTCTGGTCACTTTGAAAGAGACAATTAGTGGGATGTGCTGTACTTACAACATTGTATATTGAAATTCCTTTAACCTTTGATCTTCCAGTTTCCCTTATATTTCTTCTCACTCTTTCTTATTACTGCCTTCCTATGCCAGCCTCCTGACTTTCAGCTCCTATGTAACAAACTTATTGTTGCCACAAAACGTTAACAACCTGCAGTGGTGCATTTCTGTCTCATTTCACTTAGCACGATGTTTTCTTTTTCTATCCACATCATCACAAATAACACGGTTTAAGCCTTTTTGGATCTGAATATTATCCTATTGTGCATATTTCACACATTTTTTAAAAAAATGCACTCATTCATTATATAACATCTCAATTTAGTCTACGTCTTGGCTACTACGAATAGTTCTGTACTAAGCATGCACGTGCAGATAGCCTTTGACATAGAGATTCATTTCCTTCCAATGCATACCTAGTAATAGGATGGTTGAGTGGCACCAAGGTTGCTGATGGTGGCAGTAGAGATGTTGTTAAGTGCAAACTTTGCATGTTGGATCTCAATAAGGCAGTGACTAGAAGGTGAGGCAGGAGAAGCAGTGTTATGAGCTTACCCGACCAGGACTGCAACAAACTGATGGACAGTACAGTGGACTAAAGCATTGGGAACCATGGGTTCGATTTAGGGCATGTTAAGATTGAGTCAGAAGTTTTGAGGGAAGCAAGAGCATGAACTGAAACTTAGAAGGTGAGTGGTAATTATGAATAGCTTAATTTCGAGAAAGAAATTTAATTTCCCCAGCAGATCACATACAGTGAGGGGAAATGAGGCCTCTGAATGGAATTCTGATAAAATAAAATTACTCAAAATGCTAAAGGAGGCTGAATTTATTAGGGTAAACTGGAATATATATCATAAAGGAATGGTAAGGAGAGTGAGTCAGAGGAGTCAAGAGAGATGCAAACTCCAGGAAGGGAGCAACCAACCAAAAGTAAGGGGAAGGTTCCTCTAGGCTGAAAGGAAAATCGCTTTTGTAGTTAATGGACAGAAGACCAAGAATCTCTTCCTAGACTAGGTTTTGAGATGCAAAACACCTCACAGACTATGTTTTCTTAAAGAAGGATAAGACACCAGGGACTCCATTATGTTGTGGGGTCTCCATTATGCTTAAAGGGTGAAAAGCAAATGTAGAGAAAGGATCTCAAAGAATGTGCCGTTTTGCAAGTAAAATATAGAAAATGATACTTGCTGCAACCTTTACAAGAAGCTTTGGAAGAAAGGCTTGATGGGAGAATGCTTCCTGAGAGACAATGTTTTGTGGATCTTTTTCTTTCAGAAAGATGTGGGGTTCGGTTTGGTTTTTAGGATGTCAGCATATGTGGTACAAATTAATTCACTTTATTGTAACCTTAATATCCATCAGATTAGTGTATCTTGAATGTAAACATTAAAGTTATTAGTCAAAAAAATTAATCTGTCTGGATTAATTGAAAGAACAAATGCAAATATAAATTAAAACTGTTTCACACAATTGTAAAACTCTCAAAACAGGAGTGTAAAAAAAATATAACTATGATTTTCTTGGTAGGAGTCACACGTATTCTTACATTCATTTGCTTTTTAAATTACCTCTGAAATACGCTTTCACCGTTTGAAGCAAGCTAACAAGCTTTATTTTCAGTTACTGCTTGGTCTTCAGTTTCTCTGGCCAAAATACCACCAAAACCAACCAAACAAACAAACAATCAAACAAACAAACAAACAGTAGTTCATTGTAAAAACCCAAGAAAATATAAAGCCTCAAAGGAAACTATGAGCTAGCATGTGGTGAGAGAGGAAAAGGGGTTGGCGTGGAGCTTATGTACAGTCTCCATGCAGGCCTGTATGTGGGAAGTGATCCATGAAAACAGACATATGCATCCATATACAGTCACTTGTCATTCACAGAGATCTTACATGTATTGGATGGGATGCTATCCATTAGGCCTCTCCAGGGAACATCTGTGCAAGGGCAGGATTGGCTGTACCAGATACAGCAGGATTTGTAATCCTGCTTTGCTCACAAGCTCCTTGTGGTGTCTGCAACAACCATGACAACGTTGACAAAGTTCTAGCTTATTTCTTGTTATATTTACAGGCAAGTAACACCGACATGACAAAAAATGGGGGAAAAGATAAAATATGGCTTGATAAATTAAAAACCTATCTCCACATAAGCCTGGAGATCAACCTGTTGTTGCAGTAAAAAAAAAAAAAAAAAAAACAATGCTCTCCCATAATCCTCTTGTTTTGAAGGTATGTAACTAGGACCACACCATCTTTATTGTGAGCTGGTATTATTATTGACAAAATCATTCTATATACTTTCTCACTTACTAAACTGAATTATCATGATTGTTTCTGATTTTTAATGTATGAATCATCTTTTGAGTATCACATGTCCTTTAAGGAGAACATAAATACCTACCTTTTATAAGAGAAAAAAACACTACCTTGCATAGTTACACATGAAAATCTATTTTATTTTATTGCAGATATAATTAACATGTGCTCATAAATGTTTGACAATTTCTTTTAAAACACCTACACATGTATTAAGTGGTCAAATTTCAATGATACAAGGAGGTTTTCAGGGTTAGTAAACGTGAGAACACCATTATTAAAAGAAGCTGAGAGCCAAGACAAAATGACATTGAATTTTCAAGTAACAGAATGTTTTTGTAAAGCTAAAAAGAAAAAAAAAAAACCCAAAAAACAAAAAATCCCAAACAAACAGACATACAAGCAAACCAACCAGTATGTCTTATCAATTTATTTTAGGTACACAATGGCATTTCCATTTTCTCCATACTGTATTCCTATTCAGTAAAGAAATAATAGTAATTTGTTTCTGAGTGCTACAAAAGGGGATACATTAATGACCCAGGTAAAAATCAAGGTGCATTCAAAGAATTTTCTCTCATCAAATATGGGAAGGCAGACTTGTGAAATGCTCCATAGTGGTACAGAGAAATTGCTCTACATGTGAAAAATACATTCCTTCAATTTTGTCTTCTAAGTACCTGGTAAGCCTGAACATAAAATAGTATTACTCAATACAGAATAATTAACCGATTATGTGCTTGTCTAACCACAGCCATTAATTCATCTGGGAACCAGAGAAGCAATCCATAGCTAGCTAAAAAGCTCTCATTTCAACTGCATTAAACGTATGTGATTTTTCACGGATGCTCCGGTTTCCACAAGTGTCCATGCAACCTCACCTGCTTTTCCAATTTGTCTCCTGGACTATACTCTGGGTCACTGATCCCTATTATGTCATGTCAATACAGTGGCTAAATGATGATAAATAATTGAATATGTGACAGGAAATCCACATCTGAATGTCAATCATCCCAGGCACTATTTCCCCAACTGAAGGAAGAGTTACTTTTGCTTCAGATAGAGGTGTTTATACCTCTAACATTTTATACACCCTTAATAAAAAATATATATTTTTCAGAGATTATTGTAATTTAAAGAACCTGAAATTGAAAAACCTGTTGATGTACAAATAACTGAAAGTATTTGTTTTTAGAAAAATATTAGTATGCCTTTCACATTTTAATGATAGTAGTGAAAGAATTGGAAATGTGGATGTTATACTTTTAGCATTTCAGCTGCATAGGACTTGATGTTTATATTATTTATTTAATTTATACATTTCAGATAGTCTGTCATTTTCAAGTACATGCTTGAGTAAAGCCCCAAGAAGATGACCTTTAAGTTCTGCTTCGACTTTAAATTTATCATTCTAGTGTTCAGAAACTAGACTACCTCTACAAACTAAACACTCACCCAGGCAGTCTGTCCATTAAAGGTTCCAGTTAACCAAATGAAAGAGCAGTACCATACTCAACCACTTCCTCCAAGATTTTTATTGTTAAAGCCTTAACTTGGGAAACTGAGGGGAAGCACGGCCTCCACTAGAGGGCGACGGAGAGGCAGTATCCACTGCCACTGAAGCCTCAGGTGTTCGGACCCATACAAAATCAGAGATCACTGAGAGGCTATTGGAGAAAACAGCAAAGATTTATTTGTTGGTTCAGTTTTACTAATTTTGAGTTACGTAAAAATTTTAAAAGTTTCCAAATATCAATGCAAATCTATGAGTTCTGTCTAATCATCTAATCTTGTTCTTCTCTGGCCTAGATACTAGTTTGATATCATCTTGGTTACAGAATTAAGAAAGTCAAAGTCACATTTGAGTCTTGGTCCAGGGAAATCTAATGCTTTCTGCACTAAAAAGCGCCTAAACGGGTGGTACATTGTCTCTGTTCTCAATTTCCTTGAGAGATAATGTTTTTCCACTAAAACATTTAATCAGAATGACATGAATGTAAATTTGCAGTCTACTAAAATTAGCATCAAAATAAAAATGTGGTTTTTGGTAAAAGGGGAGAAAATTCGATAAAGCTAAGGACGAAATAAGTACAAACCCAAAGGAGTCATTGCTTAAGTTCTTTCCATGGAGAGACAACAGGAGGACTGTGGCACTCACAGAGACCTTCTCCTCGGAAGCAACAGCGGTCAAGATGTTACAGAATCTTACTGTAGTCCTTTATGTTACAGTGGTACAGACATCTTTCAGAAGGAAGAAACAAAACAAAACAAAACAAAACAAACAAACAAACAAAAAACCCAAGTAGAAGCATGCTTGCCATTCTTGTGACTTGGTTCCATCAATTAAAAAAAAAAATTATTCTGGCATGCTTTTCAACCACGACATGGAGCATAGATTGGGTAGATCTAGAAAAGTCCTTTTAAGAATGATTTTAAAGAGAAACAAGCCAGCTAAGAATATTAGTGACTAATTTAAATCAATTAATTGATAAAACATGTGAAACTATTTCAATTTATTATAGAATTCTGCCTTTATCTATCCTTTAGACCTTCAAATAACATGTTAGCACATGGTCCATGATATTTAAGAGTTTTTGTTTAGCAGTATTCTAACCCAAGATTTTGTTTGATGGGGTGTTATTCTTTACATATGAAGTACTATGCCAAACTTCACATATATCGTATTGTGTTAAGATAAACCTAGTGAAGTCCAGAGTTCTTTACTGTTAGAAATATAAGAGCCTCACAGGAGTAAAAAGGAAATTCCCTGATCACCTGTGACCAAAATTTCTGCCAAAAAAAAAAAAAATACTTCATCTAGGACACCATACAATTAAGGAAGTGAAGCACATGTGCCAAAAAAACAAAAAAAAAGTTCAGTCTGGTTATGTTTACCATTTTCCTCACAGCCTCCACAGCAGTGTCTGACACATAGTCAATCGACAATCCAGTTTTCAAGAGCAAGTGAATGTATAATTCAAATTCATGATAATATATTTAAAGTATATTTGTACTGTTTTGTCGCTTCCCAGAGTATTTTATTTTTAAATTAGGTATCTATGCAAGTGTCTGCTTTTGGTTTTGTGTATATGAGCACAATATCTGCAGAAGCTAGAAGAAGGTGTTGGATTCCCTGGACCTGGAGCTATAGATGGTTGTGAGCCATGTGATGTGAGTTCTGAGACGCAAACTCTGGACCCAGGCAGGAACAGCAAACATTCTTATTCACTGAGCCATCTCTCCAGCCCTGGGTTTTGTTACTTTGAGAATTCATTTAATGCTTGACTTCAGTCCTGCACTTATTTGCTTAGCTTTTAGTTTTCTTTTTTAAATGCTTTAACATAGTCCAGAAATGTAGGCAAAAGAAGACAATAGTATAGCCATAAGAAATTTAATCTTATTCCATAGTATTTGAGTAAATGAACAAATTACTTCAACTATGAAAACTTTAAGTCAGTAAATTTATATCTCTCCTTTAAAAACACAGATAATGTTTCTGTATATGCATTTAATTTACTCAACATTCTTTATGCTAATGTGTTATCATTTATGACACATTGATTTTTCATATGTAGGAAGCAAAATTGCCATTTAACAAAAGTATGCAAATATTTTCCACTTGCTATTGTTCTAGGACTTTTTTTTTAAATCTTTGAAAGCAATAATTTATAATCTCTTCCCAAACAGAATGAAGAGCATCTTGTATAGTTAAGCTTCTATCAACCAAGTCCGACCTCAGACAGAGAATTCTAGGCCACATGTAAATAATAAGAGGCTAACTATTATGTATGTATATGCTAAATATATGCAGGCATAATCATTACATCATCTAATTTCAACTTTTGACTTTCTTTAAAAATTTAATAGGAATGGGGGAAAAAAGACTAAGAACAGTACAAGGTTTCTGTGAGTCAGAAACTCCTCTGTAGGATATGGTAGTTAAAGGACACATGTGTGTCAGGGGAAATAGCATACGACACCAATAAAGGACTACAAACTGTTGACACTGAGTGATCACATCAGACAGTGGGATCCACCAATGGTGACCAGTGTACCCTTCTTTTACAGACGTGGATGGGAGATGGGCTAGGAATGTGTGAAAGCAAGAAATGGGTGAGAAATCTCTGTGCATTCTTCTTAGTCTTGCTGTGAGCCTCAACTAGTTCTAGAAATGACTTCATAAAATTATTTTAATGCCTACAAGGTCTAGCTTGCAGTTTTATATTACCACAGGTTATACTCATCAAAGAAGCACAGATATTCAACAAATTAACTACATTTTACAATAAATATGAAACATTTCAGCATAGAATGGGAAGAATATAACTGGAACATTTTGGTTTTGGTGAAAGTCTGATTGGCAGGTACTTCATTGATTGATAGCTACTAGCTACATGTATATGTATATGGTATGAGAAAGCATTTAGATTATACTTTCTGATTGATATCCAATTTCACGACAATTGTTAAACTGCATTTCTGTATTCACTTAATTATCGTGTAATTGTTGTAACAAAATCTCTACAACATAATTTTTCAATTTTTGTTTTTTTTGGAAGGCAGGATCTTCAGATCTATAGTTTCACCAATACTACTCCATCTTAATAAAAATCTTCATATCAGGTTATTTTCAAACTTTTAACTTCCATTTAAAAGTTGGTGACTCTAAATCACTTGTGGTTATATAAATTATTTATATTATATTAATATTTTCAGAAAACTACATTCATGGAATTTTATTGCAATTATAGTGACAGAAGAGTTGCTTCTTTGTGATGTTCCCTCTTCTAATCTATGAACGTGGAATTCCTGACTGGTGTCCTCTGTAATGTCCACCAATGCTGTTCTTATCAACATCCATGTAAATAACTTTCCCATCTTTTGCCAAGTTTCTTTTGGTAATTTTGGTTTCTAGTGCTAATATATACATCTTCTTTTCAACTTATATAAAGACTTAACTATTTGTTTCTATTCACTTTGTATCTTTCAGCCTTGAAAAATTTATTAACTGGTTCAAGTAGTTTTGTATGCTTCTTATGATTTTCTGTGTACACAGACTATTATCTGTCAAGAGAGTTGTTTTGCTTTCCTTTTCAGTTGTGCTGTGTTTATTCTTAATCTTCTTGATGCTATGACTACAAACTCTAGAATAATGTGGAACAGAATTAATGAAAGTGTTCAATTTGTTCTTAGTTATTTATGTTTCAAGGAAAAGACTTAATAAAGAGAGTTTTCCAAAGAAATAGAAGAAATAAATAACATACATGTGTGCTTTCATGTTCATGTGTACACACATGCACACACACAGGTGGTAATGAACAAAATATAAATCTTCCCTATATGATTATATAATTTATAAAATGTATAATTTGCATAATAATATTAATGAAGTGACTATGCAGACATATAATACATTGACTAAAGAGACCCTGAAAAGATAATGAAGGCTGTCTGACTGAAACTGTGAGACTCTACTACTCACCTGGAGCCCTCTTACAGATATGTGGTAAAGTAGTAAGAAGTTCCTGCTTGAAGCTGGACTTCTGCAGATCCAGGAAAACTTATTTGCTGGACTTCAAAGGCAGTCTGTAGTGGAGCAAGAGAGAGATGATACTGAAGATGGAGTCTCAAGATTTTTCTGCTGAATCCTTTTCTGCTTGATGGGAAAGGGCTGGTATTTGTTTTTTATTCAGTCCTTCTACTAGATAATCCATGTGGAAAGGAATTAGCTTTACTCAATATCTACCAATTTAAATGTTAATCTCTTCCTAAATACCACAGAGCTGTAACACAGCTGAATACCTTCTTGCCTAACTGATTTAATAAATAAAATTATTTTCTAAACTACTAATAATGATGTTAACTGGACACCTTTGTGGTTACCTTTCTTCAGATCAAATTACTTTTTTTACTCCTGAAAGGGAAATGGTTTTACTGTGAATGAATGTTGAAAGTTGTCATATGCTTTTTCTTCTCTTGAAACAATTACATGATTTCCATCCCTTATTCCAATATGAATTAGCCTAATTGATTTTTAATGTTAAAATCTCAGCATGGTCATGGTCTATTATTTTTAATACAGCTTTGGATTCCACTTGCTAATGTTTTATATTGACTCCTATTTATACAGTCTGAATCATACCGACACTGTTTTTATAATTTCTGTTTAAGGTTATTCAATAGATGTTAAGACAATCAAATGAACTCTTTCTCTTTTAATAATGCTAATATATAATATGATGAAGGTTTAGCAGGTTTGATCAAGTAAATATTTGCCTCCAAAACTTCTTTCTGGGTAAATTTTGAAGAAGAAATCATGTTTATAGAATTGCCTACTTTTCATTTTATTTTATTCCCATTATGTTGTATTTTATTTAGTTAGTTTTGAAAGAGGATTTTAGTCTGTATCCCCAGCTGACCTGAAACTTTCTATATTGACTCCACTAGCCCCATAAAGATCTGCCTGCCTCTGACTCCCAAGTGCTGGATTAAAGGCGAGCTCCATCCATCATGCCTGACATTTCTTTAGTATTTAGTTGATCCCTCTCAGCAGTATTTTTAAATTCTTATTTCAATTATCTCTTGTTTTTGTGTTAATTACAAAGTGTCACTTCAAATTTTCTATTTATACTTTAACCATTATTTTGTTCACATTCTAAAACAAATTTAAAATATGTCTATTTCACATAAATTCTTGACATATCCACTGACACCACACACACACACACACACACACACACACACACATATTAGAATTTATTGTACACATTGTTAGTCTTCGAGCAGCAATAATTTTTCTGAAGTATTTCTTTTCAAACTTATTAGAGCTGTTAACATTTTATAGCATGCTCCACTGAGAAATTTCTAATGGCTTTATCAGGTTTAAAAAATCCCTAAAAGCCACTTTCCTTGTATGACTTTTATGAACATTTTCAAAATTTACCCAATGTGAATAGCAATATTTTACGACAGTTTTATTATCATTTCTATCATTCTATAAGTTAGTAGATCACAAATATAATCACAAAATATTTAGTAACCAAAAAAGGAGATTTGCAAGTTTTTTTTACATAAACTTTTCTAAAGTTTTATTAAAATATCAAACTTTTATTTATGGCTTGTGGTATTAGAAGGTGGCACGTCCATGAATCTAGCATCAGCTTCCAGAGAAAGCTTTTCGTTAGCCTTGCTTTTGGGAAACTCATTAGAGTATCTGAGACAGAGAAAGAGGAACTCAAAACCAGTTTGTCAGTAGTGTACCACCCTGAGAGTGAGATTAATCCCCATCCAAGAGAAGAGCTCTCATGACCTGAACAGTTGGATCACTCTTCATTGTTACAAGGACAAACTTAATGAGAATCCAGAGGGAACATTCATAGTCACTATGAGGTACCAAGTTTTCTCAGTGAAACACTAACATGCACATAGAGCTTTCTTTATACATGGATGGTGATAAACATTGGGAAAGACATCAATTACGTGTACACGTTGCATTTGAAGCCAACTCCAAATACATCTTAGGGTTCCTATGGCTCTGAAGAGACACTATGACTAAGGCATCTCTTATTAGTGAAATTTATAGTGATATATTTTTTAAATTATTTATTCTGACTAGCTCCCAATAAATGAGACAGAGACCATAAGATTTATTTAATTAAGCTTTATGCTACAATATCTGAGCAGTATTAATCTATTTTAATCCTCTAAACTAACCTGGATCCCTCCCTGTAACAATCCCTTGAGATATTTGCATTTTAGTACTTACCTGGCTTTCTCTGCTTCAGGACTGTTCTCTTGGTGGCTCCTGGACCCTCTCCTCATGCTGAAACCTCTCTTCCTTTGTCTCTCTCTCTCTCCCCTTCCCCTGGCTAAGACTACAGGTTTAGCTCTATTCTCTCCTCTGGTCAGTCACTGGCTGGTCATCTTTATTGACAAATAAGAGAATAAATGAGGAGTGATGTTTATAACAACATTGAGTCAGGAGATTCTTTGGATAAGCATGACAATTCCTTGTCCAGATTGCAACCAGATGTGGGGGCAGAGAAATCAGCATTTGAAAAATACAAGGATAATCTTTACACAGTGAACAATAATAATATGCTTACAACTCTTAATATGGAGAGCATTTAATTGTGGCTGGCTTACAGTTTTTGAGGTTTAGTCCATATTGTCATGGCTTGAGCATTTGAAACCTCAAGCTTACCCCAAGTGATGCATAGCCTCTAACAAGGCCGTATTTCCTAGTAATGTCAGTCCTTGTGGACCTACGGGAGCCATTTTCATCTGACGAACCACAACCTTCTTAGACTACAGTATTAAAAAAAAATTCAACAAGTTACTCAGAAAATGCTTTGCTGTTCATAGGCTCACATAAATATGCATGTTATTATCATGATATTTGAATGTGTACGGCTGGGTTTTGGCTTCAGATACTTTCTAATTTACTTATGAACACAAGAAAATAAGCCCTAATAAGCTGTATCTTTTCTCTCTATCGGGACATGCATGTGATCATGCTTCCTGGGAGGAAGAGGGTGTATTCTTTCTTTATATATTTTTCCTAAGAAAATGCCTGGACAATGACTATCATTTTACTGAAATCCTCAAAGAATCCAGCCTTTGTATAATAGGCATGGGATTGGATCCTCAAGCTCTGAAGGCTTTCACTGCCAACCTAATCAAAATGGCAAACAATTCCATATTGAGGCTACAAGGTCACTTGGAATTGAAAGTAGAACTTCATGCTCAATTGGGCTTGAGCTGTATTTAGGAAGTTCAGGCTATTTCTCTTAGACACCTTATTTTACAATTAATAAATTCAAATTTATAAACAAAATTATTGAGAAATTAAATACTTATATTAAACATAGCTCAAAATTCAGTTTATTTAGCATATTCACAGAGTTGAACAACTGTCACTATAATCTTAATTATAGAACACTTTAACAACCTCAAAACCCATGTTTTACCCAGTCAATACTGAGTTATACTTTCTGCACTGACTCAATTCAGTTCCATCCAACCACTGGTATGTTTTCTCTGTATATTTTCATATTCTGAAAAATCACATAAAATAAAATCACACAATGAATGGCCTTTTGTGGGAAGCTTCTTTCATTCAATGTAACAATTTTGTTACTCATCCATATTATAAAACACAGATACTTCTTTTTCAATTGGCAAATAATATTCATTGCATGGCTATAATCTATTGGATTTATTTAATATATTGCTGTTTTCTCTCTCCTATCCATTCTTCTTTCCCCATCTTCCCTTTGGACAAAATCTTTCTGTGTATCATAGGCTGTCTATATTCTCTTTGCCCATCCAGCCCTTCCTGAATGCTAATATCATAGGTGTGTACCATTTTTCTTTACTTGCTTATAATTATGGCAAGTATGGACAGTACAGAAACAAAACTTTGCATGCATTTGCATCCAGCGTTTGCATGTATATGTCTTTTCCTTTTCTTGAATACTAAAATAGAAATAAAATTACAAGGCCCTACAGAAACTCTATGGTTGACTTTATAAAGGAATTGAAGCACATTTATTAAGAGCTTATTCTATTCTGCCCCTCACTAGCAGTACCATTTGACTTTCTCACATTTTTCTTGGGGCCTAATATTGTTCATATTTTTATTCTAGCTATCACAGTGCATGTGAGAAAATATTTCATTGTGAGTTTGAGTAATGATTTTTTTAAATAATGTTGTATGATGTTATTCCCGGGTAGACAAGAAAAAACTTGTACTCACCTCATATGAAAAATCAAGACAGACTGAAGGACCAAATACTGATACAATTGAAATAAAATTTGGTGAATGGATGAGTACATTGGGTTCCAGGTCTAAGTACATAAGAGTGGTTACTTACAGGTGCACGAGTGATGAAGAGGCAACTGCATCACCAAAAGTTCATCCCACAGGTGACAACTCCTAAAAACTAAAACCCTGATACTCTCTGATGGAATGACTTGAAACTTAGCCAATCAAAGCAATGCATATGGGCTGCTTGACTATTTGGAGTCTTCTCTCCCTGCAGAAAGCTGTTCGATGCTTCTATAACTTGGAGTATAGAGGAGTGGGGGCAGGCATGAGTCATGTTCTAACTCGTTCTAGTTTGTAAGTTGGTATATTTTCTGAGTGTTATGAGCTTCTCTCCAAGATGGAATATTTCAACTTGCAGGCAATTGCTATAAAACCAAGAGTTAATGGGGTAGAACATCTTTCCACGTGCTTGTAATTCCCTCGAATATATTCTGTGACAGAGATATTAAAAGCTGCTGTTCACTTTTAGGTGAATTGCTAACATTTTTGTTTTTAAGTACTATTAAGTGCTACATATTATGAACACTGATCATTACCACAGGGTTTTTTTTTTTCATTTTTTATTATGTCATTAGTAGTAAATCAACTAAAATATTAATTCCAAATTACCATTCATTTTGTTTTACAGCTTTTAAATTTAATATGATATTCCATACCTAAGAGAACATAAATATTAAGCATCTGTCTTAATTCCCTTGTAAGTGTCTACTGTAGCAGTCTTTTCTGAAAAGGACAGCCTTTCCTCATTTTCTTGTCTTGACACCTTTTCCTAAATTATGGACATTTGCTTCTTTGCTTCTTTGTTGTATTTATTTGATCAAATCAGTTAAGACATTGGCTGGCATTATATTCTCTCAACTATAATCCAAAAATGATCTATTCACTTATGTAAAAGTAGGATTTTAATATATTTTTAAAGAAACTGAGAAAGTAAAAAAATATGTAAACAGCTTTCAAGATAAATATTTTCTTTTCTGTCTTTCCTTCCTTCCTTCCTTCCTTCCTTCCTTCCTTCCTTCCTTCCTTCCTTCCTCTCTCTCTCTTTCTCTCTCTCTCTCTCTTTCTTTCTCTCTTTCTTTCTTAAACTGATAGTGTCTGGAACATCTGGAATTTGTTGCCCTCAGTACACATACACCAAATTGTAGTTTTCCTGATTCACACTGCATGCTGCTTTTTCGTTACCCTCACACTGTCTCCAAGACTTGGGCTCAGCTGTGAGGGGGGAGTTTATTCCAGGCCATCTTCAAACTTCACCAACTGTTTCCATATTTTATCACGGAGATAATATTTTGCCTTTGGGAGATGTTAGGTTTTCAGGAATGATGTCCTTGGAAGAAAATGATAGGACTTAGTAAACTTTCTTCATGGGCCTTCAGCAAGTATATATATGATCAAAGGGCCATATATATTTTTAAAGACTTCTTGGCATTCCCCAGGACACTTTAAAAAAATAAAGAAAAAGAAAGCATTTTACGTTCCTATAAGAAACATACAAAGCAGTAGAAGGCAACTCTGCCTGTGGCATCTCCTGTGACTCTGCAGCTGAGCTGGTAAGAGGGATCTGCACATCCCTTTTATTTCTGGCTGCTATATTAGAAACAAAGTCCAGTTTGTTTTACACAGATCGTAATCTTAGAAATACAGTTGCCATGTTCGTTGAAATGGTCCAGTCCCTAAAAGCTGGCCATTTATCACCTAAGGAATGTAGGAAGAGTTACAGTAAAATCAGCTTTTAAAGTATGAAAGATGTGTTGTATCGATTGTGGTGGGAACAGCAAAAAGTCTGCATTTTAAGCAACTTTGTCTGCCTCGAACATCAGCGGATGCCATTGATGAATCCCAAATAGGAACATGTGAGATTTATCCTCCTTTACGCTCTTTTCTCAGCCAACATTATCCATTCACTCAGGGGCACTTATGTTCCTGGAACAAACACAAAAAGAAGAGAGAGCACTTGAAATGCATCAGGGAAGAATATTTCTGCTCAGGGAAAAAGAAAACCATCGCATAGCTGTGTGTCATTTATAAGGTGTATGCTGGTGGACTTATAATGTTGTCTTTAATGCTACCAGAGAATAGTTTGGAAGAAAATCCTACTTATGCCTAAATAAAACAATTTCCAAAGTGGCTCTCAATATTCAAATATTCATATTGACCTTTGCAAAGAGCCTACAATTGCACCGTTTTCTGTGAAAGTCATAAAATGTGATACAAATAGTGCTTTTTCTTATGTATATTTTTCTGTGGAATCTGTGCTCATGTTTATGTGCACGTGTATATATCAGATTGTATGTCTATGGACATGCATTTCGAGGCCTGAAGTCAAAGTTGCCTGTCTTTCCCTAAGCTTTATCCATTTTATATTTTTAGCTATTACTCAAACTTACTGGCACTTACCACTCAGTCTGTATTTTTATAGGCCCTGGGGATCCAAACTGAGGCTTTTCTGCTTGTCCAATTCATTTGCCCACAGGACCATCTTTCTGGCCTCTATTAGTATTTTGTCTAATTTAGTATGGTTAATATTACATGTAGTGTACTAAATTCCCACAGTGCAACTAAGTTTAGCAAGCACACAGCAGCATTTGTCTTAGAACATGAGGTCCCGCATTTCCCAAGTAAAAGAAACCAAACCACTTGGGTGTTGACATCAGTGTATGAGCACAGAATTGCTAATATTTTCTCCCTGCAATATTAGCTTAAAAAGAAAGCTTTAGAAATAGTTTTAAGAGATAGTTTTAAATAGAAATAAAGAAAGTGCTTCAAAGGATACTAGGAAATACAAAATCTGTGGGGGAAACTTTAATGTATTGTTTTTTTTTATCGAAAGAAAGTGTGAAAAAGCAAATTGTGGAATTAAACACCTTATTAGATGTTATAATTAAGTACATGCAGAGAAATAAACTAGAAAGAAACAAGCACAATAAATAACAGATGATTATGATGAGCAAGGAAATCAGGAGGAATTTTAATGATCATTGTCGCATATCCTTCACTTTTAATTCTGATATTTTTATATTCTAATACATTACAGATTTTTAAAAAGTCATCATTTGGTTTCTAATGGCAGAATCCTTAAGAAAAATAGCAATATACAGTAAAGCAGATGGATCATCATCGAAGGTTAAATATTCTGCGGTCTTTCCCATTAAAACTTAAATATCAGTGATTATTCTCAGCAAATGATGATGATTTTTGCCAGGAATCAACCAAAAATAACAGTCTCAAGAGAGAAAACTTCTAGATATTTGTAAGTCCATGAGACAATTATAAGAATACCAAACCCAAGTAATTTCATTTGATGTATTTAAATATGTATAAATTTACATATGTATGTGAATTATAAATATACAGTCAAAATGTATTTGTGTATACTTGAAGTTTTTGTATCCAGACACAAACCAAAAATACATGGAAATCACTTCAAAATGTAATTGTATCAAAACTGAAAATAAATGACAAGAAAGCAAACTTTTATGTTATTATTTTTTTAAATGACGGTAGAATAACTACTTACATTGCATTTACATTTTGCTATTTATTATAACTAGAGGTGGTTTAAAGTATATAATACTGTGCGTGTTGGTCATATGCAGATACTGCAGGATTTAATCGAAGGGGTGCAGCATCCATATGTTGGTACAATACGGGTCTGTTACAGCTGTAGGTATCTGTAATACCGCATGTTTCAAATGCTTAATCTGTAGCTTGTGGCAACTGTTTCAGTTGCCATGGAGCCATTAGGAGAAGAAATCTGGCAGAAGATGATTACAAGGAATAGGCCTTTGAAGGCTACACCTGTCTCTGACTCTTATCTGGCAGCATCCATTTAAATAAGACATCGTGTGCCTTCTAATCACCACTGATGGAACTACTGTGTCCTACTATGTCTGCTATGATGGACTGATAATTCTCTGGAATACACACACACACACACACACACACACACACAATCATATTTTGAGTGAGGATATTCATAAATGCACAGCAGTCACAGTGAAGTGTGATGTTCCTGCCGTAAACTGATTTTCAGAAAACAGAAGGTCCCCCCCCCGACCCCCAAAGGACAAAGCATAGCCAAAGTTCCTTCCCTTATCTCTTCCCAAGCACTTGACTTACTTTTCATTCTATTCTGCCCTGATATTCTTGAATTCAAGCTGATATCTTTTTTTAAAAATGGTGATTCTGAATTCCATCACAGATTTAATTTCAATCTGTCACTATTTCCTCTTAACTTTGAGATGCAGAAGTTCTAGTCTTTTTTGAGATTTATCCCAGAAATGCTGACTTGACCCAATGCTTTCCCATATCCAGAAAGGTTCTCCCATCTGTGTTTGTCCTTTTACTCTTCCCAAGGGGGGCATCACAGCCTCCTGAGGGTCTTAAACTAAAATATTTTTTTCTATAACTGCTTCTTTATTGCCAATATAGCACCATAGAAACACTCTATTATTAATATACTTAATCAATCCTTATTACATAGCTTCTACTCTTAGTATTATTCCCAAGACTTTGTACACAGCACAGATAACAATGCAGGAAATCCATCCTCTACTGGATCACACATTCTGAGGTAAATGCTATGGAAAATTTTGCCTTTTTATCATGTTGTAATAAGTGTTAAAATTTCACAATATGTACATGATAGGGGCAGGTTATTTTTATTAGTTACTTTTTTATTGCAGTGACAAACAACATGTACAAGAAAAATCATAAAACCAAGTTTTTTGGTTTTGTTGTTTGGAATTTAAGTTTCAAAAGATTAGAGTTAATGATGGGTTAGAAAAGTCATGGTGGCTGGAAAAGTTGAAAGCTCACATCTTAATTGGGAAACAGAGGACAGAAAGAGCACATTGGAAATGACAAGAGTCTTTCGAATGATCAAATCCTTCCTCCAGTTACACATCTCCTCCAACAAGGCTGCATCTCCTAATTCTTCTCAAAGAGTTCCAGCAACTGGAGACAAAGTATGTAAACATATGTTGGGGCCATTCTCATTCAAACCACCACACTATTTAAATCAAGTGGCTATGAAGAAGTACCAGAGTGCCAAGTGACTACATTGGTGATGTTTCAGAACTTGCAAATGGAAAACCATGTATATTTTGTCCAATGTGACAAGGATACTCTTATGGTATAGCAGTGTTAACAATGGGGAGTGGAGAGTTGTGAACGAGTTTGCTGGACTAGACCAGAGATACCACAGTGAAACTGATGCTCCCAGCCTGTGATCTAAACTCCGTATTTTATTCACAGGAGATGAGATGTGAATAGACACTACAGGGCAAGAAAGTATTATATCTCCTTTCTTTCATTTTTTGAATCTATAATCTATTTCAGGATCCTCAATTTACTTATCTAATTTTATTTGTACCATTAGATAGTTTCCGTCCATTTTGTTTAACTAAAAGTTATAAGCAAACAGTGAGAAAATCCACACAGGTTTTCTAATTGCCTTGTGGCTCAGATATTTGCTCAATTACCCATCCAAGTCTGTATGCAAACAATGTCTGACTTTGTGTTTCATCATTCTCTTCACAGTAATATCTATATGCCAGTATCTATCTCATTATCAAACACATCCATGTGAAACTTTCATATTCTTCTCCAAGTCAAATTTGGAAATTCAAGCCTTTTTTTTTTTTTTACTGAACATTTTGTTGTTTGTGCTGTTGTTGTATGGCCCTCAATTGATATTACTAACTGTTATATCTTATATCCTATTTACTGTGTTTCAGTCCTATTAATAATTAAACTCTACTAAATAGCATCCTTATATGGTTTATCATTAAGCTATATTTTAAATTTACCTCTGTGATCTCTCCTTTTTAATTACAACTTGCTAAGTCATGTTTTTTGATAAAAATCAGTTCTGTGCTCCTTTGAGGAAAAAAATCACAATCAGATATTCATATCTAAAATATTTTTAAAAGAAATGTTATCACCTGTGCCTCTGATAAAAATTGTTTCTTCAGTTCAGATAGCATTAAATCTTATCCTTACTCTGTGATTGACTGTTTGAAATGGTCAAGTCTGATCTTCCAAAGATTCTATATCACAGGGTGAAGTGAACTCAGGGATTGATGCCCTTCTGTGCTGTTTGGTGTTTTTCTCTTTGCATCTTCATTCGATTGATGCCAAATACAGCTTAACCATGCAAGGAATGGCATGACATGGTCTCTGCCCCTGGAACAGAGCCAGCAAGTCAAAGACTTCTATTTGTTTTGAGGGTTGCTGTGGGCATAAGGTTCGTTTCTGTAATAATGTACATATATCATGTTCCTCCTTCAGGGAATAGTCCCCCTGCTAAGGTTAATGACCTCCTGATAATCAGAGACAGTGCAAGTCTGGGAGGTGAGGGTATGTCTCTGTCCTTAGCAAAAATGGTAAAACTATGATCATCAGGACAGCCCTTAAGGCTGTGGGAAAGAACTATGAAAACATGAATTAAAAAACATAGTTTCTCAACTATGCAAAATATAAGGATGCAATATAAATTATATGAGGGACTTCACAACCTAAAAGAGTAGAGGCAGCTGCACTATGAGCTAGTTTCCCAGAAAGATGCAAAGGCAGGCATATAGATACAAAGGTAGGCAGATTCCTGAGTTCAAGGTCAGCTGGGTTGGCACTAGTTTGACCTCCCACTCAGCTAGCTTAATGTCTGGGTTTACAAAGACAGATAGATCTCTCAATTCATATGTAATGTTAAAAAATGTTCTTGCTGGCTTTTAAAATCAAGGGGCTGGGGTCATGGAATACTGATTTATAGGATAATTAAAAGGAAACCTGGAGTAAATGACTGAATTGATATGTAATTAAAAGACTAGAATTTTCATCCACAAAAGATGAGCCACCCAGAGAGATTTTAGATTTTCTTTTTTTATTCAAATTATTGGAAGGAGGTTCAGAGTTTAAGAGTAAGAAGCCTCTCGAGTGTCATGTCAAAAACAAATGGATTTATGTTACTCCTAAAATTTACAATGATAGGCATTTTTTATTTTTAATCACTTTATTATAATGAATTCAAAAATAATAACATCACAATGCTAGGTTAAGGAAACCACTCAAACATTTGCTATGTCCCAAACTATACATCTCAGTGGACTTCTGTAGTGTTAGAATAGCAATTCTGCAGCACGAGATTCAATGAGGGTTTTACACTTGATTCACTATCAGTAGCTACATGCTTGATCACTTATCCACCACAACAAAAGAAAACCTGAGACAGAGTAGAAGCTAGAAAAACAATTACCTATGTCCTCCTCCACAACCCATGTGTTTTTTTGCCTGCATCCTATCCTTTATTGTTACCTAATACTATTCTCTCTCTTGGGCTCTTTTCTAAATTTTATATTATATTATATTATATTATATTATATTATATTATATCCGCACTTATAGCTGCATATGTGTGTGTGTACAAGCCCATGTGTGTGTGCATTCACATGTGTTTGTTTATGCATGTGCAATTGTGTGTGTGTGTGTGTGTGTGTGTATGATTGACATGCAATTATTATCTGAGTTTGGATGACATTGCTTAATATTGTGCCTTCTAAATCCATTCATTTTCAGTCAAATTTAAATTAAAAAAAAGAAAATGTGGCATACATACATATTAAGGTCTAGGTAATTACTGCCTGTATAGACAGCCATTTTTAATTTTTACTAATGTTAAAAGGAAACTTTATGATATGCTGTAACTACTGTTACTAGGAAACTTTCTTATACCTGAGTTGATTGCATATTTTGTTATGTTCTGTGTTTTGGTGTTCTTGGAAACCAATCACAATAGAAGTCAGTTAGAACTGCTTTGTATAGTTAGCCATAATAACCTTGAACCTTGAACGTGAACCAACTGCCCAGCAGCACTTTCTGCACATGTGTATGATAATTTCCCCTGAGATGGACCTTAGCATAAGAAGCCATTGGAAATAAGACTTTCATTTTGAGTAGGGGTCATGTAAAGTTTTAAGTTCCCAAACCCTCTATGAAAATTTACATCTTACTTGATAGAAAAAGACAGTTATATCCTGGTTGGGAATTTAAGCCATGGATGTTAGGCAAGGCAAGTCTTCCACCACAGTTAACTACCCAAACCAATGAGAACAGGATAAATGTACAACAAAGACATATTCCTAAGGAAATCCTCTGTTCCTAAATCCTGATTGGTAGAATACCTTGGTACAGATGTTTGTAGATTTCAGGCTTAAAAGATTCATAAGATTCTGGCTGGTAGTATCAGTTCAGTTCCAGAGTTTGGATTATGTCCATGATTGATCAGTCTTGGGGTATGCATTCAACAAACAAGACCCTTTGACTGTGATACCCATCTGAGTGATTTGTGCTGTGATTCTCAGACCCCAACAATTCAAAAACTGTTAAACAGCTGCAAACAAAAATGATAGTCATTATGATTAGGAAAAAGTTTAAAGACCCTTGCAAGGTATTTGGCATAATTCTAACACCTCTCTTGATGTTTTAACTTTGCATAGTGAGATTATGAATTTAAAGAATGCTGCTCTGCTGAGCTTTGATGCTATAGATAGTGCTCACAAAATTATCCATGGCCTGAGTTCAATACTTCCATTTTGATCAAGCTTCAAGAATGGCATATATAGCAGGATCATGTTAGCCCATTTTGTCCTGAAAATACTTTTATTCCTGCCCAACTTGTAAGAGCTTGTCTTTAACAACAGCAACATGTTGGTAGCCAAAGTACATGGATTAAAACTAAAAATGGAACGCCCAGACAAAGTTATTAATTTAACAGGCTGGCAAGCCAAAGGCAGGTAAGATTCTTCAAAGAGCCTTATAAACTTAAGACAAAACTGCATTGCTTTTGATAATGCATATTCCAAGATGGGTAAGGAAGGCATCCTTGTAGGGATAACCTAAGACAGGCTCAGTCTTGTTTATGAAATAAAAAGTGGGAGATGTGGAAAGCTTTTGGGTCTGCTTGGCAGGAATCTGACATTGGCCAAGGACAAGAAAATGGGATTCAGGCAAGAATCTGACATTAGACTAGAACATAAAGTAATTTCAGGCAGGAATCTAAATCTTAGACTAGAACAAAGAAGTAATTTCAGGCAAGATCTAAATCTTAAGCTAGAAAAAAGAAATAATTTTCAGCAGGAATCTAACTCTTAGGTTAGAACAAAGAAATAGGCTTCAGGCATGAAATGACTTTGGGCTAGGACAGGGAAGTAAGCTCAGATATTTTGGTCACTCTTAGTGATCAATGAAGTGATCATGAGATTTTGTTTATTGACTTACTTGTTCTTTGACTGTTTATATTTATTGTTTTGCTTCTTTCTTTACTATTTGCATCTATTGTGTTGCTAGTTCCTCAACCTAGAACTGACCTTAATACTTGCATGTAATTAAAATGGTATAAAAGCAGATTGAGGGGAAAAAGAAGAGCATGGCACAAACAAGGTATCATCTTAGAAGAGATAATAATGAATTTTCATCTTAAGAATAATGCCTTAGTGGGGAGAACAAACTTTTAGTGGGTTCTCAGAAAAAAATGAGAAAGAGCTACACTAAGCCAAGGGCTCTCTGGATATCAGAACACAGCCCATCAGCTTGTACCCCAGAATTTTACTTCAAGTCTTTTTTTTCACTACTCTCAAGCCCTGCTTCTATCAGAAACCCCACTTCTGGCAGATTGATACTTTCATATTTTTTCTATCTTTCTCCAGTACACATTCACTGCTTGATCTGCTTTTATAAGATATGTTTTGTGAAGGTATGTTTTTAGTTATTCAGATAGAGTTTATTGCAGTATTTTCTATGACTTTACCTTATTTTGTTTCTAAAAAGGATCTTTTATGTAACCAGTATGAAATTTATAACTATAAGTCTTCATCATTCCATAATAAAATTAGAAGCATTGCAACTCTTGTTTTCACTAATCATTTTTCCTCATACACAGAGTGACTAAAAACTTCATTCAAACTTTAACTCAACAGAGTACATATTTCTTTTTGTTTGTTGTTTGGGTGGTTACTATTACTGTTGTTGTCTTTTCTAGACAAGGTTTCTTTTCATGTACACCTGTCTGTCCTGTAACTAGCTCTATAGTCCAGGAGGATCTCAAATTCAAAGTCATCTGCCCGCATTTGCCTCTTGACTGCTGGTACGAAGGGAATGTATGACTAGCACCCAGCCAGCGTATACTCTTAACTAGAGTTTAAATAGGATAGTCATGCAAATACCCACAGCCAAATATTGGAGGAAGGTCTCAGCCTCACGCTGAAGAGTTAGGGGAAGTAATAAAAACCCTGAAAGTGATGGAAACCCCACAGGACAATCAACAGGGTCAACTAACCTGGACCTCTGGTAGCTCTTAGAAACTGAGGAACCAAACAAAGAACACACACAAGCTAGAGGTCCCTAGCACATGTACTGCAGATGTGTAGTGCGGTCTCCAAGTTGATCACCCAACAACTTGAGCAGAGGTTTTCCCTAAAGCTATAACCTGACTGTGGTATCTGTTCACCAATAGGTCTGCCTGATCTGGCTTCAGTGAAAGAATGCACCTAATCTGAGAGAGACTTGATATTCCAGGGTGGAGGAATACTTATAGGGAGTGTTCACCCTCTCAGAGGAGAAGGGGAGGAGGGATGGACTAATGGCTATTCTCAGTGAGGGGTAGCCAGGGAGTGGGGTAGCACTTGAGATGGAAATTAATTAATTAATTAAAATATTGATAGCTGCCTTACATGAATATGTAAACTTTCATCTTATTTTGTAATTGTAGTTTTTTAAACAATTTAAAAATTGATTTTCTAAAATCAATTTCAGAAATTGAAATTTAAAAAAAATAAAAGCCTGTTAGAAAACAAAAAAGAAAGAAACAACAACAAAACAATAGTCACAACAAAACAAAATTTCAAGTCTATGAAAATACTATAACTATTAATAATAACTTATGCTTTCATGGACAAAATGCATGGTAGAATCATGACCAACTCCTTGATTGAACAGTTATGTTCAATTCACTGATTCAGATATGTGTAGAGAAATAATATGTAACTTTTGAAATACTGATATTTAAAATGTATTCTATAATTCTTTATTATTTCTCTTCCCTTGATGATGCATAATAATAACATATTTAGTAAGAAATTGTATCAGCTTTAATTACATTAAATCCAACACAGTGATGAACTTGTATATTGAATATGAAATAAAAATTCTTATTTTAAGCAATTGATGTGTTTGTTTTTAACATTGAATAAACTAATTTGTAAAGTAGAGCATAGCTTTTGATCACACATCTTTAAATGGATGTTAATAATAGGGTATTTGCCCTTAAAATGTGATATACTTATGTAATTCAACTCATTAATTCTAATAGTAGATGTTGAGTTACTTATCTATAAGCAAACAAGAAAGATAAAAACCATTGCAGAAAGTAAGATAACATACATGATATGTTTATCTATTATTGATGTTAGCAGTCAAAGATTCTCTGAGTTCTTCGAATTAAGTACTAGTGAATATATGTATTAATTCATTCTGAAATTACAATCAAATTTGCACTTTAATAATTATGGAGTTAGTATGTATATAAATGCCTATCCCCTGTGAACTCTATGTGTGAATGATTTATTCTTTCTAGATCTTTGTTTTCTCATGTGTAGTATGGAGAAAAAAATAGCACATACTTCATGGAGCTATTGGGGAGGAGGATAGCATAGAGTGTGGTATTCATCACATTTACATATTCTCTGCACTTATTCCAGATTGAGATTAAAATGCAATGACATAAAGTGGGATATGCTCATGTTCTTAAAGAGAGGCCAAGGGGTAAACCACTAATTGTTAACTAATATAAAGTTATGCAAGGGTGATAAGGTTGGAGCATTCTGTTCTCCACATACATTGCATAGTGTCTCTTGTCAGATCTGTTAAGTCAATACTGAAGTGTTCCCCATGGCAATGATGAGTTATTCCTTGAAGAAGGTAAGGAGTACATGATGTGACATTAACAAAATGCTCTCTCCTACATCAATTCCATCCAAATTATGGAGGTACTCAGGGAGTCCTGAGGTACAGCCTCAGCACTGAAATACACCACTGAGATCTATACCAAGAACTTTTTAGAGCCTCTTGAAAGCCTACAGCACAGGAGGGAGTTGCCTAGACAATAAGGTTGGGTATTTATTCTAACTTAGTTGACTGATTTTATACCATTTAGAAAACAAGGCAAGATATACAGTGTTCAGATTTTCTACTGTATGTCTATTTAATCATCATATACAACACACAAATGGTAACTACTTCGAAAAAAGTTTGTAAATTATATTCAAAATTTCTATAGTCATAAGAATGTCAGGGAAATCGATTGCAAAGCAGTCTGGTAGGAACCAGATGATGTTTCTACTCTGTTTAAGTCTAGTCTCTAATAAATACAGCATGGAGTTTATTCAACATTGAGCAGAGGAGAGTGAGAAGGAGGTTTGGGAGATATGTTTAAAAGCCTATTATTTGTTCTGGGATATATGTAAGAAGCTAATTCAGTAAATAACTCTTCATTGAATAAATATTTACTAAGCATGTATTCTGTGCACACTTCAAGTGTTGAAAAATAGTGATCAAATGATTAGATATGGATTCTTGTCAAGCTTAAATCCTAATGGAGAAAAATGATATCACAAGAAAATAAATAAAAAAAAACTTCAAGGGATGATTTTAAGTATTGGAAATATGGTAAAGTCAAAATAAGGTGTTGGATAAATCAGTGATAAGGGGTCAATATAATTGAGTGATCTTTGCTCAAATATGAGTTTCTAAGCTGATTCCTGAAGGGTGAGGATTATGGAAATATGGAAAGACATGTAGGAAGTTTCTTTGGATACAGATTTGGGTCTGATGCTGATATCACACAGATATCAAACTCAGACAATATGAAACAATAAGAGCTTCAAAGTGTTGAAAAAGGGTTCTTGGAGGAAGCTGAAAAAGATCTGCTCTGCCTGGCAGAGGTACAGGTTGTAACTTCATAGTTTAGTTTTAGGATTAAAAGCCTAGTTAAAAAAAGTCTGGACTCTATCCTAGTAGAATGTGAAGTCAGAGAAGCGTTTTTAGTGAGAACTACTAATTTCTTCCTTTAAGTCAGGACTGATAAATTGATACTGATCTCTTTATCAGTTACTTCAGTATAAAATCTGCATATACTCATCCATTTTATAATATACTTATCAATAGTTTTAGTATATTAACCAGTTCATTAAAGCATTGCTTTGATCTAATTTTAGAGAATTGGCATCATCCACAAAGAGGGACCTTTGGTTATTTAGTGCCTTCTTATTTTTCCCACTCATTTCCCCCAAATATGCATATACATGGGAGTACACACACACACACACACACACACACACAATCTTATAGGAAATTCCGATCTATGTTTTATATCCTCATTCTGTCTGCTTTGGCCATCTTTGAACAATACAATCAAAGTGGGAAATTCAGAAGACATTGTGGTTCACAAATGGAATGTGTACTGACAGGCTACTGTGTTGAAGTCTTCATTCACTTACTGTATTATTCAGAGGAGAAGCTTTGGAAATAATCGGATAAAGAAACAATCTATTTGCTGATGGATTCATAAGTACATGGTATTATTGGAATGTAGTGGAAATTTTAGGTGGAAGGGCCTAGCTAGTAGGAGTAGGTTTTTGAGGAAATACAATTTTGAAGGATAACTTTCTCCTGTCCATCCATTTGCCTTATGTTTGTCATGTCCGTAAATATCGTTTTGCTATAATTCTCTATGTGATGACATATGAGAAAAATGTGTCCAAGTGACCATGAACTAAAGCCCTTAAAACCATGGGCTAAATAATTTCTCCTGGTAAGATGTTTATTCTTATTTTTCATGACACGTGGATTTTGTTTGGTATTGACAAAAATGGAGCTATAAAGCAATGGGAAAGAGAGATATATACCATGTTTTCTTTCACCAATCTGAAAAGCCTATACATGTTATGTTTAATATATATGGTGTTTTAAAAACATATTCAGTGAAAAGATTTAATGATAGAAAGAAGTTAGAAGGAAAACTGAGTAGTAGAACACACAGAGATTCTAGGGAGTTAAATATAGTGTCATAAACCATTAAGAGTGAGTATGTGGCATGATGGATTTATCTGGACCTTTAAATTATACAATATACCAAGAGTAAGCCTAAATAACACTGGTCTACTTTGTCCAAAGGAGGCACATACATGTCTTCCAGTGGAGACATTGATAAAGGAGAAGACCGCTCCATTGGTATCTTCAACAGATAAATGTGAAAACTTTGTAGAGTTGATTCATTTTTCTTCTGTGACTATAAGACATCTAAAAAAATAAAGGAGTAAATCTCAAAATAAATAAGCCTGTATAGTAGTTCATACCTTTATTCTCAGCACTTAGGAAGGTGAAGCAGAAGAATCACCATGAGTTATGCTCTGAAACAAAGCAAAACAACACACACACACACACACACACACACACACACAAATGCACATACAAATGCACATGGTATATATATGCTGTGACATCAGAGTAGGGTTCTCCTTGTTGGAACAATGGAAATGTAGGTAGTTTTAAAAATAAGACTTTCATATATAAGTGATATAATAGGTGGTAAAATCTAACCTTATCCAGAGGTTTAGCTAGGAACAGACTTGAGTCCAAGAGTTAAAATCAGCCAGGTCAATGTAATAAGATCTCCAAAGAAAACAAATAAAAAATCCAAAATAATAAGAAAAATACAACAAACTTAAACAAAAACTCTTGCATGCACTGGGCTGGAAATGTGAGAAGGTCAAGGAAAAGAAAAATGAAAGACAAATCCCTAAGTTTAGTGCTTGAGCAACTAAAATAATTGGTTGATCATTGTTACTGTTTCAAAAAATATAGAGACATTTACTCTTTTGTCTTTTAGTTTTTGTTAATGTATACAAATGCATGACAGCAATCAGGTTTGATGTTTCACATAGCTGATATAATGTGCAGTTTCACATTCATGAAATGTCACATAAGTACTTAAATAAATTTTTGAAGTTCAGGAGGAAAGTGATAGGACACAGGAGTTTGAAGAATGTGCCAAGCTGTCCCTGGTGTTCTTAGATCTACTCATGTTTCCCTTTTCTGCTATGCATCACCAGTGGGAAGGCAATACTGGCCAAGTTTTATGGTTTTTAACCAATGGAAGGCACTAGTGAAGACAGCAAGATAAAATGATTGAGACTCAGAGTATTTCCCCGTTTATTCCTCTTTGCTGTATATTACATGGTATCTACCAGAACTTGCAGAATACCATCTATGAATCTGCCAGTCATTTCAGAGTTTAAACGTATCTAACTTATCTCTACAAGACATGAATGATTGTTTCTGTTCTTTGATGCTCTAGTCTAAGAGAGAAATTTGGCAGTTACTTCTTTGCCTCATCTCTCTATTTTATACTCTTTTGCTATCTATGATTAGTAAAAATACCCTCATAACTACGCATAAATATTCTGTAAATACTCATTTATGAAGTAGATCCTAACTTATTATGAGTGTGTACAGGTGTGTGTGTGTGTATTTGTGTTACTTAAAGATATGGAAAAAATAACTGTAGCAATAGCTGTGTTGTCTTTTAGAAAATACTGTTTATGAGGCAGAATATTTTTTTCATTTTTGATTATACATTTCCAATGCATAGAACAGTAATTAGACTTCATGAAGATTCAATAAAAGTATTTTTAGCAACAAAATCATAAAATAAATAGTTTACTTATGAGACCATTGTTAAGATTTTATTTTGTTTAAAGTTATTTTTACAATGAAATTACCCTTACTTTTTAACAGTCAATTTTTAAATATGTTAAAGATTGAAAACAGATTATTTTTTGTTCTCTTTCTGTAATTTAATCAATACCAATGTTTTTTCATTAATCTCACAGGGAGAAATTTAATAAAAAAGACTAAGTTTGCTGCAAATGGAATAAAAACAATGATTCATATTTCTGTTATTGCATTCAAAAATATGTTTACAAAATCAAAGTTTTTGAAAGGACAAGAATTTTTACTTAACTTTTTTGATGTTGTAAGTAGAAAGCCAGAGGAGCCAAACTGAGTTTTTTCTTATCTATCTATCTATCTATCTATCTATCTATCTATCTATCTATCTATCTATCTATCTATCTATCTTCTATCTATCCATTCATCTATCATCTATCATTTATTTATTTATTTATTTATTTATTTATTTATTTATTTATTTATTTTGAAAGGCAGGGTCTCATGCAACTAAATAGATTTGAACTTCTGATCTTCCTGTTCTGCCTCCTGAGTCTTAGATTTACAAAAATAAGACATAGTATCTAGTTTATGCAAATATAGAGTTTTTTACAAGCTAGGCAAAAACTCTACCAATAGAGTTATATTCTCGCACTCAAACTTAATGTCTTTCCATTAAATTAAATTATATTTCTATAGATACCTGCAAATAAAACCCATGCCATGGAAAGATAACAGGATTCCATATGCAAAGACTACTTTATTGCTTTACAGTCCCTCTTTATCATTCGAAAATACATATCTGGAAGATACAATGTGATGAAGAAAAATCAGAAAGAGCATTTACCTTTAGGGAATGAGTTAATAAAATCACCACAGCAAAGGAAATTTGAATAAATTAAAAAATTTAATGAAACATAATCTTAAACAAAAATGTGCTTATAGATGATATATATGACATATAAACCTACATGTGATATATAATATGTGATTTATAAATGAGTTAAAATTTTCTTATGTTGCTCAGCTGGCTAGAAGTTCCTGGTTTCTCTGTCCCAGCATTTGGAATTGTAATTTCAGGTATGTACCATGTTACTCAGTTTATACTCAAATATTTTTAGATAAGAAATTTGTTTCTCATTTTTAGCAGATTCTGTTTTCTGATAATTGAGAATAAATTAGCAACTTTTTTAATGCTCACATTTTAATGAATGTATTAGAATTATTTCAATTCTTCCCCATAGTTTCTATTCACAGTGATCCTGTATCATTCCTAACCCTCATTGTTTCTATGAGAAAATAGATATCCATTTTTTTCCAAAGACAATTTTAAATGCCCACTGATAAACATTTTCTGCAACTAGACTCTTCCTTGAAAGTATAGTTCAGGAAAAGAAAACTGTGAAAGATTAGATTTCTGGCCAAAAAATCTTTTATATTTTGGTGTCCAAAGAGAGTTAAATAAAAATGATACAGTATTAATTTCTATTAATTTTTTTCATAAAGCTTTGGCTTTCTTTCTTTCTTTCTTTCTTTTTTTTTTTTTTTTTTTGTTTTTTTTTTTTTTTGGTTTTTTTTGTTTTTTTGCTTTTTTCGAGACAGGGTTTCTCTGTGTAGCCCTGGCTGTCCTGGAACTCACTCTGTAGAGCAGGCTAGCCTCAAATTCAGAAATCCACCTGCCTCTGCCTCTCAAGTGCTGGGATTAAAGGTGTGCGCCGCCACCACCCGGCTATTATGTTTTAAAGAGTTCTTTTCTTTAAGTTGTTCATTGAAAAGCTAAGGGTTAAAATGTAATTTTCATTGGATAGAAAAATCTTAGATTAATAAAAAGTGCCATTGAACTGAATACTTAAAGACTTTTCAGGCACTTAGAGGTTGTATAAAATAATAGTATTCAAGTAATATGTTTGTTTTGTAAGCAAATGTTCATTAAAGAAGCAACTTCATCAAGTCAGCCGAGATCAATTCATAGTACAGAAGTTTATTAGCACATAATATTGTGACATACTTAGTTAACAGGTCCTTGTTCAGTTTCTGGAAGTCTATTTAATCTTGTTCTCAGTCTTGAGACATTACCTACTGACAATTTTTCAATGATATATGTAGAATATTTTCATGGTAGTATCAAAGACAAGCATAGCTAGTGACCATAAAGTGCAGTATTAATTCAAATGGTTTTATGTAGTGGTCTCCTGTCCCCGAGTGAGGTGTTAAACTACACTTATCTGTGGGTATAAGGACAAACATTTATAGACTGTTGTTAGGGATTATGCTAGTTTAGTAAATTAGTGGTTGTAGATTATGATCCAATCACTACAAGAAGTAGTTAACTATGTTTCCAGTACTAGACATGGTCCTCCTCTTTTGAACAGGTCTTACGTCCAATTATAGAGTCCAATTATAAAGGTTATTACCAAAGTATGGGTGTCACTATTGAACCCTTAGGGTCTTTGTGGGGTGCTGGTCATTGATACGCTTCATATATGTCATGAGTGTGTAGGATTATTTGTTGCCTCCCTACTATGCAAGCTTGCATAGCACCTTCTGGTACCAAGAAAGCTAGTTCTCATGAAAGAGGGTGAGGATTTAAATATCATATACTAAATTTATGCAGAGTAATTTTGTTCCTTATTTTATACACAGAAGGTCACAAGAGACAAATAATGAGTTGTTATGAACAAAATAATTTTACCATAACCTATGCATATTTTAATCCAGGCACACAGCATATATTATCCTATACATCCATAGAATTACAGGGAGGCAGTTGGAGTATGCATCTGTTTGCCAGTGTCTGCAGAGAAGACTATCAATACTGCAAAGATAAAATTTCTGTGCAAAAGGACTGTAAGCTTTTTTTTAACTTATTCATAGTAAAAAGCCTAAGAGGAGATAACAAATATTTATGTACGTTTACAAATATAAATATATATGTATGTGTTCTCAAAAATATTTTATGATAAATGATGTCTCTTCATTGTAAATACAGTTTCAATCTCAGAAAAGAATTGATCAGCATTAATGTGCACAAGGCTAAGAGTGTATTTGTAATGCAATGTCTTTCAGCTAATCAGGTCAATGTGTGGAAAGGTGATTGTCCCCATATCATACAACCTGAGCTCCATTGCTGAGACCCTGAGAAGAGAGAACTGACAACTGCAAGTTGTTGTCAAACATATATATATATATTTGTAATATATATGTATTATATATATTTGTAATATATGTATTATATATATATTTGTAATATATATTATATATTTGTAATATATATATATATATATATATATATATATTTGTAATAAAGCTCTTTTTGAAGGTGCAACTAGGTCACACAGTTTTAATTTTTATAACTCTTATAATTCTTATTATTGCCCAAGTAACATACAGGAACAGAGCAAAATGTTTAAAACATTGGAAAACTGTATTTTCCCCTAAAGAAGATGATGCAGTAAATTTGTGAAGTTAATCTGGAATGTAATTGGCCTTGGACTAACTCCAAATGGTAAAACACAGAACAGATTGACTCTTTATTCATTATGGAAAAAAAAAAAAAAAAAAAAAAAAAAAACCCAAACATTTTTTTAGGGCAAATCTATAGATAGTGTAGAATGCATGTACATATCATATTTCCAGTTTTTTTCAGAGGCATGTTTTACTTATTGTTTTATATCTACAGATTCCAGAAACCTGGAAAACAAACTATTTCTTTGATTTTTTTTTCACAAACTTCCACAAAGCCCTTATCTTTGATTTCCCATTCACACGTTGTCAGGCCAGTTGACCCCTTAGTTTGGTAGATTAATGGCACAGCATCAAGCAGATTTCAAATAAACCTGGCACTTCCAAATCCACAGCACCAAACTGCAAATTGGAAATGCACCCTGGTTAGACTGTCAGCAAAAGGGACCCTGGGTGTGCAATTCCACTCATCGTTCGTCTTAAGCCGTTATCCGACAGCTGAGATCAGACAACAGTGACAGAACACGCACTTGATTGTTAGCATGTCAGATGTACATTATAAAGACAGTGAGCACAAGGGGGAGAGACGAGGAAAGAACTGGTGTCTTTGTTTATTTGTAAGAAAAGACATCTAAGGATCATGGGAGCCGACTCCCTATGTCGAAGGCCTGCTTTTCCTCTGTTCATTAGAGAATAGAGTTGGAGGGATTTTGTGCTACATAATGAGAATGATTGGGAACTTGTTTTAGCTGCTTACTCATTCTTATCAATTTTTTACTCAAAACTCATTTCCATCTGGTTAAATTTGTGATTGTTTCAAAAAGAATGGGTTTGATTAACGGAGACTGCTTTGAATCCATCTCCCATCACCGAGCATTTTACAGAGTGAGGACAAGAGAAGAATTCACTCTTTTCTAAGTTTGAAACTAAAAGTAAAGAAACCATTAATGAACAAGCTCATTGTTCAAACACAGTAAGATGGAAGAGAGGAGATTCAGAGATGATCCATGAGAACGCGAATGTCTGTCAATCAGTGTTCTCCGACTTAAGACATTGCCTGTACAGTGTTCAGAATTTTTCACTGTGTCCATGTATCTAAAGGTGTTATAGTGTTATCAAAGACAACTATAGCTACTGACCATGAAGTGCAATAAAATTTAAATAATATGGAAGTAACTCAAATTATATTTTGGACTTTCTGTAAATATCAGAGAAAAATCAAAACCGTGCGCTCAAATTTTAAAAACCACTTTTTCTATAACCTCCTCTGATTTTTACACTGTTAAGTCTGTCTTACACATTCTTAAATATTTTGTAACATTTTAAAATTCTTCATAATAAGATTGCTTATTAATTCAACTGAGTATATAGTACTTAAAGTATAAAACCATTTGCCTCAATTTTTATTGAACAACGTACAGTCTGGTTTCAATTCCTCTTTTAATATGTTAACATAACAGATTTTTTAAAAAAGAAAATAGTGGCCTATGAAGAAAATTAGCAGTAGCAGCATAGACCTTTTGATCTATTTGCACAAATCCTGAATCACTGAAGCACTAATATTGAAATATTTTAAATATATATAACATGATTCTCACGGTACTTAGAAACAGTCAAATGGATAATTCATAGTTCCCTAATATCATCAGAGTTCTTATTTCCAGTATTGACTGCTCTTCAGAAATATTGTTTTTAGATATTTCTGCCACGTTATCAAGGGATGGTTGCTTCACAGTGGAGAGATGGATCAGTAGTGAAAAGCAATTGCAACTTTTGGAGAAGGCCTGAATTCGGTTCCTGACAGCCATATTGCCTGTAATTCCTATTTTGTGGGATCTGAACATTGTCTCTCAGCCCCTGTGGGCATGAGCATATTTGACAGACCTTCTCCACACAGTTATACACAAGAAAAATAAATATTGAGACAATATGGTTGTTTCAACCCTAACTACCACATCTAATTTGGCAGCTGAAGGAAGGAACCACAGAAAGCTTTTTGATGAACTCTCTACATTATCTTCCCATAACTCACAGGCCAGAGGTGCTACACATGGATATTTCTGACTGAAAGAAAGCTGAGAAACAGGAGCATCTGCTACATTGCTTTCCACTAAAAACAATCTATATAAAGAAGATAGATAGAGAGGAGGCACAGTGCAGCTGAGAATGTACTTGCTATGAACATGTCAGTTCCTGAGGGTGAATCTCGAGATCCCACATAAAAGCTGAAAAGAATTAGCACACATTTGTTACAGGTGTGCCTTTATGGAATTATTGACAGGCAGAGACAGGAGAATCTCTGGGAGATCAGTGACAAAGGGACAGAGGTATTATCTCAAACAAGATAGAAGATGAGGACTGGTACACCAGGTGTTTCTCTAGCCTCCACAAAGGCATCAAGTGCACACCCTCATTCATTCACACAGAAGCATTAGCATATGAATGCAACCATACCTCCACCTACACATCCACAAATGTAAAAGACATAGCAAGAAAAAAAAAACAGGAAGTGGAGACAATCGTTGCTGCCAGGAATCATATGCTAAAACATAAGATACACAGATATAGTTTTTAAATCAAATTTTTGTTCATCAGTAATAGTCTTCTTCCAGATATAGTGTGGTATCTACTTCTAACCTTCTTGATGCTTTTGTGGAGAAACACCTGGATACCAGTCTTCATCTTCTATCTTGTTTGAGATAATATCTCTGTTCCTTTGTCATTGATCTCCCAGAGATTCTCAAGAGGTCCAGACAGGAATATTGTGAATTCAAAGCTGTCCTAGGCTATATAGTTAGACCCTACATTAAAACAAAAGATGTAGCATCTTTAACAAGAGTGGAAAGGGGATAATTAAAACTTACTTTGAGGAGGCAAAGAAAAAGAGCATCACATTTTACAAGTTCAATTGAAATTGGTTACTAACCTTTGAAAACAAGATAGACTTTCTTTTAGGAAATAAATATTTCTAAGACATATTTTGAGAGGTCATCAGGTTTTTATACCATCTTTTTCTTTGTTCTGTTCATTTATTCTGTGCTTCTGGAGAACACAATTTCAAAACACAGCTTGCCATGCTTGAAATTAATCAAGTTTGCTTGCTATTGTGAAATAAAGAATGTACAATTCTCAATTATAATTAAAGTGGTACTTTGAATACACTGGTGTCTTTATTGTATTTATTAGTGTGTGTGTGTGTGTGTGTGTGTGTGTGTGTGTGTGTGTGCACTGTGTGTGCTTTCCATTTGTAAATCTATTCTCAATGAGGTTTCTATTTTAGGATCTTAGAAATCTAAGCATAAGCTTTTCCAAATGCTGTTTTTCATCTCATGCAGAAAAAAGAGCATCCAGATTACTCTGAGTGCCCTGTGCACTTCAACAGCTAGTATCATAAAATAAATGATTGGGAATGAATGTGGGGGGGGGGTTAATGGAGAAGAAATTTTAGTTTGGGGAAACTCCCCAAAAGCATCTCATAAGATAGTTTAAACTAAGTGAAGAAAAACATCCATGTAAACGTCAGTTTACAGAATAAAATTTAAAGACAGTATTCTACAGGCTTCTTAGACTTTTTTTTTTTCTACTCATGTAAGACTGTATCTGAATTGATACCAGAGTCTAATTTGAAATTCTTACAACAAAATGCACACAAATATCATCAAGCTTAAAAAACTGAGCATGGAGTTGCTCAGAAGGTTCCTTTCTCTTCCTCCAGGAAGATGGGGAACACCCAAACAAGTGCTGAGTGCAACTGCACTTAATGCTGCTGACAGAGTCATTGTATCTTTTATTTATGTATTCCAAAAGCAAAATCTTCTGTGTTCTGTTACCACTCTACATAGATCCAGTTTCTGTATCCTTAATTCAAGTTTTCTATTGGTTTTCAAATTTAGAGCAGCCCCCCAAACCCCATCTTACCGAGTAAAGACTCTATGAACCCAAGAGAGCATCTAGGGAATCCCCCACCTGAAAATAAAAACACACAAACTGCTCTTGAACATTTTAAAACTTAGGAAGAGAACAAAAAGCTCCTGACATGTATAAGGCAACTGAAATCCTTAATCAAAACCATTATTCCCTTCTGCTATTCTCTCTTCCTTTAAATTCATTATTACAAAAGCAAAATATACCTCCATATGCTGTCCTTCAATTGTATGTTGTTTCTGCATCAACATGTCGAGAAATAAAATCACAAAACCAAATTATTATCCCATGGAATTGAATGTGCATGTGTATTCTGAGTGCACACACACACACACACACACACAGAGAGAGAGAGAGAGAGAGAGAGAGAGAGAGAGAGAGAGAAGAGAGAAACAGAGACAAATATATAGAGACAGAGACAAAGTTCTTTCTCTTTTAAAATATCATTTATTTATTATTTATTTATTTATTTATTTACTTTTACTTATTCAATTTACTTCCTGTTCACTGCCCCCCTCCTGGTCATCCCCTCCCACAATCCCTGCCCCTATACTTCCTACCCTTCTCCTCTGAGAGAGTGCGTCCTCCCCCTGGTTATACCTCCACCCTTCCCCATCATGTCTTTTCATGGCTAGGTGCATCTGAGAGATTCTTAAATCCAAAGATTCATTACTGAGACCTCCAAGAACCTGTGCTTTATTATCAAATATATTTCCCTCAGCTCTTTCTCACATTAATATTTATTTCTACTTTTCCCTTTTCTTTGATTTCATTCTATTCATTTTATATCAATATTTCTTTAGACAATTGTAAAAATATCTAATATTTTAGGTAAAAGAGAAATTTTGTCTAATTTTTGTTCATGTTGAACAATAAATGAAGGAAGGCAAGTTAATTAGGAGTAAAAACACATTCTCAAAGTGACAGCTAGGCAAATTGAGAATTGTTCTAACATGTTTTTATCTCATTTTTCTTTCCAACTTACTATTTATGAAATTGACAAAAATCTCTAAAGTCAGCATTTGCTTGTGAGAACCAAACACAGATTTTTAGAATAAGATTGTTTCTATAATTGACCATTATGCTTGGTCTTCTTTCTGTTTTTTCTTTCTCCAACGTAGACTCAATTCAATGGAAAGATAAGTAGTTGTCATTTAACATGCAGAACTAACATATTGCCCACAATATTCATTTTGGTGTCTGGGAAGGACAATGTTTTGTACATTGGACCATTGTCTTTGGTTCTTGTGACAATATCACATCTGTAGCTGCTCTAGATCTCAAGAAAAATGCATTTTCCTTAATGCTAATTCTAAGTCTAGACCTAGAGACAACCTTGTGAAAGTGAATGTGATAAAAATTAAAATTATTTATTCAATTTAACATTTAAATCTAAAATAAAAATTAATCAGAAATCTTAAGAAGCAGATCCATTTCTCCTTCTCTGTTAGGAAATTATTATTGATTTTTAGAAAGGGCTATAAGAACGCTCTGTATTTATTTTCTCAGTGGCTTTTTCTAGAATCCTTATTGAATTATCATATTTCATATAGGGTACATGCTACAACATTGTGCTACCTAGGGCTCCAATAAACCACATTCTGAGGGTAGATGTGTTTGGAAAATGTTAAGTAAGAACATGTCCAGAGAGGTCAAGGTCTTCATCATAAAATGATACACATCACATACAGAGGTGCATCACTATCCTGTTGTAAGTCCCAGGGATGTTTTATACATTTAGGCTTCTGTGTTGTCATTTATACTCCTTGATAATGCAAAATTATAATATAATAGCATTGTCTTGTTTTGCAAATACTTCCATTAATATTGTAAAATACTATAGAGCACTCAGATTATGTTTGTGATTCACAGCAATATTGTGAAATTAATATTTATAATTAACCAAAGGTAAACTGATCTGAAAGAAGGCAAACAACTCTTGAGAGTATTTATATTTCAGACTCCAATGTAAGATTTGGGGATTTTTCAGTCTACTTCTATCAACATAGGAGATCTAATATGTGGAGTCTTGTGATCTGTTTATTTTTCTATGTTCAGTGACTAATAAAGGCACATATTAGATATTCAATAAATACATTTTGAAAATATATATCCCTCCAAATAATTTGTCTTTATCAAACAAATCTTTATTTTTTCTAAGAATACAAATAAATTAGCTGGACACTAACATTCGTCTTAATATAAAATATTTTAAATAATTTTAAAAAATACATGATTGTATAATTCCAACTTGGATTCAGCCTCAGGTGTCTATATATTATGTATTTAATGCTATTCTTGGTGATCCTAGGTGACTACCAACCTCTTTCAATGTGAGACAAAAAGTACAGTTGATATCAAATAACAACTCAATACAACTATGATGATCTCTAGCATGATTCATGAGCACCAGTGATGAAGAAGTCGGAGGACAATTGTGATACAATGCCTTCAAAGATGTCTGACCTATCTGTTTTTGTTTGTTGGGAGATACTTTAGATTTTTCTTATCAAAATACTGTTTGATTTTTTTCTGTTATTGTTTTTTCTTGCATTTCACATAATGTTTGGAAACATTTTGGAGAACTTATGCCTACCTACTAGTGAGCCAAAGCCATGTAGAATACAAAAAAATGTGACACGAATTTATGTTAACATGGACACATCTAAAATTGATGGTGCAAAACACCACTTCATTAAATGTATTTCAAATATCTATTGTATCCTGAGCAGACTGTCATATATGGGAAGCTATTGCATTTGTGTGTAAGTGTGTATGTGTGTGTGGGGTGTGTGTGTGTGTGTGTGCGCGCGCACATGTGTACAAAGCATGTGTTATTTCTACATTTGTTGTTTAGGGAAATCAATTGGTTTTTCCAGCACTGAAGACATTAATCTGAGTTTGTACTCTTCTTCACTCAATGACATAATTTAAACTCACTTTGATCTTCATCACTCTCAGGTGAGGTGGACATCTGTTTAAAAAAGCCACATCTGGGGAATAATGGATGAGAGTTAAAAAGTTGGATGCATGTAGCACTGTGGTAAATTTAATAAAAATCACTTCTAAGAAATTAACTTGATGCAATGAATAAATAAAATAAATGAGTATGAACTGTGTGTATGTGTATGGGATGTGCACAAATTTCTTTGTGTTTAGTGACATTAAATAAGGTTTGAGTCCTTGGATTTGTCAAGAAACGAAGTTTTTCTTATCAATATATCAATTTCCTTTTATTTAAATTGGCAAATAAATTTGAAGTTTAAATCAGTTGAAACACATTGCTAGTGAATCTTGGAAACTAAAGATCAACATATATGTTTCCATTTGTAAATTGTAATCAGACACTTTTCCTAATGGCCTTTTTGGAAAGACACAAAGGCTTACTTATGTGCCAAATGTTTCTATGCTCTGTTAACTCTATGCTTCAGTAATATCTGCACATATGTATCATCTTTGCCTCATTCCAACCATGAAAAGACCTCTTGTGGTAAAGCAGAATCCTCTGCCACTATAACAAAGGACAGGCAATCAAATACCTACAGAAATCAGACACTTTTCATAAGTTTAGTTATAAAGGCTCTGTGCTTGTCCATCATCACCATATGCTTATGTATATATTATCAACACACACAACACACATACACATCTTTACTTACATGTCTATTGGTCTGTAAGTACATATGACATATTTGTCAATCTATCTATCTATATCTATCTATCTATCTGTCTATCTATCTATCTATCTATCTATCTATCTATCTATCTATCTATTATCTTTTTATATTTAGCCAGCCACTAATTCATCTAATTACTGTGGAAAAGGGCAGATGATACCTAAGACCCTCTTGTCTTGTGTATTTCTTTTACTCATGAGTCAGTATTTACTCAGAGTTGGGTATTAAGACATGCTTAAGGTATTTAAATTAGACTATTTTGGTGAATAACAACTGTAACGGAAAAAACTCTTAAGTAATTTTTTTGCTAGTTCTGTTACTTAAATAATAAATAGTTATTGATAAATTCTTCACAGCCACACCCTAACAATGCATGCTTTTTTGCCTTATTATGCAAGATTTGCTGATAGCATTAGTGGAAAGATTAGATCAGAAATGTAATCACAAATGTCAACTGACTTCTGGTGATATTAAATAAATTTTGATTTATTTCCAAACAGATAGTTATGCAAAGTGAAGAATTAGAGACCTGGTGTTAATAGGATGCCAATAAAGCTGAGTGACTGAGGCTGCTTTCTTAAGCAGGATCCAATTCATTCTTTGACACTAAGAGAAGTATAGCGACACATATATTTTAAGCAGTAAAACTTGACATTTTAAAGGGGAAGGGATTCTTTTATAGAATTTCTTGAAATAAGGTGAAAGCAGTAATGTTGAGGGGGCAAGGGAAGTGTTGATGGATTAGTTTGGGTGTTGTTCTTTGAGAATTTCTGAGGAAACGCCTATCGTCTAGATGAAGAAAGATTAAAGTGTAGTCCTCTACTGCAGAAAAGTGAATTTTAATGGAAACGTTTTCATTGTTTAAGATGACCATTCGTCGTTGAAGTACTCAAGTTTTCAAATAAGGATGTACCAATTGGACAGAGCGGAAATTGAGACACGGCATTAGCTTCTAGCTCTTTTCAAATCTCCTTTCAGAGAACATTGAAAGATGTATTTCTCATGGGTTGTGATATATTTTGACAGGCATCCCACCATGTTATCATACATTTGATATGTTGGTTTATCTATTTATATAAAAATATTTAAAATTCAAAGCTACTTGGCTGCCACACACATTAATTTCAGAGGCAAATATGAGCACTTTGACTTTAGAACAATGTTAATTGAGCAATGAAGATTTACTTTAAAATGACCCCAACATAATGGCTTAGCTCCTAAATGTCTACAGGCTTGCTCCTTGGCACATCCTAAAAATGGCATACAATGAGACAGAACTTTGAATATTTTCACCATCTGTGAGTACTTGAAACTCTTGACTGTTGGGGTGGATAAATTAATAAATTTGGTCATCTTAAGTATATCAACATTCTATTCTTATCAGTTTGTCAGATATTTTCATAACTTACTTTTCCTCAATAGTATAATCTGATCAGTTATAAAATAACACATGCTTTGCTCATTTTAAGGCATTTATTTCTTCATCCAACACCATTTTTCTTGTTAGTAATAGTAGAATAAGATAGAACATAATAAAATACTTCAAAGCATTAAAAATATAGAGGTGTAAATTTCATAAAAATAAAGAAAGAGGGAAATAAATTCCAGAATGAGTTTAATTGATCTTTTATATAATTATTTCAGATGCAGGTACAATCAGTAACTGTAATCAATACTCAACTCATACTCACTGACTATCAGTAAAGTCTCTTCTCAGGGGAAATAATAGTAATTGTATCTGATGAATGAAACTATTAGAACTCTATATAAGTCAGAAGAACAGATTAGTCAATGGTGGAAACCTTCCAAAAATTAGCCTCTCAATTGCAGTGATTTATAACAATTTTTATAAAATTCCCATGAGAAATGTAATCTAGAAGGAAATGCAATGAGATTGGTTTATCCTCTGTAATGTAAGGGGTTGGAATACATAATCACTTATATCATTCCGAGAAATTATGTAGTTCCTATCCCAAAGATGAGCAACAGGGAGACATAGAAAAGCTTCTAGCAGTTAGGAATGGCAAAGGGACAAGAGAGGGTTTTGGTGAAAAAAAAATCTCTTGCCCTGTTTAGAGTTTTGGGTTGAATTTGCATGGAGTGAACTCTGTGCTACAGAACTTGGGTGGCAGTGCTTACAGGACCCAGTAAAATAAAACAGCAAAAGGAAACAAGATAAGTGAACGATGGATAAATGTGCCTCAGGGAGAAAGAGGCAGCACTGATAAGGCTACAAAGCACGGTGTGCAATAGCTGGCACAAGCCTTGTTTGTGACTTGGGTCAGCATGTGTACAAGTCAGGAAGCCCTACATTTATCACAATTGGTGACTTCTGGCTTGTGATATGGCCAGGGGATATCAGGGTACAGATATCTATAATATTGGGTGACTCATACTCACCCTTTTTCATTTCCAATTAAAGCAAAGAATATTGGGGGAGGGGGAAACCTTAGGTATTAAACTGAGTATTCCATGTTGCCTATTTCTTAGCTATTACATTGTCTAGTTCCAGTTGAAAATTTGTTTATCCACCCTCAGCATTGCTTGGGTAGTATGTTAACTCTGAGCGAATTATGGCATGTGGAAGTAATATGTATAAAGTCAGTGCATCAGTCCTTATTCATAAATACATGAGAATTTCTTTTAAGTGAACCACATATTGATCTCTTAACACTATCTGAGATTTTTTTAATATTAAAACTTTACTATAAAGAAATTTTAAACCACAAATTTATCTATCTGTCTGTTTCTCTCTCTCTCTCTCTCTTTCTCTCTCTCTCTCCATCTATCCATCTATCCATCTATCTATCTATCTCCAGGTTTATGTAATTAGAGTAGCCATCCTAAAGCTGTGCAACTCCACTTTAGACTTTACACTTTCACTATCAATTAAAAATGTATGCATATATTCAGTACTAATACAGAAGCAAAGCAAAGATAAACAAGAAGAACAATGAGCTTTGCATTTTTTCATAACTCATGAAAGTAAAAGATTTTACCTCCGAAATTGTTTGGCCGAGTTTACCAGGTAAGAGCCAGATTTTGATGTGTTATATTGAGCAGATTTGGGGATGAACAAGAATAGTCTTTTTTTTCCTTTTCAACACCTATTTTTACTGAAGGTTCTTAAATGATTTAACCTCCCTTTAGCCCACAACCCACCAGAGGTAGTGGAAAAGAAAGGATACTGGGGGGTGGACGTGTTTAGAAAGGTTCTTTGGAGCAACAACTTACATCTGTGTTGTCTAGAAATCAGCAGTTGAGTTCACAGGTTAGCAGTGGCAGCTTGATCCACTCTCAGACACTTCACAGATAGACCAGAAGTCCAGTTTTTTAGTGTCAAGATAGCAAACACAAATTAGCAGTGGTGGCACTGCCTAGCAGAGACAGCCAGGCCGAGGCCTCAGCCAGGTCTCGGCTCAAGTCAGCAGGAAAGACCAGGAGGAAAGCCAGTAAAAGTTCTCCACTGTGCCTTTCTCAGAGAAGAAAAGTTCAGCCTCCATCATTGTCAGTCAAGTCCTATTTATACCCTCCAAACATCATGTGTCTTCCTTGTGTCTTGCTTCAGCTTGTGAATCTGTCTCAGCTGACATCACTCTGCCAATCAGCTCAAGTCCATAGAAAAGGCAAAAAGGCTGAGGCACAACACCAGAAGTTTTTTGGTGCATTTCTCTCTATGGTGTCCCAGTAAATGCAGCTTAACTATACAATGTAAGGTGGACCAATACATGCATGTTGTTAGCAAATAATCTTTTATCACGGGTCTGTTCATGTGCTTGCTTTAGCAGAACATCCTTTCACCTGTGTCTACTTCAGCTAAACATTCCTTCATATGTTTGTCCCAGCAAAACATTATCTAACTGACTTTCCAAAGAACCCTTAAGTTTCCATTGTAAAATATGAAACATTTCAGTAGAGACACACATGATAGTGAACACCTGTTATCCCATAATGAGGGGGAGACAGAATTTGGAATTCAATGTCATCCTCAGCTACATAGTAATGTCAAGGCTAGCCTTGGCTACATGAAGTACATGAGACCCTGTCTCAAAATAAACAAAACAAGACAAAATGAAAAATATGCTAAAACCCTTCTTATTTGATACCATAAAGATCTGTAAGTTGTTAATATTTATAGCTATTATTCATTGTGCTAGAAATGAAATATTGTACATGTGAAAAAAGACAAGACAAAAAAAGAATTAGTCAGTATTTTTGAATAAGCAGTAAAGGGATCATTATTTGCTATTGACATAATTTTATACCAGTAGAATATGTAAAAGCATCAGAGAAATATCAGTGTCAATAGGGTCTCAGGCTTTCTGGATATGAATCAAATATCTTAAAATTAATTTTATTTCTTTCATGTTTGTAAGATAATTATGAAAACACATACATTTTGTATTTGTGTGAATATTGCCTAATAAGAACACATAGAGCTCACTAGAGAAAACAATATATTTGTGAATTCGAAAACCTAAACAAGGTAACAGTACATGTAAATATTCTATAATGATTCAATAATAGTTATCATCCTACTGATATATGAAATAAATGTTACCTCAAACAACATCTAGTTTAGTATATATTTAATAGATCAGGTAATTTAAAAGCTCATAAAAAAATACAAATGCTCAAAGATAGCTGTTGTAATTAACAATTAACATTAATTGGGGGTTTCTACCCTGCTTTGGATCATTTAGTTTCCAGATAAAAGCACAAACCATTTATACATTTAATAATCCTTAAATAGCACTAGAGCTGGACAGATATCAACCCTTTTAGCTTTCTTGTCTACTTCCCTGCCAATACCCCCAAGATATGACTTGCCATGTTCTGCCTTGGCCACAGGTGGCCAAGAATATTCTAATAAACATGATGACTACATCCTGTTTGAAAACTACTTAAATATTTTAATAGTTGCCAAATAAGCATTCAGTGAGTTGATTTTACATGCACTGTTCTGCCAAATATCAGCCCTTTCCAACTCTATATGAGTTTGCATTTGGCCATGAATGTGTCCCAGGTTCCTCACCATGTTCTTTACATAAATATGTTCTCCTTAAGCCATAAAAACATGAGGCATAATGAATACAAACTCTTCAGCCCTAGCTTACAGAGGTAGAGACCATGACCTGGGGAGGTAACACAAGTGTGAAGAATCTTGTAGGCAGTGAATTTGCCCATGGGCATGGAGAGTTGAGAGTTTAAATCCTGAGGTCAGTATATTAGTGCGTGCACCGTACATTCCTATAATATTCATATGTTTTCTCAACTCTGCTAGTGAAATAGAGAAGTCCTTGAGACAATGCATTGTTGTCTATGATGAAGACTGGGGTTATTCCAATGGAGAACTTTACATAGTGCTTGGGGTACCTTCTTCTGGGTAAAGAAGTAATAAGTGACTGGTTTGATCACTCCCTAATGTGCCCCAAGCTATGACTCTACCCCCTTAGGAATGTTGGCAAAGAGAAGAATATCACATAAAGACCCCATTTAACTTGATAACCACATTAAATTAAAAGTGTACTTCATATTTGTTAAGAAAGAATTAACTGACTCCAGACTCTCTTAGTATCTAGTGACTATTGTTCTTATCAAGCCCGCTTTACTCACCTCTCCCATCCCTTATGCTTTTTTTGCTGCCTCCTGACCTTCCCCCAAATACACCATGCTCTGCCTCTTAATGACTCCTGTCTCTATTTCTCTGTGTTTTCGCTTCATCCTTTCGGTCTTTGCAGAGCCCCTCATTTGTCATGGCAGTGTAAATGCCATGAGGAAAATTGAGAAGCCCTCCACAATCTGACTCTTGGCAGGTATAGAATTCCATCATTCTGTCTGCACCTCTTTTCTAGTCCTTGCTTTATTTTATTTTCTATAGTTGACATTGGTACCTTTGGCTTCAGGAAAATATTGCAACAAAGTGTCTTATGGTAGGTGTGAATGAGGCCAAGACTCAAAGATGCATTCTGCATTAGAATGACTGGAAATGATGACTCTGATTTATTTAGGTTGTTTCTCCTTCATTTTTTTTTTATTTATAGGAAAATACAGAAAAATTAATATAAACCAGATGTGGACATGTATGAGAGAGGTATTTTACTATAGGCTCTGGATGTCAAGTGGGTGATTACTTGGTATGATGGACTTGCATACCCACCAATATAAAAGTGGGGAAATTCCTTGATTTTGACCCAAACACAAGAGTAGCCAGCATTCACCTGGACCCATGTATATGATTGTTCTTAGACTTTTGTTTGGTGATAAATGCTAAGATCAGAAATGTCTGTTTGTTCTGCATAGTGTATGCCTTTGTCTTTATTCCACAAAGCCTCTATATTCTTTTAGTAACCATGAAAGATGAAATAGACTAATTTCTAATCTCACATATACAAAAGAAAACTGAAGATTTTCACAGGTATAAACAGATACAGGAGGATCTGTATATTTTAATGGAGATTTTTGTATGCACCAATTCTAAATGAATGTACTGAAAGTGAGTAATTAAAAGCATTGAAATTAGCAAGAAAGAGCATTAGCTGAGCAGATAAATGAACAAATATGGACTCAGTTATGGGTAAGAGGTTAATACTAGTATCTCCTATGAATGAATAGAGTTTAAGGCAATTGTCAAGTTTTCTGGAAGTCTAAGCAAAGCACTTGATCCATTGTTATTTTGTCTAAGAAATAAAGATGTCCGAGAACTTAGCTATCAGCTTCTGTCAATCACTGTTTGGGAATTATTCCTAATGGATATTGAGTATTCCTTTTGCAGGCTGCCTGGTATATGGGAGGAATGATCATTAACTTTGGATAAATCTACTACACATACTAGTGGAAGCAGGATGAGCCTATGCACTCAGTATAAAATCAAATCAATATATCTGAGTCACGAATTACAGAGACAACTCTGGCTGTTATCAAATGATATCAGCAATGTAAAAGTGTTCACAGTTGTGGAGCTGCTTTTATGTGATGCTGACTAGGGTAAAGGTATAGATTAAGAGAGTACCAAATATGTCTACTAACAAGCACTATTTTGCATTGCTGCAAACATATACTTTAACTTGTTTTTTTTCTTTCTGTATCCCCATACATATAGCCATAATGTGTACCACAGTGTATATAATACATCTTTGTTGAAAGTAAGAATATAATGATAAAATTGTTTATAATAAGCATTCTGAAATTCAAAGTTGGAAAGATAATTGATTCATAAGGATTAAATATGAAGGTTCAAATATGCCTTTTTATGGTTTAAAGGCACACAATAGAGAAAACAACCTTGTATAATCCAATTTAGTACATGACTAAATTAACTGGTGTGACTCAGCCTTTACCCCAGGATAAAGAGCACAGGGCCAGACCAAATGCCAGCCAAGAAACGCTCACAGCATGGCGTCTTGTCTTCCACACAGAGTGCAGTTCACTTGTGAACAACCAGGAATTGGCTGCCCAGGAAAATCCTACCACTGCAGACTGAGTCTGTGTCTTCATTCATAACTGAATAGAAGTTACTGAATGAAAGACAGGAAAGGGAACAAACTAGCATTGATACTGTCCTCATGCTAGCAATGATGGCTCAGGACTCATCTGCTCTTACATTTGCCCCCTTTCTCTCGTGGTCCCTAAGAAGTGGTAAGTGTAAATGCATTCACTGAGAGTCACAAATCAGTAATAGTATAATGGAGATGTTCAGCCTTCATGGGACCAAGGATCTCCTCTCCAACCTATGCCCGACAAGGCCATCCTCCCCTTCATGTACAGATGGAGTCATGGGTCCCTCCCTATGTGCTCCCAGGGTGGTGGTTTAGACCCTGGAAAGCTCTGGTTGGTTGGTATTGTTGCTCTCCTCATGGGGCCACAAACCCTTTCAGCTCCTTTAGTCTTCTCTCTAACTCACAGCTAACCATTTATCTGATCAAGGGGTTCCCAATCAAGGAGTTAGAGAGTGGAGAACTTTTCATTCCAACTCTACTCCCTAACTACTGCCAGTCTTCCAAGCTAATCTCTGTTTACTCTCAAAGGCCATTTTTAACATTCTAACTTAACATTCAGCATTGCTAATCCATCTTGCTGTGTCCAGAAAACACCATTGTATAAAAACCTTTTCAAACCTCTATTCTCCCTGATAAAATACTGTCTGATACCAGAAGTAAATCTGGGGTTTATTCATCTCTGGATGGGGCTCCCTACCATATTTCTACCAATGAATGTGACTGTGCTCTGGGGATACTTTCCTCATTTACCTTGACTTGCTCACTGGACTGGCTGTTACAATTGTGATTTTAGGTGTGCTGCTTTGTGGCTATTATAGAATCAGACTGAACTTTTTACAGATTCAAGTAACAAAAGCACCATGTTTCAACCATCGATACAGACAAGTGCATTGAATCATTGAGGCTCATTTATAAACACTCCTTGTAGTTCCGTCCAGATCTCTGTGCATTTCAGACTGAGTCACACATATTGTGGGGAAAGATATTCAGACACAGGCTCAGAAGAACAATCTCTGCCCTACTTTTCTGACCAGCCAGACATTGATAGTAATCCCTTCTTGTAGAGGAAAAAGGCCCATGGAGTAGTAGCTTCTATAGACATACTAAGTGCTACATGGTGCAGCTAGTTTTATTAGGATCCAAGAAGTTACCTTTGGGCTATTAGTGCCTTAGCCAGTAGTTCTCTCCCTTCTTAATGATGCCACCCTTTAATACAGATCCTCATGTTGTGGTGACTGTACCATAAAATTATTGTATTGCTTTTTCATAACTTTAATTTTGCTGCTGTTTTGAATTGCAATGTATATACCTCATATGCAAGATATCTGATATGCAACCCACAAAGGGGTCCTGGACCATAAGCTGAGAAGCACTGTCTTATCCTCCAACAAAGATTCTGGATTTTAAGATAATAGATGATTGTTGTTAGTGCACTGAGGTGATAAAGTCAAACCCAACTTAAGTCCTCACACTTTAAACAATACAAAACATCGATTTTCAGCATAGAGAGACTTCTCTGGTGTGTGTTCATAAACAATTTCATAAACAAGTAGCAGACTAAGAGAGAGAATGTATATCAAGAGAAAAACTAAATAGAAAATAATGCGTATCTCTATAATTCTATTGAAATTCTAAATTTTATGAAAGAAATACATTCTGTAAAAGTTACTGACTGACTTTTGTTCCTGAATAGCATAGGTTATGAATCAACTTTAACCGCTGCTAAACTTCACCAACTAGAATACAAGAGATCAGGATTACAGTGTTACTGGAATAAAATTATATCTAATTCTGGAATTACACTATATTTAGCCAAGGCACCTCCTATATTTTCCTGAGTATAAAAACAGAATATTATGCTTCTACCATAGGGACATTGACTTTTTCACATTGTCAGAATGCTCATTGTCCTAAAATACTCCACCATAGTCATAATCTTAATAAACAATCAAAAAATTAAAATTAATTTTTTTCCACTTAAAAATAGGCAGAACAAATATCATTCTGTATACCTTTTAAAAATTAGTTACAATGGTTGATGTATCATAACATTAAGTAAATTAAAGCCTTCAAGAATGGAAAAATATTATGGAATAACTATTAAGAAAACATATGGTTATCTCCAGTGCTTCTACATTTAGCAGAGTAATCTGTCCTCTTATTTTAAAAGGACACATGAAAATTATGATGCATGAATCCGTACTTCATACCATCATATCGATCAAAGCCTGGATACCCACCAGTATTATTATTGCTGATTCCAGTCAGCCAGCCACTCTTTTATTGCTTGTAATTCCAGATTTGGCCAGTTCATTTGTTTCTCTTTCAACACTCTAAGCCAGTTTACTTTCACCTTGGCAGATCCCACTACACTTTTTATCTGATTACACAAGTAACAGTGAGCCTGGCCTTCACATAGTGCATGAAGGCAACTTCTCAACCTATAGGCTTTGATTTTTCAAAACCTACTTTAATAATCATTCTTAAACACTTCAACCTCCCTTCTAGCTCATGGCCAAAGGTAGGGGAGAAAGATGGTTTCTAGGACAAGAGGGATGTAGACCTTTTTAGAAGTAGTTCTTCAGGGGAATACCAATCTTTGTTGCCAGAATATCATCAGTCCAGTCCAATCAGCAAACACAAAACGTGAATCAGTAGCAGTGGAGTCTAAAAGAAATTGAGGTTCCACCAAGTCCACAGAAACTGCAAGAAGCAACTGGAATAACATGTGCATTTCTTTCTACCAAGTCATGAAAAGTGAAGATCAACAAGGACCAGCAAAGTGTTACAAGGTGAACCAATGCAAGTTCATTTTCATCCACTTTCTGTTGTATTTTATTTATACTCATTCAAAAAATCATGCATTGCCTCAAGTGTCTACCTCAGTAAAACATCCTGTCATGTGCCTGCTCAACAAAGCACATAAAACAGCTTTCAGAAAAACATTACATGACACAACTGAGTCTGCAAGAAAGCAGAAATTTTAACTTCATCAACCAATCCAACTTTCTCCAAATATGCAAGTGTAAATTGATGCTAATGACTTCTTCCAAAGTGATACACTGGGTATCCTCACTCAGGACATACAGATACAATAATGCTCACAAGCAGAGAATAGGATGACTAGTTCCTCAAAAGGTTATAAGACATAAAACCTTAGCTAAATTCCTGAAAATTATTTAGCAAACATAGAACAGCTGTATTCTCAACATTGTCAGAACATAGCTATTGTCATTTTAAATACCCCAAATTATCAACAGTAACTATTATGTTTTGTATTAATTATAGAGGCAATGGACCCATTGGTTAAAGTGCTACCAAAGAATTTTATTCTGTTACATGTCAACTCACTATGACTGGATCATTCTAGATATATTAGAATGCAGGATCAAGATTTTTTAAAAGATATTTCTTTTAAGTGGACTCCAGAAACTCAGATGTTCAAGGTCTATCATCCTTCTGTCCTGGCTTCTGAGATGTGAAAAAAAATGGCCGTAAGTATCCCATGAACCTCTTGTTTGAGTATGTTCCCTTTGTGAGCCCAAAGAACGTAGTCTTACCTAGAGTGTGGGCTATATTCTTGCCTCTTCTTGAAATATAAAATCTTGCAAGCCCAAAGCACATTGCTCTCCATATACAAAAGATGTCTTGGATCATAGAGAGTGCAGTCCACAGGTTCAGAATGTTATTTTAGAACATAGAATCTAAAATGATTGCTCTGGTATAGGTCATCTTTTAGAAGAATGTCCTTTCTATCCCCACATAGTGAGTGTTACTTTCCAACATTATAGCACAAGGACTCTTCCCTAAATCCCTTGCTCTCAATTTGAGAAATGAAAGTAAAAAACCAGAAAAGTAAAGTTTATATACTTCAGGAACATCTGGTCCATCATCACATGTGAAGGCTCTCTACTGGAGTAGTATTGCTTTTGTTCATTTTTATCAGAAAACCCTTCATCAATAATGAGGGTTAAGGACTCTAACAATAGGCTGGGCTTCGTGACAGCATCTTAGTGTGGATTATAGAGGTGAATACTGGCCTCATCTGCCCATTTAACATATTCTTAGCCATGGCCAATGATTTGCCCAGATGACTGTCAATAATGAGGAATTACATATCTAAGCTTGCCTCCTTCAGCATATGATGTATAAAGACATGACTCAAAAACTCAGCAAATTCTAAACATGCTAAAGTGACAATTCCAGGTGATATTAAACACAGAACGCTACATTCATAATTTTAGGTTCTATTGATAGTATCTCAAAATATCCATTTCACCTCCACAGCTACACAACATTGAAGTCCTGAAAAATAGAGTTAGGTGAAGAATAACTTTTTTGCAGCCTCCAACAAAAGTTCTTATGAAGCACACTTCTGTCTTTTTAAGGCAAGTTCAAATTAAGTTCAATGAGATAATCCTCACTTCTGCCTCTAGTCAAAATCAGAGCTTTACTACTTTGAAGAATGGATTTGATTCACAATTTCTATGATCAGATTAGAGTCCCAACATCTCCATTTTCCTTTCTGCTCTACATATCAATGAGACAGTTAAGAGCCTGGTGATTGCCTCACTAGTGCTGGTAAGAATTTGAGCTACAGAAGCTAACCAACCCTATTCCAACTGTCTCTCAACTATACAGACCCTATACATCCTTTCTCCTCTGTTTTTTATGTCATCCATAAACCTGCTATGAAATTGCTTTTCTTTTTCTTTAGATGCTGTGAGAATGGAAGCAATAAACCTTTTTATAACCTCTTGGTGAGTTCGTAACACCATCACCAAACCTAGTATTAATTTAAGAGAAGGAAGACCCTACCACCTTTACTGGGGTGACTAAGTAAATCTTAGTTACTCTGACATTGGAAATACACAAAATAATGATTGTCAAAATTTAGCACTGACAAAATCCTATTATTAAACCACTGTACGATTATTTTTAAAAGTTTATCACACTGCATAGAGTATTTGTGGCACCTAGTGGTGTCACATTTCAGAATATAGAAGCATCTGTGAGATAATCAATTAGGCATGTCTATAAGCTACTACCTTGGCTGTATTAACTGAGGTTGGAGGACCCTCCCACCATGTGTGGGAATGTTCCATGACTAAAATACTAGACTGTATTAATTAAGAAAGAAAACTGAGTATTAACACTGCAGTCTCCCATCTCTGGTTTTTTTTTTTATTTGTTTTATTTTGTTTTGTTTTTCTTTTTATTGTGAAGACCATGTAAGTGCTTCACTACTACCTGGCAGCCTTGCCATATCAACTGAGTCTTGAATTGTGAGCTAAAACAAGCACTTACTTTGCAAAGTTGCTTTTGCTGGAGCATTTTGTCAACAGAAAACAAAACTAACACCATATCTGAACTGCAAAATTTGAACTAAAATTTCTCAAGGCAATATATATATATATATATATATATATATATATATATATATATATATATATATACAGATTTCTAAGCTAAGCCCCGTGAAAAAGAGAAAAGAAATGTCTGACAGTGAAAGCAGTAATGTGGACTGTAATCAGCTCTATATTATTTTCACTTTGAAAAAAATCTTTAAAGATATATTTTCTCAAAATACCATTCTTGATTTTATTTATTATGTACTTCACGAAAATTATTCTTAGATGGTTTTACATTTTAAAATCTCAAATTAGAGATAAATCCATCACTTTTTGGCCAAGGGTACTCTGGTGATAAGCCTCCTATATGGTAGTATTTTCATTGTGAAAGTCTCTTGCAGTAGTGATCTCAGATATGTATGTCCTCACATGATCCCATGGATAATATCCTTTGTAGTGAACTCTGTGGAAAGGGAGCTCTAGTTACTTGTCAGAAAAGAGTTTCAAAAACTCAAACGAAACTTTTGGTTGAAAAAAAAAACTGAAAGAAGTTCTATACCTACAAATGCTTCTACTGAAGAAGCATTATGGACTGAACTCTCTCTCTCTCTCTCTCTCTCTCTCTCTCTCTCTCTCTCTCTCTCTCTCTCTCTCTGATACACCAATGCACACAAACACACACACACTTATTTAGAACATTATCTATAAACTTGTAATGAACACAGTGTCAAATTCTTTTGACAGGTAGAGAATGGATCTTGTTCACTAAAAGCCTCTGCCTTTTAGTATGATGTTTAATATGAGCATCTTTGTATCTATTTGTGTACTGATACCTTTTTCAAAACATACATATACACATTTGAGATTGTGGATGGAGAGTGGAACATGAGCTTTTTACAAATAGTCTATGGAATTGCATTCTTTTAACTGAAAACTTTCAGGTTTTCATTTGTCACATTTCACTGCTTTTGGGGTCACACCAATGAACTCTGTTGGTGAACAAGATTTTATTAAACACTTATTTTTATATATCCCACACAATCTATTGTGCAGATTTGTGCTCAGATTCTTTAATATCTCTTTAATCACTTCTTTGACATTACAATACAATTACAACATCATTCATTTCCTTTACTCTGTCTAAACACCCTAGTACCCCCCTTTTCCCCTTCTGATTCATGACCTCTTTTTTCACTAATTGTTACTGCATACATAATTATGTGTGAATATACATATATACTCCTAAATAAAACTTATTCAGTTTATATAATACTACTTACACATAACCCTTTAAAGATTATTAACTTACTATTAATGATCTCAGATAAAACATAAGCTATCTTTCCTTAAGGGATATCTTTCTAATAAAAGATATCCAAAAGTTATTTGTTGAGGGAAAAGTAATAGATTGCTCATAGTAAAGCAATAGAATGCTTATCATTTGAAACAGATTCATTATAACTATAAAATTGTAAGCTAATTTGTCTCTTTAATCAGGAGCCTAAGAATTTTATATATGAATGGAATAAGATTGGATGAGTCAATGAGGGAAAGCATGCCCAAGAAAAGTCAGGGAGGGTTTGATGGGAGCGCTGGTATGAACTTAAGAAGAATGAGGTTGGCATTAGGAATCAGTGTGAAGAAGGGGGACATGAAAACCCAAGGGCTTTGCAACCAATATTTTATTTTAATTTGTAGTTATAACATGACGATTCAGATAAAAAATTTTATTTGTTTTTTCTATATATTTATTTATTCTATTTATATTCAATTTCAGATACCCCTTTTTCTCCAGTATCCCCACATACAGATATCTTTTTAACCCATGCACTGCAGGACCAGGTTCATCCTCTTCCACTGAGGCCAGACAAGGAGCCCAGTTAGAAGATTAGGATCTATAGACATGCAACAGATCCAGGGACAGCCTCTATTCCAGTTGTTGGAGAAAATGTATGATTCACTTCTCCCACTTGTGGGTGAGGGCCCTAGGTCCAACCTATGCTCATTCTTTGGTTTGTGGTTTAGCCTCTAAAAGCCCTCAAAGATCTAGGTTAGTTGACTCTGTTGGTCTTCCTGTGGAGTCCCTGTACTCTTCTGGTCTCTCAATCCTTCTTCCAACTCTTCCACAAGACTTCCCATGCTCCATCTAATGTTTGGCTGTGGGTCTCTGCATTTGTTTCCAATGACTGTGGGGTCATGCTACTCAGAGGACCATTATACTAGGCTCATGACTGCAAGCATAACAGAGTACCACAAATAGCATCAGAGATTAGTTTTTGACCATGGAATGGTTCTCAATTTAGCCCACTCATTGGTTGGCCATTCTCTCAGGCTTTACTCTATCTTTGTCCCTGCACATCATGTTGGCAGGACACATTTTGGGTTAAATATTTTGTGGATGGGTTGCTGTACTTAATCTTCCACTGGAAGTTCTGTGGGGCTACAGGAAGAGGCCACTTCAGGATCCATATCTCATACTCCTGGGAGTCTAAGGTAGAGTAGCCCCCATAGATACCCTGGGACCTCCCATTGTTCCAGATCTCTAGCATGTCCTTGAGATGTCCCCCTCCCTACCCACCACTGATTTCCATTCTCTCCCCCTTCTCTCTCAATACCTAATCCCTCCCTGCTCTGCTCCTCTCCTTACCCTATTCTCACCCAACTCCCTCTCTTATGTGATGCATCTCTGTTTTAGTTTTCTACTACCCCTTTGACTGATTTACTTCTGATCTGAACCCACTTGACTTTTTACTCATCTAGTAGACAAAATACATTGGCAACTAGCTTTAAGTGACTAGACAAGACAGAAAAAAAAATCACTCACCCAAAGCTAAGATGCACACTCTTGGCTCTAGGCTATAATAAAGCAGTCAAACCCAAGTGGATTAAGAGAAAGCCAACATCAAATAGGCTCTTTATTTCATCCTCCCTGTATCCCTCTCTCCCTCCTTCTTTTCCTCCCTTCCTTCTCTCCTCTTCTCTCCCCTCTCTTGCTTCCCCCTCCATCCCTCCCAAATTTCAAAAGGCTGACACAGAAGACTATTGATTTTAGCTTTCAGGATAATTTCTGACTCTCTCAAGGAGGCATAAAATAATATTTTCTAGGTTATTTTTGTGTAAAACCTAGCAGGTAGTTGAAAAAAGATGAGTTTTTACTTATGAATGCTTGTATTTTGAATTATTATTATTATTATTATTATTATATTTCTCTTTCTCAAATAAGTTAAATGGGAAATTACTAGTTCATATGCTTTTTCAGAAGAGAGGATTTACTTCAAAAAAGTTAGTCTGCCCCTGCAAAGTGCCTAGAATTTATTTTCTAATTTATCATATTCAAACAAAACCATTTTATATAAAATCTTTCATGTTGATAATTCTATTGTGTAATATATAATTTAGCAATTAAAGCTTATTTAATGAGTTTCATTGTTATCTGAACCAAAATGTATAAATAAATTTAAAATATAAGCCTGTAAACTATATTTCTGCAAAGTAAGAGTGTTTTATAATCTGTTCAGAGAGAAGTGAACTTTCATATTATTAAAAGTAATATAAAGTTATATTTTCTCTCATTGCCATAGTGATTGTTGTGAGTTGGGGGAATCAATAGCTTTCAAAACTGTGCCTTTTTGATTTTTCCTTGCCTGGAGTGTGTGAACTGCTTAAAGAAACTAGATCTTTACTTATGAGAATGAACCCTCTTACTTACGGAGGTTTTTATCACAAGGGAGAGTAAACTGAGCACGCAGGCATGTTTGATGGAAACCTTCTTGTCAGAGAAGCCTTACACTTATCACAGGATGCTCAGGAAATTAACACTCTGCTGCTCTGAAGAGTCCTCAGACTGCCCAGATAGATGAACTGATCGCCTCTGCAATTCCCCCATGCTTCTGTCACACCTTAATAATTATGTGCAATAAGGACAATAATGCGTCCTATTGTTCCCTGCCCAAGATCACAGTAGCACAGAGGAAGCTGTTGTGAGCACAATGAAACAGGGGTATTAACTAGATCTCACCTTTGATCAGGCCCTGTGTGCCCACTGATGAATTGAAATTAAAGAGCAGGACTTGAAAGGAACACTTGGAATTTGATTATTGGAAAGTGAAAGACAGAGATGCATTAGAATCAAAGGCATTATACATATTCCCATTATTGCCCAAAGAAGAATGAATGAAATACAATAATCTCTAACCTGGAATAATAGAGGAAGAACCTGAAGAATCATAATAAAATCTCTTGACAATAATTTTTTACACACACACACACACACACACACACACACATACACGAAAGAAATAAGTGAAAGAAAGAAAGAAAAAAAGTGAAAAATGAAAATCCCCAAAAGCAAGTGGACACTTTAATAAAGTTTTTATGTGAATCAAATTTGTGTCAAGCTATCAAGAAACAATAAAATAATGATTTGGCTTCAAATACCAGAGTCTTCTTAATACAGCTTGTAAATAATGTTAGAGAATAAAAGCTAATCATCGTAAATGTGATCCACACTTTTCCCAGTAATGGATACTGAAAGATATTAGCGTCACCTCTTTTCGTATTTGTATAAGTCAGTTTGGCAGCATTTTGTGCTAGCTGTGCTGTGAATAGAAACCACTGACTAGAGTCACAGGTGTGACATTGTACTTCTCACTATCACAGGAACAGGTAACACAAAGCTACACACTGTAAAGATAATTATTCAGGATAATTGGTATGCCACATTTCTTTTCAAAAAAAATAAAATTATTTTTGGTTTGACAATGTATTCATTTAGCGCTTTTCTTTTTTCACTTTCAAATGAATTCGGTGCCTGAGCAAAATGCTGGATTGACAGGCTTTTGGAGAGGCTTCGGTTTATCCCTCAAGCGAGGACAGCCTGACAGAAGCATGGGCAGCTTCCACTTTTAGGCAGGTGGAGCTCTCAAAAAAGAAAATCCCCACTCTTGTCAGTACCATTTGAAGTTCTCCCTCTCACCAGGTTCACATGAAAGGAGACGTTCCTTGGTTGTGACTCACATTTCATTTGCCTTCCCATGTTAAACTGTGGTTCTTCAGCCAATTTGGGGATTAACATAAATCTGCCCTTGTCACTGGCTCAGGGTAAAGAGCCTGCAAAACTAATACGCCCATTGCTAAACCCCAATAATGCATCATTTTTTAATCTGGGAAGTTTATCCTCAGTTAGCCCAGGAATAGATAGGAATACACTGGAGACAGGAGGTGCTCAGTGGGGATCTGGTTTGTTTCATGTGTGTGGACATCACTGGAAAAGCAGCAGTTTATCCTAAAATTAAAGCATCTTTTCAGTTGAATATCCCCCTTACTTGTTGGATAACATTCCTTTGAAAATTACAGCCTTAGCCTCATGAGATTAGAACAAAGGCATTACTGAATTCAATGACATGGTTTCTTATTGTTTGCTTTAAAAAAAAAAAAAAAGATAATAGATTTGACTAGTTTTGTCATTTCATCTATGTGCCTGACATTATAAGTGAAAATTCTGTAGTAACTGTAATAATTAAGCCTAAGAGCTGTATTTTTGGGTATTACAGATGTTTAGGGCAAGAACACATGCCACATGCATTTTCAGATGGAAAAAAAAAAAAGCTTGAGACCATAGTAGAAACTTGATGAGATTATGAAAATAAGCTATGGTAAGAGATTTGTAAATTAAAACCCTTTCATTATCATAATAAAACCTGTCTCATAGAGTTCAATGAAGTTTCATTCAATAAAATTTTGAGACAAGAAACAGTATCATAAGTGAAGAATACTGTACATATTTATCTCATAAAAATGTATAGTTATACCATCTCTATTCCTAATAGAAATGTCATAGAAGGAATCTGTTTCTTTAACCTTTGATGAGAAAATACTGTCTCAGCCAACATCTGCTGGCTGTTTTTTGTCTGTACCCTAGGACTTGATGGAATTTATTGTAATTTCTAAGATCATATACATCAGACATAGATGTAGATGACCTTACTGTATATTGTCCCACCCTTGTTTTGGTAGTGTGGTGGTTTGAATATGCTTGACCCACTTGGGAAGTACCACTAATTAGAAGGTGTGGTCTTTTTTGGAGTAGGTATGGACTTATTGGAAGAAGTTCATCACTGTGGGAGTGGGCTTTGAGGTCCTATGTTTAAATTCTGCCCAGGGTGGAAGAAAGTCAATTCCTGGCTGCCTTCAGATCAACATAAAGAGCTCTCAGCTCTTCCAGCACCAAATTGGCCTGCAAGATGCCATGCTTTCCACTATGATGATAATGAACTGACCCTCTGAATGTGTAAGCCAAGCCATCCTCAAAAGCAAATTTTGTGCTTTTAAAAATTTATTTATTTTTTATTTTATTTTTATTTTTTGATATTAATTTTTATTGGATATTTTATTTACATTCCAGATGTAAAGACATATCCCCTTTCCTCATTCCCCCCCACCCAGAAACCCCCTATCCCATCCCCCCTCCTCCTGTTTCTATGAGGTTGTGCCCCCACCCACTCACCCACTCTCACATCCCCACCCACAAATTCTCCCACACTGGGGCATCAACCCTTCAATAGCAGCAAACAACATTGTCTTTTATAAGAGTTGTCTTGGTCATGTTTATCCCTTCACAGCAATGAAACTCTAACTATGACAGACAGATACCATGCATATTCTATTTAAATATAGTATGTCATATTTATTTATTTAAAAATATTATCTTGAGAACAGGGTATATACTCAATAATATCAACTAAATAAATGCACCTTGGGGCTTAAAGGTTACCTCATTTTACGACTGCATATAAGCAAATAGCTTTGTCATGGCTCATTTAGAGTGTGGCTACACGGAATAATCGTGTCAACTCACCACTCACAGCAAAGTAACTTTCTGTTCTAATCATGTATTGAGAATGACTTTTTATGTGTTTATTTTTAATTAATTAAATTTGATCTTCAGTATTTTGACACATGTGTAAGGATATGAAATGAGCATTGTGATTCTGCTCTCCGTCTATCACTGTCAACCCCCTTTTCTGCAGTATTCCAGCTATGCTCTTGTTTGTTTTCTCTTACTCTTGCTTTCATCTATACTACACACATACTAAGACCAATGTTTACAATACTTTCCCCCACATTCATGTACTCTATGGCTTACTCAGTTTGATCGGGGCAAATGCTATGAACATGAGTTTGTAATTATCTATTAGAAATTGGGCATCTCCAGTGAATAGACAACTTAAAAGTTCTCTCACCAAATCATTCAGTCATCAAGAGTTAAGCAGACAGGGAAAAAAACCTATGAGCTCTTCCATAACTGATTGTTGACAGGCTGGTCCTATACGCGTTCCCTGTAGAGGGAACTGCAGTTGCCCTGAGCTCAATATTATAAATGTTGTGTCATGGCATTTCATAGCATTTCTTCTTTTCCAGTTCTAACACCATTTCTTTACCCTTCTCTAGGATATTCCCTGCACCTTTAAGGTGAATAGTCTTGTTTACTGTTGAGTACTCATCCATAGATTATTGTCAGCCTCTTGAACAGCCATGTGTCTCTTTAATATAAATCAAAAAGATACTTGTCTAATTTTGGGTGAGAGTACCATTTTTCTATGGATGCAAACATGGATATTTAGATGACAGTTTGATGCTGTGTTAATTTAACTAAGCAACAGTAATATGTTTGATTCTAGAACCAATGATTTCTCCAGCTGTATATGTTTCTCTGGGATGATACATGGGGTCTTTTATGTGAAACTGAGTTCAAAACAGAGGAGAGTGGATCACCACAATTATAGCTATGTCACTATGTACAAATGAGCGTATATTAACTGGTAAGTTGGTGTTGAAGTCCATAGGGTTCACAGCTGGGTAAGACTATTGTTCTCTTTTTTTTTTTTTTCTTTTTTAATGTCAGTAACATCTCTAACTATCAAATTTGTGTCTCAGAAAAGAAGCTTCCAGCTATGTTTCAGTTTGTTTTCTCTTCATCTTGTGATGAAGGTATATGGTGTCTTCCATAATAGAACCTTATCATCTAGTTCTGACAGGGAACCAGTGCTTTATTATGTGTGTATCTGTGGCCTCCTTAAATTACAACTCATACAGGCATGCCACACAAAAAGTATCGATATTTTTGTTTGTTAAGCAGGTATTCTTCCTTCTATTTCATTTTTTGCCAATAGAGTTTGAATGGATACAAAATAGTATATTCACTTCTGGATTTCTTATACACCCTTCATTAAATTAATTAATTCTCATCTCCCACAGTACTTTATTTTTTTACTACCTTAGAACTTTTACCTCTGTTTCATAGACTATCTCTCATGTAATATCCTGAAAATGTCACATGCTCAGTCTTTTATGTTCTTGTGTACATAATTTTTTATGCTCAGAGCTTGCTCAAGAGCATGAAGTTTGTGGTCATTTTGAAGCCAGTAAGCTGTATTTTACTGAGACTTGTGTTGAGAGCAGCATCTACATCAAGCTTCTAGACTCATCTGTGTCATTGATAATAACATTGATATTCAGAGTCCAGCAATCAGAGGTGGAGATGACAGAATGTGTTGTGATGTCTGTTCCTAGAGACAGCATCAGGGGGAAACATTCCTGAATTTTAATTGATTTGCTGTTTTTTTTAAAGGTAATGTTCTTTTGTATGTAATGCACTTATATAAATAAATATTAATCTTTCAACACATTTAACATTTTTCCTTGTCAATGAAAACAGGAACATAACAAATAAAACCTACATAGCAGAAGAGACCATTATAAAATCACATACAAGTTAAAAATATTAGACTATGTAAGGAATTCCTACAACTCGGCATAAAATCTGCCTGTTATAACATGTGCAAAAGATATGAATAGAAAGTTCTCCAAAGATGATGCAGAGGTAGCTAGAAAATACACTGAAGGGTTTTAAATACAATTAATCATTAGAGAAATGGAGATAAAGGCAATAATGAAATATCACCTACCCAATTAAGATAGTTATGACCCTACTAAAGAAGCAGACAGCAAATCCTGACAAAACTGGCATGTACCATTAGTGGTAAACTGAAATGCTGCTGCTATAAAATAAAAATACCGTGGATGTTCTCCACATAGTTAAAAACAGGAATAATGCACAATCTGTGAATACTCGTTCTGGGTATTCAAAGAAGACATTTACGGAGAAATGTACACATTTTTTCTTATGGAAATATTATTTGAAATAATCATGAGGTAGAAGAAATCCATAGATATGTTGATGAATAAATTGCAAAAAAAAGAAAGCATAGACTATACTTATTTTGTGATATTAACCAGTATTCAAAAAGAAAGAAATTGTACATTCTAAATAAATAAATAAGCAAATGCTGAAATGTCATATAAGGTGAAACAAACTACTAACAAACAGATATAAACTATTATTCTCCTCACAGGAAGCATCTGAAGTAAAGAAAATTTCAGAAATATGCTTGCCAATAATGTCCAAATATGGTTTCCTGAAGAATTCTCTGATCTCTATTTTCTGAATATTGATTGCCTTATTATGCTTATATTTTTAATTTCTGTTAGAAGTTTTAAATATAATTATTGTGTTCATGAAAATAATCGTGTGATGTAATTATTGCCTGGCTTGTCAACTTGATGTAATCTAAAATTACCTGAGTGATGTGTCCCTGAACATGCCGGTTGTATTTTCTTGTTTGCATTAGCATACAGGGACAAGGCGATTTCTTATACTTGGGGTCTTAGATTAAAAAGAGGGAGAAAAAGAGATGAGTTTTAGTATGCATATATAAATTGGCCTATTTGTGAATGGTGGACATTATGTGATCACCTGTTTTATGCTCTTGACACCTTAATATTCCCACTATTATGAAATGTATCTTAGAGCTCAAATCCATTTATTCTATAAGTTGGTTTTATAGAGTATTTTTAATCACATCAGGAAAGAAAACTAAGACATATTGCTAATGACCTTTGTACCATGAATACTCTTAATCAGCTTACTTAGTTATTCTTGACACATACTTCACTTTCCATAGAGTACAGTAGTTTTCATATGCTGCTAGAATTTTAAATAATGTTTTGCTAAAGTGTTTACAGCTCTAAAACTGGAAGATTTTGATCTGTAGGGTTTTTTTAGGCTTTATTTTTTTATTTTCCTATGCCTTTGCTTTGTTAGGATCTAAACATAACACTGCCCTCAGATAATCAGTTGGGAAAGAGCACAAATAATTTTATGTTGCTAGTGCTCTTTATTTTTGTTTGTGTGGGCCTAAATTAGTAGCTAATGTTGTTTTTAATATGCAGTATTTGTTTATATCTTCTTATGTAGCTGTTTGTAGTAATAATAATAATTACACACACACACACATATATATATATATACATATGTATATATATATATATATATATATAAAACTCTGTGACTTACTCCTGAGTTTTCTGACCAAAGTCAGAAAATATGCTAGTCAAATTCTACGACAGCTGTAAGAACTCTTGGGTTTTCTGACTTTGGTTAGAAATCCTGCTAGCAAAATTCTAAGAAAACTATGTTAGTTCTCCAAGCAGTCCTTTCCTGGTAGATCTCTCTAGAAGACCAAAGCTCAGTGTTTTATTTATATATCAATTCAATTGTTACCCAGGTTCCCTTTTGATTGGCTCATGTTTCAGCATTTTTATGACCTTATCACCAGATTACTTTTGGTAAGATTGCCATTTTCACTATAATCGAATCCATGACTTTCTAAATGACTGGTCAAATCTATTTTTGAGTACCTTCCATTAAATTCTTCACTCCAATGTAATAGCGGATAATTCTAGAAATTTCTTTTTTTTATTATTCCAATGTTGTTATTGACACTAGTTAATGATGTGATTCTGAATCATCCTTCATTATGCAGGTTTAGTGGTGTTTGAATCTTTATGGAAGCAAATGGAGAGACTATCTGCTCTGATTCATCTGTGCATCTTCAACTGACATTTGTTTTGCCCTTTGTAAATATTGTTTTACATTGTTCATCCATCTTCCTTTCTTTTTTTCTATACTCGCCTTTCTTTCTGTTCTTTGCTTTTTGTGAACTTGATTTCACTCATCATGTTAGACTTGAAATCATTGGCTTAAGTTATGCTTCTGCCTTTACCTCCCAAATGACTGAGACTATTCAGTGACATCTTGATGTGAGCTTGTTTCGTACTTTTTGCTTCCTTATCGAAACTAATACTTTCTTTTTTGAAAAGTGTAACTTTTACGTACCAGCTTGTAGTCAGTCTGGTTCTACAGAAATCTGCCTCTACTGGTTTCATTGTTTGCTTGTGTCTATGTTTTGTGAGTGTTCCGGACTGTGTTAGTGAAGTCTACATTCTCGTAAGACAAAGCTTCTGCTATTGTTTTTTAGAGGATACAACCTTCAGAATGAATGTTCAGGTTTTTCAGCTCTGTCTATATATCCCTTCTAAGCTTTGGGGGGTCTGCCTCTGGTGGCATCACATCCAGTTACTGCTCACTAATTGGTAACTGATTGGTTTATTGTTACAACAATGCTCTGGGGTTTGAGTTTTTCCACAGTCTTTTCCAAAATAAGCATAGCCCCATTCATAGGGGAAGAACAAATAACTTGTTTTGTAACATCCTTTGAGGTTTGGTTCTTCTTTTTCTTTTCCTAAATCTTTTTTGTTAAACTTAAGTATGAACAACTTGTTCATACTGTGGAGCTATCTCCTAACTGCTCGACAAGATCTCCATTGATTCAAACACTGCTGTAGGGCATGATGCTTCTTTTATGCTTCATAAAGTCAATGCCTTTAAAGAAAATCATAACAACCTTAACAACTCTTTTTTTAGCCAACATTGCCCACTGTTTAGTCATTTTGCTGCTAATTTAAGATGGAAGACATACAAAATAAATGGCACATTTTTCTTGGAATCATACCCATATCCTAGAATAAGAATGGTGGTGTTTTGCATGGCGATATCATCTGCTTTTACTAGCTGAGAGATCCTAGTATATAAGAAAGATATGTATAGGACAACTGAGCTCCACTATGATTTGCCCCTCCATACTTGTGTTTGAGTTTCCATTCTATCCATGGTAGACAGAAGGAAAAAAAAATAAACCTAAGACCTTTTGTCATTCGTTCCTGGAAAAAAATAGATTTTGCAACAAGAGAGCTTAGGGAGAAAGGATAAGCAATGTTAAAAAAGTCTTCCTTTTTCTGTGGGAATTCATCACATTAAACTGGAAGCAGCAAAATGAACAGCCATTCTCTTTGTGACTACACCTGACTGTGTCGTACCCTTGTCACACTGATGTGCTGGAGAACAGGAGCCAGTCATGGATGAACTTATAGAGAATGAGACTGCAGACATTCTTGAATGCATGTTTCTACATTAGATGCATGCCTTTAGGACATTTTCCAGAGACTTAAGAAGTTGCTTTTTATAATTTTCATAAGTTATGGTTGTTTTGCTGGAAGTCACGGTTGTTTTATTTTGTAAAAAAGGTCCAAGGAAATGGTCCCACCATGATTCCACGAGTGTTTCTTGCCCTCTGTACATTTTGTTCAGTTTGGCATGTTTCTCATAGAGCCTTCATGTATTTTCCAGGTTGTCTACTTGCATGCATGTTTTTGGAAGGCAGCTCTAATGGCTCTGAGTTTTGTATACTTTTTAAAAGGGTTATTTGTTTAAAAAATTATATATACACTATGTTCTCCATATTTAGCATTTTAGCTAAGTCTCTCCCATTTTACAAATTACACTTTCCCTTTATGCCATCTTTCCTGTGCTGTGGGCTGTTTCTTCTTTCCATGTTTTTTCCCCTATTTATATAATCCTACATATACAAGAACAAAAATTTTTAAAAATAATTCTCAATGAATTATAGCATATTTGCTTGGATTGTTTAGAAATCTCATATATTTACTTATTTTCATTTATTTATTAATGACAGTGACCTAAACTTTCAAATAATAGATGTAAACCTATGAGAGAATTGTAAGATTTACTATCCAAACACATTCAGTGTTATTTCCATCTTACTATGTCTTATTAACTACATCTTAAGCCTCTTGCTAAGTTCTTCATATTTGATTTCCTTTCACCTAGTTTGATCTAGCAGTCATCTAATAGATGTAGTTTTATATAAAAAGAGGAAAATAGGAAAAAAAGTTAACGCTTTGTTTTATCCCAAAGCCTATAAGAATGTGTGCCATATTTGGTAAAACAATTTAAGCAACAACAACATGTAAGAATTCATGTAGACTCCAGAAAGTCTTACTGTATTAATTCAGACAACCCTAGCCATTCTAAAATGGTGATCAGGCCATTTAACTTAAAAACATCACTTCTCACAATTCAGCATATAATTATAGAATTTTTTAAGTCAAGATTATGAGACAATCTATTTCCTGGATATTCTGCACTTCATATTGAAGAAAACCAAATAACATCACCAATTTAGTCTATTTTCCCACAAATCTACAGTGTTTATCACAAATCAGTTGATATCATTTTTTAAAATTGTATGCACAGGGACCATTGTACGTGGTTTACAGTAAAGAAACATTGCGATCTGAAATGACAAACCCAGCATCATATTTCTTGGTTCTAATATCATTAGACAGTCATATATTATAGCTGTGACAGAAAGGGTATGACAGATGACACTTTAAGAGTGTTGGGAGAGAGAGCTCATAAAGCACTTAATCAGATGGTTGCAATGTCTAAAAGGATTAAAGTCAAGCAGACTCTGACTCACAAAAAATATGTTTCCTATTATTATGTTAAAGCTGACAATGAAATACTGTCTATATTAAACATGTGTGTGAGTGTTTAATCCCTATTATTCTTAAATGCAAACTTCAGAGAAACAAACAAATATGATTTCATATTTGTGTTACAAATATATTATGTATTTTCTATTTCTTTGTAGTCTTAAAATGGTATTTATACAATATATGTTTATGCATATTATGTACACTAAAGGAATTAAGGGAAGGAAGAGAGAGAAAAAGAGTTGGGAGAAAAAGTAAAGAAGGGAGAGACGGAGAGCCTGAGAGAGGATGATATAAAAAAAAGAGAAAAGTGGAAGGATGAAGGTAAGTTATTGCTTTTAATGCTTATAGGCATGTATTAATACTTTAATCTCTTATTACCTTGTATTTCCTATCTATGAAACATAAATGAATAATTTAATTCCAAAACCTTTCCTATGGTTAGATGGGTACAACAAAAACATGATGTTCACTTACCAGGATTTACATCAGCACATGAGGGTAGTTCAGATGGTTGTTGAAAGATTTTGAGTGGTTCAGTTTGTGTTTTCCTTCAAGTTCAAATTCCCAGAATGATTATTGACTACTCTAAAACTCTTGTGTCCCAAATGGTTACTTAGAAATCTATTGTCAGATTCTTTTCTTGTGATAACATTGAACTTACCTGTAAAGAATTGTTGGCATGGCTCAGTATGATGTCCCCAAAGACTTTCTTCATTGCTCCATTTTCCTTTTCTGTGATATTTTTATTGTTATAACAAAGATATACTTTAAGTGCACAGAGGTATTTAACTCCCTTAATAGCTTCATTATATGCAAAAATTACTGAAAGTATCTTTCTTAAATAATGAATACTATGATAAACTTTGTATAATTGAGAAAATAATTGAGATACCTGTAGTTCAGAGGGTATATTTTGATTTTTTAGGTTTTTAATAGGAAAATATAGTCTTTACACTGATGAATTCATAAAGAATATCTGATTTTAGAAACTGTCTCTGATAGCAAGCAAGAAATGTCAGGAATGTATACAGAAACCACTGAAATTAAAACTTTTTGCTTTTTTTCACTTGAATATATCCAACGTCATCACTTATCTTTAATACCTTTTCTAATGCAGAAAGATTCTTATTCAAACTCAAATATTCATAAATCACAATTGAGTATCAATAACTAGTAAACCAAAGACATTCCCTGTCAACATCTCATTCTTGATTTTTCAAGTGTACAAAAATATCAGGCCCTTAACACTGTCTAAATAAGAATAAAAATTTATTACTTAAAAATAAATAAAAATAATTTTTTATTAAAAAATATAAACATCTGTGATTGGAATCTGTATTCCCACTACTGATAATGACACATCACACACACATACACAGAGAGAGAGAGAGAGAGAGAGAGAGAGAGAGAGAGAGAGAGAGAAAGAGAGAGAGAGAAACACACACACATACATACACACATAAACACAGATGAAGAGTGACAGAGAGAGAGAGACCAACTTAGGTAAAATGGAACCCTACTATGTCAAAAATTTAGGTACTTTAGTCAATGCTGAAATATTTCAATATATACATTAAGAAAATTAATTTTTAAAAAATGTACATCTTAACTTTCATATCTGTACTTCATGTATCACTATCAACTATACTGTATTGTCTAAACTTGAGGAAAATAGTAATCATAATATTTAGTAGAAGCAAAAATGGAAACCATTCTTTTACTGAAGTGGGGAAGTCAAAGAAAGTACAGATGAAGTGTTTAATATAGTATAGAGTATCAAAATGATCCTATTTTCATAAAATAAAATATGACCTTGCCAACATGCATTTATAGTTTTCAAATGCCCATCAATCTTTGGCTCAAAGGATCACAAGAAAAGCTTAATTTATCTTGACTGTGATCCTAGCTGTCACAGACTCTCAAAGGCTTTATTGTAGTGTTACTGAAACATGCAAATTGCTCTGCTACTGGGGACATCTTGAGGTAATGGACAGAATATCTCCATGCATCCATAACACTTATAAAAAGCTTAAGATACACAGTGAGCATCTTGAAAAAAAAACTTGATATCTAAAAGGTATCTGCACCTTCAAATTGTGATTCTAAACAAAGTCATCAAAATTTATGTTGCCCTCACACACATAAAAATTTGAAATATGAAAAATAACTTATATTTTTGGTGTACTTATATCAAAGTAACTTAAGAAAACTTATAGATTTGAGAATAATGTTAAATTCAATAGGCATCGTGTTATCACATTATGATAGAACATTTCCTTGGATAGCAGACTACTCACACTTGAAATAACATTTAGAAACTGAAGTTTGAATGCCAGTAAACAATTTGTGCCTCTCAGGTTTAAGGACTTTTAGGAATTGTGCTAGCTCCTGTTTATAAAAGTGTTTAAAGGTCTTTTCCATGCTCTGAACTTTATCTCAACCTGATGTTCTCAGACTTCATGTATATATTTGAGATAATTACTTCAGTTGTTTGCCCAAATCATTCCTCCAAGAATTTGAAGACATAGTTCTGTTTTATTTCATTATAATTTCAAATTAAGCTTTTAGATCTATTAGCATATGTATCCTATATTTTATGTACAATTAAGTAAAGATGACTATACATGATGATTAGGCATATACAAGAAAGAACTAAATTTGCATTGTATAAAAGAAAACACTAGAAAACTTTAGAACGTTGTGTCTAAAAATAAAACTGACCATTGATAATATATCAATTTTGGATTTTTCATTTCTTACTGCATGCTTACAAATATGTATGCATATATTTAATATGTATATACATATACATGTACATATATAAATTTATACATGACTAGGATTCCCTGACAGTTATCTACAATGAAAAAAACATTGCATATACAGCTTATTCTATCTTACATTCCCAAATAGAGCAAATGATAACATACAATCAATCAGCACAGGAAACTAAAACTCAAACCCATGTGTTTTAATTTCATGAAAAGGTCTATTAGTCAGCATATATAGCCAGTGTGTAATATAAAAATTTATAGTTATTTGTTTTAGTATTAAATAATTTAACTGAAGATAGAATTCCAAGTAGCCACTAGGAGCAACAGTTGATTTTGTATTAAAACACTGGCAGATTTTGTTACTGTAATCATTTTATAAGTATTTGCATCAATGCCATTTTTCTTCTTTTATAAATGGTTTAATTTTATCAACTTTTATGAGGGAAAAGTCTACTAAAGATTGAAAAGATGCCTTAGTGAATAAAGCACAAAGCTTAATGATCTGAATTCAGATCTCCAGACCCAATAAAAAAAATGTACACAGGGACATCTGGGTTGTTTCCAGCTTCTGGCTATTATAAATAAGGCTGCTATGAACATAGTGGAGCATGTGTCTTTGCAATATGTTGGAGCATCTTTTGGGTATATGTCCAGTTGTGGTATATCTGGGTCCTCAGGTAGAACTATTTCCATTTTCTGAAGAACTGCCAGACTGTTTTCTAGGGTGGTTGTACCAGCTTGCAATCCCACCAGCAATTGAGTAGTGTTCCTTTTTCTCTACATCCTTGCCAGCATCTGCTGTCACCTGAGTTTTTTATCTTAACCATTCTGTCTGGTGTGAGGTGAAATCTCAGGGTGGTTTTGATTTGCATTTCACTGATGACCAAGGATGTTGAACATTTCTTTAAGTGTTTCTCAGCTATTTGATATTCCTTGGTTGAGAATTCTTTGTTTAGCTCTGTATACACATAGAGGGACCCATGGCTTCAGCTACAAATGTAGCAGAGGATTGTCTTACCAGGTATCAATGGCAGGGGAGACCTTTGGGCCTGTGGAGGCTTGATGACCCAACTTAGGGGAATGCTAGGGCACTGAGGCAGGAGTGAGTGGGTTGTGGGGCACTCTCATAGAGGCAAGGGTAGGAAAGATAGGGGTTTGTGGCGGGGAAACTGGGAAGGGGTAACGTTTGAAATGTAAATAAATAAAATAACCAATAAAAATGAAAAAAATGCGCACAGTAGCATATGTGTTTGTTATTTCATTACACAAATTTGAAATATGAGTCAAAACCGGTGAATCTCTAGAACAGTGTTTCTCTAACTATGGATCTCAACCCCCCTCCCCCCATTAAGGGTAACATATGAGATATTTACATTATGGTTCATAGCAGTAGCAAAATTATGGTTATGAAGTAGCCATGATATAATTTTATGCTTGAGTGTCACCACGACATAAGGCACTGCATTAAAGGTCTACCCTGAGAGGAAGGTTGAAAACCACTGCTCTCAAAAGTGTAGGCCAACAAAATTGGCCTACACAGTGGCAAGGAGATCCTGACATAAATAAGATAAAAAGGCAAGGAGCGACACTGAAATTTGCCCTGTTATCTGTACACATGTGCTATGGCATGATCACCTCCTCCCACAAACACACGCACACGCACACGCACATGCACACACACCTATTCATCACAAATAAACGTATGATGGGGAAAACTGATATTTTAGCTCATATAATAACATGCTTATAACTGTGGAATGCTGCCTAGGTGTCATTCACATGCTTGGTGATCCCCTACTTAGAGGGAAATTTTCCTACAACGTCTCATTTGTAAGCTCACTGTACCACTGTACGGAATTCTTAACATCTACTACTTCATTTCTGAATGCCTATTTAAATAGCATAGAGACCTTGATGTTACAGATAACATCTGTTCAATAATGTTTATTTATCTCTGACATGATCCAGACATTGAGAGGCCATTTGAAAGAAAGAAAAAGGATAAATCAAAATTTCTTAGCATTAAAAGAGAACAAACGATCCTGGGATGTATTACAGTGATATTTAAATAAATGGGAGGGATTTGGGCAAGCTTGCTTGTCACGATCACTCCTCTAAAAGAAACACATCCCGGAGATTCCCCTGATAATTCTCATAATTGCTTAACTTTTTCCTGCCTTTACTCTGGCTGTCTTCCAAGTAATTGTATTTACTGTGTCCAGAATGATTTCTTTCAAAGATAACTTAAACTTTTCTCTTTCTCTGTTTACACTTGAATGGTTCACTAATGCTTAAAATTGAAGTAATATTTCATGTGTGTTACAGTAAACACCACCTAGGTTTCTGTTAGCTGTTTTTTATGAGCATTGTGTATAAATAAAAACACTACAGTACAGACTCCTCTCCATCCTCCTTGCTTGTCCCCTAACTGATACATGTTGACCTTGCTTAACCAATTCTCCACTGGCTACCATTGCTGAAGAGCAGCCTTCTCTTCCTGAAAACCCAAAAGCCTCTTGCTCTATGTTCCATGTAGCATCTGTGATTGCCTCCAAGTCTTTGTGTAGGAAAATATGAATTTATGTTCCAAAAAGTAGTTTTAGAAATACTAGTTACAGCCTATCTTTGAATATCTATAATTTTACACACTTGGTTGAAAATTATGTTATCAATGAGACTAATTACTTGGAAAAGAGTTTCAATTTCCCAGGAGCATGTACCTTGCTCAATTCTTTGTTCAAGACACAATGACTCCGGGTGGTACAAGAAAGCCTGGATTCCCCTTCTGGAAATGTCTGATCTTCACTGGAAACTTCAGCGCCTTCTCAGCTGTGGTGTTAAGATGACATCAGCTGAGTATCCAGCTCAAGCATAGCCTTGACAGGAGCTGACAAGAAGAGAAATAGGACCATTCTGATTTTATATTTGCCTCATGCCCATCCCCTGGCTTGATGTGGTCTCTTGAAAGGAAAAGGAGAAAAGAGCCACTATCCTTTAGACCAGGTTATGCTTTGACCCTGGAGAACATTCAGAGTACTGAATAGACACTTAGTTATGCAACCCACAGATCCAGGCAATGTGCTTTATCACACCTGCCTGAAGAGTTGCTCAGAGAGCAACTCTTGGCACTCCCAACAGTCCTCCCTGTCCTCAGAGTGCTCTCAATTTAGATGGTCATGGTGTGGAAATAGAATTTCTTTTAGGGAAGGTCCCTAGCTATCTTCAGTGCAGCCTGCACTTTGGCATTCTGAGTAATGATTATGTGGACAGATTGCCCGTGCCACTGTCAAGAGCATGACATTCACAGACAGCAGCAGATTCTTCATCTGTTGGAGGAGAAGAGTTCAAGTGTCTTTTCCTTAAATAAGCACCAAGATCGCATCTCTCAGGACAATTAACATGTCTTTCAAGATAAGGATATAAAGGATAAAGGTATAGATGAGATCCACATACTTGTACACAGGATTGAGATATAGGATACAGGCTTTGACTGTGATGCCCACATTCTGCACAAGGTCTCCAACCACAAGTATGAGGGCATCTCATTCACTGAGATTGTCCTGTTGCTAGCTGTTGTCATCATGGCTATGCCCATGACTTTTCCCATTGTTGAGACTGATGAAGACTCTTCCCCATTATGGTGATTACAGTATGGTCAACATGTCCCTGCTCTCATAATTACAGACACAAACTTGTACACAGCCAAGTTCAGGAGCATTAGTTACTACCCAGATGGATAGCAAAGACAACAAAGATCACAGATCTCAGTCTACTAATAGCCGTAGTTCAAGGTCTTTGTGACTGATTGTGAAGACAACTTAGGGAGAAGAGGCTCAGGAGCAGGCTATGCCGGTGAAGCTGGTAAGCAGGTGAGTTGCATTAGTCATGAAGGACAAGCTTTGTGCCCTCTCAAGACATCTTGGATCATGAACATCAGACAGATGATTAAGGTTCTTAGAGCTTGGCCTGGCCCATGGCATTTTGAGGATTTCCAGCATCTCTCTGGGCATGACAATAATACTTGCTCTGTACATCCATCTCAAAAGCCTACAGGTTCCCATGAGGGCTACCCCAGCCTCACTTTTCCACCAAGTTCCAAATATGACCGGATTCATGAGCATGTTACCCTGAAGGTTCTGTGTATCCATGGTCTCCATGCTTTCTCACCATGTTTGATTTCTACAGTGCAAATACTGATAACAGTGCATGTCCATCTTCTGCTGGGTTCCCTGTGATCAGGATTCTTACATGACTGTGGTTTTAATAAAAATTTTACAGCAAAAATAACAAGGATGAAGTTTTCCTGGCAATTTAAAAATTATAAGATCATATATTACCTGTTATTTTTGTTAGTGTATATTAAGTGTATAGAATAATGGCTTCACTATAACATTTTTATACATTAATAAAATCTGAATTGATCACCTTCATTTCCAACGATCTTCAATTTCCCTGACATAGTTTCTCTGATCTGTTCCTCTTCTCTATCAGGGCCCTTTAATTTTACATCATTTTTAAACATGATGATCTCTGCTTATATACACATTCCTGAAAAATTACATTACTGTTACTACTACAAAAATTCATACATATTAAAACACACACACATATATAATATATGCTAACCTCACATTTATATGCAGCTATAATGATTCCATATTTTGTCTAATGTGAATATGTCATGATAAAATGTATGAAAAGGTTTATAATGTATTCTCACTTTGATTATTAGGGGTATGCACTGAAGAGTGGTAGAGCTAGATTATTTGGTACTTCTATTTTTGATTATTTTAAGACTATTTTCATTCTAATTGTGCTAATTTATCTTCCTAATAATAGTGTATACAATTTCTTTTCTCTGGCCCTTTGCTAGTTTTCATTTGGTTCGTTGGTTAGTTTGATTGATTTTGTTGTTCTTTTTTTTATTGATAAAAATAACAGTTATGGCTGGGTTTTGATGGAATCTCACTCTAGTTTTGATTTATAATTTTTGTTCATGGCTAAAAATATTAAACATGTTTTATGTATTTGTTGGCTATATTCCCTTAATTTTTAGAAGTGTTTGCTCATTTCACTTGCCCATTTACTGATGAAATCATGTCTCATTTTGGTGTTAAGTGTTTTGAATTACTAATGTATTCTGGATCCACTGTTGGATAAATAAACACCAAACATTTTAGGATGTCTCCAATACAACAATCATATCTTTTGTTGTGAAGAAAGGACAATAAATTATATCACAGAACTGTAGTAATAAAAACAACATTTTGCTGGTACCAAAGCAAACATATAGACCAGTAAAATAGAATAAAAGTTCCAGAAATAATCTCATACAGCCACAGTCATCTGATTCTAAACCAAGAGGTCAAAAGGGCACGATACTAAAATACAGTGCTAACAAATGCTGTCTGGAAAGCTGGGAGCCACACACAGGGCATTGATAGAAGAACCGTGTCTGTAACTATACAAAACTCAGGTGAGAATGCATGGCAGCACCCAATCTAAGAACTAGAATTTTAACATCACTAGAGCGAAGCATAGGTGGGGTGCTTTCTGGTCTAGGTCTGAATAGGAGTTGCAGAGCAGAGAGCTTTTTACAAGTCTCATTCTCACTTTATCACAAACAACCTCAGACACCAAAACACTGAATTTCATTATGACTTTCAAGTTTGTTTTCTTGTGAGACCCTACATTGTGGGTTATTATTTGTCATTACCTGTCCCTCATCTAGAGACTCTTATCATTATTTTAATCATTCTCAGAAGCACTTTGTAGCATTTTGACAATACTAATGATTTTTTTTCTTTCAAAAATATTAACTGCATTTCTTCTTGAAAAAAAATGTTAAGTAAGCCAGACTTTACATGTTTTCTTATTTCATTATTTTTGCATGTGTGGGGTTGCATGTATGTATGAGTGTGCATGAGTGGGTGCATGTGTGTATAAGTCAGAGGTTAAGCTCAAGATCCATCCATCTATTTTTTTTATTGTTTTGTTTTTGTTTGTTTGAATGGTTGGTTGGTTTTTGGTTTTTGATTGGTTGGTTGGTTAGTTAGTTGGTTAGATGGTTGGTTGGTTTTTATATTTAGTTTAGTTTGTTTATTTGTTTGTTTGCTTGTTTGTTTTGAGATGGGATTGCTCAGCGTTACCTGGGGTCATGGGCTGCTCAGTAACATAATTTCAGGGATCTTTCTATCTCTACCTCTCCAGCATTGAGGGTACCTCATGGCCTTTGTGTGGGTGTACTGATGATGAAATATAAATATCCTTACTTTCATAGCAAGCATTTGACTGCATTATTGTCCCAGCCCATCCTTTTATTATTTTTTCAAGAACACAATGGTTTTTCATTTTATTTTTTCATTCTAGAGACATATCTGACCAGGAAGTTGAAATTGAATTTTGTACCATACATTAAAACAGATCGACTGTATTGTTTGTCTATTACATTTTCTTTTATTTTGTTTGCATTTGGGTTGTGAGGGTGGGGTTGAGAGGAGGTGTACACATGTTGAGGTGCTAGTGCAGAAAACAACTTAAAATTGAATTTCATCCTTCAACCTTTTAGAAACTGAGGACTGTACTTAGTTTCTCAGACTGGATGAAGGGTGTCTTTACCTGCTGAACCATCTCACAAGCCTCTTTAGAACAGTCTTAAAATCACTACAAAACACACACATCATATTTTTAAAAACTGAACTATATTTAAAGATATTAAGCTACACCATACTATATTCTGTTACATTTACTGCTAGGTTTATTTTACATTAAGGGAAAATGCATTTGTTTCATTGTCTTTAAAACTACTTTTATGTTTTATGATGATTTTTCTAAGTTATGAACAATAACACAAGCTCTACTCCTGATACTTTTTAGTAGCTACTCAGACTTGTTACCAGGTAAAATACCTATAAAAATGGAAAAAGAATAAGATGCTCAATCACATGGATTTGTTTTCAATCAGAAGAACAATTTATTGGAGAATTCCTGTCATGGTGTTAGGACAGAACGGAGGACCCACTGTTATGCTTCAGAACACTGGCTATAGGAGAGCTCTCTGTACTGTTCTTCCCCCACACTCCCCACCCTTGCAGCATCTAGACTCAGTGGTGTAATTCTGTCGATGGTGACTAACTTCTATTGTGCAAAGAACTTAATTACATACTGTGGTTCAGTTCCTACTTTGCCAGGCAGTCGCTCAGCCATAAAAGAATGCTGTAGAAAGTAAGTGGGGAAACGCAAAAGAAATTGAAAGCACATGATCGCAGTCAGGAGGCAAATAAGTACTTTTCAAAGAAAAAGCAGAATTCTTTAACTGGGAGCTGGGTAACACTCCTAAAACAAAGACAAGCTGGCATCCAAGGGGAAATATTTTGTAATTCCCCTGAGTGAGCAGCATTGCAAAGTTACTTGAGCTAGTTTTACTCTTTGGATTACTGGTCAATTGGTGAAATTCATCAAGAAAACTGAGAAGGTTTTTAAAGCCATACATTTTTGGAAATGAAGATGCTTTTTAGAGGAATGCACAATGTATCTTTTATGGTGAGATAATTGATTAATTTTTGATTCTTAATTTTAAATAGCATGGAATGGAGAAGATAGAGCCTTATGACACTGTTATGATGTCTAGGTAGATTTAAGTTTTTGGGTAATTTTTTGCAGTATACAGAAGCCCTAAATCTGGTTTATGATATCAAGACACGATCTTTGAAATATTAACAGCTCTGTCTGTGAAAGCACCAATTTAAAGCATGTATCTATAAAAGAAAATGCTTAATTTCACTAACAGTGTTGAAGCCCAACTTACACTTCCCAGGTAAGGAAGACCTACCTAGAAGTTGGAATGCACTGTACCCAGAAATTGGCACTCACTCATTTTTTTTTTGTTTTAACAGAGGTGTGTGTGTATGTATGTGTGTGTGTGTGTGTGTGTGTGTGTCTGTGTGTGTCTGTGTGTGTTAGTAATGTATGTCAGCACAATTCTATTCCAGATGCAAATTCCTGCACATTTTAAACCATTGAAGTTACTTAAAATGCTGTTGTAATTGTATTTTTTTAGTTTATTCTTAAATAAGCTATATTATGTTCAGAAGAAAGGGAAAAACTGAATTGTATGTTTTTTGGAACTGTCACATTGGCTAATGGTTGAAACGTACTATGAAAGGGACAAACATGACATGACAGACTAACAGTGTAAGACAAGGGCAGAAAACATAGGGAAGATACTGTCATGTCCATTAAACCTGCCAGGGCTTGAGTTCCAACTCCATCTCCTGCTTCTGTGGATGTCCAGCTACAGCTCCTTTCAATGTCCCCTGTGATGTGTGGATCTATGGAGATCATGACAGGGCACAAATTTCAAAGATGAGAGGAATGTTTCCTGAACTAATGTATATACATGATTCACATATGACAGAGCTCTGCAAATATAGGCTGAAGTTTAAAACAACAGTATCCAGCAGTTGGATCATCATGGTGTCTACTTTCTACAATGTTACCATAGCTGTGACTGAAGTCCGACAGAGAAGAATACCTCTGTTGGCAGGATGTGTGCATTATAGCCAGCTCCAGAATCAAAGACCACCTCCAGGACCTTTAAGTCCCTTATGTTAGCAATGAATATACACACTTAGCAATAAGTGTGAAGTCCTTATAAGAGTTTATCTGGAAAACTGTAAAGGATCATATTTATGATATCATTTCTCTGTAAAGTTTTAAAAGCTCCTTAGGCGAATGGGAATGCTTTGCCTGTTTCTTTAGCAAGAAGTTTTAGGATAATGAATGTGACATCTTAAAACTAGTAGCTCCAGCTGTATATGTAGGGGAGGATGACAGTGTCAGGCAAAGGTGGGTGAGGAAGTCTTTGGTTCAGTGAAGGCTGGATGCCCCAGTGTGGGGAAAATCATGGGTGGGGAGGTGGGAGTGGGAGAGTGGGTGGGGGCATATCCTCATAAAAGCAGGAGGAGGAGGGATGGGATAGGGGGTTCCTGGGTAGAGGGGAAAGGGGATTACATCTGAAATACAAATAAAATATCCAATTAAAAAAAAAAAAAAACCAAGTGAGCCAAAGATTGTATGGAAGTGTTTGCCACACCTAAATTGGAATGATGGGAATTTTAGTAATGAAAACAGGAGGCTGACATTCATGAAGAACTGAAGTTTACAAATAAAAATGAAATAAAAGAAAAAACAAAACTGGCATGTGTAAGAACACTCTGCTAGCAATCTAAATGCTGGGAAACTGATAGATTATAATTATTTAGATTATTTCTATAATCTTAGAAAAAGTAAAGTTTATTTTTTTCATATTTGGTAAAATGGAACAAAACAGTGCTATACACGAAGTGGAGTAATTTAAATGAACAAGGAGTAACTCCCCTAACTGTAGAGATTTTTCATTGAGAAACACCAATGAGAGTGATAAGGGCACTTCACTTAAAGGCTTTGATATTTGTATTTTTGGTGTGTGTGTGTGTGTGTGTGTGTGTGTGTGTGTGTGTGTGTGTGTTAGAGAGAGAGAGAGAGAGAGAGATACAGACAGACAGACAGACAGAAAGAAAGAAAGACAGACAGAGACAGAGAGATAGACAGAGAGAGGGGGTAGAAATTTGCCGGAGTTGATTCTCACGTTCTACCGTGTGAGTGGTGAGAATTGAATTTTGATTAAAAAAAAAAAAAAAAAAAACAAAACAAACAAACAAACAAAAAAAACCTTGACCTGCTAGGCTGCCTAAAACCACAGAATACATATAAGAAGAAGCTGAACTGGAGAAATGTCTCCATTAGTGAGGGTACTTCCTATACTCCCACAGTTTCAGCACCCAAATCATGTGGCTTATAACTCCCTATGAATCTAGCTCAAGGGATCTGATGTGTTCTTTTGGCTTCTTCAGCAAACTACCTACATACAGGGCACACACAAACACAAATGCATACACACTCACACAAAGAGAGGGAGGAGACCGAGAGACGTAAAAACAGAGAGAGAAAGATCATATTTACAAGATAAGGACATAATAATTCATGGTAGATGTATGAAAATTGAAAATAACAATGATTTATTTAAATCTACCTCTTAGACATAGAATGAAGCAGCCACAGAAAACATCTCTTAATATGTCAATATTAGCCTTAAAAAATTTTTTTTACAAAAGATTACAAAACTGCCTTTTGAAAAAAATAAACAAAAAAATCAGGAAGAGTGGAGGCTGGTTCTGCTGAAGACCCGATTGCTGTGAAAGACACAGATGAGAGCAGACTCCCCAGGGAAACGTCCCCACTCATCATCTAATCATATCAGCAGTATAAGTAGGTCACAACAGTCCTCAGGATACTTGCCCTCTGTAATATCTGACCTAGAAGAATCCTTTTGTGTGTGTGCTGGGGATGGTAATGGTTTCAGAGCCAGAGCCCCCCACTGCTGAGTATATCAAATGGAGGTTGAGAGTGAATGAACACGTTAATATTAAGTACCTAATATAACCAGAAGAAACACCTATACAGTAAATGAGATTGGATTCTTTTAACCTGCCTTGAATAATTCCACTTGAGATATTAGTTCGTCCATCAAGTATTTTATGACAGTCACAATAAATGAATACAAAATAGTTTAGTGCCTACCAATAATACACTTAAGGTATTTTTTTCTACTTTAAAAATCTCTATTTACCACCAGTTAATCAATCATGTACTATTGAAGGGGAAAAAACCCCGATAAATCATAAGAGAAGTGTTTGGAGTGCTCACAGCATAGAAAAAAATGGTTTCTCTTTTTCCCAAAGAATGCATTATTAAAAAATCTGTAAGATATGTTTTAAATGTACACCCACACAGCCAGACAACCACTGCCACCACAAAGAAGGGGAAATGGTCCAAAAGAGACTGGAATGGAGATCTTTGTACATCCTGCCGAAAGCCAGGGCCTTTCAACATACTTGTGGCTTCACTTCAGGAAGCAGACTCTTATTTGTTGATGAAGCCATTATGTAGTTACGGAGTCTTCCACTTTTCACAGAGGCTATATAACTTTAAAAAAAAAGAGAAGAAAGAAAGAAGAAAAAGAAGAACTTTCGGTTAAAACAGAACAAACTGAAATTCTACACTTAAAAAAACGAGAAAAACAAAGGATCAGCTCAGCCCCGCATTTAGTACTACTAGAAAAACTTCTGCTCAATAGTCAGAGGACACAGTAGGCTTCATTTATGGTTAAGAGAAAAAATTTTTAATTAATACTCTGAAATCTTACAACGTATCAGAATATGTATTTCAAATAATAAACTATTTCCCGCTATAAATATAATCTATATGTTATATGATAAAATTAATGCATTATTTATAATATATACATACTAAGAATTCATTCTTATATAACTGTGTATACTTTTGATAATTGATGATTTGTGTTCAGTTTCTCTTTTAATATTACAATACATTTAGTAGTGGATGTTTTATAGATTGAAATTTGAAAAAATATATTGTAGAGACTAGACTATTGTGTATTAAAGACAGTATGCAATTTCATGTATATGCATTTCTCCACTGTCCTAGAATTTATTAGGGCATTAGATATTTTTTGTCACAATCATACCTCTTAAAAAAACATTTTTTTGTGACATGTGTCTGAGTATGTATATGTACTTGTGGGTGTAGTGTCTTCAGAGGTCACATGATTCCCAGACACTGTAGTTACAAGCAGTCATGAGGAACCCAACCTGGGTGCTAGAACTGAACCTAAGCCCTCTGCAGGACTATGTAACTTCTTGACTATTGAGCATTCCCTCTGGTTTAATGTTACAACCATTGAGAAGCTTGCTCATGGAATTTCTGAGTCTACATGAAATATGCATAGTGTGATTTTATATGATTTATTATAGATACATCATAAAATATGATAGCAGTTTTTAATTATGAATATCTGATATTTGCCTATTTTGTATTATAGGTACCTAATATGTGTTTAATATAAAATATTAAAAAATACCGATGGAAAATCATATCTTTAGAAGTGAGTTTTTAGTCTTTTTATGGTTTATGGTTGCCCTTTGAATTTTTTATCTTATTTGGGAGAATGTCAATCTGTGATTTAAAGAGAGTAATAAAACTCATAATTAAAGGAGAATTTCCCTACCAGATGTAAAGAGACACTCAATAGAGTATAATCATTAAGTCACTGCTCTAAACTGCAGTGTCTCAAAGTGTGCAGCAGTGTTCTAAGGTGAACAGATTAACTATCTTTAGAGGTCTAAGGAACTATTTTTACATAAGTTCATACCTAGTTTTTGTTAATGATTGGAGTGTTCTGTGTTATTCTTTGAAGTATAATGGAATAAAACAGCAAAGATTTTTCTCTCTGTGACAAATATTTCATTGATAATCCTGAGACCATTGAGAATGCTACTGACCACTGAGTCTCTGTTCTTATCATGAAGGGTTAACTAAAAACTGAAGTTTAAAGACAGATTTCTATGTAAACTGTCTTTGTTTTGAATATGTCTCAACCAGAACATCATACACATTACATATATATATATACAAATGATATATATATATATATCATTTATATATATATATATATATATCCAAATGATATATATATATATATATATATATATATATATATATATATATATAAATGAGATGCCAATGCAAGCTAGTGGCAGTATTTTATGTAGTCACAACACACAATGTAGAAGCCTAGGGATTAAAACACCTTACTATATTCATTGTATTTGAAATTAAAGTCACTCTGTATACATAGACTTTCAAATAATACTTATTTCAAAGGCTTTATGACAACTCATTGTCACTTATTCTCATATTTGTTGTCACAAATATTGAATGGATGGATAAATGAATATATGCTTATTCAAAACTCTCATGGGTTAATTTAAAGAAAAATTCAAGCAGAATTACTCACTCTTCTATATTTCATCATGATTGTACATTCTTTTCAAGAACTTTAATTGACATCTGTTAATTATACACAAAAATAATTTCATTATGGTGTTTTCACATATGTACATAATATATTTTTGATAATATTCATTACCTTAATCGTTTCTTGCCCCCTTTCCATTCCTCTTAGTATCCTTCCCCTTCCCAATTAACACCTCTCTATTTGACATCTTCTTTGACTCAAGGAGTTTCATTGTGATGGTTAATTGGACCTTTGCTTGGAGGTCAAGGAACAATTCTATCAGTAGCTTTATCGCTAAAGAAAGTGTATGTTACCAACAGATTAACTTTCATCTGTATATAAATCCTAGAGAGGGATGGGTCACCATGAAACCCTTTGAGTTCCATGACAGGGTTTTAAAAAAAAAAAAAAAAAAACCAATCTCAAGGATATCTTGTTTACAACTTTAGGCATCTAGGAAAACACACTATTTCTGAGCCAAATATGTATAATTCTTACTTTACTGTAGACCTAGTGATCCAGAACTTCTGTTTATTAATCTCCAAATAAACCTTTGACAGACTCTATTGCTACTCTTAGGTGCAATGATGTTTGAGAAAAGTAGACAGGACCAGTAAGATCTCTGCCCTATGAGAGTGGTTTTTAACTGGTATCCAGGCAGTTCTACTTAAGATATCTTAGTGTCCCTGGATAATAAATAGAGCAGAAGGAACCATCTTCTATTCTTTTTTAATTTGTTTAATTTCTTTTTTAATTTTTTAAATTTTTTTATTGGATACTTTATTTATTTACATTTCAAATGTTGTCCCTTTTCCCTGTTTCCCCTCCAGAGCCCCCCAAATCCCATCCATTTTCCCCCTGTTTCTATGAGGGTGATTCCCCACCTACCCACTCACTCCCACCTCCCTGCTCTGGCATTCACCTACACTGGGGCATTGAGCCATAACAGAACCAAGGGTCTCTCCTCCCAATGATTTCCCACAAGGCCATCCATTCTTAAAAACTAATCTATGCACTTCTGTGTATTCTCATCTTTCTTTTCTCTTCTCTCTTGCACAAACTATTTAATGTTACATTACTATTACATGAGCTACAAGTTACAGCTTGTGATAATCATATTTCCCCTATGATACCTATTTATTTATCTTTATGTCTCTGTATATTTTATTTAATATATATATATATATATATATATATATATATATATATATATATCATTCCAGAGTTTTCCCTTGAATGACAGAAAGGCATTGCATTTTATATCTTATTTTGTCCTGTTGGAGATTTTAAGCTAATAGAGAAATACAATGCAGTTCAAATCTTTAATGCAAAATAGCTTTGCATACAAAAAAATCTTGCTGAAGAAATTCTAATCTAAATTTAGTAGAGTCATTTTCTTGCAAAATTGAATCTTTCCTAAAATAATTTAGATAGACAGGGCATCTGTAGCTTTTGCCTTGAAACGAACATACTGTGTCCAGTTTTAGATCAAGAGCCATTAGCATTGCACAGTAAATTTGTTTAAGGAAAATGCAAATCTAGAAGGCTAGATGTTACTAACTTGTCTTCAGATTGTCGAGATTGGTGTGAAACAAGAAAAGGTGGCTAATGAATATGGAATTCAAGTATAGGCACAAGAAATTGACCTGTTCTCATACTCGACTAAATAGTCACATAATCACACTGCCTTCTAACTCCTAATGTTCATAGTCGTATATTAATAGTGTAGGTTTTTTTCAACAGAGAAACTTCTTAGGGTACATGATGGGGATAAATGAAGAAACCCAAAACTGGTCCAAGTGCAGAGAACAAGTAATAGTAGAGTGCTGGGTTGTTAATGAATAGCTTTAGCCCTCCATCTGAGAGTGTAAACACCTGTGGGGAGCCGACAGAAGGCGGCTATCATCCTTGCAGCCATCTTGAGCCTTATACCCTAATAAGAGACTTGATTGCATTATCCTACAACAGCTAAGCACACTCTGATAACATCTTGCTTTAGATACCCAGGAGTTTCCCTTGGGTGTGTGAGACTTAAAGGTGTGTGACTTAAGGGTGTGACTTAGAGATCAGATTTAGAGACAAGACTTAAGGGCATGATTAAAGGCGTGACTTAAAGGTGTGGCTTAGAAGTGAGACATATAAAAGGGGAGAGGCAGACAGGAGAGTTCAGAACAATTTGGAGTTTCAGCAGAACAATTTGGAGTAACAGATTATTAGGCACTCAGAAGAGTACAACTATGAATACAACTTGGAGTAGGAATTAGGCATTAGGAGAGTACAACTTGGAACTAGGAATTAGGTTAGAGAATACAACTTAGAGTACAACTTGGAAGGGGCACTTGGAAGGGAGCTTGGAAAGAAGCTTGGAACTTGGAGATACTATGGACTAGGAACTAGGGACTAGGAACTCAAGACTTGGGACTTGGACTAGGAAGAGAGACTGAAGAATAAACGGGATTAAATCACACTCTGTCTGGTCTCCATTCTGTCTTACGTATGTCCTCACTCTCTCTCTTGCTGAACCCCAACCAGTGGACCAGAGCAGCTTGGGGCAGTGCAGGCTCTAACAATTTAGCCCCCAAGGCTTTTGGCAGTGCGGGTTCTAACACTGACAGAATGGTCCGAGACACTTGGGGCCCCAAATGTGGGGCATCTCGGGCCACAACAAACACCAAGGTTGAGTAGATATAAAATGAAAAACAAAAAGTCGTCTGGCTATGGCATAGCCTAGGCAATCTTTAATTTATAACAGCTATGGTTATCTACAGAAGACTGGGACAAGATTGGCCATGCCAATATTTCATAAGGAGCCAAAGGCTTCACCCACATGAAGAATTATTGGCAATTGCTGGTTACTTAGCCGAAAGGCATCCTTTTCTTCTGTGGCATAGCCATGGATATGTTGTCATTCTTGCATCAGATCTCCTCCCACCCACATCCAGATCATGTTAACTCTGAGAGCCACTCACAAAAAAGAGGGCATCAAACTGGGAGAAGGACTGTTGAGAAAAGAGTTACAACGTGTGAGAGAGAGAGGAGCAGGACGGAGAGGAAGAAAAGGGTGAAAATTACTGAAATTCATTACCTAAATTATGAAACTAGCAAACAAGAAAATGAAGAGAGAGAAAGAAATAATCTTATTTTCTGAATACATTTGCATATGCACAAAATATAGCTTATAAATAATAAGGGAGGCACAGAGCTGACATGGTAATTTCACTTCACAGCTCCTGTGGATAAGTACAGAGATATGGATATGCCTTAGAGTCAAAATCATGATCAAAAAAATACAAATTTGACCTGAATTCTCTAAGTAACATAAAACAAAACTTGGCTGTATTGCGTAGAATAATCATTCATGCAAAAATATGCATTAAAACTGCTCTATGTCTGAGAAATAGAGGGAGTGATGATAAGTTATAGGGAAAGACTACTCACGTAGCTGGCAGTCACTGAGAGAATATAAATGCGTTGGAGTTGTGTGGGCTGTAAACGTTACAGCTTTCAGTAACTCCCCACCATGCTCAATGAAACTGGAGAGTAGTAATTGACATGTGTTCCTATGATTTAAATTTTGTTTTTGAATTGATAAAAATATTCCCTTCAGCATTACCTCAAATGCACTCATATGGCAGGAACAGAATATGAAATCTGCATGAAACCAATTTTTTTTTTCCTCTGAGCCTTGTAGGTTATTAAAACCCTGTATCAAAAAAAAGTAAAATACCAAAATAATTTTTATTCTGTGTACATTTAATAAAAACCTAGCAGGGCAATTCTGAATTACAGACTCATATGTATTTTTGTCTTGGGTTTATTATCTTTTTCAGTAAAGAATTTCACCCATAGCTTGTGAAAATTGAGCAGCTGGTATCGGGTGATTGATGGGTATGTTTTATGAAAACAAGCAACTGCAAATGAGCTAGCTTATTTCAGTTGATTCTGTTTCCTTCACTGTCTCATGCAAAGGCTTCATCTGGAATACTGTCAGTCATTAAAATTGTAACGCCCTGGTTGAGCTCTAAAAGATACCACACGTAGTCCAGAAGGAGCTTCCTTCCATTTGAGCTCACTTTTTTTTTCCCTCTTACAAATATAGAAAGGAATTTACTATTTCAAAAAGATTTAACAGAGGGAAGTCAGGTGAGATGTGAGGTGGTTTTTTACAGAGCCATGACAAAAGCTATAGAAATACAGGAAAATATTGGGGTCCACACTAGCCCCACGATGGGGCAGCCAAAATAATGTTGGGGTCCACACTAGCCCCACGTTGGGGCGGCCAAAATAATGTTGGGGTCCACACTAGCCCCACGTTGGGGCGGCCAAAATAAATGTTGCAACCCAGGCAAAATGTTGAGGCCTGGGCCAACCCACGTTTGGGCGGCCACTGTATCCCAGCCCAAGCTGCTGCTCCGGTCTGCAGGTCGGGGATCAGCAAGATCGAGGGTGAGGGCAGACTCAAAGAATGGAGACCAGACAGGGTGTGATTCAATCCCATTTATTCTTCAGTCTCTCTTCCTCTAAGTGTCTCCTATCTGATTCTCCCTCTATAATCTGATTTCTGGTTCTGTCTTCTATAGTCTGAATTCTGATCTGTTCTGTCTCTGCCTTTTATATATCTCACTTCTAAGCCACGCCTCTAAGTTACACCTTTAATCATGCCCTTAGGTCTTGTCTCTAACTCTGATCTCTATACTTCTAAGTCATACTCTTAAGTCACACACCTTTAATCTCACACACCTTTAATCACACGCACCCAAGGTATCTAAACCAAGATTATTGGAGTGTGCTCAGCTGTTGTAGGCTATTGTAATCCAAGTCTCATGTCAGGGTATATGGCTCAAGATGGCTGCAAAGCTGATAGCCGCTTTCTGCTAAAAGTCGGCCCCCAACAGGAAAACTCTCTCCTGATAATATTTTTCCATCTATATTTAAATTCCCAATTCAGACTGTCAATTGGAGTCTTACAATTATCATTGTAAAGAAGTTGATACTGGAAGCTATAGAAAACACAGAATGGACAACGTTTTACTTCTGAAAGAAAGAACGGCAGTCCAATCAGCACAATGGTGCTTAATAGGATGCCTTGAACCTGTATCACGGTATCAAATGACTGTAGAGTTGCATGCTTTAAGATGTATTTAATAAGCCTGGAGTAGCCTTTTGTGACTTTTCATTTTAACTAATTCGGTGGATTTACTAACATTTTTGTGGGATGTTCGCATCACATTGGAAAACAAGTATCCTGGTTGTATATGTGGCCAATCTCCTGGCTAAAGAATCCACCGGCCGGGAATGATGCACTAGAAAGATAGGATCCATGTCAGGATTCTGCTAGATTTTTTGGACCATTTTTTATGAGATATACTATTTTTACCATCTATGTAAAAACAAACCAGGAATTAAGAGCTTATGTAAAACTGGCCAGAGGCTTAGACATCTTTTTTAAAAAATTCAATTTCTCTTTTTTCTTTTCTATTCAGGAAGATTGATATAAGACAATACTACGTGAATATGTACATCCGAATCAATCCCAGTACACCAGCTAGAAATAAAGAATTTGAATAGTAAGAACTTTGATGATCTCTGATTGATCTTAGCAGGGTTTATGTGTAAGCATTGTGATTTCCAATTCTTCTTAAAACTACCTGATAATGCAGACTCTCATATCTCACATATCGTGGAATTTTTAAAGTTAATTATTTATAATATCATTTTAATTTTATTTATTGGTTAATTTTATTTATTTCTATCTCAAATGTTATCCCCCTTTCCCAGATAAACCTCCTATCTCCTCCCCCTCTGCTTCTATGAGGATACTTACCCACTCACCCACCTTTCTCCTCCTGCTTCAGCGCCCTAGCAGTCCCCTAAGCTGGGACATCAAGCCTCCACAGGACTAAGGGGCTCCCCTCCTACTGATGCCAAATAAGGTAATCCTCTGCTACAAATGCAGCTAGAGTGATGGATCCCTCCATATGTACCCTTTGGTGGTTTAGTCCCTGGGAGCTTTGGGGGTCTGGTTGGTTGATATTGCTTTTCTTCCTATAGAGTTGCAGTCCCCTCAGTTTTTTCAGTCCTTCCCCTAACTCCTCCATTGGGGTCCCCATGCTTAGTCCAATGGTTGACTACATGTGTATACATTTGTATTGGTCAGACTCTGGCACAACCTCTCAGGTGACAGTTATACCAGGCTCCTGTCATCAAGAGCTTCTTGGTATCAACAATATTGTCTGGGGTTGGTATCAGCAGATGGTATGTATCCCTAGGTTGGGCAGTCTCTGGATGGCCTTTCCTTCAGTCTCTGCACCACTCTTTGTTCCTGCATTTCCTTTTGACAGTAGCAATTCTGGATTAATATTTTTGAGATGGGTGAGTGGTCCCATCCCTCAACCAGGGACCATGCTTTTCCAATGAATATAATCTCTACAGGTTCTCTCTCCCCTTTATTGGGTATTTCAGCTAATGCCATCTTTGTTGGGTCTTAGGAACCTTTTGGGTTCCTGGCATCTGGGACTTTCTAGTGGCTGCCACCCCTGCTCCACACCTCCATTCAATTTCTGACCCTCTGTACTTCTCCTGTGTCTCTTCCCACAACCGATCCTGTCCCAGTTTTAGCCTCCCCCTCTTCTCTCCCTCTCAGATCCCTCCCTCCATCTACCTCCCTTGATTATTTTCTTCCCCCTTCTGAGTAAGACTAAAGCATCCAGACTTTGGTCTCCTTTCTTGGGTTTCATATGGTCTCTGGGTTGTATTGTGAATATTAGGAGCCTTTTTTTTTGTGGCTAATTTCCACTTATCAGAGAGTACATACCTAGTGTGTTCTTATGATTCATTGCTTCCCCTGTCTTCCCACCAATTCCCCTGGCTTCACTCATGCCTCTCTCAAATTCATGGTTTCTTTGTCATTAAATATAACGTTTACACACACTTTTATACAGATATATACCATATATGTAGTGTATATGAATAAATATATAAATACAACCTGTTGAGCCCATTTAATGTTGATTAGATTTGTATATTTTTAAGACCAAGCAATGGTATTGGATACACAATTAGGGTTCTCATCCCTGGGGAGACTACTTTTTCCTTCAGTGGTCATTAATTTCCTATAGCTCCTTATTCAGAGATGGGAACCCATAAGATTTTCCTATTCACATTATCAGGTTTATTGGCACCATTGTGGTTTAAGTCTTGTTTAGGCAGCCGTATTGTTGAGACATTCTGGATATTCCTCTTTGCCACTTCTAGGAGACAAAATTCTGGGGGATTCCCTAGTTTTCTGGCTCTTACAATTTCTCTGCCTCCTCTTTCTTGATTTTAGCTGTGCCTCAGGTTGTATTGTTGATGTATCAATTGGGGATGGGTAACCCATGATTCATATAATGTATTTTGACAAGTTTTGGCATTCTGTAATGGTCTCTATATGCAATGAGAAGTTTTGTTGTGGTATAAGGATAGGTACTTAGGATAGATAGATAGATAGATAGATAGATAGATAGATAGATAGGAACTATATTAATTTAATAAAGTGAAAGTAATAGGTTTGTCTCTAAGATCTATAACCTCTCTAACCTTTTAAGTAATTGGGTCCCAGTACCAGATGTTTAACTGTTTTTGAGCAAGTCAAATATTAGACAACTGTTAGTAATTACTGGGCTATAAATGCCACTATTTCATCTTAAGATTGGTTTAAGATTTTAAACTTTAATCAATGTTTGTGTTATTTTTTAAGAACAAAATAACACATAAAATGGACGTATTCTTTTTCCCTTAAATTTTGATAGCCAATAGAGACGGCATCCGGTCTTGTCAGAATACCCTATATGCAATCATTTTAGCCAATAAAATGCTTTTGAGCTCTAGATCTTTTGGTATAAGACAGAAAGTACACAGAGCACAGTTCCCACTCTTGATGTTTCAGCTTTAATTAGAAGACAGAAAATAAATGATGACAATATACTTTGATGCCCATGAATTTTATCTAATAAGAAGAAATAAAAGAAGAAAATTACAGGAGAGGTGCATGGCCTTGTAGAAGAGAACTTTTTTTTCAAGAGTTCCCAGAGATACCATGCAGCCAGATGTGAGTAAAGAGAAGAGCTGATCCTGTTCATATCTAAAGGACACTGTGAGGAAGATGTAACATTAATAATTATGAAATGAGACCAAACAAATTTTCTTTAAATTATATTTTAGAAGCTTTCAACAACTAGTGTGGTAAAATGGGGTGAATATGAAGACAGAATAAAACTTTAGCATTTTAGAAAAAAGATTTAGAATATTTAGGATACATTTTGGAATAGCATGTCTATTTAACTGACAGATGCTATAATCTGTAAAATGGGTTTAATATACCTGTAACTTGAGATGTGTTTACAGTATTCACTGTGGCAATATATGTTACTGGTATCTAAAACAATATGTCAGACTTTTCTGATGTTTTAAAATTGCATATTTCTTATTGGGATTTGTGAATTTCACATCATACACCCCAATCATATTGACCTTCTAGTTCTCCTAAGCACACTCCTAAACTTTGTAATCTCCCTTCCACAAAACAGAAGAAGAAAAAGGAGTAGGAGGATGCAGGGAGGAGAAGAAGGAGGAGAAGGAAGATAGAAGAGCAGGAAGAAGGGAAGGAGGAGGAGAAGAAGAAAAACAGATGAGGAAATAGAAAGAGGAGGACAAAGGAGGAGGAGGAGAAGAAAAACAGATGAGGAAATAGAAAGAGGAGGATGAAGGAGGAGGAGGAGGAGAAGAAGGAGAAGAAGAAGGAGAGGGAGAGGAAGAGGAAGAGGAAGAGGAAGAGGAAGAAGAAGAAGAAGAAGAAGAAGAAGAAGAAGAAGAAGAAGAAGAAGAAGAAGAAGAAGAAGAAGAAGAAGAAGAAGAAGGCAACAAAGACAACGACTTGGATCCAAGTTATACACACAGGAGCATAATCAAACCCTCAGTGACCAGCCTCTTAATGAAAACTTAGTTCTTTTCCACATGCCACATGCAACCTGCTAGAAACCGTGAATTGTAGAGAGCTATACTTCAGCATCTTTATTAGAATTTTTAAGAGTTTTCTTCCAGGGCTTTCTGTCTAGGCTGCTACATTTGTTGAGGTAGAGTGAGGTGCAGGTAAGGGTGTCATAGAAAAATTTTCTGACCCTCTTTCTCAACTGAGTCTGCACAGTCATAATACCACCATCTGCAGTCATAATACCACCATGGAAGCACATTCCTTGCTCTTTGCAGTCAGTGGAAACATTGATCCTGGACTTCTTTATAGTCTCTATCATTCAACCTAGTATAAGTCAGTTTTAGTCATGATAAGTATATGATTTCACTTCAAAATCTTGAATCCAATATAGTATCAGTAATAAATTTTGTAGAAGTGTATATTCTAAAGAGTACTGATGAAAATACTTGAAAAAATCATATTGATGTCAATATCTTTCAGATAATTGGACACTAGAATGTTCAAGAATATATGAAAGAAAATCATACAAGAAACAGAAAGGTGAGCCAATCACATGTGCAATACAGTGGCAGATATAAACGTCTAATAGTATTTTTGTCATAAAAGTATATGGTCTAAGGGAACACTTTTCTTTAACGTGCAACTGAGACTAGGCATGGAGGCACATGCCATTAATGCCAACATTGTGTAGTCAAGTGGGTCTATATGAGTTTGAGGTGGGACTAATCTACATAGTGATCTCCAAGCCACCCAAGGCTTCTCATACAAAATAAAACAGTAACAAACCAAGACTATTCATTAGAAGAAAAAAATCACCGGGCAGTGGTGGCGCACGCCTTTAATCCCAGCACTTGGGAGGCAGAGGCAGGCGGATTTCTGAGTTTGAGGCCAGCCTGGTCTACAGAGTGAGTTCCAGGACAGCCAGGGCTACACAGAGAAACCCTGTCTCGAAAAACAAAAAAAAAAAAAAAAAAAAAAAAAAGAAAGAAAAAAGGAAAAGAAAAAAATCCTAAATTTGTAACTAATATTATTTGTATGTATACATTATTGCTGTTAAGTACATATATCTAATTCTGCTTCTGTTGCTACCATCTCATACCAAAAGCTGTCATCAGGGGCCTCCCCTTCTCTAGTCTCCGAGGACCTTCATTTTGCTTCTGTTTTAATTTAGTTGAAGCAATTTATAGGGAATCATTTTATAATTTTATGCATTTATAAGCATACATTTATGTATGTATATATACAAATACACACACACAAAAACACGCACACATATTGTATCCAAAAAACCAAACCATGATGTAAAAAGTTTTACTCCAAAATATTCTTCTATCAACTATTGTGTTTTTTTGGTTTATCTCTGATTTCAAATTATTTCTCCTACGTATTTCTCTAAAGAATGAAAAATACAATATTGCCTATTTACCAATGAAAAACTTAGTTAGTTCCACCTTTAGATATTGTGACTAATATGAATATGAATGTGAATATAGAATATGAGAGTGCATGGATTGCTCGACAAGCTGACTTTACTTAATTTTCATATAGGCTTAATACTAAGAGAACTGGAACCTGCAGTAGTTTTATTTTTAATATTTTGAGAAATTTCTACACAGCTTTTCCCAGGGTTGTAGAAACCTTCACAACATCTTCACCAAAATCACAATTTTTCTTTCAAATATAGTGAGATGACATATCATTTCTATTTTAAAATTTGTATTCTTTAGAGATTAGTTATTTCAAACATGTTTCATCTTACATTTTATCTTATATTCCTTGGCCTATTTGTGTACCTTTTTTGTGAAATCTCTGTCTGAATTACATACCATATTTTTACTATTCATTCATCTGATTATCAAGATTTGGGATATCTTTACATTTTGAAAAATATTGTGAACATGTAAATTCAAATATCTTCCTCAAATTCTGACCTTAACACTTTAGGCATATATCCACAGAAAGATTGGGAGATAATGTGGCCACCCTACTTACACTTTTCAAAGAGCAGCCATAAAGTGCTAACTGTACCATCTTATATCCCCATCATTACAAAGGTATATCAATTTCTCCACAACTTTACATAGCACACGCTATTTATTTTGGGGAAAACAGAGCTATTAGCTTTTACAATGAATTTATGACAGTGCTGCTTTATTGTTATTTTTGTTCTATGTTTAGTGGTTTTTAATATATTTTCATACTCTTATTGCAACTTTGAAAGGTATAACAAATATGATGACTATTGAGTAGGATCAATACCTCAGTAGATGTCACGTCTCTCAGATGATTGATGTGGGGTATCTTATGCATATTTGTTTTCCTTCATTTCTTTAACAATCTTTCATAGTGTTCACTCTGTATGAGTTTTACCTGCCCATATGGGACAGTGTTTCAGTATTTAATTCATTTGTAGCTGCTAGAAATGGAGTATATCATCATCATCATCATCATCATCATCATCATCATCATCAGTATTATTACTATTATAAAGAAATACAAGTGATTTGTGCACAAAGTTGTTATGTTTATTCTGCCAAAGGATTGAGTCTTACTAGCTTTGCCTAGAATCTTTAGAAATTGTACAGAAAAAAAATTTATAAAATGCAAAGAGACAAATTTTTTCCTTTTCAATTCAGATGACTTTAATATAATTTTCTTGTCTAGATAAGAAATTTATGACTTCAGAATTATGTGTGATCAATTTTCATATGCTGAGGCCTTAATGTAATTCATTAAATGCTAGTGTATTCCATTTAATAGTGTTTTGCTGAGGTTTAAATACAACCAGTTTCAGAACTGACCACTTTGTAGTGGAGTACCAACAGGGTGGCTGATCCCTGGGAGAGCCTGATTCTCCTTTTCCCAGTAGTCATTAGTTGCTCGAAGTTTCTTGTCTAGAGCTGGCACAGGAAAATTTCCCCCTTGTATATCATCATATCTGTTGATATTGCCATTGTTCCAATATTGTTTATATAGTCATTTCTAGAAGAGACTGTTTCACAACAGATTTCCTTGTATCTTATAATCACTCTACCTCCTCTTCCACATCATCCTTGATTCATAGATGTAACATGTAATAATTAATGAAAAAGAGGCTGTCAATATGAGAGTCAGGGGTCACTGGAGGGTTTGAAGAGGATATGTAGGAGGACCTAAGCCTGGAAAGGGATGGGATTGAAAAATCTATTGGGCTAGTTTCCTTTGTTGTGTCTTCTTTGGCTATGGTATTAGGGTAACAGAGTCTTCATAAAATGAGTTAAGAAGTAATTCCTTTTTGATTTTCAGGAAAAAAAAATGAAGATGATTTGCTGCTTGTGTCCTGGACTACTTGTCCCCTGACCTGCCCTTGGGGGTTGGAAGTGAAGTGCCAGAGAGTCAACAACACAGACTACAGAAGCAGGTGAGAAATCCCGCAGCAATTTCATCTGAACGCTGCTGCAAACTCCTTTAATACCCTCCACCCACGCCCCATTGATCCCAAGAAAGTGTCTCTTCTAAACAGCAGTTCCAGATGGACTGGCATTGTCTGTGCCAGCAATTCTTGGTTTCTCAGGCAGTATTCAATTAGGTCCTCCTGCAGGAGATACTTTTGCCACAGTGCAGCTCCCAGTGTTTACATAGAGGCAGCCATGCTGTTCTTGCTACAATGCTTGATAAAATCTGTGAAATAGATGGGGTACAGAATAATCTATCCATTCTTATTTCTGAGGGGAGAAAGCTAGTAGAGAAAATTTTCTTTTTATAGCCTGTGAAATTTACTAATGTCTGATAAGCTACAGGACTCTCACTGTTCTAGAGATTCTTCGTTGTAGATACTTCAAACCCTCCAATGATCTCTAAGCCTGTGTTCTGTAGAAAGTCTATACAAAATTCTACTAGTAGGCTCTGATGTGTGATTTATTATGTGTAATTATTTAATAAATAGAGATTAAGCACAATCAAATGCAGGACATTTAATTAAAATTCTCCCAGAATTAAAATTTAAAGACAAAATTTAGCCAAGCTTACATGTACTTTATCAGAATATAACTCTAAACTGTTTGCGTTATATAACCAAATATGGTTGGCTTCACACATATTTTTATTATAGACATAATCTATAGAATATTCTCATGAGGATATGATTCAGGTACACTCTTCTCCATGTCTGGCAAAAGTCTCCAAATATGTTGCATAAACCATTTCTGTTGTTGAATCTTCCATCTGATGTCCAGAAGTTTCTTGTCCTGTTGTATAGTTCAATGATCAATTTCCAAGAGTTAATAATTCTACATTTTGCTGAATTTTGAAATCCAGCAATCAGTGCCAACTTTTAGAGCAGCCACTTATCATGAATCAATGGTGATGACAAAGCAGTCTTATTAAATTTATCCTGGGAATCTTATGCTTAAAATGAAATAAATAATCTCTTCTGAAACAGTTATAGGCTGTGTCCACATACTCAAGAGAAATAGAAATTTAGGGCAATTATCTTGATGTTTTTGGTTTTTAAAATTTCTCTTGCTTGACTCACTATGGACAACTTAGACAAAATGGACTTCAGGAGTCATGTGTTCTAAGACTTACGGACTAGACTGTTGAAAACAGTTTTGCTTTCACCTACAGAAGAAAGTGGAAATCTGAAGAAATAAAACTCATATCATGATGATATCTAGTAGAAAAATTAGATAAATTTAATATGCTTTATTTCCTAATCATGTAATTTAAATGCAGAGAAATTATTAGTCCTAGTGTCCATAACAATGTCACCAACTGTTTTGTTACCAATAAAACTTGAATTTGATCATTTGATAGGATCTGGGATAATGTAAGCATTCTTCAAGGTTGACATGTGAGGGTTTTATACATACAGTAATTGTATTATTCAATATTAAAAACTGTTAAGTATCAATCAAGTGATAGTTATATTTTAACTTTTTACTTTTATTAGATTTTTATGATACTTATATTAATTATCAGCTTGAACAAATTGAACAATAGCTAGGTTATGACTAGAGTGTTCATGTGATGTGTGTGTGTTTGTATTTTTAAAGATTATTAGATCATGAAGACTATGACATAGTTTAGATAGAGTAGTCAATAGACTGATTCCTTGGTCCACTCATGTGATATAGCTGTTGGTAAGAGATGGGAGACGCTGCTATCTATATTGGAGGGACTACTGGACCATGTCACCGGACCTGCAGTTTTCTCTGTTATCTTCTTGTCCCCCTTTTTAGCTTACTTTCCAACAGTCATGTTATGAATTTTTCTGCTCTAGAATACACTCCTAGATATGATGCACAGCCGTCCCTAAAATAAATATCCAATATTTCAGATAAGTTGATGTTTGTGATGAGAATGTAACTAACATTTAAGGCTAGCAGAAAGGCTGCAGACATAGCTCTCAAAATGTGTGGAGAAATGCTGCCCGGTAAGATACCACTTGGTAAGAAAGAGCTTTGGCTCTAACATGATCTCACAGAGCTGTCCTATTCTCTTCATAAACTCATACAAATGAGGTCACCAATTCTTGAACTTGAACCTCCAGAATCATAAGCAGACTGGATGTATAGTTCATGTACTGATGCAAATCTGTAAACTGGATCTGTCTGATACGGCAAGATCTATATGAAAAATGGTTTAGAATTTAGGTTAAACAGAAATTGAAAGAAAAAAATGGATGATATCTTACTCTTCAGACAAAAAAAAAAAAAGCTCCAATTATGCTTGTCAAGTTGTCATCCTCACACTCCGCAGAATACATTTAATATATATTTTTAAAATAATGACTTTGTGGGTGATCATAAACAAGCCTAGGTAAAAGAACTGACGATTGTAGCATCTGAGAAAAGAGGGAATTTGAACTAAGAGAAGGTGGCCCTTATGTGAGCAACTAAACAGTATGATTAGCAAATAGAGGAGAAAGGAAACGAGGTAACAGGAGCAGGATTGAGGATAATAAATAAAAATTAGTAGTCTCTGAACATGAGAATGTGTAAAAATCTGTTTCCTTGGGTTATGAGTATTCGCCATCAAAAGAAATAGCCAATTTGGAAACGTCACCTAGATTTAACCCAGGATTCCTGCCAAAAACAGCAGTTGAGAAAGTTTGCCTAACCCACTGTGAGTGGAGATGAAATAGGATAGAACTGTTAAACCCCAAGTCCCCATGCCAATGAAAGTAAACTGACATGTTCATGTACTGGAAGAGTGTGTACTCTGTGATTGGTGATGATTTAGATTACAGCAATGATTGGTTCTCTGTACATTTGGATAACAGTTAATAAAGAGCTTGACACAGAACAGATAAAACTGACTCTGCTCCTAATTCCTGCCCAAACCAAGAGGCACGGAATAGCAAGTTTGTAGCTAATACTGACAAAATTTCCTCAACAATATATTATTTTATTTTAATAGTAGCTTACAATGTATAAAATTCCTATATGAGATTTTAAAAGTTACTTCATTTTGAGAGATTCTATCTTCCATCTTTCTAGTCTTTCTTTATAAATATACTTTTTTTGCCACCAGTAGTCTACATTCTTTGGTCTACATTCTGTGGTTGCTCTATTGTCTCCTCCCTTCCTCCCTTAAAACTTCTTTTATTTTATTTACTTTTTTTTTTTAGTTTCATGGCCACTTTGCCAGTTTTCTAGCCCTTGTCCATATTTATATCCACCTGAATACCCATATTTAATAATTAGAAGCTACTGTTTGCAAATAAGAAAAATCATATTCAATTTATCTTCCTAAGCATGGGTTTATCTCATTTAATATAACGCTCAGGAACTCATTGCTGTTATTTTCATCAACTTTCACCCAAATTCCATAATTTCATTGTTTCTCACAGCTAAATGAAATTCCATTGTGTATATGTAGCAAATTTTCATCAGTTCTTTATATGTTGAGGAGCACATAAACTGATTTATCTTTCTTTACTAATGAATATATAGTAAATAAATTAGTGATGACCATGAATGTCATATATCAGCTATAGGGGGCAAAAGCTTTTGGGTGGAAGCTTAGGAGTCTTACAATTGGGTTGTTTCTTATGGTGTGTATGTAGGCTGTATGTAGAAATTTATTGTATATATATCTATTTCATGTAGTTATAGTTTTAGCTCTTTGAGTCACTTGTATATTTATTTCCACCATTTCTGTACAAATTTGCTTTCTCTTCATCAGGGAATTAGTATTTCTCTTTCCTCCTCACATTCTCTCAAGCATTTGTCATCATTTGTGTTCTTGATGGTAGCCATTGTCTGGGTTGAGATGTAATCTAAATTTGCATTTCTCCATTAGTTAAAGATATCAAACAGTTTAAAAAGTATTTCCTGGCCATTTCTGTTTCTTCCCTTGTGTTTCTCTGTTCAGATCTTCAGCCCACTAACTGACTTCACTTTTTTTTTCCTGGAGTTTATTTTTTGTGGTACTTATTTAGCTTTGACTTTAACCCCTTATCTGACATAAATCTGGCAAAGATGTCTTCCTTTCTGTAGGCTGTTCAGTCTGCTGACTCTTTCTTTTGCTATCCAAGTGCCTTCTAATTTCAAGCAATATTGTTTGTCAATCCTTAGGGCTGTTTCTTGTGTTGTAGGTTCTACTTAGAGGTTTTTCTTTACAAGTACGTCCTGGAATACTTACCCACAATTCCCTTAGCAGTTTTATTCTTGCTAGCTTTGAATAAGGTCTTTAATCCGATTTAAATTGATTTTTTGTGAACAGTGATATATGCACTGTAACTTCATTCTTATGAATGTTAATACCCACTTTTGCTAGACCCATTTATTAGAAAGCTACCATTCCTCTAGTGTAGGTTTTTGATACTTTTGTAAAACTTGGGTATCTATAGTAGTGTGCATTTTAGTGTTTTCTCATTTGTTCCATTTGTCCACTTGTCTGTTTATGTGCCAGTATCATGGTATATTTATCACTGTGGAAACAGATTAGTTTTAATTCAGGTAATAAATTATCTCTGGCTGTTTTATTTTCTGGATAGAATTGCTTTGGCTACATTTGTTGCTTTTTTTTTTGTATATATATATATATATATATATATATATGTGTGTGTGTGTGTGTGTGTGTGTGTGTGTGTATACATATATATACATATATGTATATAAACATATATATTAGTTTTTTATTCTGTAATAATATCACTGAGAATTTTCATAGACATTACATTTTGATAGAACATTTTTCTTTGCCTATTTTCTAGTATTCATTTCTTCATTTTCTCTCTCATCCCATATACATGGTTTTGAATATCTGCTATGTTGTAGAGTCCGTGTTAGGCACTGAGAATGGGGTGGGGACAGAATGTGCCCTAATGTTCAGACATACAATTTAAGACACAAAGCAAAAGCAAAAACACCCTGATTATTTCAAAAGTACATGTTTTGTTTGACAATGTATAAAGGAGGGGAGGGAGAATCAAGGTGAAGAAGAGAGTAAGATCAAATAATACCTTTGAGAGACAGAGAAGGGGAGAGAGAGACAGAGAAACAAAGAAGGAAGGTTTGGAGGCATTATAGTTCATCTGGGGCATATATTTAAATCCCACTCTCTCAGTGCCACATTGACATCCATGCAACTGAATGTGTCTAAAAAGCAGTATAAAATATGGAAATTAGTGTAAAACCAGCAACAGGGATTGTGAAGACCTCTCACTTCCACCAAGCAATGGCAGTTCCTAGCCCGCATGCCCATATTGCGATGGAAGATGATTCTCTATCTAATTCCTTAACTGCTCAAGCTTCTTTCTCATCAGAACTCTCAAGTGATAACATTGTTTCTTATATCACTGAGAAAATTATATAACTTAGACTATAATTTTCATAATAGAAAAGTACAACACTTTAATAGCTGGAAAGTCTGGGGGTGGTTAGAAGCAATTGTTCAAGTAGTGAAATCCATAGTATTTAGATTATCTGAAACCATCCATCTATACAGCTGCAAGAAAAGAAAGGAAAAAATGAAAAGGAAAGGAAAAGAAAAGAAAAAAGAAAAGAAATTAGTGGGTGATATTCAAGGAACAGAAATTTTTTTCTTGTATTTATATAGGCTGGTATAATGGTTTAAATGAGAGTTCCTCTGTAACTACAGATATTTTAATACATGGTCAAGACTTGGGGATGTGTAGTGATATAACCTTTCCACATGACACATATCATTGGGGTGGGGTTTGTGAGCTTAATGCCTTTTTCCACTTCTTTACCTCATAGTAGTGGCTGAGAGTATGAGTTTCAGCATCTTCCTCAGCTACCACCACATCTGCTGCTTGCTTCCAAGTTTCCATACCACAGTGGACTAGAACTATAATTCCCAATCAATCCTTTCTTCTATAATGTGTCTTTGACCATGATGTTTTATCCTGGCAACAGAAAAGTAACTGATACAATTGGGAGATATGAAATTAAGACACTAAGAGATTCTGTGTCTGATTAGAGAAGCTGCGTCTCATCTTGTCTCCAGGTAATAGAAGGAGAAGAGGTACTAGGTCATTTCTACAGGGGCTTATTGCTGATTATGAGAGTATTGACCTATTAGCAATTAAACTCACCAAGTTTCTCTGATGATTAGAGAATGTGCACAATGATTTTGTGTTACTGATCACATAATGCTGCTTCTTTTAGATTTATAGAAAAATACTCTAGTGACTGAACTTATATTATTGGATAGTCTACTCATACATCTGCTACCCCTGTATTGCTTACCTTACACACACACATACACACACATACTCACACACACATAAACACAAACAAGCAAACACAAATATACTTCATACATTCCTTCTCTTGAAAAGAAATGAGAATTGTAGTATGAGACTTCTTGATTTTTCATCATTCATAGTTACCAATATTCATTACTAAATAGACATTTATTTTAGGAGAGAGCACTCACATTTTTGTGAGGATATTTCTCAATCAGCCTAGAGACATCAGGATTTAATATCCACCAAAACATATATTAGAACATTTACTTTTGTTTTTGTTGTTGCTGTTCAAGGATCTGTATTCAAGGTGTTAGATCTACTCTGAGGCTATTACTTCAACTATACCAATGTGGCTGTATAAGTCTGATCCAGGGAATCCAAGGTTAAATAGGCTTTCTGGGTATTTAGTTTATACAATTACACAATGAAGAGGAAAAGAATGTTCTGAATGAATAGGTCGAGTAATAATCATGGGCATTCTTATGTTAAAGACACTATTGTGAAATGAGAATTCCATTTCTACCCTAAATTCTTTGGGGGAATATGGACAAAATACGTTTACACAGCCATCAATCTCATATTTATCTGCGGTCTATTGTTGGGGGCCGACTTTTAGCAGAAAGCGGCTATCAGCTTTGCAGCCATCTTGAGCCATATATCCTGACATGAGATTTGGATTACAATAGCCTACAACAGCTGAGCACACTCTGATAATCTTGGTTTAGATACCTTGAGAGTAAAGGTGCGTGAGATTAAAGGTGTGTGAGATTAAAGGTGTGTGATTTAAGAGTATGACTTAGAAGTATAGAGATCAGAGTTAGAGACAAGACCTAAGGGCATGATTAAAGGTGTAACTTAGAGGCGTGGCTTAGAAGTGAGACATATAAAAGGCAGAGGCAGCCGGAGAGAATCAGACTGAGATCAGAGAATCAGACACATCAAACATTAGGTAGAAGACACTTGGCTCCAGACAGAATCAGACACAGCAGACAGAGGAGACAGAGAAGAAGACACTTAGAGGAAGAGAGACTGAAGAATAAACGGGATTGAATCACACCCTGTCTGGTCTCCATTCTTCGAGTCTGCCCTCACCCTCGCTCTTGCTGAACCCCGACCCGCAGACCGGAGCGGCAGCTTGGGCCGGGATATAGTGGCTGCCCAAACGTGGGTCGGCCCGGGCCTCAACATTTTGCCTGGGCTGCGACGTTTTTGGCCGCCCCAATGTGGGGCTAGTGTGGACCCCAACATTATTTTGGCCGCCCAACGTGGGGCTAGTGTGGACCCCAACAGTCTGTGTTACATATCCTCTATAACACATTCTCCATACATTTTGTAGGTTTGGGTGTTATTCATGTTTGCACAGCTAATCCACCTGTATTTTTTTTTTTTTTTTTTTTTTTGGCAGTGCTGATATTTGTTTAACCATGCTGTATCAACAAAGGAAACTAAAAACTGGTGAAGAAAATAGAAAAGTGATGGGCAAAAATGAGGGTACAGGGATTTGGAGACTGACCTGTAGTAACCCATGGAGGAGCATGTAACACAGCAAGATCATCCGTTTCCTAACAATACCAGTGACTCTTTCCTCCTGGTCATTGGTAAAACTGGGCAGTTCTGGGTCCCTGGGAATGGGTTCCTAGTTGCATACTAAGTTTCTTGCCTGTCTCTGATGCAGTTTCTATCAGAACCATTAGACAGAAGGGACTCTTTGTCTCTTTCTCCCTCTCTCATTGTGTTTATCTCTATTGTATTCCCACATGTGCTGTTAGTAGAGAAAATATAATTATTTATCACTGCAATTTTCTTTCTAGCAAGTTCTAATTATAGCACTCCAGCACAATGAATACAGACAGGATTTTGTCGCAGAGCTTCTCACAGAAAGAGCTCAGTTAACTCCTGTTTATCAGCTATTGTATGAGAATTGAGAGGACTGGGAGAGAACTAAGATCTTTCACAAGGACAATTGGTCGTTAGTTCAAACAAGGACATACGTTTAATTTTCTTGCTTTCTTATTAAATGTGGTACTGTGCAGACTTCATTGCATTTGTTTTATACTCACATATGATTACATCTTTTAAATAGTACTTCAAGGTCTGAAATTTACTACTTATTTATTAGCCCATGATAAAGGTTAAAACAGCTTATATTAAAATAGACTAATTTTACTTATTGGTTAAATTACCTTGAGAGAAAACCAACTTGGCATTTAGCTAATGGTGTTTAATGTCTGATTTTTTTAAAGAAACATTGTTATTTATAAAATAATAGAGTGCTACAACAATTTCTGATAATACAAAATATTAGAATTGAGTATTAAACCTTATCATATCATATCTAAGATGGCAAAAAATACCTAAGTTATAAAATAATAGTTCAAGACACAATACAAAATATGGCCTATCTGAATATTTTTTTTAACTTTAGACTTATTTTCCTATATGTATCTGTGAATGTCTGTGTGTCTGAAAATGTATACATCTAATATGTGGGTGTGCCCACTGAGACCAAACTTAGATCTTCTGTGAGAAGAGAAAATGTTAACCTCATAGCCCTCAAATTTAGAATTTTTAGAGAAATGTTCCTTAGTGATCATCATTTTGCTGAAGTTTTATGTGATCTTTTGTCTCTTTTGTCTTGTTTGTGTCCAGAATACTGTCCACTAGGAGTGCAGGAAACCAAACATGTGCCACACTGTTGAAGAAAATACTCTCCTTTCCCTGAGTGGCATCAATAGGGCAAATCTCCTCTGCTAGTCTTAAGATCTCCTGAGATCATTCCATCAACATACTGAGTTTTGACTGGCGTCATCTTGTACATCCATGATCTGGCAATAACAGCCTATGAGTTCATGTATCCATTGGACCTGTCATGTCCAGAATATATCATTTGACATATATTTTCTTTCTTCTTCCATTCTGTTGCTGGAGCCTTTTGAAAAAAGGATATTAGATGTTCCATTACAGGCTAAGCACTCTTCAGTCATTTGCTCTCTGTATTTCAAGAGTTGCTAGTGTCAGCCTCCCTGTTAACTAAGAACCAATGCATAGACAACTTTCTCTGATGAAGGGTAAGGTATGCTGTTTGAGGATAAGTCTTTAGAAGACAGTTTTATACTATGTCCCGCTAACAAAATATTAGTAGGGCCTATCACCCCCACCCCAGCCATGGATTCTTGGCCAGATTTATATTAGACATGAGTTCCTTCCTGTACAGAGGACCTTGTGCAATAGCACATTGCATTGGGACATAAATGTAAAATCGTAACTCATTTAGGAAGCCTTGAGAGGGGTCTGAATGTTAATGAGAAGGGGGACATCATGATTTTGAGAGGAAAATTGTGTTGTCACAGAAGAGTCTGAATGATTAGAGAGCAAGTCTTTGCATTTGGGAGGCTTCTCATGTTCCTCATTGCTTCTGGGTCACTGTTCCCCAGAAAAACAGATGTCACCATCAGCCAACTATACAAAATGTCATATTTTTCACATGCATACTCTTGCATTCATTATGTCCACATTGACTTTGTTCAAATATTCTCCTCCTTTTTTCCTTTATTCCCACACTTAGCACCAGCCATCTGAGTTCATCATAGCACGTGTTTGTTACTAGATGAAATGTGACGACACTTGGAATAAATGTCTATACTCATATGAAGAATTAATATTCAAAATAATTATTGAAAATTGAATCATTTTGACTTACACTTGGTGCTTCTATGCCACAGTATCAAGCCCTTTAAGAAATCAAATGATAATATCTCTTATATTCTTCAGACACCTTTTCTCTTTACCCATGTTATAACTCGTGCTGCTCTCTGAGATTCTCCAAGAAGATTTAATACCTCTTGGTCTCTTTCGGGAATAATTGGACTAATTATTGTGCCCTGTTTTGATAATGCAAACAGCTGAAAAATGTTTTTATATATTGTTATTATCGAGTAGATTCTACAGAATCCTTAGTTTGAATTTTTTATTTAATTTATGTATAGTATAGTGGTTCAATCTTCTACAATTACCAAACCTAGAATCTTATTTTAACAATAAAGGCAAAGGTGGGAGGTGGGTATTTCTGGTGTCTTGGTTGCTCTTATAAACAAATGAAGAGGGAACTTGCTCAGAAATATAAACAAGACAATCTAGAGAGGCAACTCAGAATTGAAGAAAAACCTCAGTGTCAAGGAAAGAAACAAAGTCCTTCATCATTTCTAACTAGATGGGAAACTTTGAGCTCATTACTCTTCATATAAGAAAAGTCAAACATCTACATCATTTGTCTACTTCTAGAAGATGATACAAAAAGAGAGTCCATAGGCCAGCCTTTAAACAGGGAATTCTCTAGCTAATCATTTTGGTGTGCTCTTTGGAAACAGAGCTCACATTGTTAACACCAAACCTAAAAGAACTTGATGATGCGCAGCTTACAATTAAAAGATCTATCAGATTATCAAGCTTTCAAGCATTTTAGAAGAAAGGACAAAGAAAGGCAGCCTCCCAAAGGAACATAGAGCAACAGCTCCAGGCCAGAGAGAGACTATGTGATCTCTGTAGAGGGAATCATGATAACACCTTGTCCACCTAAGGCTTACAGACACTGTTTCCTTAAAAGGAGACTTAGTAAGATGGAAGGAATTCACGGCTAAGAAAGTAATACTTCCTGGTAGACAAGATCCCAATTATTATGCATTTTTGAATAACTGTGAAGAATTGATTTTTAGTTTTTAAAGAGATTTGCTTTAGGGATTTGATTGCTACCCAAGCTAGCCACATCTCCTGAGGTTTGAGGATGGGGTAACTTGCAAACAAAAACAAAACAAAACAAAACAAAACAAAAACAACAAAAGAACAAATACAAAAAAAAATTTTTTTAAACCCCCCAAAACATGTTTGTGATGGCAAGAAAACAAGAACGGACAAATAAACAAGCAACAAACTCCTCTTTGTTCTTCAGTTGAATAAAGCTACAATGTCAAAATTGAATTTAAAATTCATCCAGAACCAATATAAAAAAGTTCTCTCTTCGGGAGTTCGGATTGGCATCACTGCAGAGTAGAAAACTTTAATCACTGTTATTTAAGGAAACTTTGAGGACTGTGATGCCAATCTGGACCCAGTGCCAAAATCTACATCAGGAATGCGTGTCTCTCACTGGCATCCTTATGTGGAAAAGTGACAGCTCATCCATCTTGCCTGTTGTCCTATTCTTCAGGGAAAATGTAAGAAAAATGGCTGGGATGGCCAGAAAGATCCATTCCTACACTCAAAATGTGTAATCGAATAGCTAAGGCGAAGCATAGAAAAAAAATAAGGTTTTTATGGATTAGTTCATAATCCATTTTCTACTTAAAATTAAAAACAGTTTCCTCTTATAACCTCATAACTAGATGGCTTAGAAATAAGTTTGAGAGTAAATTCTATAACATGAAATTAGTCACCTTTGTACACACCAGGTTCAAAGATGGCAATACTGTCTGATGGTTGAAGAGACTCAGCAGGCATCTTCAGGGTCAGCACAGCCTCACTGCTAGTTTTAGATCACTCTCAACATTAAGAAATGTTTGTGGCCTCCTCCTTGATTTTTATGAAACCACTTTGACTAAATGTTTAATGATTTGTATTTGGATCTAGGAGTTGTTATACTGAAGACAACATAATAAAACAAAATAGAACTCTATCAAAGTGGTTGTTCTGAAATTAGTAATGTGACCAATAAAACCTAGTTCTAATTCAACGTAATTATCTTTTGAGGTAAAGAAAGCATGTGTGTGTGTACGTGTATATAACATATATAAATATCCTGTACATATAATATATATATATAAATATACATTATATATAAATAAATATAAAATAGCTCATATATATGAACTATTTTACATTATATTCTCAAGAAACTGTGGCTCATGCATTACTTATTCATTAAAGATACAAACAACATTTGAAATATTAATAGTTGCATCGAAAAGTTTTTCAAGTGAATGGTTTACATGTATAAATACCACGTTTAATATTTATACTTATTTATTTTTATTTATAGATTATATTTAATAGATGAAACTTAGCAAATAAAATTTGACCTAATCACCATCACATGAATGACTCAAAACCTAAAAGACAACTATGCAGTCAAGAAAATAAGGGACTTTTTGGATGTTAATGCTATTTTTATTTTCATATTTGAAAATGTATTGTTTAAAAGTTCAATTTATTCATGAATACAATTTTAATTTGATGCAATTAAGACATTTACTTAGAATTCTTAGAAAAGATTTTAAAACTCAAATATTATTTTTAAATCAAGATAATTAGATGATTGAGATTTTTGCATAGATTTTTTGCATAGATAATTTCATACATGTCTATAGTGTGTTATAATCAAATCAAAGTAATTCATGCCCCAAATCACTTTTATATATGTCTGTCTATCTACTTACCTTTCTATCTTCTTTCATATTTCTTCCATCTCACATCTTCACAAATCTTCACGAATTGAAGATTTTTGCCTATGATAGGCATAAAATATCTTCTGTTATTTTAGTTTTTAGCTGATGTTACCGTGAAATAATTGCAAGTTCTTGACCCTTCCTCAGACCAAGAAACTGAAACTTCTTCTCCCCTAATATGGTTTTGTGACTTATTTACTCGATCAGTTATGAGAGGAATGAGGTTATGCCAAATGGAGCATCTGCTTTTGTTCATTGATGTCCCTATCTGCAAAAGTAAGTCACAAAAGTAGATGGAGATAGGACAAAAAGAGAAATGTGTGCACAGCTTGTAGTTCTCTATTCAAATATAACTGAGATTTCAGACTTCTGAGATCAGACAGCTATGACAATCTGGAAAAAGTTCAAGGTAAGTGCAGCCAAATGAATCACATGCTGCCGTTACCAGTGAGGCATAGAATAAGTTGTTTCTGTTTAAAGCCTCTAAGTTGTATATTGTGTTGCCTGGCAGTCTGTAAGAGATTTGATTAAAAGTGAGTGTGGTCATATTTACATCAACTTCTTATTTCATGTTGCCAGGACTGTTCATAACCCAGAGTTCTTCATCTATAAAACTTTTCATTTGGGGCCTGTTTGTTTGTTAGTTTCTTTTATATTTTAATTGTTAGTACTTTATGTGTTTTATATATTATGAGCACTGTCTTCTGATTTGTAAAATAACATGTGTGTATGTGTGTGTGTCTGTATGTGTGTGCATGTGTTTTGGGGGGGGTCATTTAATGAATACAAGTTAAATAAGTAAAAGCATTGTGGATTTTTGTTTATTTTATTTTCACTTGTAATTTTTAAAGGGTGTGAATTATTAGTAGGAAGAGATAAGAGCCATTTGTGATTGGTTAGCATACAGAATCATAGTTAATATAAATATTTAAAATGGGATTTTAAATAGTACTTTGTACTGTGAATAGTGAAAAGTGCATTTGAGGGTGGGATGAAGTTCATGGCTCAACTTCCAGCTTAGCCGTCGACAAGGCTGTGACTTGTGTTTATATGCTTCCTAAGATCAGGCACTCTGGGCCATACCCATAGTGACTCACTTCCCAATCATAGACTGCATCATGTTTCTCTCATCTATTCAGATGATATTTTTATTAAAATAAGATTGGAGAAAGGGAGAGATTTCTGTTCCTTGTGACATGAATTGATCTTTTTGAATTATTTATGAATGAAATAAATGACTTAATAATTAGAACTCTGGTATGCTTTCTCTGTACAAAAAATGTAAATATTGGAATGCTTGTTGTAGAGGGATTGTATTGTATTACCGATTGAATATACATGGAAGTCACAGAAAGTTTTTATGAGCTAACTGCATCATTCTTGTTCTCAAACAATTCTATAAAGGGTAATGACAAGTAACGAATTCACTAAATCATTAGCCAATGGCTTATTCTTGTAGGTTTACCAGAGAAACATTCCTGGATGGGTAAGCCAAGTCTATTTAATTCAAAACCAATGAGGTTGAAATTTAAGTGGTTAGAAGATGATTTATCTGGGTTTCAGTATTTCCTTCTTCACATCCTCCTTTGTTGGGATGGTGGTGAAGCTCTAAGAAGATGTCTGGAAATGATGAACTAATTTAATTTTGGAAGCTCTCTCTTCCCACCCAATGTGTTTGTGTAGGATATGGTACAAAATCTGTTGATGTCAGCTACTCATTCTGTGTGGGTTCAGCCATGTTTATATTCCAAAGACCTCACAGCAATGTCTAATGTCTACAAGCCACAAAATTTGATTGTTGTAATTCCCAACCTTTAGATCCTCCCACTTAAACCTTCTCTTTCTTTGAAGATGGCTTCAAGGTTTATTGCATGCCAATTGCTTTGGAGATTTACTAGGATTCCTAAAATACTGAAGTTAACTTACACAAGACTGTTAAGTATCAATAAGGAATAAGAGGGTTCTGTGTAGAATAAGCAAATCCTTTGGTAACAATTTCCTCCCATGATTAAAATTATGGATTTATGGGTGGAAAATGATTCCAAAATGTCTTTTGGACAAAATTTTCTGGCTTCATTTGAACTACCCAAGACAGGCATGATTAATTGCATGGAAAGAGAGCTTTGCTTTTGTAACTGGTAGGCCAAAGGATTTATACTTTTAAACATCCAAAATTTTATCAGATTTGTTTTTAATTCCAAATTATCATGATTCATTTTCCAGAAGTTCAACTAAAAGAAAATTTTATCATCTGGGTAGTCCAAAAGGGTGAGTCAGGGACCCTAGCAAGTCAATCTGTCTGCTAATATTTCCAATAGGATATGCTGAGTTCTTTTCTGATAGCTTCCCTTAGCAGATGTCTTCTGACCTTTAAGCCGCATGAAAGAGCTTTTCTGTTGGTGATGTTCTCATCTGCTTGATAGATTTGCCAGAATCTATATTAAGAATATGGTCTAGCAATACATTCAGAACCACCAGTTCCTGAGAAGCTAGAGTAGTATAGGCTTCTGTTTGTTTGTTTGGATTCTTAACACAAAGCATTATAAAAAGCACTCAATGAAATCATCAATACCAGGGGACCATTGTTGTACAACAAACCATTCTGAAATGTAATAGCTTAAAATAACAATTATTTTTAGTATTCCTGAATCTACGTGTGAGCTGGGAAACTATTTTTGTTTCAACAATGTCCAATTATATATAGAATACCAGTTAAAATAAGCAGAGATTCACATTGTAGTATGGACTGCTTGATATGTTTGGGGCCTTCTTGTTATAGAGTGATCCAACAACCCTGAATGAACGGTCTGGACTATATTACTCAAGGTAATCTTCTAGTAGTTCATTGAGGTTTATTTTTGCATGGGTAGCAACATCCAGAGAAAAAAGACTAAGAGAACATGCACTACCTTTGGGATTTAGGTTTGTATGTGTACGTCCTGACTCCTGTATCATTTTATTTAACAAAGGGAGTCATCGACTAGCTTGGAGTGAGCTCAGAAAGGGAAGATGAAATTATAGGGCAAAGAGCAGATATATAAGAAAGTCATTCTTAATTTAAAAACCTGCAGCTAATTATCTTATCATACTCTCGGGTTACCCAAGCTTTTTATTTTTTTGTACACTAGTCTTCCTAACCTTCTGAAATAATAATACTTGACAAATACATATTAACACTGCTGTGAATAACAGCAATAGTGGTCCATAGTATTTTACAAATAGACTGGGATTCTGGAAGAGTCAAGCTTGTGATCTCATTTTTTTATATAGCGTTTAACACACACACTAAGGACTTGGCTAAATTTGATGTCAGAACAGGACTTTGGTGTCTTTTACTTTACAGCAAACAGAGTTTGCCTCAATGGTGAAAGCCATTGTGTTTGGATCTTGTTTCCAACTTTCATTTGTATGTTGAATTTGTTCTTTGTGCAGAATAAAAGTTGCTGTGCTGATGCATGAGCAAAGATACTCATGTTCATGTTAGAAATTGATCGTATATTCTACCCTTGCCTCACCCTCTCCTGTTTGTCTCATGCAGCCAGAATTTCTTCTCAGCGTCATTCATTCTATGCTGTTATCTGGAGGGTATTCCTTCCTCTTTTAACTTTTGATGTCAATTTCATTGCTCTAGGACTTCTGTGTAAGTCCGCCGTTATTATTCAGGACAGAGTAGCTGGGAGATTTCATTTTTTACATTGAGGCATGTTTGAAATGTTTGCTTATGCTCACCAATTCCACCATCTATATAAAATATATGTCACTTTCTTTCACACATATTTCTAAAAAATATCTATGAGATATACTAATAACTTTAGTTTAAAAGCAACACCATTTATAATTTAAATTCAGTAGATGAGTATTATGGTGTTACAAAATGTTCTTGTGTATCTGAGCTTCTTTGTCCCTTCAATCAGTTTCTGAGAATCAGAGTTCTAGGAATGAGAGATATGCACTGCCTTTGTATATTGTACTGAGGTGTTTGCTACTTTTTAAACTGACTAGTGTGTCCTCATTATTATATACTTTGCTTATTTGTATTGCAATATGGCAGGAAAAGTCTGGAAGGAGTTGAAGGAAATAAAAATAATGTGATACAAATGCATTACATGAAGAAAAACTGACCACTGTGACCTAGATGACAATTGCATTAGGTATCTAAGGGACTAGATAAACAGAGATATCAAAAGAAATAAAAAAAAATAGACATTGATCGTAGTTATACTTAAGGATAGTACTTTCTATATTTTACATTAAACAAATCAATGTGTATTTTAGATGACATCTTGATGAATAAAGCATTTTTTTCATACCTTTGATCAGTAGATTTGATCATTAAAATCTCTCCATTGGCAGAGCTGGTAAAATATTTCCTTTTCAATCCTTCATTATCCCACAATCCTCTTCTTCCCAGGCCCATTTTTAAATTATTGGAAGAAAGACTTTGCAGCCATCTTGAGCCATATACCCTGACATGAGACTTGGATTACAATAGCCTACAACAACTGAGTAGATGGCTGCAAAGCTGATAGCCGCTTTCTGCTAAAAGTCGGCCCCCAACAATAGACCGCAGATAAATATGAGATTGATGGCTGTGTAAACGTATTTTGTCCATATTCCCCCAAAGAATTTAGGGTAGAAATAGAATTCTCATTTCACAATAGTGTCTTTAACATAAGAATGCCCATGATTATTACTCGACCTATTCATTCAGAACATTTTTAAATTATTGGAAGAAAGACACCAAGAGGTCTTTTCCCAAGCTTCTCTTCAATAGGATATATAGCAATTGAGCTATTGAAAACTGCTTCCTACTTACTTTCTCAAGCCCCATCATCACCTTTCCTAACATTTTCTTCTCCGTTTTCACATTAGGATCACAGGTTTCTAAAAAACTACTTATTGTTTATTATATTTATCATTTTGTATGTCTTATTTGTACATTTTCTCCTCAATTTTGTTTTCTCTTTTAACATTTCCTGTTTAAGCTCCTTGAGAAGAGATATCTTCACTATCCTTCCTTGGAATTTATTGATAAATTCCAAAGACCTGGAATAGTAGGTGTTGGCTGAGAATAGACATCAACGACTCAAGTGAATAAAAATGGAGCAGTATTGTCTGGACTGTGACCCTAACAATGGAGTGGAGACGTGGCTCTTCCTTTGTCCTCATCTAAATTAAAACATGAGAAACATATCCACATAAATACTATGGATTTGTTGTCTTTATTCTAAATCTCTTTGCCACCTCCTATCAATATACACACCAGTCTGAGAAATATGGCACTTTCATAATAGGAATGACTTTTAGGGGGGGGGGGTCTGGCCCATGATTATTTGCATGAATCTTATCGGTCTTTTCCAAGTGATAATCTAAATCTCATTAAACATCTTATTAAATATCTATTAAATCATCTGTCTTCAGTTCTTGATAATTGTAATGAAAACATAATTAAATCATTTCCCCTTTATTTTCTTTGCTCCAGTCCCTCCAATGTATCTTTTTGGTCATAGTCAAATTATTTAAATATTTAATTAATAATTTTTAAATTAATTATATTTCTTTAATAATAATCATTGCTACATATGTACTGCAACACACACACACACATACACCCACACACACTCCTACATATAAACAAAACTTGATCAGGCTCTAAAATGTTATGTGTATGGTTTTGATTTCAGTACTGTAACTTGGTATTAGAATTAATTAGGAACTCATCTCTAGGGAAAACTTTCTCATCCACTCTCAGCATTACATGGACATCCATTGTTCTTTGTCTATTTCCTGGTCTAATGGCTCTTACACTCTTATGTTCTGTTATGTGCAAAGGTTCCTTGAACCCTGGGTTTAAGACTTCTATTGTAGCTTTATTAGTTTGGGTTGAACAACTACCACAGTGTCAGTTTCTCTTCTCCTGTCTACTATGCTTCACAGAATTTCAATGAATAAGCCTATAACAGAGCTGTTCAATGACACTTTCAAGTCATATAATGTATATGTTCTGTAGGCCTACTTTGGTTCTTTACTACAAAATTATACAGTCTCTATTCTTTGTTCTTGTTGGTACATAGACAAGTTTAAAAAATAGAATAAAGGTTCTGTTTCTGATAAGAAGCAGATGCCCCACAATGCCTTAATGTGATTAACAATATTACATGGGATAGTACCCACATCCCAGCTATGATCATTCCTTGACCTCCTATATAATTAGATTCACATATTCAAGTAAAGGCATAATCATGAACTAAATACGCTCCACCACAGGATCTCTCAAATCAAGATAAATTAGAAATCCTGGTCTATATTACAAGTATACATATGTATACAAATTATGTATAGAAAGATGACAAACTCGGACATTTAAATTTAATAATTCAGTCCTATGAAAGACACAGGGGCATGCTAGTTAAAGGAAGAAATGTGTAAAGTGAACAATGCAGGGCTCTTCTGGAGAAAAGAAAGTACTGAGATGCGCTTACAGCTTTAAGCCAGGACTGTCTCTTAGTGTGTGATTCATTTGTTCTGAAAAGGATGGGAGTAAAAACTGGAAGGCTTTAAATTCTACAGCACTGACTTTTCTGTGTAGGGAACACTCATCCAAACATCAGCGAGTTGATCGCACATTGTTTCTGCCCACTGCTCTGCTGGTGGATTCATTGCTTAGCTGGAAAGCAAGCAAAAGCAAATTCACTCAGAATGAATAATAGCGTGGCATAGCTAATTAAAGCCGGTTCAATCTGAGCCTCTTAGGCAATCACGACAAATTGTACAGTGTGACCACATGACTTTTTTTTTTAAATGTGACAGTGGTGTATGAGGGATTGATCTGTGAATGGAAAAATAGCATCAAAACGACAGAGCCAGAACCCATTGCTCAGCACTTATGTCCTCAATGAATTAACAGGTTTTTGATCTGGAGAAACTGCCACCACAGTTAACATTCCTGAGATGCTATCATAAAATGGAATTCTATGGGAACAACTAGCTCATCTGTCTCTGACATACCATGCTGCTTCCCAGAATCTGAAACAGGGACACAAGTATTTTCAGTCTCCTTGAATGGAAAAAATCCTGTTTAAATGCTTCACTTTAAACAATTACAGACATGAAGTCTACAGGGCCAGGTAAGTTGTCCTGTTTTTTAAGGCATTCACATCGTAATTCAGTGAAATAATTAAGAATAAGAAGTATACTAACATGGACGTTTTCTCATCAATTAGGTTATAGACACTGGGTAGCATCTATTTTCTACTTACTCACTCTGGGTAGATTTTTTTTTCTCCTTTTCAATTTTGTGCTAAAACTATTCAAATAATGTTCTATTGCTCCTTGAAAAGAGACATTCTTTGTTGAATGTATAATTCTTCTGACTCAATTGAATTAATTACCTTATTCGGATCCTTACCTATTGGTGTATATTTCATCTAAGGAACAATAATATTATGTAAATGTTTCATATTTTAAAAGTATTACTAGTTTTCCTTTCTATGGGGATGCCTGTGTAGAGGTCAATTTTGTGAAGTTGGCTCTTTCCTTTTACTTTTATCTTGGTTCTAGGGTTGGATTGAGGACACTAAGCTTTCATAGCAAGTACTGTTCCCCATTCAGTCCTTGTACTAGCCCAAATTATCTTCTCATATATATGAAAAAGATCCCTGAAATATTTGGTACCATCTATTTTGAAATATGCTAATAAAAGGGTTATTTTCAGGCATCATGTCTCATAAAAGTATTCTTCTTTCAATCATTTATTAAAACCATCTACTATCTGATTGCAATATGAGACTATATTATCACGGACAGATAGCCAACTGGGTAAGATCACTTGGCATAAAAACATGAGGGCCACATTCAAAATCCCACCGTCCACTTAAAAAAAAGCCAAGTATGGCTGCATAAACACTGGCCCACCAGCCTCAACAGGATGAGGTGCTTCCTTTCTACTGAGAGATGTTGTCTCTAGGCAACAAATCAGAGAGTGACAAGACATAGTAGCCTACCCTGGCCTCCTCATGCATGTACACATGTGCAGAGCTGCACATTCATATGCATGCACCACACACACAGATACACACACACCTTCTTACTAACTTTCATATGAGTTATATTTGTTTGCTCTACCAATTTTATTCATCTTGTTTTTAATACTTTAAAACAATATATACATAAAGTTGTATACATATTTATGTATACAACCTTAACTTTAAAAACAAAGATATTACAGTGTAACTTCTGAATTTATCCTTTTATAAAATTTTTAATCTCAAGATTGTTCTATCAATAGTTCATTTTCTTGCTTAGTTCAATTTCTTGATTGTTTAAATTCTGTGAAAACTTGCTTACAGGTAATATTTCTACCATTTCCAAAGTTATAGAAAAATGACTTTTAGTTTCTTTCACATATGAGGTATTTCAATTCCATGTTCTTTTCTTTGGGAATACTACAGATTTTATTCCAATCCACATGAATTGCCTAAGGAAATCCAAGACTCTATTATTTATTTAATCATTCATTCATTCATTCATTCATTCATTTTCTTTATAGATGACGTGATACACACACACACACACACACACACACACACACATATATACTTTTGCCATTTCCTTCATCCCTTTTATAACTCAATAATTTCAGCAGGATATGTTTTTGGTTTTGAATGTTCTCTATTAGCATTTCTGGGAACAAAGTGAACCTTGTCAATGTGTCAATTCAGCTATTTTTTTCATTTTCAGAAAGGTATTTTCTGTTATTTTTTTCCTTACTCTATTTGTTCTGCTTTCTGCATTGGGGAGGTTCCAATTTTCCATATGTTTTTATGATGGAAAGCTAGCGTTTATTTTTCAAGCCTCCTTTCCTGCTTTGTTTTTTCTTTCTTCACTCCAAGTCCTAATCTCAGGCCCAATGTCTTCTTACAGAAATTGCTGGCCAGGACCCACACTCTGCTTCTGCTTCATCCCTGGTCACTGCCTGGCACCATTCTTACCATTTCCTCTCTACAACTAACTCTCCCAGCCTCCTGATACTGGGCTCTCTAGTCATCTAGCCTTTGGTCATTTATTCTTACGAAGGTCCACTTGATTCTCTTTGTACTTGCTGTGTGTCTTCTGTGTCTCTTTCCAGCACTGGAGAGACTATTTTCCAATGGTTCCTCTGATTCTTTTCACTGAGATTGTACTATCCATGGACCATTTCCACACTGTTCTATCTTTTTATTCTGTTGTTTTATTTTGTTTTGTTTTTCTTCTAAAAAATTATTCCCTGAAGCCTGGTTGAATTATCTTTTCTCTTTCCATTCTAACTGGGGAATTTTTTTGTTTCATTGTTTTAATCTGGTTTGCAGGAATAGAATGAGTAGAATCTCTATGTGCCACTTACTTTGGTGAACAGCTGTTGGCAGGGTGTAGTATTGCCATTGTTATAGTTCTTGTTGTTATTATTTTTTATTTAATATCCTCAAAAGTTGGGAGGCAGAAACTTGATCATTGTATAGTTTATTTCCTTTTATATTTTGAAATTCACTTTTTAAATTCTTTACATCTTTTCATTATCGTAAGGCAAAGTCTCTATTCAGCTCTATCTTAGTAGGTAAGGTGGCTCAAGACTCTAGTACAAGAACACGAAGGAGGAAAGAGCCTGGATATTTTCACATAACTAAGTGGTTTCTGAAATTTTCCAATATGGACTACGGCCATTCCTCCATTTCTACTTTCTCTACTCCCTTCCTTTCTTTTTCATTTCAGCTTCCTTTCTTCCTTCCTCTCTGACTCATTCTCTGCCCTCCTCTCCCTCTGTCCCTCCATTTCTTTCCCAAGTTATTTGGTGGATCCACTTTCTTGTCAGAGTACCTGACTTTAATTCTGTAAAAATGAAAAATCAAACAGACCTCAGTTGTCTCCCTTTGTATGTATCGCTACTTGCATACTGTATGAACATTTCCTATATATGTGCTTATTAGTAATTTTAAGTGTATATGTGTGGGGTGTCCATGTTGCACATGCATATGGAACCCAAATTTGAACATCAGCTGTCTTCTGAGATTGTCCCAATTGGTTTACTAAGACAGAGCCTCTCTCTGAACTTAGCGACTTGTCTAGTCTAGCTCTCCAAATACTGTATCGACTTCTGCAGGTCTAGAATTACTGCCAGGATGCCATATGCACCACGCTTTTACATAGGTTCCAGGAATCCAAGCTCCAGTTTTCATGCTTGTACTTAGAGGCTTTTTCCTTAGCCTGGTAATTACTGAATGGATAAATGAAAAGAAGCCTTCATATTCCTTTTTAAAAATTCCCTTGATTATCTTGGAGATCTTTTCTCAGTTTTCTTTTTTTTCCAAGTTATAACGTTTTAAAATTTACCTTACATCCTGATTACATCTTACCCTCTCTCCTTTCCTCTTAGCACCTCCATCTCACCTTACTGCTCCATCAACCTCCCATCTTTCCTATCTCCTCACTTGATTCCCCCCTACTCTTCTCCTCACATCTACTCCATCTGATTTCCTCCCTCCATCTATCCCCAGTGTCTATTCTATTTCCCTTTCTCAGTGAGACTCAAGCATCCACCTTGAACACTACTTGCTACTTAACTTCATTTGGTCTGTGGATTATAGTAAGGTTATCCTGTAGTTTATAGGTAATATCTACTTATTAGTGAATACATACCATGCATGTCTTTCTGGGTCTATGTTACCTCACTCAAAATGTTATTTTCTAGTTTCCATGCATAAATGTACAACATTTTCTTTATCCATTCTTTTGAGGGACATCTGGGTTGTTTCCTGTTTCTGGTTATTTCGAATAAAGCTGCTGTAAACATAGTTAAGCAAGTATACTTGTGATGTGGTAGAGCATATTTTGGGTAGATGCCCAGGAATGATATAACTAGGTTTTGAGGTAGAACTACTGTCAATTTTCTGAGAAATCACCAAATTGATTTCCAAAGTGATTGTATAAGTTTGCACTCCCAGTAGCAATTTAGGCGTGTTCCCTTGCTCAATATCCTCATCAGCATATGCTGTTACTTGAGTTTTGATTTTAGCCAGTCTGCCTGGTGTACGATGGAATCTCAGAGTCATTTAGATTTGCATGTATGTGATGACTAAGGATGTTGAACATTTCTTTAAGTGTTTTTCTAGGCCCTTAGTGATTCCTCTATTGAGAATTCTCTATTTAGGTTTGTACCTCACCTTTTTTGGGGGCCTTATTTGGTTAGTTGATGTCTAGTCTCTTGATTTCTTTATATAGTTTGGACATTAGCCCTTTGTTGGAAATTAGTAGTTTTCATTATTATTACTATTATTATTATTAGTCATTCCATTCATTTATATCTCAAATTATACCCCCCTTTCAGTTACCTCACAAACCCCCATCCCATCAGCCATCTCCCTCCTCTTTGCCTCTTTGAGGGTGCTCCCCCACTGAACCACCCTCTCCCACTGCTCCAGCATCTTCCTATACTGGGGCATCAATTCGCCACAGGACTAAGGGCCTTCTCTCCCATTGATGTCAGACAAGGTCATCCTCTGTTACGTATGTCTCTGGAGCCATGGATCCCACCCTGCATACTCCTTGGTTGGTGGTCTAGTCCCTGGAAACACTGGGTGGTTTGGCCAGCTGACTTTGTTCTTCCTGTAAGGACACATGTTCCATTATGTTTATAGCAGCCTTATTTATAATAGCCAGAAGCTGGAAACAACCCAGATGTCCCTCAAATGAGGAATGGATACAGAAAATGTGGTGCATTTACACAATGGAGTACTACTCAGCTATTAAAAACAATGACTTCATGGAATTTACAGACAAATAAATGGATGGAACTAGAAAAATAAGTTCCTGGACAGCCAGGGCTACACAGAGAAAGCCTGTCTCAGAACAAAAAAATAAAGAAAAAAGAAAGAAACATTGAGACACAAGATAAATGTTTAGCAGGCTGATATGTGCTTACCAGGTATTAAATAACCTGTATTAAGATTATGCCTCTTCTAATAGAGTTTTTTGTTTCCTTGATATAAAGAACAGAATGGATACTAAGTCTTCTGCTTGGGAAACATCAGGTATGTTGGTTGGTTCCTTTTCTGAGATCTGCTTTCATTATTCAGCTCAGCCTGGCCTCAAACTTGTGACCCTTTCATACAGACATGTTCTATCACACCTGGCAAACATCAAATTGATTGATTGATTGATTGATTGATTGATTGATTGAGACAGACCCTTAATATAAAACCCTGGTCAGCCTAGAACTTGTTATGTAGAATACTCTTACCATGAATACTCTGCCCAACTCTGCTTCCTGGGTGCTGGGATTAAAGGCGTGCACTGTCCAGGTCAGAATTGTTTTTTTTTTTTAATAAATAAATGAAAATTTTAGATTAAAGAAAGAAAAGAAAGAAAATATCATCCTGAGTGAGGTAACTCAGACAAAAAAGAACACACATGGTATGTACTCACTGATAAGTGGATATTAACCCACAAGCTCACAATGCCCACAATATAACCCACAGTCTAATGGCACTTAGGAGAAAGGAAGACCAGGGTATGGATGCTTCCATCATGCATAGGGTAGGGTAAAAATGATTGTGGGAGGTAGAGGGATGGGGAACATGGGAGGGAGAGAGGAGGGGGAAGGAAAAGGGGGCAGGTATCAGATACTAGAGAGGACAGAAAAGAGGTACAGAGAATCAGGAAATCAAATAAAAATATGTAGCAGTGGGGAATGGGGAACTGGGGGTAGCCACCTGGAGAGTCCCAGATGCCTGGGAAGCGAGAGGCTTTGAGGACCCCTCTGGGATGACTTTAGTTGAAATGCACTGTGAAAGGGAGAGAGAACCTCCAGTAGATAGGCACAGCCTCCTGTCAAGGGATGGGGCCACTCACCCATGTCAAAGTTTTTAACCTATAAATATTTCTATCCAAAGGAAAGACAAGGAACAAAAAAGGGGGGAGCAGAGACTGAAGGAAGGACCATCCAGGGAATGCCCCACCCACCAAACACTGACACTGTTCTTGTTGCCAAGAGGCACTTGTTGACAGGAACCTGGTGTGGATGTTCCATGTGAGGTTATACCAGCACCTGACCAAGGCAGATGCAGATGCTTGCAGCCAACCAGCAGACTGAGATCAGGGACCCATGTGAGGAAGCTGGAGGAAAGACTAGAGGGTCAGTTCTCTTAAGAAGAGAAAAATCATCAATCATAAAAATAGAAAAAACCCATGAGCTTACCTTCTCCCTTTAGAAATAATAGCAAACTATTTAATAACTGTGAATAAGATATCAATGAAGCTCATCTAGAATGAATATCTAGAATCTATAACCTTACAATTATGAATAACAGCTTTATTATATTCCTTTACACTCGAATCTAATGTTATTTTTAAATTTTTCATTTTAAAGGAATGGACATATTGCTTATGCTCTTACTTCATCCTCATGAGTACTTCCTGTGATTTTTAATAGACCTTGATTCTTAAACTCCCAAGTATTTAATAACTCTGACGCACTTGCTAATGATAGCTCAAAAACTGTGACTTTTTTTTTAATGTCTATTTATATAGAGAGGGCTACAGAATCCCTTACCCAGATGCACCCCTAAAAATATTCCTCAACTGAATTAATATTCAGCGTGCTAAATGACATAAGAAAAGCTAGACCTGATCTCCAACTTAATTTGAAAAGATTAAAACAGCACAATGCTTAGGAAAGCATTCCAGAGAAGATCTGTGACATCCCACTGCCTACAATCTATACTGATTGCATTTTGTTTGGCTATTGTTATCATAGCTCTGAAGCCACAGGTGCATCTAATAGAAAGCTTCATTTTTCTTCTTTTTATACAGCACCTGCTAAGGTGTATCTATTTTCCTGAATAGCACAAAATGAATCAAAATGAATGTGAATACAATGCTATTTCTACCGTGTAATGCCATGCTCCGTGCTTGAAAAAATCCTCTGTATAATTTGTGTTCCTTCTTTTTACAGATGATTGTTATAATGACACCCTTGTTTTAGGTATGTTTTTATACATTGCTCCTTGAATACAGGATTACTGTTTCACCAAATCACTTTTCCACGGCTATAAATTATAGCACAGATACTCCCAGTGCCAGAATTGATTTTGGGCGAGTAGGCTTGGTCTATATACCCATCAGATTTATGAATACTTGACATCATACCTGTTCAATGGACCATCTATTTATCTCACTGTCATAACCGGGCATGTTACAGACTTCACTTTAGTTAATGAAATGGAACAAAGTGTCATGGTCTTTTAACAAGGCAGCAACCTTTTAATAGTTCTCTGAGAAGTCTAAGCTTTTGGAAATGATTTTGTCAGCAACTACATTTTTATTCTTTTAGTGATATTTAATATGTAAACTTTTTGTTAAAAACCAAATATGTGCACATTTTACTCAAAGGCTCAAGCAGGCTGGACCATGGCAAATACAGGCCTGTGCTTGGCAAACATGATGCTGAAAGCTTTTGCCTCTTTCCTTTTTTCCCCTTACTAAGCTGTTAGATTGCATTTTTTAAAGCTAGCCACCATGATCAATCTCCTTATTTGACCACTGAAACTGATCACAAATGTCAATATCTAGTAATCCAAATTAACTATTTTGACTAACCTAATTAAAATACACAATCAAAACTTATCAACCTGCCCTAGTTCATTCTAACACAGACCTTCTGGTTTCCCCTCTTAAAAATAACACTTGCAAAGCTACTTGCTGCCTTTTCTGCCTGATTCAGTTTCATTCGCATTGTTTCTTTGCCTTGCTTAATAAAAAAAAACTCCTTGCATTTGACTTGTGCTTAGAAATTGGTCTTGGGGTGTGCCCTGTGGCTAACCAGGGTCCAGAGGGGAGTACTGTGGAGTATGCAGGTTTCTTCACATACTGTACTTTTTTCAACATATCAACACTGTAGTCACACAAAATCTACTACTTTCATGTTCAGAGAGGTAGAACATGGATTCCAGTGTAGTTTTTTTTTAATTAGATATTTTATTTACACTTCAGATGCCATTCCCTTTCCCCATTCCCCCCCTTAGAAAACCCCTATCTCATGCCCCCTTTTTCCAGCGTAGTTTTGTACACCAATAGTTTGAGATAATGCCTAAAACCCAGTATTGCACTGGAAGAGTTTCTCGGTATCTCTCTCTCTCTCTCTCTCTTTTTTTTTTCTCCTTGGTTTGATTCTCTAACATTTCACCTCATTTGATTTCACCTGATTTGGATGGTTTTGAGGTGGAAGTATGCTTAGTATTGCATGCAGCTAAAGTGGAATGAGCTGACTCTTTCTCTGTAACTGAGAAATCCCTCACTTTACCATTTTCTATGCACGATGTTTTTTTAAAGCTTGTAAAAGCAAAAAAAATACTGGTTCATGAATAATCAACCCTTTTATATTTTGTAAAAATCTATGGTAATCATTTTTATAGTTTCTTCCTTAAAGAGCCGTTTAGTTTCTCCATGAACCTGTATTGAAATTTATGTTCAGTATAGAAGCCAAATGTTATAAAAATAGTTTATAATAACTCACTTCATTAGCATACATGTGTTATAAATTAGTTGTAAATGCATCCTATGACTCAGTCAGTTTGTATTTAAATTAAATATAATAGAACATATAGGCAGGATCACTTGTTTTCATACACATAAGTCTGCAACTTGTATGTCATTAGGCACATGTTCATTCATTGCTCACTTGTAAGCATTGAAATATAATGATGAGAATATGAAAACACATGTAAGAAAATACTACACGTGTTTCTTAATTTTTTATTGACAGAAACTATATACAGGTTGAAAAAAAGGCATCAAATTTTAAGCTTCCTAGTGAATCTATCTGGGCCTTTTTCTTTTTCTCTTAGCTGCTGAATGGAACACCGTCAACTTCAAAGGCAACGTTAGGTGTAACCCAAACAGCTGCAGTGAAAAGAGAAACAGGCCTTTCCAAGATGGCTCCTTCACTACAGCCTTTAGATTTGCAGGGTGCTCTCTGCACTTGGTAACAAAGTACAGAAGAGCTAGAAAAAAGTAAATCTGTTTGAATTCATTTTATGAATATGGAAATACACAAACATTTCTAAAAGTTGCCAGAGCTAATAAAAAGTATGTCTCTCTTCCTTTTTTTTTTAATTTCCAGGACAGTCTAGGTTTAATTTTAGTTATTTTCTTTCAGTTGATGATGTTTGGATAGAGCCTACTTTTGTTCCTTGATTTTGCACCACTCTAAATAGTAAACAGTTCACGGCTATGCCATCTCTTCACTTTATATATTGCTCATCAAATGGCCAGCCTTGTGAGTTCTCTATGTTTGTATTAAGAGAAAAATCAAGCAGGTGTCTGTTGTTTTCTCTTCTCATGTTGGGTCCACTTCACTTTTACTGAATTATAAGCAGTCCTGAGCATGAATGTGTTTGTAATTGAGAACAAGTTTGAGAACCTAAATCAGTCCACCTGCTAGTGGATTGAGTGTACACATTTATTCCTTTACTCTAAAAGACAGGAACAAAGGCCCTAGTACAGAGACAGGTGTTTTCTTGAGTCTACCGATCATAAGACAAAATTGTTCATTTTGATTGTCATAATAAATGTTTACTTTTTTATTAACCTCTATTTGGTCTTAAAACTTAAACTTTATTATGAATTTCAGTAATACATTAATAAATGTTGCTTGGGATCTTAAGTAAATATTAATTATCCAAAGATAACACTATTTCTCTAGAAAATGCTTTCCCTTTTATACCAGTTAGAATTTTTTCATGAATGTCAGAGAGCAGTTTTCTATAAATTATATGTTTCTGCTTTGCTCAGCATACTTGTACCCAGCGTGTGAAATGAGCACTTACATGCTACTAGAAATATGGATTTATATGTTAAAAATAATTATTCCTCCTCAGGACTACTGGCAGCATAGTTATAATTCTCTGAGCTGCTGTGGAATGGCTGGGATGAGTCTTCACATAGGGTAACAGCTATGGGTCTTATTGATTTCCATTGTAGAACTGCATATGGTTGTGGTTTTTCTGACAGTGCCCCAATATGGTTGAATTAAGTAGTATTTCTTGCTGTATAACTGGTACAATTTCAATTTGACTGTCATGACTGAAATTGTGTGCTCCATTAGCTGTTCCCTGCAGAAGACTTGCATTGAACTCTGCCTTGATTCACTGCGTGTGTTCTGATGTCTTCCTAGCGTGGCTTTTAGTCAAGACCCATCTCAGCTTTTCAGTATGTAGCCTTCTGCTTGGGATAGCACTATTCCTGAGAACTTCTGGTGTTTTACCTTCCAGTTTTTATCAGTTTCAGAAAGATATGCTTTCTTCTAACTTGTAATGTGGAATTGGAAAATGTGGTAGAATGGATGTGCTAGCAAAGGCAGTGGTCTATGTCAGGCCAAAGAGCGATAGTAAGAATAGGATACTGTTCAGTGTCAAATTTCATTCATTGCCATATATTGCTGCGTTTTTATAACATTTAAAAAAGCTTGGATATTCACATTGTAGATGTTTCAAAAAATTATGTCCTCCAATTAACATCCCTCTTCATCATCATATGTTGTTATCACATTCTAAGTATTAAATTTCATACAACATACTCAAGTACTTCCATTATGTTTTCCCAGTTTCTTCGCATGGCTAGTTTTATGTCTACTTGGTACAAGCTAGAGTCACCAGGAAAGAGGAAATATCAACTGGGAAAAAAAAAAAAAAGGAAAAAAAAAAGTCCATAAGATTGGATGGTAGGTCAGCCTGTAGGGGATTTTCTTAATCAGTGAGTGATCAAAGAAGGCCCAGCCACTGTGGTTGATTGCTTCTCTGAGCTGGTTGGTGGTCCTAGGTTCTATAAGGAAGCACGCTGAGTAATCTGTGAAGAGCACACCAGTAACTAGCACTCCTTCCCAGCCTCTACATCAACTTGTATTTCCAAGTTCCTTCTTGGATTGAGTTTCTGTATCACCTTCTTTATGTGGACTATAATTCATAATTTATAAACCAAATAAATCCTTTCCTCTCCAAGGAACTTTTTTTGTCATAGTGTTTCATCACAACAATGAAGGAAAACAAAAACCTACCTAAAATATAGCCCTTGTTCTCAGCCTTTCTCTCTGACATTTCCAGGTTCTTCATTGTCCCTTCATGCAAAGCCACAAGGAGTGGTCTAGTTAACTGATAAGTAAATGGGCTAACTCCAGTTTGGTAATGTGAATGAGAAATGTCTCCCATTGGCTCAGAGGTTTCAACACTGTGTACCAGTTGATAATGCTGTCTGGGAAGGTTAAGGATTCTTGAGGAGACAAAGCCTCACTTGAGGAAGGACTTAACTGGGATAGGCTTTGACATTTCATAGCCTGGCCCAGATTCCCATTCCTCCTGTATGTGAACGGAATGTGATCCCTCTGCTTCCTGAATGGCATGGCTTTCTTTCCATAATAGACAGTATTTTGTATAGAACTGTCAGCAAAAGTTAGACTTTTCTTCTATAACTAATTTACCATTAGATCACGTTGACACAACAACAGCAACAAGCAAACACACACCTACTATACCATATAATAGATAGTGAGAAAATTTAAATCATAGAAAGCACTTAAATTGTTGAATTATCTGCATGTAATCAAGATTTACCTGCTTTTTCTTTTCATGTACACTATGTATGGTATGTGCATGTCTGCACATGTTCATGTAGATGTGGGTGAACATGAACACCCAGGAATGTGTGAATATCTATGCCTATGCATGTGATTAGTCAAGAAGACATTGCAAGTCTTCATTTACTAATCTTATCTATTCTTTGAGGCAAGGTCTCTCAGTTGAATTTGGAGCTCCCATGAATGACTAGTCTGGCAAGCCAAAATGCTCTGATCCCACATCTCCTCTCTTTGAGTGTAGGAATTACAAGTGGGTCATAATACCACAAGCTGGCTTTTATATATGCCCTAGAGATCTGAATTCTGGGCCTCATAATGGTCTCAAAGTAGCCTTCAACACTTAGCTATTTTTCCATCATTGACCTTTCTTTACTAGGTTTTCAGATATTCAGGAATAGAAATCTTACTATATGTTCTAAGTGCCCAGAGCCCATTCATTTTGTAAAAAAAAAAAAAAAAAAAAAAAAAAAAAAAAAAAAAAAAAAAAAAGATAAGCCTTTTAAAAATATATTTATTTATTTGTTAAATAAGCAGTGTATTATCTAAGGTGATATTCATTAATGGAGATATTTGACAATTATATAAACAAATTGTCACAACTGAGAGAGATTTCTACTAAATTTCACAGGTTGAAGCCATTGATAGAATTAAATTCTATACATAATTATCATCAGTATCGAGATTTAGAAAACATCCACTAAATTCTGTGATTACATTTTCAAGAAGTAAAATATTGTCCTGCTAGAATTGTCAGCTTTCATAAATTTTCATAGTCCGTTCTATGTCAATGTCTGAAAGACTGTAGGATAAGATTTCTGGTGTACTTAAAACCTTACATTCAGCCTGGCAAAGATGGTTCAACAGCGATATGCTCCTGATGACAAACCTGATGAACTGAGTTCAATCCCCAGGAATAATTTATTTTCTGATCTTCATATATTCCCACACACATATGTACATAAGAAAATATGGAAAATGACTCAGGGGGTAAATTGCTTATTCTGTAAGAAGGAGGACCTAAGCTTGGATTCCTAGAAACCAAATAAAGAACCAGGGCTGGGGTCAGCTGGCACTAGGATTGAGTGCCAAAGACAAGCAAAACCCAAAGCCTCACTGGCCAATTAGTATACTGGAAAAAGCAGGGACAGTTCTGGATAGAGTAAGAGGTACTATCTAGAAATTAAGGTGTAGAAGAAATTGAAGATAGTATCTGGATGTCAATCCTTGGCTTCCACATACTATATGGGCAAGTGCACATGGACACATACATGCACATAAATATACTCTGCCTCTCTCTCTCTCTCTCTCTCTCTCTCTCTCTCTCTCTCTCTCTCTCTCACTCTCCCTCTCTCTCTCTCTCATGCACATACAGAAAAGAAAAAAGGCATACTTCTGAGTTAGAGTTTAAAAATAATTTTCTATTTGTAGACTCATTGAATTCTTATTCGAGCCATTTAAAACTAATAGAAAATGAACTTGTATAGAGAGTGATTTAGTAATTATCTGTGTCTGGCAAGTTCCGTTTGTTAGAACAGAATGCAAAAGTTAATAATGCTTCTTAGCAGCTTAGCTTTAATTTTTATCCTGCCTTTGAAGTGCACACTCTTAATCCTGACCTGGCTTAAGTGCCATTGATCACAAGGGACAGAGATCAAAGAAGGTGGATGGATTCTTTTTAAACCATCATCACTATTGTATCAATGGTGACAATGGCAGTTTCCTCTGCCAGCAGGTCAGCACCAGTGTCTTTATTCTGGAGGGACAGCTTATGAATTAAGCAGTTGACCTTTGTGTCAGTCAGTCACTCAGCACTGGCCCACCCACGGCTGCCAAAAACCATTAACTTTGTTCACTGGCTACTTCAGCAAAGCACAAATGCAATATTTATAAACCTTTCATGGTCTTCTTGCCAAAATTTCAATGACATTGCCTATTTTTCATTTTGTCCCTATGCATTAAGAAGTGGGAAATAATAATCAATAGCTTAGTTGTTAAGGATACACAAAATGTGCACTGTTGTGTATCCATCTCACACTTCTTCCCTCAAGAATAAGTCTAGCATTGTAAGGTATTCAATACTGCTTCATCCTGTTTTCCAAGTGTAGGGGTAAATACCCAAGATCCTTCACAACCAAAACAACTCTATTTAGTCTCCAGGAGTAGTGGCCTACTTTGTGACTAGTTTTCAGGATCCAGTTAAATGTCCTCTGCCTTTTCTAACAAGTCCTAATGAGTTCTGAGTTAGTTATTGTTTTGGTGTGTGTGTGTGTGTGTGTGTGTGTGTGTGTTTGTATATGTGTGTGTACATGTTTTAGCTAGAATATGATATAGAGGAAATATTGCCATTTTTAAGTTCTTTTCTCTGACCGTTTCCAACTAGAAAGTAGTTTGAACTTCAAATGACTAGGACTGACTGGCATACACATGCTCCCAACCCTGCAATTGGAACTCCAACCTCATTCAGTATAATTACTGTGTACCTACATAACATGAAGCAGATATTTAGCTCTATCAAAGTTTACAAACAATTGATTATTTTACAGAGAATTTCCTATTAAGTGCACAGTTGAGAAAAAGGGAAGGCATAGTTAAATTACTATAAGAATTGAGAAGGGCTATGTTGTAGTTAATCTATTATTAAAGAAAGGAAATACACATGTAGTGGATGAACCAGCCATCAAGCAGAGGATGTTAATCTTGGCCTGATCTCCAAAGAATCACTGCAACCTAGACAACCATGTATGTAGAACTGAGGTCTCCATTGCATCTCTCAGCTCCTTCTGATTAATGGTGCAACCCACCCCAAGTTAATCCCAAGAGCATCCCTTCATAAATGACCTTCAGAGGGTTTCATTGTCAATAGTTGGCTTCCTGTGGATCCCAGCAGGATTAATAGATACTTGAAAGCATCTGAGAAAGCCATCCATGGAGAGACTTAGCTGCTGTGTCACTTATTCTATGGCTTGTAGTGACTCCACCACTGGGAACTGGTTCTGACCTCAGACTATTTGGCAATTGTTGAAGGTTTCACCTAGCATGGTATGATGATAGAATGGATGACACTTAGCTGTTGTGGTATGACATATAAGATATCTGAGAAAATAACGGAAAGGTTGGGTGTAAACACAATAGCTGCATGGGTGTATTAGGTATTATTGCCTTAGAAAAACAAAAAGGAAACATTCATAGTAATTCACCACCAACAAAGCTAATGGAACAATCTGTGTCACTTGTATCAGTTGGACATCTGTGGCCTAAAGTCAGACTTAGACTGTTCTAGTTAACAGGACCCAGGCTTGATCCCATAAGTCACTAAGACCGAAGACTCTTTAGCACTCAGACTAACCAAATTTACTGTGCTTCGACTAAGACACTGTTTAGTAAAGAGGTTGCATTGATACATAGATAGGGACATCACAATTCACCTCTGAAAACTTACAAATCTGAATGCTAGAGGTTTAAAAATAATGGATTACTTTAGTCTGTTTACTTTCTTCCAAATGACTCAACTTGCTTGAGAATTTAGCAAAAGCTCTGTTTAATCTCAAATAAAACTATAACTGATGCCAAAGAAAAACAGATGTAATATTTGTGGACTCATGATCAAATTAGAGAGAGCCCTGTGATAATTGTGTCACAAACTTATATGAAAAGTTCTTATATGGGCTATTATGACAGGTTGTTTCAGTTTATTTTGGAAACATTAAAATGAACAAAATTAGATACATTTTTTACAAACTTCAACATCAGGCATACAATTTTTGCATTTCTATTCATTTCTCGTTTTCAGTTTTTGTCAATTTCTCATTTAATTTTCATCATTTTTGTCACTTGACCTTGAACCTAAGTTTTCTTTCAGTATTTTATAAAAAAAACCAGAATAATCATTTTATATTTTTCTTTTTAACTAATATATGATTCAACGTTATAAATTCCCTTATAAATACTGATATGTACACATCTTATGTAGTATATTTTAACTAAAAATTTTTACTCTTTTAATTTTTAAAACTTAAAATTTGTTAGTTTACAAACTAAAATTGGTGAATTTCCAGGTTCTTTTCTGTTACTGATTTCTGGTTTAATGCCACTGTGGTCTGAGAATATAGTTTGTGTTATTTCTGTTCACTTAGTGTTTAAAAAGAAATGTTATGGGTTCTAGGATATGGAAAATACACACAGTTATGAGATGATGCCTGTTGTCAATGTCAATTAAAAACATTTAACTAGTTGAAGCTCAACTCTGTACAACTCTGTCCTTGCTGAGTTTGTACATGCTTGATCTGTTCTTTGCAGGTAAAGTTGTATCTGTTTCCAAGTCTACAGCAGTGCCTTCTTCTCTATCTTCATACAGTTCTGTCCTATTATTTAGTAGGAATGAATGGTAAATAGACTAGTTGCAAGCATGGGTAGATGGCTGTTGGTTTATAGCTGAAAATGTTGATAGGAAAAACTAATCTTTTAACCTTATTAATGTCACTGCAGACACCAAACCCAGTCACTATTGCCGATGCCAAAACTGCTTGTGGACAGGACCCTGGTATAACTGTTCCCTGAGATACTCTGCCAGAGTCTGACCAATACAAATGCAGATGTTACAAGCAACCATCAGACTGAGCAAGGGTACTCTAATGGAGGAGTTAGAGGCAAGGCTGAAGGAGCTGAAGGGGTTTGCAAACTCATAGGAAGAACAACAAAATCAACCAACTAGACCCTCCAGAGCTCCCAAGGATTAAACCACCAACCAAAGAGCACACTTGGAGAAACTCATGGCTTCAGGTGTATATTTTAGCAGAGGATTACATTATCTGGCATCAATGGGAGGGGAGGCCCTTGGTCCTGTGGAGGCTTGATGCCCCAGTGCAGGGGAATGCTAGTGTGTTGAGGTGGGAGTGGGTGGGTGGAGATCTACCTCATAGAAACATGGGGAAGGGGATGAGATAGGGAGTCGCAAAGAGAAAATCTGGAAGGGGTATTAAATTTGTGATGTAAATAAATAAAATAACCAATAAAATATAAAAGGTGTGCTTTACAGATGTGTTCAGTGAAATATTGTCTTCCCTCAAACAAGTGTGTAGATTAGACCTCAAGATATAATCCTGTTTAGAATAAGAAAACTCTTCATATATGTATAAAAAGTAAAGATCTCAAGGTTATATTTTTTTTGAATTAGTGAGAATCCAAAGTACATGGTTGATGCTCTTACAGGAGAACTTGGAAGGAACAGTTTTTGAGGACAGAGGCAGCGGTGCACATGATGCTCAACAAGCTGAGGAATTCTAGTGGTTGTCTATTATCGCCAGAGTTCTATAAAGTGCATGGAACTGAACTTCCCTCAGAGGCAACAATGAAGCCGATCCTGCCAAATATGATTCCATCTAGACTTCTGGTCTCCAGAACTTTGAAGAGATAATTTTTTTTAATCCACTTTTTTGTGGCAGTTTGATGTAGCAGTCCTAACTAACAAAACCAAATTTGTAATAGTTTCACAGGTTACGGAGCTTGGATTGGCAGCAAGGGGTTTCCATCCTTTTTTTCATCCTTCCTTCCTTCCTTCCTTTCTTTTTCTTTCCTTCTTCTCATCCTCTCTTCCTTCTCCTCTTCCCCCTCCTCTTTTCCTTCCTCTTCCTTCTCCTCTTCCTCTCTCTCTCTCTCTCTCTCTCTCTCTCTCTCTCTCTCTCTCTCTCACCTACTCCTTATAATTATAACATAATTGCATTTTTGCTTTCCTGCCCCCTGAAATCTTCTTGTATAGCCCTCCCTGTTTCCTTCAAATTGATGGGGATTTTTAAACTAATTTTATTGCATTCATATATGTGTATTTATAGGCATATATTATGTATATGTGTATACATTATGTATATTATATATGTATTCTTTGTATTTATATACATATATACATATATGTACATAGATATACATATATTCCCAAATATAATCCATTCAAATTTATATAATATTACTCATATATATGTTTTCAGGACTGACTGCTTGACACCAACAAGCAATTGATTTGTTATTCTGTTGAAACATTTATCTGAAGATACACTGAAAAAACTAAACTAAAGTGTGTCTATAGTTAGACTATAATAAAATGCATTCACTTTGGATTTTTGAGAAAAATTCTCAAAACTATATTATAATCTATAGGACTTTGGAAAGCAGCTACACTCTAATAGATCAAACAGAAATATCTATAATATTCTTCATACTCAAAATCTATTCTTATCTTATCTGTGTTGGCTTATTGCTAGTGACCTCTACTAAACTTATGCTCAGTGACATGGAGGTAGCATCAGGAATCTTGTTTCTATAAATCACATACCAGTGCATATACTAGCACATAATAAACTTAAAAAATAGTTCTTGAGTGATAGAAGGATTGAAGTATTCAAAAGAGCTTTCTTTACAGAATCCAATTATATGTCAATAAAAGAGTTAGTTCTTAATATCTCACCAACATATGTAACAAGAAAAGGCAGCCCTGAAAATGTACCAGAAGTTGTAGGATGTTATAGGAAGTTATCCTACCTATGCAGTCATCATTGTAACACTGGAGTTCGCATATCTCTCTCCATCAGATTTATCTAGTTTCTATCATGTGCCATTTCTGCATTATTGTGTTTCATACTATATTAATCTACATTTTTAAATAAAATTCCTCTCTGCCTTGTGTTTTCACTGAAAGAAATATGGCTGAATACAATTGAGCATTTTGATAAAGAACATTATCCCAGAGTTTCGGGGAGTGTAACATTTACTGTTAATATTCAGGAAAATGAATCATTTGTTTGCCCTCATTTCATGCCCAGAATTTACCATGACATCAGTGGGAGCTTTTTACAACAATAAATCTGCGCCAAATAATAAGTCACATTCTCTCATATTAAATTAAAATGTGTGCGTTGGAGAGGCTTAATTTTAAATTTCCATGACAAATGGGAATTTGGACACTGAAGAAACAAGATTGAAATAAGAAGCAACTACCAAAAGCCCATGCTGTAGCTCTCCAGGGTCCTTCTCTCATTTCTCTCTTTGTAAGGTAACAAACATCCCACAGCCTGTTAATAGTAGGCATTGCGGTCACGATGCTGCATTTTCTTTCTCAAATGCTTCTCATTGCAGCAACGAGCATTTGTATGACTTTTCAGAACAATATTCACAAAACAGTCCCTTCATGCAAAACAAAATAAAAAATGGAACCGATAATCAAAATAGATTGAGCATTCTCAAAGACTTCCTCTGAAGGGATGAAGAAAACTCAGAATCCAAAAATATTGTGTTTTTCCTCAAATGTGGGCATGGTATCTGAATAACCTAGGGCAGCAAGTTCTGGAGTTCTGGAGTGCCACTTGTAACCAAACCCAACATATACCTTATACAAATCAAGAATTTTTGAAAATGTGAGAAACTTGTATACTTTTATTACCATCACAAATCACTAGCTAAGTATAAGAAATGGCACGTCTCTATTCTTTTATTGGCAAGAGGGTTTCAAGATAATCTCCACGGCACATAGAGCATGATGAAAACAGCATGCTCTCAATTTTATCCCTAATAAGAATGGAATACATCAGGTGTTTCTTAAGTCCTATCCCCAGCCATGGCTGTAGGCATCACTGTGATTGATTTCATCCTGCTGTCTTCCGTTTACAGGAAATCCATATAAATCAATGAGAATATGGAAATTTCATATCTCCCAGGAGGAGCAGATTAACTGATTCTAAATTAGAGCACAAAGGCAAGGTCAATAGGAAAGCAACTCCAGGCACAGAGCAAATGTGCCGGACACTACATAGTTTTGGAAAGTCTGCTGTGACTTCAAGATAGGTAGATAGATGATAGATAGATAGATAGATAGATAGATAGATAGATAGATAGATAGATAGATAGATGAGAAGGTGGGTGGACATAGAGACAGACAGAAAGACAGATAAATATATGCTAAATAGATACTTATACTTAAAGCTGTACGTGTAAAATATGGCACCAAAAATATGCAAATTTGGTAACCAAAATGAAACTTTTTGGAGAGTCTTCAGCCATTTTTGACTTACAGACTTTGTCATTATATAAGATGAGCTATTGTTTTCTTTCAAAAGTTGTTATGTTTAGACAGCTTTTCCTCCAAATGTGGAGAAAATTCCACTTTTTTGGGGGGGGGTCGGTATAAGGAATTTGCGGTGGGGGGGAGAGACTGCAGATAAAGTCGGTCAAACAGATCAGAAAAACTTGAACCAAATTTTTCAGTGTCCCTTCAAAGTTCAGACATTTCATCCTTTGCTTTACATCTTTGTGTCATAGTGTCTCCCAAATGACTCTTTTCTCTTAAGTACTACCTGATTGAAGATTTTGAGCACAGTTTTATGACCACAATATGTTGGGCCCCATTTCTGCCCTGGTTTGGGTCTTGTGGACAAACCAGAGGCTGGCTCGAGTTTGAAACCTGTCTTAATTACTTCCGTACTGGAGTGACTCAACAAGACCTGTTTAGCCCTGCCTCTGCTCAGCTGTTGCTGATGTAGAGCTTTGCAATTGGCCTTGTCAGTCACCCCAAACCCTCCATCACCCTTCCCCGCCCCCTATGTCATCTCACCCCACCAAAACTCCTCCTCCCTATGCTCGGAGTTTATATAAACAAGAGGTTGTTACATTAAAGTTGAGTTTCTGCCTCAACGAGACAAGGTGTGTTTGTTTCTTTGGGCCAACAACACTATCCCACTCAGCTCTGGAGAGACCAGACGGATCAGGACGTCTCTCTCCTCTCGCCTGGACCTGCGGGCTTCAAGGAACTGACAACAACGTATCTCAAAGCAGTTAAATCCTGGGGTTTTTGGCATGATCTGCTATTGACCTTCTGACCTGAACTTAGTATAATAACTGATCAAAAGAAGTTAAGAAGACAAATTGTGGTGGTTCATATCTCTTTGAAACTTTTCATTGGCACATGGCATATTGTGAAACTAAAATGGCCTCTGAGAAAGTAGACTGTCCAAAATATGTCATAAATATTAGAAATATACTGAGGGAGTTTGTTTTTTTAACTTGATGCCACTGAAACTGTTTTTCAGATTTCATATTAATTCTCATGAGGTAGAGACTGAATTAAGAACTAAAGTAGACAGACCACATGTAGGTACTTCACTTGGTTAATGGTGTCATTGTTATTATATTGTTGTTATAATTATTGATATGAGTAAATTAAAAGACATAGAATCTCAAGATCCTGTCTATATATACCTCTCTGAAATCTGGAGGCTGAGAAGATTTTGTTTTCAAAGTTATATGATGTCTGTTTTTTATTTTATTTTTTGATTGAGGACTTAAACAAATGAACTGTATTAGACTGAGTTTTAAGCTGCTCATTTGAGAATCCTAACACTGCAGAACTCTTTTTTTTCTTTTTCTTTTTTTTTTTGCTCTTCTCTCTGTTTTCTTCTCCTCCTACCTTCCTGACTTTCTTCCTGTGCCTCTCTCTCTTCCTTCTTGATTTTTTCCATTCTTTTCCGTGTAAAGCTATAAAATTAAAACATTCACAGCAATAATTTTTGTGTGTAATATGTGAAGGGAGCTGCAGGATCCAAATTAGACTAAAATAATAATTTTAACATATTAACTTAAAATTATATTCCTACTAATTTGAAAATAGAAACTCCATCTAGAAAAATGATCATTTATGAATCTTGCTCATGAGTTACCAAAGAGCTTTTGATCTCTGCAGTCATGAGATCAAATTATTCTCTGCATGTGCATGAAGTAGAGCCATATTTATTAATAAAATATTAAGAGAAAGAAATTGAAACTCAGTGCCTCTCCATTCTGTGAGGAAAAAGAATGAAAGCAAATCAAAGCACTGAAGCCCAGCATTTACGATTTGAAAATGGAGACCTTTTCCCCTCAGAACAGGTGTAGAAGATTATTGAATATGCCATGGGCACCAAAGTGTTCTTTCCTGAAAGAAATGACCCATCATGGGCCATCGAAGGAGCAATGGTGGATTTAATGTGGTGATCTGAGCAGAGAACTATTGGTCTTATTACTGCTCATACCACTGTGCAATCACCTCTCCCTTCTATTCCAACTTGTGACTAAAACAGATAAATTCAAAAGAGAGAGCCACTAGAAATAAAATATAACTACCAAGGAATTTTAATAAACTGTCAATAATTTCTTTATCACATAACATACGGAAAAAAGTTTTGCACAGAAAAAAAAATGCTTTCAACTTTGTGTAGTACCTGTCTAGCACTACCTAGAGGCGTGCCAGTCCAAAAGAAGATCAACTGATGGCAAAGGCAGACTGAATAGACTCACGTTTGTATTACTCATTGAGATCAAAGCCAGGACATTAACCAGGATGCTGGAAATAATGTAAAGCATGATAAAGTTAGTTACCAGCACTTTTCTTCTCCTCTGACAGACTAAGGATGTCAAACAGATTTACGAGTCCCTGCAGGATGGAAAGTATCAGCAACACTGACATAAGCGTCATGAACTGCAGAAGTCACCAGATCATTGGGCCAAACTAAAAGAATTAGAATTCAAAACTTGATTGTGCACTATCCAGCCATGTAAATGAATAAACATGACAGTTCTAAACTCTAACTCCCCTTACCCACATTTTGAAAAGTGTTAAGATACAGTGTATTTAAAATGAGATAACATGGCAAATCCATCCTGTGAAATTGAGTGAATGAGAATGGATTATTGGCACTAAGGTTTCAGGTTAAGTGGTAAAGATACCATTTAATAATAATGAGCACCTCTGCTCTCATGAAGACAAAAGCAGCTCTCCTAACCCCAAGGAAGCAGATGTATTTATACTGTGGATTCCTGCCATTGCCTGCTTCGCAGCATCAGACTGACGGGCAAGCTGTGTTTGAGCTGTCAACTGCTCAACTATCACTGTCAGTTCTGCTCTTGACACCTCTGTTATGTCTGAATTTCCAGAAAGGGCAAAGACTGATAGTTCCTCAATCTGTTTTCTGGCCCATGTTTTTATTTTGCCTCCAGGGTTTGCAGAGAGCAATATCTAGGTAAGCCGTTCTTGAGTGATGAGGGGAGAGAAGACACTCAGAATTATAATCAGTTGATTTCACCATTGCTATACTTGGCCTGGGTAATCATTAGATTTTGTAAACAAGATTTGTTCAAGGGATATGTAATTTCATATATTAATTTGTGATGTCATTGTCACCGCTGTGAATGTACACTTCAGACTTAAGATTCATATGTTTGATGCTCTCAAAGGATAATCCATAGAAACATTACAGCTATACATTTATTTGTTATATTGTATCTTTATTTTCCAATGTTACTGGAAAATTATGAAAAATTGGTAATACTATTGTTCACATGTGAACTTAATGTTTTTTCAACCAGGCTTTATCTTATTATTATTATTTATCAGCTGAAGTGTGATGAATATCTACAAGTTTAGCATTTTAACAACACAGCATTAATAGTTATATTATTGACCAATAACAACTATTAAGAGTCTAATTTATTCCAGAAATGGTGTTACACAAAATAAATAAAAAACCTAAATTAGAGGGAAAAAACACGTACATAAACTCTTAGAAAGATGACTCTATAACACCTTTTGTTCTTAAATCCCATTATATACTAGACGGATATTAAGATTCTCCATTTGCTTTTTATATGTTTCAAATATTTTATAGTCTTGGTGTTCATAATATAATTTCTTATTTTCACTTAGAAAGTGCAAATTATAGACAGTCTTGAGCTGAACCTTTTCTTTTTCTTTTTTCTTGTGATTTTTTGTTTGGTTGGTTAATGACTTGGTTTATTGTTTGTTTTTTTGTATATTTGTTTTATAATTTTTGTCTTTTTGTCATTTGTATTTTTGAGACAGGGTTTCTATGTGTGTCCATGGTTGTCCTGTAACTTACTCAGTAGACCAGGCTAGCCTCAGATTCAGAGATTCACCTTCCTCTTCCTTCTGAGTGCTGAAATTAGTTATACTTCACCACCAACAGACTGTGTTGACACTTTCCTAACAAATACAAAACTTAAAAACAGTTCAGAGAATATAAATTTCCTCATTTGCTTCAAGGTATTAAAGCACAGTGAGTACTTACCTGATATTATCTCTTGGGACTCATGGCCTCAAAGACAGGCCAGCAAGCATCACGAAAATATGAATCCCAGCTCAATGTTATCTCTGTTTTTCTTTGAGGTTAAATTAAAATCTAAATGTGTCATGATAAATAAATGATGACAATACATTTGTGTTCCTTACATTTGTTTGGGAAATGTTTCAGGTTCTTATGTCAATTTGAGATGCCTATCACAAAATTACAGGATACGCAAAAGAGCACAGCAAGTGACTTGGTCTAGGCTTGCTATGAAGTTTGACAACCCAAGTTCAATGTCTGAAACCCATGAGGCAAAGAGAACTAACATCCTTCCAATTGTTGCCTTAACTCCATATGTATGGTGTGTGTGTGTATGTGTGTACATGTGATTGTGTTGTGTGCATGTGTAAATAAATCATATTAGATCAAGAATGATTTCTTAACAAAGCAAATTAATGTGGTGTTATTGCATTTTTCAGCTCCTCCTTGTTTATCTCATCTCGCTTGTATTCAAAACTTTGTATTTTCAACTATCAGATGTTTTCCATGTGTTCTGTTTTTGGCAATATAGACTATGGACTTGTGGGAACTGTAAGAATATAGAAAGAGTGTCAAAAAGAGAAGGCTTATATAATGGTACTATGGGGGGAGGAGAATGTATTATTTATTTACTCATTTTACATTCCAAAATCAGCTCCTTATCTTCTATCAGCATCCCCCCATTCCTCCCTCCTTTTCTCGTTTGGGAAGGGAGAGTTCCCCCTCTAGGGAACTCTCATCCCATACCCCTCCTCCCATCCCTGCACATCAGTTTGCTGCAAGACTAAGCATATCCTCTCTCACTGAGGCCAGACAAGGTAGTCCATTTAGGTGAGCAGGATCAGCAGGCAGGCAGGCAAAACACATCTCTTTCCATTGACAGCTGGATGGAACCTCTCAGAGGACAGTTATGCTAGCTTCCTGTCTGCAGACATAACAAAGTATCCTCAATAGCGTCAGGGATTGGTGCCTGCACATGGGACTGGTCTCAAACTGGGACAGCCATTGGTTAGCCATTCCCTCCTTCTCTGTTCTATCTTTGTCCCTGAATATCTTAGGTAGAACACATTTTGGGTAGAAGGTTTTTTGGGTGCATTGCTGTTCTTATTCCTGCCTAGCTACATGAAGTGGTCCCTCCTGGATCCATATCTTCTACTACTAAAAGTCTCAGCTAGAGTCACCCCCTGGGATCTTCCCTATCCCATGTGTCTGGCATGTCCTAGAGATTGCCCCACCCACCCACTACCTTTTTCCATTTCCTCTCCGCTGCTCTTCCTACTGCCGTCTGATAATTTGACTAAGTTCTCATCTGGAAGCCAGCTTAAAGTACATATTTATCCAAATGCACAGGTCCTCCAACACAAGACTTGGAAAACAACAGAAATCTCATTAGCTCCATTCCTAGGCGTGGTTGAGAAGTTCATTGTCTGTTTCTCTTTTTACTCACACACAGGGTTTGTTGAGAATTCAGATGTCTCCAACTTATTAAGGAACCACAGAGATCTTACAGGGGTAACCCCCTACCTTTGGATAGTAAGATAGCCTCTGTGCCTGTTGTCTCCCTTTTTAAGTTGAAACCATCTGCCATCAAGGGGGTTTTCTTAAGTCCCAGCAGGCTCACACTGTGCATGCAGTGCATAGCCACTACATATACAGGATGTTGGAGCCTGAGGCTTTCAACATCACACTGTCTTAATTTCTCTTTTTCTGACTACATGGAATGCTGAAATTCTCTTTGTTATACAAAGCACACAGGTGCATACATACCCCAAAGCACTTTAAAAGTACATCGAAAAATTGTTATGCCAATGTTCCTCCAAATGGTGTGCTTGAACCAGTTCTTTGCATTTCTCTGCTCTGTTGAAGAATCTTCTTGGGACTCTAGCAGCCTAACTAACTGCTGCAGAAGATGAAAGCTCTTCATCAAATATGGGTGAAGGGGAAAATAAAATGTTGTAGAGTGAAATATAAGCATACCTACTGTACTTTTATAATGTTGTCCTGTCACTACCAATGGAAAGAAAAAGGAAATATTCAAATGGAGCATTTGTCTTTTAGAACGCCTTTCTTGTCCATTTTCCATTTAGGTGTTAAAACAAAACAAGGCACAGCTCTTACCATATTATCCAAAACTTTTTGCTCTAGAGATAATGAAAATAATAATTTAAAAAACCTAGAGAAATTGAGAAACTGTTTTAAGGTTATATAGTTTCCAATGTCAATGTTTGTTCTAGAATCTATTTCTGTGTTTTACTCTAGGTAATTGTCAACTTTTACCTGCATGTGACACACCTGTAAGCTCCCATATAAAACCTGGCTTCAACTATACGTACAGTTCCTCATACTTTCATTACCTGCCCATTTTAGAGAAACACAGCACAGTTATATATATATGTGCAGTCAAGTGCTTACTTTAGCACTGGAAGAATTAGGCCCTGGGGGCTTGAGTCCTGCTTTCAATGAAATGCCAATAACAATGAACACAGGATAGAACTTTCAGACTGAAAATGAACCCCTAACTCATTAGAAATTGCTTTAATGCAGCAAATTCAGTAAGATTCACCATAATTTGGTGAATGTTGATTTGGTTGCTAAATGATTTTGTGTGTGTGAGCTTGTATGTGTAACTATGATACAATATGATAAACTTTGCAGTGATCATGTTAAGTCATTAACAAATTATAAATTTATGAAAGGATTATTAACATAGAAAATTTGAAGTGTTTAATTTCAAGGCACAAGGTGTAGCAAGCTTGCAAACATTTTAGTTCCACAACTGAAACTAATGGCATGCACATGTTTCATCTCTGAGTAGTTTTAAGATCATAGTCTAGAAAACTATGACATAATAGAAAGAAGACTCTTGAACCAGCCCGCTATGATAAATGAATCCAAAACATTGAATGTTTATAAGTATGATTTATTATTGCAAATTTTAATTTTTAAAATTTGTCTGAAGATATACTAATTCTTTTCTCAATAAGGTTTACATGAGACTCTTAGATATTTAAATTTGAGAATTTTGTTGGTAGTTGTATTCTATTTAGGTATGAGTCCCATTATATTTAGAACTTCATATAGAAACAAATTGAGTAAAACTGGTTGTCTCTTGAAACCTGATATACAAACAATTGATCTTTTCCCTTGGAATACACAGCCTCAATTATATCATGCATTTGAGTATAGAGTGGGCATTGTAGCACACAGTGCAGAAGAAGATACAAAATTTAGTGATTTGCTTGTATGAGACATGCCCTGCTTAATAGTGTTTACCACTGCTTTTCATAGAGCCATCCTGAAAGATAAGGAACATAACCTTCCATTTAACAAACATGCCTTCATCGAGACATCTAAGAGGGCTTCAGGAAGTCACTAAATGAAAACTGTACAATGTCTGGCATTAATAAAAATCACAATTATTTAATAATTATTATTTATAAATGATTAATAAAATCATCATCATCTCAAAGTACAATCTAAACCAACAACTTTCTGTAGCAACTGTGCTGAGGATTTTGCTACAGCAGAAAACTCAAAAGACATCTGTATGTTCAACTCAAGACAATATTAAATTATATATATATATATACAAAATAATTATTCATTGCTAGTATAATTTGTCACTAGTAGCTGTTGGCAAGACCATTTATATTTGCCATCACAGTGAGATAGTTTACAAACCAGTCTTTTTGTGATCTGAAAAACATTGATTCAGTGAGTCATCTTGGAAATAATATTTATTATTCTACTGACATACAAGAAGCTAAAATTTAAAATGCTTTACAATTTTATTTATGTAATTTTCTTAAAATATTTTACTTTGGATTGTAAGCATGACAAAGACTAATGACTATTTCATTTTACTACACTTGAACTGACAAATATTCTACTGAATGGGCTTACATTGCTTATGAAATCTCTAAACTCCCAGTCTTCACACATAGCATCGGGATTAAAGCAATATTTTCTACATGAAGAAAACATTTGTTCTAAGGCAAAGCATGTGTTTCTGTGTTCACAAGATGCCTGTGTGAATTCTCATGCAAGGGAGAGTGTAACAGTAGGAGTCACAAATGTACTAACAGAAAAAGCAAAGAGGAACAAGGAGTCATATTTTATATTTACTTATTAGAAATGGTTTGTTCTCTTTAAAACACTTTCCTACTAAGCACAGTATGGTACTCTTTAAGACTTGTTGCTTCACCACCAGGATTCCCAGGTTATAGTTATTTTCAAGATTAAGGTACATGTGTTTTTATCCATTAATGCTTACACAGGCATCTTTATGACCAAAGGCATTTACTGATTCCTTAAATAACCAGTTGTGGTCACAGGTGCACTGAATAGAATTGCAGAGTTAATAGTTACAGCGCATTAAGAAAAGGTTTGGCAAAAGCATCAGGACTGGGCAAATGTTAGTAATTATTATTCTCTCTTTAGAAGCCCTATTATTTGTTCAAGAAAAAGTATCATATCATAACAATAGCAATCATAATATTATGGTCTAGTTAGTTTGGTACTGCATTAAACATACCTCTGTGTGCATGTGTGACAGAACTAACTGATGTGATGACCTACAAGACACGTACCATTTCAAATGGATTTCAAAATAGTACACAGATGTGTTATGGATAAGGAAAATTAAGCACCAAAACAGAGTACAATTTTTGGAACTCAGAAAACAGGTAGGCTTATATTATGTTGCTTTTAAATTCATATTCACTGAGCTTTTCTGTGCTATAGTTTGAATTCTCTAAACTCATCGATCTCTAACCAAACTTTCCTGATCTATACATAAAACTCTGCTCACACTTTACCAGTGAGTTATTTTCATCTGTTCACATTTTGACATTAGCAGATTCGCTTTCTTATCATGTTATTCTAAGCTTTCTCTGCCCATCCATGGGTGTACTTCCCCGATATTACTTTCAGATGATTTCCTAAGCCTGTCAAAGGCTAGTGGAATGTCGACTTATGCCTGTTACAGGCAGAACTGAAAATGCACTAGGCATAGAACTTGTGGTCTCATTTAGGAAACATATGTCAGAGATACAGTGATGTTCCCAATGTGTTCCTAATCTGTCAATGCAAAATTCAGCCTCTGGAAACCCATCACCAGGCAGTTCTCCTGATCATACACAAAAGTTTCATGCACATTTATCTTCATCAGATTATCAAAGTCCTTCAGGTGACAGTTACTGAAAGTGCCTAGGACTTGAGCTGATAATGATGGCCCACATTCATGACTGGCTTGTAATCAGATGTGGTAGTACAAACGTGGAATGTGAGCGCCAGAGAGGAGGAGACAAGAGGATCAGGAGCTCAAGGCCAGCTCGGGCAGCACAAATTCCAGTGGTAGAACAAAATCAATAGCAAAAAAAAAAAAAAAAAAAAAAAAAAAGATGCAAGGATGCTCAGGTCAGTAACTTGGCTTTTTCTTCTCAGAAAATCATGAAAGTTTTTTTTTTTCTTCCATCTGGCCAAAGTGTCCTGGCTTGGAATATACACTAGATCTTTATACTGCATTAACCAATGTTTTATGTGATGCTGATGTTTCTGTCTATGAAAGTCCACCACAGTGTTGTTGTCACAGGAAATTTGACACCACTGCCCTATGGAATCAGTGAATAACGAGGCAAAGCTATGGAAGGGAAGGATGTCAACGTTCACACACGATTTAGAAACTGGAAAGTTCATTTTTGTTCCTTGGGTGGTAGTTTTTTCTCATTTACTCACAGGTATTGCTTTCCTTCTTTTGTGAGCCCTGCTGTCTGCAATGGCTTGCCATATGACATGCCATTCATCCTAAGACCCTAAAACTGAGTGTCAATTCCTAAGATTGCAATATAGCTGCCAGTTTGTGTATCACAGAGAGTTTTCTACATGTGCCTGGGGATCCAAACAGCAACTAAACAGCTGTAAGCAATGTAACTATTTTAATATGCCTTCTATATAAGCACTAACAGTACAGCATAGGTGTCAGGACTGTTTTACATTTCATACTTAACTTAAAATTTCTGAATTTATATGAACAACTGAAAATTCAAAAATAGTAATAGTTTGTAAAGTGTCTATGATTAATCCATGCCAGCAAATTCAGGGAAATGAAATAGACACATTTGAGAAGGAGATGTTAAAGTTCATCAAAGATCTTGCTATAGATTTTCATATTAAATGGCTAATGCAGTTAATATATTTCCAGTAAAAGTAATTTGATATACTAAACTTGTAATAAGCCTTCTATGTTAATGATTATGTTCAAAGGCTACGTATGTCCTGGGTAGAACGAGCTATACACAATAAAAGAAGCATGGGCTATGTTTACATGAACTTGGTATCTAGAAATCTTAATTGTATGTGTGTGTGTGTGTGTATTTCCTCTGATTTGTCTCAATCATAATTTATTTCCAAAGTTTTGACATTTTGTAAGCTTAAATTAGTACTCACTGTGTGGAAGATTCAATTAGATGACAACTGGGAAAATTGTGATTGAAAGTATATTACATACTACTCCTCAAGACCACGTTTCCATACACGCTTTCGGTACTGTGGGTTTGTTCCTCATAGAGATTCCAGAGTCCCATAAATGTTGAACAACCCAAGCATAGATAGTGTCACAATTTCCTGTCTTGTTTTTCTTTCAGCATTTATTGTGATGCTTTCAATGATGCTAATGGTGCCTTGTTCCTGGCCTGTAAGAATCTTCAGCTGCTGATCTATGTGTTAATTACACTCAGGGGAAATCTGGCTACTGTTAAATTTGTTCAATCCTCTATATTCTCACAACTATTGAAAATCATTATTGCCATTTTCAACTCATTAATTAACCAATCCCTTAAAGTCAACTGGCAAATTTAGGTAGTATGTCTTGTATAAATCCTGCCTACAACCATTCTGCATATCACATAACCATTGAAGGAACATTTTTACTGACAATAGAGCAGATGTCCATTTAAATAGCTTTTTTTATGAATCTGTGATATCAAGTAATACATATAAATAATAAATGAATTTCTAGAAGTCTTACTATACCTATTTTGTAAGGTTTAGAAGACATTAAGAGAGGTTAATAATTTTGATATGAAGCACAGCATTCAAATCCTAAACACTATAATTTTATATGTATGCTCATTCTATATTCTAGTACTTCTATGAATAAGAAAACCAGATACTCAAGACCATCATGTAAATAGTAGAGTTTGTAAGAATTCAGTATATTTTAACTTGAATATTAACTGTATTTAACTGTATGTCTACGGTGTTCACATTATTTTTTAAAAAAGAAAAGACTATGTGATTAGTTGTCATCCTGTATTGCTTAGGAAATAAAAGGGAGAGGTTTAGTTCCAGATGTAAGGTTTATGAGTGTTTTCTACCAACTGCTAGTTGAGATCCAGGAATATAAAGAAGTGACTCTAATCCTGGGGCACTGCTGTAGTTAGAGATCTATCATTCCTAAACCAGTCGATTCTACCACTAAATCTTGTAGCATACAGAAATTGTTTCTGTATGCTACATCAATCAGGATCTGTTTGGAAAGACTCTGAACAGTCTAAGTACCGACTGAGTTGCTTTATTATCCCTACCAGCCTGATTCAACAGTGTTGGGGGCCGATTTTTAGCAGAAAGCGGCTATCAGCTTTGCAGCCATCTTGAGCCATATACCCTGACATGAGATTTAAATTACAATAGCCTACAACAGCTGAGAACACTCTGATAATCTTGGTTTAGATACCTTGATATTAAAGGTGTGTGAGATTAAAGGTGTGTGAGATTAAAGGTGTGTGACTTAGAAGTATAGAGATCAGAGTTAGAGACAAGACCTAAGGGCATGATTAAAGGTGTAACTTAGAGGCGTGGCTTAGAATCAGAATATAGAAGACAGAACCAGACATCAGACGAGAGAGAGATTCATACACATCAGACATTAGGTAGAATCTGCCCTCACCCTCGCTCTTGCTGAAACCCGACCTGCAGACCCGAGCAGCAGCTTGGGCCGGGATACAGTGGCCGCCCAAACGTGGGTCGGCTGGGGCTTCAGCATTTTGTGGCCGCCCAAACGTGGGTCGGCTGGGGCTTCAGCATTTTGCTCAGGCCGAGACATTTTTTAGCCGCCCCAACGTGGGACTAGTGTGGACCCCAACACAACAGAGCTAAAATCACATGTCTAAATTTTTTTATTGTTCTTCTTTGGTAATCAAGGAGGGAATTTCAAATGCGTCTATCTTCATGAGCTCATGGGTCCCAGGTTCAGTTTTCATCTTGACTTCAAATCCTTGAATTTGACCTCTTCCAGTCTCCTGGAGATCTGAGATAATAATTGAAACTTTCTGCTTCTCAGTTTACCAGAGATCACTGGATTCGAGGATCATTGGCAGTTATCTAAGCAGCAGAATTGCATCTCCTGCACCCTTTGTCATATTCTCTCTGATGTACTGCACCCTTTGTCATATTCTCTCTGATGTGAGAGATCATTCCCCTTACAAATTGGTGCTTAGTTCAGTTATAGAGCCTAAGTAATTAACATTTTATTTTGTAAGATAAATAATCTTTATACAACCCCTAAACATGTATCATGGTCTTTCGATCCCATGCTGTCGCAGATCTTACTTTTTGCCTGTTGTTATATCCTCTTCTTTCTTTATCTCCACAATGGTTATCTCATTATGATTTCAACCCTTTTGTGTCTTGGAAACACTGCTCTCTTAGAATTATCTACCACTTCTGACTATTACAGTCTTTTTGTTTCCTTTTCTACACAACTCTTTGAACATCGAGGGGAGGGGTGGGATAAAGACTTCCCATTTAGGGTAGATGGCTCCAAAGTTTCCCATACACTGCACAGTTCCCACTTGTTTGCCTTTGTGTTAATAACTATCCACTTTAAGAAGTTTCTCTGATAAGTGCTGAGCAATGAGGTGATCATTGGATTTAGTAATATGTCATCTTATTGTTGTGTTTATCAAGTAGAATAATTGTAGTAAGTTTTTCCCTAGGGCCTATCCAGTTACAGGTTCATAACACCATTAATAGTCTCAAGTTTGGCTTTGAAATCTCATGGAACGGGCCTTAAATATAATTTTAAAATGTTGTTGGTTATGTCCATCATACCTGCGTCATTATTCATACCAGTGGCTATATCTTTCAGGCAGATTGCTATTGTAATTTACAGGATTTATAGCTGGGTGAGATCAATAATCCCATTTCTCCTCTGGTAGTATGTACAGTATCTTCCAGCACTATGAATACTCGTCAGTATGGGTGAAGCTTCTAATTGTGCATTGTCTTGATTTCTCCATGTTTGATGATATGGTATCTTTATGAACTCACAGAGACTGTCACAACATGCAAAGGTAAGAACAAGTTCAAGCCAGACAAAATCCAAAATGCTGTCTGTATCTCCTTAGACAATAAACATGAATCTAAGGAATAATAAAAAATATATAATAAAACAAAACAAAAGCAAGCAAATTGGAATAGGACTAAACAAACTAACAAGATAATAAATTTTAAAAGAACAAGAAACACATATAGTATTTGTAACTGATAGTTTTTAAAAAAGAGAAAATAATTTTCATCCATGGAATGACATACTAGATATATCAACGACACTCTGCGGTAGTTGTCATGCTCAGAAATAGTGGACCAACACAAGTGAACTCCATGTTTCTCTTTTCTATATTTGTATGTACATTTTAGTTTTTACTTCATTTTCTAGAGAGAGAAAGAACATGAAACTCATGGATGTAAGATAAGGAAGAAGCTGAAGAAAGAGAAATATAAAAATCATATTACATAAACATTTTTAAAAATATATCAATGAGAAGAAAAATAATTATGACAAAAACATAATTTTCTGACAATATGCCAATTACTCTCCAAGATTTTTCTCATCTAATATATGTCTTTCTATTATATCATATGATATGATAGAAGAACCTCAATAATATAATGATTCCCATTGAATTAATTTAATGGTTTGACTAACTTTCAATAAGCCTAAAAGAATGTATTCACAGAAAGCAATGACCATATCTTTTTCATGTTATCAGGGCACATAAAATCAGTGAGTAATAAAGGTTCTAGAATGAGGGAAATAATATAAAACTGTATGTCATATATAAACATCAAAATAGTAGCGAAAAGATGTAGCCCTACCCTTGAATCCAGTGATCTCTGGTAACCTGAGAATCAATCCCACCTCAGATCATCAAGAGACCACCATATGACCAAATTGGTCTTATGCCATCTGACAAATAGCCAGTGATGGTAAAGGTGGTGTCTCCTTCTATATGCTACACTTTGGACAGATTATAATAAAATTTCATGCTTCAGAGGAGTCATTACAAAAGCAAAGATCAACGAGAATTCACCTCAATGTGTGGGAAGCTTTGGTAGGCAACTTCTACTCTCTAGCTCTTCCGAAAAGGTGAAGATACAGATTTCTTATATCTCTGTTGAAACTTGTTTCATTTGTTTTACACAATGAAGTTGGACTTCTTATTCCAAGTGATTGATATAGTTAAGAAATGTTCTAAATAAGAAATATAACTATGCCCCCTCCCATTTCTATCATCATTCTGGGAAGACACAGAAGATATGACAAGGACATAGAGGACATAATGTAGCTATAATTGAGGAGAATTATGGCTTCTCAAATAAAAGAAATATGTCAAGGTCTTACCAAGAAAGGCTGAGGTTGTGTCAGACAGAGAAATGTGCATTTAAACTGAGGTCATCGAAGAATCTAGTATAACATAAAGATGATTCCAAAACTTAGCCTCAGAGCAAACTTGAGGGAAACTCAATAACACAACATATTTATATTAAGTGGTCCTGAATGAAAGTCAAAGCCATATTTAGAAAAGTCAAAGGATATTTGGATAAAGGGCCTAAAAATGGAAGTATAGATACCAAATGAAAATTGGCATATATAATTTATTCTTTGATCAATTATTTAATACTGGGCAAGAAAAATCTTGTTGCCACTAGACCAAATTGGTATATTACAGTATATTTCCTTAGTTCATTTATAGTATAATTAAATTTGATTGTCTAGTTGACATTTTACACAGAGTACAGTTATATAGAGTATAGATAGTAAATGCTGTACAGAAATATAGTATGAGCTAACAATTTAAGACAACTCAGTGTGTGTAGATGCAGGGCTAGGATCCAGAGCAGTAGGTGTTGTATTGCAATGACTAAGAGTACACTAAGGCAGTAAGAAGGTAAGATAAATCTTGTAGTTTTGAGTTTATCTGTACGGAATCTCTATGCTCACTTCTACTGAATTCTTCTAATTGATAAAATGAAAGCTCTGGATTTTCTTTCTTCTAGTAACTTTGAAGACCTCATGATATTCTCTAAGAGCTTATGGATGAGAACTGGTCTCCTTGATTGGGACATGTCCATGTCCTAATCTCTAGATTTTCTGAATATCACATGCATGATCATAGAGACAAGTCTCTTACATATAAGAGAGAAACCTTAGTAACACTGTAAGAGTGGAGGGGTTTATTTTAGCTCGGCCTCGGGGTACAGGCTGTTGTAGCAGGGAAGTCATGGAGGTAGGAACATGAGGCCACTGCTGTGATGCAACTGCAGTCAGGACACAGAGCAATGCAGGAGTCAGGGATGATATACAGAGGTGTGTAACAATGGGAGATGGGGAACTGGGGGTAGCCACCAGCAAGACTCAGATGCCAAAAATGCAAGATGCTCCCAGGATCCAACAGGGATGAGATTAGCTGAAAGGCCCAACAAAGGGGAAGGAGAACATTAGAGACCATATCCAGAGGCTAGTCAAGGCCACCAGTTAGGGGATGGGGCCACATGCTCATCTCCAAAATTTTAACCCAGAAGGGCTCCTGGCTAAAAAAAATATGGGGACAAAGTATGGAACAGAGACTGATGGAAAGACCATCCAGAGACTGCCCCACCTGGGTATCCATCCCATATAGTCACCAAACCCAGACACTATCGCTGATGCCAAGAAGTACTCGTTCACAGGAGCCTGATACAGTTGTGTCCTGAGAGGCTCTGCCAGAGCCTGACAAATACAAAGGTTCATGATTACAGCCAACCATTGACTTAGTACGTGGTCCCCAATGGAGGAGTTAGAGAAAGGACTGAAGGAGCTGAAGGGGTTTGCAACCCCATAGGAAGAAAAACAATATCAACCAACCAGACCTCCCAGAGCTCCCTGGGACTAAACCACCAACCAAAGAGTACACCATGGAGGGATCTGTGGCTCCAACCACATAAGTGGCAGGGGATGGCCTTGTGAGGCATCAATGGGAGGAAAAACTCTTGGTCCTGTGAAGGCTAGATGCCCTAGTGTAGGGGAATCCCAGTGCAGTGAGGTGGGAGTGGGTGGGTGGATCAGAGAGCACCCTCATAGAAACAGGGGGAGAGAGAATGGGATAGGGGTTTCCGGAGAGGAAACCGGGAAAGAGGATGACATTTGAAATGTAAATACATAAAATATTCAATAAAAAAATAAAGAGACTACTAACTTAAGAATATTAGTAGTGTTACCTTGTTTTTTTTCACTGTGTTATTAAAATGGCAAGTGCCATTACAAGACCTAGGCCATGAGAGAAGTTTTCACAGGCATGAGGAAAGGTTGACTTGAAAGTGAACCACACAAGGGATTTAGTTGGGAGCCCATGAATGATGACATACACAAGAAAGAAAGGTACAATGGGGTAAGATGTTTGTTAGCACCTCTGGAGGGAATTGATAGACTTTACTGTGGTTCTAAACATCCAGTTTCTACAACATTTGACTAAATTTATCTGTTTTAAGTTACTTAGTTCCTAATGAACTCTTACATCACCATTATAAAATTCATATTTAAACGAAATGACCATTTTACTTCTCTGAACATTTTAAAAGAGAAATAAATGATTTCTGTTCAATGATACTTAAATACTTTCATGGTCTACTATTAATACCCATTATGTCGACTATGCAATAATGTTACAAAACATTTGGTGTAAAATTAGCTTTACTGGGCAGGCTGTAGAAAATGCCTACCTGTTTTTAGTTATTACAACATTTTAAGTGTTTGTTTCTATGTAGATTATAATGAAACCTTGGCAATACCAAATACGATGTTACATACAACAGATATTAAAAATGTTTGTCGCGTACATAATGAGACTTTCTTAGGAAGCCTGAGCAGACTCCCCATATTTCTACATACTTCCTTCAGAGAGCAAAGAAAACATTGTTTGTTTTGGGTTGAGGAAGAGAGAGGGTAGGAATTTAACATGCTGTATGTAACATATCAAAAACCGACTAGACTACTACAATCTCCATAATGTTAACTACCGCACATAATAAACACTGATTAGGGTACTCACTGTGTTCTTTTTCTAAAGTATCTCCCTTTTTCTTCTTCCCTGTTTTTCCTACAGGCCGTGGTCTAAACTCTTTCCCTTCAGCTTTGAATGACATCCTTTACAACCGTGATGATTTGAGTAATCACAGCTGAAGGAGACCATGACTTTGCTCAGATGCTTTGAACTGCCCTCCCCCTGGTCTCAGAGCATTTTACCTTTCTCATGTTTACATATGAAAGTCTGTGGGAAGACATGTGCACTCATCAAGCACAGAGGCAATATGCAATTACCTGGCCTACTGGAGCATTCTGTCCTATCTGGAAAATAAATGTCTCAGGGAAGCATAAATGTGTGTCTGATCAAGTGAGAGGTCCCTGGGGTGTGGACTCCAACTTTATGTAACGATGTTCAGCTCCTATCTGATGCCACTCTGTGCGTTATCAGTCTCAGAAGGTAGCCCAGCCACTCTGCTATCTTCTCTAACAGCAGTACTATCAGACAAATGATGTTATCTCCCTGGCAAAGTAGAAATGAAGGAAATCACTCTTAGTCCTCCACAATTCTTAATTGTCTATTATAGACGATGCTAGGTGCTCAGGCTATCTTACTCGCTACAACAATACTGCAAGGAAGGCATTCCAGAATAACTTCCGGAGGAGGAATGAATTAAATAGATTGTTTATTACAGAGTAATTTCAAAAATTACATGATGCAACATATCAAGGTTGGTTTATACACAGCATTGCATATCACTACTCTTGTTCTTGTAAAAAACGTTTATTAACCTAAAAGCAAATAACTGACATTTTTAATGTCCAACATCAGACTCAAATGACATTTATAATAATACCCAGTAAATCTATAAAACACTTCACTATGCTAACATAATTAAATTGGAAGGCAGCAGGTACAGTGTAATACAACATGCCTGTGTGCTTCATCTAATTAGCCATAAGGAAATTGTTCAATTTTAAAAATGGAGCCCCAGGAAATAAAAGTACACATTAAGTACTATATTAATTTACATATATTTCCTTACATTATCCTACAGTTTTACTAAAGATATATGCAAATATTATTTAACATTCAGAAAAGAAAGACACCATGAAATACAGCTGTTAATTTTCTCTTTAAGAAGCTGCATATCTTTCTTTTTGATAAAGAATATTCAATATAGATGTAAAATATGCACAGTTTTCACCTACTGTTATAAATATAGTATTCTTTTATCTGAGAACTTTTATATACTAATTTTCATAATTCTTAAAGGTTGTTCCTGGAGCTTTCTGTCACATAGAAAAGTTACTAGAAAAATATGAAAGGAATCTATAGTCAATATTTAAAAGTCTTACTCATATATAGCAAGATAAATGACAGGAATATCACTTATCATTTTAGTGAATGAATAATAGAGAATAAACATGTGAATATTAAAAGCTCCATTAAAATATGGCAAGTCAAATCATTTAGATAATTACATAGAAAAAATTTGCCATTTTTTATATTGAAGATTTTTCCTACTTTTTTTAAACTTCTTCCTAATAGGATTCTAAATGTTAGTTCAAAGCTGGCTAAATTTTGCTTAAAAACTTATATATTATGATATATTATGACAGGACAGGAAATATTAAGTCTTTACCTATGTGTGTGTACATATATATGAATGTACATATATACAAATATACCCATAAACACATACACGCATATAACTTGAATTTTAACATTAGGAAGGTGTTAACACTAATCAATAATTCAGGTTAAGTGATGAATGCACAGCAGATGTAGTGACTCAATCAATGTTATGATTGTTTTGGTTGCTCAATAAGGACTTGAACACCTGTATTTTGTGACGAGAGTTTTAAATGATGTTTAAATTCTGTCTTAATACATTTTATTCATTAAGGAAATAAAGTCCAAAGACTCTTTACATACACCAATATTTGCTGAAAGTAGCTAAAATAACTCTGAAGGCAGCATGCCTTGTGAGTAACTAATAATGCTGACAAGGACACACAGAATTCAGTTCAAAGATAAAATGCTATTTTTACCGTTAATTTTACTTTTCTAACATATATATTAGAAATATATATTATATATTATATGTAATTATATATTATTATACATGTATATATTATATAACAGCATATCATATACAATTATATATAATTACATATACATTTATATATAAAATACAAATATATATTATATATTTATATATAATTTGAAAAGTCAAATATATATATATATATATATATATATATATATATATCAGCACATATGCACAGCAGATTTTTTTCTTGACTTAAATAAAAAGGTATGTGGCTTAGGATGTGATTCCTTCCCTCATGAATTGCAGTGCATGTATTGGATATAAAAAGAAGTAATTTCCTTAGGATCTTATAATAAATAAAAACAAAATAAATATTAAATGCAACAAAAAACGGGGAATGGGAATAAAATAAGGATGTAAGGGGTTGAGGGTTAGAGGGAGAAAGAGAGTTCTATTCCAATAGATATTTAGCAGTGCCCTCTATGTCACTGAGGTGCAGTGTTGTCAATGGCATTGATACATCTCTCAAAACTGCAAACAATTTACAGCTACAAAAGTCATCATTCAGCACAGCACAGCTGAATGAGATAGTTACAAGTGATTTTTACTTTAACAATTGTATGTAGTTGTCTGTATCAAATATCAATGTGCCATACATATGACAGAGCAAACAAACAATAACAATTTGTTTTTGTTATTGTTATTAAAAAATTCATTGATATCCTTCTTTTATATGTATGGCCATATTTAGTAAAACAAGTTTATCAGTAATTAAGAATTGGAATTTTTCATAAAATTCCTATCCTATTTTTTTCTCCAAAAGGCATAATAATTGAAACTATTTCAGGCAGGAAGACAAAACTTAGTAAGTTCTCTGCTTCTCTGTGGAAACTATGTGATCCTTTTTTACTTTGTATTTGACATATTTTGGTCATATTTTCTTTAACCAGCACAACAACAATAACAAACAACAACAAACACAAAAACTCTATTTTGGTCTCTGGACTTTGCAGCTGTGGTCTGGTTCGTTCATGTGCACTTGAGTCTGGCCACATAGGTTTGTGACTCTGTGACCTCTAGTTTGGAGTAAGTTTTACATAACAGAGGACAACAGCACTTGCTTAGTATGAACATTGGGAGATATAAATGGACTCAGTGAGCTATTGCCTCACTACGAAATCTTAAATAAATATGGAATTCTGCAAGCTAGAGATTCATTCTTATTTAACATTACTCTGCCTATTTAATTCTGAATGCTAGTAGCAAGATAGTGTTTAGTTTTCAATAATTTAACACTAACACTAAAAGTGAGCATGGAGTTTTGTACTTCATTCAATGATTTTGTGTAATGCTTACTGCATTGTCAAAACCTTTTAGTTTTTTTTCTTCTTCCTTCTTTCCTTCTTTCCTTCTTTCCTTCCTTCCTTCCTTCCTTTCTTCCTTCTTTCCTTTGTTCTTCCTTGTTTCCTTTCTTTTACTTTTCTTCCTGTCTGTCTTTCTGTCTATCCTTGTGTGTAGGGAAATGAGGTGAGATGGTTTCTGTATATATGGATTCCCTCAACATTAGTTTGGCCTTGATACAGCCAATGGCAGTCTTAGCATTTCAATTGTGATTAGATGTGCATGTCCACTTAAACGTAAAAGGATAATAGAATATTCAGCAATCTGATCACCTGCAATGAATGATATTCTTCCTAAAGAGGAATATTGGAAGAGAAATTTAAAGTTGTTTCAAGAACTAGAGATCCACCTTTCTCTCCTCCCCCTGTCTCAAGCTTCTGAATGCTGGGATTGAAGACCTGTACCACCATTCCTGGCTTCTGTTCTTTTTCAATTAGCAAGGTCCTCTTTCTTTGAGACACAGGATATTAATTAATATCATTAGATCATAAATTCTTTGCATCCCTTAGTTCAACATTCCTCCTCCTAGAAACAATTTTGAAGTAGGGCCTTCTCATGGAGACACAGACAGAACAATCTTATAATCTCTCTTTCTGATATCAACCTCCAGTTAAATAATTAGCATTTCTGTCTCTTCTTCCTGCTATTCCTTCTCCTGCTCCTTTTATTTCTTTTTTTATACAGGGTCTCCTTTACTGATAATGAGATGACATGTTACTATTGTGAGACAACAAATCCAGTAAACATCTTAATTAGAAGAATGCCATTTGTTTCCTGTTTTAACCACATGACTGACTTGGAACTGGGTCTTGCTGTCTCTGTACAGAATTGCAAGACATGATAAAATTCACAAATTACGAAAAAAAATTAACGTATTTTTTAATGAATATGTGTGTTTTTGCAATATTCTAATGTAGCAACAACTTTTGTAAAACTCTTACTGTGTCTGAATCTCCTAAAATGTTCAGAGGAAGTAAAAATTGAGTACATAGAAAACACAATCATACATATAAAATATATATTTTGTTACATTCTTTCTGCCCAATATACTGGACCTCAACTGTAATTTTCTCTCTGGGGCTATATATATGTTTTTTATGTGAATGCTCCTACTGGAAAGTTCCCATCAGTTACTAAGAGATGGGCTTTAACACTCTAGAACTTGTCAAGTAGGAGCAAATCTATTGGAAATCAAAATGACAATATTAAAAAAGAAGAAAAAAGAAAGTTCTAAAAGAAAAATGTATAAACATATTCTGCGCCATGGAGAGGAACCAATGACAAACTTTCTGTCTATGCAAAATATTGTCACAAATAGCAACATGATAGTGTTACATCATCTACTTACAACTCTACTTCTTGAAAACAACTTTGCATTTCTCTTCCAATATTCCTCTTTGGGAAGAATATGATTCATTTCAGGTAATCAGATTGCTGGAGATTCTATTATTCTTTCATATCTAAATGGAGATGCACATTTCATCACAACTGACATGTGAAGACTGCCAATGGCCACATCCTGACATTTTCTACTTAGCAAGTTAAAACAAAGGCTACCACAGAACTCTTCCCCAAATGTGTATTGATTCAGAAGGAATGTATGTCCCAGTAACAAAAACTTAAATAGAACCATTGGGGCATAATTTTGTGCTGTTATTATAAGAGATTTACACAAAATCTTCTCATAAGTAGGAGTCACAGCCAACATAGCGTTAAACCATCTCATATACTCACTTGGTGTAAGAAAAAGTTAATGTTATTTCCATAAAACAAGTAATTTGTGTTACTATGGATTCTCAATCTGTCTTTAGTATGTACAGAAAAGAAGCATGACTGATTAAACGCATTTGATGCTGACTTAAACTGTTAATTGGCTTTCTCACTGTCATGATGGGAAGGAACTGGCATTTAAAAGAACTTGACTAATACTGTGGTCTTTTACTTTTACTTATTTTAAGACATTAAGTCATATTTATATTACCTTTTATTATTCAAAACTACTAAACCTGAGGTTAGCAATTTCCTTTATTGTAAAATGTGTTTTGTGAAGATGATGAAGTCTTTAATAGATAAAAAAAGATGCTCAATGCTATGCTGAAAAACTAAAAACACTGTATTTTACCATATAATTACTCTTTCAAAAGATATTAGGATAATAGTGTGCAATTATATCTCTTTCTTCAAGCATGTTTTTATTTAAATTTATTTGTGTGTGTGCACTTGCATGTGTGTATGTGCATGAATATGTGTGTGCTTGTGTGTGCACTTGTGTGCATGTGAGTGTGTAGATATGTGAATGTGTTTGTGTTGGAGAGAGTGTGTGTACATTTGTGTGTATGAGTGTGGTGGTGGGGGAGTGTGGGGGGTGGGTGTGGGTGTTTGTCATTGGTATGCCTGCCTGTGTCTGAATACTCATATGCCTATAGAAGAATATGCCTGTGACATCAGAGAAAAGGTTTTAGTAGTCAGATCTCTCCTCCCACCAGGTATTCTATGGATACAACTCAAGTACTCACTCCCAAGTCTTAGATGTTTTTGGTTAGAACATCTTAGCAGCCTATAAACACACACTTGTTCTGGATGTTGTGCAATTGAATATTTATCAGCCACAATTTCTATTTCACTTGGAGTTATTTCATTGCTATCCCAGCATAGTGATATATGTTTATATTCCCAGTACTTGGAAAAGTAGAGGCAGAAGGATTGCAAAGGTAAGGCAAACCATGTTGCAGAGTTTGGAGTCAGTCAGACATGGACTCTTAACAAACAAAAAATACAAAAATAAATAAAACAAGTGATTTTATTGTTTCCTTTTTTCCTTTGTTTTAATTTTTACAAATATACAATGTGTGAGTCATAATGCATTTTAATCCTTTTTCATCACATATTAAAACTTTGTGTCAAAATCCTGAAATAAAATTTCAACAATTCTTCCATATCTAACACATAAATATTCAAAGTAATTCAAATATTATTCACAAAGTGTAAAACCTTACATCTTGTGGTGTTAAGCTAAAAAGCATTTCTAAAATCTGTAGATCTTTAAAGATTGTGAAAACATTTTTGTATGTTAGTTCTTTCCAGAATTAATCTCTGTTCTGGAAAAGCTAGGCAAATTGTTGAAATAGTATTTCTCGGGTCTCATATTTCACAGTACATATAGGTGCCAGATATGCATTATGGTTAAAAGAACATGTATCTGTTTAAACTTCAACCACACTGTTACACAGTTTAATAAATTGTAAATTACTAATACCTATTATTTATTTCATTGTTTCAGTACATAATTAGATTTGAATGTTTAGTAGTAAAAGTTTTCTACACTTCCATAATAAAAATGACTGAACAGGACTATAAAGCTAATGAAGAAATTAATCATGAAAGGGACTGATTCTCTGAAGCTTCCTCAGTTACCTGTTAAACAGTCATCTTTCTGAGTTTTTGTTAATATATATCAAGAATATATGTCTGTAAGTACCATTTACATATGTTATTGAACCAATTTGTTTTATTATTTCTAGATTCTTCCAAATTTCACAAATTTGAGGAAATATGGCCTTCACAATAAAGAGAAGAAAGGATTTGACAATGTTTGGCAGTAGAAACACTTCCATATTTCTCTATTTTCCTATCAGAAATAAGATTAAAATATATATGTACACATAAACATAGCAATAATGCATGATTCTTATCATACATCCAATACCAAAATGATCAAATAGAAAAGGGGGAGAAGAAAGGTCTTGCAAACCATTATCATCTGCCATTAATAAGCCCCATCTGCCATTTTATGGCAAATACACAAACTGCTAGAAGAAGATGCCAAGACAATTTAGAATTTCCTTCTACAAGGTCTGAGCCAGAACTAATTTCATTCAAAGGATAAATGAGCAAAGTATTTCTTTGCCAACTGACAAAACATAATGATTCATGATTAATGGATCCTTGGGTATTTTTTTTCCCTTCGAATACCTCTCCTCTAAGCATGACAGTACTGTAATCAGTGAAGGGAGAGACCCAAAGCCTTTGAATGAGAGGGCAGCAAATCTGATCTATATTTTATGGTTAGAAATGGCTCATTATTAGCAAAGAAAATGATTGATGATAGAAAAACGCTGTCTTCTGAACCTTGTGGGGAATATGCTAAAAATATTTTAGAGCATTTATCTGCCCTTGGAAAGAAGCTGTTGCTGTTAATATACTTTAGTGCTAACAATCAAATCTAATTATTTAAAATACCATTAAATTTTGTTAATTTGATATTTTGTTTTGCTTTTTGTATAATCTGCTTTCTCTGAAAGAATTAGCTAACAGAATTTGCTGCTTTCTGTAGACTAAAATAGCATACATTTATAGATAATTAAAACATACAAATGTGTTTTAAAAGTGTATGTTTTCATTAATTAAAATAATAAAGAAAAGAAAAATAATTATAGATAAAGCTTAATCAACATTCATGTCTTTATTGTGCTTATTATCAAAGATGTTGTTCTCATAGTATGGGAACCCATTTACCTATATTGCATCAGGTCAACAGAGAATTCTCATTGTTAACTATTTGTGTTTTCCTCTTACTCTACACATTTGCCTAATGCCACAAATACCTCTGATTATAAGCAGAATAATCATTAAAGTTTGACAAGGCAACACGATAGGAAGAAAAGAGTCCCAAGAGCAGGCTTCACCCAGATTCAATATGAGGGGTGTTGCCTTGACTTATTCTTTCTTCTTGTGTGACATTGGTTGTAGTCTCTTGGAAGCTTGCTCCTTTCAGAAGAGAAACAGAGGGAAATAAATATATCAGAAAGGGGATGTGGGGCTGGGGGAGCTGGAAGGAGTGAAGAGGTAAAACTGTGGTCAGGATATATTATGTAAGAGAAGAATCTATTTTCAATAAAAAATAAATAAGCAGAATAATTTCTAAAAATGTTGCTTCTAAATTGTGACAATACTTGTTAACCAGAAGATCAATAAAATTGTGAGACTGTGCTGATCACATTGTATAAGGATGATCATTGATTAAGTCTTATTAATAGACAGTATATGCAAGGTGATTAAAAGCCAACAGAATTCCTGCATTAAAGAGCTCAAGAAATCAAATCATAAGATATAAAGACTTTATTTAAAAACTCTTACCTCAATAATTTCTCATGGTTATAAAAACTGATAAACACCCCCACACCCCCATACATATATACATATATACATATGTATATAGTACATCTAAAAATGTTATCAATTTGAAATTATGCAATGTATATTGAGTGTCTCATGAAGCAAATTTCACACACACAGGAATATGTAATTCTGTGGGTTTTTTTGTAAATTGGATATGCATTCAGCAATAAAACCTTTCCTTTTCCTTTCTCTTCTTAGCATTCACTGACTTCCTCGACATCAATATTTAACAATATTTAACAGATATACTATATATACATAAATATAATATACAATATACATATATGCATGTTTGTATGTGCCTACTATATTCCTAAATGTTATTATATTTAAATGCCAGAGAAACCCAATGCGTGCTGTATACTAAGGAAAACCATTTGAAATTGAATGATTCCAAGTGTAAAAGTGACCACCTGAATTATGCAAATTATAAAAGGGTTTGTAAGATTTCCAGATTTCTGTTCAAAAGGAAGATTATTTTTTCTATCAGTGTATAATTCTTTTAATAAAAATGGCCCAAAATACACATTAGTATTTAATGTTTTACCATCATGATCATCATCAAAGATTCAATAAAAATATGTTGTAGGTTTCCTCCACAAAGAGCCTTGAAATTGATGAAAACATTCTGTCAGGGAGAAAAATGATTAAATACATATAACAGCTTCAGGAAGAAACATGAAACTAAAAGTTTAGTTAATTCTCAGTAGTGTTTATTTTTAATTTCTCACACAGAAAAAAAATTACATGTCAAACCTTTCAAGGTAGTATCAAACATGCAATGAACTCTAAGAAAGTTGACTTATTTATTTCTTAACAAAAGCATCTTTTATCAATGATATTCACTAAATTTTTCTTTTATCCCAGGAAACAACATTTGGTCTGGCTTGTTTACAAATAACATATAAAAATTGCTTGAAACATATTTTTATTAAAGCAAATTTATTAGAGAAGACAGTAAAAATGGCTTTTATTAGGATGACAAACTTGCCTGGATTTGAAAACATGGTGGGAGTGAGGGGGTGTGTGGGGGCACATCTTCATAGAAACAGGAGGAGAGGGGATGGGATAGGGGGTTCCTGGGCAGGGGGTGATAATGGGGTAAGGGGATAACATCTGAAATGTAAATAAAATATTCAATAAAAAAAGAATAAGGAAAAACAAAAAAAAATCTTTATACAGATGGCAGTTTTTTGTTTTTTGTTTTTGTTTTGTCTTTGAGAAAAACTTTGTTAAAATTTATAAGCTAAAAAGACTGAGTGAGAAGATGAGACCAATACAGCTTTGTCTTCTTGTGTTAGAATAGTTAACATTTTTTGATGGAGCAGGCAACAACTACAGCTTTGGCCTTTGTTTCAGAGGTTAGTCAACCTCTGACTTCATGTCAACATGTGTAGTTGCTACTGTCCATTCATCATACTTGAAAGGAAAAGTTAAGTTAGCACTTAAGCAATGTATACTGAGTACCACATGAAACAGAACACATGAGCACAGACAACTGTTTTGGGTATATTCATGCATTCAATAGTAAAACTTTTCCTTTCCCTTTTACTTTGTGTCCTCCACTTCAATATTTAACATGTAAGAAATGGTGCATTTTGAATTAAACACTGAAATTTGTCAGTATTCCTCTAACAGAAATAGTAGTAATAACTTTAAACTACCTGTTGACTTCAACACATTTTAGTTGTTCTATGTCTAATATCTCATATTTTCAGTGGGGATCTGTAAAGTTTTGAGGATCATGTCGTTGATCACTGTGTTTCTTTTGAATGTGAGAAGAACTTCAATTTCAAAGATGTGCAAATATTAGACTGAATATTACATTTAGGTACCAAATTCCACTTTATACTTTCATTTAGTTCATGATACAGATAAATGAAATCAGCCATTGAATGTATTTGTTGACTGAGAAGCTATTTAGAAATTATATATATATATATATATATATATATATTACATATATTCAATTACTGTTATATAATACTGTATATATGCTATATATAGTATATGTAATACTATATATATATTTATGTATATATATATGTAATACTATATATATATTTGTATATATATATGTATATGTAATACTATATATATATATTTGAATTGAATAGGTTTTTATGTTTTTGCTTCCATTCAATGGTTTTACACATTTTTGTTGTTTTAAACATTTTGTCTTGTAAGGATATTTTCCCATTCCTTCAGTAACTGAAGACAAAATAACAGCCCGGCACTGTGCATGCTCAAGACTTTTCATTGAGGTGTCATGCCCTATAGCTGGAAGGAGAGATGCACTATTTATTCTTGTGGAAATGCAGTATACTATCATATAGGAGGAAAGCATCCAACGTCCCCACAGAACTTCAGGCCAAGTACTCAACATCCAAGTACATCTTCCCTTGAAAACTTTTTTGCTTCCTAGAAAATGCCTCCAACTTGTGTTCAAAAGTAAATCCTCCCCGGGGACTCTTCTTTCCCACAGGCATCAAAAATATATAAAACTTTCTTTTATAAGAGACTCTCGGGTAGGGACTAATGCACCCTGAAAAGGAAGGGCGGAGATTAAGAAGGAAAGAATCACCATGGCAAAGAGAGTGGGGGCATCAACCCGTTTAGCAAAACCCACACGGCTCTCACGGTCACCTTCTTGCTTTATTTTCTCAAACTATTATCTTTTTTTCCTCTGTGGTTTCCATCAGAAACCCTTCTTCTCTTCTGAGAATGTCTCTTTTGTTCACATGCGTGGCTGATCACATAACTAAGATTCAAGCTGAAGCCCCATGACAGTGCAAGAAATCCAGATTCTCCTCCTTCCGTTTTCTAGCCTTTCTTGTCAGTTCTTTGATAACCGAACATTTGGTCAGAGAAATGATCTATCCTCAATACTTAATTATTTTATTTTTCACACAAAAGGAAAAATACTAAGCTTTTTGAGAAGAACTACGGACATAAGATTAAACTACAATGCCTGAAGACAAATTTTATCTGTATCTAACCCTAGTGAAGATTTTATGTACTTTGTAATCTTTAGCACTTGAACTTTAACGTGTGATTTTGTGGTCTTAGCATATGCAAGATGCACAAAGAGACTTCTGTTTACTCTAAAATAGATATTAAATGTTCTGAAGAAAGAATACTCAAGAAGCAGTTGGTTATCAGAATTTCAAACCCACAATTATAAAACCAAAGCTATTTATTATAATTTAATAACGTGTACCAATTATTATTAATGCAAATAAAAATATTTGTTTATTTCAACATAAGTTAGTTTATAAAAAGCACTTCAGTAGATGTAAGACCTGAAGATTGTACTCTCTGAAGCTTTGGAGTGAGAAATTTACATTTTACTTTTAAATTTAGTTTGTACTAAAAATCAATGTGTTTACTAAGCAGGTCTTTGATGAATAATAAAAATTACCTTAAATATTTATTTTTCTTTAGCCATTTATGTACTCAATTGATGTGTGTAGTCACTGAATGCATGTATTGACTGTGCTTGAGATGTTAGTCAAAGTACATACGGTTTTTTTTCCTTTAAAAAGTATTACATTGGGCAATCTACCATAGGGTAGTGAAGACTGTTATTATTGGTCAAGAATAATATTAATGCCCTTTTCTTTATTCAGTGTAACTTAAGAGGACAACATAGCTACATGAACTCAGAAAGATAACAATGACATTAAGGCTAGTTCCCTGTGTGCTTGTGGCTTATTGTCATTATGAAATCTGCATATGTCAGACAAATAGCCAACATCATACCAAATGGATAAAAACTCGATTGTTTTGCTGATGTCAGGAATGAAACATGAGTGCTCATCCCCTCTATTCCAATTCAATAAAATTATTATAATCTAAACTGGAGCAATAGAATATGTGAAGAATGGGGTGCAATTATGAAAATAAGCCAAAGTATCCCTACTTACACAGGAGATCATTTATGAATAAAATACTTTAAAGACTCCCGGAGAAGCAGTTCTTAAAGCTGATACACATACTTTTGGCAAAGCAGTAAAATACAAACTTGATAAACAACAACAACAACAACAAATCAGTAGTTTCCTTATTTTCCAATGAGAAAATACAACTTTCTAAAGAAAAAAAATTAGAGAATCAATGACATACCCAATAGACATATACTAAAATAAATACATAATAAAATACCTAAGAATTAACCTGACCAGGTAAATGAAATACCATTACAAACACTAAGATGTTGAAGAAAGACTGTGAAGACACTAGAAGATAGTTTTAAAATATTCACTAGAGAAAGCACGGCAGTATTATCAAATGGTTCTGCAAAATTTGGATAAGAGTGAGAGTAGATCTTTAACTTTCATCTTGGACAAAACTCAGGTTGAAATGGATAATGGAAATCAAACGAGAATCAATACTCTGAAACTATTAGCTTTGGTAACTTAGAGGCATTGTGCATTCAGTCTTTCTGATTCTTTAATGTTCCTGACCAACAAATAATGTATGCCTAAAGTAGACAGCTCTGAAGCAATGTTAAAGAAAAGCTGCATCAGCTAGTAATCAAGCCTTATTGAAATACTGGGTCTTTTCAAATGCTGGTTGATAATAATCATGATTTTTCACATGTATTGTAGTTTATATTTCTAATTAAAAAATGAGATGATAGATGATGAAAGATAAATGACAGATGATAGATAAATATATAGTAGGTAAATAGATGATAGATAGATAGATGATAGATAGGTAGATAAATAGATAGATGATAGATGGGTAGATAGATAGATAGATAGATAGATAATAGATAGGTTGATAGATAGATCGATAGATGATAGATAGATATGTAGGTAGATAGATAGATGATAGATAGGTAAGTAGATAGATAGATAGATAGATGAAAGAAACACTGAAAGATTTGGATATAAACTGATATAGAATTAGACATAATTCAATAATGCATTCAAATGTTCTAAAAACAGTAAACCTGGAACATACAATACACTCTGCACATGAGTCTGGAGAGATGGCACATCAGTAACAAGCTCTGGCTCACTGGCTGCTCTTTCAGAGGACCTAGGTTTGATTACCATCATTCCCAAAGTTACCCCTGACTCCAATTACAACAAATCTAATCTCCTCTTCTGTCAAAAAGGGACACACGTGATATACAGACAAACATGTAGGTAAAATTCCTCAACGCATAAAATAAAAATAAATATTTAAAAACAAAAGTAATGAACCTCTGTAAATATTTTTGGAGAAAATGCTGAATAAAACTCACTCATAAGCTTTAGTGGTTTTGCAGGTGATATTGGGTATCCGTAGTTATTTCTTAAAGGAAAAAAAAAGAAATACCATATAGACTAAGGTAACTGAAGTATTTTCTACTATTCACAAAAATTGGTAGTCCAAATAATACCATCATAACTATAATGTCCATATAATGAAATCAAACATTCATTCTCCCTTTGGTAATGGTGTATAGAGAATATAATAATTTGTAACACTTAAGTCATGTTAAAATTCTCCTACCTAAATTATTTCATTATTCAAAAAAATGACACAAGGTTTTGTAGCTCATTTTTACATAGAATTGTTCATTCTTTACTAGAAGCAATTATCTTTGAAATTTATGTCATAAATTATAGGTAACGAATCACTAAAATTAACTAGCTCAACTTATTTAAGTTAGCAATGTGGTGGTGGTAGTCGTGGTGGTGGTGGTGATGATGATGATGATGATGATGATGATGATGATGATGATGTGTGTGTGTGTGTGTGTGTGTGTGTGTACACGAGTACATACACCTTTGTATAGACATTCCTTTTACAGTTGACCAGGTTTGAAATGTTCTCTTTGCTTTAATATATTGTAGGCAGCCATTTTTATTTCCTTTGCTCTCTCTACAAGTGCATTCTATTTCTTAAGTGAAAATTCAAAACAAATGACATTAGAAGAATATGTCAGCCAGAAAAATCTCACAGCATACCAACACAGTCTCCATGTGCTTCTTTACTTTCTTATATTTATTTCTTTCTTTGTATAGTGTCCCTTTTTGTAAAGGTAAATATGTTTTGACCAAAGCCTCATACTCTCAACACAAAACTTATACATTAATCCATTGTACTTAGAGTTTAATTAATTTCTGACAAATTTACAAACATTGTGTGAATCTTCCTTTTGGGAAATACATGCCATATTTGTTCCTATTTTTAATGTAACTAAACTAATTTCTATGTGAATAAACTAATTAGACTTTTAAGTTGTTTATATTACCAAATCTCTAAAGACTTAAAGATTCTTAAGTATATGGTTAACTATTTTTATATTAAAATAAATACATTTAAAATTAATGAGTTAAGTATTTATTTTCTAGAACAATATCAGAAGGATGGTGGCTCCTTCCTAACCAATTGTTCTTAATTTCTAATTTGGACATCAGACAGCTCTTACCAACCTGCATTTCCACTTTGCTCTCAAGTCCACAAAACTACATAGATTCTTGACCACTCTGCGTTCCACATCTGTGGGGCACTTGAAACAGGATCTTTGTAATTCTGAGTCCTCAATTCTACGGACCATGGCTGACTTACTAGATGAATGAAATATGGTTTCACCCCCTTCCTGTTCAGTTCTCAGGCTCCACAATGCTCAGCAGGCAGTAGTCAATTTAGTAAGGTTTTATCCATCACAACTGAAAAGATGCGAGGCATTGCCTTGATGAATGGGAGATAAATCATGAGAGGGTTATCCATTCAGGCAAAGCTGAATGACGCTGACAGAGCCCTGCGTGAAAGCTCATTTTGTGTTTGCCTGTACAATATCTCATTTGTCGTGAGCTTCACTTGCCAATGATATCGGTGGCTTCCCCTGTATGCAGCCTTCTCCCTTTATTCCCTTCAACAAGTCACCCAGTTGGCAAAATGAAAGAAACACCAAGGATAGAGAATACTATTATGATCTGAAATTTTGAAGTTCAGAAACGTATCTCATCTTTTATCTTTGCTATAACAAAAACCAAATGCACACTTTTGGTCGTGTCCTATGAGGACAGAAGGGACAGCCAGAATCAATAAAGGAGACTTAAAAGTACTAGTGGGGCAATGATGATTTCCTCCACACCAAGCCATAAAATTTTCACTAGCATAGGTTTGATTGCAATGTTGCACTATTTGGGACCAAGATAGTAGTGCCTCTTAGATATCTTGAATGCTCGTAAGAGGAATGTGATACTCTCTTATGTTTCATGAGAGTTAAATATTGAAAATTGGTGGATGTTCTGGGCATTTTTTTTCAGCTAATGTCATCCCCATTGGATCTTGGGAGCCTATTGCACATCTGGGACTTTCTAGTGGCTACCCCCATTTCCCCTATCCCCAACTGCTACATACCTTTGTTCAATTTCCTGACCCACTGAACTTCTTTCCCACCCCAACCTCTCCCCCCACCACCTCCTATGTTCCTGTCCTTCTTTTCCTATCTCTCCTCTCCTTCATTTGAACACTAAAACTAGGGTTCAAATTCAAACCACTTTTCTACAGATAGACTAACTTGTATCTAAAGTCTTTGTATATCGGGAGAGAGACATTTGTAACAACCCCACAAAGATACCTAAAATATGCTGGCTAAACAAACCCTTGGCCTATTTTCCTCATCCTTGAAAATTGTCAAGATCCCAAATCCTCAAATGAAGTTAAATAGCCGCTTCTATTTCTTGCTGCTGTAGATGGAGAATGTGAGTTCTCTCGGGTTATTAGTTATTGTTTCATTTTCTTTGATAGCATGATGAGATTAACATACTCTAAATTTTAATAAATTAGACTAACCATTCATTGCTATCAGTGCTACTATTTGTTCTAACATCTAATGCACTATTCAAAACATTAAAGATGTATAAATAACATTCTGGAGGAAATTTGAATGCTTTCAGCTTCAAGATGAACTTCAAAATATATGTTACTTGTTAGAAAAGGAAAGCTTTAAAATTAAATATGTAAAATAGGCAAATTTACACTGTTTTCTGATCACTTTTCTCTTGTAAACAACATACTCAGCTCTGGCAATTAAGTTTAGTATCTTTACTGTTAAGTGAAATTTAGTACATATGGTAGCTTAGATTATAACAAGTAAAATGAATCATTTAAATAATATTCTTCTCTTAATGGGTGTTACCGGGTGGGAAAGAATAAAATACAGCCCTCGAGCTTCATCGTAAAACATTCCAGAAATTGCTTAAGTATGGAAAGTACAATTTCTGGTCTTGTACTAATTTTGACAATGTTTCTTTATATGCAACATCCTGAGTAAAAGCTTTAAAATTGTAGTTTTCAGTGGGATTCCCAGAAATAAGAAGTTTTATTAAAGAAACCATTAAAAATATATTTCACTTTCCACATGACTGGAGTAGCTTTCCTCTGGAAAGCTTGAGGCAAATCAGTCCTTCTCAGAGATTGCTATTCCCACAATGTCATCAATTTAGTTTTAATATAAAGATTACCTTTTACTACACGTTGTACAATCAGTTTCATTATTGTGGAAAATGTCATAGCCCATAATGTATCAGATTAGAAATACCATTTTGAAGTCAAAAGCACATGAAGGATAGTTGAAAGCATCTTCTATTAACATATGGCAACTTTCATCTGCCTTTTAATCTGAGCACAATAAATGTTCCATTTTTTATTTTTAAAATACTAACATGGATACAAATTTGTCAATATGATATGATAATTTGTATTTATTATTAAAATGGTCATTTTATTTAAAGACATTTATTTTTGCTATATGGGGAGGAAGACTCAGTATTTTTGATAGGCTAAGACAAAACATTTATAAGTACCTAAATGATATATTTATAAGTACCTTTCTGTTGCATTTATTTTATTAATTCAGAAATCCTTTTTCTCTATGGCCATCCAATTTATTAATTAATAATTTAGTGTTAATATGTGAAAGAAATCAATTAGATATTCTGGGAATTAATAATGCATGTAATTTAATAAAGATCAGACTTGTTTGAATAAGGTATGTTAGCACTACAGAAAGTGAGATCAGGGCAGATGTCCAAATAGAAGTCATATTTTTCTAATTTGATGAGTAGGGAGACCAAGAGGAGAAGGCACATTCAATGTCATGAAGGGCACATGTGGTCCCTAATCACGGTATAAGTCATAGCACAGCGCCGTCTTTTGCAAAGACATTGCTATTTACCGGCAATGAAATAGGACTAATTTGGGAACTGATCTTTGTTTTGATTTCTAAGAGCTTCATCAAGACTGCCCATGGTTCCAAAGACAATATAAAAGTCCACAGAATATTGAGCATGAATGTAGACCAAGTGTCCCTTATGTTGACACAGGCAGTTGAAAGAGGAAAAGCACATTGAGAGGTTATATCAATGTTCAGAGTAAAGAGGAATAGTAGTAACAGTCTCAAGAGAAACAAGAGGGAGGACTTGTAGTAGAGAGAAGAATGTTAATGAAAGACTCAAACGTGGCTTTCAAAATTGACTACAATATAACATACTGTGTAGAATTAAAAATAAAAATTATTTTATTCAGTCTGTGCTACTAAAGACTTCAGCATGTACATAGTTTTACTGATCAATCTCATTTAATGATTATATCTCAGCTTTCATATTATATGTAAAACATTATATGATATACGTAAAAAATAGTTGTTTGTATAAGTAATACATAACACACAATTTAATAAATAAAACTCAGAAACACAGTTTGAAGAATATGTGTGCGATTTTTGTGTTCATAAACATGTTCATACCATTCATAAACTGATATTTCTCGTATGTATCCTTCAATATAATAACACATGGATTAAGGGATATGGTAAGCCATCACATCTGTTTATATGTGTTAAAAATAGTCATTATATTCTAATATTAAGTCTGTATGCTTTTCTCCATTTAATGTATTATTAGAGGACTGAAAAGGCTACTTTTTAAAAACTCTGTCTTCAACAGAAGTTTTCCCCTTGACGTAGTAAAATGCTATGAACCACTGTCAGGTAATAACATACACCACACACATACATATCTACATAAATGTGCAAAGCAATGTGAGTGTTAATGTATTAATTGCTTTTCATTGTTATAAAACTATGTAATGTATATGCATGTCAGAGAGATCGAATTGTATACCTTAAACCCATGCAACTTTACTTGTCAATTATACATCAGTAAAGCTGCAGAAGGGTATCACTAAAATGGCAATAGGCTTTCTGTATGCATTATACTGTAGAGAACAAAGACTGTCCCATGAAATAGGACCTAGAGCTGGTGAAAGCTTTACTTTATACTATCTGTGTTCTTCTGTCCACTCTTTCTTCACAGCTCTCAGTCATATTGTTCTCACATCTACCAATCGTCATTCACCTCTGACCCCTTTAAGCCTAGGACTTCCGTCTCTACCTCACATCTTCACTCCCTTTTTTGCATACTTGTTTAATATTTCCTGTGAAATACCACACTATTTTTTTTTACATACACAATCTTATTTTGATTTTAGAGATATTACACTTACATTTGCTCTCACATAGTGGGGAACAGTCTTAAAAGTTATTCTGTGTTTACCATATTTAATGAAAAGAAAAAATTATTTGATCAAATTTATCCACTGTTATGATGGAAAAGGCCAAGGAGTACACAGTATAAAAAATAATTTAAACATAAATACAGTCATAAAATATCATAAATCAAACCAACATCTTAGTAAAAGAAAAGTCTGCATCAACATGTAAATAGAATAACAAATAATTATTACAGAGTAACTAATTTAATCTAAGCATAAGTAGTAAATTATGGGTGAATTTTTTTAATTATCTAGAATTATTCTCAGGTTTACTATTAACAACTTTAATTTACTGGCTATTTAACTCATACATGATGTAGTCTTGATCCAGAAAGAGGAAATATTCTGTGATCTATGTATGGAGCTTTCAAACTTTACTTCCTCTGTCCCAATTGCAAAGTGAATGGTTATACTGCTTTATAATCCTAATTCTTCAGATAAGATCAAAAAATATTTTCGTCTACAAGTAGCATGCTACATTATAGCTAAACATGTACATTTTAAAATGAAACTATAAAAAATTATGTGATTTTTTTTGGTTTTACTACTTTTATTAAAAATTTATATGCATTTTTAATATTATTTTTTACAAAATCAGTGGGTTAAAATAAAAACCATGTCTATAAAATTTTATTAAGCTGTTAAGGTTGTACAACATGTCTTAATGTTACTTTCTGTCTAATGTAATTATGTTACAGAAAATCAAATTTTGTAATGTATAAAAATAATGCAGTTAAGCATGAACTAATGGTGTTTTTAAGAAGTGAAAGCCGCGTTAAGAAATTAAAAGTATTCAGAATTTGAAACATGGACAAAACCTGCACAAGATCACGCCGGACAAAATCCTAATGGTAAAGAGAAGAAGGAGAAAGCAAAGGTCCAACCTCCAATGAGGAGGCGTTGGAAATCAGTTGCTATAGAGGAAAGGAAAGTCAGATTTCTTCCGTGGAGTGATGCATGGTGTATCAGCCAAATTCCATAGCATGGCCTAATCTTGAACTAGTCATGTGACACACATTGGACTTATGGGTTTTTAAGACAGAAAAAGAAACCAGTGTGGGAGGTGCTGAGAAGACAGGCAAGTGAGGATAATCTGGGAGGAGTTCGGGGAAGGGGAATAAATGTGATCAAAATATAGTGTATGAAATTCTCAAAGATTAAATAGAAACACCACTGTTAAACATTACTACAGTTGCACACTATTAGGTCAAAAGTTGCCCATGTTTTCTGTTTCACTGATTTTAATGTTACTGCGTGTAAAACATGTGTTATTTGCTATATCATAAAAGTATTACTGGTGTCTTAGATTCTGCTATAAAACTTAAAATTATGAGAATGTGTAAAGATTATGGATATATCAGATAACTTTAACAGAATTCTATTCAAAACACCGAGCTAAGCATTTATTTTCACGGGATTATGGCTGCACACATGAAATATTTCCACTTGACCTATTTTGTGTACCCTATGTTGGGAAGAATAAAATCCTTTATGTAGCACATAAAGTAATAAATAACATATACTTTGAGACTTCTTTAATTTTTCCATGTATTGTAACTCGGACTTGTAAGTTTTCTCTCAAGGTATAATATATCTTTCACGATAAATATGGTACATGGTATATCAGTCACTGTCTAAAGCAGGTCCACATCTTAGTCAACCTAGACCAAAATTATATTTGGTCACCTTCTCGTGGTACTCCAAAAAATATTAAAATTGATGAAACTGAAATTATTATGTCAAATCACAGGACATTTAATTTGAAATTATTATTGTGAATAAGTCATGGAAGACACAACTTGAGCAGCCCGTGGTTTTTATATAACAAATATTTGCTTGCTGAATGAAAGTCTTCCATGGGGAGAAAATGTTTGCAAGTTATCTGTTGGCTATCAACTAAGAAGAAGTCTCCCAGCAGTCTTTAGCATGGAGTAGACCAAGTCCCCACAATATTTTGTTTGGCACTAAGAGTGCATGTTTAGGAAACCAAAGATGCCCATGATTACAGTTGCTTGGGATTAGCAAAGCAGGCTGAATAAAATGTAAGGCGGATTTTAAATATTGCAGCACCATTTTTCTGTTTTAGTGAATAATTGGTAACACTAGATTACATGATTTGCAAAGCCCCCAAGTTGCTGTATTTTCATAGGGAAAGGTCCCTTTCATTCAGGCTTAATAAGCTTGGCCTATATCAGCTTTTCTCACATCAACCCAAGTGTCACATTTGGGCTGGGCGAAGCTTGTTAGCAGTAATTACCAGCAGTAGGTTCTATTATTTGCCAAAGTAATTTTCACTGCTAAGTACCACCAAAACTGCCTCAAGCCTTTAATTTTTTTTTCCCCTTCCTCTTGCCTTCCTTGGCGTTCTTTTAAGTGAATGCATTTTCCCATGATACTGCTCTCTGTAGTGTGGGACAAGGCACAGGCGAGGTGCCGGGTATCAATGTGCTCCTGAGACGCGGGGTCAGGCCTAGGGAAAGCCTTTCACAAACAGAGCCTGAACTCTATTACAGATGCAAATCCACTCTGTGAGTGAGGATTGTTTCAGCCACATAATGGGGCCGGCAGAATACCAGAGCAGCTCCTTTCAGCGTGGGCCCTTTGTCTGAGTCTTAGCAAATTTCAGCAGCCTGTTTAAAGTCCTGCTATTGTCCCCATGCCTTCATTGATTTCTCTGCCTGCCACCATCTCACAATGGGCTGATATGAACATCTTTGTTACTGCTTTTGTACTGTATATCAGAGTAATGTTTCAGCAGATTGAGGCCTAGGAGGAAGAATTAAACCCCGTACTACACAGAGCATGGTGAATTGCAGGATTTACATATCATTTTGAGACTTTGGGGATGGGGCTCACTCCTGAATGCTGTTGGTGTCTCAAAGGATGTTGTCCAAAGACAGACTGACAGAAAAGGAAGTGATTTAGATAGTCCCTGACAGCTTAATACACAAAATACAAAGTGTGGAGATTCACAGGAATCCAACTCTTTTCACACACAGAGCATATTTGACTCTGAATCTCAGGATGGATCCTGTGGTTATCTAACTATATAATTTCCGAAGTTAAGGGGACGAACACGACATGGATGGGTCTCTTGGATTCCATTTTTATCCCCTGTGGCAGATACAAAATCTTCCATTGTTTGGGAATTTCTTGCTGGAAGAATGGTATATATTGTGATAATCACTTTCTAAAATACATCATCTTCCAATAAAAACAAGTGATCCTAATTCAGTATTATTGTATGGATTTTACCCGGATATATCTAGTTGACCTGAAAACGCAGAGTCATTTTTCTGTCGGTATTGGAAAATAATCATAAAGATAATCAAAGAACATTTCATAGTATGTTTTTAATGTTCTTTTAAGGGAAACAAATCAATGTGTTGAATCTCCCGACTTCCAAGCTAAGGGTACTTTCTTCCATTATGGATTTCAAGTTGCCAGTCAGGTTACTGTACATTGAGCTAGGAAGGACACGAGCCAAAGTTATTATTATTAACTGTAATAATAATAATTATTACATATTGCATAGTAACATTGTGTGTGTTCACGCTCTTGTGATGATATATATCACAAGTGCATGAAATTGGTTGAAGGATGCTATACAGATGCTATAAAACAGAGCTCATCTCAAGGAGAGCATGAACTTGCTTGAAGGATGCTATACAGATGCATGAACAGCATACAATGATGCAGACCACAATGTAATTACAGTGGTCTATCATCTAAAAACAACCATTCATATGGTTGACATAGATTAGGTTTTCACTATGTTGGCTTTCCTGTATTTTAGCAGGGTCTCTGACTTTTTATGGCATGTGATTGGCATCAAAATGAAGGTGTAGAAGCAAATGAATAGACCGATTCCAGAAGTCTCTAAAGGATGGGCAGTTGAAACACAAGGTTTTTATTTTTTAATTAACACTATTTCTTTCTTAAAAGGAAAGTCATTTATTATGTTTAAGGAGTATTAGTGCATCCTTTGACATGCACATTAAGACAAGTCTCCACTTGGATGTCTATTTGTAAAGCATTATCCAGTTACTTTTTAATATGCTGTCACATCACTTACATTCTAAACATTTCTGAATTGAATTGCTTATGACTGAATACACAGGACAGTTTCACACTTCCTTCCAACTGCATCTGCTGTCCTTTCTGCTGAGAATTCTTTCCTATTACATGTGCAAATTCATAAATGAGTGGTCACATTTTGTTTTGATCAAAAGCGTACTTTGCCATGTATTGTTTATTATTTGAACACACATTTTACTGATCTTAGAAGAGTCCCCAAGAGACAACTCCAAAGTAATATTGAGTTTCCTATTGTCAAAAAAAAAAAAATTGTCAAGCTATCTTAACAAAAACTGACTAAACTAGAATTAACTGACTTCATGCCTAGGCCTCTTCTTTCTGTCTGTGCCGTTGTAATCTTTATATTGAATTGTGACTTAATATCAAGTTCTTTTCATCTTTGCATTTTCAATAAGCATTCACAGCAGTTTACTGCCAACATGCTGTTGTTTAAATGAACTTGAACAAGATAAAGCTCCTTGTTTTTCTCAGCAGTGCTTCCAAATTTGTGAAATTTTCCTTTCTAAAGAGTATTTTTCTGTCTCTGGGAATTTACTATTATGAAGAAAGTATGACAAACATATATAGAAGGTGCCCACACATGCATACATTTAAAAAAATTATATGCAGAGTCATTAATTAAAATATTTTCCGGGTTGGGGATTTAGCTCAGTGGTAGAGCGCTTGCCTAGCAAGAGCAAGGCCCTGGGTTCCGTCCTCAGCTCTGGAAAAAAAAAAAGACAAAAATAAAATATTCTCATAAAAAAAATCTTAAATAATAAAAGATATAGGATGGAAAACACTAAGAATTTAAGGTAGCAAATAAATCAAATGATGGTAATATCAACACACCATGTTATGAAACTGTTTGGAAATAATAGCCTCAGCTGCTAGGAGAGAGAAGATTGGTGATACCGGGTATATCAACCATATTCTGGGCATGTACATGGGTGTAAATAAAGAGGACATTAAAACATGTCAGAACCCTTTGACCTGGAACTGCAGGTATTTTTAAGGCATCTGGTTAGTTACTTAGGTACTGAAATTCAAATTCTGGTCCCCATGATTATTCAGTGGGTATTCTTAACTCTTGTGGATCTTTCAGCTCCTAATTCTGTCAGTTAATTTCTTTATGCAAAGGCTCTTGGTGCCTCTAAAAGCAATTTTTCTAGTGTCTTCATAATACTGTTTTTAACTATGTGTCCTTTTGAATTCACTGTCAATATTTTTGTATATTTTGTACAGTTTAACAGATAAAGTAAAAATATTCAAAACATACATTTATGTTGAAGTCTAACTGTTTTGGTTTTTATCTTCTTCTGATTTATAAGAAGATTTACTAAGTGAGATAATGACATAAAATCCACATGTGTAAATTCAGAGAGACTTCATCTTTCAGCGTGTTCTGTACATGCCTAGTTATGGAAAGAACTTTGCCAGGATCTTATATCCAGGGTTCAATAATATTAGATTTGGTTCATTTCTTATCTCCTCCATCACTTTTAGAGGCTCCATTGCAAATCGATGAGTTGCATCCTCTACAGAAAACTAAAAAGACCTTAAATATTAAACACAACCCATTGTGTGGATTTAGATATAAAAGCTATCCGGCATCTAAACAAAAACTTATGAGATGATCTACATAGCTCTGGGCAAGGGGATGAGTTTCTAGATAAAACATTGAAAGAGTTTCCATGAAATTAAAAATAGACTTTAGGCTCTGTTAAAATTTAAAACTTATGTTGAGGCAAACTTTTGTTAAACGAATGAAAAGGTTAACTACCTATGAGCAAAAATAAAATCTGTGAAGGAATTTTCATGTGAAATAAACAAAGAATCCTTGAAACTCAAAAATAAGGAAGCAGATGATTAAAAAGTAAACTTTCTGAAGAATGACTCATTCCCATGGCATATAAGCATACAAATGTAAATACAATGGTTCTTATGATTCATAAAATTAAAATAACATTTTAAAATACTGGAAGGTGATAGTCTCTGTACATTTACATACATGTAAAGTCCTATTGATAATGGCTAATGAAACCACAAATCAATAGTGAGGGAGCAGTCAACAGAAATTTTTTGTCTTTGTTGGAAGACATGAAGAATTATATACTCACTTGGAAAGACACTGAACCAATTTTATACAGGCCTGACATAGTCTTTCTCTGCATGCTACAGCAAAGATAGATACTTACTAACTCATTTGAAGTTCACTTGCACTCACATGAACACAGACAAATAGAATACAAAAGTTATGTAAATATATTTATGATAGACCCAAATGGAAAGTAATCAACATGTATTTAATAAATATATGTAAAAATAATAATAAACGTAAAATAATACTTATAAAATAAATATATAAATATACATAACACTGATTAATAAATGTGGATGTAATTTTAGTTCAATAAATAATGCAAAGTATATATATATATATTAATAAGTAAATAGTTAATGTATACATAACCAGATGATGCTACAATGGAATACTGTATAGTTGTAAAACATATCTAGCCAGAGAAAAAATATAGATGAATTTTTAATGCTTCCTATAGTGTAGGCACAACTCTGAAAAGGCTGCAGTTTGCATGATTATAATTGCATGACAATCTGACAAAGACAAAACTGTAGACAGACTGAAATATCAATGGGCTTCATTGTAACATGTGGGAATTATGAAAGACTGTCCAGATATAATGATGGAAATTTGTAAGATAATGAGATAATTCTCATTGGTAATAGGAAAGATCAAAGATAAATCATTAAAATTATTTTTCCTTCTAAAACTTATTCACTTGACCTGGAAAATTTAAGCTTATGGAAGAAGACATAGAGAAATACATATGCTTGACGATTTCATGTATATATAATGAATATCTTGTGATCACATTTACCTCCCACGACCCACTTATCTTTTGCCCTCTCCTGCTAATTCCTTTTTTCCTTATTTGTTCAATGCTAGTCCCTGTTAATTTGTTTTATGTGTGCATCCAGAACTTGTGTGAACAGATACATCTGTGTGTGCTCAGGATCAGGACAGCCATGCTGTATCCGGAAGGCAGCATTCCATAGTTGTATTCACACTTCTCTGGCTCTTGTGTTCATTCTGCCCTATCTGTAATGTCATTTGGTCTTAGAGTAGGCAGAAGCAAGCACGTAGCAGTAAGTTATGGCCTTTTGTGACTCTGCATTTGAGAGTCTACTATGTAGCTCAGACTGGTATCAAGTTCATAGTCCTCCACCTTTGTCTTCCAAACTGAGATTAAGTTGTAGATCAACATGCCTCAAATGGAGGTAGCAAAAATATTAATACATTGTATCATAAAAATATTAATGTTTTGAAAAATCATATTAAATAGAATTACATATTATTATGAATATGCTTATTATCAATGGATTTAAAATTATGTATGTTTTTTGCTATGCAAATAACTTCATAAATATATGTTTGTGTCTCTGCCTTGAGTAATACTTTATGTTGATAACAACAGCTCATGATTATGAGATGCATACACAGGCTACATTAAATTGTGTTCTTATTATACAGATTAACTGCTTTAGAACATAAAACAAAAAATTCTAGGTATTTGAAACAGAATGCAATTTGCAAGCATATTCTTCTCTTGTCATGAAGTGAAGAAAAGAAAGCTTCCCATTACCTTGGGCTTCATATCATATTAAACAATGTGAACAACCTGCAAAACTTAGATCTGCAGATACTGCAAACGTTTGTTTTGCTTGATGTCTTAATGCAAATCTCTCCACTCTTTGTCTTGAGTTCCTTCCCCTCACAGTTCGCATTCCCCAAAGCTGCCTATTTAGCAGTGTTTTATGTGACTGTCTTGGCATCTACTCAGAAGAGGAAGGCATAAAATTCATATAATTCTCTAACCATGTTCTCATTTCACTGACAGATCTCCCCTAAAGGACCAATTTCTGAGAATCTAGACACATGATTCCTTGAAGAGTAACCCAGAGGAGAACTCCTAATCACCTTAGTATTCACATAAAAATACAATGTGGTTTTAAACTTTAAAAATGACATCAACTTTAGGATTCTTTATACTACAATATATGTGTAGTGCATATCGTATATATTTAGGCTGGAGAGACATTTCTGTTTGATGCTTGCCATGAAAACTAGAGGACTCGAGTCTGATCTCAGCACCTATGTGAAATGTGAGCATAGTGGTACAAGCTTATAATCCCTGTGGTGAGGAGTCAGGGACTTGCAAAAATTCCTAGGAATTGCTGGCCAGTCAGCAGAGCCTATCACTGACCTCCAGATTCAGTGAGATACCCTGTGTCAGAAAATGTGATAGACTGTGGCAAAAAAAAAAAAAAAAAAAAAAAAAAAGCCACAACTCTGGTCTCACACCTCTGGCCTCAGCATCCACATTCACATCAGTGCATAATAAGTGTATACACACATAATCTAGACTTTCTTAGTGGAGTCTTTTAGGATAAGAGAACTTTAAAAAAATGTAAATTCTGCCTCAGATAAACTTTTAAGTTTATCAGATAGAACTTTTAAGTTCCTTCTGCTTTAAAACAAAATAGACCATGTTACACATAGGTTTATATCAGATAACTTCATAAATTTCAACACCTCAGGATTGTGACTCCATCATATACAGAGTGGCTTTTTCATGGCAGGAAGAGAGATGAGCATTGATGTTCACACAATACTTAAAATTACTAAACTAAAATGGTTATCTAGATCTTTCTTTCAAGTAAATTGTTGATAAATGAATTTTGCACTGTTTTACAGTTTGAAAGTGAATGCACTTAATGGTGGGTTAAACTTAAGTGAGTGCTTTGGGATTTTATAGGTGAAAACTCAACAGAATGGACAGTAATTGTCCCTCAGCAAATAAGTGTCCCTGTTTTGGGTAGTTCCTATATGGCTTCTGACCTATTAAACTTAACTGAAAGTACATAAACTCTGAACAGAATTCTATGTCTTGATATTATTTAACTGAGCAGTTATCATTTCTGTAAAAATTTTCCCCACATTTTTCTCACAACTTTCCCAGGAAGCAAATAACATGGGGTGGTAAAACTAATGCAATCTAGCACATTGATACAAATTTATATTCTCATAATATAGTTAATTTTCCTAAAGACACATAGAACAATCTGACATAATTTTACTTCTGAGAATGTCAGCCTTCATGTGTATCCACCATTCATAGATTCAGATTTGTCAAGCATCTTCTTCACTCTTGAGGCAGAAGACTCAACAGAAAACTTTGAAGCAAGAGGACTGGCCTTGCTTTAGATATGAACACATTTTCTTTGTGTTTTACTTTTCTTTGAATGAAAGTATTCCCTGTCATGCTTACTACAATGCATGATTTAGTTATAATTTCTAAATATCTTTTCTCTCTTTAGATAACCACTATTAAACATAGGCACTCTTACAGTGATCTGTACAACTGTAATCATATTGCAATTATACAAATGATCAGATAAGAGTGAATAAACTGTTTTAAATGCAAGACATTTAAGTCCACTTGAATCCATTGTGAATATTATTAATGCACTACTCTAGCCTTCCACAATGAGGGTCACATTCAATTAAAGGCATGAATATATTTATTCATCAGTTCGCCCAAAGCTGCTAGAGAGGTTAAGCAGTAAATGACAATTCCTTTCTTGCAATATGTAAGTTAGCTCACAAAAAAGATCTACTCAGTGCTCCATGATGAATTCTTTTGTCATCTCACAGCTATATCATCATCTATTTGTGAAATTGATGTATGTACATTACACTACGATTGAAGACTCATTCTTTGTCATGACAGCTATCGTTCAGGTTGGCCTTATTCAATTCATAGCTATAGAATTTTCACTGTGAAATTCCAAACTAAAGAAAATCTATGCCCTGATAAATAATGTATAGTGAAATAGTTCCTATGCATTATCTCTAAGACTTGGACAAAATATGAATAGCACTATGGTCCCTAAAATTGAAATTTTATGAAAATAGTCTTTTTACTGTGTAACATGCAATGAACTTGAAGTTCTGGCAAGAAAATTTCTCTTTTTGTGTGTTACAATACATAATGACTGTATATATACCACCTATATTTATACAAATTGCATCCCCCAAATTTCATCCCTCATTCATTTATTAACTGATTTTAATTTACCTGTGATAAAGGTAAATGTATTTAATCTGTATACTACTAAGGTAAAAATTATTATTAGTTAGATTATGTCCCATAAAGGTCATTGTCTAAGTCTTTATCTTAACTGTACCAAATTAATTATTGTCCCTTTCAATCCCACTTCTAATTTCTCATTTAATCATTGCCATAAAATAAAGGCATTCTCCTTTCGTTCCAACTGCTAGATAAGGACATTAAAATGAGAAACAATTTTGTCATTGGATTTTGTCCTCTTTGTTTTATTATTTTTTGTGATTGGATTTATATGAGAAGTTTTTCATTTTCTTCATCTTTTTAATTTAAAAAAATGTGCAAGAAGAATCATTTAAATACATCTAAGAACATACAAAACTTACTTGTATTTTTGATCTTGCAAAGACATAAATAATTAAGGAATGCTTAGTAAAGTCAGACATAACATTTTAATAGCAGTATTTTAAACTTCAGACATGTTTCATTGATTATTATTTATGGATATGTTATAATTTTAAGTTAAATATAAGGCATAATGGCAAGTACTTTGTTCACCAGATTTGAAAGTAGAATATATACTGGACTATCCAGTAGTGAGAAAATAATATTTAAAAACTTATTTCATATTTTATGAATACATTAGACACAAAAGGGCCTTAGAAATATTTAATGGTTTACACAAATATAATTACAACTGATTATTCCTTTTAGAAAATATGACAAATTTTCCTTATTAATAGAAATCCATCTCTTAGAGAGGAAGTCATTTTGATTCCAGCTATAAAACTGAGAACCTATAGAAGAAGTTTTATAAATAGAATAGAAGACTACCATTTTGTGGGTAAGTAGTGGATCTCAGAGCATGTTTCACCACACTTTTCTACTATTACATAGACTGAAAAACCAAGATCCTATGTACAGCATAGCACCTATGTTCTTAGGTAATAGTAAATAATCAAGACAAGGCTACATTTGTGTCATGTAACTATCTTGTGATCACCGCCAATATTTCTTAACCATTATAATAATGCCTTGGCCAAAATAAGTTTATATAAAGCTAAGGTGTAGTGCTTAGTTCCTAATTTTACAAATTTATAGATAGTGTGTGCTATAAAATCTATGAGGCTCAATAGAAGGTCAACATGCAAATGCCCTGATTTTAAAAGTTAGAAATTAGTTTCTTCCTTTTGTTATTTCTTTTTCAATTGTTTATTCTCTTAAACTGGGCCAAGGAGATGACTCAGACAACAAAGACACTTGTTGCCAAGCTTGACTATTTGAGTTTAGTCCCAAGACCCACACTGTGCAAGGAGACAACCAGCTTTAGGAGTTAGTTCTTTGACCTTCATGTGTGCCATACCACAAGATACCCTAGACTCCCATATACAAAGAAAATGCAATTTAAAATAATGTAGGCATTTTGATACAGTTTTTTGATACATTTTAGTGATTCTTATCTCCAGTATCCCCTCTCCTCTCTCCTCATCTTTCCTTTGAAATCATTCTGTACACTATGCCCTTCTATTATATTCATATCTCCTTTTTGTGTGTGACTCATGGAGTTTAGATTTTCTTGTCTCTGTATGAATAGGAAGTTATTCACTGGAGCAGTGGCAACTTACATGTTTACAGCTCTGGAGAAAATTGCACTGTCTCCCCCAGCTGCCATTAAAAGTACAGAGAGAGTAGGGTTCTCATGAACTCTCCCTATCAATGATGAAATACTGTTGGGCATAGTATTATGCATGTCTTGTGCTGATGGTCACAGTTGTATAATTTTGTGAGTGCACTAGATAAACCATGTCTAGAAAACATCTTTTTGCACAGTCACCCTGTCATGACATCTTTATTTGCAACTTGCCATTAGCTTCGTCTAGGCCTAGGAAATCATAATCCTTATGTTTAATTTTTTATTCTGCTAAGTTTCTCTGTAGAAGATATTCAAAATAAAACATGGATCAATTTGATTTTAATGACAATTCTGAATTTTACAACTTTTTTAAAGTCTGAGTTAATGAACATATCTATCTCTAAGGGTTTTGGTATATTTCCTTTTATTGACACATTGCTTCCGTGGTGGCTAATGCTGTATTCCCTAGTTAAGATAATGCATCCTTCACCATTCTCAGACAGCTCTTTCTGCCTTTTGCTAAAGTATCAATATGTGGTCTCTCAGCTACTATCTTAGGACCATGCCTGTGCCATACAAATTGGTAATGGACTCTCTCAACTTCTAGAATATAATCCCTAATAAACTGGGTTATTTGATCAGTTACCTGATCATGATATCTTATCACAGCAATAGTAAAATAAGACAAAAGAGATACATGCAAGTTTATAAGGTTTCTCTAATGAAAAATAGATTGTTTGAGAAGGCATCACAATTCACATGAAAGGTATAAAGCTGTATAAGCTTGCCTAGCCAATCATTTTAATGGAGAAATTTACAAGGTTGGTCATTTGAAACTCAAGATCAAGAGTGATATCAAGATTCATAACTGAAGAATGAATAAAAATAACAATATAGAAAAGAAAAAGAAAGAAGAAAAACAAGGAAAGAAAAGCAAATATTTATCTATTTTTGATGGAGCAGTTTGTTCTGAAATAAAATGTATATTTTCCTCAAAATATTTTATCTTTCTTCGAGGTTAGCATTTGGCACTCAAGGTCTTCTGTTGTTGGTTTTCCATCTGTTATGTACGGCTGACTGAGCTCAGTCTGCACTATTACATCCAGAATGACTTATTTCTGCATATTTTATAGGGGATAGAGGAAACCCTGAGTGAGCGAAGTACAATGTACATGTGTATTTTGACATGAACACAACCTGTCATGGACTCTAAGACCAATTGGCCCATGATAGGTTGGCAAAATGAGTATCCATATGGGCCAATCTCAAGATGGGTGGCAGCATATCTGAGTATGTATGTTTAGGAATGAATGATCAATATGTACAAAGACTAGCAACTGCAGCTTCCTCTGCCTGGATGTTGATAGCATATTACACCTCACCCACAGAGATTGCCTACCAGGATTAGCTGATCCCTTCCCTGAGATGGTAGGTAGTGACTGGAGTAATTAGAAAAATCCTACCTTGGTTGTATGGGTATCTGTGTATATATCTATTCTTCATCCTCTTACCAGCATTAGTGAAGTTTTAACATTCAAGCAATTATTTCATGCCTGCTTTAAAATAATAAAGAAAATTAATCATTCTAAACCTAATTACAATATATGTGTCTATGCCTGTTTCTTTTTAATTGGATATTTTATTTATTTACATTAGCGATGACATCCCCTTTACCCATTTCCCCCTCCCTAAAATCCCCTATTTCATCCTCCATCCTCCTTTTTGCTTTTATACCATTTTAATTAAATTTAAGTATTCAGGTCAGTTCTAGGTTAAGGGACTACAAACTACTACTATTTGCATACAATAGATGCAAATAGTCAAGGAGCAAGCAAAACAATAAACACAAAAAGTAAAAGAACAAGCATGGCAATAAACAAAATTCCATGAACACTCCCATGATCACTGTTTTTAAGGGCTTATCAGGATGACCAAAATATCTGAGCCAACTTCCCTGTCCTAGCTCAAAGTCATTTTCATGTCTAAAGCCTACTTCCTTGTTTTAGTCTAAGATTTAGATTCCTGCCGGAAATAACTTCTTTGTTCTACCCCAAGATTTAGATACCTGCCTGAAATTACTTTTTTGTTCTGGCCTAAGATTTAGATTCCTGCCTGAAATTACTTCTTTGTTCTAGCCTAATGTCAGATTCTTTCCTGAAGCCTAATTTCTTGCCTTTGGCCAATGTCATATTTCTGCCAAGCAGCCCATTTCCATGACCTTATCTCATGTCTAATTCTTGCCAAGCAGCCCCAAAGGCGCTCAGCACCTCCCTCTTTTTTATATCATTAACAAGACTGAGTCTTTCTTAGGTCATTCTGACAAGAATGCCTTCCTTACCTGTCATGGAATATACATTATGAAAGCAATGTACTCTTTCTTAGGTTGGTAAGGCTCTGTGCAGAATCTTGCCCATCCTTGGCTTGCCAGCCTGTTAATTTAATAACTCTGTCTGGAGGTCCATTTTCAGATTCAAGCTATGTACTTTGGCTGCCAATATGTTGATGTTGTTAAAGACAAACTTTAACATGATGGACAGAAATAAAAGTATTCCCAGAACAAAAAGGGCTAGCATGATCAAGCTATATATACCACTCTTGAAGCTTGACCAAAATAGAAATACTGACCTCAGGCCACGAGTAATTTTATCAGCAGTATCAACCACATTGATACTCAGCAGAGAAACATTCTTGAAATTCATAAGCTCACTATGTAAAGTTTAAAACATCTAGGAAAGTGTCAGAATTATGCCAAATTCATTTGGAATAACAAAAAACCCAAGATAGCGAAAACTATTCTCAACAATAAATGAACTTCTGGGAAAATCACCATTCCGGACCTCAAGCTGTACTACAGAGCAGTAGTGATAAAAACTACATAATATTGGTACAGAGATAGGCAAGAAGATCAATGGAATAGGATTGAAGACCCAGAAATAAACCCACATACTAATAATCACTTGATCTTTGACAAAGAAGCTAAAACCATTCAGTGGAAAGAAGACAGCATTTTCAACAAATGGTGCTGATTCAACTGAAAGTCAGCATATAGAAAAATGCAATTTGATCCAATTTTATCTCCTTGTACAAAACTCAAGTCCAAGTGGATCAAGGACCTCCATATAAAACTGGACACAATGAAACTAATAGAAGAGGAGTGAGGAACAGCCTTGAACACATGGGCACAGGGAAAAAGTCCTTGAACAGGACACCAATGGCTTATGCTCTAAGGTCAAGAATTGACAAATGGGACCTCATAAAATTGCAAAGCTTCTGTAAGGCAAAGAACACTGTCAATAGAACAAAATGGCAACCAACAGATTGGGAAAAGATCTTTACCAATCCTACATCTGATAAAAACTTAATATCTAAAATATATGAAGAACTCAAGAAATTAGACTCCAGACAATCAAATAGCCCTATTAAAACATAGGATACAGAGCCATGCTTGTTTTATAAAATAAATTTTAAATTCTCACTTGTATCCTCTTGTATCTGTTTTTCTAATACAGGCATCAGGCTATACAATAATATTCGGAAACAACTGCTTCTATTACTAGCAACAGTTAAGTTAGAATGGATGAGAGACTTGACTAACAAGAGGAACAGTGCTTTATATGAAACATCAGTGATATAACTTTCCCCATTTGCTCTGCAATTTTCTTTTAAATTCTTTTATATGTTATTCTACAGTGATGTTCTTAATGCTACAAATACCAAGTGACACAAAAATGGAATATATAATTTTATTATAAAAAATAAAACTTTGAAATATTTAAATGGACCTTCTAAAAAGGTTCTAAACATAGTAAGCTTATATACCATGGTGGTTGATTATTGGTTTTGCCTTATGGATGATGAGTTTGCTTTGAGGGAAGATGTAATCCTCTTAATGTGCTTGCTACATGGAATTCTAAATGCATTCAAATGAAATGATCTTAGGCTGGATAGCAACTGAGAACCTGAGTAGAATTTGTTCTACTCTCTTTCCTCTAAATAACAAGACTGAGAGTTGAAGTTGTACAAGCCCTCAGCAGCAATAGAAAAGAAAAATAAAAGAGGCAGTTAGATACCTCTGAGTAATTAGTGCCCTGTAAATGTTTCCCTTTACATAAAAAATGTTAGCTTGATTTTTATTTTTTTCTTAAATAGAAAATATGACTAGCTATGAAAAATCACAGCAAATCATTGAATTTCTTCAGCAGCATCTATGTAAATCTTATAATGATTAAAGAACAAACACTTACAGTGTTTGTTTGCCTCGTGACATTAGTTGGTGTGCAACAATCCTGTATGGGTCACTACGTGTTCAGCAGAGAAAGAAAACACGATTGGAATAGATATAGAGACCTTATTGCAGATTGCATTAGATATTTGCAAACCTATTAAATTTGCAAGCGACTACATACATTTTCATATTTAGAATGGTTTGAATTATGATTTTCTTGACTTTAGAGTAGTACAAAACTGTTAAACATTCAGTAGAAACTGGGTTTGGATTTTGGCCTTTTCCAGACTGGCAGTATATATAAAAAGAGAATATTGGGTCAAAGAATCTTCAATCCTAGACAGCTCTCTCACTCACTAAAAGAGAAGCAGCCAATCCTAATCAGCTGTCTTGTTAAGCAAAAACATTCACTAGGTTTCTGTATTAGGTTTTTTTGTTTTTTTGTTTGTTTGTTTGTTTGTTTTTTGTTTTTTTTTGTTTTTTTTTGTTTTTTTTTTTTGCTTATGCTGTTATAGTTTACATTTGTGTTTTGATTTATCAGGACATTACCCATTGGAAATCAAAGGGCATCTGTATACAAATAAAAATGTATCTTTTGTGGGAATTTTAATGGTAGGAAAAAACTGCCTTTAGAAAAAAAAAACTCTGTGGAGTGATACTTGTATTTAGTATTGATAATGTGGGCATTTAAAGATACAGAGACTATTGAATGTTCTTGAAGGGAATGGAACTGAGGAAAAGGATGGGGCAGAAAATAAACTACAACAGTACTAGACTTGTGCTTCTTGAGTTTAGAATGAGAACATCTAACTTGGAAACTTGGAATTAGTGTGGACTTCAAAGACAAAAGAAGTCAATTAAAACATGGTCTGAAGAGGAGCTTGAACGCACATACTGGCAATTCTACAAGCTGTGTACAAAGAAACAGCATGGCAGGACATATCCACTAAGAAAATTAATTGATGAAGGAAGTGCAAAAAAGAAGCCTGTCTGCCTATAAACTGACCATGCTGCAGCAGAAGACCACACATCTAGGAATATTTGAATAGCACAAATTGGCTTGGATGGAACACAAAATTACATGGGAAAGAAAGAGGGGGTGGATCTGGGAAGACTTGGAGGAGGAAGGGCGAACATGTCTAAAACATTTTTTGTGTGAAATCCTCAAAAATGGTAATAAAAAAATAATAAAATTGATAATGAAATGTATAAACACAATGTTTGTTATGTTTGGAAAAAACTGGAATAATGTATTAAACATAAATCATGAAGTTATGCAGAACAAAGAAAACTGCAGTTTTCTTTTGGAGCAATAAAATTCTTGCAAAAAATACAACTAAAATAAAACAGTGCTGTACTAGATAGGACAAAGCTTAGTCAAAACTGATATCAGGGAAGAAAAAAAGTATTATCTCAAGGTTTCACATTTTATAAATAGGAGAATACTACTCTCTTTAGTAGTGTGTAAACAAATAAGGACATTTTCGAAGAGACAGGATGGGATGTTTTAAATGAATTTCTCTTTATATTTGGTATGCCATACAGCAGACACCATAGATGAATGGAGGAATGAGCAATATTTTATTAATCTTGCTTTCTTAAAATAAATGAAAGTGTGATGTGAGCAATTTCCTCCACAATGAAACATTTTTGCATCTGAAAGTGAAAGGCTCATGGGACAGTGAGTGAATTGTTAACAGCTACAGTCATATTTGTTGTTGGGTGGTACAGTGTGAATGAACAGAACCCATTTAATGTGTGCATATTGTCACATGAGACTTAGATTGGTTTGCATGATAGGGACTGGGTAGCTCAATCATGTCTGTCTCCTATGCTGTAGCAGAGAATTTGGTAGTTGCTCAGTTAAGGAAGCCAGGTGCATCATCACTCTTGATCCAGAATTGATAGTCTGGAGGATCTACAGAGAGCAGCTGGAAATGGGTCCATTGGAAAGCCAAAGACACTGCTCTGTTTTGTCAGTTCTACTTACACTGACTGGGAGAGAAATTAATGTGTCAAGGTTCACATTGTGCCTTTTTATACAAGTTGGAAGCTGCTCTTCTCTTGTCACAGTTAGTATTCTCTAGAAATGAGCTTATGGAAATGAGCTTATAAATGTGCCCAGAGTAGTATCTCCTGGATGATCTTCAATACTGTAAAGTAGATCATCAAGATTGATCATTTCACTAGTCAAATAGAAATCTACTAATATTTCACTGTCAAAGTCGGGGTGGGGCAAGATAAGAAATTATGTATTCAATGTTTCAATTTAGAATTTCCATTTAAATTAGTCTCATATTATTTATTGAATATCCACCATGTGGTAAAGCATGTGTTCATTGTCTCATGTGCTACTATATAAATATGTTAATAAGTAATAAAGGCTTGATCCCAGACCATTGAGGACTCACATGAGAGACTATAACTCAAGAGTGCTTCATCAATCAATCTCTGGGTCCAGCAGGCTGAGACCTTCCCACCACTCTACCATATCTTTTTCACAAGTACAGGTCGGGATGATCACTTATTGACTGTAGAGTTTCTATAGCACTGACTTTACACATACCTAATGTCTGTTTCTCTGAGCAGGAGAAATAGTATACACTGCCTGAATTTACTCTACCACCATCTGGCTCTCACTTTGTGCTCATACTGTATACAGTGAAAAATTAAAACTATCACTACTATTAGGACCATACAGTTTCAAATCTTTCCTCTTGTGATACAAAACTGTAAAAGATCATTCACATCTCAGTGTAAAAACTGGTGTCCACTAACTCCAGCTCAAACAGCCTCTGTTCTACCTTCTCTGACTTTGTTGTGCAGACAGTACATATTTGCTGAACCCACAAAAGCCTGGGCTTACTCTCCTGCTTGCCCTAAGATTTCCAACAAGACTTTGACAGTTCCTGACTCACTTGAGGCAGGTCTTGTTGGGGTCCACACTAGCCCTAAGTTGGGGCAGCCATAAAAATGTCGCGGCCCAAGCAAAATGTTGAGGCCCGAGCCGACCCACGTTTGGGCGGCCACTGTATCCCGGCCCAAGCTGCCGCTCAGGTCCGCGGGTCAGGGTTCAGCAAGAGCGAGAGTGAGGACAGACTCGAAGAATGCAGACCAGACAGAGTGTAATTCAGTCCCGTTTATTCTTCAGTCTAAGTCCTAAGTCTTGAGTTCCTAGTGCCTAGTCCCTAGCTCCTAGTCCCTCCAAGTTCCAAGTTACTTCTTCCAAGTTCTCTTCCAAGTGCCTGCTACCTGTCTTCTCTCTGCTGTGTCTGGTTCTCTGTTCTGTTCTGTTCTGTCTCTGCCTTTTATATGTCTCACTTCTAAGCCATGCCTTTTGGTCACACCTTTAATCATGCCCTTAGGTCTTGTCTCTAAATCTTATCTCTAAATTACACTCTTAAATCACACACCTTTAATCTCACACACCTTTAATCTCACGCACCTTTAATCTCAAAGTATCTAAACCAAGATTATCAGAGTGTGCTCAGCCTTTGTAGGCTATTGTAATCCAAGTCACATGTCAGGGTATATGGCTCAAGATGGCTGCAAAGCTGATAGCCGCTTTCTGCTAAAAGTCGGCCCCCAACAGGTCTTCCCTTTTAGTCTCTTCACTTTCATATTTATACCTACTCTGACTCGTTTCTTCTTCATTAACATTCAGCTTCTTGTTTTATGCTTTCAGGTTTCTTATGAAACATTCATGCATTCATTAACGTTATAACTTCAGAGAATATTTTTATTTCAGTTAAAACTCTGTATTTACTAGTATCTGGTTGGTTTTGTAAAGTTGGCACAAGGTAGAGTCAATGAAGGAAAGAGAGTTTTAATTAGGAAAAGGACTCCTTAAGATTGACCTATAAGACACGTATAGCCATCCATGCATGCACACTCTCATTGCACATGAGTGCACATGCATACGCACACACACTCATGCATGTGGGCACACACACACATTTGCACACAAAGAAATTCCATAAACACATGAAACAAATTAAACTGTAATATATAAACAGAAGATCTGTAAGGGGAGATAAAAGCTAAAACAGACAAAGCATTATGTGTCAAAAATCCTCTAAAAATATTATTGAATTAATTTTGTTGTCCATGTTGTTGGCTATGGTCTCTTTCTCGGTCTCTCTCTCTCTCTCTCTCTCTCTCTCTCTCTCTCTCTCTCTCTCTCTCTCTCTGTTCTCTCTCTCTCTCTCTCTCTCTTCTCTCAATCTCTCTCTCTCTGTTTCTCTCTATCTCTCCCTCTCTGTCTCTTTTTCCTGTTTGCTTGATTGGTGTGTTCTATTGTCTTTTTTATTTTATCATATTTTAGTTGATTATTTTTAGATGCCTGCCTGTTTTCTAATGAGAGAAAGAAAGTGTGGATTTGGGCTGGTAGGGAGAATCTAGGAGGAGCTTGGGCAGGGAAAGCATAATCAAAATGTGTTGAATGAAAAAAATTTATTTTCAACTGAAAAATTGGTCATAAAAAGAATCAGATGTCAAGTATATTATTGATCAATGTTGATAGAGTAGGCCTGAGCCACTCAGGTTATGGTGTATTTTCTGAGCAGATAGACTTAAGTTGTAAAAGAAGGAAGCTGAGCAAGCCAGTAAGGAACAAACCAGAGCCTGACAAATACAGAGGTGGATGCTCATAGCCAACCATTGGATTGAGCACAGGGTCCCCAGAGGGATCCCCAGTGAAGAAATTAGAGAAAGAATTGAAGGAGCTGAAGGGGTTTGCAACCCCATAGGAAGAACAATAATATAAACCAGCCAGACCCCCCACCCCCCACCCCCAGAGCTCCCAGGGCTAAATCACCAATCAAAGAGTAAACATGGTTCCAGACTCATATGTAGCAGAGGACAGCCTTGTTGGCATCAATGGGAGGAGAGGCCCTTGGTCCTATAAAGGCTTAATGCCCCAGTGTAGAGGAATGCAAGGGCAGGGAGGCAGGAATGGGTGGGGGCAAAACCCTCATAGAAGCAGGGGAGGGGAAATGGGCTATGGGAGGGTTTTGGGAGGGCTGTGACTGAGAAAAGGGATAACATTTGAAATGTAAATAAAGAAAATATCCATTTAAAAAAAAAGAAATGAAAAGAAAAGTAAAAAGGGAAACAAACCAGTAAGCAGCTTTCCTTCATGATTTCTGTTTCAGTTTCTGCATCCAGGTTCCTGCCTTGAGTTCCTGCTAACACCAATCTCGGTGATAGAGAATGACCTATACCCAGTACCTATACCCTCTATCCCCACAAGTTTTTAGTTGAAATAAACACATTCATCCCCATGTTGCTTTTGTCTTGATATTTTATCATAACAATAGAAACCTAAGCCAAATAGTATGGATGAAAAGAGAATCAACAGAATTTGCTCTAGCACACATGGAGTGATATTCCTGGCTTCAACTCTGAGCAAGAAAAAAATCATTCAAACATTGAAAACATTCAGATCAACAAAACAATCAGAAAGAAAGTTACCAGATAACAGATCATAAGGATGTTTACAGGCGGAGCTCGTCATTATCTGAGAAACAGATTAGGGAATGAGACAGATTTCAGGTTCATGAGAATTACTAGGCAGATTGCCTGGCAGGAAATGGTACCTGTTTTATAATATTCTCTCTTTATGAATCAAAGCCTTAGGCACCATTGCCTAATAATCATTTGATTCTTTTTTCAAGATCATCTTCACATTAAAAATTGGTTTTGAATTATTTCTTTAATGTTAGTATAGAAAGTTTTTATGAATGATTTTAATATACTGACCCTATTTCTACATTTTTTAAATTCCCTTATTTTTTCTTCAGCATATTGAACAAAATGTGTGCAAGAAGGCTATGACAAAAAGACATGAGATAGTGCCATTTTTTTCTTTGCTAGAACAAATATAATTGATGTCCAACATTATTAAAGAAAACTAGGCACTCTAGTGTTCTTTTGTGAGCATGTCATGTCCCTCATATGTTTATGATGAGTGAGATCAATATTTTATTGCAGGAAGGACTTCTTATCAATGCCACTTAAAAATGACAATTCATGGGATGTAAAACAATGAGATATTTCCTGTCTCCTTCTTTTATTAGTAAGCTGATTCTAAAATGAGCAATTTCAGTAAGAGATAGATTTTTGCTCATAAATTTTATATTACTTTTCCCTTCTGCTGAACAGCCTCCAATATTTGCCAAGTAAATGAAAACTTAAAAATGAAGCTTGTCTTAGAGTTTAAATTAATCACTCCCCTGTGATATATCTAATTATAAGATATTTATGTACATAGCTCTGAAAACGTGAATCCACTGATCAGTGACTGATAAAAGGCACAAAAGTGCTCAAAGTTGCTGAAATGTAAAATAGCAAGAAAAAGTTCCTTGTGAGAGAGCTTGTCTCAAGAATGATTATAATACGAGTCAGTTGGTGTAGAAACAAATGGCATAGTAGACAGGCATATCTTGTCATGTACTAATGGCATTCACAGTGCCACACCTACTTGAAAGTTTGAATAGCAGCCCATGTCAGCGAAATGTATAGAAGGTGTGTCACTTTGCTCGGTATGGTTGTTCTACCTGTTTCAATATCTTCTTCAGGATGATCTGTTTCCAGGAAAATTAATAGTTATGAAGAAAATAGTGAATGCTGAGTTTATTCAGCTCTTTGAGAGGCCAAGCTGACAAGGGTAAAGTGCTGGTGTAGAACACTCACAGGTTTTCTATGTGTTATTTGTATATAATTTTTCTAAAGATTATCAAAACCTTTAAAACTGGTTAGACAAGAGTCTCCTATGCCTTTCATATGTGAGCTTGTGGTTGAAAGGGATAAACAATTTCAAAGAACAGTTAGAAAGAGCTTTTGACATTTATGTGAAGTCATGTCATTCTGAAGTCTTAGGAAACATACATACAAGTAGCATTATTCAAACTGGCTGTATTTAAGTGTGTGTGTGTGTGTGTGTGTGTGTGTACACATATGTGTGTACATATACATATGTGTGTGTTATGTGTGTGTGCATGTGCATATATATATGTATGAACAGAACACTTAATGGAAAAAGAGGCTGTACATTTGAAAGAGACAATGAGAAAGAATAAAAGGAAGTGGAGAACTATGACTACATTATAATCTAAAAGCAATACATAGTGAAAAAGAACTCTCCTACCTGCCTGGTGGGAGAAACTGCCAAGAGGTTAGCTTTAAGAAAATTTACATTTTATTTGTGTTATATGGTCCCAGCTCCTAATAGGGAAAGGGAACAAACACAAAAAATAACAATATCAAGTATGATATCAAGAAAAGAATATCAATGTATTGAGGAAACACTGTAAGGTGATACAGAAACTGTGTATTTGTATATCCAGTATATACTCAAATACCAAGACAGCCCATACTTCTTGTTGAGCTGTCAGGTATTCTTATAGCAAATTTGAAGACAAAATGGAAAGAAGCGATGGTATAAATTCATCCAGAAAGAGCCAGGGATTCTGTCAGGATCCTTTCAATGGTTCTAGAAGCAAATAGAAAAGCTATTTCAAATATTGCCATGAAAATTGGGCAGCATCACCTCTTATTTCATTCCCTATGACCAACAAATAAATATTTATAGTTCTGTACTAAGGTGAAATGGCTAATAGAAGTTTTTCATTATAAGTGACCTTAAGAATGACCAAATCTCAGTTACGATTTGGGAGAAAATGAAGGTCAGAAAGATCAATGACTTGCTCAAGTTCATCACACAGCTATTTAGAAATGAGAATAGACACAGAAAACATGTCTTAACTTACAGTCTAGTAATGCTATTTATACTGATATACTAAATTTTAATCTCCAAGCAGAAAAATGATTTTGGCCCTTTCATGGTGTATAAGACATGTTGACATAAAAACATAGCTATGTATTTACTTAAATTGGATACAATCTGAAAATATATGAAACACAAAATTTAAAAAATATATTTTTAACAGAAAATGTTCAGATTCTTGGTGGAGAGGTTTTATTTCATTTGGCTCATGATAATTAGATTATATAGGAACAAGCTATGTGAAATATTCACAAAATGTCTTTTAAATTTTTTAAAATTATTTTTAATTACATTTTACTGCGTGGGGTGGGAGTATGCCATGGTACAAGTATGAAGGTCAGAAAACTAGTCAGTGGCAGTCAGTTCTCTCCTTCTACCACGTGGGACACAGGAGTGAAATTCCCAGTGTCAGGTTTGACTGCCTTTTTCAGCTGAGCCACATCCTTCAGGACCTAATAATTCTAATTTTGATGATCTGTATACAGTCTTCTTCATATTTTAGTGTTAATTGGACCTATGCTAGTGTTTTGATTTTTCTTATCTAGATTTGAATAATGTACATCATATATTAAGAATTGCACATGACCGTGGTTACTGATAACATGCTACAAAAATATACTGCTATTTATAGAGCATCTGAACATATATATGTATTAGTCATACAGTTCTTTTCATAGGAGTGTCAACATTTGGCTTTGAAGGATGTAACTCTCGGGGTTGAGGTCACAAGCCGAGGAACATGGGAGAAATTCCTAAGCAGCTGCTTGCCATAAGCAAGCATGTGGGAAACTTAGCAGATGACTTCAATTTACTTTGTCATTACTCACCCTATTCCTGACACTGTCATGATACAGACAGACACACAGAAACACACCCTGACATACACATACACACACACACACACACACACACACACACACCAAGAAGAGCAGAAGAGCACAGTTATATTCCCACATGCCTTATATTGAAAACACAATATGTCAAAACAGATTTGCAGAAGAAGGTGTTACTTGATAGATCACATGCACTCATTCTAAGTAAAGATGTGTAAGTATTCACCTTGGTTTTCCCCAGGCAGATGAACATGCCCAGCTGCTGCTTTGCCATTTTTTTAAAGAAAAATATCTAAACTCTGAAGTATTAAAGCTGATCTTACTAATCAGCAAACATGTCGATGACTTAAGAAGGAAAAGTCAGATTTTACTACTTTTCTCATATCATTTTCATTTCATTAATAAACAATAGCCTTATATTTAGTGAGTACAGTGTGATATTTTGATAAAGAAACACGCTATACAAATAGTATAGTTGGTTGATGCGCCCAATAACTCTTAAGTTTGTTTGTATGTATGAGGATGTTAAAAAATATGTTCTTATGGAATTCTAAAGAGCTAAGTTTAGTGTTACTATGTGACTTCATCGCCTTACTTTTAATATCAAAAAAAATTAAAATAAATGTTTGCATATTTGCATAATAACCAGTACCTAAAAGTAATGTAAGTATTCAATCCCAAACCAAGAAAATGTAATGTTAAACCGTTATTTTCATTAAAAAAAGCAATGCACTGGATATTGTGGAATACTTCATAAAATATAGCAGAAAGGAATATTTGAAACATATTTTATGTACTTGAGTTTTAGATTAAATAATAGAAAATATTCTGTGGGTTCATGCTTTTTCCTTCTGAACATTAAAAAGAGATGTATAAAAAAATGAAATAGTATCCATCTCTCAGGTTAGTACTAGGGTTGTCAATAGCATTTATGCTAATATATACTGATATTTTATGAGGTTATGTAGGTTGTCTCATATAGTACACAAAAGTACTATTTTCATAGAAGCAGATGCTTTTATTTCTACCACCTATAGAGTTTGAAAGAGTAATTTTTAAAATAATTGATATATGTTTTCTACTAAAAACATCAGCTTTGTGAATACAATTAAGAATTTTGTCAAATACAGATATGTATGTAACAACTCTCACCAATAAAACATTGGTGACTTTGACTCATAGTCAGTTACACAAAAATAATATCTTTAGATCTGTGGACTTATGATGCTAGGGCATGCATTCTTATTCAGCTACTTTTAAACACAGACAAACCATCGAGATTCATCTACATCCCATGAATCTAGACATGAAGTATAATGATGAATTCATAATTATTCATCCTTAGTACACCTAAAATGTTTGCTACATATGAAGCACAGAATAAAAAGTTCATAGAGATAGAGGAATAAATACAAGGAAGGCCTAATCTACTTTCATTAATATTGGCATGTGTGTTCAGTGGTTTCATGTATGAAGAGTTCTGAAGCTGACATTTGCTTTCTGTCTTTAAGGCTATCTACCTTAATTTGAGAATGGGAGTTTCTCACCAAACTGTGAGCTCAGGGATTGGCTGGTCTTATGGACCAGTGATATCTCAAGATCTTCCCCTCACAGGATTCTATGATTTGACTATATGCAGGCTTTAATATACCTAGATTTTTACTTGGATGCTGGGGTCTGAACCCAAGCTCTCACACTTGTGGGATCCATGCCGTAGTACCAGAATCTCAACTTTAGAAACAAACAAAACTATGAATTCATAGCTGGAAAACCTTGTAACAAATTTACCATTTCATTGGACATTTCATTAATAGAATGCTCATGCATACATCTTACAGTCCAAAAGAATTAAAAATAATTGAAGTAAAAGGCCAAATCAGACATAAATGATCTCTTATAGGCATTTATAAAAAGAGTCCCTGCCAACAGATATACATTCTCATGTCTTCCTGAAGAGTTCTTAATCTCTAGAACACTATTATCCATAGTAACTTCTGAACAGAAAAAAAAAAAAAAACAACGTAGTTTGATCTGACTTTTGTCACATAAAGCTCAAAGTAAATCAACTTGTATTTAAAGTAGAAACTTAGTATGATTTAATAATGAGAGTGCAGCTCTTCCAAAGAAGTACATCTGCCAGTTGATGCTAAGAGTAATTTTCATATTTCATGTCATTAAATAGATAAAATAGAAGACAGAAACTGAGCAAAAATGACCCTCTACCAAAGTAGGTTTGTGTTGTGACAATATTCTCTTTTCTCATGTGTTCTCCAATAGTAATATAAATTGTAAAAAAACCTGTATAATTTGAACCAAAGAGTAAAATGATGTGTTTATAATGATATGCTTCTTTCCTTCTCTTGAGAACCTCTGTGCATTGAGTTCAGATGTTGTACATCTGTATTCATAGACCTAAACAATAAGATATCCCAGTGTCCTCAGTCTCAATAAAACTGTTTGATCTATTTTGTTGTCTTTTGGCTTCAACAGAAGAATTGACTCTGCTTTGTAATCGAATCCCATGTGTGGTTTTAATTAGAAGAATTTTAAAATTCAACTTCCTGATCATTAGGATCATTATCGTATGTTTATTATATCACATTATTATATAACACAGCATATTGAGACTGTAACCAGAAGTGTAGGTTAACTGAGGCTACCTGTTAAAAATTTCTATGTAATTTCCAGCCATTAATCTTAGAATATTTTAATCTTAAACACAATTATCTATTTCTGGGTTTTTAAAAGGAATTGATTACATAGAATATTTGTATAGCTCTTGGTATCTACAGTTACAATAAATACTGTCTAACCCAGTAAAGTGTAAAATTTAAAAATATACACTTGTTTTAATTATCTTTAGATAGTATAAGGCATACAACAGTTGTATCTATACAGAAATTAGAATTAAGTGTTCATATAAATAAGGTAAAATATTGACAAATAGAGTCATTATAACTTTGAAAAATATATATTCATTTATTTATTTTGAATATTAATATATTTAGGAAAGAACATGTTTTTCTTTTATACAAATATACATAAATTAGAGGAAGATTTTTACATTGTAGAAAAATGGCTTGTAATGAAAACATTGCCTTTATCTAAAATTCTCAAGCAAATGGAGTTTGTAGCTTCATTGAAATAACATGAAAATTTTTATAAACTGGATAGAAATTGACTAATAGAGTCATTGATGTTTCAGATATATATCTTGACTGTTTTACATATTTGAAAAGGAATGTTTTCTTTTTTATGTAAATATAGATAAAGTAGAGTAATACTTAATGTTGTTTAAAAAGATTACTCATGATAAAAATATTGGCCTGAGAGTTCTTCAACCAGTTTAAAACAAATAGCATTTATATCTCTACTCAAATCACATGGAAGTTATTGTTCAGTAGATAAAAATTGATTAATAGAGTCATTATATCCCTGAAATAATTGAATACTTATCTTGAATAAGTTGTATATTTTGAAAACATGTTTTCTCCTTAATAAAAATACAGTAATATTCTGGATTGTCTGGAAAGATGGCTCATAATGAAAAAATTCTCAAATATTTGAATTTTTTTGAGTTAACAATCAGGAATAAAAACGGGGCATATGGAACTGATTCTCTTTGTCCCTAGAAACTGACACAGTGGGAATAAGTATGATAAAAAGTTGATTGCACAAAGTCTGGTTTCTTTCCATCTTTCTGAGATAAGTGTCCCTGTCTTCAGGGAAGAGAGTACCTACATAATTAGCTCCAGTCCTGCTCCGACTGCTGTCCTGTTTCCAGGCAGGGGAGGATGTGAGACTAGCCATTGACTGTAGATGTTTAATAAGGCTAGCAATCAGCGTGTTGTTTCCTTCGATATTTTTCTCTGCCCTTATAGTTGCATCAGTCTTTGAATTAGGTATACACTAGCTAGAAGAATGACATAAGACCATGATGAAAAACATTGATCAGGTCTATTAGGCCTTTAGACAAATGCTTTCAAGTGAAGATATTTTATTTTCTTGTTATAGTTTAATTATAACATTTCTCCCATCTCTTTAGTCCTTCAGATATTTTTAAAATTTAGAATTGTTTAATATCAATCCAAACACTGATTAAGGTTAAGGGCCTGGCTTAATTAGTCCACCATAGCAATGGGAAGTCTGATTGATGACCTTTTTGTTCTGAATCTCATGAATTAGAATTTTTCTAGGTAAAACCAATAATACATATTTTTGTATAGCTTAACAAAATTTAATTTATGTTTCTGATTAAAAGTACTGAGAGTAATATATGAACTCCATAATCTTAACATTTTTAATGGAAGTGTGGTGTGTCTCTTGTGGTGTTAAAAACAGTGGAGTCCAGTAGTTTTCAAATGTGGTTACAAAGCAGAGTAGCCACAATAGATTTTAAAAGATTATGATATAAGCGTAGCACTGGGAGTTTGAAGCCAACTTTTTCTACAAAGCAAGTTCCAGGACATTTGGGGTACATAGAAAGACTTTGTCTCAAAAAATTAAGAAACAAATAAGATGATTTGAAGATCAAAAACTCAGGTGAGAGCACATGTGGCGAGGATGTGGAGAAAAAAAGAACACTCCTCCATTGCCGGTGGGATTGCAAACTGCTACAACCACTCTGGAAATCAATCTGGAGGTTTCTCAGAAAATTGGAAATAGATCTACCTGAAGACCCAGCTATACCACTCCTGGGCATATACCCCAAAACTGCCCCACAATGTCACATGAGCACATGTTCCGCTATGTTCATAGCAGCCATATTTGTGACACTCAGAATGTGGAAACAACCCCCGTTGTTCCCATGACAGAAGAGTGGATACAGAAAATGTTATTAATTTACACAATGGAACACTACTCAGCTATTAAGAATGAGGATATCATGAGCTTTGCAGGCAAATGGTTAGAACTAAAAATATTATCTTGACTGAGATAACTCAGACCCAAAAGGACATGCATGGTATGTACTCACTAATAGGTGGATATTACCCAAGAAAGTACAGAATACCCAGGATACAATCCACAGAACTCAAGAAGGTTAACAAGCTGAAGGGTGCAAGTGAGGATGCCTCAATTCCACTTGGGAGGGAGAAGAAACCAATCATGGAGTGGGGGAGAGAGAGGAAAGAGGGAGGGAGGGACCTTGGTGGGAGTGGGGACAGGGAGGAGAAAAGGGGAACATGATCAAGTATTAGGGGAAAGGCCTGAAGTTCTGAAAGCAAGCAGAAAGAATTGAAACAGGCAACTTCAGGAGGTAGGAAGTGGGGGGTAGGGATGTACCAAACACCAGGGAGATGAGTGACTCTCAGAACTGAAAGGGAGGGATCTTAGATGAAATGCCCTGCAGTGGCGAGAGGGAACATAGAGTCCACTTCCAGAAGAAAGACAAGGCATCAAGTGGAGGGATGGGGCTGCCATCCCACAGTCAAAATCTCTGATCTACAATTGTTCCTGTCTAAGATAATTGCAGAGATGAAAACGGAGAAGAGATTGAAGGAATAGAGGTTTAGTAACTGATCCAAATTAGGATCCATTTCAAGGGGAAGCTCCAAGGCCTGACTGTACTGCTGATGCTATGATGTACTTACAGACAGGCATCTATCATGGCTGCCTTCTGAGAGGCCTAACAAGCAGCAAAAGAGTCAGATCCAGATACTTACACCCAACCAAGAGACAGAAGCCAGAAACCCCTGTGGTTGAGTTAGGGAAAACCTGGGAAAAACAGAGGTGGAGGACAACCCCATAGGAAGACCAGCAGTCTCAACTAACCTGGACCCATGAGATCTCTCGGACATTGAGCTACTATCCAGGCGGCATACGCTAAGAGATATGAAGCCCAGACACCTGGTACAGCAGATGCCTGGTTTGGCCTCAGTGAGAGAAGACACACCTAATTCTCCAGAGACTTGAGGCCCCAGGGAGTGGAGAGGTCTGCAAGGGTGGGGATGTGGGTGTGGATGTGGGGACATCATCTTGGAGACAGGGGTAGGGCATGAGGAGGGGGGAGTTGGAGAGGGTCCGGAAGTTGGATGGGGAATGGTCAGAGGGTGAACTGGTAGGGGAGATGACGATTGGACTGTAAAAACAAATTATAGAATTTTTAAAAAAAGAAAGAAAAAAGAAATAGAGTTCTTGTATTAAAACTATTTTGCTAACTGAATCTAATGTAGAGCCAAATTTGAGACACTCTAGCCTAGAAAAAACCATTGACTTCTCACACATTTAACAAGTTAGCTATTTTTTCTTAGTAGGTAATTCTAGTTTTCCATATCTAAGTAAATCTAGTTCTTTGTGAGTATAAGCCAAATATATAATATGCATAATATTTGTTCATATTTCTTTGATTAAAGTGATTCATAATAGCCTTAATAATATTAAGACAAATATTAGAAATATAAAGACATGTGTATATGTAGATTTTTCCATCTCACTTAAAATAAAATTGTTTAATTTTTGTTTTTAAGAAACTTTGCTCCTTGAATTTTTTTTATAGATATTCCATGCTTTTCCAGACTTTATGTTTTAGTCTCATTTTTATTTTTAATTTTTTTGGAAAATATGATATATATCAACACTCTTCCTTAACCTTGTCAAACACTTATTGATTTCTTTCTACCTAACTATTCTGATGAATGTGTAATATATATGGATAGAATATACATAGTTAGATAAACCAGGCCCAGCAAGAAAAAGACTGCATGTTCTCTCTCATATACAAATGCTAAATGTGAAATTTTATGATTTATGTATTTAAGTTGAAATGGATGCTTATAGAGGTCAGAAAGCAAGAAATGATACATCAGAGGTATTGTGTACCTAACTACCTAAGTAGTCTCTCTCCTACATACCCCCAGGTACTCCAGATCTTGTTCAGGCAACCTCATCTCTTTGCATTATGTAAAACCCATGCTATAGCTAGAAGTCAGCATTTCTGAATGATCTCCTTCATCCCCTGGCTGTTAAATTCTTCCTGCCTCTCCTTCCATAATGCTTCCTGAGCCTATCAGGATGTTTCCTTTTAAACTGAGAATTCAAAAATCATTACTCAGCAAATTGGTCAACTGGGAGCCTCTGAATAATCAACACTCACAAAACCAAACTTCTCTGTCCCAGGCTAATGGTGGTATTAGTCTATGGGGATAAACGTGAATATTTCAAAGCCACTTTGGTTATAGCCTATTTGACAAAACAATGTATCATGAATATGTTTTCTTCTAGGGGTTGTGAACAGGTTTGCAATACCACTCCTAAAGCATTGATGTGAAATCCAGCCAAAAAGTTATTGGTTACACCCATAACAACTATTCCACTATTCTATAATTAGACTTCCTGTTTGAGATGTTGCAGTTTTAACTATGACACTCCACACATGAGAAAAAAATCATTAATGATTTTTGTCTTTCAGACTAGATAGTACTTTCTGACAGTATAAACCCCATGTAGCAAGGAGACTTCCAGCTCAGTTCCTGCCTAATTTCTCTGTGTTTTATATCCAAAACAGTTGATGCCTTCTGTTAGGATCTTACCATCTAGTCTTGGTGTGAAATCCAGAGCAAAGGCAATTCTATGCATTGTTTCAGATCCTCTGCTGGCTTAATGGCCCACAACTCATAAGGTGGTACCTCACAACTTTGCACTCCGGTGGTGTTCAAGATTCTGTGGTTTCAGGGAGCAGTATTGTTAACTCCTGAAGGAAACTTCCGTTTAAGCTGATTTCTTTTACATTGTCTTTTAGTTAGTTTAGTTATATTATGTAGTAGTAGGATTCCATGTGGATTTACAACAGTCTGAGTTATGCTTAACTCCTATCCCTCTGCCCTCCTTCCAGATTGTTTATATTCCCCTAGTATTCCCTACAGTTATTTTCATATTACATGCATTTGCTCTCCCCATATCTACCCAGCATGCATCTTCTATACACACAGACATCTGATGTTACATACTGATGTTCCATCTGATGTTTCTTACTTCCTGGTCTCTATATCCATTTCAACTTAAATACATAAATCATAAAATTTTAAACTTAGGATTTTTATATGAGAGAGAACATACAGTGTTTTTTTTTTCTTTTTAGTTCTGGCTTATCTAACTACATATATTCCATCCATATACATCACCCATTCCTAAGTTAATGGTCACCAAGCTAATTCTATAACCTAGCTATTATAAATAAAGCAGCAAAGAATATGACTGTGTAGATATTATGATTACCTAGTACAGCACCATTTGGATAAATGTCCAGGAGTGACATAGTTGAGTTAATGATAGTTTTTGAGAAATCACTATCTTATTTCTTAACTATCTTTTTTTTACTGAAAATTAAATCCAGGCATTTACTCTATTTTTTTGGTTATATAATCAATTATTTTTTTGTCTTTTTATTTTGAAACAGCATCTCACTAAATTGTCAATGCTACTTGAGCTGAGTCTGTTGCCAAAAGCAGATTTTGAACTTGAAATCTTTCTGCCACAGCTTTTTGAGTAGCTGGTATTATAGACCTGACTCACAATGCCTTTTTAGTCCATTTTTGTACATGAGCAGTGTTGATATGTGCTATCTGTAATTATGAGCATGTCGAAAATATTTAAAGTTTTAAATAACTAATTTTAACTACTTATGACTAAGTAATAAGTGGGCTTGAAATTTACAGTCTGTTAGCATGTACTTGGGGATCAAGACTGAGGAGGATGCTGCTGTCTTCCAAATGTAATTTATACATAGTTATGATAATGAGATATTCTATGTCTAAAAGAAAAAAATGCTTGGGAAGATGCTAGGTAAGTCATGCAAATGTGAACATCATTTTCAGTCACATGATAGAATTGGTGAACGTATCTTACAAACTGAGCAAAAGCATAATCCTTGTTGAAAGAAATAATCTAGCCAATGTAGTTTTAGCTTCATCTTCCATCATGCCTATGAAAAGATAATCTTATCTTTAATTCCATCTTGGTTCTGTACTCAATATGTTAAGAAGGATCTGTTTTGTTCACTGTTTAAGAACTAAATATCTTTCCTTATGCATTGGAAGAAAAGCTACTTTCTCACACAGTAACACATATCTAATAACAATTAAGTAGATGTGGGTAGTTGTAATGGCTATTCCTGATTGTCAACTTGACTGTATCTGGAATGAACTACAATCCAAAATTGGAAGGCTCACCTGTGATCCAAATCTTGAGGCTGGGAGATACAAGTTTCTTACCTGGATCTTGGCATGGAGATCTTGAGGCATAGTGGCTATGAATCCCAGGAGACCAAGGCAAGGAGATCTCTGAGTTCAAGTTCATCTGGGACAAAGCAAGTCTCAGATCCAGGCGTGCTGGTACACACCTTTAATTCCAGGAGACAGGCATACAGATCTCTAAACTCAAGGTCAATCTACAGAACAAGATCCAGGACAGCCAAACTTAGGCAGTAAAGCAATTTGAAAACAGAAAGCCAGTGATAATGTAATAGAAGGGGGCATATTCCAACTCTTGCAAGTAGCAAAAATCAGCAACTTTGGCCATGTGCCAGCAAGCACTTCTTAGCATCAGTCTGAGTTTGATGTCTGCAGATGGAATGGATCCCTAGGTGGGCCAGTGTCTGGATGGCCTTTCCTTCAGTCTTTGCTTCACCATGTCCCTGAATTAACTGCTTTTCTATTTGTAGCATCTCATCTAAAATTACTTACTTCCTGCTATATTCATATATGTAATTTCAAGAATTGGTCGGATCCTATGTATTGACAGTAATCACAGGTTTAATATAAGCCATGGTGCCAAGACATAAGCAATAATAGCTTTAGTGTGGCCAAAGGAATGAATCAGTAGTTCATGGGTGGAAGCATAAATTTCTTTAATAAAACCATGAAATTTGGAAAAATGTTAAAAATCACATTCATACCTATTATTTTGTATTTTGCATTTTTGATATTATAATTTACTACATTTCTCTCTTCCTTTTCCCACCAACACTTCCCCATATGTCCTCTCATTTTCCTTAAAATTCATAGCATCTTTTTGTATTGATTATTATTGGAAACAAATATGAATATACATATATATTGATAAATATAACACTCCACTCTGTATAATGCTACCAGTATATGTTTTCAGAGCCGACCATTTGGCACTGAACAAATGGTAACTTCTCCTTTCCCAAGATTTCCTTTGTTACCTATAGTTCTTTGTTTACAGCTGAAGCCTCATGGACTTTTCCCATCCAGTTTGGCATGCATATTGGTGTCACCCTTGTTCAGCTAGCTCTTGTTTGGGAAGTTATGCTGGTGAGACTTTACCAGTATAACTGCTGATATTACTTGGGGACACAACATCAGAGAATAGTCATTCAGGCTCATACACTGCTTCTGCCTCCTCTTCTACAATCTCCCAAGCCTAAGGTGTAGAGGTGTTTTATAGATAAATGATTTGAGACTGGGCTGCACAACTCTGTGCTTTGATTGGTGGCGGTTTTTCATAATGGTCTCCATTTTTTTTTTTTTTTTTTTTGCAAAGAGAAATTTTTTATTCTTTTAATCAAATTCTCTTTCTCAGACTTCTGCTCATATCTATCTTATTCTAGAACAAAACATCTTCAAATGATGCCAAAGTGTTTGTCAAAAGAGTGTTCTTATTCAACTACCACTCCAAGTGATGAATAAGATTTTAATAAAGCTCTTCCCTGTTATTTGAGCATCTCCAATCTCATTCTTATGTTTATAAAAATTATAAGATATTTATTTAAATATTATTTTATTCTATAGTCATGAAAATTTATTCTTGTGGTTCTTTCAAACAGTTTGTATCAAATTTTAAAATGAACTGTATAAATGCTTTTTAGTAATAAGGTCATATTTTGCATAAATTAAAACTAATTGTTTCCTGTTTAAACAATCATAATCCCCTAATAAAAAATAGTCTCTACTTAGCACCTTTAACATACTTTAAATGAGCTTTTAGTGATGTAATGAAAATTAATAAAAATAATTTTGAGATCGATTATATGCTATAGCTCTGAAAAACATGGAGAAATATTCCTGTAAGTACCAGATTCAAAGAGACATATTCTCAAGTTTTAATCTCTAAAGGAAGGAGTAATATGTCTCAGACCAAGATGAGGCATAGAAAATAAAAGGGCTAAGAAAGGAAAGAGAGGGGCTAGGGAAGAAACAGAAAGATAGAGATTGACTTATTCTTTGCCTTGTTTTTACATTCGGAATACAAGCCACTTGGATGGTCCCCATGAGACTAACGGTAGATCTTCACCATTCAGGGCCATTGATTCACATCTTTATTTATTTCAGAAACATGTTCTCTATTTAGTTTATTGTTTGAGTCTTCAATACCTGCATACAGTATATTTTGACCAAACCCATCTCCTATTCTTTCTGCACCAATTCTTTCTTCATTCCCCCAATACAGTTACTTCCTGACTTCATTTGTTTGTTTTCTTCTACTGAGTCTATTCAGCACTGTTAGTATGTGACTAAGCATAGGGTCATCTACTGAAAGAAGGGTTGACGCTCTGGAGCTATATCCTTGAAAAAAAAAAAAACTATCTTCCTCCTAACTGTCATCACTTGCCAATATTTACTTAGATAGATGTGGGACTTTGTGAGCATCTTGCTGCTTTGTGCATCGATTTTGCCTAGCTTCACCTTGTACAGATTGTCTGCATGGTGTGACAGTCTCTGAGAGTTCATGTGATAAACTATCGCTGCATCTAGAAAATACCTTTTTATTGTAGTCATCTATAGTCTTTGACTCTTATGATTCTTATAATTTCTCTACTCTTTTTTCCATGATGCTACTTGAGGCTTGAAAGGAAGCAGTGTGATAAAGGTACTTCATATAGAGCTGAAGCCTACAATATTCTTATTCTCTGCATGGCGATTACTTTTAAGTCTTTTTATTTATCACCACCTACCACTGGAAGATTTTCTTTGATGAGTGTTGAGAGATTATCTATTCATTTTAATTGTGTTTCTGTGTTTTTAATGCTTTTATTTTAAGCTAGAATCCATCAGCCCAATACATATAGTAAATGGAAACATCCCCCAAGGTCAGAGTGAAAATGTCCTTGGTATACTTACTTCAAAGTGAAAAATGATCGTCATTCCATCAGTATTTACCATTGCCGTAAGACTACATTCTGACTGGTACTCAATTCTTGTTACTGTGTTTATAGGAAGGACAACAGTCAGATTGAAAAGGTCAGGCAAAATGACAGTAACTAATTCAGAAATGAGATGTCAGGAATTGGAATTATAAAGCCAAGATTAACCTATAAGCAATTCAAGTAGATTTATACAGAGAGACACATATGCACATAGACACAGAAGCTAGTTAAAACAGTATTCAAATTAAATTGACAAGGTCACCAAAACAAGCAAAGTATGTGAACTGCAAAGTAAACTTTTAAGAAAAGGGAAAGCCAATGTGAATTCTAAGACTGAAGGTACACATAAAATATGAACATACCACAACTGAGCTATGTTTAGAAGAAAGAAATGTTTCTGTAATTAATATAAACTGGCGGGGATCATATTGATTATACAAATAATTTGTTAGTTTCTTATTGTATGATAATTACAGGTTTGAGTATTTGAATGTGTTACAAGTTTGACTTTTTAGATACCAATCATTGCACTGTAAAGATCTTTTAGAATATTGTCAATATATTAAAAGCATCTGAATAAATATTTTAAAGATTTGGCAAAGAGGTAAAAAGAAAGCCACAATATTATATCTTCAAGTGACTATCATAGTCATAATATATTTGTCATCATGATCTCTACACCCAGATTAATGTCAACTATTTTCTCTTGAGATTTGAATTTTTCTGAGTACTATTTCTATCTTCTATATACACATAAATAAAGCAATATATGTGGAAGTCTAGCTCAAAGTTATATGTTATTAAATATTAGATTTGATATTCTAGCCCATTTATTTAGCCTTATGTCATATCCTGAACATTGATGAGACAATAAAAATTATGTAGTTTTGTCTCCTACCTAAGTTAAGAACTCACTAAAGTAGAAAAATTTATCATCTGGCAGATTCCTCTAGTCCCTTTTCTCATTAATGTCTGAAATTACTAATCAATATTTTAGCTAAATGTATATTTTAGACAAATTTCTATATCCAAAGTGCATCTTAGAGTTTGGGAGCCATCATTTGCTTGGGCAGTAACTTGTAATGAAATCTCCATTTAACTCTTCCCCTAAAATGATGTCATGTTAGTAAAGTCTTTGCACACTTGTATCATTCACTGATATGTCTATAATCATTGTTCTACATGAATATCATGTGCTGTGATAAACATTACCACACAAAAGCAATTTGTTTGCAGGGGAAAGGGTTTACTTAGCTCATAAACCCTGATCACAATTCACTTAAGAAGAATGTCAAGACAAACGCTGAAGCAGGAACTTGGAGACAGAAACTGAAGGAGAAACCATGGAGGAAAGCTGCTTTCTGGCTTGTACCACATGGCTTTCTCAGCTTGCTTTGTTATACAACATAAGACCTCTTTTCTATGGGTAGTACCACCCCACAGTGTGATAGGCTCTCCCATATCAATAATTTGTCACAACATGCCCCACTGACATAACCACGGGCCAATCTAACAAGCAATTTCTAAGCTGAGGTCCCCTCCTCCCAGGTGAGACTGAATTGTGGTAAGTTGCCAAGGGCTACCAAGCATAGTCAATAAACTCAATAGCTATGTTATAAACAAGCAGCAACTGTGCATAGTAAATTAACTAATATAACATTTGTGTAAAATACACTTGTGCAATTGCTATGCCATTGCAACTACAAATTAAGTTGTGTCATGTTTGTGTGTGTGTGTGTGTACATATATATATATATATATATATATATATATGAACATATATTTACTGATGCTGATTTTCTATTATTATTTTATTTTATAGGAAGAAAGCTTATCATAAATATAATCAGGGTGACTTCAGAGTTTTGTCCAGACATCCCATGGTTTTGTCCAGTGGTAGCAACCAATACAGAGATGGATCTCATCTTAGATTCTTTGATTTATTGCTACAGTGCCTAATGTCTAAATACTGGATGTTCTGTCTCTGACTGTGCGAGCTTCAAACAGGATGTGAGGGGAGATGGAGACAGTAGAAACTCAAAATCCAGCTTCTCAATATTCCGTCGTCTCCTTTCATGTTTGTCCAGTTCCTTAAGGTTATGTAGCAGAGAGCAGCATTTAGTAAGTTTATATGTTTTTAAAGACCAACAAGCAGCTTTGATTTCAAGCCACTTATTTTGTATTTCACTTGCTAAGCAACCTAAAGTAAAAGTGTTTATTCAACTGTGTGATTTTTTTTTAACCAAAGTCTGTTAATAATAATCAAAAGAAGATCAAATGTTTGAAAGCCAATACTGCAGGAAGGACTGAAAAGCAAGAGGGCATTAGACTCAATAGTTGTTCAAGCAGTGGTAAGAATTGTAAATAGTTTGTGCTATTAGGTTTGAATCTCATTGCTAACTAAAACTCACATAATAAACCATATAATATTCTTGTTTAATGATTTTAGAGAACCTGACAAGTAACTCAGAGGAGTTCAAATTATATACAAAATTAGAAATTTTACACATTAATGAATTACCATGTAGTGTTTGATACATGTGTATGTGATGTGTTTATGTAGAGATAAACACATTCTTTTCCTGAAACATTTATCTTATTTGTATTGAAAACTTTCAAAGTCTCTTCTTGTACATTTGTACAAAACTTTATGATTGTTATTTGTGGTCCCATAATCACACTACTCAAGTCTCTTGACCTCTCTGCCTTTCCTCAGACTCCGTTAATTGCTCTCCATTCTCAGCATTTTTGAGATTAGCATTGAAGATACTACACTGAGTGAAATGATGTAGGATTTGCCTGTGTCTGTCTTGCTTCACTGAAAACATTGTTTTCCACCTCCATCCATATTGTCACAAATGCCAGGCTCTTATTTTCATGGCTGAATGATGTTCCAAGCATATTTCTATTTTATTTTGTTTATCTATTTCAGGTATTGAACACAAAACCTCTTACATTCTTGGATTTTAATTGTTCTGCAATAAACATGAGAGTAAAGAGGTATAATACACATTTACTTTAATTTTGTATTTAGATGTGGTAGTGGGTTAATATATCAAAAAAATTTCAAATATTTGAGACTTCTCCATAACAATTCCCATAATTCTTTTATAGAAAATCACATGCCAAATCAAGTGTGCAGGGGTCCCCATACCTTATTACACCTTCCCTTATATTTTGTGCTTTTAATAATTATTCTTTCTGAGACAGGACAGAATGTCATAGTGGTGTTGATTTTCGTTCTACAATGATCTCTTGTGTGGGTCATTGGAGAATCATATCACTTTGGTATGTCTTCTTTAGAAAACTGTGTCTATAGGACAATTGCCCATTTTTACTGGAATCCTTTTATTATCCTTTGAGAATTATATGCAGTATATTATTTTCATACTGTTTCCCATTTCCCAACTCTTCCTACATTAATCCCCTGCTTACCCACCCAACTTCATGTTTGTTTCACTTGCTTAAAAAAAAAGAATAAAAAGAACTGACCCTATTTGTATGGGTTATCCACTCATGAGCACAAAGCTTGGTCTAGACTGTGGTTAATATACTCCCTGTCTCTCCACTGAAGAACACTGATTTTCTATACTTGGCCTCAAACTAACTCTGGCAGTCTGTTCTAATTTTCTGACTCCTTCTCATTCTCTGGCTCATTGGGTCTTCACCAATGTCTAGCTTGTTTTCTCTCTCTCTTTTAAGTTATTTTATTCATTTACATTCCAGCCATTGCCCTCCACACCTCCTCCCACAGTTCCATATCCAATTCCTCCTCCTTGTCCCCTTTTGGCCTCCTTTTGTTGTCTAATTTCTCTAGCTAGAACTTTGTGTGCTATATTGAATAGATTGGGAGAGAGTGGGCAACCTTGACTTGTCCTGGATTATAATGGGATTGCATCTAGTTTCTCTCTATTTAATTTGATGTTGGCTGTTGGTTTGCTATATATTGCTTTTATTATGTTTAGGTATGTACCATGAATTCCTGATCTCTCCAAGACTTTTAGCATGAAGGGGTGCTGCATTTTGTCAAAGGCTCTTTCAGCATCTAATGAGCTGATCTTGTAGCTCTTTCTTTGAGTTTGTTTATACAGTGTATTATGTCTGTGAATTATTATATATTGAATCATCCCTGCATTCCTGTGATGAAGCCTACTTGATTGTGGTAAATGAGGTTTTGATGTGTTCTTGGATTTGGTTTGTGAGAATTTTATTGAGTATTTTGGATTGATATTCAAAGCAGGATTGGTGTGAAGTTCTCTTTCATTGTTGGGTCTCTTAAACCTGTCTCTGTAAAACTCATCTAGAAAAACACTGCCTCTTCCTTCTCTCACTGAGCCTCTCTCTTAAGGTGCCTTTCTTTCCTATCTTTTCTTGTAAAAGTTGGGTATATCCTATTGTATCAAATCTTTCTCTGATTTGTCACTTAGACATTACTTTCAAGCATTTCAAACTACTAAATTTACCTTCAATGTTTGAGATTAAAGGTGTATGCTAAGGGGCTGTCTGTATTCCAGCCAGAGGAATTAAAATGTGTGCCAAGGCTGAGCCACACCCCAACTAAAACCAGGTTTTCCAGTAAATTACAAGATCTTACTATTCCCTATGTAGTAAAATATCCTGCAACGCGAAGGTAGGTTTTGTTTTGTTTTTGTTTTAATGCCAGTGCTTTTCTTCATTTCTATTTTTTGGGTTTTATATTTTTATTGGATATTTTATTTATTTACATTTCAGATGTTATCCTCTTTCCCCATCCCTCCCGATAAACCCCCTATCCCATCCCTCCTCCTCCTTTTTGCTTTTATGCCATTTTAATTATGGGCAAGCATTAAGATCAGTTCTAGGTTGAGGAACTAGCAGTACAAAAGATGCAAATAGTCAAGTAACAAGCATAACAATAAATACAAATTGTCAAAGAACAAGAAAGTCAATAAACAAAGTTCTGTGATCACTATTTCTAAGGGTTTAACACATTTACTTATGATATTTACTTGGTGACTGTGTCATCATTCTTCTTATTTCTATGACCAAACTCCCAACAAAAAGCAAGTTTAAGGAAGAAGGGTTTCTATTGGCTCACTATCAGAGTACATGGAATAGCTATATGATGTGAAGCATCTGGTCATATTGTGGAAACAGTCAGGGAGCTAAAAAAGGAATGCTTGTGCTCAGCTCATCATAAGTCCAGTAACCTAGTCCATGGACTGGCACCACCCATGACCAGGATGTGTCTTTCCTGCTCAGTTAAATATTTCTCAACACACCTCACCCATATACCCAGAGCTGTCCTTCTGTGGTGATTCTAATATAATCAACTTGACAATTAAGATTAAGAGTCATGGTGGTTTTGATTCTTATCATTTTGCCAAGTTCATTTATAAATCTAGTTTAGAGACAGTTTTTAAGGTTCTTAAATATAAACCCATGTCATCTGTAAACACTGGCAAATTTTACTTCTTATCCACGTTAATTAGCTTTATGGTTCTTTCTTCTTAGAAGTTATTAACATTTCTGTAGCTGTATTTGATAAAAGTAGCAAGCACAGCCATTTTTGTCTTGTTCCATATTATAAAGAGAAAGCTGTCCTATCTTGTCCACAGAGTATACAAACTGTTGCCATTTATAAATAGGCCTTATTATTTTGTTGTGTATTCCCCTGTATGACTAATTTGTTTAAGATTTTATCATGAAAGGGACATTGCATTTTATTCAATATCTTTAGAAATAGATCTATTTTAAGTTCATTCTGCTGATATGCTATATTACATTTATTAATATATATTATTAAAACTTATTCACTACTTTGGCATGGCTCACAATTGACTGTAGGTGAGTGAATAATCTTTTGCTGAAGACTGCTGTATCTCTGTACAATAAGGATATTGACCTGTCAGTTTTATTTATCAAGGTCTTATCTGTTTTTGATATTAGTATAATAGTATCTTAGTGCAATATGTTTGGAAGGAATCCTTATTCATCTCTATAATGTAATATCAGAACTGAGATTAGAACTTTTAATTTTTATTTATTACTAATTTTACAACACAATATGAGCTCTTCCTATCCTCTCAGTAACCTTCTAATGGAAAGCCTCTCTTATTCCACCTTTCACTTCTCTTTTGAGAAGAGGAGAGCCCCTCTGCGTGTCCCCCCCATGAACACACCCACTTCCCCAACCTAATTTTCTCCACCCCCACAGTGAGGTTGACCTAGGCACATCCTCTCTCACTGAGACCACATGGGATTCATTGAGCAGGGAGGCAAGCAACAGGCTCAAGGACAGCCCCTGCTCAAGCTGTTGGGGAACCAGCATAAAGACCAAGCTGTTCATCTACATATGTTCAGAGTCCTGCTCACTTATATATGGGTGATTCAGTCTGGGAGCACTAAAAAATCTAGGTCAGTTTACTTTGTTAGTCTTCCTGTGGCATCTCTGTCTTCTTCAAGTCACTCAATTCTTCTCCCAACTCATCTGTAAGACTTCCTGTGATACACCCCCTAAACCCCCCACCAATCTCACTTCTCTCTCCTCTGCTTTCTTAATATATGACATCCCTGCCCCTGCCCTGCTCTTATCCCCATCCCCTCTTCCATCCAGTTCCCTCCTTCTATTAAAGTCCTAGATATATTTGGTTTCCCCTTCTGTGAAAGATTCATCCATCTTTCCTTTGTACTTCCTTGTTACTTGGCCTCTTTGGGACTGTTGATTACAGCAAGATTATAATCCTGTACTTTGTGGTTAATATCTACTTATCAGTGAGCATATACAATACATGTCCTTTTGGGTTTGGGTTATCTCACTCAGGATGATATTTTCTAGTTTCATCCATTTGCCTGAGAAGTTCATGATGCCCTTGTTTTTAATGACTCAGAAGTATTTCATTGTGTAGATATATCACATTTTCTGTGTCCATTGTTCAGTTAAGAGATACCTGGGTTGTTTCTAGTTTCCAACAAAGACAGCATATCAACATCTAGAATTACAGTCATCCAAACATAGATATCTATACGACAAGAAAACAAACAAGCAAAACACTGTAAGAACAGCCAGCCAGAACAGTATGCCAATATGTCTCCACTAAAGCCATGCAACCCTAGTACAGTAATTCCTGAAAAGATGCAATGTACCTGAAGCAGAAAGCAGGAATATCAAAATACTATTGTGCTCAAGAACTTTAAAGAGAATGTAAATTAGTCCATTAACAAAAATTTATGAAAACAAAAACAAACCCTGTAATGAAACAAAAAAAAAAGCTCAAAACATGAAAAGAAAATCACTAAAGAAAACACAAACTAGGGGAAATTTTAGGAATTTAAACAGGAACCTGAGAAGCAAGTTTCATTAACAGAATAAAAGAAATAAGAGAGAAAGAATCTCAGGTAGTAAAAACAAGGTAGAAGAAATTGATACTTGTGTAAAAAGAAACATTCTTTGAAAGAGAGAAATAGATGCATAAAACATCCAAGAAAACAGAAGCATTGGTGCAGAGAAAACAAATCTAAGAATAATAGGAATAGAGGAAGAAAAGTAAGCCAAGGTGAAGGGCACAGACAATATTTTTAAAAATAAATAATATCATGGGAGAAATTTTCCCTAACCAAAAAACAAACAAACAAACAAACAAAAACAAAAACAAAAAAACCAAAAAAAACAAAAGGAAGTGAGTAGCAAAGTACAAGAAACATAGAGAACACCAAATAGACTGAAAGAGAAAAGAAATTCCCCATGATTCCCAGCAAAAGTTTAATAATAATAGATGTGGAACGACACACATTCCATGATAATATTTAAGCAGTATGCATCTACAAATCCAGGTCTAAAGAGGCACTTTAAAAATGTTTCACCCTGAAGACTTAACCCACCCACCCACCCCCCAAAAAAACATGAAATAAAGGATTCAGACCAGTAAATCAAAAGAGAAAGACTTAACCCACCCCCCTTCCAAAAAACATGAAATAAAGGATTCAGACCAATAAATCAAAAGAGAAAGGGGGGACCAATACACAGGAAAAAATGGGAATCAACAAACAGTGCCCACTAATAACTCTCAACATCAATGTTCTCAATTCCGCAACAACAACACACTATGTACTAACTGATTGGAATCAAAAACAGGATTCATCTTTCTTCTGTAAATAAAAAACAACAACCTCAGTGTTAAACATCACCTCGGAGTAAAAAATTGTGAAAAGAGATATTCCAAGCAAAGAGACTCAAAGCAAGGTGGTGCACCCATTTTAATGACAAAATAGACTACAAGCCAAAGTTAATTGAAAAAAAAAAATAGGGAAACACTATATACTCATCAAAGAAAAAATTTATCAAGAGGATATGAAATTTCTAAATATCTATGCAGCAAATAAAAAAAGGCATAAATATTCATTAAAGGAACACTCTGAGAGTTCATGGGTCCAGGTTAGTTGATTCCGTAGGTCTTCCTGTGGAGTTTCTATCTGCTCTGAGCCCACAATCCTTCCTCCTATTCTTTCATAGGAGTCCCCAAACTCCATCCACTGTCTGGCTGTTGGTGATTGCATCTTGTCTGAGTCAGGTGCTGGATAGAGCCTCTCAGAGGACAGCAATGCCTGTCTTCAAGTATGACAGAGTATCATGAATAGTGTCAGGGATTGATGCTTGTTCTTGGGATGAGTGTCTGGTTGGGCCTGTTACTGGTTAGCCATTCCCTCAGACTCTGCTCCATTTGGGGTCCCTGAATTTCTTGTAGACAGGATGAATTTTGGGTCAACATTTTTTGGGTGGATTGGTGTCCATATCATTGCTTTGAGGTTTGTGCCTGCCTATAGAGACTGTTCTCTTCATGTACTATGTCCTCAGTGCTGTGAACACCATCCAAAGAACATACACAGGTTGAACTTATGCCTCCCCTCACATATGTAGCAGATGTACAATTTGGTCTTCGTGTAGGTCCCAAACAAATGGAGTGGAGGCTGTCCTACAAGCTGTTGACTGTAGGTGAGATGTATTTTAGCCAGACTGCCTTCTAGCCTCAGTGGGAGAGAATGCACCTAGCCTGCCATAGGCTTGATGTGCCTGGGTCGGAGAATACCAGAAAGAGACTTCATTTTTTCAGAGAAGAAGAGGAGAGGAATGAGGAAAGGATTATGGGAAGGGATGATTGGGAGGGGTCAGTAAGTGGGATGCAAAGTCAATAAATAAATAAATAAATAAATAAATAAATAGTTAAAAAACAATTCTATAGATAAAATTGTATACTGACCCTCGCACATTGACAGTGGAAAATTTCAATACCCAACTCATGACAATAGAGAACTCACCCAGATAAGTAATTAAAAGAAATGTTGGAGTTAACATTATCACCATATTTACAGAACATTTCACTCAAACACAAAGGAATATACCTTCATCTCTGCAACTCTTAGAACTTTCTACAAAAATTGTTAATATATTCAAAACAAAGCAAGGCTCACCATCTACAAGAAAACTGAAATAACACCCTACATCCTCTGTGCACTCCATAGATTAAAGCCATATATCAACAACAGAAACAAGCAATCTCATAAAAACTAAATAACTAACTATGGAGGGAAAAATTAGTCGATAAAAAAATTTAAAACTTTTAAAAATAGAATGAAAATGATAACATACTAAAATTTATAGAACAAATCAAAACATTTAGAAGGCTATTCTAAAGGGCAAGTTGATAGCACTATGTAGCTACATTAAAAAAAAATTAGAAAGGTGTCATAGTACCAACTCAACAACACATCTGAAAGCTCTGCACCAAAAAGAAGTAATGTTCAAGATAAGTAGATGCCCAGAGATTACCAATCTCTGAGCTGAAATCAATAATATAAAAACAAACAAAAAATCAATACAAAGAATCAATAAAACAAAGAATTAGTTCATTTAGAAATCAATAAAATTGACAAACCTTTAGCCAAATTAACTAAAAGGTTGGGAGAGAACTTCCAAATTAACAAAATTAGATAAGAAAAGAGAAACATAATAAAAGACACTGAAGAAATCCAGAGAACAGTATGGACATACTTTAAAAGTCTGTACTCAATCAAATTGGAAAATCTAAAAGAAATTAATAATTTTCACAAATACATTACCCACTAAAGTTTTATCAATATAAGATAAGCAATTTAAACAGAGTTATAACCCATAGTAAAATAGAAAGTCATTGTCTCCCAGAAAACAATAGCACAGAGCCAGATGACTTTGTATAGAATTCTACACAACTTTCAAAGAAAAATTAAGGCTAATACTCCTCAAATTATTTCTCAGAATAGAAGCAGAAGTAATATTGCTCAATTCTTTTTATGAAGCCACAGTCACATTGATACAAAACAACAAAAAGTCTTAGCAAAGAAAGAAATACAGAACAATTTCCCATATTGAAAAAGTTATAAAAAAACCAACAATAACAACAAAAATAAAAACAACAACAACAAAACCACTAGCAAACCCAATCCAAGAACACATAAAAAAAAAAATCTACCCTGATCAAGTTGGCTTTATCCCAGGGATACAGGGTATCTTTAACATATGTAAATTAATATATGTAATTCATTATATCAACAGACTGACAGACAAAAAGCACATGACTATGTCATCTGATATAGACATGGCCTTTGACATGATCATCATAGACCTTCTAAAGAGTTAAAGAATAAAAGGAACATACCTCAACATTAAAAAAGCAATTTGTAGCAACTTCATAGCCAACATCAACCCAAATAGTAAGAAACTGAAAGTATTTCCACTAAAATCAGCAAGAAAAAAAAGGTTGTACATTTGTTGAATATCTATTAAATATGTACTTGACATCTTAGCTAGAGTAATAAGACAACTTCAGGAGAGCAAGGAACTACAAATATGAAAGGAAGAAGTTAAAGTATCTTTATTTACAGATGATATCATTGTATGCATATGTGACATAAAATTTTATTAGAAAACTCATGCAGTTGAAAAACACTTTCTGCAAAGTCTCCTGATTAAAAAAAAAATCCTCAAAAATCAGTAAACTTTCTATATACAAATAGGAAACAGAATGAGTAAGAAATCAAGGAAATGTTTCACAATAGCCTCCCAAAACATAAAATATAACCAAGCAAGTGAAAGATTTGTGTAATAAAAATTGTAATATACAGAAGTGCTGCAGATACCAGCATTGCCAATCTCAAGTAGTACTAGAGAGCTACATTAAGAAAAACTCCATAGTAATGGCACAAAATCAGGCAACACTGACCTTTGAAATGAATTGAATACTGTGACATCAGTCCACATTTTTTGACAACAAACAAGAAATACTCAATGGAAATAGCATCTTCAACAGATGGTGCTGGTCAAACTGGATGACTACATACAGAAGAATGCAAGTAGATCCATTCTTCTTATCCCGCACAAATGCAAACTCTAAATGGATCAAAGACCTCAACATAAAGGCAGATATACTAAATCTGATAAAAGACATAGTGATGAATAGTGGTGTAGTCATTGGCACAAGAAGAGATTTTATAAACACTGTTAGAACAGGCACTAGTTAACGTAAATAAATGGGACCTCATGAAACTAAAATCTTTTGTATGGTAAAGGACACTATCTTCAGACAAAGAATCAGACTACTGGGTTGGAAAATATTTTTAACCAATCACACATCTAATAGACGGCTAATAACTAAAATATAAAAATAACTCAAAACCTAGACCTTAAAAAGTAAATAGCTCAATTAAAAATGTTACTTACCTAAACCAATAATTCTCAAGTGAGGAAACACAGAAAAGACTGAGAACCACTTAAAGAAATGTTCAATGTTCTTATTCATCATGGAAATGCGAATCAACACTACTTTGAGCTTTCATCTTACACGAGTCAGAATGGCTAAGATAAATAAAACAAATGACATCTCATACTGGTGAGGATGTGAAATGCAGAGATCACCCATCTCATCCATTGCTGCTGATACTGCAGACACTGTGGAAATCAGTGTAATGGTACCTCAGGAAGCTGGGAATTGATCTACATTCAGATCTAGCTATACCACTATTGGTCATAAAGCATGAGGGAACTTCCTCCTATTACAGAGGCACTTACTCAACTCTGTTCATTGCTGCATTGCTGCTTTACTCACAATGGCCAGAAACTGATGTATGCCAAAGCAACCTAGATGTACGTCAATAAATAAATGAATAGAGAAAACATGACACAATTACACAACTGAGTATAATTCAGCCATTAATAAAACCGAATCATGAAATTCTCAGGTAAATAGATGTACCTAGAAAAAAAAATATCCTAAATGAGGTAACATTGTCCCAGAAAGACAAATATATGTGGATGTTAGCTGTTACATCATTGATCATCAAACCACAATCCATAGAACCACAGGAATTAGATATAGAATAAGGGACCAGGGAGAGGGACTAAGCTCCCTAGAAAGCTGAGATTGAATAGATAGTAATGGATAGACAGGGTTAAGGGAAGGGACAGGACTGAGATGACCAGACATGAAGGGGAATGAAATAGGTAGTTAAGGGAAGAAATACAGGAAGGGACCACTAAAACTAAAGTCCATTTCAGGGGGTCATTATAGAAGCCTAGGACAGTAGACTTCTTCTATATTACATATACATATCGTATACACGTGAACCTTCTACATATTATATATTTATGTGAACATTCCTATATATGTACATATTATATACATATATGTATACATATACACACACTAAGGTGTTATTAATGAAATTACCAAATAATAGGGAAGACAGACCACTGGACATCTCTTGCCACCAAATAAGGTTTCTGGTCCTGCAAATGAATTATGTATAATCAAGGTGTTGGCTAAAGGGGACCTGTGAGGACCCCCTAAACAAACCGATGCTAATGCCAATGCTATTGGTTGCTCTCTACAAATTTAAGGTAGAGCTCTATTGTTGAAGAAAATACACAAGTCATTGAATATTAAAACGTTGTGCTGGTGCCTCTTAAGAGCCTTTATCCCTATGGATTAGTGTTCATGGTACTGCAAAGTACTCTGCATGAAACCAACAAGGAAAGGTAAATACTAACCCAGGTACAAGTCCTTCAAGCTATAATGGTTAATGGTGTCCTGTCTGCCAGATGCACTATTGTAATAGTAGCACAAAGCTTGTGGGAGTAACCAATCAATATATGATGCTATCACTATTGATAACCCCTCACAAATAAATAGTTTTTTTCCAATAGAGTCTCACTGGGAATAAGTTCACTCTTTGATAGGCCCCATGCCCAGCTGTTTATGGCCTACATAAAATAAACTCAATCTAATCTTTGGGATGTTTTGTTAAGGCATTTTTCTTTTCTTTTTCTTTCTTTTTTTTTTTTTTTACTTTACATATAGTTTTCATATATATATATATATATATATATATATATATATATATATATTATGGTTTCTTGATTTGTGGGCTTTTTTTCTTTTTTTGGATTTCTGTGTGTGTGTAGATATGCATGCCTCTGTACCCAATGTGTTTTCTGTGCTTTATCTTTGACTATTTTTTCAGTTTATTTTTGTCCTATCCCAGTGTGTCTGGTTTTGTTTATTTGTTTGTTTTATTCTATTTTATTTTATTATGAGTCCTAGATATCTATTTTCTAACAAAAGGCGGAAATGGTAAGGATTCAGATGGGAATGGAGGTGGGAAGGACCTTCGAGGTGTTTGGTGAGAGAAAAACAAATCAGAACATAGCTCATGAAGAAAAACCTACGTTAAAAAGGCCTCCTTAAGTTGAACTTTTTTACACGGTTCATTTTCATGGGATCATTGGAAAATGTAAGGAACTATTTACTAACCCAGTACTAATATCTAAGGTAAAGTAGTAAGCTCGGTGCAGTCTTAGTAGCCCCAGTGAATAGTGTTTTTCATGTTATGCAGCAACCTAAAGTTGGTGCTGTTAGTAAAGGAAGAACATGGTCCCTTGTTCAGAGCATTCCAAAGTGGATTATTACCGAGTTTCACAACTACAAGAACTGTACAGTCCCAGGAGTATTCATTCACCAAATAGCTAATGATGACATAGGCAAAATGCAAGTGAGTCTCATTAAAGTACAGAACTAAAGCCCTATCTTTGGCTGTATGATTGCTGTGCTTCCTGCAACTATAACACAATAGAGAGAGTGTTCTGGCAGCTGTGCTGGCAGCTGATAATTTATCAGCTTCTGAGGACTGTACAGCCTTTGTAATTGACCAAAGTATTGTCTGAATATAGTGCAAAGCTGAAACTGATAGGGTTTAAGCTTAATCCTGTGCGGCAGATGCACATCTCTCTGCCTAATTAATACTGGAGTGAACAAGTGCTCTACCTGTGAATGCTGGCCTAATTTCATCTGGTTGCTTGACTGCACCTACTGGAGTTGTTGTGCTGGACTTTGAGATAAAACCTACAGTATCTTCTATACCCTGCTCTTTAAAAGGTAGAGACCTGGCTCAGCTTTCCCACCTGAGGTTGAAAGAGATTTCATGGTGGAGGCCATCTCTTTGGTGGCTGTTTTAGACTTGTTCTGGAGTCTCATGTTACAAGTAAGTGTTTGGGGTCTTGAGGTACTAGGAGTCAAGTCTAAGGTCTACATTTAATCCTCCCTCCTTCCCACAAGCAGGAGGCATCTTAAGGCTGCATTTCTTAGAGCTGAAAGAGGGCATCACAGACCAGTCTCCCCTTCCTTTCTTCTTCACATTATCCTTTTGTTTCGTTAGGTCAAAAACAATTTTTTTGCTCACCAGACTTAGTTCAGTTGCTCATAATTTCATATAAAATAATTTGGTTCATCAATATCTGCAGAGAGAGGTCTCCAGAGGATCCTATTTAGCCATCACATTTCTCCAATAGCCTGAGAAGTGTAAACAATACATGTTCCAAAGCTCCTTTAGGATGATATATTATTAATTCTAGTAAATATCTGAGTTAAGTATATAAAGAAATAAACACACGTAAGGAATAGCAGTGGTCATCTCTACAGCTGGAAGGTACTCAACAGGTTATATTCCCTTTCAGAATTGAATCTGGCATCATTTATCTCTTCCTTTAGTTTTATTTTGGTTTTGGTTGTTTTTTTGTTTTTGTTTTTTTGTTTTTAATTCTCTCTTCTAATTCTCAGTGATAGTCAAGTCAAAGTAGAAAAAATATTCAGTCTTTTTTTTTTAATGTTGGTCTTTATTTCTTTGCAATTTCTCCAGGTCCTTGTTTAACAACTTCATTTTTTTTTTTTTTTTTTTTTTTTTTTTTTTTTTTTTTTTTTTTTTTTTTGCAAATGATAGATTTAGGATAATATCAGTTAATTATCCAAACCAAGTTTCTTAAATCAATCCACAAGCTTGTATTTGAAGTGACCAGGTTTAGAATTTTAGATTCTGGGTGGGAACTATTTACTTCTGTGATTTCTATTTTACAACTGCAAGAGAACTCCAATTCCCACACCATCCCCTTGGAAGATAAGTAGACAACCCTTCGGCTGTAAGGAACATCTGGAAATCATTGCAAGACTGTTATTAGTTAATCATTTGAAGATCCCCTGGTAGGAAAATGAGAGAACACTTTTTACTACCAAGCTAGGCATACTGTCCAAACCTATGTGAACAAGGAATAAAATTCTTAATAATGAGAAACGGGTCATTGTTTTACTGAAAGACTAGGTAATTTAACTGAGCCTACTTATAATTAAGGGAACAGTCTCTCTACTTGGCTTTTTTTCTCAACAAAACATAAATACTAATAATTAAAAGTATTTGAAATTTATGTATCTATATTTAAGTTATTCAATGCTCAGTCAATATTGTTCTGTTGATTGTAAGGTTAAATTTAGATAGCAGAAAAGTAATAGTAAGACATTCAATTGGAAGAGATACGAATAAGATAAAAACATAGGCTTGATCATTTTAGCTATGAGTTTCACAGAGTAAGCGAATGTGTCTCTCCATGTTCCATTTTTACTGTGTATTGATTTAATCCATGTTTCTACCTAATGAGACACAGTGTGATTGCTGAGGCTTTGTGGTTTTTCCTGGGACTCATAAATCAAAACCATCAATCTTTTGATAATATGTGCTTTCATTTTTTAACACTGACGGTTTTATTAAACTTTAAAACTTACTATCAGAGTTGAAGCTTCACAACCTAAGTAGGCCAAAGTGAAATAACAACCACAGATACATTAAGACTCTCTGTGTGACGAACACTAATATGTGTGTCCTTCTTTAGGTGAGAGTTTCTAGGATCATCAGAATTCATTATTTATAAGATTTAAGAAATATGTTATTAAGTATGATAACTGGAAAATTACCTCACTTAACAAAATGAACAATAAATTTTTTATATAAAAGGCTGATTTTGTAAAACAGTGAGACCAATGACCCATAAATATTTTGACATTGCGAACATTTTTTAAACATAAGCATCAGAATGGAAAGCTACAAGATTTTCTATACTTTAAACTGAAATATTACAGCATAATAGCTTATATCTGGAAGACAGTCATTTTTTTTTTACATACAAAGCATGGCAATAGACATTTCTAATATGCCATAACTCATACAACAACTAGAAAAGTGGCAAATTAAGAAAGTTTGACAACCAGCCAAGTACTCTTTAAACTAAATGATCAGGAGCAGACTGTTTAACATAATGATAATTCTTAAATTGTCAGATATCATTTAGGGTGCAAATAACTATATAAAAGCTATTTCTTGTTACTAGTGTGCTTATGCAATGCCATAAGCACATTTACTGAGCAGTTGATGGGGGTGATTGCTTTGGAAGTAACTGTTGAATGATGGTTTAGAACGATAGCCAGCAGAGAGATAGGAATTTCACTAGATGACTTCTAGAATATATGGAGTGCACAATCATGAATATGCACATGTTTGTGAGTATATTCTTTCCAGAGAAGGTCTTTGGTTTCTTTCGTCTTCCCCAAAACGTAATGTTTCCTGTCCCATTCAATTAACTGGTTTTTGGTTAGTTGTGATCTCATTTGTGTGTTTTGGTTTTTTTTCTGTCTTGTTGGCTCCGTTATCTGGCTTTGACCTAAATTACTTTGTTCTAACGTCACTGGATAAATGATCAAAGTTAAGGACACCTTGGTTTGTACCCTCCTTAGCCTTGTCCTGAATGCAATCCTTCATAGACATTAAATTGTCGTGTTATTAAAGAAGCTGTTCCTTGTGTCTCTGCAGGTATTATACAAATACTAATTAAAATAATTCTACAAATGTGTGACCTCTTTATTATCTATTTTGAGCATCATCACACACTAGAGGAAAAGCTGCTGTACATTTCATAATATTATTTAGTGGATCCACTGAAAATTCATGGTATGTTTACACTGATGTATACTACTGTTGTTAGCCAGGGGAATCTAGCTCTATATCTCTAGTATTTTTTTGTTTTCCAGACTTTTCTGTTTCATATTCCTAACATGCTTTAAAATGAACCTCATTGGTTTTTACTTGTACTTGAAATTCAAGTATTTTCCTTTGCTCATGTTCTTTCCTTTTCCAAACCTCTTTTTTCATTTATTGATTTGGATTCAATACATTGAACCATTTTCCATCCAGTTGCTCAAGAAACAAAGTTAAGTATTCTTGATAACTTCTTCCTGCCCTTCACTACTTACCACAGACTTTTTATTGTTTTTCAACTACTTTTTGGAAATTTATTCTTAAAAGCTATCTTTTCATTTCTATTTCCATTCACTGTCATTGAACAAAATATAGACACAGATATATATTTTTCTAAGTGATGGTTCCTTTTTCTACATGTGGTCTATATACTTTTAAAATACATACTTGATCGTTAGCATTTCTAAAATTATTTACTTCTTGTGTCTTCCTAAATAAAAAATTATAGGATTATTAATATATTAAATAGTTATGAAATTTTCTAGCTCTGATTTAGGAATGTAAATATATAATTTTTGAAGTTTCTGAAATATATTTCTTACTACAAATATAAATGTTTTCTGTTTTAATAGACCAAATGCAACTGCCATGTAATATTTTTCTTCAAGAAGATGATGTCAAATGGTTTATAGTCTTTTGTGCAAAGCAGTGAACCATGAATATCTGGAAGAAGTAAATATGTATAGAAATAATGACAGTTGTGAAACTTCATTTACTTTTAAAAAGAAAATTTATTGGCACTCGAAGTTTTGTTTCTCTCTAAAGAACTAATATTTGTTTCAACATTCAAACAATATGTATTTATTTGAACCTGGTTTAATTGACTATAAGTATATCAAACAATTTATCAAGCTACAGGAATCTTGCCATTGGGGAGATCATCTCCAACTGAGATCAGTGAGCATTTCACTGAAAATGCAATATCTGAGTTCATCTTTAGAATGTGTCAGATAGATGAATAGGTGTGGAAGAAATGCATTTTTGTATTTTTTAAAAAGTGGAAACAGGCCAACATGTCTAACACAGAGAAAGAAAGTAATACCAGACAGGTTAGTGAACAGTTAAAAATATGTCAAAGCCAGACAGGGTGATAGGCACTTATAAACTAAGTTCTTCTGAGGTTGAGAGATGATTGCTACCAGTTCAAGGCTATCTTGTGATACACAGTGTGTCCTGGTATAGCCTGGGCTACTGAAAGAGACTGGGTTATAAAGCTGCTTCTTCCAAATTGAAGTATTTCTATCTGGAGAGAGAAGGGAGGGTTTAAGACTCAGAAAGTAAATAATAAGTAGAACATTCAGGAAATAAACCTTAGGAGGCCTGAGAAGCTCCTGAAAGTTACAAGTTTGATAAGGTCTCTTCAAAGGGTTCAAGAAACAATTTCAATTGGGGAGAGGACACCTATCAGCCAACAGGGCTACTCTCAATTTATGCAAAAAGTTCCAGAGACACAGCTTTTGTGAGATATCCCTCATGCTGGAATGAACTTTTTGAAGATACAGATACTTTTGCAGCACCCAGATTTATGTAAGCAACCCTCACAAACCCAATTTTCTAACCTAGGCTTGAATAGAATCTTTTTTTTCATTACCTTCTCTGGAGTGGAGAGCTCTAAATATAAGTGTGAGACAATACTTAAACAACGTCTTGTCTGATGAAGCAAAATAAAGAAACCAACAGATATTTAACATGTCAGGAAAGAAGACAAAGGGGAGCGTTGATAGGAAATGCCTCTTACCTTTGTCCTAAGAACAAGTTTCAACACAGTAGTCTCCTACTTGTCCAGCCTCTCTCTGAATTGCATGATCCAGTCAGCAGATACACTGTTTCTAACCCCTATTGATTTCTACTGGAAAGCTTTCTTCTTCTATCTTCTAATAGCAATCTATACTGGGATCCATGCTTTCCTCCATCGTCAGGTAAGCACTCATCATCATTGTACTTACTGTGTTTACCAAGGCAAATATATTAAAAGGAGTCAATGTTATACTGAGTCTTTAGAATCTGGTATGTCTTCAAACTCACACCAAATCCTGAAAACTTATTCTCATGGATCTACTGATATGTAGAGATAAGTAAACTAACACATCAAAATTTTTTACAAACTCATATAGTTTTTTCCAAAATATACATTTTCTGTAGTAATTTTTATGTACATACACATGTGATTTTATAGCCTTGATACTTCTCTATAAACTAGATTCTGCAGCCACAATTAAAAGCTAAGCCTTAGCTATCTATTAAAGAGAGCCCATGAGAAACTATAAAATGGTCACACAAACAAAAGATGCTAAGAAATATTTTCTTAGAGATTTCAAGAAACAGTGAACAACATGAAAATTGAACACACAGAGAAGGCATGCAAATTGAGTAGAACAGGCAGTACCCACCCTGAGTATCAATTTTAGTCAAGAGGTGCTCACATCTCTGAGACCAGAAGGACTACCACAAAGAAAAACACATCTGTCTATACTCAGAACCAAATACTCCTATAATTAACCATATTAAAGAAAAAAAACACCATAATTTCCATGGTACTTAAAGCAAAAATGCAGATAGGAATATAACAAATTCAAACTCTTTATCATACAAAAACATCATTAAGATATAATGAAAGAAAAAATTAAATTAAAACACACTAAAGAATGCAGCAAAATTATAAACATATTAAGAAATTTGGCAATTCATTAGATGTAATAAACATAGTAAATAGGTACATGATATATAATTAAAGTGAATTAATAATTAAAAATAAATAATACAATTAATGAGAATAAAAGCAAAGTTTGCTGGTGGAAACAGACTTTAAAGAGTGGAAGACTGTTACATCCAAAGAGACAGGAGTTTGTCATACCATAAAAGAGAAAGTATGCTCACCATACACCGAGCTTTGGCCTTTGTACACACTTTTTCACATGTTGTTCTGTGTTTAATTCAATTGGGCTATGTGGTTTTGTTTGTTTGTTTGTTTGATTGTACTTTACATAACCAGGTTTTATTGTGGGAAAACCACACAGAAGCAGATACAAAGTCTGAAGGTTATTCAAATTGTTTCTTAACACAGTGATTTTCTCTTGGAAAACATTCCAGCTCTTACAAGGAGCATGGTGGCTGAATGGACTGTGGGTGGTGAGAAAGCCTGGTGACACCATTGAAACAAGAATATCTGACAAGGGTGAAGATGTCAAAGAAATGAGGCAGTCAGTGTTTAGAACAAGACGAAGCAAAATTAAAAATCAGATGACTGATAAAGTCTTAAAATAACTTATTCAGGAGGATTTGAGTTCTGTCAAAAATAAATACTGGAGAAACCACATACATTGTGGGGAGGGAATGTAAAAGACATGGAAGAGAAGGCAGTGTGGTGTCAAGGTTCCTCAAGCCCCATCATCCAGGTCTCACCTGAACCTGCTACATGAGATAATATTAGAGAGAGAGAGAGAGAGAGAGAGAGAGAGAGAGAGAGAGAGAGAGAGAGAGAGAGAGAGAAAGACATGAGAGAGAGACAGAGACAAAAGAACAGACACACACATGGAGACAGACAGACAGATACACACACACACAGAAAGAAAGAGAGAGAGAGAGAGAGAGAGAGAGAGAGACTTTTTTGATTTCAAAATTTCTCCTAATTCTCTTTCTGAAAGTTTTTTTGTGTTTGTTTGTTTGTTGTTTGTTTTGTGAGATTTTTATTGTTCATCCTTTGTCAAAGGTGTTCATAACTGAAATTAAGTGAATATGTTTTAGTCAGCATAAGTTGATGACTGGTTCCTGATCTGTTTTTGGCTAGAAAGCCTTGTGTTTTCCTTCCCACATTTAGATCTCTGCTGACTTACGGTTCTGTTGTTGTTTGCTTGTTTTGTTTTTTTATTGTGGTTGCTTTGTTTTATTCTTCATTCATATATTACATCCAGGACACAGTTTCCTCTCCTTCCCTCTGCTCCTCACAGTCCTTCACATCCCTCTTGCCCAAATGCACTCCTTCTCTGTCCCCCCAAAAAAGGAGGTCTCTCAGGGATATTGGTGGAACCCCACATAAAAAAGTTCAAGTTACAATACCATATAACAAGTTACAATAAGACTAGGCACATATCTTCATATCGATGCTGAATGAAGCAGCCCCGTAGGAACAAAAGGGTCCCAAAAGCAAGAAAAAGAGTCAGATACACCACCAGCCCCAATCCCACTGTTAGGATTTCCACAGGAACACAAAGCTACTTATTGTGTAGACAGAGGATCTAGCTCATGCCAATATAGGATCTATGATTATTGCTTCAGTCTCCATGATCTCCTATGAACCCTGAGTAGTTGATTCTGTAGGGTTATATCTTCTGGTGTCTTCAACTGTTCTGGCTCCTGCAAACCTCCCAAATACCACTTGGGTGGAGTTCCCTTGGTTCTGCCTAATGTTTGGCTATGGAGCTCTGCATCTGCTCCCGTCAGTTGCTGAATGGCATCTCTGATGACAATTGAGCTAAGCAGCAACATCTGAGTATAGCAGAATATCATTATTAATAATTTCATTGATTTTTTTTCAGTCATGTCCTAGTCATGTTTGGTTTTATCCTGAGTCTCTGGGCTGTCCAGCTTCTGGTTCCTGGCTGTCCAGGCAGTGTCAGGCTTTGGCTCCTCTCCCAGTCAGTGTGGGATTGGTTGGCTGTTGGTGGTTCTTTGCCACCTGCTTCTCCTGGAATCAGGACAGATTGTAGGTCAAGGTTTGTAGATCAAAAGTTTAGTGACTGGGATGGTGTTCCAGTCCCACTGCTAGAAGCCCTGCCTGATTATAGAAGACTTATATGCTGTCTTATATGCTGTATCCACCATCATCACAAGGTTTCTTAGCTAGAGGTCACTCTCCAAGATTCCAGGTGGTTTGCACTGCATTACATTTCTACATTAACCCCTCCAAAAGCTCCAATTTCGGTTATCACTGAAAATACTGTCTCCCTCCTGCCTCCCTCCTGTCCCATTCCTAATCACCCACCATTCACGTACAAAATTTACTCCATTTCCCCTTCCCAGAGAGATCCATGTGTCTTCACTTAAGCCATCCTTCATACTCAGCCTTGACTTCTGTTTTAACAAAGATAAAATATGGAATCAATCAGGATACGTTCTAGGTGTAATTTCAGAAACCATGTTCTTTAAAGATTGGGACTCACCAGAATGTCTTTAATGGTGTTTTCTTCTTACAAAGGCTGTTGTTTTGCTTTTGTTTGCACTCCCATAAGAGCTTGTCTGTCTTATAATAAAGAACACAGTAGAAAAGCAGGGTTTCTGAAGAACATTGTCTGGTGAACTCATCTGGGTGATTTCTCAAGTACATATTTTGAGTTGTAAACATAATAAAGAACAGATTTCTGTCTTAAGCTAATGGGGCCATTGTTCCTTTTGTCAAAAAGAAACTTATTTAACAAATGCCACTCAGGGAGAAACTCAAGGTATGTATTAAGAGGAAAGCAAGGTTTTTATGTAGGACCAATGTAAAAATCTAGCAGATGTAATTTTGTAAAAATGAAGAATGGCACAGAGATAGATTTTTTAAATTATATTACATAGGAAGGGCTTTCTATCTATGCTTCCCTCCTCTTCAAATCCTGCACAGGAGGTTTCTGTTGTGAATAAGCTGGAATGTTCTATGGAGCACCATCAGAAATAGCGACAAAAGTCTGTCATGAGACTCAGACCTCCTATGATTTTTCTTATAAGATTTTGTTTTTTTTTCAAAGAAAGCCAACAATAACAACAACAAACAACTCATGCTGTTTAGTTTCTGACACTCACTTAAAACCCTTTGTGCTTTAATTCAGGAAGGGCTTCATAGTCTTACTTTTATGAAATTTGTGATTTTATTCTTTTTTCAGATGCCTTTTTATCTGAGTATTCTGGTGTTCAGATGGAGTTAGGAATTTTTCAGTATGGGCAAGTAGACACACATACAAACACACAAATACATATACTGACACATATACACAGCAACACATAAATGCACACATACATGCATTGACACATGCAAACATACGCACATACAGATATATACACAGATATACACATAACACACATATGGACACATACACACATACATATACTGACAAACACACATACATATACAGGATCTAGTGATAGAAAAATATATAAATGAATAACATAGCCAGGTAATTGTTATAATATAATACATTTGGTTATACTAAGGTGAGCTTCTTCTTTTTCAAAATTTAGCAGAGTCTTGGTGAGGCAGATTTTGATACCCAAATTCCCTGGCAGTGTAATTCAATTACCAATAGAGTTAATAGAAATGAACTAAAGCAAGCGCTTATCAAATAATGTTAAAATCTTCTGTGCTGATAGCTTTTTCAGTAAAGGCTTAATTTTAGATTACCATAAATCAGATGGAATGTATCTTGTGGTATATCAAAATAATGACAGAATAAGAGAAGTATGTGAAGTAGCATTTCCCATGAATTGAGAAACATCACGGACATCAGTCTTTCCATATGAAATGCATCTTACTGGGATTTTTCATTTGTTTTGTTGTTTCTTTAAAACTCCAACAGACACACACACACCAACACATAAGTGAATCTTTTAAACATACGATGGTAGTATCTTATGAATCACTTAGGGAAGGAAGGAGTTCATCTTATATACCAAAAACAGACCATAAAAGTATAACTGTTGTACTTATTTTTAAGTCGCAGAGACTCAAATTTAGAATCCATATAATAAAAGCAATGAAAGAGATTAAGAAAATAACTGATAAAGGCTTTATTGGAAGATGGTTGTTTCTTGTCCCCAAATACCTAAGAGTTAACCTGCTTCACATAATAATCTTTCTTTCAAATTTTTATCCCTGATACTTTATGTGTACAGGAAGAGTTACGTCATGTTATGTTACTGTCTACCTAATAGTTATACTGAATTGCTGATGGATCCAGTTTTATTCTGTGGTATAGTAAACATTTTTATGAACTCCCAAGTAGGAATGAAAAACGTGGAATGATTTGAGGCCAGAAAATGTTTTGAGTGCAATAGAAACTGAGACTTAATCCGCAAACCACCATGGTTCCTCCTTATTTTATGTATATTTCAAGGAAAATTTAATTCATATGTTTCTGATTAATGTACACTTAGCTCATCAAACTTGTGCAAAAGTTACTTGATTTCCAGGAAGCCTTTGTCCTTGTGGGACATTTCCCTCTGTTCAGGGAAGTCAAGTTTTCCTCAGCCATGCAAACTGAAAAGAAACCCTTATGGTGCTATTGATAATATAGCTGCACACATAGTTTTTATTTAATAGATTTTTAATTATATCATATGCTTGTATTAGAAAAGAGGTAAAACTAAGTAGGTGATACACCAGAAGTGACTTAATCAAACTCTTAAATTAGAAAAATCATTTGTTAATTGATATTATACTGAGCCATATCTTCTTTGACTGTGCAATGGTTAACATATGTTAAAGCCAGTACTAAAAAGAATTGAACAAAAATTCAGGGGATTTGGTTTCTATTCCCTATTCCACCACACATTTTTTTGAGTGCTTTTAGAGAAATAACATTATTTTTCATAATTTTAGTATACAAAATGAGCATGCTAGATAAAATATATTTTCATGAAGCAATTTTAACATATATCAAATTTCTGAATAAATACACACAAACATATATATTCCAAAATAATCACTTCTATGTCAAATAATGACTTCTGTTATATTAAGTATATATTAATATATATATAACTTAATATAACTTATGTTATATTAAGTTTATAGTAAAATATCAATTATTTTGAATTCTTTGCTTTAAAGAATGAGAGAACAAAATTATGACATCAAATAAATGAAATATTGTTAATGATTTTTTTCACAGTTGATTTATGGTAGTATAACTACCACACAATGGAGTTTAAATCTGGATGATACAATAGTGTTGATCCTAAGGCAATACTATTATACAGGTACATAGCAAAGCAGCACTTATCTTTTGGAATTAGCTGGGTTTTTTTTTTCTTTGCTTCTCTATAAGCCTAAAAATTACTTGTAGACATGGATCATGACTTATGCAACTCAATAACTGTAAAACCAATGTTGAGTTAAATCTTTTCCTTAGGCAAGAGGCCATGGAAAGCACTGCATAAAATTTTTGTATATATTTTGTTTTATGTAAGTCATCAAATGCTCAGGAAGGTGATGCTACCTCACCTTACAAATTATTAGGAAAAAAAACAGGATAAAAATTACATCAGAATTTTGATGGGTAGCCATAAAAACTGTGATTAAATTTTGTTTCACAAGAATATTCTTTTTCAGACAATTTAAATTTCACAGAATCATCTCAATGTCATCAATCATCATCTCTGACATTTTTGTTCAGTAAGTTGTAAACGATAGGTAAATGTTTAAAAATTCAAATTGTGAAGCAGAAGATAATTATAAAACTTCAGTAGACAAGATTTGGATCATATTAATCTAAGACCAAGGCTAGAAACATCCTATTTACTCTGCTGCTTTACACAGGAAGCATCTACTACAGAATAACTAATGCATAAAATGTACTAATGTGTCAACAGGATTGCTTTTTATTGAAATTTACATTCAAAGAAAATTACCAATAGGTCAAGGAACCTGAAATATGGAGCATGGAAGATTCTCCTATGACCAGCAGAAGGTTGTAAAAAGAACAATGAAGATTGCTCAAAATTAAGATTCTCCAAAGAGCAAGGAACCTGTCTATCATTCTACATTTTATTGTAAATAAAGGTCAGAGTGATGGGAAAGGTCATATAGCCATGACATCTCAAAGCTGCTTAAACAATAATCTGCTCAATGACATTTTACTCTGCCATTCTTTCTCTTCTCATATCCACTTATCAAAAATAACAATGAAATTCCTGTCATCCTTATGATATAACCACAAAACTTATCATAAGGCCTTAAAATTAACAGAGTAAAAATAATCATGGTAGGCCTAGTAATAGAAATTTGACAATACAGAAAACCAAATCTAAAAGTGCTTTAGCAATTTCTGGTTTTGTTTTTTAATGAGATCCAACATTTTACTAGGAAAAGTGACTTCGGGTTTATTTTATTATTATTATTTATTTTTCTTTAACTCAGTAAAGAAACTACCTACTCTTACTCTGGAGTAGACATTCAGAAAGACTGATAAGACCTTTATAGATTTTGCAACCCTAACATATCTTAATGTATTTACTAATATAATCATATGTGTGTGTATGATGCATTGAGGTTAATCATCTCATTCCCCCTACATGTATGTTACAGGTATTGGACTTAAACCACCAGGTTTGTCCAGCAAACAAAATCTGCTGAGATATCCAAAGGCCATATTTATTAATTTGTATTTTTTGTGGTTAAACTATTCTGATATTTTCTATAGGAGGAAGAATGGTGACATTCTATTTTTATATACAAACTTTTTGATTGTGCATATGTTATTTTGCTATGTAGTTTTTGTATTTATATAAAATATATGATATATCTATATAATATACAAACATGCTACATTATATGTTTATTACTCTTTAAGTCTTTTAATGAATATTTCTTCTATAGAAAAAAAATGATCTATGGATGCTCAGTTCAACTTTACCTTGAGTTCTCATACTATGTGCTCTAAAACAATGCTTGACTTAAATATGCTTTCCAGCTTCTATCAACTGCAAGTACATTGGTCTCATTTCTAAATCATCACCAGTGATAATACTATGTAATTTGTTATGGGTTTACCATTGAAAATATTTTAAAACCAACTTGGCAGGACTGCATTCTGGCGATTTTGGGGCTGACTGTGGGTTTTGGAAGATACTTTCTTGACCTTAAATCACTGAAAGACGGTCATCAGTTTATTATGTAAATCAAGGATAGTCATATTTGAGGTCACTGTTTCCATAGTGATGCAAAGGTCCTGTAATTTCTCACGTGATTCATTTAACGGTTGCCAAAGAATAATAGTTGACTGTATGATTACCTATACAATGTCAGTGTTTCCAATTGAACATAAAAATGCATGTTGATTTAAAAGAAGATTTAAAAGAAGTCAAAAAATCTGCACTATGTGATTCTTATGTCACTAGACAACAATAAATACCTCACAGAAACAACGTAAGAGAGGTAAAAATGTATGCTTATGATTTCTGAAGATTTGGAATTTCTAGTTCTTTATGACAGGGAAGGTTTGTTGTTAGGAGGTAGAAGCTGTTCAATCACAGTGGAATAATAAGAAAGAAATTACTTGAAATTGGTGCCCAAGTTGAACTCTTTAAGTTGTGCCCTTGACTGCCTGTTTCAGTTAGCTGGTCCCACTTTCCAAAGGTCCACATCTCCTAAAAGAACACCAATATTAGAAACTTTTTATACAGAACTTAGGCTTATGGGGACCATTCAAGATTCAAGCCATAAAAGAAGAGAAAACGCAACTTACATGTCAGCTCAATACAGCTCAAAACAGCTTATCTTCATTTGTTAACAATAATTATTCAGATTTCGCCAGTTGACGAAAAACTTTGTCACTCAGTCAACAACTAAAACACCGAGGAGATGTACATTTCAATGTAGAAAACGTTGCATCGAAACTTTAATTAAAATCAAAATTTTAGTCCCATTGCAGAAAGGATATGTGACCAAGGATATAAGAAATATGAAAGCTAGCATGTGTGTGTGTGTGTGTGTGTGTGTGTGTGTGTGTGTGTGTGTGTATGGGAGAGAGAGAGAGAGAGAGAGAGAGAGAGAGAGAGAGAGAGAGAATCTAAATCATCCAGAGGATCTTACATCAAACAATTTATTTATTTCTACATTAATACATTTTCTTTTTTAAAAATCACTAGGTAGACAAAACGTGTTTAGTGTTCCTGGTGTTAATACAGTGTGCTTCAAAATGCTAAATAAAAGTACAAATAAATTTTAAAAGTTCAATACATCTAGATATATATGCACATAGAACTGCTCCATGTACTAGAGGTAAATGCTTCAAAACACATTGTTTTGTGTTAGAAAAATGAAGTGGGGTCCCGTCTCTGCCCCACCACGGGGCTAGAGCCACTCGGGGATGCGAGACACAGGGGTTTGACTGCACCCACCTCATGCCAGCGCTGAGCGGACATCAGGCTATGGGAAGCTGTAGGATCCCGGCCCAGGGATGGGGGAGTGCAGTCTGAGGCCCCGGAAGGAGCTGGACCTAGCTCATCTGGTTCTCAGGCACTTGGGCACCCAGGTGGTGCTGGAAGCTGTGGAACAGCTGAGAACAAGGTGAGGGCCCATGGGCTGGATTGGCCCATGGCTAAAGTGGGAGAAAGGGAGAGAAGCTATGGCTGCGCCTTGCAGGAAAGACTTCCTTGTCTGCCTGGCTTGGTTTCTCTCGGTTGGCTTGCTTGGGTTGGTGGTCGCCACAGCTGGGAACACATAGAGGTCTTCTCCTGGAGATTAGATGGCGGCTCTGTAGGTAAAGGTCTTCTCCATTGCTCCCCACAGCAAATCCCAACGAAAGAGAAGCAGTCCATTGTTTTAAGATGTTTATTGTGATGAAGGAAAGTAGATGGGTAAAAATGTACCCCAGTTTCTCAGGCCAGGCCTGAGGTTAAATACCTTTTGCAGGGAGGAGAATCTGGGAAGGAAAACTTAATTGGCTAAAACCTTTTGGCCTTTAGGTACCTCATTAAAATGGAGATCTGTCTTGAGGCTATGTGATTGGTGGTCACACCTTCTACCTGTGGAGTGGCTAATAGGGGTGTTGCCCTTACGTGACTGAAAGACACAAATCTTTAGAGGGCTGCGGCCTCTTCTCAGAAGCCTAGAGTCTGGGGGCGTGCGAAATGCCTGCTGTCCCTTAGGATAACCTGAGTCCTACCTGGAGCCCCTCAGGATCACCAGGGTCTCCAGTGTTTTCTAGCCTGTGCTCGACCAGAAACCAGGCTGCCTTTCACAATCCTACAACTCCCCCTTTTACTTTTTTAAAAGAAAGGGATCACTGGGGTGACTGTGTCATGTGTAGTGAAAATTTTGGGTGAGGTAGAAGTATCAAAAGAAAACACTACACTGGCTGGTGAGGTAGCACAATTATATGTATTTGTGTGTGCATATGTGTGTGTGATGTAGGTTATATATCATTTTATGTAATATAATATGTTACATGATAATTATATACAATGTTTTTCTTGTTAGGTCCAAGAATAAAATCTTTACATGATAAGCATATGGCGTAAATCCCAATAATGACACTATGTGAACTTTTAGATCCAGCATAATGGTGTGTTGAGGAGAATAAACTTTTAGAGAGATGGAAACGAAATAATTTACCATTTCCATGCAAAATGGACTAGTTACTATAACCCACTCTGGGCTGGATATTAATTACTTTTTGATCTGATTTAGAGATCTCTTACTATAAGACTGCACAGCCAATTTTCTTCCCAAATACATATTTCATAAGCCTGGGAGCTGAAGAATAAATTTTTAATAAATATGTATCTGAACCTCACAACTCCAGGGCGTGGCTGCACATGGAGGCACACCGCTTTCTAAAAAGCACGTGATTTATGTCCTTGCCTCTCAGCTCTGAGCTCTATTGAAGGGTAAAAGTGAATTTACTTCATTCATGTCAATCTAGAGTGGAATCACCACAATTTTTAAAGCGATATAACACTTTCAGTTTTAATCTCCCAAATATCCTATACCCACAATCCTTAGGACATATCTTGGAAGAGCAGCAACAGAAAAAAACTTTCAAATTTTGAATGTGTGTGGGAAAAGGATGGGAGAGAGAATGATAGAAAATAAAAAAAAGATGTTTTGTAAAGAAAGGACTATTAGAAGAAAAGAAAGAAGGAAGGAATAAGGGAGGATGGATGAAGGGAGGGAAGGAGGGAGGTAGGAAGCAAGGTCAGAGATGGGCAAGAGATATATTGCAAGAAGAAGGAAGAAGGTTCTTATAAAGCTCCTGAGTTTGCTTCCCAGAAGTCCTTTGGTCAGCTCACAACCACGTGTAACTTCAAGTGTAGGGGATCCAGCGCTCTTCTGGGAACTGTGCAGACAGCTACAGTCACACATGTACCCATATACAGATGCATACTTGCTCACATAATTAAAATGCTATTTCTTTAGAAGGAAAAACTCCACTACTAAAAAGGGACTAGTATTTGGAGAAGAGATAATTACTGGAATGAACTTGAAGCAAGATTGAGTGTTCAAACGACATAAACCTCTGTATTGCTTACTAAACAAACTGATTAAACTTTACAATAAAAATTTATCTTAAAAAATCATGTAAATATGGTTTAGAAAATACTCTTTCTAAAAGTATATTCCTGTGTGTGTGTGTTTGTGTGTGTGTGTGTGTGTGTGTGTGTGTGTGTGTGTAAAATGTATATGATTTCTCCATTGAGTTTCTTCAAACAATTCCTATATAGCATTCCCGCACCCTTGGAACTTATGCCTATTTTTCTTTTTATAAATTTTGACAGAAAAATTGGGGACTCTTTAGCAATTAGATAATAAAAATAACTTCCTGTATTTCTCCCTCTTACTTGGGGAAATCTCAGTTGTGCTGTTGTCTTATTTCCTCGCATTATATATGATCCTAATCCATGCTCATTAATTCTGACACATTGAACATTTATTTTATTTACAAGTTTTGCTCCTGGGTTCTCTCGGGAGAGGCACATCTCAATTTTATGAGTGACTGGGGGGGTAAGCAGTTATGCAGCCATGCTCCAGCCTGCTTCACTGTCTGTCACACATTCATAACGTTGAACACTCCATCTACAACCCAGAGCCATACAGTCTGGTCACAATTCCAGTCACAGGATGTTCTATCATTGTAATTCACGTCCTATGTTGGAGACAGGCAAGACCTGATTAGCCCCTGAATTTCTCCTGCTTTTAATGTCTGCGCCCATTTGCCTGCTGACCTTGTATAAATGAAGATGGTGAGCAGGTCTTCGGTCTCCTGTAGCTGCAGAGGGCTCAGAGCAGACATAAAACAGGCTACAGCCCTCAACATCTGAACAGTGTTTCCTGTCTGTACTTCTCATTTTTACACTTGGCATGAGCTGCAGTGACCTTTACCCTGTTCTTTAAAGGGATGCCTTTTATGGAGGTTAAGAGTGACTTGGCCCCCAAGCTAACAAAGTCCTGGGCCCCTACTGACCTCCAACTGTGCCATATGTGCACAGTGCTGCAAATACTGATTTAGTGGTATGGGCAGCAGTCCACCAGAACTGCACGCACTGAGATCACCACAATTATGTGACTTGAAGATACTTGTGCACCCCACTGATCATTACCAGAGCTATGAAAGTCAGGGTTCGGGCTGCACTCTTCTGCAGACTCAGCGGCATTGTGACCACATGAATTAATGAGAGCACAGAAAACCCATTTTGCAGCTACTTGTAACCATCACTATTAGGGCCTAATATGGGACATATTTGTCCTGACAATAGTTAGCGTCTCAACCATTTCCCTTTGAATAAAGCCATGTATGTTTACGACATTTTACTCTGTGTGTGTCTCCAAGTGTATAGCCATGTTTGACACAATTTTGGCCTGTAACTTAAAAAGCAAATGTATATTTGCAGTTTGTTATTTAAGCATCCTATGCATATTGCTTAAGTATTCTATGCATAAGAGATGGTAAAGAAATAAGTATTTCCCTTGATTGCCAAGGTCATAATAAGAAACATTGCTGCAAAACCTATAGCTCAGAACATATAGGAAAACGTGGTAAGTGTTGAGTGAACTCTCAGTTTTCCTTTGCAAAGATTTAGGGTACAGGAAACATCTGGGAAGTTATTTAATATTATATACTTCTTGATATTACTAATTTTTATTGGATATTTTATTTATTTACATTTCAGATTTCATCCCCTTTCCCCATTTCCCCTCCCTGGAACCCCCCGATTCCATCCCCTCCTCCTTTTTGCTTTTATATCATTTTTTAAACCTTCTAATTTTCCTGTAATGATCAAGTCTAAAACTTAAAGTTGTAATGTATAGATTGTGTAGGTCATTCTACTTGAAGATATCTCACACAAAAGCTGCAAAACTTTTTTTTCCTAATATGCCCAATGAACTGTTTGCTCGTCTAATTGAGAAAAGGGCATGAATAATCTCCAGTGTTTCTTTCCATTGACAGCCAGCCTCCCATCTGAGTCATACTTAGCTTTTTAAAGAGGGGTATTCTATGGGCTCTTCGAGACAGTCTTTTCAAATGCCTCAGAAATAAGTTTCAGTCCTGATCCTTAACCCCAACTGAAGTGAGAAAATAAATGAAAAAACATGTGCTGCCTTCTAGATTCCTTTACTGAACAGTGACCTATACACTCATGGTTTTGAAACTAAGAGCCCTGAGTCTTGCTTCCAATTTTATGGTATACAACTTTTGAAAGGTATATTGTATATTTTCTTAATGAGCATGTCCCAGTGGATAACATAGGCAAGGAAACAATGTCCCACGGTATTGTTATCACCTAAGATTGTGGTGTGTTGATGAATGGGTATTTATATCCATCATGAGACCTTTTAAGAGAAAGCGTTGTATAGCAGTCAATGTCCTTAGATAATGTGCTTCCATCTCAACTCTACACTGGATAAATATGGAAACATGCATTGGCATGTTTTTTTCCTTCATATTAAAATATGTGGTATGGAGAAGGGCTTACTTATACGTCATTAATAAAGTGCTAGTTGAAGCCCAAGGCTTGTTTTATTTTAGCTCCATGAACCAGAAGAATCGATATGCAGTGTTCTTGCAATGGCATCACTTTATATCACTTTCCTTATATGAAAAACAAAGCAAAACAAAAACAAAAACTAAAGCAGTGCTATTTCCACAACAAACTGCCAAGTAGTTTTATGGAGAAGTTTGGCCAACCAGGCTTCCATTCTCTACTAGTCTCCAGTCTTTCTGTGACCTATGGCAAATAAGTCATTCATCGAATCGTTAAATGTGACTCTCAATGCAACGATCTTAGTTGGATATTGTTTATATGCTTTTTACTTTCCATCTTTTTATTCTTAGTTAAATTTTCAAAGGGTGAATCTGCCTTATCAATTAGTAATATAGACACATGTTAAAAGTGACCATAAAAATATAAGCAAGAAACTCAAGTTGCTTTGCTCCCATGTGATTTTGATCCAGGCACACGTGTGTGTTTCATAGTAAATATTAATTCAAGATGAAGTAACTGAGTCTTTAACCTGGGCATAGTGGCCATGCCTACTAGCCCAGAACTCAAGAGGCAAAGGAATCTAAATAATTGTTAGTTTGAGGTTAGCTTGTTCTACCTCATGAGGGTGAAGCCAGCCTGATTTAGAGTGAGATGCTTTCTCAAACTAATACATTCTAAAACATTAAGAATAGAGATAACATATAAGCCCTGTGCTTTTGATGCTGACAACCTGGAAAAGTTATTGGTATTGTTTGATCTGGGATTGCAAGATACACTGACTTGCCTTTTTCTCATGATAATTGACAGTGAAAATAGTTATAGTGCATGGTAAACTCATGAGACTACATGATAAGAGATAATTGTTTTCTCCTGGGTGACCAAATCTACTAAAATAATACCAATTTTTCTCTTATAAAAATAATTTAGTTGGGATTTGTTGAATCTAGAAATGGGATAATAGTGATATGATAAAATGAGTGACAGAAAGTATTCATTGAAGTTTAAAGTTAATTTATACATTCTGCTGATAATGACTGAGGAATTATGCTGATTCCTGTAATCTAGACACTTGGTAGAGCACAGAACTCCGTGACTTCATTCCAACTCAGTTTTTGGCTTTCTACATTGATGTTTAAGAAAACAGAATTTCTTTCTTTTCTAAACTGTTGTTTTGAGAAATTTCCACATTCATTTTCATTATATCTGTACTTCACAGTGCATTAATGTTCCTTTATCCTTACTCCCTCATCCTAATCAGCTCATTGTTTCCTTTGTCTGTCTGTTTGCTTCTTTGTCTTGATTTCCTTCTCATTGGTTTTGGTGATAGTGGCTTATTTGGGATGGAACGATAATCATTCTAATTGCAATAAAATGGCATCTTGTTGGAGTTTGTGTTTTAATTTATCCTGAAGGACAATAATACAGAGAATTTGGGGATGAGGAGTACAGGTCTTGAGGCACAGTTTTTTCATGTAGTCCCAGGCTAGCTAAGCACTTACTATGTAGCCCAGGTTGTCCTCAATTACAATTCTTTTGGGATAGAAATGCAAATGTGAGCTAATGTAGCCATACAAAATAATTTTCAGATGTATTTATTATTTCTATTCACACACACACACAGACACACACACACACCAATTAATGAAAAAGAGATCATGAATTTCCAAGATAAGAAGGTAGATACATGGAGAGATTTGAAGGATAAAAAAGAAAGGGAAATTACATAATCATATTAGAATTTTAAAAATTCAAAAAGTGTTTTAAGATGGTATAATCTATACAGTTTTGCCATCTTAATTGGATTACTTGTTTATTATTTTCAGTTTTCAATTTCCCTCTTTAGCCTAGATATTAACATTTTAATAGATAAATAATAGAAAACATATATATTTTTACCCCATCTTACTTCACTCTGTAGATCATCTGTTCACTGTGTCGGTTGACTGTTTTATTTGTTGTTCAGCATTCTTTAAGGTGATAGAATCCCATTTGTCAAGATTTGTTTTTATTTCATATTTTGAGGTTCCCGTCCCAAAAACCATTTTCACGGCCAATGTGGCCAATGTCTTGAATTGTTTCCCTGAGGTTACCACACTCACTTCTGGGTAACATCTAAAGATAATTTGGATTCCAAAGAGAATCCTGCAGTGAGTTGGTTTTGGCAGTATTCACAACAGTGAGAATCAATGAGGGTCCTCGTAAACAGATGGATGGCTAATAAAACCATGTTGTATATATTCAAATGATAGTAATTCAGCCATAATGAAGAATTCGGTTGATTGTAGTAAAATAGATGGGATTGATGACACTTTGTTAATTGAAATAATCCAAACAAGAAAGGAATAAGGAGAATAAATACTTTATGTTCTTTCTTCCTCACTCTGCCTTCTCCCATTCTCTTCTTCTCTCTCCCAGTTGTGTAAATTAAATCAACTCAATCCCAGATTTGAATTGTGATTAGTAGAAATGGAAATGTGTCCTGAGAGGACTGGGATCATGGCTGTGTTTGACAAATTCTTACCACATCCATACATGTAAAGTTCACGTTAAAGCCCATTAAAATATCATTTTTGTTAATATAGAAAGAGCGGGTACATCTCAGTGAAGAATGCAGCTCATGAGTGGAGTTTTCAAGGCAGGTTTCACTGCTTATATAAACAATATAAGTTGTATTTTTAAGTATATAAAGACATCATAATTTAAGAAGACTGAAATTTTTATATGAATATTAGCTCTATGAACCCTCAGTAACATAGCTCTACTTGACATGTTTCATCTACAAATCTTACTGAGTGCTGTTTCTTATGGAAGTTGTTATATGAACACATCTGACTAAAAAATATAGTTCCTTTGATATTGAAAAGTCAAAAAATTTGATTCACACAGATTTATAACTTACAAAGAAGAAACACATATACATCAAAAACAAAAATACTAAAAATGTTACTATTTGGAATGACTAGCTAATTCAAAAAAGGTACAATTAGTGCAGAATATTTTTTTAAAGGAGAGCATATCTTCAATGTATCATAATGGAAAGATTAACTGCATATTATATTAATTAATTAATTAATGTTCTAACTGCATTTAATAATAAATGAGATAAATTATGATGATCTAAAATAAAGTTTCACCCTCAATCTTTGGGTTTACCTTTAGTTTTTTTCCAACTATTTGCTAAAGAAACAATTGACAATTATAAACTCATAGAGGAAAGTTTATAATTCTGCATTAAAATTCTGCATTTTTAAATAGTTATGATGACAAAATTATGAAGAACATAATCAAACATAATCCATGTTAACGTATAGTAAGAGTCATTACTGTTTAGATGCTAGCTCTTCCAAAATTGACCTAACAATTCAATACAATCTCAGACAATGTTGAAGTCTATCACTTGACTGGAACCACTAATCATTTTTTAAATTTCATACAGAGAAGCAAAAGATTCAGATCAATCAGCATAACATTCAAGAAAACACAAAGTGAGAATATTGGTATTACATTACCATGAAGCTATAGTAATAAATTCAATGTAGAACTGGAGGGAGTGGGGGAGATAAGACCAGTGGCAGTGTTTAGTTACTGTTAGTGTTCAGTTAGTTAGTGTTTAGTTAGTTAGTGTTCAGAAAAACATGAATCAAGGCAGTTAATATTTGATAACAGAAAAGAAGGCCATAAAGCAGAGCAAAGGTACTTGTCTTGTACATTTGTTTCACATTCAAAAAAAAAATATGCTGGCGCAAATTATTTCACCTTTTGAAAAACTATATTAAAATGGGCTACAGACTTTAATGTAAGATTAAAAACTAAAAATACTAGAGACTAACATGGGATAATACATGAACAACTTTGAATACTGACTGCACTAGCCTTATAGATATAGTGTGAATAGTAAAATCATTGAAGAAATAAATGTTGGGTTAGATTAGATTTCATTAAGGTAAAAAATGTGTTAATTGAAATGTCAAGATCAAATACAATGAATAGACTAGTAGAAAATACTTACAAAGGGCACATTTGATTTAGGACAATAATCTATAATATATGGCAAGTTCTTAAAATTGCCAAGAAAATAAACAACCAAATTAATAACAGACAAACAAAAAATGGATCAGCATTCTACATGATAAAGGTGAGGAAAGGAATCCCTGAATATGACTCTATATGCCCAAGAATTAAGGCCAACAACTCACAAGTGGGACATCATGTAATTAAAATGTTCTCAACAGCAAAAGAAGCAATCAAGCTTCTTTTTCAAGTGAAGGGAAAGCTCACAGAATACGTGAGAATCTTTGTCAGCCATACACCTGAGAAAGGTTTAATATCCAGAATATACAAAGAACTTAAAAAAAAAAAAAAACCACAAAGACTCCAAAGAATGGCCTATTGAAAAATGTAGCCTGGACCTGAATTGAGAGTTTTCAGAAGGAATAGAGAGAAAGACGGGGGAGGGCTAAGAAATATCTCAAAAATGCAAAATTATCTATCTTTAGTAGCATTATGGAAATGCAAATAGAAATAACCTTGAGGTTTTATCTTTACTCAATCAGAATGGCAATGATCAATAGAACAAGTAAGGAGAAATGCTTTGAGGTGTGTGAGGAAAGGGAAGTCTCCTTCACTGTTGATGGGATTCTAAACATGTGCAGCCAGTATGGAAATCAGTGTGGAGGAGTCTCAAAACCTTAAATATACCATAAGAGCCCACTGTACCCTTGCATATCATATGTCCAAAGGACTTGACATCCTACTCAACAAATGCTTGCTCAGTCATAATCATCACTGCTCTGTTCGCAATATAGGGAATGGAAACAAGGGAAATACCCTACAACCTATGACTAGATAATGGAAGTGTGGCACATATACACCATGGATGCTATGCAGTAGTAAAGATTAATGAAATCATAAGCTCTGTAGATGAATAAATGGAATGAGAAAATATATTCAGTAAGTTAACCTAGACCCAGAAATACAACCATCACATGTTCTTTCTTATTGGAGGTTCCTAGCTCCAAATCTTCAAATGTAAAAACATATCCTGTAGTAACTACAAAACACATAAAATAAAATGGAATCATTGGCAGGAGAGGGGTTGTGGATCAATAAAGAGGAGACTAGTAGAGTACAATAATCCAGTCAGAGACATAAGGGGACTCCTTAGGAAGGGGAAGGGAGGTAAAAGAAGGAGAAGGAAGCCAGTAGGCAAAAGCACATTATAGACAGCTGAAAAAGTCATAAGGAATCAAACTGTTAACTATTTATCAAAAAAACCCTATAACTTACATATTTCAGTGTTTATATAAATACATACATAAATATACATATATAGAAAGAGGGGGGAGACAGAAAGGCAGATGTTCACGTATCTCCACCAGTCAAAGATAGCTGATATATCTAGGTTGGGTAGTGGATTACACCTCTGATTGAGCATTACCAAACTTATAGAGCCTTTGATTAACATCTTTTAAAAAATGTATAAGTGCAAAAAGGAAAAGGGGGCATGGGATAGGGGTTTTCTAAGTGGGGGGTGGGAATGGGGAAAGGGGATGGCATCTGAAGTGTAAATAAAATATCCAATAAAATATGAAAAAAATATATATAATACATATATAACTTTATTGAATTTTTTCATCTCAGCTGATGGTGCTCCTTCCAAGAGTGAATGCCAACTTAACAAAAAACCCCAATAGCAGACATGAAAAGGCTTTTTTTGTGAGTTATTACCACATATGTCAAAACCTACAGTCTATTGCTTTTAGCTTAGCTTACTCCAGAGATGGAAGGTGCATGCATGCCTATTAGAGTATTCCTGTAGGTTCTTATGTATATGGGTGCATGCGAAGGCCTGAGGTGCTTCCACTGCTCTTAGACTTTACTCATGTGGTAGGTTCTCTCAATGAAACCCAGAGTGTTTATATTAAAAGCTAGTTTAATGAGCCAAGGTGCTCCGAGAATCCCTTGTCTCTGTCTAATTAGAATGTAAATATAGGCAAGCCAGCATTTCCACTCAGCATCCACAAGTATGCAGAGGATCTGGGCTCAGCTCTTCATGCCTGCAAGGTGAGCACTTTAGCCACTGAGCTATCTCCCTTGAGTCTTGACAATGAAGTAGTCTCTGTTTTGTACTTCAGTGAGACATGTATGTATTTCATTGCTTCTGTTCCAGTCAGATTTTCTTCATCTTTAATTTCTTCTTTTAATTTCTTAGCCATAAACATGAATTAATGTTAAGCAATCTTCAGGTTCAACATAAAAACAAAGTGTCAAGTTCCCACAAATTTTGATACTATCTGTTTATATGTGTTCATTAGATACATTCTAGTTTCCGTCACATTTTTTTTGAGTGATTTCTGATTTAGATATGCTTTATTTAATTTAGTTTTATTTGGAATTTTTATTTTATATTTATAGATTTTATTTTATATTTAATTCATTTTTCTCAATAATATATTTGATAAGATTTATATATTTGAAATATGTTAGCATATGCTTTAATTAATGCATTCAACATATTGTCTTGTAATTGTTGTTAGAGTTGGTTTTACTCGCCCTGTTCTTGTTTTACATTTCTCACATTACCCTTGAAGAGGATGTTTCTGCGAACATGGTTGTGGCATTCTGCAATAACTCTTTAGATCCAGTGGGAAATATGATGATGGAATAGCAAGTGCCCCTTTCACAGAACAAGTGGCTGCTTTGCTCCTGAAAGTGCAAGTATCATAGAACATTTGGCGGTCTTCATCTTTGGATTCCACATTGGCTACAGACTCACCTCATGCAGGGTCACACCTTTCCTGGGAAGTGTAGATTTAGTAACTAAGAGATTCCTGAGGAAAAGCGCTGCTGTTTCAGGCTAACATGAACTGCTCTGACAGGAAATATTTCCTCCAAAGCTGCTTGCTGGGCTTCGCTTCTGTCCTTTCTCAGCTCTGCCGCCTTCTTTTCACAGATGTTCATTTTAAATGTTTTCTTTGAGGTTAGGCTTACACCTGTGGTTTGCCTTAGGTGTGTTCTGGGCATTTCCTTTCTCATATTTTGCTATCATTTTTATTAACTACTATTTAAAATCTTCAACTATTCTTCCAGAGTTTTTTATTCTTCGTTTTTTCTTGGTCAGCACTTCTGTATGAGTTTTGAAAGTTTGTTGAGAAATAACATATTTAGAACTGCATTTTCCCAGTTTAAATTATGACTGCAAACATCATTTCCACTCATATACATACTTTTTCATTTGTACCCTTCCTTGCCCTGGATTTCAATTTGTCTGACAGTTATCTGACACAGCATCTTTCTGTCCTTACTGCTTGCCTCTCCACTCAATGCATGTATTGACTCCACTTTCATGTTCCTTTGGTTTTTTCCCCCAGTTTTGGGAATTGAACCCAAGGTTTCACAATAGGAAAGTGAAATAAGAGCTAAGGTACATCTATAATAGTAATGTAATTCACAGTATAATGAGTCCAAAGGTGTTATTTTGCTAATGATTTTCTGCGTGATTCTTTTCTGATCTTTTTGTGACTCCTCTTTGGAAATGGCACATATATCAGCATTCCATTTCATTAAGTCTTTTATTCTTAAACGTCTAAAGATTTTTGTCATAATGATGGCCATAAAATGTACAGTACATGTCCTTCATCTTTTACTGAAAATAGAAATAAATCACAGTGCTGGGTTGAGGGTTTCCACAGAAAATGCAGAGAGAGAGACAAAATACTATAACCGTACTATAAATGGGATGACAACTTCCCAGAAGCCATTGGGGAGTTAACCTATGTCATTTTAAGACTGAGAAAAAATCATGAGACTAAAGTTTTTGTTGATAAGCACTGGCTTCTAATTTCAAACTTGTTTCTCACTGGGTATAGGTTTACATTTGCAAACTGCTCTATTATTTCACTAGGGCTAAACAGATAAATCAATGATCAGTGATCAATGATCAACGACATGAGCGATTTTGACATTTCAGGAGAGGAAAGTAAGAGCTAAACAAAATAGAGAGGCAAGAACGAAGCAGCCAGTGTTGGATTGGAGTCAGATTCCACTATATTAACCTCTGGTCAGTTTATTAGATGCAGGTGGATGCTTGGAAAAGCAATTACAGATAAATGTGTTTCCATGTGTTAATGTATACATATACTTCCAACCTCTACATGGTTGGAAGTTCTTAGGTATAGACAGTGCAGAGGCAAAGAATATACCCAGAGCCTAACATTTGGATTTGAATGATAGTCTCCAATAAAGGAAACCAGCTTCTTTGGGGAAAATACTAACAATGGAGAAAAGGAAGAAAATAAATAAGATGAGATGAGGAACCCTGTAGGGCCTGAAAGTAAATGAGTTCTCAAAAACAATATAAGGCAGCAACTGCAACTGACACAAAATATGAAATAAATGATCATATGTAAGAGGTTGTGAGAGGGACCAATAGATTGATCAGTACTGCTATCATACTAGGATACACTAAAATACAAACACAGAATATAACTTATTAAATAAATCAATAAATAAGATGAAGAATATAATAAAGAACATAATAAAGATTCTAAAATCAAGATAGTTTTTTTTTTAAAGAGGGCTGACATTTTATTAAGATTGTTGGTTCTATTCGCTTTTCTATTTTTTCCCCTCTTTTATTGGATATAATATTTACATTTCAAATTTTATCCCCTTACCATATTTCCCCCACCACCCAGGAACCCCTTATCCCATCCCCCCTCCTCCTGCTTCTATGAAGGTGTTTATCCACCTACCCCCAGCCCCCCTCCCCACCCTCACATTCCCCCCCCCCTCAGTGCTCAGCCTTCAGGGTACCATTGACCTTGTCTCCCACCTATGTCCAACAAGGCCATCCTTCCCTACATATACTGCTGGAGTCATGTGTCTCTCTATATGTGCTCCTAGGCTGGTGGTTTAGATCCTAGGAGCTCTGGCTGGTTGGTATTATTGCTCTCCTCACTGGGCCACCAGCCCTTAAGGTTCCTTCAATTTACTCTCTAGCTCCTCCATTGGGAACCTTTGATTGGATTAATGGATAGCTGTGGGTATCTGTCTCTGTGTATGTCCAACTATGGGAGACCTCTAAGGAGACAGCCTTATCAGGCTGCTGTCAGCTTTCCCATCCTGACATCCCTATCAGCGTCTATTTTTGGTGACTGCCCATGGAATGAATACCCAGATGGAATAGTCTCCCTACAACCCCCCCTTCAGATTCTGACCCACACTTTGTCTCCATATTTGCTCCCTTGGGTATTTAGTTATTCCTTCTAAGAAAGACCTAGGCATCCTCACTTGTTCTTTCTTCTTCATGAGCTTCATGTCGTCTGGTAGTTGAATCTTTGTTGTTTCAAATTTTTGGGCTAATCTCCGCTTATCAGTGAGTAAATACCATGTGTGTTCTTTTGTGATTGGGTTACCTCACTCAGGATGATATTTTCTAGTTCCATCCATTTACCTAAGAATTTCTCGAATTCATTATTTTTAATAGCTGAGTAATATTCCATTGTGTAAATGTACCACATTTTTTTGTATCCATTCCTCTGTTGAAGGGCATCTGGGTTCTTTCCAGCTTCTGGCTATTATAAATAGGGCTGCTATGAACATAGTGGAGCATATGTCTTTGTTATTTGTTGGGGCATTTTCTGGGTATATGCCCAGAAGTGGTATAGCTGGGTCCTCAGGTAGTGCTATGTCCAATTTTCTGAGGAACCACCAGACTGACTTCCAAAGTGGTTGTACCAGCTTGCAACCCCACCAACAATGCAGGAGTGTTCCTCTTTCTTCACATCCTCGCCAGCATCTACTATCACCTGAGTTTTGATCTTAGCCATTCTGACTGGTGTGAGGTGGTATCTCATTGTTGTTTTGATTTGCATTTCCCTGATGACTAAGGATGTTGAGCATTTCTTAAGGTGCTTGGTATATCTACTCAACAAGCAAGCTGGACAGACCTGCTCAAACCTCTGAGGTCCGGGAATTCCATCTGGAGGCAGCGAAGACACAGCATCAGAGGATTGTCAATTTGCTCTCCCCCCCCCACTCCTCTTCTAATATCTCAACGCCCATAATCAGCTTGAAGAAGCTAATGAAGAGTCAGCGCCCCTATTCCCTGGGCTAGGGGACTAAGGTAGTAAATGTTGGGCTGTCTCTCTAGGGAAAAGTAGTGGTTTTGTCAGAATAGAGAGAATTAGCTAGGGTTTATTGCATAGCCATAACCTATTAGTAGAAATCTGTATAATTAATAACAAGATGAAGATATAAATTCTTAAATGGCACCAATTTACTTTGTTTACAAATTTTAAGGTTTTCATTGGCATGAACTTCTTAATGATATAAGAGTGAGACAAATATTGTTACTCTCATAGGCATTGTACCAGTATAACACATCTAGGAATACAAAGCTTAGACCCAGTCCTTCTTTAACTCTTTTTAACTGATTTGAGATGGTCAGCCTGTGAGTTAAGGGACTATAGCAAATTCATGACTTGGAGTTTATTATAAGGGTATTCTCTATGTTTTATGTAGAAATAGCTGAGTGGAGTTAACAGGCAACAGTCCAGATTACCTTACATGGATAGCTGGCTTTCAAAACATCAGAAATCCTTAGAATTGACATGACAAACATTTCAGTATTAATGTTCATTTTCATTAGAGAACTGTCTGCTCCGGACAGCTTCCTATGTTAAATTCTAAGAAGAAATTGAGCATCCTTGGAGTTACTCCAGTTGTGATGAGACAGCCACTAGGCAAGAATTGCCACTTTCCTTCTACAGACAAATTACTGTCCAGAAAAGGACACACTTGCAGAATAGTCGACTGATTATATCTGCCTAGACAGAGTAATCAGCCCTTAATAATTCTGCAGCACTAAGGTCTGTCAGAAGATCCTGGACCAGAAGGCAGAAGAACAGATGCTCCAACGTTTTGAAGTAGAGCGAGTGTCCAGGTGGTCAGATGTCTCTATAAATTGGCTAAGTTTTAGAAACTACGATTTGTGCTTCCCACAATTATAATTAACTCAGTCATTCTGGATTTCTGATGGGGTTGAAAACATATAGCTATTGACCTTAAGAGAAAAGATTTGAGTGGATGGTCGTCAGCTGACATTCATCCTAAAGCCAGGTTCAGAACTAAATGTTCTAGTTAGAATAGATGACAGAGGAGCTGGTTAGTCAACAAAAGAATGGACTGGGTATTAGGACTATCCTGTACCTCACTGGTACAAATTGGCATAATTATGCTCTAATTGTATTTTGAGAGAAAAGTTTCATTTTAACAGGAAGGGTGATGTGTAGGAGGAGATAAGGTAGGAGGAGTACTGAGAGGAAGAAAAGGAGTAAGAAGAGGAGAAGAAGAAGGAGAGGAGAAGCTAGGTGATGAAAGAGAGAAAGAGGGGGGAGACAGGGAGGCAGATATTCATGTATCTCCACCAGTCAAAGATAGTTGTTATATCTAAGTCGGTCAGTGGGTTACACCTCTGATTGAACAATTCCAAACTTATAAAGCCTATGATTAACATTATTTTAAAAAAAAAATGTATAAATGCAAAAAGGAAAAGGGGGCATGGGATATGGGTTTCCTAAAGGGGGTGGGGGGGAATGGGGATAGGGGATGCCATCTGAAGTGTAAATAAAATATCTAATAAAAAAAAGAAAAAAATAAATAAAAAAAGAAAAAATAAATAAAAAAAAGAGAAGCCAAAAAAAAAAAAAAAATTCTAAAATCAAGGCGGTTGCAGTTGAACTTGGCTTTTTATCTTTAAAAAAATGTGAGCAAGGGGGAATAACATTTGAAATGTAAATAAATAAAATAACCAATAAAAATGCAAGCAACACATCTTCAATTCCTTCTAAAAATACAAGATGAAAAATGGAGGGAGTGTTCTATAAACCATAGAGTACGCAGTCAACAAACAAGGTGGGGTAGGAGTAACTAGTCAGTATGAGTTTTGTTGTGGCACCATTTTGAAGAGGGTTTTTATTGCTATGTGATGAAAATTCACTTCAATCTTTGTGTTTTTTCCCTTCCAGGATCCAAAATCTCAGTCTAAGTATGAGAAAGACACCAAATTACCCACAGATAACAGACTCTCTGCAAAATGTCAACCCAGTGTCCCTCAAAAGTGTCAAGATCATCTAAAAAAGACCTTGCCAGTTCAGAGGAAGCTAAGAGGGCATTTATAAGTCAGTGAGATTTGATGTCCTGGTTAAGTTCCTACAACAGAAAACAGATGTTTAATGGAAAACAAGAACAGCAACAGCAAAATCAAATTAAGAATACAGTTGTTGATAACAATCTGCAAACAGTGCCTAATTAGTTTTGACAAATGTACCATAAAGCAAAGTAGGGGAGAGATAAGAGAACTCTGTACTATTGCTGTAGAATAAAAGGTGAATTTGAGATGTCTGCAGGGACATTGCAGTTTCAGCACACCATCATATCTGATGTTTCACACTTGATTTGACCCATTTTAAAAAGGTAAGTGCCTCATGAGAGCATAATTCTGTTTATCCACCCAGTGGTATGTTCTGCTATCAACAATATTTTGACCATGGGGCTTGTTATAGGTCCCAATTCACGAAGTTAACTTTCAGTTAACTTACTATCTCATCTAAGATAACTGGCCAATGAGCTCCCAAAATAGGCCTAGTTCCCTCTCCCAATTCTGTGTTATAGACACATGCAGCTATGTCCAGCTTCTTATGTGTATACTAGGTATTTGAACTTAGGTATTGAATAAACAAATACATAGCAAGAAATTAGAGTTAATGTTTTTAATGTTCAAACCATAGTTTTAGTTGAACATTCTAGTGTTAAGACTAATTTCTTCAAACTATAATCTCTTAATAATTTGGGGGCTCATGATTAAAGATTTCATGATGAAATAATGTTAGCTTTATTAATATTTGTATAGTCATTGTTATGTTTTTATTTTCTACATTCCTGAAAAAAGTATGCCTGGATATCAGTGTTTTGTGTGACTGAGGAAAATCAATCTCTCTCTCTCTCTCTCTCTCTCTCTCTCTCTCTCTCTCTCTCTCTCTCCCTCTCCCTCTGTCCCTCCCTCCCTCCCTCCTTCCTCCCTCCATTTCCCCCTCCTCCTCCCCCTCCTCCTCCCCGTCCCCCTCCCCCTCTCCCTCTCTTGCTTACTCTTTTCAATAAAGCCATTGTGGATAATGATGAGATGCTACTCATACTGACAAAATCAGGAAACAGATCACATGCCTCTGGCTGGCTAGTACTTGTAGTTGTGAAAGCAGAAGGGGTATGTGTGGTATTTTTACGTGTGTGAGCTAGAAAGAGCGTCAAAGCACCTCAGGCTTCACAGACAGTCCAAGATAATGCTCTAGCCTGATGTTAAAGACAATCTGTTCTTGCCTTCTCCCCTCTTCGACTATAATTCATACACTCCTAAATTTCTGTTTGAGATAACTCAAAGCAGAAAGCCTAATATTTAGTAAGTACGTGCAATAACAGTGTACAATAACAGAAAAGGTTTTACATTTGAAAGGCATGGTGATGGTTTACATAACAAATGTAAAGTTTAATTGTTCAAAATCTGTTTCAGAAATTGAATCACTTGAAAGATTTATAATGGTGTATAGAAGTGTCAGCAGGAAGAAACACCAGGCCTCATTAGTTAGTTCCCCAAATTCTAGGCAGCACTGGATCCAAGCCGACCCCAACATATGGACAGCCTTAGGAGAGAAAGCACCTCCAACTATTTCCATACCTGGGATAGTGCCTTGAAATGTTGTGTTGTTTGTTATAAAAAAAAAAAATCTTCCATAGGAAGTCACAAAATCTGACTTCAGTGTTTAAGGCAGGTATTTTCTTAGGCCTATGATAGGGATTTTTATTTAGTTTTCTATGATGACAAAAGTGAGGCACAGGCTTCTAAAAAACTCCCCTGGAGAAAGAACAAGTATAGAAAACTAAGATTGTGACCCATCACTCTGAAATTTACAAACAGAAAGAGATAGGATTAGTGTTCTCCAGGGATGAACTTCCTGATTGGATGTTCAGACAGAAGAGAGATGTCAGCCCAAAAAACATCAATGTTCAGGCAACTGAATGGACTCGGCAGGTTGCCTTTTTTATGTTGATTCATTTATATGTGTCTGTAACAACAATGGTTAAATATGTGGAGGATGTGAGTTTGGAGCAAGGTGTGGGGTTAGCATGGAAGGGAGAGAAGCAAGTAGAGGGAGTGGAGAGATAATGCAATTACACTTTAATTAAATAAAAATATTTGAAAAATAAAAATTAGCTTGGGAGGTCGAGGAATAGAGGTCTGTAGCAAAGCAGTGCTTGCTTAGCACACACACACACACACACACACACACACACACACACACACACAAAGAAAACCTAACAATTTAGAACTCTCATTGCTGACATTCAAACATTAAGTTTGGAAAATGTGGTCCATCTACTACATATCCATGATGCGTGGAGCTGTGGGTTTTGATCACAGGACAGTGTGGAATGCTTGCGATAGATTGTTTCTCTCCATGATTATATTCTATCCAAACTGTCTGAGCATGGGACTTGAGAAACTGTATTTGTCATAAACCCATTCTTTAACATTGTAGTGAGTTTAGGAATACATTTGAAAGTGCTGTAACTAAGTGGAATGGATTGAACAGCGATAGTAGGGTTTTTTTCCAGGGATACTGGGAAGCTTTCATGATGCAATGAATACATTTATAAAATTCAACTGCTCCAAGGTTCAACCTGCTGCTTTGTCTTGCTGTAATTTTGTTTGGCTTCATGAGCACAACCATACTACGTAGTCTAGGTTAGCCTAGAACTTCATACATTCCACTCTAAACATCTTTAACATGTCCATAATTGTGCTTCTTGACCTTTACATTTCGGTTAAACTGTCAGACCGACTTAGACTCACATTTTCTTCCCTGTCATACATCGAAGATTACTTTCTTTTCAGTTTTAATGGAATGTGTGTAACAAATAAAATGCATAAGTTTCTGTCTTCACACATGTATATATTCTAAAATGATTTCTAACATTACCAAACTTTGTCATCCCTTATTCCTTTTGGAGGCTACTGGAAAATCCATGAGAGAAAAAAAAGCAAGTAAGTGTACAGAGTAGTTAGGTAGCTTTAGACTCTACTTGGTTTGTTTTGTCACATACACACACACACATACACACACACACACACACACACACACACACACACACACACACACACACACCATGCTAGTAGCATAGAACCCTCAACTGGATAAACTGGATAACTGATTTGAGCTTTACAAAGAAGTATGTTTCTCCTCCCCTTAATGACAGTCAATTCTATTGAACTGTACTTTTTTTTACATCCTGGCATAAGACAAGAAAGACTTAAATTGATTTGGGGTGCATACACAATAAGGCAAAACTGTGTCTTCCAGAAAACTCTCAGGGAAAATCCCCTCTTCACCATCTTATGCATATGCATAATTGGCTGTGCATATGATGAAATCAGCCATGTTATAAAAGAGGAAATTTGCAATGAGCAAAGGCCTACATAATCAAAATCTATCAATCAAAGCAAAAATTACCTCCCCCTTTTCAGCCCAAACACTATTCAGGGCTTTTGAGAATCTTCACATTTTTGGCCAACTACTTTCTTGTAATGTATTCTAATATGTCTTATCACATTGCTTTAAATAATTTGCTGGAGACTTTACCATCTTTGTGAGTTGTTTGGTTTCTTTTCATCTTTTTTGGATTTTGTTTGTTGTTTGTTTTATTGAGTAAGAAGCCAAAAATCTGTAACACCCTGTCCCAGGCACCAACCATGGGCATAAAAGTTGTTTGGTATAATTATGATGAACTCATAATACTTCGGGTATTAATTGCTGTGACCAAATTCCTTACAAAAAACAAAGCTAATAAAGGAAGATTTTACTTTGGCTCCTAGTTCAGAGAATCTTTAGTCAACAATGCCAGCAAGTACCACGGAGTGCCAGGGAGAAAGCCTGTATGCTCAGCTAGGTATCTCCTGCTCTCTGTTTATTCATTTATTCTCAACACATGGAATGTGAGAATCTAAATTCAGGTAGAGCTTGTCTATTCATTCTTCTGAAAGCATTCCCTCACATATATTTACTAATTTCTTGGCATTTCTTAATCCAGTCAAGCTGACACTGATAATTAATCATCACATGATGGCATTAAGTCATACTCTTTAAATGAAATCTAAAACATGTTAATTAGTCATTGATTCTCTACTTCCCCAAGCATCTACAGAAGCAGGAGTACTTTAAGACTGGATGGGAGCATAGATTGCATATTAAATATTCTCACCATAAAAAAATGTAACAGGCAAGTATGTAACTAAAAAAGAATGGCCCTTACACAGGGATGTAAACAATATTGATCCTTGCAGTGCACCGTAGAATATAGCCATATATTGTTCTCTCACACATTGTTTTCTATCACATTTGTGTCTGTCCCAGGATTCTTTTATTGTGGATCATGAGATAACTAATAGCTCAGTAGCAAATAACACATAGCATGGATTTGAAAAGTAATTAATTTCTCGTTGCTGCTGGAATTTTATACCAACACCTAAAATGCTCACAATCATCTGTGGGGTTATACATGGATTCTAGTCATGCCCTGTGGTCTTATGAACAAGTTCTGGGGGTTACACCTACTGGCAGGCCACCTTTTAACATCCAGTAGCAAGGAGATCCGTGAGAAAATTGCTCTGAAATTTTATAATGAAATCTCAAACCTAAGGCATTAGATTCAATTATTGTTACATATAAATAATCAGAATATTAAAACTATTATTATTATTATTATAAATAAGTCTAATCACTTAACTAATTTAAAAAAACAACAAAAAAGAAAATATGTTTTTACTTTTTTGTGAAGTGTTTGTATAACCTACTGTAATTGTATTTATAATTGAATGATATATGCACTGATCAGGATTGATAATTATCATATCACAAAAGAATTCTAAATTTTCTACCAAAAAGAATATCTACCAAAAAAGTGATATAATGACAAAAATGACCACTAATGACTTTTTATTTAAATATCTACATAAAATATCTATGCATACTATATATTAACACATCAATGAGGTATCTGTTCCTAAATATATAATATCTAAGATTATTCAAGACATTTTCTATATTGTAAAAAGATAAAGCATACACAACCAATGCTCTGAAGCTTGCCTTTACCACAGCATTGTTAACACCTAAATTTAATAGAAAAAGCAATGTGTCTCCAATTAATACATTTTTAAGTCACTGTGCTATGCTATTGTAAACATGGCAGCATGGACATTTAGTTTGCTATCACAGTTACAAACACTAGTATTTAATAAGTTAAATATCTAAAGAAGGAATTCTTGGTGGATAAAGTAATCAGTTATTAAAGAAAATGTAGTTCTGTATGATTGTACTTATATATAATAACATAATAGATTTTGTTCATGATTAGTCATTGGGAATACCTATTTTACTTACTATTTTGAAGTGCAAATCTTATGCATATATATAATACATGGCTTGTCATTAGTACAAACAAACTTACTTGCCCTACATATATTTCTTTCATAAGTAAAGCTTGCCTAAATCTCAAAATATGCCAACTCTATATTTTTGTGTGTAGCAGCTGTGTTCTGAATTGCATAGAAATGTAGTGAGTGCAAGAACAGAAGAGAAAGCATAGAAGATGAGCCTAGAATGACTGTATCTACACACCATTCTGTACTACAATAATCTTTCTTTTTAAAAAATTGATCAACTCCCTTTTGAGGTCCATCAAAGTCACCATGGGGACAAATGAACATCGCTATATTTACAGTGGAGTCAGTCACAGAAACAAGGTTTCATAGAATGGAGACAGGAATAAAATAAACTGGATGGTCGCCTTTAAATCCAACTGCGATTTTTATCTTTGTCACAAAATAAGCACAACATTTGGCAAAGATTGGAGGCTTCCACTGGAGGCAAGTCCAAGTTGGCATGGAGTCGCCTTGACAGTCTCCCAGAGCAGCAAGCCCTCTAAGCTCAGATAGGTTCCTTTTGCTAAATTTAACTTGTCCTGCATACAATGAATGAGTAAGAGTTGTTCCTGGAGAGAATAGTCCCAAGTTTGACTGGGGGTGGGGCGGATCTGTCAGTTTGTGAGTTATAAAGGATATTCAGGGAGGTCAATAGCACCTTTCAAGGAAGAAATATATGCTATAAGATATCACTTATATATCCTAAAAATATGAAAAAAATTGACTTGGCTTCATTTTCTCCCAGCACCATATTATTTCCATTTTCTTTGGCGACAGTTGAGCCTAAGACTGGGTATAGGAGGGATTGAGACCAATGGTTTTTTTTTTTCAATATTCACATATCTGGTATTGAAGGCTATTTCAGTGTTAGATTTTTAACCTTAGAAAGAGCTCCTTTTTCTCCCCAACATATATATCTTCATGAAGCAAAATGTAAATGTGATAAAACAGTTGAATTGTCGGCAAACAGTGACAGAAACATACTGAGTCATACACACAGCTTGAACTTTGAAGTCAAGGATGTTCTTATCTTTAGGTTCACCACATGCCGGGGGGGGGGGGGCGTATCTTTTCCCACGTCACTCAAAACATGTTGGCAAAACCTGGATAAGATGCTGTGGCATGCATGTGGTTATTTTCAGAACTTCATTGGCTCACTGTAGACTGAGCCAAGCTGTCAAGCAGCATCAGTAAGTTACTTAAAGGAAAGAGTATCTCAGTAAATTAAATATCAATGGAAAGAGGCTGTTAATCTCCCTCTGCCTCTGGTCAGGCATTCACTTAATTTCAGCTTTATTTACTTAAATTCTCAGTCCCCTCGTCTTTATTAGATACCAGAAACAAAGAAGCTGATTATTCTGGCAGAATTCTGCACCACACAGTGTAAATTGCTCCTTTTTTTTTCCTTGCTTTTTTTTTTTCCTCCCTTTTTTCTGGACAAGCTTGGTTCATTATGGGCTCGAAGCCTTAATATCTTTAAACAGTCTTTACAGATGGATCCTTTCCCAGGCTTCATTCCTATATCTGTGCAGTATAAAAACACTACTCTGCTAGTTGAAAGCTCTGGAATTCTAAAGCAAAAAAAGTCTTTGAGCTTTAGGAGCGGGGATCTTTCATTTCAGTCTTGGGAATGCATTATTCAGAGAATGGAGGAAGCATGTGTTCTTAGCTGTTCATTTGACAGTTCAAGGAATTAACCACCTCCAGAAAGTAAGGAAATTGTATTCAAACTCACACTGTTAATCAGTAAGTGACTTCATATTAGAAACGAGGGCTCCTCACATCACGATGAACATAATATGCAAAAGTTCCCGAGCTGTATTTGTTCTCTTTCTCTCTTTCACATAAAGAGATGGAGTAGTACCCTATTTTTTTCTCCTAGGCCATATGCAAAATTCTCTGCTAAGAAAGGAAATGCTAAGGGATGAGACATTCCTAATCATATGGTTTTCAAGTCTTTCAGATGGTAATTGGGACATTCAACTTACATTTTACAGTTTTCCTTTCACAGGAAAAAAGAAATATAAAGAGAAGATTCAAAAGAAAAAAAATGAAACCATTCTTCTGTATTATTAAAATTTATTCATCATGAAAGTCACAATTGAAAATTTGTTTTTCATAACTTCAAACAATTTAAACGTTGTGAAATATTAAGTTTGGTCAAAGGGTAGAAAATGTATTTTATCATATGTTTAAAATATACGTATAGTAATAAATATAAAATATATTTCCAAAAGACTCAGATTTCATTTAGAGTGTAAAATATTGTAACAATTGTGCTTATTTTATTCGCTTTTTGTTTTCTGGTGGAAGTGCATCAAATATAATTTTATATGCACTGATATTTTTAATTTGCCTTTAAAACATTTCTTTATTGTTTTCTTTTTATTGAAGTTTTTTCATACAGTATATTCTGATGATAGTTTCCCCTTCCTCAATTCCTCTATGATTCTCCCTATTTCTCCTCTTTCTATCTCATTAGAAAACAAACAGGCAAATAAAAAATAATTATAAAATAAAATAAAACAAGACAAAGTAAATAAGAATAAGAGAAAACAAACAGAAGAAGAAAAGCTAGAAAAAGAAACCACCACAAAATCTCTCTTTTTTTTTTTTAAAATTTCATATATAAACACAATTCCTATTCATCATACCTAACCCTTCTGCTTCCAACTTCTTTGTTTTTCCCACACCACTTCTCAAATTAACATCATTTTTCTTTATTTATTTTTTTACATTAACTATTATTATCTTCTGTGCCGGGGCAATTAGCACAACCAACTCCATCTAAAATTTGCATATTTAAAATTTTTTAATTTGTATTAATAGTTTGAACATTACAGAAAAGTTAAATATTCCTGTTCTGAAATACTTGGTACCACAGTGGTCCACAATTCAGGTTTATTTTATTGGAATATGTGGATCTATCCACATATTTAGATAGCTAAAAGGTATCTTGATGATGTATTGTATCTAAGTTCAAACATGAAGTCCAACTGAACCCTGAACCTCTAACCTTAAGGTACTGCTGTGTAATAGCTCTGCTCACAAGCATTTTAATTGCAAGCATTCATATGAAGTCAGGTACAGAATTTTTACAGCAATGTCATGTCAATGTGTCCAGAAGTTTCTGGTTTTAGACTTTGGAATTAAAGGTGTGCATCCTTTACCATTAGACATGGAAGAATTGCCTTCTTCCCTGCATAATTCATGTGATATACAATGTGAAAAGCTTGCGTTTCAGGGTCAACAAATATAACCTAACAGGTTTCATATAGTACAAACAAACTGGGTGCAGCTGCACTTGGACCTAGAAAGCCATTTGCATAGATTTGCAAATGGTGTGCAGATCATCATGTTTCAGTTCAGTTTTAAGATTTCAGTGAGCCCTAATCTCTCTTCTATTACTGTATTATTAGTGTCTTATCTTAATAGTCCTCATCTTCTTTGCTTAAATGTTTATAACTCATTCTCACACTACCTGAAAAATATTTTGCTTCTGAATTTATCTCTATTTTAGACATTTCCTAGACTATGATCAGTCATCAACTTGCTATTAGGTTGTATTTTGCAATGTTTTCAGAGGATCACCTCAGCAGACTAGGGTAGCAGTCCTTTCCACAAACAGGTTCAGTGATAAGAAACAAACTGTCTTAGTCAGGGTTTCTGTTCCTGCACAAATATCATGACCAAGAAGCAAGTTGGAAGGGATTTATTTAGCTTATACTTCCACATTGCTCTTCATCACCAAAAAAAAGTCAGGACTGGAACTCAAGCTGGTCAGGAAGCAGGAGCTGATGCAGAGGCCATGCGGAAATGTTAATTTACAGGTTTGGTTCCCCTGGCTTGCTCAGCTTGCCTTCTTAGAGAACCCAAGAATACCAGCCCTGGTATGGCACCACCCACAATGGGCTCTTCCATATTTGATCAGTAATTGAGAAAATGCCTGACAGCTGGATCTCATGGAGGCATTTCCTCAGGCAAGTCTCCTTTCTCTGTGATAACTCCAGCTTGTATCAAGTTGACACACAAAACCAGCCAGCACACAAACTAAGCTAAAGAGAAAAAGACTAGCAGTGCAGAAAGTGCAAGTTAAAACTACCCTAAGTTTTTACCTTACCCAAAAGGAAACAATTGACAGCAAATGTTCGTGAGGATACAGTGAGGCTAGAACTATTATTATCCAGTTCTGTTCATGTATAAACAAAAATGAAATCTTTACCTTTACAGAGAAATGGATAGATCCATAGATAAGCACAACCCTCATGCCTTATCAAAGACACTTCTTTTTGCCGAAGAGAGAAAGTAGAAGAGAGAACCACAACTGGTCAAAAGAGAGAGAATAATTGGTCTTGAAATGTTCATCCAAAATGGAAAAATTGCAATACAAACTCTATACTTGAGGTTCAGGGAACATTTCTATAAGGGCATGAAAAGATCCTCAGAGTCTCAAAGACTGCAGCATGATAGTTTCTTCTGGAAAGGATAGGAGAGCTAGACACATTAACTTTCATCCATATAGGTGTCTGCATAAGAACATCACAAACCTTGCCAATCTAGATGCCTATGTGAACAGAAGAAATATTAATAATATTCTCTACGTTTCAGTGAAGAGCTATAGATAGCCAATGGTTGGAGGGGAAGAACCATTTTATTTGTTTGGGGGCTGTTTGTTCTTTACTTATTTTTTGCTTGTTTGCTTGTTTCAGAGAAGAGACACCAATTCTAAGTAGAGAGCTCTAAACACATGCAAAAAGTGGTCAACAGTGATTGGACCCAGTAGAATATTTATATTTAACAAAAATAAACATAAAAGAAAAAAGCATTAGCAAGTAAGATAGCATTGCACATGTTTACTAGAAATATGCCTCTACTCCAGGTCCATGCTATGTGCTTCACTGATAATGAAAGTTCTGTTTATGTTGCTTAACATTGTGTTGATGTTGATTGAACAGTGAGCTATGACACATATCTAGTAAGCCTGGAAATGGGGCTGGTTCAGTTCATAACTAAGTTCTAATGCTTATGTGCTTTCATTGATGATTTAATTTGCATAGGCACCTGTGGCTAAATCCAATATTTGGAACAGTATAGTTCCAGATAACATAGTTTTAGCAATCGTGTTGCTTTTCAAACAATAAAAGACTTTTATTAAAGTTTTATTCTGTTTTCAAAAACTATGAGTTGCAACAAAGTAAGATAAATAATAGAAGATAAAGGTATAGAAACCATTTTATGGTTTTATGGATAATGTGTCTTTCTTTCTGAACGTTTCATTATTATTTATTATTATTATTAACTACTTTGATTATTTATTTGCTTTACATACTTATTGTAGCTTCCCCTCCCTCCTCTCCTCCAAGTCCCTTTCTTTCACCTCCCCCCTCTCCATCCACCCCTCCTCCCATGGGTATCAACCAGCCTTGGCATACCAAGTTGAAAAAAAACTAAGTGCATCTTTTTCTAATGAGGGTAGACAAGGCAGTCCAGTAAAGGTAAAGAGTTCCAAAGGGAGACAATATAATCAGAGACAGCTCTGCTCCTGCTTTAGGAGACCCACATAAAGACCCAGCTGAACAAAACTTATGTACATGCAGAGGGTCTAAGCCCATGTCATGCATGCTCTCTGGTTGGCAGTTCAGTCTCAATAAGCCCCTATGGCTCCAAATATGTTGATTCTGTTGGTTTTCTTGTGGTGTTCTTGTCCTCTCTGATTCCTTTAATCTTTCTTCCCCTTCTTCCACAGGATGCCCCAAGTTCCACTTAGTGTTAGGCTGCGAGTCTCTGTATCAGTTTTCATCAATTATTGAGTGAAGATTCTCTATGACAGTTATGCTAGGTTTCTGTCTGTAAGTATAGAAGAATATCATAAATAATGTCAAGGTTGATCTCCCTCTCATGGCGTGGGTCTCAAGCTGGGCCAGTCTTTTGCTAAAAATAAAATTCTACTCATTTTTCCTTTTCTTCCTCTTCTTTTCCTGTCCAGGATGGTACTTAGGAAGTAAGAACCTCTCATAGAGACATTTCAAGTAGCATTTGTCAGAATAAAAGTGCATAATAACCAGGGCCACATGAATTATGTACTGCACTATCCAAATTAAACTGGAAAATTGTCCAAGTGTAAGGGTCAGCTGTAATAAAGTGAACATAATCCTCTGTATTCTATCCCTAAAGAAAATTAAATTTTAATGATCCTGAGAGCTCACTGTTCAGGAATGTCACTTCAAGTAATCACATAAATGACAGTTAAACTCCGGAATTGAGTTAAAAGTTAAACATCCTCTGTAATTATTCCTTAAGTCCAGAATGTGCTAGTTGCTTCAGGCGAACTCTTACGGATATCGATGTCTTGGCAGGTTAAACGAAGATGCAGGATGAACTCTCAAGCTTGGTTGCCGCTGAATGCCTTATTGAGTCACGTCTTTGCAGTGCAAAGCATTGGGAAATGTTATAGTTACTTCAGATCGACTTTACTCTCTCTTGTTACATGATTTCCAGGCAATGTCATCACACTGGAAAAATATGTAACAATGATTCATGATTGAGACATCAGAGACAAATTCGGAAAGCCTTTGCTTACACTTCCTGGTTATGTGACAGAATGTATGTGTAAAAAAAAGAAAGGAGAGATAAAGAAAAAGACAGCAGTACAGATAGAGATAGATAGACAGAACAACAAAAGGATATCTTTGGTCACAGTAGCAGAATCCCATGATAGAGGACTGTTGAGATGATTATCTCTGGGACTAACCTCCCAAAAGCAGAGTTCCACAGCATTCTCAGCCTGGACATTCCCAAGAAGAAAATCTGCTGTCTGGAATTCACCACATAAGAGAAATTTGGGTTGTTCAATATGAAATGAAGGTAAGAAAAACAATAAAGTTCACTGGTTAATGCTGTTTTTCACCAAACCATTAACTAACTTGATATGATTTTCATAACAGGGCTATATGTATTTAAAAGGGAGTCGATATGAGATATGTTGCTAATTGCGCTCATTAAGAGAACTAATTGACAAGAAGGAAAGTAACTTGTAGACCAAAACACAAAGAAAAGTAGTTGAATCACGAATAAAGTTTAAAAAGAGAATGAAAATGTAAGTCAATTAACTAACTTTATAAATGACGAGCACAGTGTCGATTGAGAATAGCATGAATATTTGAGGAAAATGTTTCCAAAAGTCATATATGTCATGACTAATAGTAATGAAAAACATTTGAAAATCTAATTGTTAATTAGCCAAAGAGATACAAGCTACATTTCTTTCAAATGGATGATATGTTTCAAAGTAGAGAACAAATCAAAAGGAATATTTTTAATATATAAAAGATGGTGAACAAACATATGTACTATAGTATGTAAGGTATGTGGATTATTGATGAGCTTTGGAAAATGAAGGTTCTTTGTTCTTTTAGAGGCCCACAGCAATAAGCCATTGGCCACTGGAGAGATGGAAAAGCTTCTTATAGAAACTTTCATTAAGACAGGCTCCTGGAGTTCAGATCACTGGTGCTTTGATGAGAAGTTTTAGAAAAATGAGTAAACAAAAAACAGCATCAAAAGCACTAAATGACATTAGATTGACTAAAATAATTAGGATGTCAAAAAAGTTATGAAAATACTATGTGACTGAAAGAAACATTACATGATCCTCAACTAAATGAGTACATCATTTTTGTAAAGTTCTAATAAAAATTAACATGTAATAGAAATGGCTTTTAAAATTTTATTATAGATGTCATAGAAACATTACCACAGAACTCCAATTAGTTCATTTTGGGGGGGAGTATTAACACTTACTTATTCTCTAATTTGAAGTTATTAGGACTATCTGATTCTATAATGTTTAATTGAAATATATTATAAAATATTTTACCATTACAGCTTCAAGGGATAGCAAAAAATATTTATAGTTTTATCAGCTCACACTGAGGAAAAAGAAATACACAAAGAATTTTCTAAATGAAATTTTCTGAAACATTTTTGACAAGTGAAATACTTATACCTATCTTAATGAATGCAAAGTCATCCAATCTGACTCCAATGTGCTCCTTAATCTTAAATCTCAACAATGTTCCAATGTCTAAACGCCAGCCTTTTCTGAAACTCAAAACAATCCATTAACAGAAAGATCTGAATGAAAAAAAAAAGTTAAACACTTGCAAGATACAATGCCATAGAATAAGCACCTACATTTTGAAAGGAGTGAGTGAGGACACAGAAGGAAAGATCATAGACAAGTAACACTGAAACTTAACAGGAGAGCAGATAACTAAGTACACAGTTCCCATATGTTGGCTTTATGATGGTGTTATATGGGCTCCATCATACTTGTCTAGTCTTATCCCTCCATCTCTTGTTTCTTACATTGCATGTATTCTCCTTTAACCTGGTCTATTTTGTGCCTACAATGTTTCTTGGTGAATTGCCCACATTTCTTCCTTCTCCAATATATTGGGGTCTTTCCACGTACCTAAGTGTCTCCTTCACAGCCTCACATATAATCAACCTAAAAGCTTGCTAGGAGGAATACAATGTCATATATATTTCTAGGCCTCAGCACTTTCTAGAAAATTTGTGCCAGCTTCAGTGATCTAACTTTTACATAACACAGAACTGAAGAAAAAGGACCCTGTTGTTGATGCTATCTAGTTTGGTGACAAATCAAGATGTACCTAGCTGCCCACCTTGGAAAACAGCTGCTGCAGCCTCAGCATGACCTCATGATAAAACTTGTTTGCAGTTTATCCTAGGGAAACCCTGAGGTCAGTACTCTCATTTCATGTTTTCTCTACTCATGAAACTTGCACCTTCCATATTTGTGACTCCCAGTGGATGGGTCTTATCATGAAGGCATCGTCCCTCTCTACCCAGTACAAATGACCAGGTTCCTTTTCAATAAGACTGATCACTGTAATATTAACAGCTGTTTTGTGTGAGCACTGGCCTGTCTTCAACGTTGGCCAGGTTTAAATTTCCATCTTCCCAAAATTATGTCTTTTTCATCTTATCACTCTAATCCTCCATCTGTATCTGGGTAAATACATTGAATAATAACCAGGCAGCATCCTGTATATTATCCTGTCTTAAAATTGTCTCCATAAATTTGTCTATGCTTTTGAAATTCAGCCTCACTCAAAATTTCCAGACACAGCCAGAATGCAGCAGATTCTTTACTAAAATATAGCGTAAGTGGTCAATAGAGCCATGTTCTTTCTGAAATCACATTTCTCTATCCACTTTACTATCAGCAATATAGGCTTCCTCACTTCTGTCAGTCTAGCTTGTTCAGTGCTGCCTGCAACACTCAAGGGAAACTTCCAGAGCATCATTACCAGGTTATTTCAATATATCAGTGTACAGATAGTTAATGTCAATTAAGTATTGTCATAGCATTTATTTCAAAGAATAATCATAATCATTTCAGAGTTAATATATCTACAGCCCGCAGTTTAGTTCAGAGCATATATTATCTGCTAAGAATACATTACTTTCTTTATTTGCCTTTATTATTACTTTCCTTTGTTTTTACTGTGATAGTAAATAAATAAAATATCTGCCTGGAAAAACAAATCTAAAGTTCACCTTTATGACACACAGCTGCCCAACTATACCCTCAATGTTCACACTTATAATATTTAAATAATATTTGAGATATTTTAAATTATAAGCACACTTCTTACCCTGAAACCACTGACACCCCCTGAGCACTAAACTTGTTGGAGGTGTGAAGCCCATGTGAGATACTGACACAATTGTTTTCTTTTTTCTCACTGATATGTTTTATCATGCATGTTAAAAGTTAAGGGTCAATGATGCTAAGTAGCCTATTATAAATACGGCCTGCAATGATACTACCTGGTAATACGTCTGTCCTAATTTCTCTACTTTGGCTCAAATGGAATTCTGAAATAACTAACATCAGTAGAATTAAAATTGATTGGAATATTACATCTAAAGCTGAAATTTAACATAAATGAAACTTTGTATCAAACATTTGTTGCCTTCCAAAACTATAATAAAAGAAATTATTTACTAGTTCGTATTCTTAAGTTTCATTCTTGATTTGAAACATATACAGTTACAACAGCTAAAAGTAAAAATCCTCTTTAAAAAAAAATAAGTGTCAGACTGTGGAGATAAGACTCAAAGTTTCAAGTTCTTACTCTTATTAGAATACACCATCTTTCTAGTAAGCCATTGGGGGATTGTATAAAGTATCCTCCAATGACAGAATGATGTGTGAGCTGTATATCAGTTCTGAAGAAAGAGCATTGTTTGTACATGAATGAAGAAAAGTTTCCACAAAGGTCAAGTCAATGCCTCATCCTGCATCTAATTCCCCAGAAAGTTTATTGCCCATCATGATTTCATGTCATTAGGAGTAGCAGATCTAACAATGGTCATCTGTGAGAAACAGCCTTCAGTTTTACAACCTTGCTCAAGCCATTAACAATTGTGAGCTAGAGGCATCTATGTTTTAACAGATTTCAGAAGACAAGGTTTCTGATGCTCCTTTCAACATGGGTTTTCTTCAGCACTTTCCTGTTATGTAATGCTATGAGTCCATGTAAGAAAAGGAAGTGGGTAGGATCTTGGGAAAGTGTGGATAATAAGAAAGTATGTCATATTGATTAATGACAGAATAGCTCTATGAAAAGCAACCACAGAAGGTAATGGGAGGGAGAACTTTTTAAATCACATGACAGCACCCCAAGATGCTAGTAGTTCAGAAATAGGAATAAATACTGTTTCTCTCATACTCATTTTTAATCTTTCAGCAACATTTCTCTGTGATATGGTAAATGGTGAACAATCATAAAGCTCTATTGAATCATGCAGTCCTCAGATGCTCTACACTCCTTCTTACTTTGATTATGGCAAGTGAGTATCTTTTCTATGACTTATATCCAGAAAATTAGCACAATGAATATTCTTGTTCAGTTCGCTTCCCACCTATTTTTTTTTTCACACTAGAACTCATGGAATGATGACATCCATGGTAGATCCTTCCAACCCAGTTAACCTAATCAGTACTATCCTACATGGGCAAGCCCAGAAACTAACCTAGTCTGGATAATCTCTCACAGGATGCCCAGACATTCTCTCCTAATGATTCTACACCCTGTATGGTTGACTGTATTATATATCACAATCTCACATAGAAATTAGACCACCAGCCTTTGTTCCATAGCAAAGACAATAGGTAACATACAAAAAGTAGACAGTTGTTCAAAAATAAACATTTATCCATAATTTTAGAATTAAAAAACAGAGTTAGCCAACATATTAATGTTGTTAAAGACAAACTTTAACATGATGGGCAGGAATAAAAGTATTCCCAAGACAAAAAGGGCTAGCATGATCAAGCTATATATGTCATTCTTAGAGCTTGACCAAAATAGAAATACTGACCTCAGGTCATGAGTAATTTTATTAGCAGTATCTACTACATCAATGCTAAGCAGATCAGCATTCTTTAAATTTATAAGTTCACTATGCAAAGTTAAAACATTGAGAGAGGTGTTAGAATTATGCCAAATACACTGCAGGTATCTTTAAACTTTTTCCTAATTATAGTGACTACCACTGTAAATTTAGAATTAACATGAATCCATGACACTCAAGATGGCTCCTTACTCTTAAACTCAGATATTTTGGTCATCCTGTAAGCCCTTAGAAATAATGATCACAGGAGTGTTCACGGAATTTTGTTTATTGCCTTGCTTGTTCTTTGACTATTTGCATCTATTGTATTGCTAGTTCCTCAACCTAGAACTTACCTCAATACTTGCATGTAATTAAAATGGTATAAAAGCAAAAAGGAGGGGAGATAAGATAAGGGGTTCCTAGGGAGGGAAAGTGGGAAAGGTGATGGCATCTGAAATTTATATAAATAAAATTTATTTTATTGAAATAAAATATTCAATTAAAAAAAAGAAAATAAACAGCGTTAGCAAAAAATTATCACTTTTTTGTAAAGAACTTCATCACTTTTCTGATATTATTAGAGTAAGTGCAGCATGTTGAAACATTTGTAAATATGACCTCACATACCACAGGGACATTATTTAAAGGTAAATTCACATACGTATTTTATATGCTTCATATTACAAATATGTTTTATCAATATTTAAACAAATAAGATACTTTCATTATGCCTGGAGTGAACAGATGTGCTGCAAACATATCCTCCGGGAATGTAGTCACTTCTTTTGTATGAAACCTCTCAGAGTGGATAATCAAAGTAGACAATCTGCAGAACATATTTGATTATTTAATTGATATTTTTTACAAATACATTTGTTTCTTTTCCAAAATGCAAAGAAGCAAAGTTAAACATCTGCTTCCAGTTTTGAATACTCTGATTATCTCTTTTAAAGATGTGTCCACTGAAACTGTGTGAGATCAAAATTGTTGGCTTCACACAGTACATGAGCTAGGTTCGGAAGCCAATCTTCCTGTATGAGTTCTGACCCAGAAGTTACCCATTCTCAGTTAATACACAAGGAAGATAAAACATAAATGTTTGGAAAGTTATTCTTAAATACAGATCACTTATATATATTTATCAATTACAGGTAAGTTTATTTATACAATAATAATTATGTTTATACTGTATTCAATCAGTCTAGGAACATGTTCTTTACAACCAATGATTTACTCTAAATTCTCATTCATTGTGATTTATTGGTAGCATAATTGTGACTCAGACATAGAAAAGATATATTACCTACATATTCTATTCCATTATAGCTATAAAAATATGACTGACCCCCTCCCTACAACATTCTTGGGTGTGCTTATTTAAAATTATCATCATTAAATTAAATTATCAGCATTAAATTAAGCAGCAGCTTTGATATTTGTTTTTACCCAAAGAGATAATCATCTCTGATTCATTGACAGGTACTCCTTCTTGGAGATAGAAATGATATACTTTAGACACAGGGAAGACTCAACTGTTAACCACACTTGTTGGTCTTGCAGAGAATCTAGGTTTAAAAGCTCAGCAAGTACATTGTGTATCATAACCACTCGCACATCCAGTTCTAGGGGATCTGAAGATCTCTTTTGACCTTTACAGGTAGCAGGTAAACATACAGGACACAAACATATATGCAGACAAAATATAGATGCAGGCAAGTGAGATAGTCATACATATAAAATAATAATATGTAAACTATATATTTTTAAAATCTCTCTTCTTGATATGTGTGTGTGTGTGTGTGTGTGTGTGTGTGTGTGTGTGTGTGTGATTCTATGATACATATTTCAAGAGGACAACCATAAATGTTCATTATTTGTTTGAAATTCCTTTGAGACAGTGTTACTTGATGTTTTCCCTCTGTGCCACAAGCTAACTGTCTCGACAGCCCCTGATGATTTCTCTGTCTCTATCTACCATAGAGTCACTGGACTTAGAGGCACTTGCAAGTTACCATATACAGCTTTACATGTGTTAGGGGATCTAATTTCAAGTCATTATACTGGCACACTGCTATTTCTCCATCTCTCCAAAATCAGAATTTTAAATTTTGATTTAAAATTTTAAATTTGGCATGATGTCAATGTCTAGACTCTTACTTAATGACTGTCAATATTATTCATTGAATAAAAAGTTTTTCAATTGATGCCAGAGATTTCTTATATGACTAGACTGGTTGGCTAACTTCCTCTAAGTTCTGGGATTCCAGGTAGCTACCATATCCACTGAGCATTTAAGTATATTCTGGGATCCAGAAGTCCCAATGCTTTCATGGCAAATTCCTTAACTACTGAGCCATTGCTTATGTCTCAAATATTATGTTGTTAAACATTCTTCTTTGCAAATTTCTTGTCTGGCACATATCTTTTATTCTGCCAATATTTCAGAAGGAGAAGCTTTGAATTTTCCTGACATTTCACTCCTCTCATTATGTCAGATTAAGTGTTCTGTATTCTGTCAATAGCTTTTCAGTCTGACCACCCATCTCTAGTCACAGACTATGTCAGAAAACAGAATTATGGTTAGAGGAAATAACCCCGATATGTCTGTGCCTTCACAATATAAAAGTTTATTGATGGCAATGGCATTTAAATCAATGTTTTCCCTCCTGGGGAGTTCTATGTGTATCTATAAGACACTTTTTCATAGTTATTTTACCAAAAGTCATTCACAACAACATTCATGGAAGAAAGAAAAAGTAAATGCTGAAATGAAAAATTTATGATCAGGGCTGAACAATTATGCAATATTTTATACCAGATATACGAATGCTCAGAATTCATAATCTATCAGTGGTTGAAATTATGGAAAACCACTTAGACTCCTATCTCCAGGAGCTACAGAGAGGACATGTTAGCAAAGAACAAGTCATTGCTTTAGTGATACTATTATTATAAATTTTTATTATTTCATGTATGCCTAATATTTTCATCAGTCTCTTATTTTGCATAAACATTCAATAATTCCTTGTTTCCATACTGAATCATTTTTCATGATTATCTCCCCTACTTAGAGAATATATACAATAGGGCTGGAAGAATAACATACTTGGTGGACTGCTTTCCTAGCTTTCATGAAGTTCTGGATCTCCAGCACTGTGTAAGGTAAGGCACAGTTCAACACTATTGTAATCCCAGGAATTAGGATTTCAAGGTCATCCTTTGCTATAGAATGTATTCCCCAGCCTGAGGTACATGTGAACCTACCTCAAAAAATGAAAACAGAAGGAAGAAAAGTCATGTCACATTGGCCATTAATATATGTTTCCATGTCAAAAGAATGAGCTTTAAGATCTTATGTGGGGAGGAGTCAGGTTTGGTCCTTTATTTTCAACTGAATATCATGTTTTTCCCACCCGTATCTCAGTGGGAAGGTGAGGTGAGGGACTGAACCATGTCTTGCTTGGCTGCTGCTTTTCACTGTGAAAAAGTCATCTTACCTTTCACCCATTTTCTTATGTTCTCTGTTAGCAGACGTGTTTTAGTTCAGTCTGTGATGCTGAAAGATTCTATCAATGTTTAGGTAATAGACAATGAGTAGAATACATTAGCTAATACTTACAGAAGTCAAGAAGTCCAAAACCAGGGTGACATTGTTGAAGGTCTTCTTTCTTGTCAATACATGATGAGAGAGCAGGAAGAGACACAAAGAATAAGACAGTGTCAAACTTTCCCTTTTCAAATAGCACCAATCTCACTGATGAAACAAGAATCCACATAGTCTCCTCTCTTAGAAATCTGACCTATTTATGTTTTATGTCAAGAAAGTTTCAGATTGAGTTTTGGAGAAAAAAAACATTCAAAAGATAGAAAGAGGCCCATGCAACCTGTTAGTTTGAAAATATGCTAAAACCTTTGACTCTTAACAATTTCTGATTCTACAAGAACAAAGCCAGCATTTAAGTGCTTGGGTGTGTCAGCAGTAGAGTGTAAGCTCTGAACATAAGAGTTAACTAATAATACTATTGTCATAATAAGTAGCATGTCATAATTAAAATTAAAATAATCTTAAATATGATACTAGGTTTATAGTAATTATAATCACTTTGTGTTCATTTTGATGTTCTTTGTAATCTTACTCTGCTTTGTCTATTATGTTTCTAAACTTCTTAATCTTATTAAAAATGTAGTAACTATCAGTATTTATTTTGCATGTGTATTACATGTTCATGAATATGTATGTAGTGCACATGCTTGTGTATCATGATGTAGATGACATAGGTCAAGATTGTGTGTCTTAATCTATTACTGTATACCTTATTTTTTAAAAACAGAGTCTCTTCCCTTTACCTAGACCTCAATGAAATATCTAGAGTGGTAGACCAGTGAGCTCCCATAATAATCCCATCTCCAATTTCCTAGTATTAAAATTATAGATTGCATCATTGAATCCAGATTTTTGTATGTTGGTTCTGGGGATAAAACTGAGGTTTTCATATTTGTGTCATAACTGTAAAAACCTAAACAGTGTATTCAAGTGTTTACTTTTAAGGTATATGCATGTTTTCTCTAAACATGTTTTCTCTAAACCTAGAAAAATAATCATTAAGTATTGAATGCACATAATGTGACTAGATTTATATTGCTTTAGAAAAAACTAAAGTAATTTTAAAGTATTTTATAACAATAATCTCTATTATAAGAACATACACCATAGGTTAAACAAACCATCTGTATCTAAAGCTAGAAAATGGAGAACGCCACATAGGATCAAAAGGTGTTTAGATTTAAAGCTACAGTTTTTAATCTGTCACATGATTTAAAATATAAAAAGTAATGAGATATTTTTACAAATATCTCCAATACATTTAAATGTGAAAACAGTTATTTTAGGAGATTTTACAGTCTTAGTATCAGCACCTCTTTTCATTCCTAACACCTTAGGCATCTCATCAACACATAAGGAGTCCTTTGTCTTCTGTCAGCCAGTAACATCAAATATGCACATCGCATCCACGTCTGTCTTCCAGATTTATATAGTTTACTATTTGTAACTCCATTTTAAGCCCTGCAAGTAGCTTATGTTGTATTCATTAAAATCTCGAAGTGCCTTAAATATTCTACAATATGCACTTGTCTTCCTAATACAGACTTTTCAATTTCTTTTCACCTTTGCCTTTCAACATCCAGTGTTTCTAAACCACATTATACTTCCTTCTAGCAGACATTACAATGCAGTTAAATCAATCCATTCCTCTTGTGTCCACACTGCTGCATGTTTATTAAGACTAAGATTCATGCACTTCAGTACATTTACCATGGACTTGGTTGACTAATTCTTGTCCATGTATCTTACTTCTTACATCTTATCTCATAACATGGCTCTCTGATCCCAAGATGAGGACATGGCCCTCTTTTAATGCACAGTAGCCTTCATAACTTCTTTTAGAACACTCAGAAGGATTTAGTTTAATTAATTTATGAGTATAATCGTAAAAGTATAACTTATTGTTGATTGGCATACTAGAATGCAAACTTGTAGGGATTGGGAGTATTCTTTTATATTCATCTCTGTCTCTTTATTCTTGATAAAATCTTTATATCTGCAGTAGTGTTGAAGGAGTGAGAGAGTGAAGGAAGGAATGATTAAAATAAGCTAAGAGAGATAGAAAATGCAAAAAATTTCAAAAGTTGGTAACATTAACTCTCTCCTGTTCCGAGTTGTTATTAAAAAATTAAATGGAAATTTAAATATATATTTAATACCCAAGAATTTTGACTAATATAGATGAACTGTATTTAATTTGATCTGGATTAAAATTAGCAAAAGGTAAAATAATCACCGGAAGGTAGTGAACAATACATTATGGCGTACAAGCCACATCTTCTCCTCCCTTTAGAGTGATTCTGAATAGCTGCATGAAGGAGGATGAACAAGTAAAATTTGATGTTCAGAAATATAGTGGGAAATGAATGTAATTGACATAAAACAATGTTTCTAGTAATTTAGAGACAATCAATAAATGTATATTCAGCTAATATGCAAATATATGCCAGGAATAATAGAATAGAGAAGTTAAAATGGAGTCAAAGCTTATCTATTTCTCTATAATTAATAGAAAAATTTGATACATCAATCGGTGAAAGGATCCCATGCAAATTCACAAGTAGGTCAGAGATGAAATTAGGCATGAACTCAGATCTCTTCACTATTAAGGACCACTGGTTCTTCCCAGGGATTAATTAACATAATAACCAGTAATAAAAGGTTTATGGATGCTAATTGTTTTCATGAATAAAACTGAAAACACAGTTTTGAACAATAGACTCCAAACAGATGGGCTAATTCTTCAACAAACAGTCTTAAAACAGTAAAAAAAATTAATAGAAGTAAAAGTAGTAAATTCTTAGTGTTATGTATAGAAATTTTAGGTAGAGAAAAGTTCATAAATACTTAATGTAATTAATTATCCCATGATATATAGTGATTAAAAATGTATCATATTAGCTTGCTCACTTTTTAAAACATGTTGTAATAAAGGATTAGAATCTATGTCTCTTTATGTTCTGTAAACTATCCCTCAGCAAGGAATAATCTATGATGTAACTGTGCAATTTTAATTCTTTTTTAAAAAAGGGAATAATGGATTCTTTGACCATAATAGGAATGAATGGCTAAATATCATTAATATAGATAATAACTGAACAGATTATACATGTACATGTGTTTATAATTATCATTTCTTTACTTCTAACTCATTTTGAGTATAACCCTATTAAAAGCATGGCTCACTTCAATATGTAGATTATTGACTATTTAAATTTGTTAAAAGGCAAAAATAAGATTAATTTGAATTCCTGTTTTGAAAGTGCAATGGCATGCGTCCCTATGATTTTTTTCTCTTGCACTAAAAGTAGGCCAAAATTACTAATATGGTATCTTTGGATTGATTACCATACCTAATAATATTTTCATTTGTATTTTTAAAAAGGCTCATACCACAATGTTTATGGTAGTTTCTAGAATAATCTGAAAACTTTTATTTTGAATACTGTGATGGCAGTATCCACTCATCAAGCCCACTAGCTTGCCCTCAAATGCATGATCAAGATGGAGGAACAGAAGAGCTAGTTACCTTTTTTCCTATTTGTAGCATTATGAAGTGCTTCATTCTATTATGTTCTAGTTGTGCCATCTCTGGCAATGGTCACTGGCTATCTCTTTCCAGCAATGGCAACCTCAATTTCTGAGCTGATCTGTTCTTAACATTCTCAGCTGGTACCTGCTATTTTCCAGGTTTTTTGCGCATGATTACATCCATGCAGTTTGCTTTGCCTGATGACTTAAAAACTATACTGAAAACAGGATAGTAGTAATTAGCATTTTCCTTCTAAAATAAATGACTTTGATATGCTTATAATTCCCTAATGAATTCCTCACTGCCTTTTCCTTCTGCTTGTCTAGTAGTCCATGATATTATTACATTTTCTATTTACAGAGTATTAGAAGATATAATTACATTCTGGTTTTCTTGTTGAAGCTTATTTATATATTTAAGGCTATTTGGATATTTTTGATTATGGCTATCTATTAAAAATAATTCTTTATTTTCTCAGACTCAGGAATACTATTTGTCTGTTTGTAAAGCACAAATGTATGTTATGCTTATGGATGATCACAGAGATCTGTACTTCAACAAAATGGTAGATAACATTGACTGAAACAGGTAACATTGACTGAAACAGAGACCATTGTCCTCGTAGACACTGAAAGAAAAAGACTCCATGTCTTTCCTATTTCATATCGCATGCTTAAGCTATGCTAGATTGTAAGGTTTCTCCCTGAATGTGCAAACTAATTTCCCAAAACCAACAGTAGAAACTAAGAAAATAAAACAAAGATGTGACAAGTTGTGTTGTTCACTAGTCACCCTTGACTTGTTTCTCTGCCTTGCTAATCAGCTAGGAAGATGATGGCTGTTAAATTAATTACAGAATTTTAGAGTGAAGAGCTCACATTATAGATTTCTAAGTATATAGAAAGGTTCAAAGAGGGTGGTTTAAATTTCTTCCTGAAGGCTGAGCAATTATTATCTCTGTCACGTGTTATCAGCACTAGGTGTGGTCATATCTCTATGTTTACCATCATTAACTAGAATGAGAGGCTTTTATCAATGGGCATAAACACAAAAGCATAGGAAGCAGTTTTCACTGGACAAGTGGAGGCACATCGATTGTCAGACATGCATGGAAGAAGTATTTGCCTTCCCTGAATTATTTGCCACTTAGAAGAGAGAGAGAGAGAGAGAGAGAGAGAGAGAGAGAGAGAGAGAGAGAGAGAGAGAGAGGTTTATTGCTTCCACTTGATGACCCTATCAGGATCTAATAGATACTTTCATTCCAATTGTTACACAAATGGCTTCTATTAAAACAGATGGATCACAAAAATAAAACCAAAAATTATGAAATCAGGAAGAAACTAGTAGACAGGTGATGGTTACTAGTAATAGGAAGGAATTAGAGAGGGTGAGGAAAGAAAGTAATCAAAATGTATTGTATCATCGTCCATGATATTGCCAAAGACTGAAATCAATCAAACATGCACATAAGTATATAAGATAATTTAACTGAATATTTTTATTCCAGCTTTAATTTCTTTACTCGAGAAAAAAAAAAAGATGCCACAGCTCAATGAATATTATTCCTCCAACAGCCCAATGTAATAATTTCAAAACATAATTTTTGCTCACATTATGGCTTAAATATAAAACACCAATCAGTTTATATGAATTGAAGACAGAAGTTCCCAGAATCTGGTAAGCAGATTCCAAGGAGATCTATCTCTATGGTCTGGACTTTCTTTTTGCCATGAGAAACATCTTGCAATTAATTTAGACTTAAATTTGCAATACTTTTACTTCTCATTTAATCTGCCTTCTAGGCTAACTTCAAAAACATGGATTTTATAAACCTACCTCTCAGTTAATTATTGAATGTATCCCAAGAGTTTGAAAGCACCCCATTATGTAGATTTGCATTCTCTGATTGCTGTTTGAGCCAATGAATGGCAAAGTGTTGTCAGGTGAAGCCATTATTTCAGTGCAGTCCTTTCACTTGCCCTGCACATGATACTGAGACTCATGACTTTGAATATTACTTTTCATTCTGAAAAGTGGCTAAAACACTTTAATAAAATTAGATTTTAAAATACTTTTGTCTCAAAAAGTCATAGTGATACTTATTCAAAGGTGAGAGAATTTTTTTCTTCTTTTCTTCCCTCCTTTTTTCTTTTTGTTTTTTTAGACAAATGGGCTATAAAGTTTTATTCTTGGTGCTAGACAGATAGATTAGTAGTTAAGACTATTTCCTGCCCTTGCAAAGGACCTCAGTAAAGATTGGAGATCCAAAATCAAGTAGCTTGCAGGTTCCTGAAACCTGAAACTATAACTCCAAACTACAGCTCCAGATTACCTAATGTTCTTTTTTGGATTGTGAACACACACACACACACACACACACACACACACACACAGTCACAAGTGAAACAAAAATTTTTAAAAGTTTATTTTGTTATCTATAATTTTTTCTTAATCCTTTTTCTTCTCTAGTTAATGTATTGCATTTTTATCATATTGTATTTGCATTTGATAGCAGTCAATATAGACAGCACATCTTATGTAGCTTTACTGTGATATAATTTATATATAAAACAAAGTAGCTATCTGTTTACATAATGTAGTAAGTTTGAATATATGTCCATTCATGCACTGTTCAAATAAAGGAAATTGTATAACAATTACTTCATCTAAATTTTCTCTATCCCTCTGCCATTACTATGTATGTGTGTATATGCACACATATGTGCATGTGTACTGTATATTCTAGGAGCACATTTAATATGCTCTACTGTCTTAACAATTTCAGATATCTCATTCAGTGGTCTTAGATGGACACTCTGTTCTGCAGTAGATCTCTAGAACAAATAGATGCTGAGTACAGTTAACCTCGACACCGTGTTTCTCCTTCCCTTGACCTCTGGTAACCACCATTCTATTTAGTCTCTGAAACTGATCCCAGGTAAATGGAAACATTCAGAATTGATGACACTTAATGTAATTCCCTATAGAAGTAACTTATATTTGCCAAATGTAATTGTTATATCCAAAGCTTATTGCTGAATAAGCCCACACTTTCCAGTTCTTTCTAAACTCTGGCTGGATGGTTCAATTCAGCTATTCAGGCTCAAAACTTTTTCCAAACTGATTAAATCAAACTGGCTTCTCTTGGCTTCTTATTAAATTGCTCTTCTTAGAAAACCTGCTCCTGAATTCCACAAACTAAACTGCAGTGACTGAACTGACTGCATGAATTAAACAGAACTAGAGAAACTCAACTGAAATCAACTGAACTGCACTGTACTGAACTGAACTCAACTAAACTCTACTACATTGCTTGAACTCAACCAAACTGAACTCACTGAACTGTCCTCCAATCCTGACTCACTCTGCCAAATCTTTCTCTCATTTGTCACATTGTCTGTCCCTCAATTAAATGTCATAGGTTGAGATTAAAGGTGTGTCTGCATTCCAGGTGGATCCTGCAGACCTAAAAGGTCTTTAGATGTCATCCCTTGCCAAAGCAGCCATGTCACTGGATTTAAATTCCCCTACAATGTCCTCCAGGTTCAGCCATTTTGTCAATGGCATCAGCATTTTCTTCTTTTCAAAGCCAAAAAAATATCAATATATGTGAATATAAACAATATTCTATATTATAATTTTCCCACATGTTTGTAACATAGCCATCTGTTAGTAGAAACTGTTCATCTTGTTTTGGCCATTTAGTGCTCAGCATGGTGACTACCCTTAAGTAGTTTGATTAATATCCCCAATGAGACATCATTGGAGAAAACTAATTTTTCATTTGCAAGCCTGTATCTCCTGCAGATAACTTCTCGGTTAGAGGTGGGAGTCCATGTCAACTTTTCCCTCTCAGCTCTAGAACCTTATCTGAGCTGAACCTATGTAGTCCCTGTATGTGCTGTCACAGATTCTGTAAGTTCATATGTGTATCAATCTTATGTCTAGAAAACAATGTTTTCTCAGAGTCATCCATCCCCTTATGATAGTTTTAAACTTTTGGTTTTCAAAATAAGTATACCCACAAATATAAAAAGACCACAGAACCTAGGGATATAATCAATGAAACAATTAACTTTCTCATTAGCAAGTTTCACAAGACAGTGACATCAAAAAAACAACAGTAGTAACAAATCCGTATTTTTGAATTGTTAGATCACACGGTGTTGCCTGTCAGTTCAAGTTCTGACCTGCCCTAAATTCACAGAATCTCACACATGCCCAGCACACTGAAAATAAAAATGGACCTGAGAAAACAAATTAGATTTCTAATTTTAAACAATCTACATAGAGCCCAAGACTTGAGAGTAATAACTAATGTTATTCAGGTGGTTTACATAGAAAAATTGCATTAAAACCTCAAACATAAAGAAATATAGCAATTTAGGCATGTACTAATGACTCTAATTTTTGCTTTACCTGCAAAGTAGTGAATTTTTAAGTATAAAAATAAATATGGGTGACAGACAAAAGTCTGAGTGGCTGACTGCTCAGGGAGTGGGTCATGTACAGAAGAAGGAACAGGACATAGACATTTGAAAGTCCCTATGAATTTAAAGAGGAATGGCTAACACATGTAATTACAGAAAATATTGGAGGTTGTCACCACCTTAAAAAAAAGGCAATGGTAATATATGGCTTTAACATGAGAAGGGAAGATTGAGGTAAGAAAAGGGAAATATAAAAAAATTACAAATTAGTTACCTAATCAATTTATTTGAAATCAAACGAAGAGCTGATGGTCAAATATGCCCACTGATTATTTTCTGTAGAATGGCTATATGAATAAAAGCACACTGAGTTTCTATAGTAAGACATTTCAGAAGGGCTGGGACAATAACATACTGGTTAGTAGCATTTGCTGTTCTTGCAGAGATTCAAAGATCAGTTTGCAACACCTATATGGCACCTTACAATCATCTATAAGTCGAGTTCCAGGGCATCAGGCACTCCTGTCCAGCCTCTACTGACACTAGGCTTCAATGCTGTATATTTACATACATGCAGACAAATACTTCTGCACATAAGAATTATAATAAATGAGCCCTTGGGGTGGAGCAACCATCTTAATATGGCCTGTAGTGTTAAAAAATACCTGCAATATCTTTTTCCTTAACCCTCATAACCCACACACCCACACCCACACCCACCACACACACACACACCACATCCTCCTTCCCTGGTGAATCAAGTCTCTACAGGTTAAGGCATATCCTCTCCCACTGAGGCCAGACAATACCTGAAATCTCAAGACTGGGGATACTTGAGACAGGAAGATTGCAAACCTTAAGTCAGCTTGGTTTATACAGTAAGACTATCTCAAAAACCAAACTTAAAAGCAATCTACATTTTAAAAGACAACTAATATAATTCTGCTTGATAAATACTTCACAAGGATTTGTTGTTATTTATTCCTGCAAGAAAAAAAAAAAAAACGATTAGAAATAGTTACCTTACTGGAGATAAAACAGACAGTTTTGCTTCTTTCTCCTTACATGGCAAGGTGAGGAGATAAAATTTAGCTTAAATGGCAGTTTTAGGTTCATAGTAAAGAAATTAGATGGGTTCCCATATACACCTCTTTAAACTCTGCAAGAACACTATCTTTCCCATCCATACACTAACTGTACTCTACCACAGTGACACATTATTCCTAATCTATGATCCCACCTTTACACATCGTTTAACCTTGATTCTGACATTCCAACTTATATCCCTCAAAATGGCTAAGATCAAAAACTGAAAGTACAGCAAATGCTGTTGAAGTTGTGGAGCAAGGGGAACACTCCACTGCTGGTTGGAGAACAAACTTTTATGGCCACTCTGAAAATCAATGTGTCAGTTTCTCAGAAGATTGGGAATAATTCTACCTCAAGACCCAGCTATATCACTCCTGAGCATACACCCAAAAGATGCTCCACTATCCCACATGGATACTTATTTAATTTACCTATGTTCATAGCAGCTTTATTCATAATGGCCAGAAACTGGAAACAACTTAGATGTCTCTGACTGAAGAATGAATAAAGAAAATGTGATTTATTTACACCATGGAATACTACTCAGCCATTAACAACAAGGACATTGTAAATTTTTCAGGCAAATGGATGAAAGTAGATCAGTCTGAGTAAGGAAACCCAGTTCCAAAAGGACATATATGGTATGTACTCCACTTATAAGTGAATATTAGCCATAAAGTACAGAATAACCATGCTATAATAAACAGACTCAAGCCAAACTGGGAGGGCTCAAGGGAGGATGGTTGAATCTTTCTCAGAAGGGGGAAACAAAATAGATATTGGAAGTTGACCGAAGAAAGGCACTGGGAGAAGAGTAGATGGGGAGGGGAGCAGAGCATTGAGGGAGGGATCATCTGTAGGGAGAACAGTGGAAAGAAAGATCAGCTGGGGATGAAATCTCTAGGATGTGCTAGAGACCTGGTATGGCGGAAGGCCCCAGTGGGTCTATGGTGGCAATGCTAGCTGACACTCTTAGCAGTGGGGAATACAAATCCTGAAGAGACCACTTTCTGTAGCCAGGTTGGACTCCCAGTAAAGAAATAATGACAGCAGCCCACCCACAAAACCTTTAACAGAAAATGTGTCCTACCTACAAGATGTGCAGGGACAAAGATAGAGCAGAGACTGAGAGAATGGCCAACCAATGACTGCCCCAAATTGAGACCCATACCATGGACACTCACCAATGATATTCTGTTATGCTTACAGACAGGAACCTAGCATAACTGCCTTCTGAGAGGCTCCACCCAGCAGCCCATTGAAAGAGATGCAGGGATGCAGGGACTTACACCCAAACATTTAGATGGTGCTCAGGGAGTCTTACAGAAGAGTTGGGAGAAGGATTGAATGAGCTAAAGAGGAAAAGGATTCCATAGAAAAACCAACAGAGTCAAATAACTTGGACACGTGAAGGTTCCCTAAGACGTAATCACTAACCAAAGTACAAACTCAGGCTGGACTTAGGCCCTTAGCACATATGTAGCAGATGAGCAGCTTGGTCTTCAATGTGGATCTGCCAACAACTAGATCCCTGGCTGCCCCTGAACCTGCTGCAGGCTGGAGTGCCTGTAGTCCTAAATGGACTGTCTTTTCTGGTTTCAGTGGGAGAAGATGTGGCTAGTCCTGAAGAGACTTGATGTGCTAGGGTGTTGGGGTGTGGGTGGACTGTGTGTGTGTGTGTGTGTGTGTGTGTGTGTGTGTGTGTGGTTAGTGGATGAATGACACCCAGAGGGGGGCTTACCCATCTCTAAAAAGAAGGGGAAGATGGAATTTGGGAAGGACTTGCATAAAGGGTTACTGGGAGGAGAGGAAGGGCTGATATTGGGTTATAAAACAAATAAATATAATTTTAAAAATTAAATACAGAGATTTCTAACAAATAATGACCAGTTTCAAACTGACAAATGGTAGTCAGCTACAGATTCAGAAAGTATGACAAGCAGAGTCAATAGTAGTCATAGCAACTGACATCATAGTATCATTCCAGAAAACATTTAGTTTTGTAAAAACAAAAATCATATGTTGAGCAGCATAAATTAAAAATAATGAACTCGATTCACAAAACTAGATCAAAATATGAACCCACATTTATAAGATTTTGACATATTTCTCTCAGTTACACACTAGAACCAGCTGAATAAGAGAAAGAGCACAGGATGCTATAACATCACCCCATGCCAACACTAGTCAGCTAATGGGTCAATTTAAAGACTATATTTTCTAGAAACTGTTAAGAAAACTAAGGCATGGTCATTAGAATTGTGTGTGCTACTATTCCTTTATTCCATCAATTGCTGGCAACATACTACTTACATATCATCATTTATATGCCTAGTTTTACTGGTTTTATTTGTCAATACATTATAATCCACTCTATCTCATCAAAGAATGCCTCTCATTCTTCAGAAATATTAGTTATAAAGATTTATTGAATACCATTTTTACTTCCTCCCACACTAAGTGAAGTACAAGCTACTTAGAAAATGTTTGTATTCTGGTGTACATTCTACAGAAAACCTTCCCTCGAAAAGTCCCAATAATCTAAGCCATGCTCTCATCTCATCCCATTGGGTTCCTGTCACACAAGGTACACATCTCACATAGAAAATTATTCCAGTGTTAATGTCGTGGTCTCCTAGGAATCTGTTGGCTTTCATGACATTCAACTTTACAAACTGTCTTATAAGCATCCTTCTTATTTCAGAATCCATAATTCTAAGCTATTGAATTTTAAGAGTCTATTGCCAACTTTTCTTTGACATGTCCCATGTTCAAATGTTTAGCTGATACCCCCACACACATTAAAAATTACCTACCATCTCCAAATTAATGATTTCCACACTTTTTATTTCTAAAAATAATATTGAGACATAATTAAACCATTTTCATCCTTGCTTTTCTCCCTCCAAATATACCTCCTTCTGTGTATCAAGCTTGCTCTGTCTTAGATTCTCGGCTGCTTTTCCTTTAATTGTTGTTATACACACACACACACACACACACACACACACACACATTTTCACCAAATTAATGGTGTAGTTTGGACACCTTATATGAGATATGAATTTGTGATGACATCAAGATTTCCTAAATCACTTTTTAGAAATAACTTTTTTGAATAAAGTACTTAATCTGCTAAACTTAGAAATTACTTTCCTCATATAAATACATTTTAATCTATTATTTAAAATATTATAGAGAAAAACAGTATATATTATGTCATCAACTATAATAATGTGGATTTACTTTGAGCTTTCTGTAAATCTTTGAACCAATATATGCAATTATTCGTTATTTTACTTTAGTCCTCATTACTAAATATACGGCTTAAAGGGCTTTCTTATCATGATGTATAAATCCCTAAATGACTTAAATATGTGACTTAATTAAATTATGGACTAAAATGTGGAAGCATGAAGTGTATCCCCGAATAGAACTATAATACATGGAAAATTCACTATGGGGAAAGTTAAAGGTTATAATTTTTAACAACAAATATATAATGGGCAATTCTTAAAGAATTACTATTCTTTTAAGAGAAGCCAGTAAAATATACTCAAAATTGATTGGAACACATAAAGTAAGTTAATTAATTCTTTCACCGTTCAAAATGGTGCCTCTTTTCAATGGCTTCATCTAGTTCCACAGGATTTGTAAGCAGATGTGCAAGCCCTCAGACCTATAAGGATGAAGATGCAGAAATTGTGTGGCTGGATCTTATGTGGGTGCCTTTATTATTGATTTTTAATTTTAAATGTTATAACATCTCCTGAAAAATAGTGTAATCACAAGGGGGTGATGTTACAGAGGCAGAATTTGGAATGGGGCTACTCTGGCTTACTTTGGGAAGGATGCTTAGAATCATGCTCTAATTGTCTGTTTTGTAAATCTTAGATATTTTGTCACCGATTTGCACACATTCAGAATGTGGTCTAAGTTTATATCTCATGATTACTGTACCTCATCCCTCATGCTTCACCTTATCCCCTGAAGTCTACCAAAGCTAGAGTGTTAGGTGTAAACTCTGAATAGTGGGATGTCAATATTACCTCTCATTCCACTTTAACATCTGGTCTCTTCAATGGTCTTGCCTGTTTTACATGTTTAGTTTCCCTTTAAGCTTGCAAACTGTTTTGTGACTTTGATGTTTTCTCATTTAGAAAAGCAAACATCACATTTTATTTCACAGAATCCTTTATCCTCTTCTCCCCAGCAACCATTTACGTTGGTCCTGGCTAATGTAGCCCCCTTAATTTGGAAAAGGTAATATCACAGGAGGAAGCATTCCTTCCTTCCTATGCATGCTGAGGTGAACAGTCCATCACTGCCTTGAACTGATCATCAGAGCGGACTCAGTGACAGGCTTAGTCACAGCACCACATGAGTGGTTCCTGGAGCCCAGGTATCAGCCAGTTTGAGAAAAGCTTCCCACGCTCATGATTTCTGGCAGCTACTTTTCAAATCTCTTTGCCTTTCTCAGGGGAAAAATCATATGCCAGCTGCCTTAAAATAGTCTAATGCCATGTGGCCTGGGATAGGTTTGATAAAGTTACTTCTTCTGCATACTCCTAGGGCCCCCATGTGTGTACAAACTCTCTCATTACCAAGTTCTCCTGGAGTGTCATCTGAGATTGTGCCCACCCAACTTCCATCAGTAATTGAGGCTGAACCAAAGATCAAAGACCCTTCTATTGTTCCATTTGGTCCACTGTCTACAGAGCTTCTCCATTGTGTCTTCTTTCTCTCTCTAGTTTCTTCTCAGAACCCATCTTTGTTTCCTTTCCACCTGCACATTAGAATCGAAAGGTAATAGAAAGACAGGTATAAAGATCAGTATTTATTTTTCTCACATCTGCATTTATTCTGTGGAAAATCTGCCTTTCATGTTTTAAAATTTTGTCACTCAAAATAAAAAAATCACTGATAAAGCCGTTTCAAGTTAGAAGCCCAAATATGCGTTTGTTGAGACATTTTTAGTAGTTGAAAAACAAGAACTGATCTTTTTTCTCTGTCTTTTTTTTTTTTTTTTTTTTTTTTTTTTTTTTTTTTTTTTTTAGTACTACATTCCTTTTCCGTGGGACATACTTCCAGATTCACAGAACTGTTTCATGAAATGGGAAGACAACATGGAAACAGAATGAGATTCTATTAATAAGAAACACATGGATGCACACAAACACACCCTGTTTCCTGTACTTCTTTCATTGATATTGAGATGGGCTCTCTCTCTACTTGTAACTCTTTTATGTCAATATTATTACTGGTTTTAGTGGGTGTAGTAAGGGACTAAGTAAAAATGCCTTTATTTCTTTATTTTTAAACACAAATCCCTCTTGTTTAGCAATATGATGATGGCTGCCAGTTAAAAACACGCTCACCACACACAGAACCTTCCAGTTACTGCCTTAGATCCTTTTTTCGTCATTTACAAATTTCTCCAAGGAATCTTCCACACTTCATATCTTCAATGGTCATAACTACTGGCACAAAGTACTTACCCAGAGAGCAATATTAAATGACTAGCATGTTCACTAGTTTAAAAATGTAAAGCCAAAATATGACCTGGACTTTGCTAGAGGGTTCTCTTGTTATCTACTCACTTGTTAACACATGACTAGCTGTGTTTTAGTTATAAAACACGGTCATTTACACACTCAATTTTCTCTGCTTTAAATGTTCCTTCTCCCTTTGTTGCTCTGTTAACTTGCCCTTGTTCACCAGGTTTTCTCTTAATCCAATATCCTAAAACTGCTTCAGGTTAAGAGAACAAAAAGTATTAACAATTTCACAAACATTCATAATCAACGGATTAGAAATTAGTTTTCTTACCAAACAGAAACAGTACCTACTGAGGAGCTCACTATTGTAGCCTCCTGAAAATGCATTCAATGAAAATGTATTTCTTTAACTTTGAAGTCGAATTTGTCTCTGACACAATCAAGAGACTCTTCAGTGAGCTGCAAGTGTTTGGCTCCCCCATATTATGATACCACATTTGTAATTAGGTGCTAATTAAATGTTCAAATACAATATTGGATTGATTTCTAGACCAGTCCATGATTGAGTCCAAATAACTGGTCACATTTAAGAAAAATACAAGAGTCATAACTTTTCTTTTTGGTTCTCTGTTCCACAAGGTCTAAAAACTTGTATTGGACATATAAACATAAAAACTGTATTGGACATATGTTACTGACATAAGGCAGCTTGCAATGGTGGGTCAGGAACATATGTCCAATACAGCTTCCCAGTCACCATTGTCAGAGCACTCAGCAAGCTCACAGGTCAGCATCATTCTTTGTCCTGGCATCAGTATGTCTCACCCATTGCTCTGGCAGCCACCATGCTCCTTCAGCATCCTGCAGAAAAAACACAAACATGTCCTCTTCCCCATATTTAATACCTGATCAGGATCATGCCATATGCCAGTAAGTGGACCCTTCCCTTTCACCTAGGCATAAGTATGACCAGTTGTAGAGTGCCATAGACACTCAGCAGAAAGTTCTTTGGCATCCAATTTTTTTTAAAAAACTTGAAATAAAGAGAACATGATTCAAGTAAATTTGTGGTGTATGAGGATACATCTCCCCCTTTTTTATTTTATGAAGATATTATTTTAAAGCTCTATTGGCCCTTTCCATAGTCTCTTGTTCTTGACAATTATAAGAAATCTCAGTAATATGCGTATTGTTAAATTGTTGCCAAAAAGTCTCAAATGTTGGACTGTGATAACAAGTTCTATTATCTGCTTTGTGTGTGTGTGTGTGTTTGTTGGTTTGTTTTCTTTTTTGTTTTTTTATTATTGAATACTTTATCTACATTTCAGATATTATTCCCTTTCTCCTCCCCAGAAACCTCTTATCCCTTCTTCTCTCCTCCTATTTCTATGAGGGTGCTTTGGCCATCCTGATAAGCCTTTAGAAACAGTGATCACACGAGTGTTCACAGAATGATGTTTATTGCTTTGCTTGTTCTTTGACTATTTGGTTTATTGTCTTGGTTGTTCCTTGACTATTTGCATCTATTGTACTGTTAGTTCCTCAACCTAGAACTTACCTTAATACATGCGTGTAATTAAAAAAGTATACAAGCAAAAAAAGAGGAGGGGGGATGGGGGTTTCTAGGGAGTGGAAATGGGGAAAGGGGATGACATCTGAAGTATAAATAAATAAAATATCCAATTAAACATATTTTTAAAAAGTTCAAATACAGAAGCTGGTAGGAGGGCTAAGTGGTGGAGAACATATTATATATGCTATGAGCAGAGGATCTGGTTTGATTTTAAGCACAGATGTGGTGATGACCATCATGCATGACTCCAGTTCCAGGGTATATCTAACATCCTTTTCTGACTTCAGTGTACACCAGGCAAGCATGTGATGGTGCACTTATATACTTGTAGAGGAAACACTCATACACATAAAACAAATAAGTTTAAATATAAATTTTGAATATAAAATCAGTATTGCTATTGGCTTAACTAATTTTGAAGTGATAGAAATTATTATTTGAATTTGCATGTGTATAGCCACTTTTATCCTCAAAATATAAATTTAAGCTATGAAAGGAAGGCAGCTTAGGTATTAAGCCTAATCAGCAAAATTAATTCTCTTGAGTATGTATTCTATGGATATATTGCCAAAGAACAGTAGAGAAGATAGCTATAGTCATCTATGATAATCACACATCAATTGTGTATTTAAAAACATGTGTATAATTTTAGTAGTGCTTAACCTTTAAGATATAACACTGGTCTTTAAGGACAGCCTTCATGTTTTTCATTTATAACTATCTCACTATTTATTCCTAAATAATGAAATTACTCTCCCTGTTTTTATTCATAATAAAAGATGGTTTGCATTGTACAATGAAGTCAAAAGTAATGTAATACTCCCCAACTTACCCCAAATCATTTAGTTATATTTTCATGATTTTTCTAATAATTTCAAGTAAGATAAAGTCATATTACTACTTCAACTTTCAAAGTATATGCTTCAATCAATAATTAAATAAATTTCTTGTCAGTTATGCCAGTTAGCTTTTATCAACTTGACACAAACTAGGGTTCCATGGGAAGAAGGGATCTCAATGGAAGAAATGCCTTCATAATACCAGCCTGTGAGGATATCTTGATTAATGATTAATGTGGAAGAATTTAGCCCATTGTAGGCAGGGCCATCCTGCTTCTGCTCCTGCACTGATTTCCCTTTAATTATCAGGTAATTAATACCAAATAAATCATTTTACAACAATTTTATTTGTTTTCTTGGTCTTTATTAGGTCAAATGATAGTAGGAATACTGAATTTTGTCTCTTAGATTTGACTCCTTATGATACAGGTATAGAAAGCGATTGAATTTTTCACTGTGTCTGAGTTAGGATTCAGAGCTTTTGTGCACTGCTACTCAGAGTTTGCACTCCTTCAGGCCCATACATGTGCAGGTCCTATGCCTGCTGCCGCAGGCTCTGTAAATCCATGTATACATTGGGCTTGGTGTGTTTAGAAGGCCTTGCTGCCTTGGAGTCCTCCATCCTCTCTGACTCTTACAATCTTCCACAGGGTGTTCTGAGCCATAAAGAGAGGAAATTGAGGGAGTCATTCAACTTAGGACCAAGCATTCTAAATTCTCTCTTTCTCTACAACTTGTTAAAATACTAATTTGTCTTTCAGAAAATGAAGATAAAAGTATATTCCTCAGCACTTTCTATGGTTCAAGTCTGGAATTCAGCATCCATTGTGTCCTTTCTCTAGCTAAAAAGAACCGAGAAAAGATAAACATTAAATGTTATATTTTAATCTTACTTGCTTAACTATTATATAGTATGAAATATATTAAATACTTATGTTCTTATTAATGACCAGCCTTGTAAATATTTATTATATTCTTGTTTAACTTTCCATTGGAATTATGATATACTATTAAGTTACAGTCTTTATCAATCAAAAATACTTATTTTCTTCGTGTGAACCTCAGTACATCCATGTGAAACAGTACAAGTGTTCTTTTAAAGCAGAAGGGAGAAAATTTTAATAATATTTCCATTGGATATTAGGTTAGAGGATGGGCCACCAAATCTTCATATCTACCCCATGCAAAAATATAGATATATTCTTATGGATGGCAAAAGATACTTAAATTATAATTTAAAATTTGAGAAAAGAATATGATACTTAGGATATGTTTAGTATCACTACAAAGCATCTCCTAGGAGGTAATCCAAGCAAAAATCTGTGACTGTAGAAGCAGTCTGAGAAGAAAATGATTAAAATTCGTTGTGCTGATGGCTCTGAAGAAACAAGAAGGGGACAGGAGCCAAGGAATGTAAGAACTGAAAATGGTAAAGAATTAGACTTCCCCCTAACACCTCAAGATGAAGTAGATCCTTGATTCATTTCAGGCTTCAGATTCCCAGAGCAACCAGGAATTTGGTTTCTTTAAGCTCTTAATTGTAGTAACTTGTTTCAGCAGCATTAGGAATCTAATGCAGAGAGTCTGCTGTTTGGTAAGAACTGAAGTGGTGGCTTTAACAGTTCTGCATTTGACTTCAGTCATGTTTCCTCCACATATGTTCAACTTATCTATCCGATTCTAATGAAACAAAGGATAGAAAAAAATCATGTGCATTTCAGATAATTATCATTTTTAGAATCATATACGGGGTAGTCTACATTAATAGGTTCTTCTAAAATATGAATTTATAGTTCAAACAAAAATCCAGCTTCCTGAAAGGCTCATCTTAGTTCTTTGAATGTACTCCATGGTTACCAGATTGTAAGATCGAATTCTACCTTTCAATACCCTCACTGTTCACAAATCGTCTTAACAGTGCTCAACTTATATGTGACCTCTCTGGGAATTGTGACCTGGCTTTTCCTCTACCTCAGCTTGCACCATGCTGTGTATTTCCTTTCCAATCTATAGTGCTGTGCCTTGTGTTACTGTTTTTTATGTCTACCCTCTCTCTATGTTAGATTGTGAGTTGCCCGAATGTGTGAGTATTATTTGTCTCTTTTTTTTTATAACCATGAGTTCCTAGCCTAGTATATGGCTCCAGGTAGGTGATCAGTAGAAATATGTCGGGTTGAACTATTACTGCTCAGAATTGTGTCTTTATAAGGCAGCTTTCGCCCATTTAATAACTTCTAGTTTTGCCACAAGGCTTTAATAAATATGGTGCAAGCCCCAAAAATGCACTTTCGGGTCAAATATATTGAGTTCAATCCTCTTCTCCACAAATATTGCTGAAATGAGCCTGGATTGAATCCCAGCTTCTGTCAAAGGGATTTTATAGGCAGCTCCTGGCTTTGGCTAAGGCCTTTATCCCAGAGACTCCAAGGCCATTACAGCTGCAAATGCTTCAAATCATAACAGAAAAAATAGGTTATATTACCAAATTATGTGAACTTTTTCAAACCCAACACATCAGTCATTTTACTTAAAACTATAAAATCTCTGAATAGTACAACCCATTTATAAAATAAAGAAAAATATATTTTATTTCTTCCTAGCTAACATGAGAAAATATAACTTATGTTTTTAAAATAGTATTACATTATTATGTTTGAAGTGGAAATGGATTATTATCAAATAACATTTTCCTTAGCTGTTCCAGGTGATTCTTTGGCTCTTCTCAACACTGAGTGAGACTGTGTTAAATATTCATGTTATTTTCACAGAAAAGAGCTTGATGCCCTGGATTAGTAATAATACTTCGTTTATTTATTTTATTCTGTAACGTGTATGTTCCATACACTGTTGGAATGGCTGCTGAAAAGGGCCTTAAAATGTAATTTGCTCATGAAACACTCTAAAAAATTTTAAGCAGTAATTATAATTTCAAGATTGATACAAAACTCATATTTAGTTATTTGTGTATACATACCTACTTGATTAATGTCTGAGTCAATGAAAATTTAGTTCCACCATTGAATCAGAATTTCAAAAGTACAAATGTATTACAGAGAAAAATGTTCTAAATTTTAAAAATTCCCACAATAAATTTGGTTTTGTCCATTATGCTCTTAAAAAATAACTTACCATTAATCATTACATTATGGTTCATTGTCTGATACCAACATTTACCCCTTCTAAGGTGGCCCACAGATTTTTAGCTAGTCTTTTGCTTTGGAAATCAGTTGTAGATAATTTGTGGAAGAATATTTTCAGAAACCAGAGTGTCAAAGCCATTTTTTTTCTTAAAATGGCACTTTAAGATAGATTTCTGCTCTACAGGTTGCATGTTTCAAATTGCATGTGCTGCCTCAGATGGATGCCAGCCACCAATTAGAGACTTTTTTTGCACCTATTTTTTAGCATGTCTATACTTATATCCTTTTTAGCTATTTGGAGGAGAGTGAAAATGGGATTAAATATATATTGGAAATGTATATATTATTGGTCAGTGTATTTTTCTTGAGCCTTCACTCTCAAAATGTTCTGTTGTTACTACTTTGTGCAGAAAAGTTGAGATTTAATTAGTATTCACTATCATCTAAATTTTAATAAAGCACAGTATCATCATCTTCCTCATTTATTTACAAAATGTGTGAATCAGAAGTGCCTCCTGCTGTTACTAATATATAATATGCATATTGCACATAAAAATTATCATTTCTCCTTACTGATGTATGTAAAGAGAAAATCATAGACTAACTTTCTCATTTTCATTAAGTAATACACAGAAGTTAATTTAACCCATGTCATTCTTGACTGACAAAAAGATTCATATTTTAATAAAAGTTGAAGTTTAATATTTCCAAGCATAGTTTCTGAATAATATTAAATTATTATTTGCATGCATTGCAGGATTGTGGGTAGGAGTTTCAATGCATGCAGACAGAAGAAGCATTACAAAATACACATAACATGTACCAAATAGCTACAGAACATCAATGAAGAATGAAAATTCAATAAAGAACTACAATTACCTGCAACATAGGCACAGTCTTCATTTCTCCATTTGAAAATAAAAGTTCCAAGCAATAAAGTATGTCTACATCACATTACTTTTTATTAGAATTGTTTCTGTACATAATGATTCTAGTTTCCTAGTAACAATAAACTACTCAGGCAAGTTTAGTATTGTACAAACATACTCAAATTTGTCTTAAATTTTTAGGTTGCTCTCAAATTACTTATTCATAAAAATATTATCATTAATATTCCCACCACATAGTTATATTAAAATTCATAAGGAGCAGGATAGATAATACTGTCAACTCGATAAGACATAGAACCATTTAAAAAAATAATTCAGTGGCCATGCCTTTGAGGGATTATAAGGATGAGGTTAATCCTTAGATAGGGGAGATCCAGTTTAACTGTGAGTGGCACCATTCTATGTTGTGGGACTTGAACCGGATACAAAGAGAAAGTGAACTGAGCTTCTGTATTTATCTCAACCAAATATGACCAACTTCCACAAGATCTTGCTTCCATGGCTCTCCTGTCATGATGAACTATAACCAAATAAATACTTCCTGCCTTGAGTTGTACTTGTTAAATGTTTTGTCACAGACACAAGTCAAGAAACTAATAAAGGGAAAAATGAAAAGGGTTGATTCAATAAAGCATTTCTTAGAAAACCTCACTGATTCAATTCATGTACATAAATTTAAAAAAAAATAAATAAATCATCTTTGAGGTTGAACTGACACTCATGCACAAAAACTTCTGTGAACCAGGCCCAGGGTCTTGAAGCCAACAGGACATCTGCAGTTTCATGAAGTAGGCTTTGTGCCTTTCTTTCCATATTTCTACATTGAGAATTTCTTCAGTATAGAGAATGTCATTCTCATTTTACTTAATAAATACTTGTTAAATTATTTGTTTTAATAATAAAAGTTTAGTTGGTGACACACAATACTAATTTCTCACACAGAATGCGATTTTCAATATATTTGTCTAGTTCCTGGAGTGATTACAACTGCAAACTGTGGTATCATTTTATTTATTTTACTATAAAAGTTATGTGCTGAGCATGCAATCCAGGCAAAGGGATTTGTGTGGTCTAAAGGATATTTCACTCAGTCTGTGGCAGGGGCTGTAACAGTATCATTGCTTTCCTACAGAGTACAGCTTAATAATGGTCCACATGCTGATGGCCACCCCCATGTAATGGCCAAATCTTCTTCCACAATAATATAAAAAATACTTATTTATTCTTCAACATTTTATTTTCCTCAAATTCTATACTAAATGTCGTGTTCCTGAATGAACACGTTTTAAAAACAAGTTCAAATCAGTCAAACCACAAGTCTCTTGATTTACAATAAATGTATAAGCCAGCTCATTGGGTGAGCTACTTCTATACGTTATTAATGATTACACTAAAGACTTATTCTTCTATTAAAGACTCTGAGAACATGGTTTTTAGAGTCTTCAAAGACTGTCCTGGTCATCATGGTAGGAACAACAAAAATGTAGAGGACATTTAGAACATGTAGAGGAAAATGTTAGGACATTTTCTATTGTCTAGATTTGGAAATATTTTGTTACAGAAGTATTCACCCCTTCCTTTCTCCCTCCTCATTGTATGTGTTTTCTCCCTCCCCCCTTGCACATCAACATCATTTATTTGTTTGCTTGTTTGTTTATTTTTTTTATTTACAATAAGACAATACAACAAAACTGGAAGTCTTCACAGGCTATTGTAGTTTCATGGAAGTTTAGGGGAAATCGAATTTGGGACACTTACTGAGTTAATTTTTCTATTCCTGTCTTAACTTGGTCATATGCCTTCCAGTACTTTCAAAAAAAATTTATAAGTAGTAAAAAGGGACAAAATTGTAAAATGCAACATTGAAATAGACCTATAGAGAGTTTGAATTTCCTGATAGAAAACTGAATATATGTGTATATTCAGCGAACTCTCTTTCAGTTGGCAGAATATTGTACTTTAGGTCACCTATAATAAGAAAATAAATACTGGATCCAAAATGGTGACAAGAAAAATTGTTGAGACAAAAATATATAGTTTCAAAGCATCAAAAGTATAGTTTCTTAAGCATCAAAACAAAATTTCTATTAAATATGAGGATTTAATGTGCGCCCAAACAAAATATTTAAGTGTGAAATTTTACTCTGCATTTAGCCTTTCTTCAAAGTCAGATTTACAATCAAAAAAACAATTTTGTTTCCCAAAATGTTTGTTGGGAAACTATAAAGTTGTTCTCTCTTGATTAACTTGACAATTCTGTAAGATTTATGAACGGCAAGAATATTTATTATATATGTTCTTGTTAAGATAGGCATTTATTGTCTACCTTTCATACACAGGGGAATCACAAGCAAAACAAATGTACAAAAACCAGGTCTTTTCCTTTAAGAAGATGTCTCACTGTCTAGCAAGGTAAAAAGGGGTGGGCTGATGCTTATTAATTCTCCGAGACAGATTATAGTTTCTAACACTGCTTTTTAATGTTTTTCACGAGCTTATTAAATTTTAATAAAATGTAGAAGGGATCATATAATGAAAAAATTACTAGAAAATCAAATTACCCTCGCAGCTTGCCCTTGACTCCTCATACATGCACGAGAACCCACAGATTTGTCACCTGAGCTGAGTGCCATTTACCACTTTGCCCAAAACACTTTGTTAGCAGGAATGTACTTTGTACCTCTGCATTTGCCTGCCCCTTTGTTTATTTCGATTTCCAAGCTCCATCCTTAACTCACACCCAAAGCCCCAACTCTAAATTAAAGCTACACATCAAACTACCTGAAATAATTTTCCTTAGAATGCCAGGACTTGGCTATATTGTGTTCAAAGCCTTTATCACCGAGAGAGGTTTTTTTATTACTTTTTTTTTTCTTTTTTGTAACCACCTTAACAGCAGCTACATTCCAGTTGATTTGGTGAGATGAATGCCATTTACACTTCAGTTTGCACCTTTCTGAAAATGCACAGAAGGGAATAAATCGACACTTTTCCAGAATGATTGTGCATAAGGAAGTCTGGGGCTGTTAAGGGAGGTGTTAGACACGTATGGGAACATATTAGTTACAATCACACCTACATTTCAATAACTTCCAAAGCGATAGAGCCACTGTGTACTGGGAAGCTGACAAAGCTGGCAAGGAGTAATTACGTGTGACTTTCTTCTCATTAATTATAAATGGCCAAAACCATCTTACCTTATGTTGGTGAGGCATTAGATTGTAAATCTTTAGGAAAAATAAATTCAAGAAACATGTGATTGTATATTAAGTACATTTGAGTTGTTCTTTTGTATAAAGTCTCATTTGGATTAGTTCTTGACATTAAAAGAGAATTGATTGTTTATATGTTAGCAGAGTACAGGGCCTTTTTTTTTTTCAAGCATTTTGTAAGATTCTCCAGCCATATTAATAACCATGATGCTTTCCCATTGTTTTCTTATAATGATTTGCAATAAAGTCGTCAAATATTAGTATAAAAACTAATGAATGTGAATGGCTACATGCTACTCAGGCATGTCAAGAAGAGCACACACGAGGCAACAAAAGAGTGACAAGGTAAAGACTGGGAATGATAAGTCAAAATTTGAAACACATTTGTTTTGGAGACAGAAAGATTTGACCATACCATTTACTATTTGTGTAATCATAGATCATCTTCAGAGTCACCATTTCTGAAGTAGCAAAAACAGTACCTTCTATGAGGTTGCCAGAAAGAACTAAAATGAAGAAACTCAAGTATAAGAGGTGGAGCATAGGTAACGGGCTGAGAAGTGATATACAGGGAGCCAAGATCAATCAGGGTTGAGTGTTGTAGAAGAAAGGTACACTCCTATTAACAAAATGTTTTGGTGAAAGCAGTAAATGGCACTCTGCTCAGGTGACAAATCTGTTGGGTTCTCTTACATGTAAGAAGAGTCAAAGGCTCGTTGAGAGGATAATTTGATTGTCTAGTAATTTTTTCATGATAAGATTATCATAGTCAACGTTTTTTCTATATTGAATCACTTGAGTTTTAAACTTTCATTAAAATATATGAGGTTTTATGACTCACAAAATTTTGAAGTCTACAAACATAGTCTTAGTAATTTTTATGTGTAACACTTGAAATTTTTTCTTGAGTAGTTGCTAAAAACATGGAGCTCCTAGAGACACAGTAAAGTTGAACAATTATAAATATAACATTCCATATTGTCATAAGTAGGTTAAAATTAATCACAAACCTAAACTCATTCCTAAACATTAAAGGAAGATAATGATAGTGGGTGACTACATGGAGCGAGAGATAGGGAAAGGCATGTTCTTTGAAGTAATATTCATAAAAGTAATAGTCAATTTGCAGCTTGTAAATAACACAAATATTTGAATAAAGCATAAAGTAGCCTGGGTATAATAATTATCAAATTTCCAAAGCAATTTGGCAAGTTCTATGGATTTCTTTGAGTTTCTATAACTAGGAGTTTTAACATTGAGATGCAAATAGGTCATCTGACCCAGGATTAAGTTGGAATTGCAAACAATATGTCAAGGAAAACTACACTGAAATTCAGAATCACTATAGCAGGATGTGATTTTTAAAGATTTTGAAAAGCAACTGAGATTCTCATAGATGAGAAACTACAAAATGGGTTACAACCCTTTTTTCATGAAGATACCATGACCTGTGTGACTTCTACTGAAGGCAAGAAGAGATTCAAACACAGAAGGAACTGTGACTCTGTGGAAAGAAAAGCACCAAGTCCGGTGTAAATAACCTCCACTCAGTGTTCAGCAAGCACTCAAAAAAAAAAAAAAAAAAAAAAAAAAAAAAAAAAAAAAAAAAGGATGAATTTATTAGTTTTGAAAAAGCCAACTTTGAAAGCACCTACTGCATCCCTTTGGGGAAAAGGAGAAGAAACTGCCAAATTTTAAAATTCCTTGCTAGGGGATTTTTAGTTGTACGGCAAACTTTAAGTTTAACAAATGAGACATCTTCATTTAGTGGTTAAAAAAAAAATGAAGACATGTTCTCACAAGGACTTTGGAGGGCTCTGACAAAATTACGTTTTCATGATCTAGTTTTAAACGGATTAGAGACGTGCAGATTAAGTTTCTCAAGGAAGAAGCTATTTGAGAAAGAAGGGTAAGTTTCTGGGCTAAAGAGAGCTTGGCACTGGACAGCCTAAAGCCTTTGGAAACAGCCCTCAAATATTTGATGAACCTAAATGGCAGCCAATTCCCGAAAACACTGAGTAGGAGATGGTTGCACATATGTAAACTAAATCTTCTAGTGGATTTACCATCCCTAGGATATTAACTATGGGATATGAAAAGGGAAGTAGTGGTCAGAGAAAGACAAATAGGTCTACAATCTTTCCTGTACTCAATTCCTAATTTAATCTGTCCCCAATGTAATAAAGTGTGTTTTGTGTGTGTGTGTGTGTGTGTGTGTGTGTGTGCGCGCGCGCGTGCGTGCATGAACAAATCTCCCTGAATTTCAACTTGCTGGATCCTTGTTGTACTGTGTATAGGATACCTACATGTCTGGCTAAGATAGTTCATGGCCTCATGCTTGTGTTAGTTATTTGTTCAGAAAGGGATACACTTACTTTTGTGTTATTCAATGATGCACATTCAGTAGTCAACAAATGTGTCCACATCTTCCCTAAAGTATACGTCACTCAAATTTCTACATCTGTCTCAGATTCCTCCCTCTATTCTCTTCATAAATGTGAGAAGTAAGTGGAAGAGGTAATTAAATATTCGCAAAGATCCAGACTTTCTCTGTCCCCTACAAGGATATTGATTTTTCAATAGCAGCTACTCAATAAAAAAAACTGTGTTTCCCAAATTCTCTTGCATATACATAGAGTGTCAAGTGGCATTTGTCATCCTGTAAAAGATACTATTTTTAGCACTATCTATCATTTTTTCTTTATTCCATTGTAAATAACTCAGTCTAGTGAAAACTTGGAGAATAGTATAGCCACAAGATGGAAGGGAGTGAGCTGCCTTGTAAGGAAAAAAAAAATCCAACCAAAACTATCCACATGCAACTATTTCATGAGGAAAATTAACTTGAATTTTGTTAAGACACTTCAATTTGAGGATTTATTCATTGCGGTGGCCAGAATTCCTCTTACCCAGCATAAACAGAAACAGTAGGTAACTTGATAATTACTACCAGAATAAATGAATAATTGAATAAGTTAGTCAGTGAATGTGCCTAGTTCTTTAGTACATTGTCCTCCTGAATACAAGATATATCCATCTTTGAGCTTCTTGATCTTTAACTTTTAGGATAAAACACAAATGTCATCCATGAGAAAGGCAAAGCAGTCATCAAGTGCTATCAATTAAAAAAAAATAGCTACTTTAAATTTTTTCTTTAGGAGAGATTTTAAAAATTTTTAGGAAAAATTTTAAAATTTTTCCTTTTGCTTTATACTAGTGCCCCAAGCTCTACTGTGCCATGATATCCTCCTACTGCAGGAATTGTTTGGTGAGCATTTCAAGGCTCTGCCTTTGCACTGTTGCACGCATTGTATGTATTTTTACTCATTTAATCCCACGGTTCTATGACATATACAGTACATAATGAAATTGAAGCACCAAAAACGTTGAATAACTCCAGGAATCAGGCTCCAGACATTATTTGGCTTCTTAAGTCTTAGCTAAATTGAATTTGCACTACAATGCAATAAAGGTTAATCCTAGAAAGGATTGGCACTAAATGACAGAGACAGGAAGACAACGTGTAGTGGACAACACAGTCCTGTCTGGGGCAACAATATGAGCCAGAGAGTCAAAAATGAACTTTTACTGAATAATATATTAGATGTTTATCAGAGAATGACAGAGGAATTTTAAAAGGCATCAACCTTGTGTCTAATCAGAGAACAGTATATTATGCCAGCTGGCAGGACCCTGTGGATTCCATTTATTTAAATGGCTTTCTAGGGGAGGGAAGTATGCATCGTTGTGCCCTTGGAACTCCTGGAAATAGAAGCTCCCCGTGGCCACATTCATCTCTTTGGAGGGTCCCGTTAAATGTAAACAACTAAAATAATAAGTAAGTAGAACAATGGAAATGGTACCAACAAAGTTGTGCCTGCTTCTTCAATATTGAATGCTTTTGCTCCTTTTAAGATTCAGCAGAACACACTATTGGGAAGCATTGTTCTCAAGAGCTCTAACCAAATACAAATGCAACTCAGGTGGCTTCCTCTCCTGAGGCTCAAATCAAGTCAAGAAAAGAGGATTGAGGCCAGCAGGTCTTGTGGTTTCCATTGTTTCATTTGGCTACAGTTACAGCCCTTGGCTTGTTCTATACACTTATAGAAAAGCAAACCTCAAAGGTTTGGCTAGAACGTTACAAGTTGTTTGTGAAATTCCCAAAGACAGAAAAATAAACCACAGAAGGTTGGGTGAAAAAAAAATGTCGCACTGTGCTTTTAATGGGAATTCTCAGTAACTGTCATCCAAGAGTGCCATTCCCACCCCAAAGACTGTTCATAGTTTGCATTTTTAACAATTAGCCTATTTCTTTTTTCCTCTGGAGAAAACTCAAGAGCAGAGGAATAAAAATTAAAACCTGATACAAGTCTGGAATGGTAGGAAACATTACTGAACAGCTTGCAGGTCAAGACCTGAGGATTTTTACCCAGAGTTTGCCACTGTGAATATATTTAAACTTTAATCGTTCACACAATCTCACTTTCATATGTAGAGGGTTTTTATTAATTTAAGATGATCAGAGTTCAGTAGATTCTTTCACTTTGCTGTATATTCTCGCCAACACTCCATCATTTCTAGAACTTTATTGCATCTTCTCTCATCCAAAAAAAAAAATCTTTGTTTCCATCTTCCATGTAGCACTATGTTTCCATGGTGTAGGTCTTTAGACACATTTTGAAGATATCCATGACTATTCAAGATAGTGGAAGACATTCTAGTGGGAATTTTGTATCTGGGAACACTTACATCAGTGATAAATCAAACAAACAACAGATGCTGAAGCAAACAAAGTTAGGCAACTGCAGGAAGCCTTCATGTTTTCCAATAAACTTATTGGAGCAATGTACCAAATGTGTTACACATTGTCCTGAAAACCCATAGAAACCTTTCATTCTTGAGAGGATATCTAATACACACCAGCCATCTAGACCCACAGACACATCAACTACGCGACTGACATGAAAATGTTTAGGTTGTTTTCTCTCAGCTTCTGGTCCTTAGTTACTTTTGGTTCTTCCTGCTTACATGTCCTTAGGAGCAAAGCACATCACATCGACACAATAGACTTGTACGATGGTCTGTAGAATGGTTGCTTTAAAATTACTGAGTACCATTTTGAGAAAGAGAACAGGGAAGCTTGCCTATCCCAGATAGTCCTCTATGCTGTGCATAAGCTCTTGATCATAGTTTACAGTAATGGAGTTCTCTGTTGCCATCATTGTTACCATGATGCATAAGAGTGGTCTAAATAATTGCTTTCAGTCACATTTTATGTAAACAAAAGCACTTACTATGCCTCTATTTTCAGACCTTTTCAAATCTGTTTCCTGAGCTCCTTCTAGTAGTAAGTATTTTCTCAGCCAAAAATCAGATTTAGAAAGAAAGAAAGAAAGAAAGAAAGAAAGAAAGAAAGAAAGAAAGAGAACAAAAACTGTTCTAATATTTCAGGGTACAAGTTCAACACAAAGAACTAATCAGACTGGCAGTAAAAAAGAAAAAAAGAAAAATGAAGAGACAAATAAGCAATGGTAACAAATGAGAGGATGACATAAAGATGCCAACTAGGGAGGGAGACAGGAGAGAAGTGCTACAACCCCTGAATTCTGAAAAGATACCTAAATATAGGAGACTTTCTCCAAGTAAAGCAGTAGGGTTCCAGAACCAGACAAGAGCTCTATAGGCATAATAGAGCCAATGAAATGGGGCCTGTGCAGCAGGGAGCTGCCGTGGGGAGGATATGTCATTTTGTCATTTGATGAAAAAGACCACACAAAGCATTAGAGCAGGAGAAGAAAAAGAAGGGGTAGGGAGATACGAGGATGGAGACATAGTGAAGACAACAGGAAATAATGGTAAGAACAGGTTAATGCCCTTGCTTTTTCCTCATCACTTTCTACTAACTAGATGGCATTTGGCAGGAAACCAAAGGAAATTACAGCATCGGTTACTGATGAAGAAGGAACCTGATAAAACAGTATCGTGATGAGATAAGACAAATCTTATTTTTGTTTTCTTTACATTCATGTTAATAGGCTTTGGGCTTCATCTCTTAAACCATTTTTACTGGACAGATTTCATGCTTGCACTCATTGACCACTCACATTTTCTTCAAATCTCTTCCACTGTAATCAGCACTGCAACCCATGTGTTAAAAGGCTTTTCTTATGGAATCTGTGACAGTTAATTTACAGTGGCAGTGTTGTGTTGTTGTTGTTTTTAGTTCTGTGTTATATAAACACTAACTTTATCAAATATGACCTATTTCTCCAGGATTGTCACTTTAGTTTGTACTATACTAAAAATTAAAATTGTTTTAATCATTGTAAAAAATAATTATTAGTAATCAATTTGAAGGGCTTTTTTTTTCCTAATGAAAGCTGCGAAGAACGCCGCCATCATTGTTTTAATTGAATAGCTTCTTCTGCTTGCCAGAGTATCTTCAAATGTGTTGGCCATCTTCTTGGTCCTTCAAGTTGTCTCCTAACAATTATTTTTCTAAGTTTTTCATTGTCTTTTGATTCTGATGCTGAATAGCTAATAAATTCTTGGCAATAGCGATTTGTTTGTTCAACTCATGCAAGACATTGTATTAAGACAGTGCACAACAGTGTATTATGACAGTGCACGACAGTGTATTATGACAGTGCACGACAGTGTATTATGACAGTGCACGACACTGTATTATGACAGTGCATGACAGTGTATTATGACAGTGCACGACAGTGCATTATGACAGTGCACGACATTGTATTATGACAGTGCACGACAGTGTATTATGACAGTGCACGACAGGGTATTATGACATTTACGGAATGTTTGCATCTGCTGTTCGCTACCATAGCGATTGTTTTCCTTCCATGGTTTATATTATTGCATCCTGCAAAAGTACATTTTGTTAATAATATGCAAATTATACTTTTTCATGTATTTTCCTTCATGTGAGACTGTCCTTGAGGTTAACCCTCATGGTAGAAGTATGTGGTGAAATAAAGCCCTGCATATCACAAAGGACAAAACACAGATGTAGACAAAATGGAAGACACAAGAAACATCTTCCTAGTACATGCCACAAGAACATTTCTTCTAGCTAGTTCCCCAACTCTTACTTTTCACCAGTTTGCTGAATATCATAGGATATTAAGAACCAATCAAGAGATTAAAAAAATGACTACATGATGGGCTGCAAAATATAGTCTCTTTCTGAATACCCATCGTGGGCATCGTGTGCTCTGATAAAGTACATGTGACAAAACAACTTAGGAAAAGAAGGTTATTTTAGCTTACAGTTCATGCTTATAGTCCATCACTGAAGGAAAAATCACAGCAGCAGGAGCTTGAGGCAGCTGATCAAGAAACACAGAGCAGTGAATAATAGGGTTCAGTTTCCTCCTCCATGTATGGAATGCAGCTTCCCAACTCAGGAAATGGTACCACTCAAGGGCTAAGCATCTGTCTCTCCACTTGAATTTACCTAATCAATGCAAAAATCCCCATAGGCTGTACTGAGACAAGTCTTCCAGAAGCTTTAAGATCTCATGAAGTTAGTAATCCCATCATACTTAACAATCAAGCCCTATACCAGATCCTATGGAGGACATTTTACAATCAGGCTATAGCACTATCCTCTCCAGAAACTGGAAGAAAGAGGATCCTTCTTGTTCTTTAGGTTTTTATATGAACTTGAGGAACTTTTTCTTATTCTTCTACTATAGAGTTAAATAAAAGCTTACAAAAAATGTTCTACATTGCATTCATTGAGATCGTTGCTTGATAAACACCAGTAAGCTTCCTACTGCTCTTATGAGGGAAAGGCCATTACCATTTGAATTTTACTGTTGTAATAACTGAGGAAAATGAAGAACTAATTGTCTCCTGTCCCCAAAACCAAAGAAAGCCAAATACAGTTTACAATCACCTCAGCCCTCAGCGCCTGTTTTCCACTCCCTGTTGGACAGCTCATTATATTTGCCCAGGTATCAAGGGAAAGTCGGTATTTCACAGGTGTCAATGGGCTGAGAGGCTCAGCAACATTCATGGTCACCACCTACAAAATAAAGCAAAGGCTAAGGACACAGTTGATATGACATAGGGCTTCTATTTGCCCTCTTAGAAACTTCCCAATTGGAACAGAGCTTAGGCTTCTGGGATTTCTTATTATCTATATTAAGGAATTGTGGTTGAAAGAAACCAAATCTGCTTCTAAGCAACACATAGGTTCACAGTCAGAGGAAGATAGAGAGAAGCTATCTAATCTTGCTTCTAGCCTCTGTTCTCTTATCTTCATCAATCATTGATTTTTTTACACATCTGTGATTTAGGACACATTTATGTGACTTAGGATACATTATATATACTCAGAATCATCTTGTGCTAGGTTCCAGGAACTCAGTTAGGTATTTCTTATATGGTATTTACTTTCTATGAAGGTAGAGCTGTGAAGATGTTAGCAGCATTATGTAATGAAATGACGTTAGCAGTATTATGTTTCATCACTCAGGGAAAACCTTCATGCCCTTGGATGATGCCATATGTAAAGAAACTATTGAGCAAATGGGGACTCTGTGACCAGAGTCTGAATATAGGGTTAGCAGTTACTCAAACTCAGTTACTCCAATAGTATATGGGTGCAATGTGATCCACCATTTAAAATTTCTCAAAGAAATGTTAATACATGGAAATGTGAAGGCTCCCAATAGCTGATTCAAGTGTTTTAATACAATATAACAGTTTAACATACTTTTAACAAAAATAGCAGCCACAAAGATTAGTGTCCTCATCATAACATATGTAAACTCAATAAGAAACTGAAGCAGAGTTATAAACAAGTATTTTTGTGAATATTTTCATATAGATATTCTGAGAAAGCTTCTCTAGCATACAAAGTATATATTTATAATGCAGGGACTTTTAAAATAAGCACTATAAGTGCTATTTATATTATGCAACTGTAGAAAATAGCTGAAAGGCTATTCACATGTTCAGATTATAAGAGAATTGGAAAATAGCATTTCATGGCTAAAAGATAACAGAAAGTTTACTCCATTATTTCTTTGCAAGTATTTATTTGTTTATATATATCCTTACCTTGCTGAGGATCTAAGACCTTGCAAATACTAGGTACGTGCAAAGGTATGCCCGTAACTCATCTCGTCTGTAAGACTTACTAAATATCTAAAAACTATTCCTAAATGTGCTATAAATTAAGGAAACACAAATAATGGTATTATTCAAATGGTAAGTAAACACAAATAACGGTATTATTCAAATGATAAGTTAAAAGAATTCAGTAGAACAAAGATGATATTTATTGTTTATGCTTATGTGCATATATTGATCTGATCACTATTTGCTACTGTTAAACTGTTATACTGTTGTTATCTTCAACAATGCCAACCTGAGTCTGGGACAGGGCATGTAGAAAACTCACATACAGTAACTAATTTGATTTGATTCATCCCAGAAATAGCTTTGAATATCTAATCTATAACTATTAGAAAAATTGAACTTTTAACTTCTATATGAGTGGTATTTTTTAGTATGTAACTTAGATTCCATGAACTATTTTTGGAGTATTCTCAGCTTACATTTTGTATTTCCTGAAAATAAAATGTAGTGTGTCATAATTAAATTATTTAAATCTTGGATTTGAGGACAATCTATTAACATTACAAAATTTGCAATGGAAAAAAAAAGGTTCTGACAGAATCTATCACCTACTACTTTTCAAGGCAACATGTCTCTTACGGGGCTGCTGGACTGGGCTGAGAAGGGGCATGTGTGACAGGACATGAAAATGCATCCATGGTATTATACTTTGGAAACTCCACAATTAAACAATAACAAAAACAGAGATAATGATCACCTGCAATAGTTTTCTACATTTGAACACAATTTGCTAGACAATAAAGAAAATGAGCTCCCTAAATAAAGAAATGGAAATACACAGTAATATTTTCAAATGCATTACAGATGTATTAATATTATATATTGAAATGTGGAGCAGGAAATAGCATTTTAAATGAATTTAATGTATTTGGGATTTTTCTACAAAATTCAGCTTAAATAGTTTTAATTTTGCATATAAATATTAAAACTTGTAAATGTAGTCAATATATACCTACTCATCAAAGAATGGATATCTTAATATTTTCATAAGTCTTGTGTATTTTCTTAGTTTTGATAAATTTTAATCATTGTAAGTCTTTTCCAATAGAAATGATAACAAAACTTCATGAAAAATACAATATTTGTGAAGGTACCAAATATCTAGATGAAATGTATTTCTTGCAAGATATTCATTCATGCTATACTTTCTGTAATTTCTTTACTGTATGTCATTGTTCAAATCTTATTACATATATCATGTAAATGTCACTGATCTGATAAATATGGTTCAATGAACAGTCAAAAACATGACCTTTGAAAGAAAATAGAAATATGGAAGGATGTATATTTCTGGCTTACTATATGCCATGTGCTCTGTGAGGGAGGGGTAGATAGTCATTTGGATTATCATAGCATTCTTTAAAATGTAGTTACTCTCACCATGCTAAAGAAAATCTATACAGAGAAATACTTTTAAAGTCTATGGAATATTTTTTATTGTAGCAAAGAAATGAATTAGGGTCCAAAGTCATTTTCCTCTTGCTTCTTTTTTGTCTGTGATTAACTTGTATCAAACAGGCTCTTTTGCCAAAAAAAAAAAAAAAAAAAAAAAAAAAAAAGTTTGAAAAATCTTGGATCAGGCAAGGAAGTTGGCATTTAAAGTGCCAAGTTCTTACAGAGAATGGAAAAAAGGTGATGAAAATTTTAAATTTACCATGCTTTTGGTTTTTGGTTTGGTTTGGTTTTTCCATTTTGAATATGTGAATGTTCCCAGGGCAGGACATAGAAGCTGAATAAAAAGTACTATTACACAAAGTTTTTCCAGATTCACTGGCATAGGAATGGTAAACTATTAACTGATGTGGGCACCAAGGCAATAAGAACTTGAAGTGCCAACTTGTGTAAGAAAAGGGTCAGAGAAATCAAGTAATGCAATTATACTTAATGTACATTTAACCTCTGCATTTTTCCAACTCTTAAGATTTTCCTGAAGTGAAAATTAATTAATTAATTAATTAAAACACTCAGAAAATTTGGAAAGAAATTGTTAAGGTCTACAAAACCAAAATGTAGACTTTATAGATCTAAGGTAAAGGAAGCAAAACCAAATTCCTCCCATCCTCCAAAATGAAGAAGACTTGAAGGGTTTCTGGTTTAAGGCCACTGAAAACATATCCTGCAGCTCTAAGAACCAAGTCAGAAAGATCAGCTATGCCAAAGCCTAAAGCCATCCAATGGTTTTGAGCCAAATTGTATCAAGGCAATCTGTTTATAATACATATGCTCAATAGTTGAATAAATTACCTCTGAGCAAAGGCAGAATTATTTTTTTTAAAAATCTATATTTTTTATCATTGCATACAATAATTGACATTCACTTGACAATTATCAGTTTATTATAGGAATACATATCACAAACAGAGTGAAGTAGTGTTAATCTGCATTTCCCTGATTGCTAAAGATGTTGAACATTTGTTAAAGAGTTTACCAGACATTTGTAATTCATTCTTTAATAACTTTCTGTTCATTTCCTAAGCCTAGTTTTAATTGGATTATTTGGTTTCTTAATTGTTCATCATATATTGTATAAATTAATGATCTCTAATATACAAAGCTGTCGAAGATATTTCTTCATTCTTTGAGTTGCTTCTTTAAGTGAATGACAGTTTCCATTGCAGTCAACGATCTTTTATGGATAGAGGAGGGGCTCATGGGGTTCTACTTTTTCCTGATAAATTGATGGGCACTGATAGATTGTAGGAGAGAGGGGAGGCACTGTCTTCAGTTGTGTGCCCACTGATAAGCACATCATGCTCTAATGAAGAGCTCTAAGCCCACGATCATACAGAAAATTATGGCTAAACTAAATGAGTCACAAAATAACTTAAAAAGACAGAAATGTTGTAAAGAGATGTGTGGGGAAAAAGGGCTTGAAACAGGTAAGAAGGAAGCTAAGAAAGTACGGGTGGTGATATTGACTAGAATACATTATGTACAAAGTTTTCAAGGAAGGAATTTTTTTAATACGGAAGATAAAAAAATCAAAACAGTAAGAAAGAAAAACAGAAACAAGCTAACACTGATCAAGACTTCAGAACTGTCTGAAAAACACTTGACTACACCATTGATTAACATGATTTAAATTTGATCAAACATGACAAAGCAGATGGGTGCTTGGAGAGTGTTTCTGAAGACTTCATGTCTAACAGTAGAACTGGTGAATATTTTTGTATCAAACAGTTAAACTTAGGCAACTACATAATTAATTGATGGGTGATACAGAAGAGGAGAGACATGGTTGCTATAATATTCCTTAGTAAAACGAACAACGCCACTTACATCTTTTGAAGAACATAGCTTGCTGTTGTTTTATTGTTAAAAACACAAATATTAAATATTTTTATTCAACATGAATTTCCCCACCTTGATCTCCATGTAAGGACACCAAGTTCAGGCGGAGGATTTTTAGGATTGCTGACCCTATTTCTATTCCTCCTCTGGTTCTATCTTTCTACTTTATGCTCTCTATGGTCAAAGCATTTGATACTTCAAAATGAATGAATGAATGAATGAATGAATGAATGAATGAAGCTATGCACATTAAGGTGTAAGATAAAGGGAATTACCTAGCTGTTTTGTGGTCTTTTGTGGGGCAGCTCAATAATAATAAGGATGCAGTATCAACATTATTAATACATAAATGATATAAGCAATGTAAATCCAGTCAGCTTGGAAGATTAGTTTGTTATAGAGGCTAGAAACTGCCTAGCCTAGAACTAGTGATAGAACAGAGAAAGAAAAGATCTGGGTCTATACAGTTGACTCCACCAGACTCCTCCCAGGAACCTAGGAATGGTTTATGTTATAATTCTATATAAAAAGGTAAAAATTTAATTTTATAAGAGGGTAACATAATAATATATTGAAGAGTTGAGAATACATGGCAAATTAACTGACTCTCAATGAATCTAAAAATAGTTAACGTTAAAATAGTTGTATTGCCTTGTATAGAAGAGTTTAAATCTAGCAACATGGCTGCTCTGGCAAGGAATGGCATCCTAAGACATGAACTGGCTGGAATGCCGACACTCCCTGGATTGCGTTATGATCTGACTGGACTACAGACATGCCGTTAGTCTGCCCCTGCAATTCCTAACAATGAAGGCAAGGTTAGCTTGTAGAAGGAAGCAGCTGTGATTGAAAATGATGTCTAGTCAAGGGAAAAGTGACGCATCAGAGAAATATTTGACTAAATGAGTCAGAGATAGTATATGTCCAACTCACTGGAGAACAGCATAGGAAAGAGAATTTACTTAAGAGCAGCCAAAAAGATGTAGTATGGTGTGTGTATGGCAGTTTTACTGGGACAGCTTTAGAAAGACAGATTTCAGAGAGAACAAGTTAGACATAGAAGAAAACAGAATGAGCCAGAGAATGGGGAGGAGCCAGAAGATTAGAACATACTGTCAGAGCTAGTTTGAGGCCAAGCAGAGCAATTCAGGCATAAGCCAAGTGGGGCCAGGTTGAATCAGTTAGCTTGGAAGATTAGACTGTATTGAGGCTAGAAATTTTTCAGAACTAGGCCTAAGGATCATTAGAACAGAAAAAGAAATGCTCTGGATGTTAGCTTTCAGATGATTCCACTAGGTTCCTCCTAGGGAGCTAGGAATGGCTTATGTGATCACTTGCCACCTCTACCAGGTGTGCTGCTAGGTGTGAGCTTGATATAAAGAAATGCCCACCACCAAACTCTCCCCTCCACCTCTCTCTCTCTCTCTCTCTCTCTCTCTCTCTCTCTCTCTCTCTCTCTCTCTCTGTGTGTGTCATTCTATTCCCATCATTCTGTCCTTGGTGTCCCCTTTCTCTCCTATGAGCCCACCCCCCGCCCCTGCTGCTTTCCTAGCTTCCTTGCTTGCTGTCCCTACTCCTCTGTGTCCTCACTCTTCTTCCTTCTCCCTTCTGCCCTCCTGGTTGACTTGTCCACCTCTACCATTTCCCAGGTCCTCACTTCTCTCCCTTCGCCATTAAACCTCATACAAGATCTATTGCATGCCATCATTATTCAGGGGCATACCTTGACAAGGGACTGTAAGGTGTCCCGTTGCCATATTATATTTTATACCATTGGTTCTGCAATCTTAAAGAAATCCCCTGCTGTCTGACCTAACTGGGATCCCTTCCATCACTACACCTGCCTTATTTACCTTCTGCTCCACAAATCTATGGGCACTCCACCAAACACCAGCAATTGGTGGGTTCTCTTCTTAATTCGGATTAAATGCTTCTCTGAGTCTGACCATTTCCCTGGAGGAGGCCTTTTCAGCTTTTTTTTTTCTCTTGACTTCTCTCAAAAATTCTGGTACCAGGTCTACAGAGTTTTCTGTTCATGTACCTAGCACTGGCCCCTGTCTGAGTAAATGACGATTTACTGGTACATATTGTGCCTTCCCAATTTGGTCTCTCCTGGGTTCTTTGGGATGCCAGTTACCCATAATTGGGATTCTTCCATTCCTCGTGCATCTGAATGGCGTCGTGATACACCTAGCTTCTAAATCTATCAAATCGGGCCTTAGGATACTGTTCTAAGTGATCAGGGAAACATGAAAAAAAAAAAAAAAATCTCCATTCTTCATTTTTTTTTCCTTGCACCAAGCCCTGTTTCTTTCTCCCTGGTCTCTTTCCCCACACTCTGTAAGTGTCTTGCCTCTAAGTATGCAACAGATCTGGGCCTTGTTGGATCAGGGATTGCAGTGTGCACACACATGTAAACACACACACACACACACACACACTCTCTTTCCACTGCAGCAGCTGCTCTCTAATCTACTCCTGAGTTGTGTACAGAACAATTGTCTGTGAATCTGATTCCAAATTGTGCTAGAGTCTGATTTCTCTACATGGCTCCGGTTCTTGTCCTGCCCATATGGACCCTTGCACTCACTCCATCCTGCCCTTTGCTTCCTGAATTGCCCTGCACTAAGTCAATCACACTCTTCCTCTCTCCCTTCTTTGACTCAGATTTTACTATGAGTGGATACACCGGATTTCCAACTTCTCACTTGTTAGGCACCATAAGAACCTCGCCCCAAGATGGCGATGGCCACCGGAGGGCCCAGTGATAAACAAGTCCTTATTAGGTGTGAAGGCTGTGATTCAAGGTGGCCTGATCTTACGCAAGTGTCACGAGCCTATGGAGAGATGATATGTGGCATGAGTTCATGGGTTCCTGGCAGGGTTTATAAGCTGCGCCCGGGAAGGGATCGCGGGCTCACCATCTTAACTACCAACTTCTAAGCATCCTGAGTAAACTGCTGTGAGAAGGAACCGGTTGTTCCATGTCTTAATTCCTGCTGGCACACTCACTGACATAGATGACTCCTAGATATATTATCAAAACTTCCTCTGCTCTTAGCTCCCAAAGTCTCTTATCTCTGAGGCTTTATTTCTCTACTCTTAAAATTCTTTTATCTCTGATTTCTTTGCACTCTGCTCTCAAATATCTTGATATTATGCTGTAAACTCTTATCTAAGGATTTGTAAATTTTTCATTGGGTATGTTTAAAATTCTATAAAATCTACAACACTATTTGGCTTAAAACTTACTAACAAATGGCTTATAATTTTAAAATTTATACACATATATTGATTATTGTTTAGAATATGTGTGTGTGACTCAAAACTAACTCCATATATGTACATGTGATTTGAATGCAACTCTCATTTTAAAATGACAAGAAAGAAAGAAAGAAAGAAAGAAAGAAAGAAAGAAAGAAAGAAAGTCAGACAGACTAGAAAAACAAATGTTTTTAAATAGTAGCTGGTAATTAGAGGCCACATAGCTTGCAACCTGCCATGTGACTTCACCATCATAAGATAGTCACATGGTATAAAACAACAATTATAAAACTTTTTAAATCTAGTGAACTCTTTGTTTATTATTATATCTCCTTTTAGACTAAGAAAGTAACAGTCTTATATTTTAAATTAGTATTGATTTTTATACGATAGAAATTCAAAGGTATATTTTTACAACATACTCTATATGTGATTCCACCCTGTTTTAGAATATTTTATATGATGATGAAATCTTAAGGTTATAAAAGTCTATTCAGATTAACAAAAGCTAATTTAAAATGTAGGTTCTGGTACTTCTGTCTTTGCGAGTACATGGCCACTCATGCTTGCTTCTGACTGGCCTAGAATACATGGGGAAATTATGTTTCTTTTTCCTGCCACCCACTTCCAGGGGCTCAGAATTGACCTCTGGGTTTTTCTGGCCAATGGATTTAAGATAATAAAAATGCAAATGTTATTTAAATATGGGTGATTTTAAAATTGTATGTACTATTCTACTGCTATTTTTATATTGTTCTACTTCATTACTAGCTCTGAAAGTGCTCATCTTTTAGAGACTCAGAGATGTTTCTAAAGTTCAGGTCAAAACCAGGATTATTGACTTATAAGTTATTGGATATAATTAAAACTCATAACTTAAGGTTAGCAATTGAATGTCTGTGCTTTGATAATTTTAAACCATGTGACATCCCATTCCATTCTGAGATGTAAACAACATGTAGCTGCTTGCCATTGTAACTATGGGATAAAGAAGGTGGAGCCATCACTTCACTGCCATCTTGCTTAAGGGCAGTAACAACATATAGCATAGGCTGACCAGGGAAGCAGGTCTGTAAAGAAACATTTAAATTGGGATAAGGTTTTTGTATGATTTCTGTCCTGTCTGGAAAAGTGTGTTTATAAAAGAAAAGACACTAAGTTGTTTACACTGTTATTCTATATGTCATCACTCTTAAAATGGTGCCTTATTTTAATATTACAGAAAACAAAACTGAGAAAGTTTAAACTCTTTTTTAAATTTTTTTGGATGTTTACAACATTAAAAATGTTAAAATGTGTTTAGCTTTCTTTTTTGCTAATGTTATTAAGTTATAATGTATCATTATATTTCTATAAACTATAGATTTTTTTCATGAACTTAAATCATATGGGAAACTGTTATATTCTATAATGATACACCAAAAAAAGGACAAGAAACATTTCCAATCTCTTTATGGACTCTGTTTATGTATTGACAAGTTTTATTTTGATACTGTAAGAGTCTCAATTAAAACTTGTAGATTTAAAGGCTTAAACCTAACTAGGACAGAACCTAAAATTCTAGTATTATTAAAGCAATTGTAATTCAGAAATACAGGCTGGTAGACAGTAATTTTATAAATGATCTAGTCCTTTAATGTGTTTAGAAATATATTTGAAGCTCTGCTAAGAACTGATACAGTTAATTATGAGATTATGCTTAATTTAGCCTCCTATTTTATGTTTGCAAGGTGCAGTTTAGAGCTGATATCAAAAAACAAAGATTGTTTAACTCAGATATGTATGGTAAGTACTAGCCCTCAATCATGTCAGAGACTTGTGAAATATGGCATTTAAGATGTTTAAACTTATTATGACAGAGACTCTGAAATCTTAGCAGTGACACCCCCTGCCCCCCATAAGGTCACCAAGAAGATATGGATAAAGCGACAAAGAGTTCCACCTAGATTTTGATACACTAACCACTGGGCAAAACTGTGCCAGTGCCATGCCCACTGCTAGGGCTCTGCCTAAACCGTGGACAAACAAGACACTCAGAGAGATAGTTGTCCCACACTGCATAAGAAAAGGTAAGCTCGATCTCTCCATGATTCTCCTCTACAGAAAATGCCTCTCATCTTCTGGGTCTGATGGCAAAAGATTGCCTCTGTCTTTAGTGCCATGGAAACTACAGTAGCCTGAGACTACTATCAATGTAGTGGACTACAGACTAGTCTCTGTCGTTTTAATTGATATAAAGGCCATTTAGATTATAATTTATCCTCCTCAAGTCTCTGATCATACTGACAGCTAAGCTAACTGTAACCTGACAGGTAGAGAACAGGAAACTAGCCCCTTATCCCATGGTAATCCATCACCATTCTAGTTCATTAGTCAATTCGTTAGTTAGTTGAAACTACTAGATCTCTTACCTTAAAAGTCAAACAGGTTTGCCTTGCTCTCAGGCTTCATGTTAAGAGATAAACAGATTTCAGATGTAAGTTTTTACTATTCCTTTATCTAAAGGAACTCACTTTACAGTGACTGCTCCCAATGATCAACCATCTGTGTCTCATTCATGGTAAATAACTGGATAGGAAAAAGATGTAAAGTTTATGTAAGGCCTGAGGATGCAGAAGCTTAAGTCATGAGGCTCTAAGAAAATGTTTTAGAGATTAAGAAGGTGATTTAAGGCTGATAAATGCAAGTGAACACTTAAATGGGGATACTAAGTAATTTAAGGCATAGAAAAGGAAAGAAAAATGATTCAGATTTCCTCCCTCACTATGCAACTGTTATATTAGAACTTTGAAAAGTTCAGAGTTTAAACACTAATCACTGAAGTTCTGATAAATCATCAGTCTAACTCTGGTAAAGCTTTCCACTATGTGGTCCACTATCATACTCACAAGCTCAAGATTTTAAACTTTGATTGCCTTTTGAGTATAGACGTAAAAGTGTTTCTCATTGTGCTAAATCTATATATACCCAGTCTTCTGGACAGAGGGAAGAAGCCCCTCTTTCACAGTCTGTAGTCATCCTGAAAATCAAGAACAAGTGACCTTTATCCCTTGTGCTCCACACAAGGCTTCTTCTTTCCTGAGCTCGCCTTAAGGAGTGTTCATACTTCTAAGCAAACACTATTTCCAAAACTTCTACTATGACACAAAGATGTGAGTCTATTGTCTCTTTCTATATAGATTACAAACAATAGTAATGCTAACATGTCTAAAATTGATCTCTTTCTGTAAACTTAAAATGATTCTTGTAAACTTCTGGAAATATACTCAGATCCTCTTCTCATGGGTCAAATGGATTTTAGATAAATACCCATGTCATTTAATAGCTTAAGTCTCCCACCCGTTGCTATTGCAGAGTGTGAGATTCCTCCTCCAGTCCCTGAGTTTGAGACTTCCCTTTCCCTAATTACCAACACCAGGGGCCTAAAAGATTCAAATGTACACCTCATTTTTTTTCTTCCTTACCTACTTTGTCTTCTGCTCCAAAAATGTGTGTGTGTGTGTGTGTGTGTGTGTGTGTCTGTGTGTGTGTGTCTGTGAGTCTGAGTGTGTGTGTATGTATTTGTGTGTGTATGTGCCTCTGTGTGTGTCTGTATCTGTGAGTCTGAGTGTGTGTGTGTGTGTGTGTAGATTTGTGTGAGCATGCACTTGTGTATCTGTTCCAGTATTCTGCAAGTCCAGGTGTTTCCTCAAGATTCACATTCAGTAAGAGTCCAGATTTGCTACCAATATGTGCCCCAGATGCCCTTTTTATTTCTTCAGATGAAGGGATGAGAGCTGTATCCAAGCTGTGCTCATACATGGCTTGGAATGAGCCCACTGTTATGAAATATAATGCAGCAAGGGTGTCCTCAGCACCCCTTTTTCTCTTCTGTACACCCACCTCTCTTTGCCTTCATGGCTTGCATGCTGCCTCTACCCATTCTGTGGATCCTTACTTCTCTCCCTTCCTCTCTCTGCCCTGATAGCACAATCATCTGCCTCTAGCCTTTCCCAGGTCATCACTCCTCTCTCTTTCCCCAGGAAGCCCCCTTTATACCAGATCTGTTGCATGGCATAATTACTCATGGGAATATCTTGGCATGGGCCAACCAAGAACACCCTTGTTGCTTTATATTTCATAACAGTGGGCTCATTCCAAATCATGTATGAGCATAGCTTGGGTACACCTCTCATCCCTTCATCTGAGAAAATAAAATGAACATTACAATATTAGAAACTAATAGACATGATGTCATTTACCTTGACATCAAAAATTATTCCTTTATCTACTGACACTGGTCTATCACTTTCATGAATTCTGCTTGAATATCATATACACTTTATAATTTTGAGACTGATAAAAAGCTAAATAACTTCCTATTATTAAGCATGCTTAAATTAGAAGTCCTCATTTCTTTGACATTCCATGGCATATCAAACACATTGTAGATTTTTCATTATCTAAATATTGAAAATAATTTCTCTTTGACGTTTGGCAATGCAAATTTTTAAGATATCCCAGTTTCCCAATTTTAATACATGTTCATCAAGTAAAGAAAGATATATTTAGGAAGCATGTGCCTGGTACACTGCCAAAAATCATATTGATTTTATAATTAAAGGGTACTTCCTACATGAAACATTTAATTGTTTGATGTTCATGTACTGAAACTGATGCTGCCAAGTTTAAAAGAAAGTAAATCATCATCTTTTGTTAAGTAAAGTATTACTGAAGTTGGCTTGAGATCAGTAAAGATACCATTTGTGAAGGAAATAGTTTTCATTCATTGCATTGGGGAGATAAAGGAAAAGCTAATCTGGGAGTCTCTATGTTAGAAGCTATGCTCAGTGTGGTTTCTTTGTCAAAACTAATCAAACTGCCATTATCATGTGAAAAACAACTGCAAACAAATGATAAAGACTATATTACCAAGCAGCTTTCCTGAAAAGTTAAGTCAACAATTCTGTGGGGCAAAATTTTGTCAACCATTGCTTTAAGGATTAAGATAGTGTCATGATGAAGCATTTAAATGTTGTCTTGCTTGTTCTTTGATTATTTGTGGTTTTTGTCTTGCTTGTTCATTGACTATTTGCATCTATTGTATTGCTAGTTCCTCAACCTCCAGAAGGAGAAGGGGGATGGGATAGGCAAGGAAACATTTGCTTTAATAAAGAAAATAGTTTATTCAAAGACAAAGTAGAAGGTATCCAAAGACAAAGTGGATTACTCTGTAGATAATCCAAACCTTAAGAAAAATAATAGCTGGGTGTGGTACCTGTATTGTCTATACATAAATATGTATATGTATATTTTCTTTACTAATGTATAGTGGCAAGATAAAATGTTCTTCTCTTATGTAGAAAGTAAATTGCATCTGATCTTTAGTAGTATGGTTTAGAAAATAATGGCAAAAAAAGTCAATGCATTTTTAAATAAACTTTTTTCTTGTTTCTTTTTTATTAAATATTTTATTTATTTACATTTTAGATGTTACCCCTTTTCCCCATTTCTCACACCAGAAACCCCCTATCCCATCCCCCTTCTCCTTCTGGAGGTTGAGGAACTAGCAATACAATAGATGCAAATAGTCAATGAACAAGCAAGACAAAAACCACAAATAATCAAAGAACAAGCAAGACAATAAACAAAGTCCCCTGACCATTTCCATGATCACTGTTTCTAAGGGCTTATCAGGATGACCAAAATATCTGAGCATACTTCCCTGTCCTAGCCCAAAAGTCATTTTTGTGCCTGAAGCCTACTTTTTTGTTCTAACCTAAGATTTAGATTCTTGCCTAAAATTACTTCTTTGTTCTAGCCTAAGATTTAGATTCCTGCCTGAAGTCCATTTCCTTATCCTTGGACCATGTCTGATTCTTGCCAAGCAGCCCCAAAAGCTCTCTGCCTCTCTTCCTTTTTTATTTCATAAACAAGACTGAGCACGTCTTAGGTCGTTCTGACAAGAATGCTTTCCTTAGACATCATGGAATATGCATTATCAAAAGCAATGCATTTCTGTCTTAGGTTGGTAAGGCTCTGTGCAGAATCTTACCTGTCCTTGGCTTGCCAGCCTGTTAATTTAATAACTCTGGGGGTCCATTTTCAGTTTCAAGTCATGTACTTTGTCTGCCAGCATGTTGATGTTGTTAGAGACAAGCTTTGACACAATGGGCAGGAATAAAAGTATTCCCAGAATAAAAATGGCTAGCATGATCAAGCTATTATGCCATTTTTGAAGCTTGACCAAAATGGAAATACTGACCTCAAGCCATGGATAATTTTTTTCATCAGTATCTGAAGCATCAACTGATATTTCATGTAATTTAAATATATGGGTTCAAATGAAGCCTGTTTAATCTGTTTTTGGAGAGAAAAGTCCAATTTGTGACTCTGAATATAGCTTGGTTGGTTGAATGCTTGAGGATCTGAGTTCCATGCCTAGCACCAGGATAGGATGGGAGGCAGGTAGGAAACAGGAAGAGAGAAAAGGAAAAAGGAAAGACAAGAGGCTTTTCTGCCTGTATACAGTGCTATATCTTATTTATTCAGGTATTTTACTCAGATCTGTCCATCAATGTGACTTCTAACACAAAACACATGCTTTATCTATACCAAACTTGAGGCTTTAGCATTGTCTCTTGTAGCTTTGGGTAGAAAACACTCTTGGCCAATTCTGTCTCTCATCTTCAGTTTTAGTTATGGATTGATAGCTTCCAAGCAATAATGGAAGGTAAGTGGGAACAGAAAATCAAAGGGAAAAAGGAAGGAAGGAAAGAAAGAAGAAAGAAAAGAAGGAAGGAGGGAGGGAGGAAGGAAGAAAAGGAAGGAAGGAAAGAAGGAAAGAAAAAAGGAAAGGAAAAGCTTTTGGTTCAAGAAAACTTTTGATGGCTTTTTAAATTTATTATGAATAAAAAGGTAAATAAATCAAATAAAAACAGTCACTGCACAGACTTCAGTCTCATTTCATGTGGCAGCCAAAGGGAGCCCATGAAAGAGAGAAAGGGGCTGTTAATAGAGCGGGGAGAAAAGTAAAGACAAAGAGAAAAGCACACTTACCTCCGATGCCAACGACAGTGCAGAGATCTCTGACAGGTGATAAAGACAGGACTTGGCACAATCTGCAATTACTGTTGGCACCTATAAAAGAGGGAGTGAAGCAGAAAAGTCTGTCCAAGAGCTAATCTGCAGCTGCACTCCATACTGCTTCAGCCTCTCCAGGCAGCAGTCGGGTATGTGCAAGTTAAATATCAGCACAGTAAATTCAATTTTGAACAACCAGGCAAGAACAGTTAATAACAGTAAATGGAGATTGTAAATGCAGGACCAATTTTATTTACACATTCTGACTTTTACTTTTCATAGCTTCAAAAATAAAACTAGAAAACTATCTTACTGTATGGCACCCAAAATCATGTCACGGTTCTCAAACCACAACCTTTGTTCTAGCAAGAGCCCTTGCCATTAAGAGACTCTACACTCATTTGGGTCATTGGTAAGGCCCATGTCTGAAACAGGAGTATGGGTGCCAAACCATCTGTATTATTCACTCTTGTCATGATTAATTAGATATTGGCTCCAGTTCCAAGTTCTCCCCAAAGCGAATTCTTGTACGTATGCATGCGCATCCTTCACAGTCTCCAGGATACATTTAAACCTGCATCATTTTAGAAGAATCAGTTTACTCCTACTGACAGATGCCAAGTGGCTTAGTGTTTCAATTTGACATCTAATATTACTTTGAAGGGAAATATGGAAAATTGGAACTTAAAGCAACAACTTAAGCAATCACAAATGCCCAGTAAATTACACTTAAGTAGAAAATATACATCCTTTGTATAACTATTTTGTATATAATAATCCATGCTTTCCTAAAAATAATTTTTTAAAAAAACAAGTATTACATAGGATTTTTTAATATCTTTTTGCCTAGAGATTCATTATTATTTGAGGTGACAGTGTCAATATTTCACAGTAAAAGTCCAATAACTAGTTTATTCACTGCTGTCCACAGATGTTTTTAAACACGTTAATAAATCTAGAGACTCTCTAGCATCCAAGTTTTCATAAAATTGTCTAGCTACTATCATTAACCAATGTGTGTGTGTGTGTATGTATATTACTTTATATATGTGTGTGTATTTAGAGATATAATTTCTTCATCTAAAATGTTTTAAGTTCGCATATTTGTATCATAACCCTGAAACCCTTCTCTTCTTTCCCAGGAGACCATCATTTATACTAACATACAAATGTAGAGTAAAAGCTCTCCCTCCTTAGACTTGCACCTCAGTGTTTGTGTGAGCAGGGAGGCTGAGCCAAGAATGCGGATCCAGTCTCACACTTCTTCATATGTGAGGCCAACCCAAATCAATTGAAACTGCTCAAGGGTAATCAAGTGTACAACTGGAATTAATAATTTTCATTTAGCTGTAATACCATTGCTTTCTGAATCCTGGCTGCCTGCCTTGTGCATTATGTAGTTTTGTTATGCTTAGCATGCTTAAAATCACAAATTTGAATCATTTGTAACTGAATATTGTAACTTGAAAAATACTCACTTTTCACCCCCATCTTGACCTAAGTCTCAGAATTTTTATATTCAGGCTTCATTTGTCTTTCCAATGAACCAGGACTGGACTATAAACAAAATTCACAACCTCTAAGGACTCCTCATCTCTGAACTCTGTCTCCTTTCTGAATCCTTAAGAAACACCGGTTGGTTCCTCTTCTTCAATAGTCAGCTGCTAAGCATGACTGAAGCAAATTACTATAATTACAACCAATCAGAAATTCAAGAAATTCATACTGTATAGCCAATAATACTGCATCATGATTTTCTCAAAACTATTGAGGGGCAATGTATAAGATTATTTGCTTCATTGTTTTAGCCTCAAAGTGTAGGACAGAATGGTGTGCTTACAGACAGGAGCCTAGCATGGCTACCCTCTGAGAGGCCCAACAAGTGGCTGAAAGAGTAAGATGAAGATACTTACACACAACCAATGGTCTAAAGTCACGGACCCCTGTGGTTGAATTAGGGAAAGACTGGAAGAAGCTGAAGTGGAGAGCGACTCTGTAGGAAGACCAGCAGTCTTAACTAACCTGGACCGCCATCATCTCCCAGACACTGAGCCACTAACCAGGCAGCATACACCAGCTGATATGAGGCTGCTGACACATATACAACAGAGAACCGCCTTGTCTGGTCTCAGTGCGAGAAGATGCACTTAACCTTCAAGAAACTTGAGGCTCCAGGAAATGGGGAAGTCAGGTGGGGTGAGGGTGGGGGATGGGAACATCCTTTTGGAGATGGGAGAAGAGGAATGGAATGAGGAACAGTCAAAGGGTGGATCAGGATGGGGATAACAACTAGACTGTTAAAAAAGATTAATAAAATAGTAATAATAATAATAATAATAATAATAATAATAATAATAATACCACCTTTTTAGTAAATAAAGAATAAAAGAAAATTCTACCTAATTCATTTTCAGTAAATGCTTGACAAGTAAACATACCATAGCAGTTACAATTGTGTCTAGTTTTCTTTTTTTCTTTTCATCTCTGGCACCTCTCACACACAAGATCAGTCTATGTATGTTGTACTCTTGATTAAATCATACACATTGTCTGATGTGAGAATGATGACTCCTGTAGAAAAGCTTCTAATTTCTCAGCTCTGACCATCAGCATAACCTTTTCTTCTGTACAGTTTTACATATTCTCTTGATACCCTGTTGCATAGAAAACCTTGAGAGTCTTCTAGTCCGTGTTGTCTTCACTCCCTTTCTCCTCAGTATAAGCTAGATACAAATAGCCATAAACCTTAGAGCCATAAAACTTGTCCAGTCATCTTGAGCATCTTTCTCATGAGGCAAGAACATCAGGACAATCTTTCATCAATGAAGCAGTGAATAAATCTTGGGGTTAATCCCCATCCCCATGGATTAGGGTGGCAGTTCATGAGAAAGAAAAACCAGCTGCATTTTGATTCCTTTACAACAGTGCGAAGAATAGTATCCTTGGGTGATTCACAATGGTCAGTGGTAGAAAAGGTAAAGCAACATTTCAAATAATATATAACAACATGGTTGGAAAGTAGGAAGATAGATGTTTTCCCTCACCATCTGTGTTCATGGTGCTATGAATGTCCATTTTCATTCTCTAAGTTTCTTTTCTTTTCTCTTTTGAAGGGGTATTTAATGAAGTTTGCAAAAGATGTAAAAATACAACATTTAAGAATAGCATGAAAGAATGAAGAAAAATGTAGCAGGTTGGAGAGAAGAACATCATTAAGAAACACCGCTTATGGAGACACTCAGTCCAGAAAGACACAATGAGACAATGAAAGTAAAATGGCCATATCTTCACGTTCTTTATGCTATTCTAAACATTTCAAAGACCTTAGGATTATTGATGGCAGCAAATAGTAAAGTGGTCTGAGGAAGTGATTACCTAGGTACTCCCAGGATTAAGATGAAACAGAAAGTGAAGCAGAGACTGAGAAAAACTGTGGTGTTTAGTTATGTTTCGTAGTCCTTGAGCAGCCAATCAAATTTATAATTTCTTCTAAAGAACTTAAAAACTCAAATTAAAACATTCTAAAATAGATTTTTCTCTTAACTTCTAAAATGTTTTAATAATCTACAGGCAATGATGTTAAAATAAAGCCACAGAGAATGAAAGTGCCAATATTTTCCTCTTTTGTGTATATTGCAAACAAAAATCCTGGCTTCCTATGGGCACAGTAATGTGTAAGTTTGCTCTTGAACAATTTAAGTACACAAACTCCATTCGTGTCTTTGATGTTGTGAAGTAAAAGTTTTCTAATACTGCTTTTTCTTTATTGGAGGTGGCATCATTTCTCAGGAATGTTCTATATTATCTCATCTTTAAGGGAGTTTTCTAACAGGAGCATATAAATTAATCTGTACGATTCTTAAGCTCATCTAAGAAGTAAAATAAGAAGTACTTTAAAATGACAAATGACTGACATGATTTAAATTTTACTTCTAAAAGAAGAATCAAAACATACCCTCATCTCCAACAACACTCAATAAGAGAACTTAACAGCTTCTAAAATTGCATTCTTGTATTAGTCTCTTCTCCTCAGGTTCCTTAGCACTAGGTCTTACATTAAACGTAGCTGCCTATCAAAGACATGTAGAAATTCGTAAACATGGTTTTTCATCTCTACAAAAAGACTAAGTAAACTAGAAAATTCATAATTGCAGAAAAGAAAACTGTCTGTTAATTTGGGAATCCAATCTTCAATCAAATATGATAGAGGAGAGAGAGAGAGAGAGAGAGAGAGAGAGAGAGAGAGAGAGAGAGAGAGAGAGATTGATTTCCTGTGGCCTCAGCTAGAGCAAAGAAATGATCATACTATTTGTAGACTGTAGGACATTGGCACTCTTGGCTCACGGCTAATTTCCAACTTTCCTATCTAACTGGATGGAATAAATCCCAAGATATCTTGAGAATTAGAATGGTAATTCACAAGGGAAAAAAAACTATCTATATATTGAGTCCTCCACAACAAATGTTTGTAAATTCAGGAATAGGACCCCGGGGAGATTCAGTGGTCAGAACTCATCAAGTGGGAGTTTCTTAGCTAGAACAACCATGAGTGAAGCAAAGTAATAAAAAAAAATCATGAGAGATAAAACAGACTGTCAAAACTAAGAAAAAGTTTTACACTTAGACATTTTTCTTTTTATTGTGGTCAAGTACCTAGAACATTTATTATCACAGTGATTTCGGGCATACAACTCATGCTAATTGCATACTAAATTCATGCCTAATGTGCCATCCTGCTCCAGGACAGGTTTTATGTTGTAAATTACAACCCCCCCTTTTTTAACTAATAAATTCTATCCTAGATTCCTGTGCTCTCTTACCCACCATAACTGTAATATTCTATTTCTGTGATCTTAAACATTCCACGTAACTCATGTGAGTGGAATATGTGGTTGTGTCATTTTCTTGCCTCAAGTTTCATCTCTGTTAGAGAATGGGTTCAAATTGCCTTCCTTTCCAAGCCTGAATACTCCATGACAGGCAACTCTTCTCTATATCATGTTTATCTATTACTCAGATAAAGCCTTGAATTTCACACACATTTTTGCTATTGTGACTAATGCTGCTAAGTGCTGTATAACAAGACATCTCTAAGACCTTCAGAAACATATCCAGACGTGAGTATACTAAGTCATATACAATTCTTTTTTTATTATTTTAAGAATATCTGCTGTATTCTCTATAAAAGATGTAATCTTACACTACCAATAAGTGGACATAGTATCTCAATTTGTCTACATTCTCACCCATACCCAATGACTCTTCATAGTAGCTACCTTGATACATATAATGGGGAATCTCATTCATTTAACAGGGTATCTCTTAAAGAGTGGTGATGTTGGAAAGCTTTTCATGTTTACTTGCCATCCTGTACCTTCTTTGGAAATTTTATAGTCTAGAATTTACCCATTTTAAAAATGTAGTTGTTTGTTGTTGTTTTGAGAAGCTCTCTGTTTATGCAAGATATTAATCCCTTATCAAATTTATGATTTGCAAATGTCCTATAAATTCCCATTGACTGTGTTATCACCCTCCAAAAACCATGTGCTATTATGATGTTTGCACCCCCATGTTTTCTTGTAACCTTCAGTGTTTTATCTTACATTCAATCATTGTCCATCTTCTGTTCATGTTGGTATATATGTGCTAGAGCAAGTGCCAATGAGTTTTGGAAAGTTCATGGATAGACTTAATATATTTTTACAAATGAACAAGCTTAAAGACTGGTCCTGAAAGTGTCTCATGAAAAAAAATTATTGATGGAAAAGATAATAAAACTGCAAACCTTTTACCTAAAGGTGAGTTCAGTGATTGCCCTGTAGTGTCTGCTGCTTGAAAGAAAGTAGATATGTTGACTGAAACATTGCTTGCCTCCCAGGAAAAATCTACCTCCTGATTTTGTTTGTATCTAACCTCTGTGAATTTAAGCCTTCTGTTTGTTTTATTAAATTTGCATTTCTTATATTGGGTTTAGAGAAATACCAATAGTCTAATCTTTAATAATGCATAGATACACGAGCAATGTACTATGTCAAATTAACACAAAAAGCCCAACACTTCTTATTCCTCCCATAGTTCATTTTAATTAAAAACGTATTCCTAAATACTTTCCTGATTAGGGACTAATGCTCTATTAATTTGAAACACATCTACTGAGAGCTGACTAGATTCAGAGAGAGGAACTGTCATTACATGAAACATAACTTACCACCCTGAAGAATTCATTATGCCACTGTTCACAGTGCACGCAGGTTTTCCATTATGCATTAAAATGCACAGTGCAAGCATCATGACAGATTTGGGGGAAAGGCTGCAGCAAAGGAAACTCTGGAGGGAGCCCGTGCAGGTATGTATGTTAATAGCACAAAAACATTTGCAGATTGCCATACCAAGAGAAAAGTAAGTATGATGGATGAATAGACGGTGTATAGAAATATTTCCTGGGACAGCATTGTGGATTTTGTCGTGACTGAAAGCTTACATCAATTTGTCAGTGGTACCCTTAAGAGATTTACAGGATGCAGTTTTTGTGTTCAGTATTTAAAACATTTGAAAAGAAAGGGATTCCCAAAAAATTAATTTCTACCTACCAAGTTCTTAGAATAAGAATATAATAATAACCAAGAAATAAATTTCAAATTAACATTTGCAAAGTAGGAAAAAAAACCTGCTTTACTAAAATTTTAGCCTAAAGATAAAGTTTATGATAAAATGTGAAATTCATTTTGAACTTTAAATTACATATGAACAGTAGGAAAGTTATTCATTCCAGTGTTAACAGAATGCCCGGATCTGGTATTAGAAGGAAGAAACAGGGCATGGAAAATATGGCATGTTAGCTAAAAGCAAGTGTTGAGTATTAGAGGAGATAGATTAGATGGACTGGGAGTTGAGCATTTGGAACTCCATGAGAGCAATGGTGATATTTAAACTTTAATGTTAAACCAGATATCAATAATGACAATACTAACAGCACAACCCGGCCATACTGAGGAATCTGTGTAAGTAAAAAGTGAGTCTCAACTCAAGTGAACACACTGGAAGACACAAGAAGTGGCCAAGGAGGTTTAAATGAAAAGTGTAAAGAATGCAAATATTCCTCCAAAACACTATAACCCTAGTATCACTTGTTAAAAGTTATACGAAGTTCAGCATCCAAGTTTCAGTTTTGTATCATTCTAGAAAAGCATCCAACTCTGCTCAGGGCTGCCCTATGCTAGACCAAGAGACTGGTGCTTCTTTAAAGACCTCTACTGTTCAGCAGAAGAAAAGAAATTGGCAAATTCAGATGAAGTGAACATTATATTTTCTGAAAGTAAACTATAGGTAACGATTTTATGTTTATATGCACTTTGCATTGTCCTTGCTAGGATTTTTGTTTGGTTTAGTTTGGTTTCATTTAGTTTTATTTCTATGAAGTATGAATGTAGACTGTGATCATGATCAAATTAATTTAAACATCATTGTTTTTAAAAATTAAATTACATATTATATGTCTCATTTTATTCATAAACAAAACTCACAAAGATACAGTGGTTCCTCCAACTTACAACTTGGAAAACTGAAGTCTGAGAAGAATACACAAATTTCAAACAAAAAGACAAATAAGGAAATCAAGAAACAAATTCATGCCTTTCAAACCCAGTACTAAACCACAATATGAGATGATTACATAATTAGAAAGAGAAGAGATGAAGAAGGGACAGACAAATGGAGATCATCAAGAGAGAAAGAGGAGAAATAGAGAATGAAGTGAGGGAAAGAGAAAGAGAAGATGGAAGGAGAGAAAAATACATGCCATAAATTTAAACCTTAATATTTGTCATTAGAGTTATTATTATTATTATTATTATTATTATTATTATTATTATTAACATATGCTTGCTAGTTTTTATATTTCAGGAGCAATTTTATCACCAAGTTATAATATGTGTCATATTAAAATATTTACTGTAAATTGTACAGTCTTGTCTCTGAGAAGCAAAATGACAGAATTTTGACTATTCCAATATCTATCAGTTCTCTTTGTGTCTGTGTTGTACAAGGAAAGTCTTTTATGGATTTGTTTTCTAAATGGAGAATAACGTGGTTCCAACCACAAGATCTCGTTAAAACCTATTTGTATGCACTATACAGTTGTAGACAATAAGAACAAAATCTGTGTCCCTCTGCTCCCCACACTCTCTCTCTCTCTCTCTCTCTCTCTCTCTCTCTCTCTCTCTCTCTCTCTCTCTCTCTCTCTCCATATGGCACTGACTAGAAACTTTCTTGAAAAACTTTGAGAAAGCAGACTTTTGTGCTGATTGCTATGATTAGTTTGGTCGAATAAGAATGCAATATTTTGGAATTTCATGGAGCATTATTACGAACGCCATGGCGAATAAACAAAAAGTCAAGCTTGATTAGGCTGATGTTCTCGTAGATGAACTTGGACTTCACAGCACTCTCCTCATACCAAAGTTAGGAATACTTTCAAATCAAGAGTGCTAAGGTATCTGTTTGTCTGCAGTTCAACTTAATATTTAACTCTTCTCAAATAGCAATTCTATAACATGTTTTATATTTTTGTCATTTTTGTTCACATTTGAAAAGCTCAAAAACTGATAATAAGTTTTACTTTCTATCTTTATAAAGTCTGAATTGCAACCCAATTTCCTAAAAAGGTAATATGGCATTGTTTTTGAATATTTAATTTCTTTCTTCATGACAGATTTTAAAAACTTATTTTATAAAACATTTTATTTTTTTGGTTTTGCCACAACTCATTTTAAGAATTTTTTTTTCACTTATTGCTTCCTAGATGGGTAGTTCATAGAAGTATCAAAACATGGTAAATACTTTTCTAATACAATGGCCAAGTAAAGCAGAATAAAATACATCAGTAATTCACAAAATCTAATACAAACTACTAGAAAAATACACTGGCAACGCATAAAACATCCAGGCTTCTTTCTGATATTTTTTTTTTCTGCATCAGCATTAACTGCAAATCTGTCTGAATAATAGTTTCAGTCTTGATTTGGAATGATCTTATTTAAATTACATCTTTTCATGAGGAGATTTGTCCAAACATTTAGAACCACTTTCTGTTAAAATACACCTGGCTTTAAATTAATCAGTAACTGGAGTCTTTAACAGAAGTAACCACATCATTTACATCTCCAGGTGTGAATACATTATTTTGTTATGACATATATCTTGACGACATTGCTGTTCAACCTCCATGAAGTCAAGCAAACCCTGCCTGAGTTTACTAACCTTCAAAAGGAAAAAAATCTCATTAAAGACAGAGAGGGTATCCAAGACTAGAGGCAGACTTCTCTGGGGCTTCACGGGTACTAAGGATGGGGAGCTACCCTGACCTGTAATTTGAGGGGTGTGACTTAAAATTTAGAAAGCAGTAAATTTGTTTTAGTGACACTTAGAACTCTTGCCCTAGCCTCCAGAGAAAGAAAGAGCTGTACTACAGGAGATTTCCAGAAAATAAACTTATTGTGTGTTTGTCTGTGTTTATGTATACATTTGTTTATAAATAAATGTACATATATGCACATAAAATATCGGTATTGCAGGAGTAGAGTTACTGATAAGTGATGTTAAAACTAGTGTCAAAATTGGTTCAGTTAAAATTTTTAAGCATGTTAAACCAGATGAAAGAGAGTGACTGTTTATCTCAAATCAGATCTGGAGTCTCAAAGTACTTTGGGGCATACCTATTTATTCAAATTTTAACTCAGGTCTACAGAATAAATCTGAAGAATGAGCATTTGTCCATCATTCCTTTTAATTGTTCAAATACAACAGGCAGAATAAACAGTCACATTGATAAGTTCACCTTTAAAAATAAGATATTGCCTATACCTATGCCAAAGTGTGACCAAGTTAGCCACACTGCTAAATCTTAGGTTGCTTTTGTTGGATTTTATTCCCTTTTCTAAGCATGCATGTGAAATCTTGGTATGCAAACAAATAATCTATATTCTTTACCTATAATATTGATTGTTGGAAATTGCCAGCAAATCCCTTCTAGGTCCAGCAAAGCTGCACAGCCATGGACCACGAGGACTGGTCTCTTCTGAAATAGCTGCTTTATCAAGTCTTGTACACCAAAGAGAACTTGACTTTGCTATATAGCTGCTTGATGGTGACTTTCTTGTTTCTTCACTTTCTCAGTTTTTGCTTGGGAGCCATGTAATCACTAACCTATTCCCTCCCAGTAAATCCCTTTATTATGTCTAACTGTATATTATGGGCTCACTTAATTCTATTATTAGATTAGTTCATTGTGAAGGATCAACCATAATCCCATGTTCCTTTACTTAACTTTGAAAACATTAAGGCTGCTCCAGGATTCAAAAGAAAGATAAAAATGTGTTTTCTGATTTCTAATTTGGAACAGATAAACAATTCTTCTTACTGCCGTGTGAAATCAAACTAAACAGCCCAGAAACGTCTCCCTGTGTTGCTGTGGTTTGTTCCGAAAGACATGGGAAGCAATGCTATCCCCAGTCAATTAAAATTTAGTGCTTGGATATGCCACAACTTGTTCTTTAACCTTGATGGATTAACTTGAGAGATGTCAAAAGTGGCTGCCAAGTTTAGAGAGGAAAACAAGATAAGATTTATCCATACCAATAGATCTCGCAATGTGTCTGGTTTTTATCACTTGTGTTGCCAAACAATTGTATATTCTAAGATGGTCTCAGAGAATAAAGGAATGAAAAGATACAGTCTGGGTCTTTTTGCCAAGTATCTTATAGATTGCATTATGGAGCTTTAAGATTTTGACAGGACATGAATAACGGCAAGGATAACTACAATGTCAGAGCCCTGGACTGTGTAGCCCAGGTGGATTATCAAAGAACTATGGAATTCTAGCGGTTCAAAGAACTCAAAGACATCAACATATTTCAACATTTTTTCCAACCTTCATCTTAGTTTCTCCAGTAAACAGAAATGCATCTCTTGCAGGCGACATTGAGGATAAAAACACTACTTAAATGACATTGTTGAAGCAAACATTTGTTCAGCACCACTTTGTGTGAGTCACTACAGAAATGTAAATGCCCCACACCTGTACCTGTATTCTGGCCCCACAACATGCTACGCTAATAATAGAGTAAGTGAATTTTAGAAAACAAAACCCCAATCACTTAATGTAATTTCAAATTTCATATTAGTGCTAAAGATATGCAATATGCCAAGTTTACCATGAGCTTAAAATATTAGCTATTCATTAAATTTCTACCCTAGACTCCAGAAGATCCACTGGTCCTGAGCAATATAATAACTTAATAGATTTTTTTATTTGTTACTCTTCAGATTTCATTTGATTCAATATATTTCACCTCCACTAATGCAACTATATTTTTATTTTCTTGCTAGTGGCCTTTTTCTTCAGAAGTATCCAGTTAGGAAGGATTGCTATGTCTGCTAAATAAGTGTATTTTGGTGCAATTCATACGTGAGTACAAAGCACTATTTTAAATATTGCTCAGGTTCCACATAGCTTTAATAACAATGCCTCATGTGGTACATTACATCAACATCATAAGCAACCTACATCAACTCACACACCTTTACCATAGCACTTTGTTCATCTAAATGAACTGCTGTAGATGTAGCCTCTTAAAACAGAACGCAGCTTCACAAACTCCATCTCCTTCACAACAAATCATAGACCTTCTTCATGAAGACTGACAGTTCACTCTGAATAACCTGTGGCCATTTAAATGCTTCCCAGCTCCGAAACATATTTCATGTTAAAATAGATTACCTTGTGGCTGCTGTCTCCAGAAAAAGGAGTCCATAAGTAAATCTTAAAGATCATTTCAAACTTTTTTTTAAAAGCAAGATATATTTTAATTTAAACTTCATGAATTTGTGACCTATTGTACATGTAATGGTTGAAACTTTTACTATTTTAGGAAATGCTATGAGATGATACATAAAGACAAAGAATTTAGAAATGTAATTAGAATATATAATGTATTATGACTACTATGACAAATTGTAAATGAAAGCAAATGTAGCTACATGGGCCACAAACCATAATTCCACAGTTCTTTTATTGAACACAAGCTAGAACTGAGACCCTTCAACACAACACAGATTTTTTTCTATTGCAATTCTAAAAATTTCTATCCAGTGATTTTAAAAATAATGGTTCTTGCAAATACAAAATAACTGTTCCTCTTTCTGGAAAACGTGAATAAGATATTGTACTGTGAAGTCACTCTATAAAACTCTGTCTAGCTATCTTAACTAATATATTCTTATCTGTCTTTCAAAAGCCAAAAGAAAAGATAAAGAAAATAAAACTACATAATATGAGAAAACATGGTTCTTCTTTTAATAAACAGGCATGCTCTGGTATAGTAAATTCCCATCCTAAACAACTCCAGACCACTTGCGCCAAGCATGATTCCCAGTTGTAGTCAGGGTAACCTCTCTTGATGTATCTTTTGCTTTAATGAGGCTGTCCTTTTCCTGACACCTGAATGATACTCCCTTGAATTTTACATTTTCATATATTTAAAATATTCCCTTTTGTTCCATATCTAAAAGCATCACTCCTACTGTGTCTTAAAATATATGGTTTCAAATACTTGGTTAGAGAAAGGGTGGTACCAGTTTTCACAATGGCCTCAAAGATTTTATATCTTCCCCCACAAGAATCCCTGCTTACTTTGTACATCTTGTAAAGAAAGATAGCTTCATTATCCAGATACATACCTTTTCAATAAGAGAATATGCACCACAAGTAATAACCTAAATATTGAAATATTTATTTAATAATGGTAAGTAAAATTTATTCATATAATATCAGGACCGTTTAATATCCATAAATAATAATTTTGAACGTAATGGAGCATTAACTCTCAGCCTTCAGCTATCTCATATCTACAGTATTATCTCTCTACTTATAAAAGAAATTTTTGGAAGTTACTAACTAGATATGTAAAATATGCACTATTATTTTCAGAGCTAGCATTATTCTCTCTTTTTTTCTCTTTCATAAAATACTTTTTGGTAAAATCATGCTTGAAAGTTGCTTTAATTTTATTTCCATCACTCTAGGGAAACATCGGAGAAAATTAGGTCCACGTCCATTCTTGCCTTGTTGCAGAGGTCTGGGGGGGGGGGGGTTCATGAGCTCTTCCTTCCCTTTCAATGAACAAAGCAGGGGAGAATCTGCCCTAAAATAGAAAGACTTCCTTTGTCTCTGCACATACATGTTTATGTAAAAAAAACAAAACTTTTGCCAATCTGGTCACATTTAGGATTTTCCCTCTTTAAGTTGAAAAGCACATGATAAACGCTCATCATAAATCTTAAACTTACCTTTGGTTTGGGATGGATCCAGCAAGTGTTCTTGATCATAACCGCTTCATCTGACATGTTTAACTGATGACTCCCTATAGATAAGACTGAAAGAACGTGATTTAATAATTCCATTCATGTCCCACTCTCAGCCTAAGCTGCTATTATTTTTCATTTATTTCAAATATCTCCCCCGCCCTTTTTTTTATTAAAGACTTCTAGGTTCCTATTTCTTTTTATATAAAATTTTTTTTATCATGAATTATATTCCATTCATTTTTATTTTCCAATGAAGATGATTATCTTTTCAAGTACTTTTGTCTTTTTATAGCTGTGCATGCCTATGGTTGTATGTACTTTATAAATATATATCTTTGTGTGTGTGTGTGTGTATGTGTGTGTGTGTGTGTGTGTGTACGCGCGCATGCAATATAGAAGAAGCCAGTGATCAAAGGCACATGCCTTCCTCAATCACTGTCTGCCTTATTTTTGAGATCCAGTCTCTCACTGATGTGGAAAGTAATGAATTGGCTAGACTGGCAATCCAGCAAGCCACAGGAAGCCTCCTATCACCATCTTCCTGGTTCTGGGGTTATAGTCCTGTGCTACAATGCCCCATTCTTTTAAATGAGCTTTGGGAATCCAAGACCTCACACTTGTGTGACAGACACATCACCACTAATCCATCACTCCAGCACTTTCATTTAACTTTTAAGTGGGTGGGGTTTAACATCATAACTACTCAAGAAACAAACTTATTAAATTCTTCTAACTCCTGAGTCCATGTTAAGAACTAGACATAAAAAGAAAATGAAGGCTGATTCTTCCACACATAACTCACAGTCTGATAGAAAAGGAAGTTCAAAGCTACACCTCTCAAAGAGTAAAATTGAAGGCATTGGAGGGGAAAAAAGTTTTCATGAACTCACAGGTTTATTTTAAAGTCCATGCTCTGTCACCCCTGATGTGTGTGACATTGATCAAACTCCTTATTATCTGAATCAGTCTAGTGTCATCTTGAAAATAGTTTCTCAGACAAAAAGGGTAATATGGACATTTCTCTATGCATAGTGTTGTATCTTTTATCTGTAATTGCCCTAGACATCTTCCCTCAGAAGAGATTTGCAAACAAAGGGAAAGAAGATAGCTTAAACTTTGCACTTCTCAGGGGCTGTGAATGAAGAAAACACCCATCACAGGGTGAACATAACACAAAGAAGTGAGGTGTGCCTCCTCTCTAAGCCTCAAAGAGTAGACACATTTCCAAAAGGTTAACTCTGCTCCCTTTCAAAAACCCTGATTAGAACAGGACAAAGTAATGTAGAGAGACTTGGAAAAGTAGAGACAGACTGCTAAGTGCCCAGAGACTTTGCCCCCCTCTCTTTCCCCTCCCTCTCTCGTTCTCTCTTAATTGAAGATAGATTTTTTCATACAATATGTTCTAATTACAGTTTTGTCTACTCTAACCCCTCCCAATCCTTTCCTCTCTTTTTTCAATCACATCTGGATAAATGCCCTTTCTGTCTCTCCATAGAAGACAAATAAGCATCTGAGGGACATAAGAAAATACAATAAAATATGGTAAAACAAAATCAGTCACACTGGAATCAGACAGAAGAAACAAACAAGAAAAAGAGCAAAAGAAAAGTCACATAAAACACATATAGACACAGAGACACACCTCACACAAAGAAAAACGTGGCTATCAATTGGAGCTAGCTTCTAGGAAGGGGCTTGAAAGCTCTTATCTCACCTCTAGGACCCCATCTGGTGCAGATCTGTGTAGTCCTATGCATGCTGCCTTGGACTCAGTGAGTTCATATGTGTTGCTGTGTGTAGAAGAGCTTGTTTGCTTGGTCTGTTCCCTCTACAGTGGCTCTGACACTCTTTCTGTCTTCTCTTCTGCAGGGTTTTTAGAGCTCAGAAGAAAGAGATTTGACAGAGACATAAACCTTAGCTGTGAAAGGCCCCTAGGTATCTCTCTCTCTCTGCATAATTTCTGGCTGTGGGTCTCTGTATTTGTTCTCATCTGTTGTAGGAGAAAGCTTCTTGTATGATGAGGGCTGAGCATGGCACTGATCTATGAGTATAATAGAATTTCAATAGGAGTCATTTTATCTCTATATTCTTCTAGCAGAACGGTGCTAATTAGTTCTTTACTAAGATCCTGACCTATCTAATCTCAAATTCTTTTTTTATTGGATATATTTTTTATTTACCTTTCAAACATTATCCTCCTTCCCATTTTCCATCCCGGAAACCCCCTATCTTATCCCCCTGCTTCTATGAGGGTGTTCCCCCACCCACCCACTCCTGCCTCCCCGCCTTCGAATTCCCTTACTCTAATCTCAAATTCTTAACCAACTAAATAGTGTCAGGTATGAGTTCCATCTCATGGAGTGGGCTTTAAGTCAAATCAGATATAGTTTGGATATGCCCACAAGTGTTGTGTCACTATTACATCAGCATACACTACAGACAGGTCATCACTGTAGGTTAAACACATTTATATCCGGGTTGTTATTTACATTTCTCCCTTGGTAGCATACAGAATACTTCCCAATGCCATGATCACTAGCCTATAAAGGTGAAGGCTCTACATAGTTCATATCAACTGCTCCATGTTCAAAGAGTTGTTTAAGTTCCACCTTCAGAAATGGGGCCTTATACTATCAATTTGTGGAAAGTAGCCTTGGGATTGTGTCTGTAGCTTAGGTTTTTGGAGAGTTCTTCTGGCACCCAGCTGGCCAACAAAGCAACTGAATGTAACCCATTTTCAGTACTGGGATTTTCATGTGGTGACAAGTCGGGGCTCTGTTTCTCCCATTATTTGGTGATTTCATTTAGAAAGCCTTCATGCGTATATGTTTTAGTAAGCGTCTATTGTATTGGGATTTTTATATGATCCCCTCAAATGGTCATTAGTTTAGTCTTTCCTCTATGTATTTTCTTGCTCATCGCCTTTAGAATATATTGCATGGAAATAAATATATTTACATATACATATATGTATATTTGATAAAATTTAAAAAAAAAACTATAATTTGCCAATGGCATGTCATCTTAAACTTAAAAATATTTAAACTGTTGTTAACCGTTATTTCATTGTTTGATTTTCCTCTGTTTTTTTCCAGCCTCATGTGGTGGTGAATAAATAAATAAATATATAACACATAGATCACTTCATTTCATGAAGGCCTACAGCAGCATTAATATATTATTTCCATTATTTCAAATACTAAGATTATTGTACAAACTATTGTATGTCTGTACAGTCAGATTTTACCTAAAACTGGATCCTGGCCAACTGATAACACATTTTGTGTAAATCAATTACAGGCAGAAATCTAAAGGTAAATAATTTATAACGTGATGACTTCTTCTCAAGCTGGTAAATCTGCCTGTGTCCAAGATTGTCCTCAGCTTCCTACAGTTGGCTTTACTGTATCTCATGTCAGGAGATGGAACTTTTTTATCTCACCCCTATTTCACAGGGTCAGGAAATGATATTAACCCCTTTCCAAATGAACAGCTCCGACTACAAAATCACATAGCGAAAGTATGTCCTCAGGACATAAAGGGAGAAGGGTAGAAGGCAGGCATTGTGAGAAATAACCAAGTAAAAACCAATGAAAACTATTTTAGATTTCGGAATCTGAATTAGATTTCTGAACATGGGGAGTAAAGTAGGGACAAGCAAGCAATAAATTTGAAAATCATAGTAAGTCATAGTTTTACTATGAGACATAGTTTAACACACAGAGGCAAAAACAACAGCCTCTCAATGATTTGTCTTGAATTGGGGCAAAGGTGAGCTCTGCTTGTTCTTTCAAGCACACAGCTCCCCCCCCCCCAAAAAAGGCAAAAGATGCTTACACTATGGTCTTCCACCTCTCTCCTTTGCAGAGACTCTCAGCATGCTCTTAGTATTTCAAAGAAGGTTTTATGGGATGTATAACATTATGCATTGTGGGTGTTACTTATTTGATGCCTGCCTAGCATGAATAAAGTTCTGTGGTCAACCTCTAACACCACAGAAATTGCACTTCTGAAAATCTAGCATTCAGGATTTGGAAGCAGAAAGTCAAAAGTTCGAGGCCATCCTCAGCTACAAAGCATATTTTATTTCCAGGATAGATGAGATACTATGAGATACTATGTCAAGTAATACATAAAATTGAAATAGCATTTAACATTCTAGTTAAATTACATCTAATTGTAAATCTTAGGGCACATATATGTATTTATCCAAACATTTCTTTATAAATAATAAATTATACATTAAAAGTACAGATTACCTTTTCATACAATCAACCTCTAAATATTTGTGACACATTACCAGAGGGAAACAATGTTGAATTGTTAATATTTATCACGTCTATACTTAGAATGCATTTTAAATGCTAAGTACTTAAAACATTAACTCAGTAGTTTGTTGCTGATACCCTTGAATGGATGTGATGGATGGATGATAGATGGATTGATTCTCTGTAATTTAGTCTATATCTAAATATTTTCTAAATTATATAAAAATATGATATTACTAGACAAATGTTCCCTATGGTGTTTTCTTAATGTGTCTTTCATTTATCATGTCTATAAGAAAAGTGATATTATGTGAACCTCTTTGTTGGTTATCATGTTTATTGAAAAGGAGACCTGAATCCTGCAAATTGTCCTCTGACCTCTACATTTGTTCTCTGGGATGTGCATGCAAACACACATAGACACTCAGACCCAAAGACACACACACATAGACACAAAAACATATTAAGATACACAGAGATAAACGAACATACACACATACAAACAAATATGCATGCACACATCCATGTGTAAAATAAAGAAATAAATGTTTAAAACAATGAAAAGATTCTCACAGAAGAATGTGTGGACTAAAATAGCCTATGACAGAAATCAGTATTTTAATTTATAACTTAATGCATTTTCCTAAGTAGGTGATGTTGGATGATACCTAAAACAATATAAAATAACATCATTTTTAAGCCAAGTAATTCTCCCAGACATAAGCCATTCATTTTATTTAAAACTTATCAGGATCCCATGATTTATTACTATGAATTTCTGTGGGTTTTTTTTCTTTTCCATATATTTGACAATTTGTCCTGAATTTTCTTAAATTTCTCTGGGAAAAAAATATTTTTCAGTACTTTTTTTTCTCCTTATATTTTGCCTGTTAATCTAAGACTTTCATTGAAATGACTACATTAAAAACAAACAAAACATGTTTTCTGAAAATTTAGCAACCATGGTGAGAATTTGAATAAAAAATAGAAGAAATTAACGTGTGTATCTTATTGTTAGTATTGGCTTTCAACATACTAAATACTCATGTCACATGCACTTCTCTTAAGAAATGAGGATACATTTAAAATATGGTCAAATGTCAGGTTTTTAGCAAACTGTAATGATAGGACTGTTTTATAATTAGTATAAAAATATGTTGAGTCAAGACCTTTTTGCCTGAGTTGTGAGAGGCAGGGTTTGCTGTTTAATGCCCATATGAGAATCATGCTTTATCTTTGCTGGTTTCCCAGCCTGTTCTTCTAGGTAACACTGGTACTTTTAAAACATTATTTCCAAAGAATGAACACTGCTACCACACTTGGCAAGCAACAACTGTGCTTCCAGAATGTGTCATAATCTGTCACAGATCTGCTTCATTATTTAGTTAAACTTGGAGGGGGAAAACAGTTTCTTTTTCTCTATCCAAAGGCAATTTTTGTAGAATAAATTATATACAAATACACGACACAAAAGAAACGGAATAAGAAAAGAAAATTGACATTTTGATTTGTGGACTCTCCAGTAGGTCTATCATTCATCGAGAAAAATATCACTATTGTCACTCTGCTCGGGCACAGAGACTAATTGGCGCAGCTGTGGCTGAACAGGCTTTCTGCAGGGAATGCTGCCTTGCAAAGAAATACAAGGCACCAAAGGACTTGCAGGTGTTATGAATTGGGTCTAAAAGATGAGACTGAGTCTGATTAAAGAGAGCTAAAGATGTATAGATGTGTCTTTCTAAATACTCAGCTACTAATATGCTTTTTTGTGTAGATGACAGTTCATTCATTGAGAAAATATTTCAGAATTTGTACTCCATACAAAGCCATGTGTTGAGCACCAGCCTTAGTTATAAGCTAAGGAAAAACCATTATTATGGGAAAGACAGTCAGAGAGCTGCATAGAAACGAGTACTTCTCCTTCCTCTGAAGTAACACGAAGCATTATTTTAGTTTCCTTTTTGTGTTTGCTGCTCTCATCCATAAGCATAGTGACAAAGAAGGTTAATGCTATTCAACACGTGTCAGAGTGAATAGGTGAAATCATTTGCCCAAAATCATGTCTAGGTCCCTTGATTGGCCATTTATAGAAATAGTGAGTTTACTAACATTTTATATGAAAGGGGTCTGATAGGAATTCATGACCACGGAATATTCCCACAAAGACTCAATGTTTCAAACAGTTTTTCAGTTGCAGGAATGTATTTATACTTTACTAATATTAGGTTCTTCTTCAGCATCTTCATAAGCACACGAGAGAAAGAAGAACAAGGTTGCCTTTTTGGTTTCAATGCAAGATTAATTTGGAAATTTCTCCAAAACAGAGAATCTCTTAGTCTCTGGCACTTCCACTCTGAGTGTTCACATCTAATGACATCTTTAATTTTCTGGGAAAACTGGGAATGTAGAGTCGGTGGGCATCTATTTGATGACTCCTAGACAGTTCACAGCCTGTATGGGTTCAGTCTTCTCTGTTTCCACGGTTTTTTTTTTTTTTATCAGTCCCTTCTCCAAATTAAAAAACAAAAAAAAATAAATAAAAAATAAAAACAAAACAAAAAAACTTATGTTCTTGAAGATGAAATTTTGTTATATTTTTCTCTGAAGCTTTAATTTTTTTTAGACAAATCAAGCACTAATGACAAAACAACCTGTCATATCAAAGAATAACATAGGGGTAAGTCCATATCTGACTCATCGCTGTTGCTATAAATACGTGGTTCAAGGATTAAGAATACTAACCAATCTTCCAGAAGACTCATCAGGATCCAAGTGCCCAGGTCAGGTGACTTCATGAGTTCTTGTTCCAAGGGTTTAATGTTGACTTTTGGTCCCTATGAGCAATCACACACACACATGTATATGCATGTATAATACACAAATAAATATGAATTGTTTAAAAAGAAATATAATAAAATATTTAAAAAGAAATATTATGAAAACACAATAAAACTCTAAAATATTATACCCTGTGAATAAACATAGCATTTATCCTTAACATTACTCTAAGTAATCTTTTTGTGGTAGTTAATTTATTCTTGCAAGAAAACTGACAGTGAAGATGTAATTGTTATCCCTATCAAATAGATGTGAGAACTGAGCCACAGAAAAATGAAAAAAAGTTCTATGATCACTCAACTCGGATGCATATCCTTGCTATTCAACACCAGAAATATGTTTTGAATGCTTAACATTTTGATAGGTAGGGCTTGAATTTCTATGCTTCTATACTTATTTATTAAAATAACAAGTAACTGAACTAGAATAATTTTTCTTAACAATAGCTAAAATAGAATAATTTGCCAATGGAATATTATACACCAGAGTAGATTTCACAGGGAAGTCACTAATTAAAAAAAAAAAAAAAAAAAAACTTGAAATAAGTAAGGAAAGGAAATTATATAGATTTGCAAGGGACAGACTTTAAGGAAGAACATAAGACTATTATGCCTTCCATTGCTAGATTTATGTATAGACTGTTTTAGGACTAGCACAAAGGTAATTAGATATGAAATGATAAAACAGAGAAATGCGTAACCATGGATTGAGGAGGAAGCCAACAAAGTCCATGCATTTCCTGGTGTCTTCTATAAGCACACTCTCCCTCCCTCCCTCTCTCCTTTTTTCCTTTCCACTCCCTCTCATTCTATATATCAGTGTTTGGGTGTCTGTCAGTGTTAAGCAAAAGTGGTATAATATATGACAAGAATAAGTCAGTTACAAAGCATTCACAATAACCAATAACCTCTCAGGATGATGAATGATACATTCAGCCACAGTGCATGGAAATAGTAGATTTGAGGCAAATCTCTGGGCCAAGCATTTATAATTGATCCTTTGTATTGAAACAAAACTAAGAGGTAGAGGTATGAACTTGGAGTAGAAAAAAGATTGCCTTATGATTTGTGAAATGTACAGCACCAAAGATTGGGAAGTAGGCCATTTTGTTTGATCAGAAGATTCAGAGAAATTTGGGTCCATGAGCTCATTAAACTAGGCTACCCAAGTCCAACTTCAGATTCATTCATTTTCTCTGTCTCTCTTTTTCTGTATATCTCTGTTGCCCACCACCTCTTTCTTTCCCCTCCTGAGTTTAAGATAGAAAAACTGACAAGTGCATAAAAACAGACTTCTCTAAATTTCTTATTCCAAAATATTCTGTAATTCATTTTGCCTCTACTTTGTTGGAAATAAATTCTTAACCTACTCTATCAAGAACTTTTAGCTTCTGCATTACCATAATAGTTGGCAGACTCTTGCTATTAGTTTCTTCCTTCAGTGTATGAAAAGCACTGAAAGCAGCCCATCACCTCTACCTTCCTTATCTTCCTATACTTACCATGAATGTATCCTACAAAACTGGTAAGTCTCCCCAGGGAACCTGGAGAAGCAAGCCTTGAGAGAAAGGCATCACCAAGTAAGTATCAAGGGACCAGCTCCAAGGTAGAACTAAACTACAGACTTGACCTAGAAGTGAAACAGCTGTCACTGCCCACAGACACTGGCTCCAGGTGGCTCCTAGAGATCACAGATTCTTTCCATCACTTACTGCCTCTTGCGCTTGTGATTCTGTAAGTCTAACCATTAGACAACAAACATGGGCAGTGAGATACAGATGTCCACATCTGGGAACCAGTCTGTTGTGTACTCCACAATGGAATCAATCAAAATATATATAGATAGCGTAGGGCATATCATTGTACTATTGAGAAGTATGAGAAGCATGTGTGTCCTTTCTAAGTAGGAACTTCTGTGGCTACTGCTGTGAGGGACATTTGTGCACTTGCCTTTGTATATGAGTATATTATCAGTTATATCCTTAGGACAGGCACTGCAGCATCACAGGGTTCACAAGTGCTATACTTATTAAATACTGTTCTATGCTTTGTCCAAAACTATTACACCATTTCACACTCTCAGGAACAGCTTAAGAGAAATGCAGTCATTCTCTGTTTCAGGATAATAACTCTTCTGTCATCTCCATTTGGCTGAATGTGCTTCTGTACATGTGTGATTCAAATTTACTTCTTTGTGATTATTAATAAAATTATGAGCCATTTCAATTAAAAGTTGTACAATTTTATTGTAAACTGATCTTCGAATATGGATTTTTAAAAATTATTTATTTTATATTTTTTGAAATTAAAATACAATTATCCTATTTTCTTCCTTCCAACACCTTCCATAAACTCACTTTGCTTTCTCTAAAACTCATAGGCTCCCTTTTCTTAATTTTTTTTCATATACATATATAAATACAACCTGCTGAGTCCTTATAATGTTAAGTGTATATATATAATTTCAGGGCTTACCAGTGATTAAATCAATCAATATTGTGTTACAGGACTTATTTTCATTAATTTTTATTTTTTACGTTTTTGATATTTTTGTAATTTCTCAGTGTTGTAAACACAGGCTTAATTCATTTATTTCCTCCATGTCAGATGTCTTTTTTTTTCCTCTAATGGGGACATCATGTTAGCATCAATTTTTTTCCTACTATGAAAATGGTAACAGCACCATTCTCATCCATATTTTTATCTACATTGCTGACTCCATACTAATTAAAATCCAAAACATATTGCAAAACAAGATTAAAAACAAGAATTAATATGCTGTTCATGAAGCACTTCACAGTTTCCTTTTATGTATCTAGGGCAAGCATCGTTATTTTCCTCTGTCTTGGTATTAGCTCCACTTGCTTCCTTCTCTTTATTGCTGTGAACTTTAGCAGGGATAATGCTCTGTACTAGTAAGAGTCAATATTTTGAGGATACATATTGGTAGACTGATTATACACTGACCCATACTATCCACTGGATATAGTATGGTTACTGATTATACTCTGACCCATACTATGCACTGGTAACTGTGCTCCAGAAAATGTTCTTCGCTGGCATTGCTTGCTCAGTGGGAAATTGGGAGAAAAGAAGAAACACCTAACTCACCATGTAACTCTAGGAGTGGAAAGGTTGGGGGCTTTTCATTTGGGGAGATGTCCTTGGGGATGAGATTCTTACTTCCTAGTTGTCCTTTGAAAATTGCTTTCAAAGGCCAGTGTTGGATGTAGACTTCACAGACTTGGTGCTGAAGCCAGGTTATTATAGGTCATCCAGACAGGGAACCACTTGGATCATGCATTCATCCACCTGACAAATATTTACTTGATTACCCACTAGCCCCTAGAGAAACTGGTTAAATATAAGCTTTGCTGTCAACATAGAAATTAATTGATCCTTCATTGAAGCATCTATCTTCTCTTTAAAATGATGACAAATATGAAATTGATAGGCTACAACAATCAATAAGATTATTTTACAAATAAGCTGTAGGATCATTCAAACCACCTCAGTGTAAAGTTAAAGTTAAAATAAAGGAAAGATTCCAGGGATGGGGTTGGATTTCAAGGCTGTCATTAGATAGAAGTGATATATCCTTTATTTGCAAGGTGGTAACATTGCAAATCCTCATATCTCCTGTCCAATCTCTGATTTTTGGGTCACTATAGAAGTTCAAATGCCCACACACTTGAGGTAAATAGCATTGGGTACAAATGGAAGAAAGATACAGCTTTTTTTTTTTTTTTACAGAGAAAAAAATGTACCAGAGGAAACAAAATGTGGATGAACTGTTGATTTGATTTTAACGTGACAGTATGTGTCTATACTAGTATTGATTACCTACTGCTGTGGCTACATAGTGGTTCTGTTGTTAAGATGGTGAAGAGATTGGGTTGCCTCGAGGAAGAAGAGGAAATTGAAGTCAAGATATTTTTAGAAGTAATTGTGGTCTCCTAAGAGCCAAGTTATTAAAATAAGTGTAACAATTGTGACTGGAGGGAGTGATGAAGTTTTATATAAATTATGTCATTGATTTTAAAAAAACATGTATCAGACTAAGATAATGAGACCAGCAACAACCAGGGAGAATGTATCTAAAATAACAATTGTCTAAGAATAATGGGATTTGAAAAGTCCCCTCTGTGTTAGTCAAGATGTGGAAAATGTCTCAAGATGACTATGAATCAAGAATAGGACTGTTGTCATTGGGTATTTAGATTCATTATGTCTACTATAAGAAAGAAGAAAAAAATAATCCTGACTCTAAACCATCCATTTGCAGCATTCCAAGCCTGGCTATGTTCATGTAACCTTTGGAAACCACTGGAAACTTTGTCTTTCCCTAAGGCATTCTATATCCAGGGTGACCTTTCAATACAAATGAGAACTACAGTGGAAAATGAATTGAAGGGATAGGGACAAGGCTCCGTGGTTAAAGTACTTACTACACTAGGTTGAGATCCTGTGTCTGGCAATCCAGAACCCATGTATTTAAAAAAAAAAAAAAAAAAAAAAAAAAAAAAAAAAAAAAAAAAAAAAAAAAAAAAAAAAAGTTTGAAAGCCTGTATCTGTAACCTCAGGGCTAAATGGGTAGATGTAGATCTGGGAGCTCACTGTACAATCTACCTGAATTGGTGAGCTCCTGGTTTAGTTAGTTAATTGAGGTTAGAGAAGCAGTTCACGAAGCCCTCCTTACGTCAGTCTCTGGCTTCCTCATGTGACAATACATGGGCACATGTATACACAGCGTATACTTACACACATTCACGCACATACAAGAAAGACAGGAAGAAAAAGAGGAAGGGAGAGAAACATGAAGGGAGGAGATCTACAAGAGCATGACACGTATAGCAACGTCTCTTGCTTCTACAGAAATAAAATAAAGAAAATTCCTCGGGAAGGATATGGCATTGTAATGAGAGCACCAATATTTGGAGTACATTTGATCATGCCCATCAGTTCCTACTCATTTATTCTCCCAAATTTAGGCTGATGCAAAGAAAGAGAAGAGGGGTGAGTTTTGTGTTACAGAACAATTAGTGTCTTTAGACCTCACATAAAAATATAGTACAGCATAAGGCAGTGGGAAAGGAAAGAGGGAAGGAAGAAGAGGAGAGAGGAGGAGAGGAGGAAGTAACAGAGGAAGAAAGAAGAGAATTATCTTTATGGATTGATATTAAAAATCCCTAAGTGGTATGATGTGAGACAACCAAGATGAAGAACAACACACATAATATCTTGTTAAATAAACAAAACTCCTTATATGATCATATTGAAACATTAGGACTCTTAAACAGTACAGAGACTGTACTTCACATCACAGGTCACATGTCTCACGTCTAAGTGATAGTGACATAAACAAATGACAGGATGAGAAGGAAGGGGACATGCAAGACACAAGTAACATACTGTTAGTTGATTTCATTGTACCGGAAGTTTTAGTACTTGATAGATATTGTCAATAAAGCTGTATGTGTACACTTTGCTCCAGGGAGAACACAGCTGCTTGTATCCCACAAAATCACAGAGCTTTTTTGTTGTTGTTGTTTTTTCTTAATCAGCATGCACCCTTACCTATGGATCTTACGTTATATGCTGCAATATCTATCAGATTCCAGTCATTCCATATGCATGTGAGGTTTGAGTGTTTTTGTTGTTGATGGTATTTGTTTGTTTTAAATTATATATCTTATAGCTACTCAAGGGGAACAGAACAAGAGGAGAAGTTCTTCCCTTCTGAAAAAATGAAAGCATTTGTGGATGAGAGAAACATCTTGGTCTCAGAAGTCAGACAACCTCTAGTTTGTGCATCAAAGGTTTATCCCTGAAAGAACTCTGGCCATTCTTCAGAGCAAGCTCTTAGCTCAGTTAAAGAGAAGAATAGAAATCTCATTTTCCCTGGCTCTTAGGTGCTTTGTTTTGTACGTCTTTATTTACGTACTTATTTATTTTTTACATCTTTAAATTTTTCTGATTTTCCATTTACTTTTTCAGTTGCTTTGCTTGCCTGCCTAGATTTTTACTGCCTAGGCTCAACTGAGAGTTCTCCCACTTAAGCTGAGACTTTAGACAAGTTGCTTAATTTGGTGTGTCTCCAGGTTTTAATTTCAAAGAGAACAAATCATATTTTCTACCTCCTGGGTTTGTTATGAGGATAAAAATGAATTAATTGTTAAAATACATTCAAAGAACAGGACAAAGGTAAATTACATTAATGTATTATACAAATGAATTTGATTTCTTGCGTGTTTCTTGCTGATTGCTATAAAGTATTCTGCATATCAGGTATCATTCCTTTATAAATTATAGATGACATGGATTTTCCATTCCCTTACCTATTTGTTACACAGTTCTCCCTAATTTTATTCATAGCAATACGATCATGTTTTATTTACTGCCATAACACGCACTAATAGACTGGAGGAAAGGAGCAAATCTCAACATTACGTTCAGAAAAGACGTACTGATTTTAATGATTGGCAAAACTTCCCCTTTAAGTTGGGGACTGAATTTATCAGGATGTGTCACCAAAACTCTGTTGTCATTTTGTTCTGATTTGCCACATAGTCCTAGTAAATATTTATAGAACTTACTCTTTTCTAATGTTAAGTTTCTCTATCCAGGAATACTTAGCTAACTCTAGAAATATCATGATTTTCAACCTTAGTTTTCTTTCAGCTCACATGGAAATGATTTGCCTTGTTAACTTATGTTTTCCTTAGTTGGATCTAAATGGATAAGGAAGAATGTTATGACATGGGTCAATGTTCTTGCAGGATTTCACTAAGTTACAGAACATTATACTTTTTCCTGTGTGTGTGACCACACAATATATATACACACCACATGCATCAAATTGCAACCTCTTTGAGACACTTTTATAAGGTAAATGAGAATTCCTGCAATCCAAGATTCTCTCAGTACCCTCCTTTCATGTGCAATGATATTTTACCCAAGACTAAATAACAACTTATACATGGTTTTTATGAGAAATACTCAGCCGTTTTTTAAAATGTGCAATAGTCTCCCTGATATGCTGAGTTTTCTTTTCTGGGGCTTCAGTTATCTTTGAATAACCTTAATCTGAACATATTAAATGAGAACTTTCAGAGGTAAAGAGTTCACAGGTTATACATTGCATAGCGTGTTGGTGAGAAAGGTGTACTCTTGCAATGGCAAGACCAATCCTACTTGGACCTAAACCAACTAACTCAATGGCTATCTGGAGTTTTAAATTTATTGTTCTGAAATCCAGTGAGTATGTTCAAGTAACTTTTTTTTAACGGTGAGTCTAACAGTCAGGAGTAGTAATACTGAAAATTTGGAGGTGCAAAAGAGGAGTAGTGGGATCTTCCCTGAAGTTGAAAGGCTTAATTTAGTAAGGAAAAAAACAGGTGTGCTGAAGTTGCTCAGCACAAATCATCTACCTGTGAAATTGTAAAAACAGAAAAAGAGATTGGGCTAATTTTGCTGTCACACCTCAAAATGCAAAAACCACTGCCACAGTGAGTGACTAGCACTTAGTTAAATTAAAGAGGGTATTAAATTGGCATGACTAGATCTAAAACAACCACAGTATGTTAAAAAGATATGTATGAGCATGTGTGTGCACGTGTATGCATGTGGGTGTGCCGGTGTATCTGCGTGTGTGTGTGTGCGTGTGCGTGTGCGTGCGTGTGCGTGTGCGTGTGTGTGTGTGTGTGTGTGTGTGTGTGTGTGTGTGTAACTTGGCACTCTATGTTTTAGACATCAATTGGAGATGAACAAATGCATATCTATGATGAAGAAGAAGCTTCTGTTGTTAGATCTCACAACAGCATCTTCTTTTGAACTAAAGGGTGCTGTGAAAATGTGGACCTGTGTCTGGCTGCGTCTGGAACTGTATGTAGACTAAAAGAGACAACACATTCAAATGTGCCTTGCAAGGTGAAGAACAGCCGTGATCACTACAATGCTTGTATAAGAATGTACTACAGTTTGCCATATAGGAAGGAGGAACAGGAGAAAGCTAATTTTGGGAAGTACCCAAAGAGAGAACATGAAGAAGTTAAGTTTGCATAGAAATTAGTGATGTTTCTTTTATTAAAAGCAAACAAACACATAATCTCAACTTTATTTCTAAATTTTATGTCTCAGCCTGAGAAAAATCTATTTGGGTCACCTGACCATTAAATGATCACAGGTTTTGACCAGCTAAGAATGCCGAGTTTTTACAAAGTGATGATTAATCTAAATAATTTCAAAGTTGTGGAGTGTAGACTTTCACATAACACTGGACACTGTGTCACAGCCCAGGCGATGCTTAGGTTTATCCTGACAAAGCCTTTTTCCAGCACTTACTATGCATGATGTGCCACACTGAGAAGGGCAGAGAGGAAGGTCATGAATAAAACATGTTCTGGGCGTTAATGAGGCTTGTGAAGTAAGAGGAAGATAAAGAAAACAGCGGCTATGATGAAATGTGTCACTTACTAATTTCATAAGATTTCAGGAACTGTGTACAGTTAAACACTCAGTTTAGTTAGAAAGAGAGCGAAGAGCAATATTCATTTTTTGAGATAATATTACTAGAACAGTATTTTGGGAGATGAATAAGAATTAGCAAGCTGAAAGAAATGCATTTGGATTTTATTCCCTTCCTTTACTTCTGAAGGCTGCTTATCCTTCTTCAAGCAGGGCAATAAGCTATGACAAAGCACAGAGGTATCTGGAGAAATGCAAGCATAAACATGATGTGGACATTTTGCTTACCTGTGGTCAGTCATCCTTATGTATTTACTGTGTAGACATGCATCCCAACAGAACACTGAGCTGACCCTCTCCTATTTGCTAAGCACTGTTTTGCAACAAAATATCAAATCATAAGAACATAATCTAGAGACTGTAGTCAATATTATTTTTTTACCCCTGTTTAAATGCAGAATGTCTTTTAAGTACAGGGGAATACAAAAGACCCTTTCATATGTCTCCTTTTGACAAGGGCTTTTTTCTCATGTCAGTGCACCATTCAAAAAATTGTATAATATTGATTACAGAGCTCATATATGATCCTTAGGATTGCTTTATTCTATTGAAAAGCCATCTTTTAGTTTGGGTAGTTCTAGCACTGCAGGAGCCTGCATAGACGCAATTACCCATGCATTGTTACAGAATGAGCGCTACAAGGGAGAAAATAACTACGGAAGACAACTGAACCAGATGGATATTTGAAAATAAAACACTTAAGATATATTGTACATTTTTGTGGTTAACAACTGCTCACTAGGGGGAAAAATGAAAAGAAGAAAAAAAAAAAACGTAAATAAATAAACCTTTAGAATTCTTTTAGCCTAAGGTGTTTTGGTTGATGGAGGTATTGTTTTTAACGCTCATTTGCATTTCTTTAGTTACTTTCAAAAGAAGGGGCCAACAAATATTTCCCTGTTGCCTTAGTGGTTAGAGAAAAATAGTTTATCATTTCCTAGGGCAATGCCAGATGACAGGGTAGAGTCAATTCCCAGGAGTCTCTGAGAAAATTACCAGTTACAGAAAAATAGTAAATACCACATTTGAGACACTGTGACCTCCAAAATCTAAAATTGGAGCTTAAATCGGCCATGACCTTCCAGGATATCTTACTATCTGGAACAAATGAGGAGAGAAAGTCAAGCAGCTTCCAGGTGGAGAGGACCAGAGCAATGCTTCATTCCCTGAGAGCCAAGGATATTGGAATAGAGGAATCCAGCAAGTGCCCAAAAAACACTGGGCTTACCTCAAGGTTGCAGGAACATACACATCTTCCCTCCTCTACCATCTCATCACGTATGATCTCACTGGTCACAAGTACACATTTCTTAATACTTCTTTGTACTGCTGAGTTTATAAATGGGGTGGGGTTCTAAGGCTATTGAAGTTGTTCCAATATTATTTGAAAGAATGCTTATGCAAAGGTTAAAATAAACGCCTGGGCTCTGGGTCAGTTTTCCACTCTTTTCTAGGACTTAGTTACCACACCTAATCTCTCAGAGACAACATCTTGTCACTGTAAGTTAAAAACGGTTTCACACCCCCGGAGAGCGGAGATATTGCATATGAAACATGGTTCATAGGAAGCTCACAATAATAGCAACGCTTATGAATAATCATGTTATCATGGTCAACCACCCAGAGAGCCCTGCAGAGTTCTACATCTAAAAAGCCATGGCTATTGGAAGAAATTTTAATTACAATAGAAATTTGGACCTCCAGTATAATTTGTTGGGCATGAGGTAAACTCCAGGAGAGATTGACTGGTACCCACTCCAAAGGCTCAGACAGAAAGTAGAATGGACAAAAGATAATGGAAATAAACACGTTCGTAACTCTTTATGATCGAACTGTGGGTACCTCCAAACACTGCAAGCAACTTTTCAACTTGAGGAATACTTTGCGCTCTCTCTCTCTCTCTCTCTCTCTCTCTCTCTCTCTCTCTCTCTCTCTCTCTCTGTGTGTGTGTGTGTGTGTATGTGTGTGTGTTGGGGGTGTTGTAGTGTATTGTACGTATGTATTTCATTGTATATAATTTTAGGTAAGAATAAAATGTCTTAAGACTTTGTCAATTAAACATTGTATTATTTACATCCACCCATCTCCAATTAGAGCCCAATTCTTATTTTTCTTAATTCTGCCTTCAAATCAGCTGTATCATGCTATCCCAACCCAAAGCTCTTGCTCCCAGTAAAGAATTTCACTGTCCTGGTTTCTGCAGTGACTTCAGGTCATAGAGTCAGATCTCAGGTTCTGGAGCTAATAGCCGATGAGAGAACATGTTGTACGGGTTTGTGATTTATGAAGAATGATACCCCAGACTCAAATAGGATGCAACAGCAAAGAACATGAATCCAGAAGTCCACCATACCTCAGGATGAAAGATGTAGGTGTTGACTTTGCATGATCAATTTAAAGCCTGTTAGAGTAGGAGTAGGTGATTTTACCTTTTATCTTCTTGTTTAGTTGGCTCTATCTCTATGGGTACCTATGTGGTTGATTAAGGCTCTGGGGGATTTGGGGGACTTTGTCTCAAGCTAAGTGGTGGGGCAGTTTCTACAGATCCTGACTGGCTGCCAGTAAGGTTGGCACAGGTTAGGTGGGGCACCTTCCTGATTAGCTTTCTGTGAGGTGTGGTTTTTCCTGGAATTCTGTTGTTTTGAACTTTTGCAGATCTGGAAAACAGAAACTTAGGTCTGGTGTCCCCAACTGCCAGTTCCCACCCTGTAATGGAGTCAGCCTGACTCTGGCTAACTCTGGCCTCTCAATGTAGCCTTTGTCTTTCTTGGTCTGGGTTACTGTTGCGGGAATTATTTTAAAAAATGGACCAATAGGCTTCCCGTTCTACTTCCAGATATCTCTGTGCCCTGGGAGGGTGGCCAGCTATGCACTGTCTGGTGGCAATTGCAGGCCTGTTCTTATCTGGTGGAGACTCTGCTCCAAAATCTCTCCTCTGCCTGCCAACTCCTCTGCCTCCATGGCTAGCCCCATTCAATGACTCCCCCACCTCATGATTAGATATCACAATACCCAGTAACCCAGTAAAATCAAAACTCTTGAAGCTTATAATTAACCAGTGGTTTATATGTCACAAGATGCTCACAAGATGCTCACACAGTAAGACAAGTTACTCCAATTATTTCATCCCTACATTCTATTATACCTACCTATGGCTATTTAAAGCCACACTGGTTCTGAATCATCTGGCTCATCACCTTTCTTCCATCTTGGTCTCTCCCCTTTCTCCTGAGACGCTCTATCACTCTCCAACTCTTAGCTCCACCTCCCTTTTCCTTGTCTAATCACAGGCCTCCCGTTGCACTAATATTTTAATGTAATTGAACAGGGAAAATCTTGCCACGGGTTACTCAATATAATCTTTTCAATTTTAATTCATTTATTTGCAAATTACTTGACTTTACTTTTATTGGCATGTAAGTAATAATTTTTTGCATGTTTATAGGTACCACATTGTCCTTATCCATTCATCTGCTGAAGGTTGAAAAATACTTCGATTATTTCGATTTTCCAACTATTTGCAATAGTGCGGAAACGAACATGTCTGATTGGGTATTAAAGGAATAGGAAGTCAATTCTTTTGAGCATAATGCAAAGGCACCTCACATGGAAGGGGGAAAATGTCAGAGTCCCACATCTTCACAAAGAACTAGAGGCAAATGATGGCAGTTGCAAGAAGAACTAATCTCACCCTGAGACAATCACACTAACTGTTGTCTAATACAAAGTGGTCAGCCTTAAGTCAGACACACAGAAAAGACAGAAGCAGACCCAGAAGGTTGTATTTATATAAATGTGCTTATTATTTATTCCAGAACAACAGCCATCAAATTGAGAGCGATTCAGGGGGAAGTATGAAATGGGTTGGAGAGAAGGAACATGGGAGGAGTTGAAGACAGGAAAAGAAAGGGGGAATGATATAATTAGGTTTTAATTAAAATACCTTAAATAAAAATATCAAACATCAATTCCTTCTAGATGGGATGACCGATGCCTGTAATGAAAACATTTGAGAAGTGGAGGCAGGAAATCACTGTAGTTGGAAATGGCTGAATGGCTACTCATTGAGACATTACCCCAAAAATTAAGAGAAGAAGAAAACAGAAGTCTTCTTAGGACAGTGGCAGATATCTTGATGAATTATGTTCCTTGGAGATTAGTGGATAAATAGACAGGCTAATGAGGATCCTACACAAATAGAGAAGCTATAAGAAGAATGAGGTTGTTCTTTGATTTAGGTATTTTATTTACAATTTTATCATTCACAGTTAATGAAATATCATTTGTCCTGTTTGTATACAACAGTGCGTTCAAGGAGCTGTGATGGCACTGTAGTTTAATGATTAATAATGGCACAGTGTCGAAGCTGGTCACAACCTTGTCATTGAGGGGCATTCTCTCGCTTTAACAGAAATGAGGAGGCACCAATGCATTGTGTGACCATTACCTTCTTACTCTCAGCCAGCGTAACTCACACCATTTGTACAGGGACACTGCAGTATGTTAGACCATTTGCTCCATAAATCAATATTTTTTCTTGTGATCCTGTTTTAATATACTCAAATTTATTTTTAGAATATACCTTTGTACAACTAGGTATTCTTTATAAGAGAAAAAGACTGAATAGGAGACACTGACTACACAATACCCCTAAACATTGTTTGTAGAACATATCTCCAACTGTAATATTTTAATATATATTTTGAATTTCTAAGAAATTAATTACTCTGAATAATTTTTTTCAAAGTTACTTGACTGAAGGCTCCTTTTCTAAGAATGTGTAGAACAAAATTGACACCATAATGTTTAAAATTCTCTGTAGGGGATAAATAAATTTCTTTTTAGCTACATGAAGAATGCATGAATACATACATGCATGATGTAATAAGACACAGTGGAAATTTATAATTAAAGTCCTTTTGACCTTTTACACATAGCTACTGATTTCAAGTTGATGAATATTCATTGAGACTACTGGTATGCATTTACATATGCATGAATAAAAAAGCTTCACTTTAAATTACTTGTTTTAATATAATTGATGTCATACAATATGCAGGTTTTATTGATTGGCTTCTCTGACAATTAATAAACGTGTTAACTATATAACCATATCCTCACTTGTGGAACAACATTGCTCTTCTTATTGCTACATATTACTATATTTAGTTTATGAATCTCAAATTTATTTAGGATGTGAGTTATTAAATATTGGATTAAATACAGTCTTCTCTGAAGAAACCACAATACTTTTGTCCAATGTGTGTTAAGGTTTGTACCCAGAAAAGCTGAATGGTTCGTCACTCAGCTTTTACTATTATGGAAACCATTTCTCCAAAGTATGCATTTTAAATACTTACATACAATGAAAAGTCAAATTCTTCAAAAACACTATATCGATATATGCTCCACCACTATCAAATGAAAGCAATATTTGTTTGACCCAACACACCTTTTACTTACCTTTTGCCAATAGAAGATATGAATAATTAAATACTATTCATTTAGTATTATAATGTCTATAATCTATTATCACTGAATATTTATTAATAATTTACTTTGAAGACTTGTTTGTCTGCTTGGATCTCTATGAGGTCCGTTTTCTTCTTGCATTATTTCATTATTAATTTTTCCAATATTCTCCATCATTATTTCTATTTCCTTTTTACCTACTACCCCTTCATCCCCAAATAAGTGTATCTTAATGTGTCACTCAATTTGCTAGTGGCTATGAAAAATCAAATACTGCTTTAAAATAGAGGTTTTCTTATATTTGCATGAAAATGTTTATTACCGAATGCATTCCTACTTTACCAGGAATTAAGTTTTAAAGCCCATCATGTCTGGGGAACTGCTTCTGACTCCCGAGGAGTCTGCGAGGTAAAGCAACTAGCACATTTTATAATCCATTCACCACCCAAGGAGCCTAAAGTGTCGAGCATTCACAGACTGCAGTGATGAGCTTTGCACAGGTATTGTGGACTACATGTGCGTTTCCCCAGTTCTTAGTCAAGGACATGGAACTGCAGTACCACAGTGTATATGATATGCATACTGAATTTTCTCCTAAGTGTTGTCGAGTTTCTCTCCAGGACAACATTAAACCGTGCGGTAGTAATTCTGAAGGACTCTCTTTTTCTTATATTCCTGATAAGACTGCATTTTGCCAGCTCCCCGACCAGGTTCCCTGAGCTCAACCTGATGGTTGGCCCCAAGCATCCTCATCTGCTTTGCTCAGTTGCTGGCTGGACCTCCCAAGGAACTGCCACACTAGGTTCCTGTCAGCAAGTGCTCTTGACCACAGCAACAGTGTTGGGTTTGGTGTCTGCAGACATGATGGATGGGGGAGCTGGCTGGAGGACTGAAGGAGCAGAGGGGGATTGCAACCCTATTGGAAGAACAACATAGGCTGGCTTGACCACCCAGTTCTCCCAGAGACTAGACCACCAAACAAGAAGTGTACTTGGAGGGATCCATGGCTCTAGATACATATGTATCAGAGGATGGCCTTGCCTGACAGCAATGGGAGGGGAGGCCCTTGGTCCGAGGGAGGTTTGATGGCCGAACGCAAGTGGCTTATCAGTCTTGTTGGTTAAGCGTTTGCTGATGCTGGAGCAGAAGGGCGGGAGAGTGTGGGTGGGTCGAGGAGAACACTCATACAGGCAAAGGGGAGGTGGGAGGGCAGATGTGGAATGGAGGGGGTTGGTGGAGGGGTAACCAGAAAGTGAGGTATCATTTGTGATGTAAATGTATGGAATGATTAATAAAATAAAAAGGATAAAGTTTTTATTAAAACTATATTTTAAAAAAAGACTGCATTTTGGCCATGTGGTAGGAAGAATAATGAGCTCACAATTTTAATCTGACTTTTCTTCATTTCCAGAATATGAAGACAGGAAAAGCCGGCCTGCATCGTGTAGGAGTGACTCTTATTGTACGGATTTTTGGGGCACCTCTACTGTACCTACATCAGACTATTTCTGTCCTCCCTTTTCTCATAGACTATTTTTGTTCTTTCACCAATACAACAGCTTTAATTTAATTCTAATATTGGCATGTTTCTTGCATATGACCCATTAAACAAATATTAAAACTAAATTCATTGAACAAACTTTGAAAAAGGCATTCAGGGTGTTTTATTGACGATTAAAATTTGGGAAAAAGTGTACTTCTATATAGGCCAGTCCCACTCATAAATATTGATTTAACTGTGCTAAATATTCAGCAATGTGTAAACAAAATAATATGTTGTAAACATGCTGTATTTGTATTAGAACTGCAAAGTTGAGTTCACATAAAATATTGCTATAAATATCGGGATTAATAATAATATTAATAAATAACAATTGTTTAAATTTAATTAATAAAATTAAATATACATTACGAATGTATAAAATACTCTCAGTAGCGAACTACATCCTGCATCTTGCTCCCTCCGTTCTCTTTTTGGCAGCTTTAATTTGCTTTCTTTGTTTTTTCATTATCGCTACAACTACATAAAGCCAGAACTGCCCTGAGATTCAAGCCCTGTCAAATTTCAGGGATTGGGATTTTGTTATTGTTTTTTGTTGTGGTGGTCATGGTGGTTGTGGTTGTGGTTGTTTTCTTGAGATTGAGTCTTGCTGTGTCACCCTGGCTGCCCTGGATCTCACTATGTATAACAGGATGACCTTGACCTGTTGGGAGCCTTCTGCTGTTGCCTCCTAGTGCTGGGATTGCAGGTATTTGCTCCCATAAGTGGTACAGGAACCTGTCTTAATGAAGGCTAATACATTAATAATGATGTTGCGTTTCCCAGTTTTGCTGTTATTTAACAATTTCGAATTGCAGAGATATGTATTCACAGTGCATAACACTCATAACTTCTACAAATCGACCAAAGTATTTATATTTCATTTTCATGGCTTCATTAAAGATATTTCCAGTATCTAATCCTAATCACAGCAAATTTTCTACTTCTTCAGCTTTTCTTACCGTCAAGTCACATAAGGTTTTACTTCTTTTTGATAGATACTTCAGTTATGGTAACCACTTGTGTACTGTAGTAGTAAATTGACAAATGACTTTTTCATGTTCCTTTGTCCTGTTATTTTCCCTTTAACAATCTATGGCTTACCCAGTTTCTTCATCTCTTGACTCATAGTTGGATTTATCATAAGGTATTTTGAAACTGGTAGGTTTATAGCTGTGTCTGATTGAGGTGTTACATTGCATTTTTATAATAACTATACTTGTTGACTTTCTTTTCTTGTTTAAAATTAATTTTATTTGGGTGACTGGGTGTGTGTGTGTGTGTGTGTGTGTGTGTGTGTGTGTGTGCACGCGCGCACGCACGTGCGCAAGTGCCCTTCAAGGCCAGAAGAAGGCAAATCCCTAGGAGCTGGAGATATAGGCAGTGTGAACTACCAGACATAGGTGCTAAGGAGCAAACTGTAGTCTTATAAAAGATCGGTACGTGTATTTAACTATTAAGTTATCTATTACAATAGGCCCTGAAGTGTAGTGTATGTTGGCCTCAAACTTGCAACCTTCCTGTCCCTGTCTCTTCACTATGTCCTACCATCTTAAGCCATTCCAAAAATGCTTCTCCTGTATGTAGTGTTTGGGACCAAACAACATTCTTACACTGAACTGCATCTGTATCTCTGATGGGCTTTCTATGTATTCATTTGTCACCATATTATGAAGTATCTATACCTTACTCTCTTTTTTCACATTGAATGGCTTGAATTTTTATTTTTGAAAACACAGAATCTTATTTTGGTGGGTTAATGATATTCTCCTAATTCTGATTCACAGAATTTTTATTGCCCTGATATCCTGCCTTGATAAGGTGCTGAAAACTGGAGCTAGCTGACCGTGGACTGAAAACTGAGAAACCCAGATTCAAAATATTAATTCTTACTATCATTATTTGAAAGTATTCCACCACAACAATGACACTTCTTTTTTTAAACACATTGTTTGCCAAAACGTTCCCATTTCTGTTCCTAGATTTTTCATCCACTGTACACGTGTCTTCATAGAGCAATGGAGTTCTGTCTTCAAGAGAGTGGGTATTATCAGGATTTGTTTCTATGGATCTCATTTAGGTCTCAATTTTTCTTCCAAACCTAAAATCTGAATCTGTTCTATTTTCTGAAAGTTTTGTCATATTACCCTCAAGTCTATGAGAAAGTTTTAACTAATTTTTAAATCAAATGTGGTTAGGTAGAGAGTCTGTTTTTGCCTGTGAATGTCAAGTTAACTCAGCCCCACTTGTTGAAAAGTCTTTTGTTTCTCACGGGAATTGCTTTTACACCTTTATAAAAAAAATTGCAGATATTTTATGGATCTGTTCTGAAGTTTGTGAAATTTTCCACTTATCTACCTGTCTATCACTCCACCATTACTTTTTTTCTTTGATCATTGTAGGCACTGAGCAACCCTTAATATGAGGCAGAATATTATTTCCTACTTAGGTCCTTGTCAAGATTATTATCTTTCTTCTAGGGAATACAACTTAAATAATAAGAAAGCTTTATATGAAAAGACATAGTGACTTAGTTCTTAAGATTATGAAGGAATGTTCAGTCTTTTATTATTAAATATTGTGTTTTTTAAAATGTTCTTTTTAAAGCTGAACTAATTTTTCTGTATAGTTAGGTGATTCAAGATTTTTATTGCAACCGTTGGATTTAATTACATATCATTTTTTGTTACAAATGGTATTTCAGTGTTATTAATTTCCAGATCATAGAAATGGTAGTTTGTATTGATTAGGCTTTGAAAACCAAGCCCATCTCATATTCTAGAATACATACTGCTGACCTGGTGTATGTTTTGTACAGTGTTGGATTCGGTTTCCTAATAGTGAGTATTTGAAATGTCGCAAGACTGAGTTTATGAAACTCTTTATTTGATGGAAGTAGAAAGTGTGATTTTAAAAAAAGCCAGCCAGAAAATCTTTTCCTGGTGTAGAAATCTTATTAAATATTCAAATAATATGAAGCTAACAAATAAAGTCAGGTAAAGACTTTTACATTCCATTCTTTCTCCTTGGAATGTATAACTATAACACCTAGCTTCAGTAATCAATCTCAATTGAAGAATAACTTCTATGGTATTGGTCTGTAGACATGTATGAAGAACATTTTTCTCGATTGAAAAACTTAATCCACTGTGGGGGTTACCATCCCTTAGCAGGTGGGCCTGGGTGTGAAGAAAAGGTAGATGTGAAAGCCAGAGGAAGCAAGCCCGCAAGCAGTTCTAAACCACAATCTCAGATTGCCTACAGGTTCTTGCCTTAATGTCCTACCTTGGTTTTCCTCAACTATGATGATAGACTGTAATCCAAGAATGAAATAAACCTGCATTTTGTCAGTGTTTTATTATAGCAACAGAGAGCAAATTAAGACAATAACATATTGAGTAACAACCAATCAGCATCATGCATCATGAGGGTTTTTTTTTTTTTTTCTGTCAGTTGTTGTAGCTTATTTTGCCTAAAGATGTTCCCTTCATCAATGCTGATATTGATTTCTGATTTCATTCATTACTGCCAGAAACGGAAAAATGAACAAGAAAATGGAAGGAGATAAATGTTGTAATTATATTTTAATTAAAAAACCTAATGTTGAATTTTGTGTAATAGCAATTTTTCTCTTCTTCCTCTCTCTTAATATATCTTTAAAGTCTATATTAACTATGATTAATAAAATTATCAGCTCTGCTTTTTACTGGAAATCCTGACATTATCTTTTTCTGACAAAAGCCATGCATGTTGAAGATGCTGTAGATCTGTGCCTCATAACTAACAGTCTCTTTACAGGAGGTACCAGATGCTCCTTGATGAGAGAGAGATTTCCTTCTCCTTGAAGGAATGAGTTAGCTTAGTTTGGATTCTTTCTTTCACCATAAAGCAGAAAGCAGAGTATTCACCTTCTATTGTTCTGGGCAAACATGAGGCAGAGAACCCTGCAGAACCCTTTGTCTGGGGAACTCAAAACCACTTACTTTTTTTACTCTATCTTTAGGAGATTTTGTTTGGTTGCTTGCAGTACCATTTTCCAGATTTATAGTGAGATATAAAAGGAAGAAGCAGGGAAATTTTCTCTTAACCATCTTGTCTGGACCAGAAATACTGATTTAAATGAATCTTTAAAAACCTAATATGAGGGTCTAGAGAGATGGCTCAGCAGCTACCCAACACTGATGTGGCTGTCTGTCACAGTTGTTTGTAACTTCAGTTCCAGGGTGTTTATTGCCCTTTTTTGGCCACTGTGGCCACCATGTATGCATATGTTACACAGACATACATGCTGATAACAAATAAAACAAAACAAAAAGTCATACACATAGAATAAAACTAAATAAATCTTTAAATATTTAATGTTGGTTGTCACACTCATCTGATGAAAATGCTTCAGAAAAAGATTTGTCAAAATGCTCACAGAAATGGGACCTCATGAAACTGAAAAGCTTCTGTATGGCAAAGGACACTGTAAATAGGACAAAATGGCAACTTACAGACTGGGAAAAGATCTTCACTAACCCTAGATCCAATAGAGGGCTAATATCCAAAATTATACAAAGAACTCCAAGAGTTAGACTCCAAAAAAACCCAAATAACACAAGTTTTAAAAATGAAGTAAAGAGCTAAACAGAGAATTCTCAACAAAGAAATCTTGAATGGCTGAAAAACACTTAAAGAAATGTTCAACATCCCTAATCATCAGGGAAATCCAAATAGAAACAACCCTGAGATTCCAACTCACACGAATCAGATGGCTAAGATCAAAAACTGAAGCAACAATACGTGCTGGCAAGGGTGTGGAGAAAGAGGAACAACACCTCCATTGCTGCTGGAAGTACAAGCACTCTGGAAATGAATCTGACAGTTCCCCAGAAAATTGGAAATATCTCTACCTGAAGATGCAACTATACCAGTTCTTGGAATATACCCAAAAGATGCTCTACCATACCACAAGGACAAGTGCTCCACTTAGGTTTGTAGCAGCCTTATTTGTAATAGCCAGAAGCTCGAAACAATCCAGATGTCTTTCTATCAAAGAATGGATGCAAAAATAATGTGGTTTATTTACATAGCAGAATACTATTCAGTCATTAAAAACTAGAATATCATGAATTTTGCAGGCAAATGAATACAACTAGAAAATATCATCCTGAGTAAGGTAACCCAGACCCAAAAGGATATACATAGTATGTACTTACTGATAAGTGGATATTAGCCAAAAAGTTCAGAATACTCTTGATAAAACTCACAGACCTCATAAAGCTTAAAAATATATAAGGCCCAAATGTGAATACCTGAACCCCACTTAGAAGAGGAACAAAATAATCATGAGAAGCAGAGGGAGGGAGGAAACTGCGTGGGAGAGGGGATGAGGGAGAAGAAAAGGAATGGCAAGATCAAGTATGGGGACAGAGAGAGGAAGAATACCAGAGAGGCAGGAGAATGACAGCAGTGGAGGATAGGGGTCAAGGGATCCTCTAGAAAGTCCCAGGCTACCAGGACTCCATGAGGATGGCATTAGCCTAAATGCCTCACAGTGGGGAGATGGAACTGGAAGAGACCACCTCCAATAAATAGACCTGGCCTTCAGTTGAGGCAGGGGGCCACCCACCCATCTTCAAAAATTTTAACCCAGAATTGTTCCAGTCTAAAGAAAATGATGGGGTAAAAATAGAGACGAGACTGAAAGAAAGGCCACCCAGTGACCAGTGCAAGTTAGGATCCATCCCATGCATACACACCAAATCCTGACACTATTACTGAGGCCATATTGTGCATGCAGACAGGAGGCTGGCAAAGCTGTCCTCTGAAAGGCTCTATCAGCAACTGACTGAGATACATGCAGATACTTACACCTCATCATTGGTGGAGGTCAGACACCAATATGGAAGAAGTAGAGGAAAGTCTTAAAGAACTGAAGGGAATGGAAACCCCATAGGAAGAACAACAGTGTCAATTAACCTGGACCATTCAGAGCTCTCAGAACTAAGCCAAAAACCGAGGAGCATACATGGGCTAGTTCATGGCCCTGGGCACATGTGTAGCAGAGGACTGCCTTGTATGGCCTCAGTGGGAGAGGATGCACTTAATCATGTGGAAACTTGATGCCCCAGGGAAGAGGCATGCTGGTGGAGGTGAGGTGGAGGTAGGTTTGCAGGTGGAGGAGCACCCTCTCAGAGGCAGAGGAAAAGGGGGGTAAAGAACTCAGAGAGACCAGGAAGGGGGTAACTTTTGGAATGTAAGTAAATAAAATAATTAAAAAATGCACACAATGGCTATTTTGAATCTGTACTACAAGTCACTTGCCTCTTAATTGATTTCTTCTTCTCTCTATGGCTCACTCCATTCTTATCCCAATGAATTTACTTTGTGTTATCGTTTAATCTATCCAAGTGTGCTGCTGGCAGGTAAGAACAATTGTATGTGCTTACGCTTCTGGCTAAGTTTCTCCTTTGCATCTACCCACATGACACTTTCAAATCAGTTCTTGGTCTGTGTTAATGCCATCATAGCGGGAAGCCTGTTTTATCATGATTGTTTCCCATAATAATTACAGCTATTCGAGTGCTTGTATATCACTGAGTCACTATTTCTACTCACCTGAAGTTTTACAGGTCATAATCCTTTTTGTTTGCTGTTTCACATTCAGTTCTTCAACTAGTATCTGGCCTGACACATATAGTAAAACACTTCTGATTTAATTCTAAAACAGGAATCTGTGTTTATTTTCCCCAAATTTCATATGTTTTAAACACCTTTGTTATCTCTGTTCCTTTTCCCATGAATCCTTGATGCTATTTCTCTTTCATAGTTTCACAAAAAACAAAATACATAAAAATATTTCTATTCAAGTACAAGTAAGTATGTGTAGAAGGAATTATTAAATATTTTGCTCATTCTTACATTACTTATATTTTTCTACTTTCCTGGGTTTATCATCTTCTTAACTAATGTATTTCCTATGACATTAAACTCCACCAGGCTATTTATATGGTAAAACATCTGGGACCTTGCCTGATGGGGAATTTTACTCACTTTACCTTCACATTTAAATGAAGAATATAAATAGTGAAGTGTGAAGGTTTTTCTCACCCTAACAATTTAAAAATATTACTCCATTATCTTGTTTCATGAAGTTTTAACATGAGATATTCAATGGTTGTGCTTCTGTTGTTAATATTCTGTAATGCGTGACTTTGTCACAGGGAATGCAGCCTATAAAATTGTGGACATATTCTAATTCATTAGTTTTTCTTTTGAGCCAAAGTTGCTGTAGAAGCTTTCAATTGTAGTATGAAAACACCAATAACAACAAAGCAACAAAAATAGGCTGCTGCTTATCAATAAGGCTCACACATAGCAATCATGCTATTTTAATGTTTGTTTGAATTATAAATTGACTTTTAGAAGGTCCTCATGAAACATGTTAAGAATAGAAAATATCTAATTATAATCAAAATATCTAATTATTCTCTAAGTATTATCAAAAATCATATCAATGTTTGTACACTTTCTATTTGCTGTAGAATACCTATTTATATTCCAGAATGTGGGCTCAATTTAGGGACTTACATTGCAGTAATTTCTTACCCCAAAAAGCCCATATAAAAATCCACACAATCCATATATTATATTTATAAGCTATATGGTTAGATTGGGCAGATCTATCACCATACTCATTTCTTCCTCAGCTATGAGACTCCTTGCTACTTGCAACTTCTGCAGACCTTGGAGTTCTGTTCCATATTGGCTTGCACCTACTCTTCCTCTTTCCACTCTCCTCTCTCCTCTCTAAGGCCTCTTGCTCCACCTTTCTTTTCCACTGCCCAATCACAGGCTCTAGCCTTTATTTGGCCAGTTAGAATGGGGAGAAAGTTCACATGAGATCACGTGAGTACATGATCTACTCTTCATCGTGGCAACCCCTCTTGAGAAATCAGAATTAACATCAGAACACAAACAGCACCAATGCAACCCACAACAGACTCACATTCTTACCAATTGTTTTTCTGACCTAAATCCTCTAACATCTGATGATAAAAATCATTTTGCCCCCATACACATTTTCTTGTGTTTCATGATTTCCCATCCTTTTAACGCTAGTTTTATGTTCTTTGAGAGTCCCAAGTCGGTGTCATCAGGTGAATAACCAGGTTACATTTCTCAGCATCAGATTCCACTTTGTAAAATGAAATTTGGTAAAAGAGAACAGTGATTATGGCCTTGCTATGATTGCATTAGGTTTCATATCTTTGCTTGAGAGATGCATTTTCTCTTAAAATATATACATATTTGTGTATTTCTTTCAAAAATCTCCCTTTTCTGTATACTAGCTCGCACACACAGGATACTAAATACCCTAAGTCTTTTGCTTTTATGCTTTCTACCCATTATAATGTTTTTTCTCAATGTTGAAGATGAGGTTTGTGTTTACTTATAATTTAAGGAGTAAAAGGGACTAAGAAAAAGCTTCAAACATTATTTTCTAGACATAGAAAAGTCCATTCTTTGTAAATTATCATTAATAAAATTGTAAGAACCCCTCTTCCTTCTTCAGACCAAACTTTGTTCCCAGCCTAGACTTAAAATCTGACATTTATTCCTCATGTGTAGACATATGGACTTTTTGAAAGGGGATAAGGAACAAAAACCTCTACCACAGCTCTTCCAAAATTGGTTTCTCAGGTTTATCCCCTTTGTTTCCTCTGCCAGAAAGCACACACAAAAATTCACTCCCACATTCAGAAACTTGAGTTTGTCTTTTCCTGCTTGAATTCATTCACATCTATCTTTTTTCTTTCTAGATTCCTTTCTGTAGTTGGGATAAAAGGCTGGAAAAAAGCAACTGGGGAGGGGAGGTATAAGGATTTCTTTGGCTTAGACTTCTATGTCATACTCCATCACTAGGGAAATAGGGGCATAAATTGAAGGCAGGAATCTGAAGTTCGGCAAACTTGAGGAAATGCTCCTTGCAGGCTTCCCTGCTGGTTCTCTCTCTGGCTCATGTACAGCTAGCATTCTAATGCAGCCAGGACCACCTGCTTGAGGAATGGTTCTGGCCACAATGGGCTGTTCTACATCAATGACAAATCATGATAAACCCTTTTAAACATGTCCACAGACCAATCTGATCTAGGCAATTACTCAGTTGAGGCTTTTCCTCAATAATGACTCTAGGCCGTGGAATATTGACAATTAAGGCTAACTAAGACACTAGGATTTTAATTTTATTTTAAAATGTGTAGCCATTAATCTCTTTTTATATTCCTACTATTATTAAGCACTTAGAATATTTTTATTTAAAACTAAACAATGGTTTCAGAAGGTGAAAGAAGTAACTGGTAATACTAGATGTTTATTTGTATAAAAATAGATTATTTATCTCTGGTCATTTATTGGCCTCCATATAGATAGCTAGAGTTCAGAAGCAAGTTGTCAGAAAGATTGGGAGTGCAAAAGATTTTGTGTATCCTATGAGATCCTTTGTTCTGATCATACTCTTCTGCTTCGTGGACTAGAAGGCCTAATTAATTACACTGTGAGACTTCAGATCTGTCCTTGTAACCAATGTTGAACATTCTCCTTTGCTTTCTGAGACTATATGTCTCCGCCGAGGGATAAACAGTTTTTTGTTTACATTGAGAGTCATCAAATGTAAGATCTAGAAGGAAATTTAATTATGTAGTCTAATCTTTAATTTTCTAGTTAGGAAAATAGGTTTCAGCTCTGATGTGTGATTTATTTATGGTCAACTGGTTAAGACAATGCCAACATTTTATATCCTTCAAGTGGTTTATTTTCTGTTTTGCCAACTATGTTCTTAGTGGCTTAAACTTTATATATATATATATATATATATATATATATATATATATATATATATGGGAATTCAAGATTTTTAATAGAGTGAGGATGTAAGCTGTACATTAATGAAGGATTCTGGTTACTTCTCACACAGGAATGAGTCCCTACACAGGGCTCCTTTATTCACTTTTTTCATTTTCCCTGTTGACCACATAAATGCCAAGTTCCTGTTACATACCAAGCCCAAGCTTCCTGATAGGAGTTGAACAATAAATAGTGGGGAAAGAGCCTAAAGTCACTGGTCCCTAGTCAGCTCATATAACTGTCTGCATCTAGAATGTTATATTCCATAAATTAATATTAAACAAGGATGTCCTACAATTTTGCCCTCTCATAATGTAAATAACATGAACTCCTTTTTCCCCTGAAGGAACTTGTCTTCCTTTTGTCTTTTTCTCTTCACTCCGTGCAGGAAATTAAGGTTTCTCCCTTGCTTTTACCCAGTCAAAGCCCTGTTTCCAATGAGAAATAAATGGCATTTTCTCTATTGTTTATGTTTTTAACTACAGAAGATGAAAGTATTCACAAATTGATTTTATAGATAATAGAACTTTTAAGAACCACAAAGCAATAGTTTAATATTTAGATAATTCAAAACATATAGAAAATGAGGTTGACTAATTTAGTAGGCAGAGATGCACAGGATGAGGAGGGAGATAAAGATGGGGCAGAGAAAACCAAGTGAGAGTATTAGCAAACATGACGGATAGCACTGGAGTACAAATCATTTTGATCTTAAGCACAGTATGTTTTTAGTCACAAAAATTCTGAAGTCCCTTTTCTCTAACATTCTTATTATAGTTCAAAGAAATTGGTCATTTAAACATTTTATAATTAACATATAAAATGTTTTCTGAGAATTCTCTCTTCATTTATTTTGCTCAAGTGAGGTCTGAGAAATGAGAAGCATGAAAATTATTCCTGATGAAACCTTGAAATAGAACAAAACTCCTAGGTGCAAATGGATGAATTGTGCTTACAGCTCCCGTTCTGCTGTCCTTAGAGAACTGAATACTATTATACCATTATCTGAAAAGGGTTTAATTATATTCCCATTATATCCATCTGCTTTAAAACCCTTATCATCCTAGAACATGCTGAGAAATCTACTTTCCCCAAACATTCAACCTACAGAATCCCTTGTGTAAATCTGCAAGTTTCAATGGTGTATAGAACCCGAAAATGTCTCTAGAGGTTTTCCTTTGATTTTTTTTCCTCTGCCCCACCTACAATGAGTAAAGAGAAAGGCCATTAACTCTCAGTTAGCTATAAACCTATTTTATACTGTATGACTTATTCATTTATTTATTCATTTTGCTGAGGGGGTCTTTTAATTTTGCATGTTCTCTCTCTGCATCTGGGCTATTACCTGTCAGTTGTCTTGACATTAGCACAATCTACACATTATTTTGAATGCTAAACTAGCCATCTTTTGAATCATGATATGGAATTCAGAACAGAAAATATGCCCAATTAAGAGTACCCTATATAAATTTTTACAGAAGGTTAGTGGTTAAAATCAGTAGCACATAGCTAACTAAAGGAGTGTCGTGCGTGGCCTCATAAGATGACGGACATCAGCATCATTTCTACAACATGACTGATTCTCTCTACTTGTTTTTGCAAGATTACAAAAATCAAACAATTCAAGATGTTTATTGTTACAAGTCTATACCAATACTTCCTTTTAAAAACTTTTGAATTTTAAATTTGTATTTATTAAAAGAGTGTGTGTGTGTGTGTGTGTATGTGTGTGTGTGTGTAAGAGAATGTGTGAATGTGTGAGAGTTGTGTGTGTATGAAAATGAATACGAGTGTGAAAGGTATGTGTATGCATGTGTGTATACACAACTGTGAAAGTGCCGCAACACTTGTGTGGAATCAGAGGTCCACTTCCTGTAGTCAGTTTTTGTCTTCTCCTTATTCTAGCAGGGACTCTTGTTTCTGCTAGATTACCTAGCAAAAGTAGAAAGCTTCTAGGTAATTCTCTTGTCTCTGCCTACTACACATGCTGAAATTATAGATGCCACAGCATTCAGATAAACTGCTTACAACAATTTAACTGTCCAACAAATTCATTCCCCCTCTTATTTTTCCACCTACTTTACAATACGTGGTATATATCATTTAGCATTTTTAAAAAGGGCTTTTAAGTTTCATTGAATAAAGAATAAAAGACTGATATGCCATAATAAATGTCTTTTATCTACAGTAGGTTTTCTTTCTCCCAGAAGGTGAGTTGAAAGAGTTGTGTAGACAGTCTTAGATTCGGATGGTTTCTTACTACTGTTGGCTGGTAGGAGGTTCTTTGAGTTGAGAATGAAAGGATAAGATGAAAGCTTTATCTTCCCAAACAGTCACTTCAAAGTTACTTGCTGTAGTTCCTCCCCTCACATGACGCCACGCTTCCTCTGGGATACCCAATCTAAAGAGCTCTTTCCAAGTGGGGCGGTCCCTGCATGGCTCTTCCTTCAGTCTCTGCTCCATTTTTTGTCCATGTCTTTCCTTTGGACGAGAACATTTTCTAGGTTAAAAACTTTGAGATGGTTGGGTGGCTCCATCCCTCGATCGGGCCCAGTGCCTATCTGCTGGAGGTAGTCTCTACAGGTTCTATCTCCCCTTCCCTTCGATGCACACATTTTGGCTAAAGTCATCCCTGTTGGGTCCTGGAAGCCTCTCACTTTCCATCCTGTCTGCTGACACCAAACCCTGTTGCCAAGAAGTGCTTGCTGACAGGCACCTGATATGGCTGTTCATTGGGAGGTTCTGCCAACAACTGACCAAGGCAGATGCTGGTACTTGGAGCCATCCATCAGATTGATCTCAGGGACCCCAGTGGAGGAGCTGGCAGAGGGACTGCAGGAGTGGAGGGGGATTGCAACCCAATAGGAAGAACAATGTCAGCTGGCAGGACCACCCAGTGCTCCCAGGGACTAGACCACTAGCCAAAAAGTGTACAGGGAAGGATCTATGGCTCCAGATATAAGGCAGAGGATGGCCTTGTCTGATTTCAGTGGGAAGGCAGGCCTTGGTCCTGTGAAGATTTGGTGCTCCAGCACAGGGGACTCTGGAGCAGTGGGACAGGAGTGGGTGGATGGGGTGGGGAAGCACCCTCATAGAGGCAAAAGAGAAGGGCAAGAGGGCAGGTGTGGGAGGGGGGTTAGTGGAGGGGTAACCAGGAAGAGGGATATCATTTGAGATGTAAACACATGGGATGATTAATAAAGAAGGAAAGAAGGAAAGAAGAAAGGAAAGAAGGAAGGAAAGAAGAAAGAAAGAAAGAAAGAAAGAAAGAAAGAAAGAAAGAAAGAAAGAAAGAAAGAAAGAAAGAAATTGATCCTTAAGTCCATTATGACAAAAAATGATCCCTCTCATTCTTTGTTCTTGTACGTGGTTCTCCACTACAGCCAACCAGCTATAAAATAGGAAGAGATTTCCTGAGTATATCTTCCTAAGTGTGGCATCATGTTCTGTGGGTTTTAACCATCCTTCCCGCAGCATTCTAAATAATTGTTTTGCAAACATCTTTTAAGAATAGGACATTGCCAGGAGGTGGTGGCACATAACTTTAATATCAGCGCTACAGAGTCAAATGCAGGTGGCTCTCTGAGTTTGGATCCAACGTGGTGTACAGAGCAAGTTCCAGGACAACCAGAGTTACATGGAGAAACACTGTCCTGAAGCGGGGGGATGGGAAAAGATATTATATTAAACTTGCCATCTATGTTCTAACAGAGACCATTCTTACAAAAAAAATAGTTTTTTACCTTGTTTTTCTTGATTATAAATTTGTTCTCTATGCCTAACTCCAATTCTTTCCAATAAATTTCTGTTATTACTGTATGTTTCATTTCTGTTTTAAGATATGCTTTGATGACTCCCAGTAGGAATATTGTTAATCCTTTTCCATTTATTTCCCATTTTGGTAACAAAATTGTTATGCATCAGAAAAAATAAATTGAATTCCAAGTAGTACCATTTGGAATGTATTTTTTTTTTAAGTACGTGAATTAAATGGTCACCAAATGAACAATTCACAGTTGAAAAGCATTTCCAATAGTCAGGAGCCAAGTTCTCAGGCTTCTTTCTGGTGGTATTTGTAGTGCATTAATTTTCTTTTAATTATATGGAAAAGCATACAACATAAAATTAAAATGAAATATAATATCTCTTTAGGAAATGACAAAGCCAGTCCCTGAAATAGCATTGTGAATATTATGTGCCTCTCCAAAGAAGTGAGACCATGGTTCATATTGTGTGTTTTGAATGAGTGAATTCCTGGCGGGTTTACACAAAACAATACATGTAAAATTAATTGGGGCATAGACGGATAACTCCACGTAACTATTTATAATGCACCCAGAGGGAGAGACACTCTGATTCTTTACCATTGCCTGTGTCTCTTACATTTTTTAACTTGACTAAAACGTCTTGGCCTCAGTGGGAGAGGATGTGTCTAATCCTGTAGGGACTTGATGCTCCAGGGTGAGGAAAGATAGGGGGCCACACCCTCTCAGAGGTGAAAGGGAGGGAAAGAGGGAAGAGGGAAGAAATCTGTGTTCCTGCTGGTCTGCAGAAGGCTGGCCATGTACAGGCACCCACGAGCTTTCTTGGGTGCAAGAACTGATAAGCAGAGAAAACATTGCTCCCCATAAGAGTTGGGAAATTCATACTAAAATGAGGTTCCTTAGGCCTCCCACATGGAACAGAAATTTGTAGCAAGGAAGAAAAAGTTCATCAGAACCAGGAAAAAGAGTTCCTTTGATGTTTTTCATTCATGCCACGTTAGTGCCTTCTCCTAAAAAGCTTTGGATCACATGGACTGGAAAAGAATATTAAGAAAGTTTCCTAATTAGGAAAATTCCCTATTCAGCTCTAGAATAGGAAGACAAAGAGGGGGATGCTTAGAGCTGAGGAACATAGAGCTGCTGAGGGTATTGATGAAAGACTCCTGACCATGATGAGAACTTCGTGATGAACTCACGGGAAGGCAAGAGTCAGTTCAATTCTGAATGGTGTTCTTCTTAAACCCTGATGGTCATACTGCTTCAGAAACAAGCTGTCTAGCTGCAGTAATTTCACTGTGCATCAAGTCATCAATATTTCTAGTTTCTAGAAGGTTTTGCAGTGCTAGCTGCAACTGTATACCCTGACTTTAACATGACTTCAGCGATGAAGTAGTTGCCGGGGGTGGGGGGGACTCAACAATATATCACTTGAAGGCAAAAGTGGCCACAGACAACACAGGAAGCCATTGTTTTATGGAAAACATTTGGCTAATATAGAGCCATAGAAAAAGGATATGTCGTTGGCCTCATGAGATGTATTTTTCTGACTGGACCTAAATGCTCCATGGATAAACTTCTTAATGCTGATTATTCAAATTTTCTCTAGTGAACTCAATGCAAATTTGTATTTGGTTAGTCTTTAACCTATTTTCACAGACACAAAGTGTTTAATATTCTCTCTTTCCTGTCCCATTTTCTTTAATAAATTTTAATTTAAATTTATAACATATGAAAATAATATTTATATTTTGAGAGATAAATACATAGATGTTATCATTAATTTGTAGAGATATTATGATTACAGAGATTATTGTGATGTGTAGTTTTAATTGTCAAGTTCACACAACCTAGTACCACTGAAAAGGTTATCATGGAGAGATTGACTACTTTGAGTTGCCTAATTAAATAACAGATGTGGGAAGACTCGGACCACTATAGGTGGTACCATTTCCCAGGTAAGGGTTCCTAATCTGTACAAGAGTGAATAAATTAAACTGAACACAAGCAAGCAAACAAGCAAGTGAACATGTTCTTGACTGTAGGTGTGATTTGTTTAGTGTTTAAAGTTCTTGCCTTCACTTCTCACAATGATGGACTATAATCTGGAATTTAAACCAAAACAACAAAAAAAATTCCTACCAAGCTGTTTTGGTCCAGGTATTTTATCACAGCAATAGAAATGAAACAGGGGCAAGTATCTGACATAAAATTAGTTTCTACTTCTCTTTATAAAACATAAACTGCTGTGATGTAAGTATGGAGTTGGGTACACTTGTTAATACAAAACCAGTCTACAGGATGTCACTTCTCATAGAGACTGAGATATGAGTTATGCCTTGTAGGCATTTATTTATGGATCAGCTGTACCTGGAACCCCTTGTATTTCTAATTTGTAAGTTGACTTTAGTAATTTAACCAGTTTGAAATAGGTTGTATCTCATTTATTAAATAGATTCTTAATAAATCAAAAGGTGTGTCTAAATTATTTTCTCCTTTCTTCACTTCTCCATGACATGCATCAATTTCCTTTGTCTTTGAAAACAGATGAATATTAATACTCAAAAACTTTCTACATTTTTATATTTGGGCCCAAATTGATCAAATACCCCACACTGAACTTACTTTCTCATATGTTAAAGTATGTTTTAGAATAACTTTCATATTTCAATAAATAATTATATTTGTCAAAGTGTCAACTATGAATCACTCAAGGTTCTGGCTGTTTTTCAAAATATTGCTCACAATATAAATCTAACAATACCAATACTACTAATGTTAAATATTAATAAGCATCCTTGTTGATACATCAAAAAATATAATTGTATCCACAAAACAAAAAGCAAGTATTTCTTTTTATGAAAATTAATGTTTAGCTTTTTGATGTTCATTTTTAGTTTTACTCTGTGGAACCACATGCTGCCCAGTTCATGGCATTTCAACAGAGCTCATTCAAGACAGATTCAAAAATATTACACGTTCAGAAAAATGTGGTTCAGTTTGTAGAATGCTTGCCCAGAGAGCAAAAATCATGAGATTTTTCCCTAGCACTGTATGAAGGAAGCATGGTGGCACACAGGTAGAATCCCAGCAGTCAGGAGGGAAAGGCTATGCTATCAGAAGTTCTAGTTCATCCCTGATTACAGTGTGAGCTAAGCCCAGCAGGACATACATAAGACCTAGTCTCAAGAAACATGTGTTACACATATAGAGATGTATAATACAACATTATTGTCCTGGTCACTAAGAGTGGCCAGAGGATGGTAATGAGAGCACATGAGCTATGAGATTATATGCAATGACATTCACTGAGATTTTTAAGACCAGATATACTATACTTCTTCCTTACACCTTCTAAGGTTCTAGAACATAAGTTCTAGTTTCCAAAAAAATTACAACATAATAGGCTCTAAATCAGTCTAAGAATTGATGACAAAAGATAATAATGATGATAATGATAATAATAATAATAGCAATGGAACGAGTTGTTCATTGTTAGCATCATTTGGTCAACTGAACTAGAAACACTTCACTTTTTATTTCATAATCTAGCATTTTCTATGTGATCATATCTATCCACATTTTTTATTTTTTTTAACAAAGGAAAAAACCTACACGATAAAAGATTGTAATCAGATTAATGAATGCTGACAGATTAACTTTTATAAAAGCAGTAATATGTAGATTTTTAAGTTGAGAATAACTATTTTTCCATATATATGCAAGACATGATCCTATAAATTATGCCAACTTTTGTTAGTACCCTGGTCAGAAAATAGATTTGCTGATTTAATTTAAATTTCCTTTCATGCTAATGACACTGAGGATTGTTTACTGCTGTGATGACCATTATGATTCCATGATGGATGGCAAATTTCCTGTTCACATGTTTTGTTTAACTCTCATTCTGGAATCATAGTTATGATGTGATACTTTCATGGAACTCTCTTCCTCTCTAAAGCAAGCCAAGGTCTTACACCATTGCAGGGAGTTTCCTCAGGGTCACCCTTATGCTCATTTGTAGACTGGCTATTCACTACTCCAACCCTCCTTTCACCTCCCTGCTTCCTTTCCTCCTGAAATATTTTTGCATGATATCTTAGCAATTTTTAAGACAATAATAAGAGACTTATGCAATGTAGTTATACATGCTTTTTTCACAATGAGAACCTCTTAACGGCTCTTCAAATAGATCCAAGAATTAAAAATGACCAAAAGTATTTTGTTAGAATAAAAAGGCAGCATACTTGGCTAAATGGTTATATATATATATATATATATATATATATATATATATATATATATATCATAATATATATATATATATATATATATATATATATATATATATATATGATTTCCCCAAAAAATATTGGCTTGTAAACCCATTCATGGAAACATTGTTTCATATGAAGTCTCTTTTAATGAATAACCTAATAAACACATTACTTTTTAGTATTTGGGGGAGGTATAAACCAGTCTAAACATGTCACTCATACCTCAGGGCATACAGTAGCCATTGGTGCAGCTCAGATGATCGTGTTCCAATATCAGTCTGTCTTGCCCAGAGGATCACTAATTGCCATTTGATTTCAGCATTTCACATCTATAATATTTTTATGTTAATGCTTGTCATGTTTCTAAATTCAACTCATTTCTACAATACTGTCATGAAAGAAGCAAGGCTGAGCATAATGAGATTGAGGTTGACGCTGTGTGAATCAGTGGATGCACTGAACATATTAGGGTATACTGAGGACTCTAAGGGTACCTATGGATAAACCAGGATAAACCTCCACTTTATGCAGCTGTGCAGTATGTGCTCCTGAGATCTGAAAGAGTGTAGGCAATCAATCATTCTTAGTAAAAGTTCAAAAACAAGTGAAATACCATTCAGCTACCGTGTGCCTTGTAGATAAACCCGATTTAGCCTCTAATTTATTTTACAACAGTTCAAAAGGATAGCATTTACCCTTGCAAATAAATGCATTACAAAAAGTAGAGGTATCCATATTATGCTGATTTAGACTCTGGTCCACAGTACTGGTTGTTTTCCAGCTGCTTATGAAAGATTGCCAAGCACTCAATGATACCAGAAAGCCTGATGATGCTCCGTTGAAACAGACAGAGTATGGCTGTTCAATTCTCTTGCACTGCACTCAGCTTTGCAAGACTGTCCAGGATGATCTGAGAACATGGCATTTGCTTTTCAGAATAGTCCATGATTTTTCAAATACCATGAAATAATTAGTGGGCACAAGCACAGGTGTTGAAACTGTTTGCGCAAACATCCCCTCATGGTCTGCGTTCCCGGAAGTTCTTCTGAACTCAGCGTTTCTGTAGCTTTTTGTGTTCGGCACTAAAATTATTTTTTATTGATCTCTTTACTTGGCATGAGTGTGTGGAAGGGCATTTTACTAAAATAGCAATCTCAAGCTGCGGGGAGGGTCAAGGTTAAGGAATGTAACGGATGCCTATGGAGGCAAGTTGTAAGTTTTGCTAATAAATTAGAGCTGGCAGATGACAGCTGTAGGTGTCTGTCCTCTGCATTCTCCTGGAAGAGTAAGTTCCCATCATGGTTGTCAAAGATTATGCACAATTCAAAGGTGTGTCTGCTCATCAACGGATGACTGACATTCTCCTTCATTGCCATGAGCCCTTCAGCCGAGGTGCTGGTCACTGAAGAATCATGAATGGAAATAAATTAAATTGATTCTTTCAGCAAATTGCTCTGCAAAGAGAACATCAGAACGTGTCCTTTAAAAAGTGAATAGAAAGGAAAATATGTATATGTATTTGTATTAATTCATAAAGTAGGCTCACCATTAGAAAAATCAGAAAATATACAGTGAAATATCTTTTAAACTATGTTAATATTCAGGGAACCAGAAGGTTCACCAATGGTTTCTTCAACTAAATAAACATGCTTTGGATTTCATTATATAACCTCTAAGATGTAGAAAAGATATAAAAAAAAAAATAGAACCAAGACATGTCAGTCTGTAACATACTTTAACAGAAAGCACTTCAGAGATTGGACAACCCTCTACTTCTCATCTAAATGTATGTTAGATAAATTTTCAAGTGTCCCTTCACTTTATAGGGACAAAACATTGTGAAATGATATGGTGTTGTTTGGCTTACTTTAAACTCTATATATGTTATATCATATCAGGAAGCAGGGCTTCCAAGAGCCCTAACCTGGGCAGTATCTTAGGTAAAGAGAAAGCAACACCGGCCCCAAACAGGGAGTAAGTGGGACCCACTAGGAACCAGGAAGTCACTCATGGCCCTGAGTGCTAGTTCCTTCTGGTTTGTGCCTGAGCACTGAGCAGATCTTGGGCCCAACCTCTAACCCCAGTAGTAACACCCACCCCTAAATCATATTTTCAATTCAACACTATAATTAGAAATACAAATAGCATGAATTCATTACCTTCTAGTTGTGTGTATATAATGCAATGACATACATACAAATGGTTCTTGTGAGCATCTTAGTACCTATGTTAGCTGGACAAGAGTTCCTTTGATATATATATATATATATATATATATATATATATATATATACAGCCATATATATATATATGGCTAGCAGTGGTTCTCAACCTTCCTAATCCTGTGACCCTTTACTACTGCTTCTCATGTTGTGATGATCCCCAATCTCTGTCTCTCTCTCTCTGTCTCTCTCTCTGTCTCTCTGTCTCTGTCTCTCTCTCTCTCTCTCTCTCTCTCTCTCTCTCTCACACACACACACACACACACAGAGTTTCTCTGTGTAGTCCCACATCTCCTGGACCTCACTCTGTAGACAAGGCTAGCCTCAAAATCTGCCTGTCTCTGCCACCTGAAGGCTGGGATTAAAGGTATGCACCATCATGCTGGTCTATAATTTTCACCACTGAATATCAACATCTCAGAAAATCAATACTTCTGCGAAGATCAAGAATAGGTTAGTTGATTAATAAAATCCAGAGAGTTTTGAACCATGGTAACTCCTCAGTTGAAATCTGAAACATATTTGGAGTGAATGAACTAAGTAATAAACCATCCCAGGTAGATGTAGCCCTTCGCATTGAAGCAAAGGCAGAAAAAGGAACAGATAATTTTACAGTAAATTTGCAAGTATTTGCAAATTACATAGACACAATAGAGCACTGTCAGCAATACCAATAACTGTTGGCTATTTTGGGAGGGGACTTCTCAACTGAGATGCGTATGCTAAGAAGATATTTTATGTTTATATACATGCATGTGTCATACGTTTGTGCTTATGTGTATATGGCAATTTTGACTAATTTCTAGAGTTACCAAGAACATGTGTGTTTGTGTGTGTGTGTGTGTGTGTGTGTGACAGGCCTTCCCACCACAAATCAGGCAGACCTAAAACTCACCACATAGTTTTAGCATCCTGACTCCAGAATGCTGGAATTATAGGTATAAGTCACCACACCCAGCTCAAACACAGCTGTTTCAATAATTTTGCAATTACATGTCTGTGTTGTCCAAGCTCCTATTAACATGTGCCCAAAAGTAGCATGGGATTCACTTAGAGGGTAAAGGCATCTATTTAGTAAGAAACTAAATATGAGAAATGAAAAAGAGTAATATTTAAAGAAGTCAACCTAACTTCTTTTGGGAGGAGGAGGGTTGTGAGAAAGCAGTAAATTGTTGATAGTTATTGAAAGAGTGCTAAACACCAGGATTCATAGCATAAGTGATGGTGAGTTGTGATTTATTCAGTAAATAATTCCTGAAGGCCAAAGAATTTTGCTTTTTTTGAATAGATGTTTGCCTCAGAAAATGCAAAGGTAACATCTAAAAAGAAAAAAAAATGTGCTTCTTATACATATAAAATAATATTTCCCTGGGGCTAACAGATTTCTCTTCATTGCTACTTAACAATAGAAAAATGAAAAAAAAGACTTTAATTTCAGCTATTATACTAGAGACTAAATAGAGTACTCTATCCTATGGAGGACTGTGAATATTTTGAATTACTTTGATGGAAGTGTAATGGAATTATATAAATCCTTCCACATAAACATTTAATGTGAAGTAAATTCACCAGTGGTTCTTTCTTGTGAAGTATGTTATATGGATGAAATTTAATTCTCTGTACTTGTTCTATCTTTCCCAAATATTTTATTAAATATTTACAAATTTTATGTTAGTGAGGGAGTCAATGTGATTAGGATTAAGATTCAGAATTTCTTTAATAAAGTAGTCAAAATAAATATTCATTCCAGACCTTTGTATTTGTGAATTAAAGATATTTAACCCTGTGTTACTTGCCTGTGCTGTTGGTGTGCTATGCAGTTGCTGTTATTTAAGTTTAACAAAGGCACCATGTTCCTTCTATTCAGTTTGTCTCTGCGCACCTTGACAACACACATTTTGGATAATTCCTTTCAGCTGTTAGGAGCTGCTCAAAAAGAGACAATCTTTGAGACACCAGTGGTGCCTTTCAGTGGCTGTTTATGGAGTTAGAGTCTTCATTCCTTTATCTTATTTTTTTCCACAAATTCTCATATAAAATGCTAGAGACTTTAATATCTTTAACAATCTGTTAATCTCCAGTCATGAAAAGTACCTAATGTTATCATACAGGATGCCATCTGCCAGCGTTTTCTCAAGGGTTCCCACTGAGAAATAGATGATGTCTCATTGCTGACCTGTAACACACATTCCTTCTCCTAACTGACTGGACTTTGTGCATGGAACCACACCATTATCTGTCTGCTACCTGTTTATATTTTACCTATTTAATGGAAAAGTTGCTATTTAGAAGCTACTCAGGACAGGCTTTATAGTTCTAGGCACGAAGCCAAAAATAACACTTCTTTCCCACCTGCTATGCATGTAATATTAAAGGTGTCCTGTCTCATGGCTTTGTTGAAGGGAGTCAGACTAGAGCTGAGAGCTGCTTGCTTTCCTTAATCAGGAGTCCACTGTGAGCTGGGTGTTAACGTCATTGGGTGGCCCCTGCCAATAATTAACACACTACATGATGACCATTCTGGAAAAACTAAACTCAAACCCTCATGCCAGAAAAGCAAAAACAATCTTGCAAAGAGGGAGGCCATCTGTTGGCTCTGTTTGCTCTTCCTGTGGGGCTTAGAGATGCCACTAACACCCATGCTGCCCACTTCAGCGGGCGGCACTATGTTTCAATTTTAACTCTTGAGAGTGCTCATTACCCTGAGATTTTGTTTCTACCCAGTTCTCTAGGATTAAAAACTCTAGATTTAATGAATTAAATGCCACAAAAATATTTTCCTGTTTTAATATTATCAATGAACATTTTATTTAGCTGATAAGAAACTATCCCATTGGTATTTGTCAACAAAGATTATAGGTCAATAGACCATTAGTTGATCCCTGGTATCAACTCAGTCAAAGGATTCCACATTTAGAAAACAAAAATACACAGATCCAAGTAAGTTTGAATACAAGATAAATGAAAAGTATCAGAGGTATACTATGCTAAAATGTATATATCATTACTTGAACAGAAGTTCAGAACATCAGAAGTTAAAATTTCTACACTTTGTATACAATCTCATTTAGGCTGAGTATCTGATTAATTAACATCTAACTAATGATCCATGACATCTCACCATCTTCCAGTTTCACTATAGTTAAAAATCCTTTGATGAAATTCTTTATTTACATACAAATAGATAAGTAGACACAATCATTTGTCCATCGTATCAGTAGTGTTTAAGTGACATTAATGACTATGCTACTACTCAGCATGATAAATTTGTATGAAGGTAGTTATTTGACAATAGACATATGATACATAGACACAATGGAATACTATTCAGTTGTAAAGACAGAAGAAATCATGACAATTTCAGTGAAATGGATGGATATAGCAAAGATTCGGTCAAATGAGGCAATCTAGACCCAGAGATACAAATGTCAAATGTTATCTCTCATCTTCAGTTTCTAGCTCCAAATCTCTAGATAAAAGTGTAACTACTACTCCTCATAAAAGAAGCTTCTCTTTATAACAAATGGATATTCTAGTCTCATTAGGAGAACTATTGTTGTGACAAAATATCAGGTCCAAAAACAAATAGGGAAGGAAAAGGTTTATTTGCTGTAGTGATTTGGAAAGGGATAGCCTCTATAGACTCATGTGTTTGAATGTTTGGACCGTAGGGAATGGCATTATTATCAGTTGTGGCCTTGTTAGAGTATGCATAGCATTGTTCAAGGAAGCACGTCACTGTGAGTGTGGACGTTGAGGTCTTACATGCTCAAGCTACATCCAGTGTGGCACACAGTCTCCGTTTCCTGCTTGTGGATCAAGATGTAGAATTTTTGGTTCCTCCAGCACCATGTCTGCCTCACATGCTGCCTGCTTCCCACTGTGATGATAATGGACTAAACCTCTGAAACTGTAAGTCAGCCCAATTAAATGCTTTCCTATTTTAGAGTCACTTTAGTCATGTGTGCTTTCACAGCAATAAAACTCTAAGACATTTGCCTTTCATATCCAGAGTCACAGCTGTATGGTTATATTGTTGTTGTTTTCAGCTTGTGATTTATTAAAAATCAACCAATGCTAATCTGTAACCTAGAAATCACGAGAGACTGGGTCAGGGGTACTTCACATGGGTGAGATTCCCTCAATTCAGATGACTCTAGTTTCTGTCAAATTGGAAAAAAAAAAAAAAAAAAAACTAGCTAGGATAGATACTGACACAGAAAACTATAATTGGACATAATGCAGAGATCATGATGCATGGGCAGCCAAACCAACCCTAATGGCTACATCTACATCACAAATACTGCATCTATGGCTCAAAGAACATTGCAGAAAGGAAGGTGGAGATATTATAATAGCCAAAATACCAGAGAGTTGGCTATAAAACAATTTCTTCCAGAAATGGCTGAATAAACAAAACCAGAACAATAACAATATCAATGGACATGTTAATATGGAAATGAGAAATTTTTGTGACACTCCCCTGCTAGACAAATAGTTATAGGCAACTACAAACTCTTATGCATTGTTACTTACCAGGTTTCTCTGAACAAATATCTAAGGCAAAGGCCTGTCCACAATGACCTAGTTCCTATATTTAAATCCCATCTTAAGACTTACCCTCAATTCTGTTTAGTCAACAAAATGATGGACTGGGTATTAGGTGTATCTTGTGTCTTACTGACACAAATTGGTATAGTTATGCTCTAATTGTATTCTAAGAGAGAAGTTTTATTTTAACAGGAAGGGTGATATGTAGGAGGAGCTTAGGTGGGAGGAGTAAGGAGAGGAGGAGGAGAGGAGGAGCTGGGTGACAAGGGGGGTGGGGGCATGGAGGTGGATGTTTGCATGTCCCGGCCAGTCAAAGATAGTTGATATATCTAGGTTGGGTATTGGGTTACACTTCTGATTGATATTGAGCATTACCAAACTTATAAAGCCTTTGATTAACATTTAAAAAATACTATAAAAGCAAAACTGGGGATGGGATAAAGGTTTTCTAGGGAGGGGAAATGGGGAAAGGGGATGGCATCTGAAATGTAAATAAAATATCCAATAAAGATTTTCACATAAAAAAAAGACTTACCCTCAAGTAGAAACCAATTTTTGAAACACATGAGCATGTGGAGAATATTTCATATCTACACCACAATACTCAAACTTAAATTTCTAGACAGTTCTATGGGGACTAGAATTTTTTCTTCCTCAAATTGCTGAGAACAGAAGAATACTACACTTGAGTACTCACATTATTAGATTTTGATGATACATTTGCTTAACTTCTTTGTTGCCGCTGCTTTGAGTTCTACTGCCATTAATAAATTTCACAAGTGATAAAAAATGTGATTTTCTTGAAAAAGTCATCTTCTGAAGCAATATTCTATAAATTTACTCTCTTCTACACCAAAAGACTATTGATTCATTTATCTAAAAATAAAACAGTAAGTTCTTATCAAATTAAAAATGTAAACTTTTCAGTTACTAAGATATCCCCCTCCCCAAAGGTGTATTCATTGAATATATGACTATATATGCCCACATATGTACACAGTATCAAAAATGATACACATACTGCCACTGTCATAGTTATATTCATACTCAGTTCCAGATTAGAAGTAATTACAAATGGTGATCAATAGGCAAAAGGAAATAGATGATCATATATTGATACACCTTTAAGCTCGTGGCTTGAATTGTTAGCTAAAATAAACCCTTTTTCCCCTAAGATACTCTTTACCAAGGTATTTTATTATAGGAATGTAAATAAAAATAGGACACATGAAAACAAGCAACAATAATCCTGAGCAACAATAATAATTCTGGAGGCATTACCATACCTGATTTCAAATTGAATACAGAGCCATAACCAAACCAAACCAAACCAAACCAAACACAGTAGAATAGGGACATTACAAAGACATATAGATAGATACAATTACTATAATATAAAAGAATGGAATAGAAGACAGAAATTTAAGCTCACTTAATTATAGCCAGCTTTTTGGAGTAAGGCATATATGTAGATATACACAGACACACAAACATACACACACATACCACACATACACACACACACACACACACACAGGAGGAAAAAGAGCATTTTCAACAAATGTTTTCAGAAAAACTTGATAACTGTATATAGAAGACTAAGGTTAGACCCATATTGCTCACGTTGAAAAAAATCTTCAAATAGATTGAAGACTTTAACATAAAACCTGAACCTATAAAACTGCTAGAGCAGTGGTTCTCAATCACCCAAATGCTGTGACCCCTTAATATAGTTTCTTATGTTGTGGAGACTCCCAACTATAAAATTATTTTGTTGCTACTTCATAACTGTAATTTAGCTACTGTTATGAATTGTAATGTAAATACCTGATATCCAGGATATCTGATATTCTACCCCTGTGAGAGGTTTGCTTGACCTTCAGAGGGTCACGACCCACAGGTTGAGAATCTCTGTGCTAGAGAAAAGTCGGAAAGTGAACTACACCATTAGCCACAGGCAATGACATTCTAAATAGGACTCCAGTCACTCTGTAACTGAGATCAACAATTGATAAATGGAATTTTGTGAAATTATAAAGCTTCTGTACACTAAAGGAAACTTCAGTAAATCAACAAGGCAGCCTACAGAGTAGGAGTAAATCTTTAACAGCTATATCTCTTATACAAAATTAGCATCAGGAATATAGAAAGAAATAGATATGTGTAAAATATATAAAGAAAATAGTAACTTAAATAAGTGATTGTGAATCTTTAGTTCTTGACCATACCACTATCATGTGCTTCAGATATGAAGTAGTTCTGATATCAAGGGATATCAATGAAGTAATATTCTTCCCCAAACTCACATCAGAGCTACATATCAGAATTGCCCAAACTAAGGCATATTCTATGAAATACTTTTTCATACTAAAACCAAAAACAGATAAACTATAGACCTGAAGAAATTACAGAGAATTAAATAATGATGTTTAGGAATGAGATCTTGAACATAAAATCATAGTAGAATGACTGATAAAGTCTATAAATAAAGTCTACAGTTTAGTCTGTTAAGTGATTTTTTTTTTTTTTTTTTGGTTTAAGGGACACACTAAGAATAAAACTCTGTGGCTACTAAAATTATATAAGGTTTTGTGAAAATTCATCTTTGTAACTTTTCTTCAATTTCACACTGAAATTTTTGTTTATTTTGTTTGTTGTTGGTTAGTTTGATTGTAACAAAAAGTACAGACCAGTGCTGTATCCATATAACAAAAGCTAAAATGGGAATCTGGAAAATTCCAAACTAAGATAATACAGAACTATAATTTTATAGCCCCCAAAGCCCCCCCAAAAAAACATATTTTTTTAAATATGACCCTAAACACCTAGATCTCACAATGACTGTGTGTGGAAACAAGACTACCTTTGACCTTATCTGTGAGTTGAACCAATGTTATCTTTATTGATTTTGAATGATTCTGTAGAGAGATATGTCATATAAACTTGCTTTTAACTTCAATTTTAATAATGAGTTACTTAAGCAAGACAATTTTAAGGACATTGGAAAACTGTATTTGTCAAGTTGAGAGAATATTTTTACTGTGTTTTAATTATATTTCTACTTCTTGCAAATTCTAACCATGGAAGGCACAGAGTACTAACTTCTTACATTACTCAACTTGGTTGCTATGGTTACTCTGCAAGTGTGATGTAACAAAGAAAATTATTAAAACTTTTTATAAAGAGGCAAATATAGCTTAGCTTTGCAAAATGTCATTAATAATTTCAGGACAGAAAGATGAATGCATTCATCTTGGAAATTTTAAAAATATATTTTAAGGGGCAAAACTATGTGCCCTTGAGAAATAGAATTTCCCTTCATAGATGAGAACAGTTTCAAAATCATTATGGTAATCATCCCTTTGCATTCAATGGATGAATATATTTGCATAGGATGGCACTTAATATTGTATATACAAAAAAAAATATGGGCAGAAGCAGCAGATGTAGTCTGTGTGATGAACAAGAGTGTGCACTCACTATTGGCCCCAGGATATTGCTGAAGGTATGAAATCCTTCAATCTGTTTGTCATCTAACAGTTAACATATTTCATCCTAGAAATGAAGAACTATTCTGTGTAAATGTTTTTCTTCCTTGGTCATCATAGGTGAATTGCCTTAGGAAGAACAGATAGCTGACAAGATCTTTAAAAGTTCAAGGTAGGTTTTGAGAGTGTGAGCTGTTTACATGTGTACAGATACATGAACACCCACCAGGGCCCCTAGAGGCCAGAGGTTGATAGCAGATGTCTTCTAGTTATCTACCTGAAATTTTTAAAATGTGGTTTCTCTCTGAACTTGGAGCTTGCTTACTCAGCTAGAGTTATGGTCAGCAAACCCTGGGGATCTGCCTGTTACTGGCCCCTAAGTTTGTATTGTTAAAACATGTTGGGGACCACACTAGTCCCACGTTGGGGTGGCCAAAAAATGTCTCAGCCTGAGCAAAATGTTGAGGCCTGGGCTGACCCACGTTTGGGCGGCCACTGCATCCCGGCCCAAGCTGCTGCTCCGGTCTGCAGGTCGGGTTTCAGCAAGAGCGAGGGTGAGGGCAGATTCTACCTAATGTCTGATGTGTATGAATCTCTCTCTCTCGTCTGATGTCTGGTTCTGTCTTCTATAGTCTGATTTCTGATCTGTTCTGTCTCTGCCTTTTATATGTCTCACTTCTAAGCCACACCTCTAAGTTACACCTTTAATCATGCCCTTAGGTCTTGTCTCTAACTCTGATCTCTATACTTCTAAATCATACTCTTAAGTCACACACCTTTAATCTCACACACCTTTAATCTCACGCACCTTTAATCTCAAGGTATCTAAACCAAGATTATCAGAGTGTTCTCAGCTGTTGTAGGCTATTGTAATCCAAATCTCATGTCAGGGTATATGGCTCAAGATGGCTGCAAAGCTGATAGCCACTTTCTGCTAAAAGTCGGCCCCCAACAAAAACATAGCATCATACCCAGTTTTTTATGTGCTGGGTACCTGAACTCCAATCCTCCTGGTTTTACAGAAAGCACTTTACCCACGGAGTTACCCCTCAGCATGAAAAATCTCAATGTTAATGCAGCTTCCATTTTCCTCCTCAATGGTCATGGAAACCCTTTGGCATGTGTTCTACTGGCATATCAATTATTATAAGCTACTATGGACTAGATGTCAAATGTCAGGTCTTTCACATGCCAAATATATTCCTTCTGAGTAAATAGGAGCTTGACACTGTTATGTTTAAATCCTTAGAAAGACTGATGTCACAACTTGACTCTAAAGAAAAAAAATAATGCAAATGAGATATTTATTTAATTAGAAACAACACTAAAATCTTTCTAATACAACTTAATCACAGATCGGATTGCGTACTTACCATAGAGCAGTTAGATTGTAGAGACTGGCTTAATACTGATCTCCAGACTTCAGTTTCCCACTGATAAAGAATAATACAATGTAGCTTGAGACTCTGTGTCAGTTCTTTTAACTAATTCCCTAATATGTCACAACTGAACAAACACCTCAGCCCTATGTTTTAGTAGTGCAAATAACCTCTGATACAGAAAGAGATCAGTCTTCTACCTTAGGGTAGAAATGAACCATTGCTACTAACAGAATCAAACCATAAAATTGTTTCATATTTGTAGTGGATTGAATAGGAATGGCCCCCATAGACTCATGTGTTTGAATGCTTGGCCTATAGGGAGTCACACATATTGAGGGGTATGACCTTGTTGGAGTAGGTGTGACCACCTTGCTAGAGGAAGTGTGTCATTGTGAGGGTGGGCTTCGGGGTATCAGTTAGTTCATTTCTGCTGCTTATTGATCAAGATGTACACTCTAAGCTCTTTCTTCAACACTGTGTCTGCCTGCCTGCTACCATGCTTTCCAACCATGATGATAATGGACTAAACCTCTGAACTGTAACCCAGCCCCAATTAAATACTGTCCTTTATAAGAGTTGCCATGGTCATACTGTGTCTCTTCACAGTCATAGAATCCCTAAAACACTATTGTTATTTGTTAATATCCATTTATCTACAGACTATATGTATATCATGTGTGAATGACAATCTTTAGAAAAATATCAAATATTGAAAAAGTAAAGAAAATTTTATATGAATAGGCTGGGGAAAAAAAGCCAAGTTTGGAGAAGTTTTACTCATAAAATAAAATAAGTTTTATTTTCTGAGGTGAATGTTGTCTTGATTTTAGCTACATTTTAGAATTTGCTTTTGAAGTTATCACTCATCACTTTTACTTTTAGCTTTATTCATTGATGTAACAAGAGTCCTGGGACTCTGAATCACATGTTCAGTAATAGTGTTTATGACATAAAATGATAACTAGAACTCACACAGGCTACTCCACCATCTGTAGAACTGTCAGTCGCTCAGGAAGCCCATTCCTCACATTAAAGTTTTCTTCCCACTCAGAGCCCAAATTCTGTAACTTTCTGAGAGGCTGTCGATATGCCTGGTGTTACATGTTAGTCTTTAACAGTCTTCAATTCATATCTCAAATTCATTATTGGAAGTCCTGTACATATATCCTGGGAAGACTGATTGCTGACTTATTTTTTTTCTGAAAAAAAAAAAAAAAAAAACAGAAACAGAAAACAGTGCAGTGCTACTTTCTTCATTGTTTTCAGAAAGTCAATCCAGGGAGTCCTTCCTGAGAGAATCTTCATTATAATACTTAGGAACTTTCTGATGACTCTGCCACAGCTCAGCTTCTTTAACAACAAATGAGCAAAGTTCTTTGATTATCACTGCATGACTATGGCTTCTTCCCTCACTTTGCTCATTTTCAGTCAATGACTAGACTAAAACTTCTTGGCTTAAGTAACACAAGAGTCTGTCCAAACTTGAATTAAGTAAAGGATTCTAAATTTAATTTTGAGAAAAGGAATTAAATTGTGGATAAATAAAATTAAGAGGGTGGGGAAGTACTAAAAATAAAATTTATTCCAAGATAATTTTGTACTTGATTCCCATATGCAAAACATTTTCTTCCAAACGAATGTCTTCCTTTCTCAGACTCTTCGACTTTATACTCTTTCTTGTTGTTGCAACACAAACCTCATTTCCAAGTGGAAAATATTTGATGGTTCTTGTCTAAGGTCGCCTCGGTTGACTTCAAATGAAAGCCATTGATCGGTGACTCATCTGAGAATTCCACCTACATCCTGGCTTCCTTTGGCTGTCATAAATAGATGTAGTGATTATTGATGCCAGAGGGTACAAACTGTCCTTTGAGGGATCCCAGTTTCTCAAAGAAGAGCTCTTCTTGGTCACATCTGCAATTCAGCTAAAATGCCCATTAAATGTCACACACCTTCTTCAGCCTGATAGTATATTCAAAAGAAAATGAATCAAAAGTACTGACTGTGTTTTAAAGGCCTATGGGAAACAAAAAAAAAAAAAACCTTATATGCCTGATATAGGGAATAAATTTTATTTATTAAACCTCCTATTATTTATGTTGCACTTAATTCTTTTACTTAATATCTTGAGTTTATTCTTAGCACATAGTAAGAGTAACATATTATAGAAAAGTTCAGTTCATAGGTAGTTCAACTGCTTACCTAAGACTGACATGTTAAATGCTTTATCCTGTTGAGTATACCTATGGAAGAACTTTGATTGTTAAAAAACAAAACATGATTTTATTAAAAATTCATTAACTTTTTTGTACAAGAAACATTTTTTTTCTTAACATTAATTTACCATGGTTTACAAAACCTGTGTGCATAATTTTAAGAAAAAAATAGGTCAAAAGAGGAAGAAAATGATGTTCTACATAACCATGCTTTAAAAATCATATTGTAAGTGAAAATTAGCAATAAAATAAGATGAAAATCTCTTCAAACTGTGCCATGGGGAGAGGTTCCTAAAAATATAACAGGAAATAAAATTGCTTCAAAATATCAAATAATTCCAGCGTGTTTCATCTGTTGAAAAAAAGAACCATGTCCCTAGCCCAATATGTAAATACGAAAATCCTCACTGAAGCAAGGCATTATGATCATGTAGTAACCAATAAAAGGAAATATCAGTTGCCAAGAGACACATGTGACAAAGACCATTTAAAACTTCAACCACAAAAACAGTCAACCCCAGAAATTAACATGAAGCCTGCTTTCTTTAACTGATGGAGAATACAGTAGAAAAATAAAATGGTTCTAGCCCACTGTTTTCTGTTCTTCCTTTGACACCTAGCTGGGTGAATTTTTCTCTTGGCCCTTAAGATTCATTAACATAGTTTGTTGTGCTGTAAAACTTGACCCAATATCCCTGCCAACAAAGCATATCTTTGTCTCTGGGGCTTTCACAGTGCCTTTCTTGTCTAATTGCCCTGTGAAAGATCTCAGGAACAGCTAATCTCTCCTAAATGATGAGCAGAAGAGGGTTTACAGACTGAACAGCAATCCAATATGGGAAGCAGATGGCTGCTCTATGTTGTGGCTCCTACTAAGGACACCCTTCATTGAGGACCTGCCAGACAGGCACTGATGGCTCTATTATCACATTCTTTCTGTCAGTTAACTGGATTTTCATATTGGACTAAACTGTAGACAGCTTACATGGTCATATTTTGTACTATTAGCCATGAGTCTCTCTAAAAAGAAATCTTTTAATGGCTTGACTATCTAGGGCATCATCAGTGCCTCTTCAAAATTCAGTTTTAGAAGGCTCATAAGATAACTGAGCACTTTCACAGGGAACACTTCCATTCTGTGACAGTGCTGTTGTTTTGAAAATATCTTAAAGCTTTAGAATTGAAAAGATTTTTAAATTAAAAAGATTTTTTAAAAATATTTTGTAGAGTGAGCTTTATCTGGTATAGAACTAGATAGTTAAAATGTCAGGACCTATGTTGTTTATCACAATTTATCCACTAGAGTTCAAAGTGTGATATATTGGTATCCCAAAAGCCTGAAGCAAATACATCTTTGTATTTTTATTGATTAAGCTGTGGAAGGAATGGAGCCCTTGAGCAAGTTTAAAAGAAGTACATGTGTTGTAGGCTAATAGATTAGCACCCAAGAGCCAAAGACATGGTGCAGGAGCTTGGATAAGATTAGCCTTGAATAATGGATTCTGCAAGTCCAGGATTTATCTTTATAAAAAAGAGATTTGGTACTTCCGGTAAAAGCATTTTAGCTTATTAGATTCGTAGGACCATTTGTTTTTGCTTTCATTATAGTTCATAAGATTTGTCTGGCCATGTAATTGACTATGGGACTTTATAGGAAAAAATAGAGATCTTGGGAATGAAATATATATATTTCTTATACTGGAGTTTACAGAGTTCTGTCTTTACAACAGTTTTCAGTGATTAGAGTTTACAGAATGACATTTAGGATAGGTAGAAATTCTTTCTACTTCTTCCTTCCTACCTGTAAGAAAGTCAATAACTAAAAGAAGTGTTGTCTTTCGGAGAGATGAATGTCTATTAAGCCTCCTCAGCATCCTAGAGTCTGACCATAATAGAAATTAAAAAATAAATAAGAAATACACCTATTTTATTCAGGTCAACATTTGCATAGCATCTTCCCTTTCACCACCACAATCGCAGAACCTCCAATAGGTCACCGGTTTGCTAATTGTTCACCACAACCTTGGCTTTAATCACCTGATCCATCACCAGGTTTGCTCGCACTTCTTTTATTTATCTTGTCAGTAAGTAACATCCTCCGTAATAAAACAACAAACCTATTGATAGCATTCTTCCATGGACTGGAAGGCCTCCTACATTAGCACTGTCGTGGAAACCCGTCTATTCTCTTACGACTGACCTTCTCTTGCTGATTACCACACAAATCACAGTCCTTTGCCCCCTCCCCATCTATTAGAGGATTTCTCCTACAGCCTTTCAATTGCCTGACTGCAGTTGGTAATTGGATTCATGTTTGAAGCACAGCACTGTGGGGGAAAAGCCTGGAATAATTCAAACGGAACACCCTGGCCTAAGGCTGAGACCATATGTTAAGCTTAGATTTGTGTCAGTGACGCTTATTGCTTTAGCAACAAGGAGAACTATTCAAATGTCATAAAATTTGGCTTTATTTTAGAAGCTAATTTATTTAGAACTGTCAATATAACCTAGTGAATACAAAATTGTGATAGTGAAGGGATGAAGAGTCTGTAATATGTCTAAAGAGAAAGGAAACACTGGGTAAATTGTACAGTCTCTCCTCTTCTGAGTATCATACTTTGCTGCAAGTAGCTTTGAATTATATAATATAAAAATTAGAGGCTGCCAAAAAGCCAACTGTCTAGCAGTTACCTTTTTTTTTTCAGTACTTGCTACAACATAGAGTCTGTTAGCATTCTTCGTGTGTATTATTTCACAAATTGATGAGCACTTTCTATCCTATTTTAATAAAAGCAAACAATTCCTTAATAAATTTAATTAGTGACAGAATAGTACACATCTGTGCAGATATTCATATGAATGTGACTAAATATTCCTTTGCCTTGTGGTTGATAGGGTTGTAGTTTCCTGCCAACCCAACTGGCTTGCCTCCTGTCTCATGTTCTGTAATTTGTGTCTTGGGAAATATTTTACAATTTCTAAAATGTTACAGAGAAAAAGCTGGTCTCTGGAGAAAAATTAGGTTAGATTTTTTTTTTTTGAAATCACAAAATCATCATGTTATATCCATAGGCCATGGCTTCATTCTTAATCTAAACTCTTGTGAGACGTTGGAATTCATATGAATTACTCCAGCAATGATCACACAACATCCTTGCATAAAGTAGCTGTGAATAATCATATTGATTTAGTTTTGTTTTCCAACAGAAGAGTGATGTGATATAAGCAAGAGATCGTTTTTCTCCAAAAGACAGAAATATGGAGTATTATTTCTGAAAATATAATCAAAGTTCACTTGATTATCTCCTTTGTAGATGGAGAATTGACCATTTTTACTTATACATAGCATTGAAATTATTTTGTATGTATATCTGAATGTGGGTAAGGCTAATTGTAACAAGGCAAATATTTCAAAGAAATGGCTAAGCAAGTACATCCTTCTCCCTATTTCTACCACATATGCCCAAACACTAGAAAGAAAGAAAGAAAGAAAGAAAGAAAGAAAGAAAGAAAGAAAAAATGTGTAATTTTATAATGTGCTCAAAAACCCAGCACTACCTGCTCCCTGCTTCATTCTAGAAAAAAAGAACAGCATCAATCTTCATGGTAAATTGTTCACTTTTTGTTTATATTTATCTGGCTCATAAAATAACTTTCCATTTGAAAAGCCTAAGTGGTACAACTTAAAAAGATTCTGTTGGAAGAAGGCAGAGAGGGAAAAGCAAGTTAATAAAAGACTAAATTAGCTCAGGGTGGTTATCTCCAGAAGGAGTTGTCAGATAATTATAATATAAATAACTGCTTTCAAAAAACAGGCAGGCTGCATGAAGACTTTTAACATGACTGCAGAAGAAAGGGATGGCTATATTTAACTATTTTTGAAGTTCTTTTTCTTTTTTCTTTCTTTCTTTCTTTCTTTCTTTCTTTCTTTCTTTCTTTCTTTTTGTTGTTGTTTAATGAAACAAATCTGTTGAAAAATTACTTGTGTCAATGAAGCTAGCTGCTATATAGAGCATCTATTGATTGAGTTTTTGCTTCAAGGGTAACTAACTAACATGATGTAATGAAGATGGCACAATTTCTGCACTGGCTTCACTACCAGATATCTGCTTTGAACTTTAACGCATGCTATTATGGTGTCACAATCTGGTCACTAAAAAGTGGTAAATTTTTAAAGTTCATTTTGTGAGCAACATCTCCACTTACTTCTCAGTTGTGATGCTCGCTGATGCTGATGTCAGTGGGCTACAACAAATAAGCCCTCAACTCCTTATGAATACATTCAGTCAAAAAAGCAGCTGAACATTCCTGTCAATGAGCAATTACACCTAGTGCGTTTTGTGTTCCTAGATATTTTAAGTTACTAAAATAACTTCATGTGCTTGCTCCACACTTAGGTTTTGTAAGTCCCAGTGGAAAAGCAAACTAATTGTCAGTTAACTGGTGTTCACTCTGAACTGCAAAGTGGTATGAAAGGGTCAAACATGTTATCAGGACATAACACCCGTAAATTCACTTAGAATGAATCTGTAAGCTTCCAAAACTATGTATATATGTACGTGTGTATGTATGTGTGTATATATATATACATATATATGTATATTTTATGTATATACATATATATACACATATATGTGTATATTTTGTATGTATGTATATATACATATATATGTATATGTATATATGTATGTATATATATGTATATACACATATAAAATATATGCATACATATTATGTAATTGGACTTAAAAGAAATTTAAAAATAAGGTAGTCAAAAATATCTTGCAAGTAAAGTTTAAGTATCCCTTTGAGGAGGAGAGAAAACGTTTGATTCAACTGTTTGATACTTCTATGTTTAGCAATACTGCAGAATGGCTGGCATCTGGTAGTGTTTTGCACTAATAGATAAAGATTAAGCATCTATCTCTCTAACTGTTCTGTGATCACAAAGCTTTAGATATGAAACAAACACTTTGTTTCTGCGTAGCTGTCAAAATCAAGATTACCGTTTTCTGTTTTCTCCTTTATTGGATGGTTTTTCTTTATTTGAAACTAAGAAAATTTAGAGTACAGTGCTCAATCCATAGCAAACATAAAACATATGAAAAAGCCTGACAGTTGCAATTCCAGCACTTGGGCTGCAAAGAGAGAGAGGACCTCCTGGATTAGCTGGCTAGCTAGATTAGCCAAAAGGAACAGACCTTGACTTCAGAGGGACTCTCTTCGAAACTAAAGACTTTCTAGAGAGGATGGATGACCCCTGATATCAACTCTAGATCTCCACATGCAAATACACAAACATATTAACATATACTCACACATGTATTCACATGCATACATGTCCATGCACAGAACATAAAACACTGAATATGAGTTGGGGGTTGAAATTTGCAGGGGGGGGGAGTTGAATAATTTAAAAAGAATAGGTGTAAAAATGAGAGATAAACATGATAATGGTGTTACAAGATCTCAAAAATACTGCCTGAGGATTTCTCCCTTTCCTCTCCTGTAATCAGTAAACTGTGTTCATCATAAAAATGTTAATGGCACCCGATTCTTTAATAGTCTTTTGTATTTTCATGTGTAAAAGCTTCGAAACACATAATGGTATTGTAAGGGTCCAAGATTCACCAAAGTATGATATCCCACACTCAAATATTATGTAAACATAAAGAGTGTTTTATTCTGCAGAAGTTAAGCATGCTGGGGTCTCCCATTACCAAGACTGAGAGAGACAGCCAAGTGAGTTTGCAGGCCTGATTTAAAGCACATTAGGAAGTTCCAGGGTAAATGACCTCTATATTTATCTGTTGGATCCATCTCTATGGACATTCCATTACCATTGTATGGGGGCCTGGAAACTTGCTGGGGAGGTCTGGGAATTGTTACTGAGGAAGGAGCTGAGGAAGTCTGGAAACTGCTGCTGACCCACTATCCTTGCATCAGGCCAGGTGGCTGGGACATTCTATTACCTGGGCGTGAAGGCTGGAGCCTGGGTTTTTTCCTATTAGTAATTGGCTTGCCTGGACTTGCCCAGTTTTTAGGCCTAGTCTCCTTAACTGCCAATTTGAAGTCTGTCATGGAATCAGCCTAGCCTTCTCAGTATGACTTGAGTAGAATATAGTAAGAACAACATGAGCATATGATAAATGTGGATTTTTTGTTGTTGTTGTTCTATTATTTTTAAACAGTGTTTAATTGCTTACGTCTCACTAAAAAATATTACCATTGTAGAGTGAAAAATTATATATATATATATATATATATATATATATATATATATATATATATATGGGCTTTTTCTTTACCCTAGACCTGAGCAAAAGAATGAAGGGAAAAGAAAGCAGTCACAGGGGGCAGAAGGAACCTGGGTGAGATGAGGGGATTCGAAGAGAAATTGAGAACAGGATCAGGTATAGGAGAGGGTAAATAGGAGAGAAGCCCCGAGGGCCGGCAGAATGAATGGAAATATGCAACCTCAAGGGGTGGGAGGTAGGGAGACCCTCTAGAAAGGAAGTACCAGAAACCAGGGAGGTGAGAGACTTTCAGGACTCAAAGGAAGAGACCTTAGAAGAATTCCCAACATTGAGGAGAGGGAACTCTATAGATTTCACCTCTAGTAGGTTACCATCACACAGTCATAAATTGTTCCTGTCTAAAAGAACTTCAGGAACAAAAAATGGAGAAGAGACTAAGGGAAAGGAGGTCCAGTGATAGGCCCAACTTGGGATCTATCTCAAGAGGAGGCTCCAAGACCTATTACAAATGCTATGGTGTGCTCACAGACAGGAACCTAGCTAGCATGGTGGTCATCTAAGAGCCCCAACAAGCAGCTGATGTAGATACTTACACCCAACCATTGGACTGAAGTCAGGAAAGCCTGTGGTTAAATTAGGGAAACGGTGGAAGAAGCTGAGGAGGAGGTTGATCCCATAAGAAGACTAGCAGTCCCAACTGACCTAGATCCCTGAGATCTGTCAGACACTGAGCTACCAACCAGACAGCATATATGAGCTGGACCAAGGCCCCTGACACATATACAGTAAAGGACTGCCTGGTCTGGCCTCAGTGGGAGAAGTAGCACCTAACACTCGAAAGACTTGAGGCCCCCAGGGAGTGGGGAGGCTTGGTGGCTGGAGGGGCTGCCGGGAGGGAGGAGTAATCCTCTTGAAGACTCAAAGGAGGAAGAATGGAATGAGAAACTGTGTGAGGGAGAACAGCGAGGGGGAAATAGCTGGACTGTAAAAAAATAAAAGTAATAAAATATTAAATTAAAAAGCAACTGAGAGAAACTCTCCTCAAGCCTTGACCTCTTTATACATTTGCAAACACAATGCACGCACGCACACACACACACACACACACACACACACACACACGGCATGCACACATACACACACACACACACACAGAGAGACAGACAGACAGACAGAGGCAGAGAGAGGCATTATCTATATAAAAGCACAAAAGAAAGTGAGGAGATGACAGTTGGTAAAATGCATGCTTGCCTTGTAAGTACAGGGACCAATTTGATCCCTGTAGCATGTGTAAAAAGAAAAGGAAAATCAGACATAGTGTTTCCACTTGTAATACCATCCCTGGAAAGCAGAAATAGGTTGATACCTTAGGTTCACTGTCCTCTCAGACTGGCCTAATCAGCAGGTTGCAAACCAGTAAGAATCCCTGTCCCCAAAACAAAACATGAAATCTCTAAGGAATTACAATTGAGTTTTCGCTGTTTTCCTTGCACAAGTTTACATGAGTGCCCAGAAAGCCATGCATGCATATGCATATGTAAATATATAATGTATGATATATATTTATAAATTTTAAATATATATGCAGACATATATATATGATGCAGACACCAAAACCACTTCAAGTATTTTACACTGCATTTGGTTTTGGTTCACAAATGTAAAATAACATTCATATTTCCAAATATTAATATTTGAATTTTGTGTGGGTACTACTTTTAGAGAGCCATATGTGTATTTTAAATGGTTTCATATAAAATTATGAAATCATAGTGCCCTACCAATATTCCATGTGATCACAGCTTTAGCCCAGTGTCTGAGAGAAATATGTACACACACGTGCACATGTGCACAAGCACACATGTACACATACTCTTAAGATAATTGCATATCATGGAATAGAATATTCCAATGTATACATTCTCCTCCTATAAGTAAATAAATAAATCAATATGACAAGGAGGTCAAGCAGGATTATTCAGTCGTCTGCCAGTTCAGTTGTTTCTCTCCAAAGACCAAGCTGAAATACTCGTGCTCTTTATCTTCTGGCAGAAATCCAAAACTAAGCAAGAGGGCACTTAGAAGAGTCCATCAAGAGACTTACCAGTGCAAATGGTAGCTTGCCCAAACACAGCACTTCCTTCCAACATTCCTATCTGGTCCTGCATTTATCAAAGTACACTAGTGTTTTCCCTTGCAGAACAAAGAAGGAAGCCTATTGTTTTATATCTTAGCATGTAAAAGGTGGCAGAAAATAAAAATAATCTTTATTCCCAAAGAAGTAAAATAACCCAAGAATCAAACTTGCTTAAATGAGTGTGGGCATTCTTTGTATTTCATGAATAGAAGATAATGTTAAAGATAAAACTGACAAGATATAAGGACAAATTAATAATTATTTTTTAATTATTAAAAGCCAAATATGTACATGGGCAATCTAATGAAGACTTTTTTTCATTTGAATTTACTCTTCTCAGATGATTTTGATTTGTGTAACTTTGTGTATTAGTCAGGCTTCTCTAGAGTCACAGAACTTATTGGTAGTCTCTTTATAGTAAGGGAAATTGTTGATGACTTACAGTCTGTAGTCCAACTCCCCAACAATGGTCAGCAGCAGCTGTGAATGGAAGCCCAAGGATTTAGCAGTTGCTCAGTTTCATAAGACAAGCAGGAGAAGAAGACTCTTCCTTCTTCCACTGTCCTTATGTAGGTCTCCAGCAGAAGGTGTGGTCCAAATTAAACGTCTGTACCATCATGCCTGGATCTGGGACTTGCTTTGTCCCAGATGACCTTGAACTCAGAGATTTTGACTTGATCTCCTGGGATTCATAGGCACTATGCCTAAAGATCTCCATTTATGTTCCATAAAGAACAGTCACTACACTTTGACAAAACAAAAAATTTAAAATAAAAAATTAAGACTTTTACTATAGTTCTGCTGAATAATTTGAGCTCTAGTATTATAAAACTTCAATCTGTGTTCTTTCTTCTTCGGTTTGCTTTGGCTAATCATGATCTTCGTGGTTTCATATGAGTTCTTTAATTGTTTATCTTTCTAATTTGCAAAGAATAACATTGGGATGTTGGTGGTAATTGAACTGAATCTATAGATTACACAGCCATTTATGCAATATTAATTCTTCTGACACAGGGGCACAGAGTTCTTTCCATTATCTAGTATGTTCTTTAATTATTCTCCAAGGCCTTGAAGTTTTCATTGGAGAGGTCATTTCCTTCTTTGGTTAGGTTTATGCCTATGTATTTTTGGAGTTACTAAACTGGCAAAGGTATGGCCATGCACTTTTTGACAAATGGGTAAAAAGCATGCAGTGGGAAACAGTCCATATTCATCAAATAGTACTGGCAAAACTGTGTGTACACCTGCAGGTAAATGAAATTAGAATCATATTTTTCACCCCGAACAGAAAAATCAACTCAAAATGCATCAAAGACTTTAATTTAAAACCTAAAGTGCTGAACATGCAAGAAGAAAACATAAGGAAAGCAAATTCAAGAGATGTCTGGAGGCAAGAATTCTCTGAATATAACTCCAATAGGACAGGAACCAGCCGAGATTTAAAGTGTGGAACTCATGAAATTAAAAGGTTTCTGCACAGCAATTTACAATAGCAGGAGACGAAGCCAGCTTACATGTACCTAAACAGATGAATAGATAGTGAAAGGGTAGTGGGTATGTACAATGAAATTCAGTTCAGCTCTAAGTAAAAACAAGATTATAAAATTCATAGAAAAATCAATGAAACTGAAAAGAATAATATTGACCAAAGTGACTGAAACTTAGAAATACTAAAACCACATGTTGTCCCTCTACTTGTATGTATATGAGATAGTGTGTTTAGTGTTGATGAGCCTAAAAAAAAATTAAAATGATGGCCAAGAAAGGGAAGAAAAAAATAATAAATCGGTATGGACAGATAGACACATAGGAGATGAGGAGAGGGAAAATGGAAGGGGATAGGAGGTTCTGGGGAGTAACTATGATGTAGCAGGAGATGGTGGAGCTGATGGAAAGAAAGAGTGTAGCTAAGGCAGATTTTATCCAAAAATGACATAATGGATGTTGGAGAGATGGATGACTCAATACCTAAGAGCACTTGCTGCTCTTCTAGAGAACCAGAATTCAGTATTCAGTTCCCAGCACTCAGTATCATGTACCTCAAACTGCTTATAACTCCAGCTACTGGAAATCTGCTGTCTTCTTGCTTCCTTAGACACACATATATGGCTCTCTCTCTCTCTCTCTCTCTCTCTCTCTCTCTCTCTCTCTCTCTCGTCACACACATACACACACACGCACACACACACAGGAGGGAGGGGAGTAACAGAAGGGGAAGGAGAAACTAGCCAGGTTGGGGAAGCTTAGGCCCTACCTTGAGATTCTTTGGGGGTCCAACTCCTGGACTTTGCTTCAGGAACTAGGACTTTAATACCATGTCGTTGAGGAGAGTATTCATTATGACGTTCATTCACTAGAAAAACTTGGAAGCCAGAATGCTGTCTTTTATTTTTCTAACTACACCTCAGTGTAGTAACAGGTATAAAATTTTGAACTAGTGCCAATAAGCACTTCTTCTTTCATAGAGTCAAGCGGCACATTTTTCTGGACAGACATGAAAAGTAAGACACTTGTAAATTCTGCTTGGTCTTCTTCAGTGACCACAGCCTGGCTGTGGACACTCTTTTCCTTTTCATCTCAGACCCAGGCAGACTTCTTCCTACCTCCACTTGCCTCCCTTTTGATTGCTTTGACTTTGAAGTTCATGTCTCTGCAAGTCCACTCTGCTCTCCTGGGCATTGTAGACAGGGAACCTGGATACCAGCCTCAGACTCTTCCAGTCTCCTGGAAGCTAAGTCCCCAATCATTACTCAAATGCTCCTTTCTTGCCTTCTCAGAACTTCCTCTGCCAACCTATAAATATTTGAACACAATAAAATTGTTTAAAGATTCACAACATTTGATTTGTCTGTGTCTTTAGAAAGTTCCCAAAAGTGCTGTGAGCTTTTATTCCCACAAATTAAACAGAAGAAGCAGCAGGAAAAGTATATTTTTCTCAAAGTCACATAGAACTAGATTCTAATATCAGAAATATTCATTGCTTGAAATACACTCATATAACTATGTGTATGTACTTACGTAGATAGGTAAAACTACTGCTATCATCTGCAGTGACACTTCCCACGTGTGTTTCAAATCAGCTATCTTTTTGGTAAAATCTGGAATGAATAGCATTTAACAATAGGTATTTATAACATCTAAAAATGGTGTGCAAAACACTCAGATATGCTTGATACTCCTATCATTATTAGTGTAAATTAGTGCATTTTATGTCATATTGGAAATTTTAATTTTGGGGAAATTTATACTTGAGTACGGTTTTTACATCATTCACCCCTCCCTTTCCAACTTCCAACTCTTCCTATTGTCCTCAACTTTTCCTGATACATACATATGGATATACATATGTATATGCACATGTTTATACACACACATATGGAGAGAGGGAGAGAGGGAGGGAGAGGGAGGGAGGGAGAGAGAGAGAGAGAGAGAGAGAGAGAGAGAGAGAGAGAGAGAGGAAGGGAACAAGGGGGAGGGAGGGAGGGAGGGAGAAAGGAAGGTTGAAAGATCTAAGACTATGGTGACTTCTACCAATGACTAGCAATGCCCATGCTCTTTCTCTTGGAAATCACTTACCTTTAGTAGGTTTACCAAAGTCCAGGTCCGGCCCCACTTAGAAGACTTACCAAGCAACACACCGTGGATTTGATGAACTTGACTGGAGAAGAAACCTCCAAGTTCAGTAGGAAGGACTAGAGGGTGGAGAAGGTGGTTATGGGAGGAGTTGGTGTGTGAATGTGTTCAAAATACAATGGATGACACTTTTAGACAATTCATAGAATATTATTTTAAAACATCTGAGCAGTATCTTTCAGACAGGACAGGACAATTGCACACAAACTCACAGTGGTTGTGAATGCATGCACAGGAGGAGCACACCATGGGGAGGGGTTCATAAAATCACACCTCTATCTGATAATCTATTGGGAATTAATAAGTTCTGGAGGAGGTAGACTCACCTTTGTTCAGGGATATAAGCCCTTGGAGGTTACTCCTTCTCCAGTGGAAGGCTTTATAACTATGCACAAAGAAGAGTCAAATAAAACCATATATATTTTAGTTTTTTGTTTGTTTGTTTTTGTTTTGCTTTTAAGAGCAGATTATGTTGGGAGAGACAAGTGTGGGTCTTAGGGAAGAAATTGGAGGTAAAGAAATGAGGGAGGATTTGAACAAAACACATTATAGGAATGTACAGAATTCTTAACCATTAAAACAAGAAACAAAAAGCTGAGCAAGTGTAAATGATAACATAAATTGTTGTGGCAGAAGGCTTCTATAAGGAGGACCTCAGACAGAACAGGGAACGTGCTGCTTCCCCAAGGCAGAAAATACAGAGAGACGACATAGCAAGTTGTTGTTATCATTGTAAAGGTTATACTTTTATTCCTGTTGTTCTTCTTCTTTGGCAATAAACTTGGAACTCTGTAGCAGTCAGGTGTTCTGGGCTTGTGCAAATATAAAGTACACCATAAAGGGTTCCTGAAGTCATTTTTACACTATAAATGAGATGTAAAGATTACATTAATTTGAGCTTAGGATAGTATGGACCATCACAAGGCACAAAGAACTCTGAAGAAGTGTGGTTAAAAAAAAGAAAAAAAAAGAGAAGGAAAGGGAAGGGGAGGGGAGGGGAGGGGAGGGGAGGGGAGGGGAGGGGAGGGGAGGGGAGGGGAGGGGAGGGGAGGGGAGGGGAGGGGAGGGGAGAGGAGAGGAGAGGAGAGGAGAGGAGAGGAGAGGAGAGGAGAGGAGAGGAGAGGAGAGGAGAGGAGAGGAGAGGAAAGAAAAGATATCGGCAGATATTTAACCTTATTCACGTGTGGCAAGGAGACTTAATTAAGTCTTTAGAATGTTTTAAATTATAAAGTGACCTTGCCTTTTCTAAGTTAACATTTTAGTGGAAATCTTGAGGAGAGTAACAATGCATAATTAGAAACTTACACCAAGGATGAAGAATATAAAACCTAAAACAACAAAGGAAATAGGAAGAAGGCTGGATCAGTGTGCATATCACTATTAGCTGTATCAACTCTTTTAACAAGGGTCTGGTTTGGTGGAGGATTATAAATTTTTCATGGGTATTCAGATGCAGTAATACATATAAATGTGTCTTACACTCCACCTCATGGTGTATAAAAATGCTACATTGGTTTTAATAAAATGATTCACAAATTCTTTCACTGAATAGGTTCTCTCATTTCCCCTAAATCATCTAACATCAATATTGACAAACCGTGGGAGATTCTCTGGCTTCTAATTCTCAAAAGAGAAAGAATTGAGGTTAAGCTCACCAAACCTGGGTGATAAAAGTGTAAAGCAAATATGGCCTTCATAAACTGAAGTTACTTTTTAAAAGCGGCAAAGACATGTTTTAATTGATTGCCATTCTTAAAAAGATCTTGAAATCTTTTCATCTAAGAAACTATTCTAATTTTACATACACACACACACCACATTCACTAATATGAATCTAATTAAATTTCCGTAAACTATCCACATAGGTACAAAATTGCAAGCATATTAAAATCATATTTTACATTCTTCCTAATATAAAACATTTGAAAATATAATTCAAAGTAATAATTCAAAAAATATTTTCATGCTAATATATTTCTGGCTTTGCTGACCTTTCGTGTGTGTGCACAGGCATGCATGAGAAACACCTGGATCATGCCAGAATTGAAATAAAACTACCACCTGGCAGAAAAGCTGCACATATCTCTAAACCCTCCACATACCATTGAATCTAACAGAATTCATATGTGCAGCCAAATAATATTTCTATATGTATACACTAGGCTTTCCCATGTGGTGGTGCCGTGAAGCATTTTCTAGGTGAGTGGCTCTGAGCCACTTGGCAGCAGCTGTTTCCTTTCATGTCTTGCACACTAACAAAACAAAAACTTGTGTCCTCATTAGGAATGGGTATGAGTGGGGTTACAGACATGACTGTGTTGAAATTAGTGTCATCCCTTTCTTGAACATTCCTTCCTCAGGAGGGTACTCTTTCAAATTTCCTTCTATGCCATCTTTTTAGTCCATAAAGAATATATATTTTCCTCAATGGGATACAAATTAAAACGAGGACTCAATTACTTAAAGACACAAAAAAAAAGTGTGGTAGACTCTTATTCAATGTGGTTAGCTTGTGTGGCTTGGAGTAGTTGTTAATTGGTGATTCAGAATCATTTCATCATGACCTATGTTCTCCCCAGTATTCAAAGTCCTTGACTGGAGTTTTAGGAACATTCCAGCTGCAAATCTCTTTGCTTTCATATGTTCCATTCACCTCAGAACAGACTTCTCCTTTGACCTCCTTATGGATCTAACTGGGGGCGTTTGAGGCTGGCTACCTCATTGCCACCCTGATAAAGACAGAACTGCCCCTTTTACTTTTGCTACAATTTTCCTCCAGTTCCTCACCCCAGAGCCCATCTCCTCCTCCTCCTCCTCCTCCTCCTCCTCCTCCTCCTCCTCCTCCTCCTCCTCCTCCTCCTCCTCCTCCTCCTCCTCCTCCTCCTCCTTCTCTTCCTCCTCCTCCTCCATAAATCACATTGATGTGAATTTTAGCCCTGCACCAGCTATGCAAAGATCTGGACTATTTTCAAGTTTCTAGTTAAGCAGCTCTTAATCTTTTTCCAGTCTCCTTTTCCACTCCTACAATGGTGTGCTGGCCGCAGCAGATTCCTCCAGAATCAGATCTCTTGACCCGCATGATTCTTTTTCTGCTGAAGGCTCAGCTGTCTCTTACAAGGGCTTTTCATAAACTGCCAATGTGGTGGTGGTACACTCTGACTGTACTCGGGTTTAATCCTTCCATACTACTCTCTTCAGTGCTCCTCAATTCACTATCTTCTCTGTCCTAAAAAAAAAAAAAAAAAAAAAAAAAAAAAAAAGTATTTCTCTAAACCTACTTAACACTATCTTGCTCAAGCCACTGCTTTAAGCCTGCTTTATTTGGAAATTCGAAATGGAAGACAAATTCAGTTGACCGTAGTCTGAAGACCTGTGTAATTGAATCTACTTCCTCTAACAACTCTATGTATTTAAAAAAATGTATTTATATACAGACATTTACCCAATCTCTATATCATGTTTAATAAAAATTCATAATACTATAGAAAATATTAAGCTTAGAAAATCTGTGCTTGCCCAAACCTTCATGGGATTAATGGAACTTTACGTCCAGATAGAATCTTTGGTATTGATTTAGAAATACCAAATATATTAATACCAAATATAAGAATGAAAATACACAAAGGGCTTTATAATCAGGCTGGCTGATCCTTCCTCAATTTATAATATAACTTTTAAAGAAAACCAGAAAAATTGTAACTTCCACAAAATCATCTAAATGACCTTAATGAACTACCAAACGTTGGAACTTTTAAGCATTTATAAAGTGTTCAATTTGAACAATAATAAAATTATTAGTATCATGGCTGGAGAAATGGCTCAGTAGTTAAGAACATGTGCTACTCTTGAAAGGAACTGGGTGTCTATACTCTGGAGTGTTGAAATTCCCTTCTGCTTTCTGCAAGCACCATGTAGAAAAGTATATATATATATTTAAAAATAAAAAATAAAATTAAATAAAAAGAGAAGGCTGAGGATACATAGTAGAGAACACTTGCTTAGCAAGTGCTCTGAGTTCTAAACTGCAAAAATAAAGGAGAAGAAAGCTACTCTCATTATGTTAATCCTACTGATCTATGAGCATGGGAGATCTTTCCATCTTCTGATATCTTCTTCAATTTCTTTCTTCATAGACTGAAGTTCTTGTCATACAGGTCTTTCCCTTTCTTTGTTAGAGTTGCACCAAGATATTTTATATTATTTGTAGCTATTGGAACAACCTTGAAATTCCATCTCACGAAAACTAGAATGACTAAGATCAAAAATTCAAGGGACAGCACATGCTGTCAAGGATGTAGAGAAAGGGAACACTCCTCCAAAAACTTGTACAACAACTCAGGAAATAAATCTGGAGGTTTCTCAGAAAACTGGAGATAGTTCTACCTGAAGACCCAGTTATACCTCTCTTAGGCATATAACCAAAGACCTCTCTTGGGCATATAACCAAAAAATGCTCCACCATATCACAGGGCAGGTGCTTCACCATGTTCACAGAAGCCTTATTTGTAATAGCCAGAAGCTGGAAACATCCCAGATGTCCCTCAGTGGAGAAGAGATACAGAGAATGTGGTTCATTTAAACAATGGAATGCTATTCAACTATTAAAAACAAGGACACCATGAATTTTGCAGGCAAATAGATGAAACTAGAAAATACCACTCTGAGTGAGGTAACCCAGACTCAAAAGGAAATAAGTGGTATGTATTTCCTTATAAGTGGGCACTACCCATAAAGTACAGGATACCCATGATACACTACAGACCCAAAGAAGCCAAACAAGAAGGAAGACCCAAGTGAGGATGCTTGAATCTCACATAGAACGGGGAATAAAATAGTAACGGAGGCAAATGGAGGGAGGCAACTTGGTGGGAGACAGGATAGGGAGAAGAATAGGGTCATCAGGATTAGGTATGGGGAGAGACAGGTGAGAGGCCCAGAGGGGCAGAATCATGAATGCAAATCTGCAGCTGGTGGGGGGCTCAGAAGATGGGGGGGGCAGAATCTGTAGGACATGCCAGAGACCTGAGATGGGAAAGGCATCCAGGAGTCAATATGGGTAATGTTAGCTGAATTGCAGTGGAGATATGGAAACTGAAGAGGCCACCACCTATAGTCAGGCAGGTCTCCCCAGAGGTGGAATAAAGATGCCAACCCACCCATAAATCTTTAGACCCCAAATTCAGGAGCAAAGATGGAACAGAGACTAAGGGAATGGCCAACCATTAATCTTCCCAACTAGAGACCAATACTATGGGCAAGAACCAATATCTGACACTATCAATGGTATTCTCTTATGCTTGTAGACAGGAGCTTATTATAACTGTTTATGAGAGGCTCCAGCTAGCAGCTGAGTGAAATACATACAGAGACCCACAGCCAAACATTGAACAGAAGTGGGGGACTCTTACAGAAGAGTTGTGGGAAAAATTGAGGACCCTGAAGGGGATGATGAGAATATCACAGGAAGACTGACAGAATCAACTAATCTGAAACCTTAGGGGCTCTCAGAAACTGAGCCACAAACCAAAGAGCATACACTGGCTGGACAGAGTCCCCCAGCTCATATATAGCAGATGTTCAGCTCAGTCTTCATGTGGAACCCCCAAATGGAGCTGGGGCTGTCCCTAAAGCTATTGCCTGTTTGTGGAGTCCATTCTTCAGCTGGGCTGCCTTGCTTGGCCTCAGTTCAAGAGAATGAGCCTAACACTGCAGAGACTTGATGCTCCAGAGTAGGATGATAACCAAGGGCCCCTATTCTCTCAGACGAGAAGGGGAAGGACAGGGACTTTTGAGGGGGGACCAGGAGGGGAGCTCTGAGCAGAATGTAAAATGAATAAATGAATTCATGAAAAAAGAAAATAAGAAAAAATAGAGGGAAAGAAAGTACATAGCAAATTTTCCTTTATTTTTTTTAGGAAAAAATCAAACCAAATATCATATGTGTTTACATAGAAATATATACAAAAATACAATATATATAGTATATATATATGATATTCATGTACCTATGTAAAAAGAGGGATATAAGACAATTAAAGAAAATGGCCATGCATTTCAGAGAGAAGGAAACAGAGAGAGAGAGAGAGAGAGAGAGAGAGAGAGAGAGAGAGAGAGAATAATCAGGAATACATGGGAAAAGGAGGATAAAATTATGTAACTATATCAGAATATCAAAAAAATCAAAAATTGAAAGTAATGAAATTTTTTGACATTTTACACAAAGTTCTAAAAACACCAAAATAATGTGATGTAAACATTAAGTCCTGTGTCTTTTCCATCTCAAGCTAGTCTATCTAATGTAAGCACATCAGTCAGCATAGTGTTTGGTCTCCCTGATCATATTAGCCTGGGACCATTTTTATACGTCCCTGTTGACAAGATTGCTCTACCTCAGTAGCCACACATACATTCTAATCGGAAGGAAGGAAGGAGCTATCAAGAAGTCACTAAATGTCACCATCCCCTGGAGACACATGTTAACCTTGCTCTAGATTAATTAGAATGGACAGTGAATCATACAGTCTTCAAGAATCATGTCCTTTTCCAAGAGGCTAGAACTGGGTGCTAGTGAGCTATCAGTGGTTTCTGGCGTGGTCATGATTATGGTCAGTTTTCACTTTATGATATCAGTCATCTGTTTTCCTCTGGAGACAATGGAGGTACCTCTATCAGGTCAAGGTCAGAGAGTGATCACTACTGCTTAGATGGGGATAAACTCTCCATTTTACTGGGTTTTGTATTATCATGCTCTGAACCAAAAAACAATAGCCCTTGGTCAGAGACTTAGACCAGGACCATCACAGACTACACTATGGCTGTGTTTTTAGCATTTGAGCTTAGAATCAAGTTCTACCTGTGTATGTCAATAACTTTTTTGTCCCTAATGACAAACCAGTATTTGCCATGATTTCCAAACATCTGCTAAAATTAAAACTAATAGTAGACCTTAGTTAAAAGACTATTTCTTCATTTTAATTACTTATAAAAGTTTATATATTAAAAGGTTGCATATTTGTAAGATCATAATCAAACATTAACATAAAGAAAATGTGTTATATGGTTAGTAAAGTTTTAAAATTTTCTTCATACTCTCTACTCAATGTATAAATATAATACAAAACATAGATCAACACACATTTGTAATTTTTTAATTTTTGCATAATCATATACAAAACAGATATAAAGAAACATAAAATCAAATAACTAAATTAACCTAATACGTCAACATGTTCGTTTTCAGCATGTAATTTGTAGTTAATAAAATCTATGATATTCCCTTTTGTATTATGCACAGCTTCCAGTATGTATTTTATACTAACAGCTCATGTACAGACTGGTTTTTTTTTCTAGTGTTCAATATCACTTGTAATCTAGTCGTCACTATATTGAGTTGCACTGCTCCTAGCCAAGTTAATTCACAGGGATAATCCATTCCTGAAAGTATGGAAGACCTCGTGTGTAAACCAACTGGATCTCGTGAATTTAGTAAGAAAGACTAGCCACTGCCTGTGGAAAATATGATTGAGCTCAGACTTCTTAACATGTTCAAAGACCTCTACTGATAACTTCCTTTCACCACATATAACAATAATTGAAATTTTATCATTGTAAACTTTGTATAGACAGAAAGATCACCACAGCTGTTTTGTACAAAGTATCAGGAAGTAAGTATCGACTGTTCTCTGGGAGGAAATGGAGAGTTTGGCAGTGTAATAAAAAAAAGTCCTCGGACAAATGGGGAGGAGGCTTTTGGGAGCCAGTGAGATGGTTCTGTGGGTAAGAGTGCTTGCCACCAAGCTGTAAACAGTGATATCATCCCCTGGATCTACGAGATAAAGAAAACTGACTCCTCAAAAGTTGTTTTCTGACTTTCATATCTGTGCCATAGAGTACACGCCTCTACACATATATATGTGTGTAGCAGGAATAGTGGGCTGCCTCTATGTAAACGCCGCGGCTGCTGCCAAGCATCACAAAAGCATCTCCTGTAGGAGGACCTAACTGAAGATTGCCCGAGAGACCTGAGATTGCTGGTGCAGACAATGCCAGCCATCAGGAACTGCTGTTTAGAAGAGATGCTTTCTTGGGAGCAATGGGGTGTGGGTGGAGGGTATTAAAGAAGCTTGCAGCAGTGTTCAGATGGGCTTGCTGCTGCGTTGTTCACCTGCTCCCAATGTCTGTATCATTGACTCTGTACCACCTCACCTCCAACCTGTAAGCGCTGGTAGGGTCAGGCAGCAAGTAGTCCAGGGCACAAGCAACATGTGCATGTGTGCATGTATGCTCACACACATACACACACACACACACAGAGAGAGAGAGAGAGAGAGAGAGAGAGAGAGAGAGAGAGAGTCAAAACACTCATATGTATTAAATAAAACACACCTTTTAAAACCAAGGAGTGTGGAAGATAATAGAATATTTGTGATTTTTCCCAAAAGACGAAGAGAAAATGCCAGTGCCACAAGGGATCAAGCATCGAGGTAGACAGCAGGAATATGGAACACAGGAAGAAGAATCAACTAAATGCTAGTGTGTATGAAGAGGCCAAAAGAAACTCACTACCCTAAATGCTAATTTAAAATAATAATAATAATAATAATAATAATAATAATAATAATAATGATAATAATGATAATAATGATAATAATTTTTAAATGGGCATGGACAATGTAGGAGCCATGAAGGTTAGCATCAGCTCCATTCTCATACACAGAACAGGCTTCCGTTTCAAGAACATAGGCATTCTTTTCATGGTGCTTCTCAAAACTCCAAATGTAACCCCATGTGGTTCCAGCTCATTAGAAGGAAGGATTCTTCAGCTAAGTTGGTAAAAATCTGGCCAGAGTCCTATCTATCTCAATGTAGCCACACCCCTAATTTCAGAGCCAACAATCAGGGCTGAGAAGGAAGCTAAGACGAACTCCAGTTATTTATTGCTTTAGGTCAAATGTTAGAACCTGGAGTTGATGAGAGAAACTGTCCGGTCCTGATGAAATGTGGACTGCAGCATTTCTTCAAAGAAAACCTTGGGAGCAGATGCGAGATTGGTAGAAAGCAGGATCATTCTCAGACGCTCCCTAGAGCTACAAACTTCCTTGTCTTCTAGAACATACACTTTGCACTTGCAGTCTTCATTTCTCTTGTCTAAATTACTAAGTCGTAAACTTATTGTGTAACCATGACATACCCAGTGACATATTTTAATACAATATTTCAGAAGAATCGATAGTAATTTACCTTTTGTCTGTCTCCCTTTCCCTTCACCTGTTTGCTATACTTCATTAGTTACCAGCCTGCTGCCTGAGACCGTAGCAGGAATCAGAGAAGAATATGAGAATTTATACAGCTGTGCTGAGCCGGCAAGTAGTCATACAGTCATTTTCCCATGCTTGCTGTGTCACCCCACACTTCTTAGGTATGGCCCTGCTGCCTCCTGTGGCCCTCTCTGTCCTGTGTCAGACAACAGCCTTGCGAGAACCTGGCTTCAGGCCACATTAGCTATCTTCATGTGGACTGCAACTATTTTATCACAGATGGTTTTTATTTTCTTCCTTGTTCTCTTTTCTTTGATAATAACTGTATATGATGCTGTAACCAGAAACCAATAAATGTTACTTTAAAAACATTTAAGCACATCCGAGAAACATGCTCAGGAATCCAGTATTGCTGCCTTCACAGAGTATGGAGAGCCCGTCTTTGTAAGATGGCCAGGAGCCTGCTTATAAGACATTTCTTCTTGGAGTTTCATTTCAGGAAACAGAATATAACAGATTTGGGCATGTTTTTTCACATCTTCTGTGTCTGGTAGGTACTTGCCTAACTTTTTCCTATGGCCCCTTATCCAAATGTACTGATATCCAATGACTTTAAGCATCTAAAGTTTCATCCAGCTTTTCATTTTCTTCAGTTCTTATACTTCTGATTTTTGTTCTTTTTGCATACTGTTCTATTTGTGATTTGAAAAAAAAAATGCTTTACCATTAACAGCTGGAACTAACTCTGTAATACATATAACTTGCTCACCCCTTCAGTATGGTTGCCCGCCAATGGATGAATAGATAATAAAAATGTGGTACACTTATGCAATAAAATATTACTCAGCTGGTAGAAAAAATAAAATTTGCAAGTAAATGAATAGAACTAGAAACAATCACTTTAAGTGAGGTAACCCAGACGCAAAAAGACAGACACTGCATATTTTCTCTTATATGTAGATGTTAGTTTTTAAGCTTTAGATACGTATGTTTCAAGTCAAATAACCACAGAGGTTAGGAATGTAGTAAAGAACTGGGATAAGGATATCTTCCAAGGAAAGGGAAATAAAATATACATTTTATGAAGAGATAAATGGGGACATCCATATCTAGGTCTAGACCCATGATTCTTTCTGACTCTCTTCTTGATGCCTTCTCTTTAACTCACCAGATTCCTGGTCCCACATCCAGTGCTCTAGCAAAGCCTGGCAATACTTGACTTCTTTGTAACCAACCTATAGACTTCTATCAAGGCATTCCCTGTCTGTCCCTCATGTAAAGAACTCTCACATACCATATATAACCCCACTATTAAGGCAGATCCTGGATATACTATTCTAGGGTCTAGCCTGATGAGTCTGCCTGACTCAGGTGCCACATACCTGAAGAAAACTAACTCATATTCATGAAGCAGCTATTGGTTGCCAATGGCTTCTCAGCTAGGGCTGGGACATCATGGTCCTACCCAATCTATTATGGGTCAGGCTGTCTTGATCTTTTATACATTTTATGCATGTAGTTCATATGTTCATATGTTCAGATGTGATATAAGTTCATATGTTCAGAAAATAATGTTTTGCCATGTTTGCTACTTCTAACTCTTACAATCTCTCTGTTCTCTTCTCCCATGACTACTGACACTTTTGATGAGTGAATATATGCCAATCATCCTCAAATATTCTATAGAAAGAGATGGACATTTCTAAATTCTTTTATAATGCCATTGTCACCTTGATTCCAAAACCAGACAAAATTCCAAGAACAAAATAGAGAATTAAGGGCAATCTCACAGTTAATCATAAATTTAAAAAAATTACTCAGTGAAATACTTACAAACTGAATTCAAGAGCCTATCAAAAAATGTCACCCACTACAGTCAAGTCAACTTCATTGGAGAGACGAAAATATGCCTCAACATAACACGTCAATAAGTATAATGGCCACATAAATAGACTCAAGGAACCACACGATCATACATAAGATATAGGAAAGGCATTTTGGTCAAATCTAACATCTCTTCATAATAAAATCTCTGGATAATATTGGGGTACAGGTACATACAATAAAGACAATAGATAACAAAGCCATAGCCAAGATCATAGTTAATAGATAAAAGTTCAAAACATTTTCATTAAGATCAGAAATAAGACAAGGATATTCTTTTCTTTACTACTGTTCAGTCTAGTACTTAAAGACTTAGCTATAGCAGTAAGACTAAGATGGCTACAAATAGGAAAGGAAGAAGTATCCTTATCTGCATATGACATGATCCTATGTATTAACAACTCCACCATGAAACTTCTATAGCTGACAAACACATTCAACAAAGTAGTAGGAGAGACCAGTGGTGTCTTTCCATTCCTTATCAGGTTTCTCAAAAGTTCACCCCAGATACAATGGATTAGTTAGACTTGTTTTCAGAGAATGGGTGACTACTTACAAGAGAATGGGGGACCCCAAATAGCCACACTGGAAAGTCTTCATGAAGCATGGATGATTGCTACCTCATAGTCACATAGATGAAATACTCCTTATCTAACATTATAGGGCCTATATCCTCTAACACCCAAAAAAACCCTAGAAGCCATGGGTGATTAAGGATGAACTGCATACAAACTCCTGGCATATGAAGGAAAAGTCAGCTAGAGAATGTGTTGTATCCAATGACCCCTTTGCCCCTTTCTTTGCTGAGGGAATGTCATCATTCTTATACATGATGGTATGGGTGATCTGATGAAAATGGTGGATGCTTAGCATGGAAGAGAGCAGACAGCATTTTAACTCTGTATCATGCTTGTTTTCTGTAGATCTGGTGTTTTATAATCATCATCCAGTATCTTTATATCTAAGGAATCATTAACCAATCACATACATGTACACACACCCACGACTCATCTTCTTAATACTCTATGATTTAATTGTGTGTGTGTGTGTGTGTGTGTGTGTGTGTGTGTGTGTGTGTGTGCATGCTTGTACGTACATGTGAGTGGGCCTGCATGTCATGGCACACATATGAGGTCAGAGGGCAATACTGGGGAGTCAGTTCTCTACTTCCACCTTCTTCTGATTTCCAGGGATTGAAATCAGATCACCAGATTTAGACAGTCTGAATCTCCAGGGCATCCCTTCTGCTGTGTCCTACACAACACTCTACGCCCACTTCCACTCTTCCTTCCCAACTCACCTTATAAAATGACCTCACCTCCCCGTCTTCTCTATCTTCCCATTCTCTGGCTCAGTCTTCTTACTTTTCATCCTGCTCTCAGAAAGGTCTACTAAATTTAAATAACTCCTGACATAACTTGAGCTACCACAATGCCAGTGTCTCACTCTCAACACGCCTTGCCCTTCAGGAAAGTGACTCTGACACATGCTTTCATTTGCACTAAGATGGACAGTTCCATACTCCTTCACCCAGCTACTCCACTGCTTTGTCTCCCGTGGCTGACTTGACCTCTCAATAAAGCCCCTTCAGGTATCAGCTTCTTTGAACTTTGCCCCTGGATTTCCTCACCCTAAATCCTCCTGTCATCATGGTTTATTTTTATTGTCCAGGAGGTAGATGGATTTCTCATTCCATTTTGTAATCCTGCTGTTTGCTGAAATCCACTGACTTTCACCACTTTGTGATTCTATTGGAATCCCATTTGTATGTAGCCTTTCATGTTTTTTTATGTGGATCCTGTAGTTCATAATTATTGACCATATTTTTGTTTAAATTCACAAGTTTCTTCTTTTGTTTGTCCATTCATTAACTTGTTTTTTGACAAATCTTTCCTGGAAATTTTCAACTTTCAAATTATCCACAATTCATTTTGATTGATGGAAGAGTCAGAAGCCTTAACTCCAGTTAATTTAGAAATCGGCTTCCTTGTCTTCAATCTCAGAAGTGCTTCACTACCCTGTCATCATCCTATGGTGCCTTTGCCCCTGGGTTGTTCTAAGTTCTTCTTACTCAAACCTCCAAAACCATCAGTTTGTCTGCTTGACGTTACAGCTTTGCTTCTGTTAGAAAAGAGCCCAATTGTCTGTCTGTACCTACCTTACCTTCTTTGATCCACTTATAATGAACTCTCTGTAGGTAGTCTCTCACCTAAACATTGATGCATTTCCTACTACATGTTCCAAGGCCTTGCCTCATCAATTATCTGAAACTGGACAATGCCAACCTTCTCGGCTAAAATGTGAATGAGTATTTTTCCATCTGTCTTACACCATCTGCCAACTATGTGCTTTGTACACTCTTTGCCTATATGAAACACTGTACAACCATCTTTACTCTGTCTTCAGTTCTTCATGTGATATTTATTATTAAACCATAGCAATGTTATTATGTCCTTTGCTTCCTCAAATTCATTAAAATTTCTGTATATATGCTAATCATACTTCCTCTCTTCTCTCTTCCTTCCTTCCTTCCTATGGTACTGGGCAACATTAGACACACCCTGGCCCCTGAGTATTCTCATACTACTTTTCTCTTTGCTTCTAAGAAAGTAAAACTGTACTCAGTTTCTTCATTTTGCAAATGTGTGATCAATTCATCTTGAGAATGTTTTTCTCATTCAGTGTGTCTTATAGGATATTTGCAGATCACCATTTAATATATTACTATTAAATGTACATAAATTCATATTATTTTATTCTGTTGTATACATTTTATTCTTTATTGGTTTTTTTCCTCAACTTCTGTTTCTCATACCTCTGGAATTTCTTTATTTTATAATTAAATATTTTCTATTGTTGCTTTTGTTCTTTAGAGCTAAAATGTTTTTATTTAATTTTTGTCTTTTCAATAGTTATGAATGTGGATGAAATATTGTTACAAGATTTGTCTGCTAGAGAACATATACTATATTCTTAAAGCTGAGTGGAATGTCTATTCACCAGCTAGTGGCTTGCACAGGGACTTGCTGCAATCACAAAGACTATAGCCCTACTGCTCTTGGCCTTTTAAACACAAAAGCCATACCCTAGATTCACACACTTCAGTTAACAAGAGCAGTTAACAGATAGCAGAAATGCAGACTCCAAATGCAAGGATAGTACATAAGGAACTTTCCCAGCCACATTTTGTCTCTGTTTTGGCAGACATCACTCACTGTCTATATGCTAACCTCGAACGCCTGGTTGGTGCTTCAATCATGGTGGCAGATGTGCTCAGTTCTGAGGGCCTACAAAAGTTCAATATGTTACACTAAGTGTGTGTGTGTGTTTTGCTGTGTCAGTACACACACCCCTGTATCGCCATATATATGGCGAGGTCAAGAGTAACCTCGGTGTTGTCCCTTGCCTTTCCAGTTTGTTTCAGACAGTTTCTTTTTGTTTCGCTGATTTGTGCTCCAAGCTACATTCCAGAGATTATCTTGTCCCTGCCTCCCACCTCACTGTAAAAGCACTGATAGTAAACATGAGTGCTAGCTCACCTGGCTTCACATGGATTCTGAGGATTAGAGCTCAGTATGAGTGGCATGTTTATCATAGATTGTATCTCCAGCACTAAGGGGTTTTGTTTTAGTTTTCTGTTTTAGAAATGCAGGCCTTATTTCATTGTTTAAATAGTCAAACCTTTGAATGTATTCTCAGGCTATCAGAATAGTCTTTGTGCTGAATATTGATTATTTTTAGTCTTATAATCTCTCTAGGTAAAGGGCTAATTATAAGAGTTTTTAAGTTTTCCATGTTTATGGGAACTATTTCTATTTTTCTGGGAGATATGTAACTTCATTTCAAATGTGATCCATTTTCTTCCTATTGCTTATTTTAAATTGATGTGTAAGTTGTGTCTCCTCTCTTGCTTTTTATGTACATATTTTCTCGCTGAGAAGTTTGGTCTTTGACTTGCTCTTGTCTATCTGTGGACTTGTACTGAGATGTTTACTCATTTCCATAGCTTCAATAAATATTTCAGAATGAATGAGCCTTTAATATATTCAACTCCAAAATGATTGAGAAAAAATACCTATACAAAGACAGGTTGACAACACAACCTTCTAGCTGCTGCTTTGTTATTTATTCAACAATTCAAATATTCAATTCTGGCCCCAACTTTCATGGAATACTTCTGAAAATGACTATAATAATTTCCTAAGTATTCAAAATATGTGGAATGCACATCTGTATGTGAATGTAACACAGTCAAGTGAATATCTCTGTTCCAGCATGAGTTACTGTTGATGAGAAAAACCTTTTAAAATAGTATTGCAGAATATAGGAAATATATATTGCAAAATATAGGATATATACATACATAGGATATATATATATATATATACATATATACATACATAGGATATATATACATACACACACACACACACACACACACACACACACACACACATATATATATATATATATATATATATATATATATATGTAGTCTATCACATAGACACTGGATTCTTCTATCAACAAGAAAATTGAAACCTTTAATGCCTGCAATATTATTTATCATCTTCTTTTTGCACTTTTTTTTGCCTGTAGCACAAAATGAAAACTTGTGGTTGGTAACTATAGATTTTTGCCACATGGCTCAGAAGTGAGATGACTCTCTTGGCATATGAGCTATGAGCTAAGCACTCAGTCACCTTTCCCAAAATGTAGTCAAGGGAAAGCTCACATCATCTGTAGTAATTTTAAAAATAAAAGTTCATGCATGTCCATGCCAACTAATACAGCAAGTTCAACTGACTTTGTATTGTATAAATTCCATGGTGTTATTATTTTAAAAAAAAAAAATTGCCTCTTAAGATTGAGAAGCGCCTTAATAAATAAATTATTATCTGGCAAGACAACTGTGTGTTAAATGTTTTCACAATTCCCACTGCTTTACTGGATCACAGATACATGAGGAGAAAATGTGTTTGTTTATGGGTAAAGTTGAATCTGATACTGTAAGATAATCACTAATTTCTATGGAAGGTGGGTTGTTTAAGGAAAACCCTAACATCCAGTGCATATTAACTCACTCAGCAGTAAGGTTTGTTCCTTTTAGAACAGTGCTTCTACATTTTGTGTAGAGAAATATTAACTGTGTGACTTGATAATATGCAAATTTAGAAAATTCTGAGCCAGCAGGACAGTTTGTAATGGTTCTTAGGTGAGACTATGCTCTCTGAGTAACAAATTTGCAAGGAGAAGATACCTCATGTTGATGGACATAACTCTCTGAAAATTAATATCATTAGTTTTCCTCTTTTTTTTAATTTTCTGCCCAACAGGATAAAATATCTTTGATAACAGATGCACCAAAAATCAAAATTGACATTGATGAAAACCTCCCTGACATCATCTTACTGTTATAAAGTAGAATTTATGACATAAAATACTTTGACAGTTATTAATTTTTCTACAACGGATAGCACCGTAACATAAGCAAAGCTAGTATATTAACAACAACAGCACAGAACACAGAATTATTTTCCATAATAAAATAACCAATTTTATAGGATCCAATGAATATCTGTGCTATCTATTAATAAGTATACAAACAATGGGTTTTATTCTATTCCATCGCATACGCACTGCTTATATTCAGCCCTTAGCTACCTCCTGTTTACCTCTAATGATCCTACGTCTGCTTTCATCCATATTTATATATTAGACTCTGAATATTAGAGAAAATATGAGCAACCTATCTTACATCTTCTTGGATCAGGATTATTGGGCTGAATTTAGTTATCTTTAATCTTTCCATTTTCTTGAAAATGGCATAATCTTACTCCTTAAGACAGAATTAAGCCACACTGCATATATGTACCACATTTTCTTCATCCATTCCTCTGTTAATAGGCACCTAGGACAATTGCAAGTCTCAAGTCACGTGATTTATACTGCAATAAACATGGATGTAAGGGTAACGGCATGCCATATTGGATTACATTTCTTCCACTATATACCAAGGGGTAAAACAGTTGACTCAGATGGTAGTTTCATTTTTAGCTCTTTGAAGAACATTTATAAGGATTTACTGTGTCTGAATTGGTTTCCTTTCTCACCAACAGTGAATAACACCTTCCCTACATGCACATAATCACTAGTATCTATTGTTGTTTTGTTGGTTCTTGCCATTCGGTATGGAATGAGATAGACACTACATAGTTTTGGTATGCAGTTTCTTGATCTACAAAAAAAAGCTGAATATTTTCTACATATTGTTTGTCCATGCGTAACACTTTTGAGAGCTATACATTCAGGTCATTTGCCCATTTGTTTTCTGGGTGTTTAAATTTTGAGTATTTTATGTATAACCTGTCTGATGTGTATCACAGAAAATTTTCTCCATTTCCCTCTGTTATTTGTTTTGTTTTTTTTTTTTTCAAATCAGTGGAAGCATTTTAATTTCAGGCAGTCATATTTGTCATTTCTTGCAACATATTTTGGGACCTTGGAATCCAAAGAAACTCTTTGCATATAACTGTATTTTGAGCTATTTTTCCTATGTTGTGATTTGGCAGTTCCAAAGTATCAGGTCTTACATTAGGGTTTTGAATAATTTTTAATTCACTTTTACGAAAAACTTACAACTATTACAAGGAATCATGAAACACATATTTTAATGTCTATAGAATATTAATTCTGTAATGTAAAAAAGATAAAATGTGAAAAGTGAACAATTGGGGAGTTTCTTTAAGATTTCTTTATATTTATATGCATGTATGTGTATATCCATCTGTGATTACTATTACAAGTACACTGGTGTCCGTCCATGCCAGAAGTGGTAGGTTATCAGATAGCCTAGAGCTGAAGTTACACGTGGCTGTGAGCCTACCAACATGGGTGCTAGGAGCTGAGCTCTGTTCCTCTGGAACAGCTGCAAGTGCTTTTAACTACTGAACCATTCCTCCAGCCTGGGAGTTCAGATGATACTCGGAGTAGAGAGAATCACTCATACCTGAGGGGATTCCAGGGGTTAAAATCTATTCTTTCAACCTCAGTAGCCAGGGATTGGTTTTCAGTAGTCAGAGGGATAGATTATGATTCAGATTATAGTTATTTGTAAAGAGTAAAAGAACAGAAAAGCCAGTATTGCTGACTCACAAGCACACTTGTGTTCTGGTTTCTAAGAGCATGAGACAGGAGCAGGGCGCATGCGTTCTACACTCACTTCCTTCCCTCATGCCTGGAGACAAACTCCGGAATGTGGAAAATTTGCAACTTCAAACATGCTCCGTTAGAGTCAACAATTGCATAGGATGAAATGGAAAAAGATGGAGAAAATGTCTTCTCCTTCATTTTAAATGTCCTCCATGAATGCAAAAATGTAATAAGGAACAATTGTACCCCGGAATGGCCTTTCTTCTGAAGCATGGAAGTTATGAGCCCGAGTCTATTAAAAAATGACCAGTTAGGCTTCTTGAAATGTCACTTCGAAAATTAGCTTTGTTTGAATTGTAAAAAAAATTTTTAGAAGAAAACAGCTCAATCACAATTCATTATTTATGTCCAAATATAATTAGTAAAAGGCGTGCAGGCCAATGAGATGGTTCAGAGGATGCAGCCACTTATTCACAAGTGGCCTTTCCGAGTTTGATTTCTGGAACCCACGGGGTGAAAAGAAAGAGATACTTTGACTTTACTTCTGTTCTGTGCATGTGCCTGCCCAGAAATACATGCATCCCAGGCACACAGTCAATAAATAAACAAATGCAAATAAAATTAAAAGAAGAAAACTTGTGATGTTTCTTTAGAAAGGAAAAGTCGTGTGTGTGTGTGTGTGTAAAAGCAGACTCTGTCACCTATTGATGTCAAAAAGTACACCCAGAAAGTCTCAACAATACAACTGCCTACACATGAACTGAGTAACGATGGCAACTACAGGCATGCCGAAGAGGATGGGGAATCCAGGTTTCATCCTACACAAAGAATGGAAGGCTATGAGGGGTAAATAGGAAGCTTTAGAGGTGGAGAATGATGTAATTATATTTTCAAAAATAAAAAAAATAATTGAACATGCCTCATTTCTCTGCTAGTGTTCTTAGGGTGGATGTCTATGGACAGAACTCTAGAGCGTCATATGATGACGTGGATTTGTTTTTCTTTTTGACATAGGTGATTATCCAAAAGGCACGGGAGTTATTGAAAACTGGTGTTAAACGACAAGTTGCTGTCACTCCACAAATTACACAAGCCAAACAGCAAAGTCAGGTGACACATAGCGGCAACGACTATGCCTGTGTTCATTAGTTAAATGTATTGAAAAACACTCACTAGTTTGCCGAATGGAATGCAGGCAAGCCAAGTTCTGTCCCAGCTGTATGAGGCTGCCCGCAGATAAAATGAAATTTTACATATGTAACATCACATAAATGCTTAGCTGAACGCAAAATAACTCCGTATAAAACACTGAGTTGGAGCATCCATCAAAGGAGGCCTTTGAAACTGGTGGCGAGAGGAAAATTGTAGGAGATACAGATGATGAAAGGGAGGGAATCCAAAACAGGGCTTCCTTGAGAAGGGTGTGGTGTAATGTGCTGACTGTTGACGCCAAACCTGGGAGCGTTTTCTCACTCATCATCTTCACTCATTTCTCATCGTTTTCCCTGCTCACTCACCACTCTCACAACAAGCATATATTCTGTTGTCTCTGCTTTAGCTCTTTCGATTTTCTCCAAGTGTTTCCTCCCTAAGGACGTGACCCGGCTGTACAGAGAGTGGGTCCATCCCATCCACCGTGAAGATCTGAGAAGCAGCTCCCTTCTCCCCGCCCCCAATCTGACAAGTGATCACGTCCATCCCCCACCTCTGACCTGGCAATTACTCTGACAGGTTTTTGGATTATAATCACAATAATTTATCAATAAATTTGTCACATGTTTATTTTTTTTCTCCTGCTTCAACTTAAGAATCTGTCGATTTCTTTTATTAAACCAATCTTCATTAAGACCCTAACTTAGCAGAGAGCTTTGGCTACTGGCCATTTAGTAAAAGCAAACTATCATTGAATAAACCTGGCATGTGTGTCATTTTGAAATCTTTTAGAGTTCATTTTCTGTTATCGTCGGAACAAACCCTGCTTTTGTCCAGGCAAACACGTCAGCACCGGCCAGTGTTGTGTCATTCTCATTCTGAGTCTTTGCTGTTCTGGCATTGTGCATGACCTTCTGATTTTAAATCCGATAGATTTTCTCTGGGACTGCTTTGTGCTCACTCTTCACTTTCATTTTGAGGTACACCTTTCATTATATCATCTATCCTGAATCAACAGATTTATTATTCTCATTGGATTCCGTGATTAAGCAAAAGTATGCAAAGCAACAATTCTATCTGTAGTTGCTCGCAGAAAGTTTAGTAAAAAACAATAATGAACAAAGCAGAGGTATTGAAACTTTGTAAATCTGATTCCTCAGTTTTAATGAAGCATCCTTTATTTTGAAGTGAGCAGCCACAGTTTATGTAAAAACTCGAAGATGTCTTTGAGTCCATTTGAAGTTCGTTGCTTCACTCTTAGTGCTTAGGGGGTCACCTAGCAAGAGGTAAGCACACAATAGAAACACATTGGCTAAATGAGAGAATGAGTATATCATTTATCTGAAAGTCACTCGTGTATTACAGTTCTTATTTATAAATAAATCATCCTGGACAGCCTGATTGAAAAATCTTAGCATTTAAACTAGCCTTATACCTTACAACAAAGTAGTATAAAAATAAAAATAAAGTGAAAGATTAAGTTGAAAAAAAACAATCCTCTTTCTTGTGGGGCTGTTTGTAAATACTACTATGATGTAAATACCAATGATTACATCAGGACTTCGGTGTTTAACTTTAGTTGAAACGGATTATGAGAGTGTTCAGAAGAGAATGCTAATTTTAAGGACCATTTAAGAAAATTGCTTGGTTTTTTCCCCCCTAATCCTGTTAGCGGAAATAAGTGCTTCAAGTTACAAGGCATATACTTCCATGAGGAAAATGCCTATTGTAGGAATGTTTTATGCGACACATCTGGAGATAGGTGTCTACTGGGTGGGGTGAAATTCCTGATAGTTCCCAGCAGCGAGTACCAGTTGGCACCGTGCCAATGCGACTTTACAGATATTCTTGGGATGACCTGGTGACGAGCTAGCATTCTTACCGTTGATGTCTGGACAGAATGTTTCTGTTATCACCCCTTTCATACTTTGAAATATAGCAGATTTATCAAACCTCTGAGATACAGCCACAAAAGAACTTCATATTATTTTCCTAGAGTCACAGCAAAGGAATCTAAAAATAAAATCCCCTCTCTGCTGCTGGGGTGCAAGCACTTCATGTTACTTTGTGCTTTCACATCACAAGAAATTCCAGGGGAGGCCTTGCCAGCAGGGAGGAGGCCAAGGTCAAAGACCAGCAGGTTCTGGACCTGTGCGTGACTGACTTTGATGATCCTGTGTGTTATATCAAATGGAGCACTGAAAAGAGGCTCAAATGAGCAGAAGAAGCTGCTGGTGGATTTAATTCCTTTCTTTGATTTCCTTCAGCAGCATAGATTAAAGATGCATCTCTCTTCTCTCCCCATGTGTCTCACTGTGGTACTCTGGAGGAGAAAGAAACAGCAGCTTTTAAAGGAATCTTTGTCAAACATGATCTCCTTAGCTACTGAAACATCTTCCAGCATGGAGTGTCAAGGTGTTTGATGTTGGCTGAACTAGATTTCACTTCCCGTCAATCAAATGCAGACCAGTAACGGGCACCGCGTTATGGAAAGGGAAAAAAAAAAAATGCCCTGCATTAAATTTTCACTTTGAAACTAACATGACCCATTCATTTACATAAATATAGAAGGGCCCAGTAGAAGCCATCACTGAAGCAGCCCAACTGAAGTGCATGAAGCCACGGACATTCACCTATTGGTTGACAATATATCAAGGCTCATGTTTGTAAATCAGCAACTACTGCGACCCTACAACAGGAAATGTGTTTTAAGCTTACATTTCACACATGATACAACTGTAACAAATACAGCTCGTACATCTAATACAATGTATACGGTATTAATGCGCTCCGAGAGCTGTGATACTGAGGAATATAACATGTTTCCCAGCTCATTGGAAGCTCTAATTCCTTCCATTATGGCACATGGAATTTTTCTGTTAGATATTTTCTTTATTTACATTTCAAATATCCCCTTTCCCAGTTTCCCCCCTGAATCTCCCATCCCATCCCCCTCTCCCTGCTTCTATGAGGGTGTTCCCCTACCCACCCACCCACTCCTGCCTCCCCGCTCCCCCACCCCCCGCATTCCCCTAAACTGGGGCATCATCGAGCCTTCAAAGGACCAAGGGTCTCTCCTCCCATTGATGCCAGATAAGGCCATCCTCTGCTACGTATGCGGCTGGAGCCATGGGTCCCTCCATGCATACTCCTTGGTTGGTGGTTTAGTCCCTGGGAGCTCAGGGGGTGGGGGGGTGGTCTCGTTGGTTGATATTGTTGTTCTTCCTATGGGGTTGCAAACCCCTTCAGCTCCTTTAAGAACTGTGTTATCTGGAAGTAACATACCCTTGATTTATGCTTTATTTCTTAGTTATAAATTCAAAAACATCAGATCCAAGTAATTTGTCATTACCCCACTGTAGGTTTTCTGACTTAAATAAGCACTTTAAAAATGTAAAAGTTATATTGATCTTTGAGAAGGAGGTGGCCCTACTCTCTCTTCTGGTTATATATTTGAGCAAGCAGCATTGAAAGCCAAAAGCAGAAAGTCAAAGATCTGGCAACTTAACTTCTACACTTTATTATTTTATTAGCCATAGTCCATTTTTGTAAATGTACTTACTTTCCACACAGTGGAAGGGACAGTGTGTACTTCCAGGTCCAGATTTCCGTTTTTACTATTCAAGAATTATCTGCTTCTTGTCTGGACTCCTTCTCTACCCTCCTTTTCGCTACTTCAGTTAACAATGTCATAGCTTTAGAACCTAATTACTTTCTCCTCTGGTCCTGGATCTTTTGGATACTTTCTACTGAGCCCATTGGATGTGTTTATGCCTTCATGTCATATGTATTTTATACCATCCAAATATCTAGTAAACTTTATTAAATCTTTCTACATACTTCACAAAGTGGCATTAGTTATCCCTCCTCTGTAAATCATAATTATTTCCATTTTATAGCCAGGTAAAGCTGTTTCATGCAACCATCTCATTGAAAATTGAGTTGCCAATGTTTCTGACCCCCTCAAATCACTAGCCCCAACATTTGCAAACTCTTTGGGAAAAAAAAAATAGTTTTAAAAGTCTTCTTTGTTGATACTGAGATATAACCAAATAGCTGTTTAAAAACATTTAAGTCCTATCAATTCAGGGCTAATTTTCCTCGTCATATTTGAGGATTTCCCACATTCTGGGTAATACTATATCAATACATGACATGGTATCATCAATGTCTTCCCATCCCTTGCATGCACCACCACTGCAATTCCATTATCCCCACCAATAGCAAAACTAATAATGAAGACATAACAAAAGCTAAGAGGGTTTTATTCTAAAGGCAGGGAGTCCAAGAAGTCCAAGAATCTCACCTACATTATCCATGATTAACAGGTAAAACCTGTTTGCAAGTTCAACCATCTTCTTCTCAAGGCCTTCTTTCCATAGACTGTAATTTCTCCATTATGTCTGCACTGAATAAGGGAGAGAAAACATGTACTTTATGGACTTCAACTTCAGGATGAAGCTGTTTTATATAAGAAAGAGATGAACTAGATGATAGATAGATAGATAGATAGATAGATAGATAGATAGATAGATAGACAGACAGATAGATAGACAGACAGCATTATTAGTATTAGAGCCCATCAGCCTTTAGAACCTAAATAAATATAATACTAAAGTATGAGTGCCTTTATCAAGAACCTTCCTCTAAAAGGAAGGACCCAGTACTGCCTAGATGTCTGTCTCTCTACCAATGTCCTGGAAAGGTAAGATGCAATGTCAAACAATATCAACATTCATCTGTCATTAATTAAATACATCTAATAATTTAATAGTTTTTAAAATGCAATTGAGAGCTAGAGAAATAGATCAGCAATTAAGAGCACTGACTGTTGTTTCAGAGAACCTAGTTTTGGTTTCCAGCTTCTGGCCTCCAAGGGTGCCAGGCATCAAGTAGTGCTCACATATACATGCCGGCACTCACATGGACACATAAAACAAACAAACAAGAATCTTTAAATAGCCAAATTCTACAATTTCCTAAAGCCAACTGAGCTCTGGTGAACTTCTGATAAGGCAGATAAGATCCATAATCACAGTTTTTGATTGCTTCATGTCAAAACTATTTGATGTAGTGAGACTTTTCTGTGATTTATTTTCAAAATAAATGAGATGCTAAATTTTAGTCATAGATATTATGACAATAAAACTCCACTGAATGGTCACTGCAATGCATGACCATTGCAGTTACATACTGCCCAGATGCTTTTATGCATTTTCATTTGTAGTTGTTTAAAGTTTTTATCATCACTTTAAGCAATGGTTTGTTATTTTGATCCACATTTCCATGATGTCTGTCTGTCCTCTTCTCATGTTCCCTGCTCCGTCCTCTGTCCCATTTATCTTGAGTCAGCATGTATTTGATTACTTCTTTTTCCCTGTTCCAGCCATCACCTACAAGTCTGCTTGGCGCTTTCATAGTCACCATTTCAGTTTCCTGACCTATCCCCACGACTCCCCTAACACACATATTAAAATCTCCATAGACAACCTGGTAGAACATTAGGTAAAGGCACTTTCTACCAAGCCTGTGACCTGAGCTGGATCCCTGGAACACCCAGGGATGAGGAAGAGAACCAATTCTAGTAAACTGTCCTCTGAGCTCCACATGATAGGTTCTCTTCACTCCCCACCCTAGATAAAGGTAATGAACAACAAAGGTAAAACCGTGGATCTACAGAAAAAAAAAAATTGCCCATATTCTTTTCTACTCTTTGTATATACACTCATTATTAGAGTGAAGTCTGTGTGTGTGTGTGTGTGTGTGTGTGTGTGTGTGTGTGTGTGTGTGTGTATGTGTGTGTATGTGTGTGTGCGCCATAAACACATGTAGAAATCAGAAGACAACTTTAAGGAGGTGTGCCATACATTGTATCAAGTATGTTCTGGGGACTGAATTCACCAGCCTTGTTAGCAAACATCGTTGCAGACTGAGCCGATTAACATGCAAGGAACTGTTTTTATTGATACCTCTTTAAGAAGTATGTGGGGGGTGAGTTACTGATCCCATGGATGCTTTTAGATGACTTATTTAACATCAGATTCACAGGTATTTGAATAACACAATAAATCACTGTAGAGTAGGAAATCCCCTGTCTGCAGTTCTGCCCTGGCACAACCTCCTCCCAAGTATGTCATGCTATTTAAACTATCATCAATATGTAAAACTGAAGTAACATTAATACTTGCCTTTTCAGTAGAAACTGTCATTGGAACCAATTATATTGTATGAAGGGAAAGCATGAAGTGATGTGAAAGCATGAAATGATGTTAAAGACCCCATGTTACTGGTCATGATTAACTAACTAGGAGCCTTCCTTGCTAGGAAATTATAGAATACAGTCAGATATCATGTGACACTCCCTACTCACTAGTTATAGGACTTTGAGTGATATAAATTCTGTGCTTCATACTCTTGTTTCTCAAGACATTATACACTCAGTAAATTGCAAAGATGTTATTAAAATGTCTATAAAGGGCTTAAGGTATTTCCAAAGGATAGAACCAATTACACATATTCACTGGATATACTATTTTATATGCTCACCTATTTTCTTTAAAAAGTCATCTGTCTTTTAAATACATTTTAAATCCAAATAGGAATTTCCTAAGTAAACACAGATTTCTTTAAACAATCTTCTAATCATTCTTTGAGTTTACTGTTGCGAGAATAATCTCAAGCCTTACTTTTTTAGATATATAGTTTTGAAAACATGTCTTATCATCCTGAAATCTATGGAATGTATGCATTTCTGAGGCACTGATTTTCCAAAGCAATATTTTTTCATTCAAAACTCATTGTATTTTAGAGATTAAAATTTCATTATTTTCCTCAAGTCATATCAATAATAGCTAGGACAATTGATATATCTTTGTCCTAATTCTTTGATGGAAGATGTTTCTACATTTTTAATGTATGTCCACCTTTAATAATCTTTAATAATCTTTTAATAATAAAGAATAATAGAAACTAGGTTATCTAGTATTCTCATTAATTTGTTAATCTTTCAACACATTCCTATGACGTAGAAAGTAGAAAATGCCTAAGTAACTATTTTGTGAAATATTAATTTTTAGTACCTACATTATGTAATTATAAACACTGCTTTTATATCATAAGTAGATAGGATGAGATGAAAGCCATACCCAAGCTTTACAAATACATGCCTTAGGCTGAGCCCGGAAGGTTTCTTTCTCTGTTCTAACTGTCCTTAGGCCTACGTCCTGAAGCTTCTAGCACCCGTACAATCTACTCTAGGCCTATAATGTTTCAGCCTCTGAGATTTACTGATGAATAAGCTCACCCTTTCTAGTTTTTTCCAAAATCTGGCTGGCCAGTTCAACTTAGCTGTTCTGGCTCAAACTCCTCCCCAAGCAGATTGATTCAAACTAGCTTGTCTCAGCTTCTGACTTGTCTCCAGTGTAGAATCTTCTGTTCTTCGTAAAAGCTCAAGTATCTGTAGGTATGTGGAATTATATCTGAGTCACCAATTTTGTTTTATTTATCAACATATCAGGTTTTGTGTCAATATCCTGTGTGTGCCCATGCGTGTGTGTGTGTGTGTGTGTGTGTGTGTGTGTGTGTGTGTGTGTGTTCATTTAAAATTGAAGAGTATTTTTTCAGTCTCTGCTAAGAGTTCTATTAGAATCTACAAGCATGGGAGATTTTCCTAACTTCAGATATCTTCTTTAATGTCTTAAAAATTTTGTTATACAAGTCTTTAGCTTGAGAGGTTACAGTTATTACACACACACACACAACCAGAATATTGGCACAAAACCAGATACATTGATTAATGAAACAAAATTGGTGACCCAGATCTAATTCCACACACCTACAGATACTTGAGCTTTTATGAAGAACCCAAGAATCTACACTAAAGACAAGTCAGTATATTCAATAATAGTGTCTATCAAAATGGAAGCTGCATATAGAAGAATCAAAATAGTTTTAAAACTTCATATTAAGGCAAATATTATGGCAACTGTTTTTCAGGTCAACTTAGTATTAAATAATAAACACAGTTTCAATAAATATACAATTATTTGGGGGTCTATTTTTCCCATAAGAGAGTTTTCTGACAGATCTTCATTCCACATTTATCAAGAACTCTTCCCAATGCTTTTCTATGTCAATTAATTTAGTCCTTTTGAGAAATTGTGGGAAGAATTATCATGCTCATCATAGAGATCTGACATACAAGCTTTAGGTTAATTTTTAATAATCAGCAAATATTCTTAGTAAGCAAAAAATAATTATGCAAAGTATTTAAAATAATTAGTTACACCATTAGTAAATGTAAATCATAGCTTGCTACTACATGCCTGATTTAAGGTTCTTAATACTTTCACTCAATTTACTGTACCATAATTAAATGTTTTTAAAAATATTCCCTTCATATATAAGTTCTATATTTAAATATCAACTGACATATATTTATTCATGGCCCCTTTCATATCTGCACCATTCATAGTTTACAGGCTCAACAGGCAGGTACTATTCTACACATTTGCATCTACAGCAAATACTTTAGTAATGTGATCCACAAAAATATTTTCAGAATGAGGTTATATTTGAAGGTTTAGTAGACAAAAATACCCTCTCAATTATGGGAGTGATGATGATAATGATAACATTTTCATTTTTGTCACTGAAGCTGTTTTCCTGATTATTGTGACTGATAGGGACATGGTTTTGGTGGCCTGGTTTTATGCATGGGCCTAGTTAGCCAGTGTCAATAGGAATATCTATTTCTGTCCTGCGTAATTGAGACAAAGATACATCTCAGGCACCACCTGATTTTCATGAAGTTGACTCTGAAGAACTCTTGGCAGAATCAGAGTACACCTCTGTGGTATAGGCCATACTGTCAAAGATAAGGTGACAGACTGACCATCATTGTCTCCACTCAAAACCTAGTCTTAAAATTTGGGAGACTGGCCTATTTTTTTCTAACTATATTATGCAGTTCATAGAAGTTACTCATGGCTTCCGACTACATGCCTGATTTAATGTTCTCAATACTTCCTCTCATAAAATATTAAGCTATTCTTATAGGCTGAGCTGTGTTTCAAGGTTCAAAAAAGTTACATCTGTGCTGATGTAGCTCTTGCTTCTAGCTTCTAGTTCAACCAGAGATGTCAGATCACAGAATGGTAGAAAAAACAGTTGAATAATTGTCAGGCTAGAATTGGGAATGCTTAAGTCAGGACTCATTTTGCTCATGAAATGTGTCAGTAACCCTGAGACTCTTATTAATCTTATTTCTTTAATATTTCCTTATAGTGTATTATTTTGATTTAAATTGAAAACATGTACATTATTAAGTCTTGCTAACATATAAATATCTGTAGGATAAACCAAATTTAGTATAGCCTCTTCAGAACCCAAAGGAATGATGCCAGGATCATGTAGTCTGGCAAGAAGCATTGGGGAACTTTAATTCGGGACACTGACATTTCCTGAATAGGAAAATATAAACTGCTAATTTAATCAAGAAACAAACAACTGCAGATGTAGTAGTTAGGTCAAATATGTTTCTTGGTAACTTCTAGTTTCTCCTGTAAACATAACGAGCACTTTCAGCTTATTAGAACCCAATCTGAGCTTTCCTCCCAGACAGATGGATTGTCTCTTTGGCACCAGGCTTTTCTCATCTGTTTCTGCAAGTATTATTCCTTTTCTCAATCAGGGATCCTCCTAGTGTTCATAGATTGGTCAAGAATTTGGTTAAACTAATTATTCACATTTCCTTAAAAATTAAGTTTTTTAGTGAAAGTTTTTTATGATCACTCCTTGATAATCTATAAAATGACCGTTGCCTCCAACTCTAAGGAGTTTCTTGTGTCCTACCTGAGTACTCAAAAAGAAAAAAAAAATGATTTTGTGCTGAAGCTAACACTTATGCTTGCTTTTCTGTGATGCTGAAGAGGTGTGTGTCAGCTTCTGTGGAGGAAAATCACATTAAAAATAATGAAAATAAAATTTCTTTGAAGGGAAACATGATTCTCATTGATATATGCCTAAACATCTGACAGAGAAAGATGGAAAGTAGATTTTCTTTGATGCTGAATGACCAAGCTTGTCTTGGCTACCTTAAAACACTTGAATCACACAAAGCTCCCAGGACTGATGTATCTGAGACCTGATAAAATAAGTTTTGTTTTTTTCCTTCCTCAGGCTAGTCACTTTCCAACATCCTGCTAGAAGCATGAGTCTTGTGTTAGAAAGCATACATGGACAGCCCATCAATGACTTCTAGAGAATTTAATGAAAGGCACTACATTCAGTTTGAAAATGCTTTGTTATACACTCCTAATTGCCTATAAATATAAGTATTAAGTTTTGACAAAATAATACTTGTCTCAATAAAGCAACAATTTTTATTATTTTGAACACTTGGTTTTAACCAGAAACATAAGGCATAGATTTTTTTTTAAAGTCTTTACCCTACTACTTTATAAAAAAAGAAATGTTTATTAATTTAACTTGATTTGTAGATATGTAGAAATTTCTCCCTGCTAGACCATAAGCTTGCTTTCATTGTGCTGTGTTGGGAATCTTTAATTAAAGTCATCTATGTTTCCTGACATTTTATGCATAGACAAGTTGTCAAGCCTTCCAGAAGGCCATTGTCTTTCCACTCCCATCCTCTGGAAGTGGCATGCTTTGACAATCATTTGAAAGGATGGTATGATTATAAAACATTCCTGTCCTTTAGAAAAACTTAAAAACTAGACAGAGTACAATATTTTTGCCAGTTATTGGTTTTTTATTATATTTTCTTCTTGATGTGATTTCTAGAATTTTGCTTCTTTTCTTGAGAGCCATTAGTATACCTGTTCGATCTGGAGACCTAACTGAAAGAGAACTGCAAGTACTGAGCGTGTGAAATGGTGGCTGTGGGTAGTGTAGTCCTAATCATTAGAGCTCCTGCAGTGAGTAAAATTTATAATTGTGTTTCTGTGCTCCAACAGGAAGTTCCACCTCATTTTCAGAATAACTGGAAAGCTATCCTACCGAAGGAAATGAGCCATGCAGTAGAATCTTCAGTAAAATAGAACAAAAACTAATACCCAATCAGAAGCCTAAAGAAATAATGTTCCTCTTTTCTCTAAAACATGGATATTTCCACCACATTTACTAATCATGTTGCTAATTCTAGAAATATAAGCAAAAGGACTATAATCCCATAGGTTTTATGTCACACTGTGAGTGATTAAACAATGGAGAAAGACAACCAGTCTGTCCTACCTTAGGATGCGCCTCGCTCCTCCTGGAAAACTACTTTCTGAGCTCAGGTTGCCCTTTAATGGTGACTGCATGCTGTCTATCTGAGGAAGCTGACAGAATTATGATAGAAACAATACCTTACCCTTCTCGTCTCTTTCTACTTTCTCTTATGATACTGACCTTCATTTTCATCATATTGTGTCCCACTTGATATTTATGTGCCTTTCTGTGTGTGTACCCATTTTCTATCTCTATTAAGGTGTTACTTCCATAAAGAAGAATGATCTATCTTTTCTCTACTGTATTACCAATGACCTAGGTACAACCTGATGTTTCTTTTTAAATGAATGGATTGATGAATGAATGAATGAATGAATGAATGAATATGACCAAGTTGTGACTGCATAACCCATGTTTCAAAAGAGCTTATGATTAGATGTTGGTTGTTCTAGTCTACAAAAAGTCTAATGGGTGAACCACTTCTTTTCCGTGTCCAAATACACATAAAACCATGAATTAGGTTTCTTTTCTGGACACTGGTGACTTTGGTGTTTATATCAAGTTTCCAATATGCAGCACTTTCCCGACTAGTTTCCATAATATTCCAGTCATCTTTTAATTTTCACAAGACATTTTCTTCCTCAAATGCTCTAGCTTCAGATGTACAGAATGAACAGGTCAGCTGTTTCCTCCCAGTTGAGATGACTGTATTCTTGTTATAATCTTTATTTACTTTAGTTTTTATACCTTTGTATCCTACCTAAAGTAACTAAAAAATAATATATCTCCTTTTAACTGCTCTAGGCAGTGGGACTAAGAAAGTGGAGAGTAAAAATAAGATAGAATAAAGCTTTATATAATAGCCAACTTTATTCAGAGAATCAGACAATTTCTACTCTGCCCTCGGAGTTAAGGATAAGTCAGATGCGTGAGGTGTACAGTGATAAGGGATGCCACCTGTGGTAGGCAAGCCTCACATGGCAAAAACATGTTTCTCTTAGGGGCATATCTACAAATAACAAGAGCCAGTTGAAATAAATAATATGAAGTAAACCTACTCTTAACTAATACACCTTGGGGGCACAAAAACAAAAGAACAATTCCTTGTTTTGAAGAAACTGACGTTATAAGACTCTTATCTTGGGATCTTAGAGTTTTCTCAAAACGATTCAGAAATCTCAGATAACTTCATTCTGGGAACATGTTCTGACATATTCCCTCATTTTTACTTTTAAAAACACAGGATCTCCAGAGTAACTTTGATTTGAGATGTTGTAGAGCATCTAATTCAAACTCTAATTGTCATTTGTTTCATGGGTGTCCTATAAGCAAGCAAATTATAAACATAATGAATAATATCAGAACAGTGGAATCATTGTGTGCAATGCTCTGCCACCAAGAACAAGAATCCAAATGATCCCAGGTACTATTGGTTACATTAGATTGAGCAGAAAACCTGAAGAATAGCATGAAAAGAGATCCATACGATTAGTCATTTCAGTCTCATTTCAAACATAAACCCATAAAGCCCTTCAGTAAGAACACAAATGTTATGATGTATTAAGCAAATTGGAGGTGATTCAAATTCCAAGAAAAAAAAATCAAATTCAGTCCCTTCTTTGGGTGAATGAATCAATCTATTATAGTCCCAAACTCTAGTCATAATCAGAGTCACTAATAAAGAGAAAAGAAGCTGGATCCATCCGATCTACAAGTTCAAACAAAGAAAGATGAGGAGCTTAAGACCAATGCATGTGCTCAGAGACACTCAGTGCAGACAAACAAGTCAAAGCAGCGAGCACTTCCAGACAAAGATTCTCAGGTGACATAGAACTCTGTCTGCCTGAACATGGCCCTGGGTAGGCAGAATCACTTCTGATGGTATGCTCAGACCATCAGATGGTTTTGCCATTTTGCGTTGACTTCCATGGTCTTCTCACCAACAGTCATTGTCCTTAATGTCCTGGGGCCAGAGGCACCAAAGAGGAATCCATAATGTTTCAGTGTATCCATCTATAATAACAGATATACAGCCCTTCCCTAGGTATACCTTTTCTACTAGGTATGTAAAAGTAGGGCGGGTTAAAGCACGGACTTGCTTGTTTCCTTCTGCAGTAAAACAAAGAAGGTTGTAATATTCACAAGGATGAGGCTATTGCTGAAAATAAGCCTACAACAGAAGCAGAATCTGAACTAATACTTAAAGGCTTATGAATTAACTATAATAGATGAAACAAAATAGCCAGAAATTCTCCTGAGCTAAAGAAAAAGAAGTATTAATGTATTGATGAATATCTGAACCATGTATTCTTCCTATATCCTTAAGTGAACATTCAATAAAATAAGTATCTGCCTGTGGAATAGGAGAAAGTTGAACAATTTTTATAATCTCAAAATCAGTTCATATGAGAAAATCTCATAGCTTGCTGTCTGGGTAATGATTTCCTATCTTTCCATAGCAATCTGCTAATGAAATTTTACTGCTCTTAAAAACAGATTGTTAGTTAAGGGTAATATAATACAGCAAGGATCAAATCCATATAATTGTTGACATTGAGTCTTCGTCTTATTTACTAATTGATGAAGAAAGTAAGATAAGCAATTAGTATTTTCTGGCCCTTTATGGTGTAGATAAATCCATTGCAAAGACTTTTCCTATTGTGCTCTAATACCAGGAGAAGACAATTTAGTGGGGAAAATAAATAAGGTTACAGGCATTGAATAATCCATGGAATACACAAATGCTTCTTTAGGCCTGAATTTTAAAATCTATAGTTGTTTTCTTACCTCTTGAGATAATATGTGAGGACTGTCCAATGCCATCGCTCCTTTTAGAGTTTTAAATCAATTGATTAGTGCATTGGAAACACCAAGCACAGACAGGGAACAATTGAAAACCAAATCCCTTTCACTGCCTTGCCTTAACTTGCCTAGGTTGTATCATTTTTTTCCCCATAGGCTCTCCTAAATTCTCATCAGGAAGGAAAAAGAATTAAGATGATGTTGATTAACAAGACCTCACCCCGTGCTTCAGGATCTTCAGGAGGTGAAAGATACCTATTTAAAGGAGGCTCCAGTGAGGAGCTGCGGGAGTCCTAAGGGCATAGGTATCAGCAACTCTATTTTTACTTCCAATTTTGCCTGAATAGAAAATTTTCCTTTTCTGTATATTTTAGTGATAGTTGTTTAACATTTAATAGTTAGCATTTGAGCTCCCCCTCTATAAAATGAGGCACAAACTCAATAGAAGGCAAAGCCTTCTCTGGTTTCTGTCCCCAGTATTCTCACGCAACTCTTTTTGTGAGGGTCTCTACTCTTTTATCTCATAGTCGACTTCAGATACCTAGTACAGGTGCCACTTATCACCACTGTAGAAGCAGTGGGACTTGAGAGAATGGAGCCAATAAATGAGGCAGTGTAAAGTGTCATAAAAAAAAAAAAAAAAAAAAAAAAAAAACTTTATTCAGATCATCTGACAATTTATACCCTGAGGGTTAAGAGGAGTCACATGAGTGAAGTACACAATCGCAAGGAGAAGACAAACACAACAAAATCATGTTTTTACATCAAGGCATGTAAACTAATAACAATAGCCAATTATAATGAATAACATTGTGGAAATTCACTCCTATCCACTACAGCTGGGAAAGACATGAAGGCATAATCCAAGAACAATTTTGTGTTTCTGAAGACACTGAGGTCACAATACTCTTGTCTTGGCTTCTTGGAGTTTTCTCACAAATACTCAGAAATACCCTCACATGGCTCTGCTTTTGGAATGCGTTCTGACAATCTCCCAACACTGTGAGGCAAACAGTCTGAAGCATCCATCCTATCCTTAAGGTAATTTGTCTTATAAAGAAAAGAATAAACAAATAGATTAAATGCTCTCAGTCAATGTCCACAAAAATACTGATGTTTAGACGGATTCATGATAAAAGAAATTGAAATCATATTTAGTTATTTTGATCTACCTTTTAAAAACATAGGTAGGGCTCACTTACGTTGGCTACTATGCAAAAGAAGAGACACACCTATAAGATCATTTCTTCCCTTCAAATACTTTTAACCATGCATGAATTTATAGACTGAATAGTTAAGACCTTCAGCAGAAAACACTGTATAATCTTCAGACATTGACTGTCTGGCATCTCTGTATCTATGAAAACTTCATTGTTAAGAGATGTTGATTCCATTGTGTACAGCTTGTCACCTCCTTCTTTTAATAATGTAGACACTTTGTGTCTAGGACAAGAATACATTTCAAGCATGTCACAAATATCTGTATATGTGGCTTAGTGATTATCAGCACACTTCAATGAAAAAGCTCGGGTGGTGTCTTTTCATCCACGCCTTTGCTGCTAAAGATGTTGCCTGAAGGACGGCAGACAGTGAGTATCATTACTGCCAGAATCCTGAAAAGGAATCCAATCAGAGCTCTGTGACCATTTCCTGACATTAGTAGGAGGCAACAACAGTGATGCAGAAATCTATTTCAAAGCGAGGCTGCTGACAAGTAAACGTGAAGAAGGCTAAGCCTTTACAAATGGTCAGAGGCACAGTGTGCTGACAGCAGGCACTATTGACTTTCCCTGGAACAATCCCTTGCCAAAGACTCAGTGGAGACTGGAGGAGCCTTGCAGGAGGCAGGCGGGGGCGGGGGAGAGGGGTTAGGTAAGGAGCTGGGTTTTCTCAGAAACTACCTGCTGCCAATCAGCTTGGCATCATTTAAGGCAGCAGGTGCTCCAAGGGACAAAATGAAAGATCGTCAGAGAATATCCTTTTCTTTTCCTTTCTGTTTTTGACAACTCATCGATGGAGGGACTTGGTTTAGATGAAAGTTCAGTTGCCGTTGACAAGATAGCTTTTCCTCCTAGCTATTAACCGAGTCAGTGGCCTGTGACAGATTAGCGAAAGGGACTCATAGATATTTAGCTTTCACTAGCTTTCCCCTCTCTTTTTTTTTTTTTTTTTACTCCGCTCATGAAAGCTGTAGTTGAACAGAGAAAATACATGCCAGCACTTTAAACACAGCCCCACCCCTAAATAATTACTAGTGTGCTGTTTGTTTTGATTTTATGATCTATCTCTTTCAACATCGCTGATATACAGAAAGACAAACTTTTGCATAATGTTACTATCATACGTTGCCTGAGTTGAGTAACCTGAAGCTGAGGTCAAATGACTGAACACAATTTTCGTTTTTATCTTAAGTTACCCATATGTGAAAAAAAAAAAAAAGTCTATACAAAATGCCAAAATTTCACACATACAATCTGTGGTGGTAATACAGCACTATGCTATACCTAATGAAGTAGCCATATGCTGTGCCTAAGTATACTGAAGTTACCAGAATGTCCCTAGAAAACACTAAACCTGGTCAAATAATAAACATCACTCTGACATTTGATACATGCATATGAGTAATGGAAGGTAAAAATTAAAAAGAGCAGTGCATATATTTGGCTTACGTTATGAATTAATTTAGAGTCAAAGCCATCACTTTTACTACTGAAGAAGGAAAACATTAAAATATCCCTGTTAAAAGTAAATTAACAAGTGAAGACATAAGGAAGCACATGCTATGCGAAACTGAGAAAGATCACATTCCAATAAAACTTTGCTTAATTAAATCAGGTTCTTGTGTGCATCCACAATTACAGCTAAAAAAAAAAAAAAAAAAGTCACCTCATGTGATGGAGTTTTCAACATTTCTAAATACAACCACATCATAAAAAGAAACACAGAACAACATCCTACAGAATTAAGTTCCTAATCCTTTGCTTGGGCCATATGGCTCTTCACCACTTCACATGATGATAATTGCTAATATGGCTATTTACCTGGAAGAAAGAGATAAAATAGGAAAAAATCAATCATTCATCTATCAGAGTTGATGAAAATCTTGTCCTTTTAATCAATAGTTTGAAAAAGATTTGGTTTCTTCACAGGTCACTGGTAATAACCAGACTTGATCTAGTCTTCTAGGGGTATAAAGCAATTTCCACACACATCCTAGCCTTTGTCATGCAACTGGAAGACATTCTAGAAAGCTAAAGATTTGCATACACACAACAACAACAACAGCAAAAAAAAAAAGCAAAAACAAATACTAAGTTTAATTGTTCCACAATATTAGCTATCAGAAGCTTTGTGACATCACTCTGTGAGTGTCTGTATGCATTGGGAATACTGAAGCATTGCCGAGCTATCTGCTTCAGCTCTAAGTTAGAAGAACCAAGGATCACTATGAGGAATTAAGCTAATTAAAAGCCTGGCAAAGAGGCCCTTTTATTATATTTTGTTCTGCTTTTATGAATGAAGTTTTTGAAAGACAATTTACATCCGCTTCAGGATGTCCATTTAAAGTATACATTCATTTGCTTTTCAGTATATAGAGCACTCCATTTGAATATTGCCACAGCTTCAGAAAGAACCTGCAAACCCTGTAAAGATCTTGCTCTCTTCCCCAACTTGCAGCTTCTAACAAATGCTCATTTATTTTCTGAGTTCATAAGTTTTCCTGCTACACATACTTCTTATAAATGAAATCATACCTATTTGTCTGGCAATATATATATATATATGTATGTATATGTATATGTATATTTAAGTGTATATGTGCACATACGTGCACACACACATATATACTTAAATATACATATATAATTTTGAGGATCTGTTAAAATAAGTTAGAATTTAAAATAGGGGGAGAAGAAATGGTAGATGGAAACGTATCATTTGCTATGAGATACTGATTCTAAATGTTGAATAAAGATATTCCAAGTGATGGGAAATAGAATAAAACTTTAAGACTCTATAAAACTATTCACATCCCTAGGGATTATAGAGACTAACCTATTGTCTCCATATTTATTTAGTTTTGAAACTCTTACTTCAGAATAGATTAAGATTCACTTCTGAATCTTTACTTTCAATAATTAAATGACACAAAAATATAACCAGGGTAATAATATAAAGACATATAACTGAAGTTCTTAATGTTTTATCCAGGTCTTTCTCAAAAACCATCCTAAAAGAGGCGTAAGCACTCTGTTTTATAAATGCAACTCTGATAATTATTCAACTGTTACCCTGTGGAATTAAGCACATATCAACTATTCAATACTACTTTGCATGTTATATTTGTGGGGTTTTTTGTTATTATTACTATTAAAGAACTGAAAATACGCTAGATCAAGGGTCTGCATTTATGGGCTTCAAGTCAATGAAGTCAGAAGTAAAATTTTATTGACATATAGCCAGGCTCATTCATTCACATGCGACTGCTTCTACACGATGGTGATCAAGCTGAATTGCCACGATGGCCCCTATGACCGGAGAAGCCTAATATACTTACCATTTGACCTTTTGGAGAATAATGTTTAGGAAGAAAGAAATACAAATGTTGTAAAAGTCCCTTCCCTATGGACTTTGATCAATTTAAATAAGTGAAGAAAGCTAAGTGAATAATTAGTTGAGAGTTTTCATTAGGGAAAGTCATTAAGTAGCTGCATAGTAAATTGTATTTTAGTTCACGAAATCATTGGATTATTGACTATTAATGGATTTTGCTAGGCTTACATTTTCAAAACGCCTAAAATACACATTTTAAAAACCTACTTAAATAATATACTGTCAATCAAAATCAAACAAAATTGATAATTAAAATGTGCCACTTTGTTTATTATTTACCACCATCATGATTACATTTCTATGCTAATGCAATTGTTTGCAAAAGCATAGATTTCCACTTTCTACTCTACCTAAATTAGAATGTGGTTAGTTTAATGCACATTGACTTATCTAAGAAGAAATCAAATATCCCAGTCAATTATTTGCATATGTTAATTGTTTTAGTTGTTTCTCTTTAAAACTTCTCCTTATATCTCTCCCCTGACTGAGTTAGGATTGAGTACATTTCAAGCATTTTCTCCAAATAAGAGCATAATCAACCCCTCAAAATCATTTGTCTTTTAGCACAAAGCATGCAAATATGATGAACTGGTTGTGTTTGCAATCCACTTTGAGAGTAGTGTTTATTTATTTCTGACACATGTTAGTTGCATATTATCTAGACTTATGTTTGAAAATCCATATGTTCTCTTCCACTACTTATTTTTTGCAGCCTTCACATTTTCCATCTACTAATTTGTATCTCCTTATATTATTTTACTACTGCTTTAGAGCAGTTTCTACATATTTGCATCTCATTTGAACTTGTCTCTGCTCTATTTAATACAATTGTCGAACCGGTTATACTTACCAGCTGATTTCCTTACTTTGGGAAGTGTTAGGGAGAGTTGCAGTTAACTTTAGTAAAAATAATAGTTCCTAATAACTATTACTATATCACCCAATTTTTCATAGCTTTTGTATTTTTTGTTCATTTTATTTGAATTATCAGTTAAGCCGTGTTATTAATGTTGTTTATATCTACAGTTCTTTAGAGGCAAAATCTTGACTATATTAAAAAAAATATATACTAATTTAATTTTAGATGGTCTTCTTTATATCTTCTCTTATTTTAGAAATGCATGGTAATCTATATTTTCTACGATTTTAAAATTAACATTAGTGTGTTCTTTAAATTCTACTTTCAAATTTTTCTGCTTCCCAGATGTTCTGAATCTTATCTATAAAGTACAGACAGTAATGCAGAACTTAATGTTGCTCAAACTATTAATTATGAGGATGAAATACGCAAGAAAGTTTTGGGCTACTGTGCTGGTGTGTTTACCTCAACTTGATACAAGCTATAGTTATTTTGGAAGAAAAAAAACTCACTTGAGAAACTTTCTCCTCCAAAATTGCCTGTGGAGAAGCCTGTGGTATATTTTTCTCTTTTGAGGCATAGTATGAGAGGGCCCAGCTCACAGTGGGTCACTATTAGTCCTGGGTGCTGTAATGAAGCAGGGTGAGCAAAGCATGAACAAGCCAGTAAGCAGCATTCCTCCACGACTTCGGCACCAGTTCCTGCCTCTAGATTCCTGCCCTAAGTTCCTGTCCTAAGTTCCTGCCTAACTTTCTTAGATGATGAACTGCAATTTGGAACTATTGATGAAATAAATCTTTTTCTCCCCAAATTGATTTTGGTTATGATGTTTAATCACAGCAATAGAAATTCTAATTAAAGCAGAATATTTCAAAACTTTCATGTATGTCTCAGTCAACCCTTAAAATAAACAGTTGTGCTCTCTGACAAGAACGAAGAGTTTTATATGAGCAACCATATAAATCACATGAAGGAAAAGCATGTCTGGTCTGTGTTATAGGGCTTTGGGCATCTTTTAAGAAAGATAGCCACCTGAGAAAACCTGTCAACATCTAAATCACAAGGAAAATTTAAACACACCAATCCGATTTTCTTATGACAGTAGACTTTAGGTTCCTTTGGTATAATTACTCCTTTAAAAATAATAAAATTGAAGGTCCAAAGAACATAAGTCATGTGACCTATCTCAGTCAAATCACTTGAGAGCTAAGATTCAAAATCAGGTTCCTTTGGATTTAATGATTTTGTTACTTCAATGTTAAAAAATGGCATTATGTATTATGTGTGTATGTATTATGTGTGTATGTATGTATATATGTATGTATGAATACCTGCCACCACATTCCAAGTGCTGGGGTTGCAAGTTTACACAAGCTACCATGTCTAAAGACAAGACAGCCTTTAGAAAACATAATTTTTTTCTAAAACTCATTTCTTGATAGAATCAAAAAAACAAAATTCATTTAAAATATCTTGAAATTCTCAGAGAGAATTTTATGTTTTCTATGTTACAGTTCCCCAGTAACATGCTATCCCCACAGGTTTGTATGATTTCACGTCTCAAGTCAACCACACCACTATTATGGACAGTATATGTTATGTCATGTGTGCAGCTGGGTATTGATGTGTTTATAAAAAGATAAGGAGATATAGAATATGTTCTACAGGAGTGTGGTGGGGTATGGAGAAAAGGGATGTCTCAGTGGGCCCATGCCGAGGTATCCCTTCTCCCTGAGGTACCAGCCACAGGATGGTAGAGTATAGAATAGAGTTTATTCAGGGCATGGGGTTGGGAGATAAGAGAGTAGTAGGGGCAGAGAGAGGCAGAGAGAGAGTAGAGAAGTAGAGGCTAGCCATGACCACGTGGAGAGAGGGAAACGGGAATGGGGGAGTGGAGAGGGGACAGGAGAAGCAAGAGGCAAGAGAGCAGCAGATGAAAGGAGATCAAGAGAGAGAGGCGGAGGCAAGTAGCCCCTTTTATAGTAGGCCAGGCCTACCTGGCTATTGCCAGGTAACTGTGGGGAGGAGCATACCTGGCTGTTGCCAAGTAACAGCGGGGTGGAGTTTAGACAGAGTGCTAACTGGTATAATCTGTCAAAACGGTGCTACATGTTAGTGAGGAATTGAGTCCTGTACTGACCCTGCATACCCACGACTTGACAGGCCCAGTTCCCAAGAATTTCATGTGGTTCCTGTGGACAAAAAAAAAAAAAAAAAAAAAAAAAAAAAAAATGTAAAGCAGCTTCCTTCAAATCTTACGCCAGTAGAGTTCATCAGTCAGAGGACTGTCAACCTCTGGGTCAAAAGCTGGCAAGTGTGTTGTGAGGTTTACTAATATACTACCATCACTCTTCCACTCAAGAGCTACGTTGAAAAGTACTCGTGCACATTTGGATAGCCCTATTCTTCCCGTGGTCTTCCATTCAGAGCTCGATAATTATACTTGACCTAAGAATATCACACTTTTCTGTGCATATGATACTTTGTTAGAAAGAAAACAAACAAAAACAACAGAAATTTGTCTTTAAACATTAGGAAAAGCCTAGCAGCATTGAAAAAAGATACTGAATTTGTCACATGAATTGGAACAAAAAAAAAGTGGAAAATGTTAAAGAACATGCATCTTTAATAATTTAATCCTAAACAGATTTTTAAACATAATTCTGTTATACTTGCAGACAGGAGCCTAGCGTAACTGTCATCTGAGAGGCTTCCCCTAGCAACTGATGGAAGCAGATGCAGAGACTATCAGCCAAACATTAGATAGAGCTTAGGCAATCTAGTAGAAGACAAGAAAAAGGATCGAAAGAGCCAGAGAGTTCAAGAACGCCACAAGAAAACGTAGAATCAACAAACCTGGGCCCATGGGGGCTCATAGAGACTGAGCCGCCTACCAGAGAGCATGCATGGGACAGACCTAGGTCTTCTGGCATACGCTACAGTTGTGCAACTGGATTTTCATGTGGGACTCCTAAAGCAGGAGGAGAGTCTGTCTGAGACTGCACTCCTTGCCTTTGACTCCCTTTACCCTAACTGGGCTGCCATGTTCAGCCACAATAGGAGATGATGTACATAGTCCTATTATTCCTTTTTAAGCCAAGGCTGGTTGATATCCATGGAAGTGCTCCCTTTTTCTGAGGAGAAGGGGAGCAGGGGCGGATAGAGGGGAGGGGGGAGGGGAGAAGGAGGAACTGGGAGGAGGCCATCAGCATGTGAAGTAAATAAATGACAATAAAAACAAAAAACTGATTTACAGGTGCTTTATCTGATTTAAACAGAACCAGTTTTCCAAAAAGTATAACCTATTTTTATTTCAACGGCTTACACCTTTACTGTTTTGTAAAAGTAGAAAGAATGTGGTGGTGTAGTTGAAGGGGGTCTAACATTTGCATGACACAAATGGTTTAGTCCTAGTGCTATATTTTAAAGCAATTAAGTTCAGTTAAAAACATAGAAACTGTATTGTAGAAAGAGAGGAGAGAGAGAGAGAGAGAGAGAGAGAGAGAAGAGGGAGGAGAGAGTAAGGAAAAAAAGATAAGTTCTATGAGATGATAAATATGCATACATGAGATGACTATTGTAAGGAATTATTTTTAATCTGTTAATACATTATTTAAAAATATATTTCAATGAATAGCTTAATTATGATGAGTATCTCTGAATAGAGAGGTTTCTGCCTCATTACTTTGAATAATCTAGATAACAAATACTCATCTCATTTTTCTGTTTATGCTATTCATAAGCAAGACACTTTTCCACATTTCACGTTTTATGTTTATAAATGCACTCCTTCCACACAGTACAGTCATTCGGAAGAAGACAACCTATGTCCTCACATGAAGTGAATGGACAATTTATTGTAACACTCTATATTAACTCTAGATATTTCTAAATTTTTCTTCAGTGGTCATAAATACTATTAGCTGAGGTTTTCCATATACTGTTTGATGGATTTTCCAGAAGTAAGATGAAGACATTGGTCGTTTATAATTTGATATGTGCCTAGATTGGTGTTATGATTTCTGGCTATTTTATTCTGTTCTATTTTGTTCTCACTAAATTCTTAGTTTATGACTGAACATATATTCATTATTATACATTTTATACATTTTAAATATACATATATATTCTATACAATTATAATGTGTTATTGATATGTATATGAGAAGGTGCAAAGACTAAGGTGATTAACATAACGTGACCTAAGTTATGAATAATCAATGAAGCCAACATTCAAGTGAACAGAATTCAGTGATTTGCATTGTAAATACGGATTAAATTGTTTTCAAAAATAAAAATGACCAAGAATTACAGAAAATTGCATAAGAAAGGACACTGAGAGTTTCTCCTCTGGAACTTTATAACCAATGTTCTTCAAACTGGCTAATACTTTTTTACATTATTTAAAATGCATACAACTCAATTTCACATGTCTTCAAAAAGTAACAAAATTTTTGTGTTAATTATAAAAGATAAAATAAAATAATTGATTTGAAGGCAAAGTTATTATGTTAATAAAGTGGCTGATAAATATCCAAACTGGTCTTAATGAAAGTTAAGCACACAAGGCATAAGCTAAAAAATTGTTTTGAGGCATTTTTTTAAGATATTATTGATATTTAGTTAAGCAAATTGAGTAAAACAGAGCTGTGTTTCTCACTACTTATTTCACAAGAGCTATTAGGAAAAAAAAAAAAAAAAACTAAAGAAAAATGCAGCCATGTGTTTCTACAAGCATCAGAGTAGAAATAAGATTTTCACTATGACAATGGAAGGTGAAAGAGGAGACAAAGCCCTGGGGGAGGCAGTGACACTGAAGGAACAGGTTGGGGTAAGAAGCTGCAGATGCCATGCGTGTTTATTCAGAGAGGATATTAGTGCAGACACAACAATCTGCAGCTGTCAGTCAAAGGTGTAACCTTCAAGCTCACCCTTTGCAAATCATCAGGACGATATCTTCTTAATAATGGGAATACATGCCATGGGTTTATATTAGGAGTGACACCTGTCTTAAAAAGCTGATCCACATTATTCAAGAAATAACTCTTACTATCATAAATATTTTCATACTTTTTTCCCACTGTTATACTTTGGCTTGGCATAAGTATAAGGCATTGAGCAAATTCCTTCATTTACTTTCTTTCTCTTTCTCTCCACTATTTGTGATAGTCATCTTTTGCAGCATCCCAGGCCATAATAAAAGACAAGAGAGTGTAGGTTTATGGAGATGGCATAGTGGGAAAATCACTTGGAACGTGAGAATAATTGGAACTTTCTCTGTAAGAGTTACAGTCCTCTGTATCAGATGTTATTAAGACGATCTTTCTCCCTGTATCCTTTGGAACTCTTATCCCTCCGCTCAACATAATCTATATAACACAAACACAGCAGTGATAGATAAAGACTGTTCTCCATATTACATTAGAGATCTGAAAGAAAACTTTTACTAATGTATAAATATTTTCTTTCTAGAAAAATCCTACACTTCTCTGTTCTTAGCCTCTGGGTATCATATCTAGCCCTTGCTTTCTTTCTTTTTTGCCTTCCAATATGCAGACTTCTAGGTTCCTAATCCTCTTCTTAAATTACAATCTTATTCTAGCTCTGTCTTATTCTCTATACCATCACTTAGTATGTGGAATCCAGTATAAGAGAGACTATTTCTCAGGTGCACCAGCCATCTGTTTGGTTGTACTAAGCCGTTTAGATCTATCTTGTCATGGTAAGGGCAGAATCACCTTCAGTGAAATAGACATATTCTACACTTAGAGCTGATTTCTGTGCCCACAATACCTTTGTGAACACCATCATTCGAGGGCTCCACATACACAATCCACATTTGTGACACTCCATAACACATTTAGGTTGATCAAGGAATTCATTTTACATGAAATAAAGTATAGCTACAGGCTTCTACTTATGGTTTCATATGCTCTATGTGCAGACTCTACCACTTGGTCGTAGGTCTCTTAATTAAGTATAGAATAACTAAAACTCCTAAATAAGGCTCAGTTATGGAAACAGTTGAGAGAAAACCCTGAATGCATAGCATCTCAAATAGACCCCTTCATAGGTCTCAATTGTGAAGGCACTTTTCTGCTACCAGTTGGCATCACATTAGAATTTATAAGTAAATAGTATAAGAACACTACAGGAAAAAGGAAGTTCTTTTTTGGATTGGTCCTCTGTGCTCTTAAGGAATAACTTCCAACTCTGTAAAGGTAAGACATCCATCCAGTTCTGTTTACATGCCAAGTTTATGACTACTGTCATTGTTACTGTCATTATTCATGGCATCAGATTGTGAACCAGCTCCAGGTCAGATGTGGCCAGGATCAGCCCACAACTTTGTCTTGCCTGCAACAGATCATACTTGTCCCCAACAACTTTGAGCATCATCTTTGTGGGTAATCTTTCTCAACTTTAAGAATACCTTTAAATTTTTTTCTTCTCTGTTTAGTAGGTGATATCTTGATGCCAGATAATGATACTCTATATTAAATTCTCCCTGACTAGACCCTTAATAATAGAATACATTACAATTCTAAACATAGTGTTGATTTGACATGTCACATGGCCAATAATATATTTAAATATCTTAAATAATCTGTGTTGAATTAAAATAAAAACATGCATGTTCCATCATACTAGGGGAAAATGATCAAATGAAATAAAAAATAATAATCAAGCAATAAAAGTTTGCTTACATTATCATATTTTATTAGAATACCTGTGGTTTGACCAAAATGTCAGTTGCTACCTATTATTTACCACAGGTGACATGTTGCAAAGGTGAAACAGCTAAACAGCTAGGACAACTCTAGAGACTGCTGATGGAGATAGTTGCCTTCAGAAGATGCTTGCCCATCCTGATGCATCCCCATGAGTGCTGGTCTCCCTGGGTCTCCTTCTCAGACTATAGACTAAACCCCTGAAATTTTTCATCTTTCTCCACGTTCAAAGCTGGACTCCACTGGAAAGGCTTTGTTTGCTTTGCTTAGAAAGCCTGGTTTTACTGATATAATGATAACATGGACCAGGGAAGAAAACTGAGATTAATACTGGAGAACATAACCTCTCATAGTCTTGGTTATAACATCATAAGAATAATAAACAGCACTCTTACTTTTAAGAGGGTTATGTTCCATGCTTTCAATTCAAGTGGGTAGAGAAACACTAAGATTATGAATCACATTCTTGAATGTTAACAGGTCAAATCAGGTTAAATCCAACAATTGTCTTTGGTGAGTTTTTTTTTTTTTTTATTGTGAAGGCTTTGTGATGTACATCATGATTTTAAAATCTATAACTTTAGATAAGTTTAGTCAACTTCTAAATTACTATCTTAAAATTATAAATTACACCAAGAGATTTTTTTAAATACAAAGTTAAAATAAATACATGCATTTTCTATTATCTGTCTTCTACACATTTATCAAATTTTCATTTTAGAAGATTTTTCATACCCATTTTAGAAAAATGTATTTTTTCTATATAAACCTACCTATAAAATTTATAAGTGCATCAGAAATTGTTACCTCTTGTGTTTGATCTAATATTGTGCCATATGAACAAAATAACTTTAAGAGAATAAAAAGTTATGTGGACTCAATATTAGGCAGTTAACTGTTCTAGGTACAATATTTAAAACTGAGAACCTATCTAGTCTGAAGTACAGTCATGACTTATGTTAAATTACCAGAAACCAAATTATGAAAAAGCACAGTATAAAATAAGAAGGTACATTGAAATGATTCAGATGAAAATATAATTATCTTCCCATGAGCATAAACATTCACAAAAGAAGTATGAGTCAGCATCACCTGCTGGCTCAGTTTTCATTATTATGAGACAGGAAATTTTGAACACACAATTTATTCTACCTGTTGAAGTAAAATAAATGGGGTTTATTCTGACCACTCCCCTTCTGATTTACAAAATGAAAAATAGGCAAACATGCCACATATACCCTCTAAAACCAGACTGACTTTCAAAAAAAACTTAGTAAAATATCATATGTCATAGGAAGAAAAACATCACGCAAAAAGCACCAGAGCTCAATGGTGATTTATGAATGTTTGAACACTATAGCTTTCCTGAAATAGAAAGGAAATTATACATATACATAGTTATAATATTTGTGGCAAGTATGAATCAATTACTCTAAGAATCATTTTCTATTTCTACAAAATGGATTTAATTATATTTTCTACTTTACATAGTGTTTTGAAAAAAATAACATACTATAATAGTAAAAAACTGAGTTCAGTCCTTAGAGGATACACATTTGTTAACATCATTGTTATTTTCTGAGAAATCATGTAGTCAAAATTAAATCCAAGTCTTTCTAGTCTCACATAGTTCATCATTTTCTGCTTCTATTGAAGCATCATTTAATAAGAGGAGACACTATTTTTTCTTCATATTCATCCATGAAAACAGAAGCTTGTTTCACCCTAGGTCTGCTTTTGGTGTATGAACTGAAATGACTTTTTTCTCTATCAACTCACACATTTTGATGTTATCTATACTTTATACATCATATCCACTTTGACATACACACATATATACACACACATATTAGACTTGCAGTTAATATTTTAGTATATTATCTCTTATCTTAAGCAAATATTAGTAAATGAATATGTCATGTTAGTAGAGTTAACAGCCTTTCAATCTTCATTGAAAAAGCAGTATTGGATACCTACTACTATTTACAAAACACTTTATGAAATGATATACAGAGAACACACACTTGTGTGTAAATCAGCACCACAATCTAATAAGGCCAATGTAATGCTGATGGAAGTTTTAGGTGCAGATAACCGTGTAATTATACATAGCCTATGAAGGCCAATAATAATGTTAATGGAAATTCTAGGTGTAAATAGCCTTATAATTATACTCAGTATCATTAATGTCATGCATATTGCAGAATAGCAGCATTATGTGAAATAGCAGATGTGAGAATATACAAATTGAAAGATTGGGTAAGTTATATTACAACCATCCAATTGCATAACAAAGCAGTTTCAAAAGGACAAGGAATGTGCACTGTACACAGGGATAGGAAAATATATAAGTGAGGATTTATGGCCCTCTTATTATGTATGTTTTCCTATTTTTTACAATTGGGACAGTTCATGTTCTATTGAAAGATGGTCCTTGTGCCCACATATCAACAGGGAAACTGGGAGTGTTAACCATGCAGAAGTGTCTCCCCACTGGAAGAAATATATCTTCTTCCATCCAGAAGTCTGGCAATTGGAGGTGATTAACAGCCTGGTAATCTTCATTGTCTTTTGGGCTAGGATATATGAAGCTTCCACAACCAGGGTGAGAGGTGGTTAGTAGTCTAAATAACCCTTACATTATCTGTATATTCAGGGGCTGTCCAAAGCTCCCACAACCAGGACCAGAGGACGCTGATGACCCTCGTGACCTCTACACTTTCTGTATGACTGAGACAAGGTCAGATCTTTATTTGGTCTCTTAAGCCAGTAGAGATAGCCTGTCTCTAGAAATCATCTTGGAAGAAATGACATGTACCCTGAATTGAGGTTTGATGTGATTATGCTTCCTTGTGCACCAGAACTTGTAACAGAAAACATTTCCAAGTTTTACTATGTCTAAAGATGCTGGCAATAAATAGCCTGGCATTAGACTGCCGAAGTTTGATGTAGCCTGAGTCAAGTTGAAGTGAGTTTTTATTCTCACTTCTTCAAGGATTATTTCCCTGCCTGTATTTACACCTGTTGGGACGACCTCAATATTCTGTCTTTCTAAAATAAACTTCTTCTGGCAAAATGACCACTTTGGTTACTACTGGCAAATAAGTATCAAATAGCAATTTATCAGAGAAGGCATTTAGAATCATATTCCAAAGGTCTAGGAGATGGCCCAGTGAGTGCAGCACCTGTTCACAAGCATGAAGACCTGAATTTGATCCCCAGAATGTGTAAAAAATCCAAGCACGGTAATGTGCATCTGTATTTCAGCATTGGAGAGACAGAAACAGGCAAATTCTTGGGACTCACTGACTACCTAGTCTCATCTAATGAAAGTATATTTCAATCTGGATCTATCTCAAAAAAAAAAAGAAAAAAATACAATTTAACAAGATTGGATATGGAACTTTATAGGAGACAATTGCTAAAACAAATTTATGAGAAAAGTTTAAAACTGTTTGATATTTAGTAATACAATGCTAAGTGTCTATAATTAAAATGACACAAGGAGGCAAACAAATGGCAGTAATAATTTGATTCCTGATTTAAAATTATTCTACATGTAGCTAGTATGAAATAAGGTGCAATAGAAAGAGTTAGATGAAGGAACCATGCTCAAATTTAACTCAACTATTTGTTCATTGATGTGCATATTTTTTTACAATTTTTTTCTTTTACTGATTCAATCTTGGTTCTCGAAGCTTCTCACTGAATTGTACTGCTTGGTCTCAAAATAGCTCTGGAAAACCGTTCTAACCTCCTGACTCCTTATCTGGCTTCAACTGCCTATGGTACAAGAACTGAACTTCAGTTCACTGCACTCTCTTCTGTGGTATCTGATTGAAGTGAACTCAACTGACTGAACAGAACTGAATGCCTAGAATTAAGAGATCTGCACATCTCAGTCTCCTAAATCCTGGGATTAAAGGACATGTACTACAATAAATTGGCCTAAGCTTTTCTTTACCTAAAACTTGTTCTATACCAGGCTGGCCTTGAACTCAGAGATCTACTTGCCTCTGTATCTTGAGATTAAAGGTATATCTGTATTCCAGCCAGATCACACAGACCTAGAACGTCTTTAGATATAGTCCCTTGCCTGAGAAGACATGTTGCTGGATTAAAATTTTCTCTATGAAAAGGAATTGTCTATGAAGCTTCACTTGAAAATACATTGCATAATGTGAAACACAAAATTGACTTTGATCCCGTCAACCACAAGTGAGAAAACAAAAAGCATGCTTCATGGTGGTGAAAAGTTCAAAACAAACAAAAAATAGCAACAGGAAATGTAAAAAGGGAGAGACGAGGAGAAGAGGGAGGTCAGGAGGTTCACCAATCACTTCTAAACTGGGATACCTTATATTTATCTCATTCTTTAATAGACTTATAGATATCTTGCATGAAAAGTCTTACTTTATCATAAATGCGGTAAAATGTGTGGGTAAGCTTATTTCTTAAGATTTTATTCAACATGGACATATGCTAATATGAAATTTCACAAATGTAATTATGTATGGATAAATGAAAGGTGGGGCTATGATTTTGAAAAAGAGTAAGGAGGGGGTATATAGGAAGGTTTGGAGAAAGGAAAAACGAGGAAATAGTATATAATTATAATCTCAAAAAATAATTTGAAAATAGCATGTCACAATAGACAGATTCTAAGTAATATGTGAACTGAACATCCTTAAGTGTGAATAAAAACTGTTTTAGAATTAAGTTTTTATAAAGTTTTAAAATTCAAATTATTTCAAAACCATCTGATGTTATTTATTTGCATATTAAGGAACACTTAAATGTTTTAAAGAAAGTCCTGCCCAGTGAAAAGAAATTCTTAGAGAAAGACATGAAATCTGCTTATTAAGAATACAGAAGCCATTTCCTTCTATAGAAGGTGACTGGGGAAAGTAATTGGGTAGTATCTCATTAAAAAAGAAAAAAGTAAAAGAAAAATAGCCAAGTGAATAGAATGGAGGGAAGCTGAGAGTGTCATAACTCAGGAACCTGATCTTCTGTTTTGTTTAACATGCATGTTCTGGATGGCCACCACTCACCTGTAGTGCCTGCCTGGTTCTAAGTATTTGGAGCTATCTACAGAGCCATGTATGCAGAGCAGTGAAACAGCTAACTATATGCCAAGTGGTAGGAAATTAAAGGATGTTGGAAGGAAATGACAGGGAAAATAAAAAGACATGATGCTTTCCAAATTTACACATTTGCAAGAGTTGAATTGTACCTGAGATCATTATCATGTTGAAAATGTGGGAGAAATACTTCCTGCCTTACTTACTCTAAGATTACTTACAGTCTCCAGGAAAGAAGATGCTCCAGAGGACACTCCTTTTTCATCCTTTCTTGTTTTCTCTTTGGTTTTGCCTGGTTTTTGTTTCAAACAGAGTCTAAGTTAATCAGAAATCACTGTGTATTCTAGAAAGGAAATCCTCTGTCTCAGCCTCCAGAATCATGATATTAGAGGTATGAGCTACCACAGCAGCCAGATCTGATAATTTTTTTTCATTTTTGTATTGGATATTTTATTTATTTACACTTCAGATGCCATCTTCTTTCCCCATTTCCCCTCCCTAGAAACCTCCATCCCATTCCCCTCCTCCTTTTTGCTTTTATACCATTTTAATTACATGCAAGTATTAAGGTCAGTTCTAGGTTGAGGAACTAGCAATACTCTAGATGCAAATAGTCAAGGAACAAGCAAGACAGTAAACACAAATAGCAAAAGAAGCCAGGCAATAAACAAAGTTCCATGAACACTCCTGTAATCACTCTTTCTAAGGGCTTATCAGTATGACCAAAATATCTGAGCCAATTTTCCTGTCCTAGCCCAAAGTCATTTTCATGTCTGAAGCCTACTTCCATGTTCTAGCCTAATATTTAGATTCCTGCCTGAAATTACTTCTTTGTTCTAGCCTACTGTCAGCTTCCTGTCTGAAGCCCATTTCCTCGTCCTTGGCCAATATCATATTCCTGCCAAACAGCCCATTTCCTTTTCCTTGGCCCATATCAGATTCTTGCCAAGCAGCCCCAAAAGCTCTTTGCCTCTCCCCCGTAGGTCATTTTGCCAAGAATGCTTTCCTTACCCGTCGAGGAATATGCATCATCAAAAGCAATGCATTTCTGTCTTAGGTTGGTAAGGCTCTGTGTAGAATTTTACTTGTCCTTGTTTTGCCAGCCTGTTAATTTAATACCTCTGTCCATTTTCAGGTTCAAGACATGTACTTTGGCTTCCATAATGATCTAATCTCTAGATCTGGACTGCCTTCAGAGTAAGTGTGGCATGCACACAATAAACAGCTCACTGTATGATTTTCCAGAAAAACAAAACCAATAGCATGCATTTTAGTAGAAGCAGATTTAAGAAATAGACTCCAGAGATTTTTGCAAACTGGAACATTCAACATCTTCAGGATGAGACAGCAGGTTAGACACATGAGGATGTACAAGATTTTAATTGATACACAAAGGCCCATAACTGCTAGCAGGTCCTGTTGCCCTGTGGGAGCTGGCCTTTCTCCTACCTTGGCCATTAACTAATTGGGTAAGATTCATCCACACTAGACAGACATCAAAGCTTACTGACTTAAACCTTGATCTCATTTAAAATCACATTCACAAAATATCCATACATTAAATGTGATTGTGAACCAGAGTACCATGGTCCAGATAATTTCACAGTAAGTTCCCACAGCTCATCTCAGCAGTTATGCATAAGTTAACACTTATACCTTATATTTTAAGGAAAAAATATCACACATTCTCCTCTTTCTGAATTCATTACTTTTCTCTTTTATAAGATAATGTGGAGAAACACATTCAGCATGGAAAATTGTGAAGTATCCAAAAATAGTTAATGTGGTCCTCCTCATAAACACTTGAAATGTAGACATTTAAACATTTGTTTAACTGGTTCTTATTTGCAGAGTTAAGTGCTCAGTGAGCCATAAAAGATTCAAGATGACATCAATCTATGGATTTATTATCACCATTAATATGGAGCTATGGGAGAGTGTCCAGAGCATTAGTTCTGAGTTATATCTAGATTTCTAATTGTATCAATAACTGTAATGTGTTTTTATACTCTATAACACACAAAAAAGTCAGAAGTGGTTTAAAAATGCACATTTGTACAAATTAAATTTCAATGTGCCATTTGAAAAGATAATCAGTTTCATCAGTGATGTTTATTTTTTAGTTTTAAAAAGATTTTTTTAGATGTGTGTGTGTGATGGGGAGTGGTGCTTAAATATAAGTATACTCAATGGAGAATAAAGGAGAGTGGCAGAACTCCCTGGAACTGGAAGCATAAGCAGTTGTGAATCAAATAATATGGGTTCTGGAAACTGGTTTCTCTGCAATGGCAGTGGATGCTCTAAAACACTAAGCTACTTCTCTAGGTCTTTTTTAAATATATATTTAGTGGATTTAATATATATGTATGTATCTTAGCCTATCTGAGTTCATGAGTACCATGTGTATGCATGAGCCAGCAGTGGCCCTGGATTCCCCTAGAACCAGAGCTAAAGACTGTGATCCTCCTTGAAAACTGCAGTTTTAGACTGTTATGAACAGCCATGCAGGTACTGGGAACTGAACTTGAGTCTTCTTTAAAAGCAGTCAGTGTTACCTCTCTGGTACCAACTTTTTAAAAGCTAATCACGTTTACAAATGTCTTTCTTCCAAGTTAGGTTGTGTGATCATCCATAGTTATATTAACTTTAAACCAGGTCATTTGAATAAAATAGTTACTCTTCTATGTTGAGATGTATACCTTACAAACAATAGTGTCCAATTTCCAGAAGCATGGGTATTCTTATCTCCAGTTACTTTTTAGTGTAGTCTAAACTGTGTAAAGGTACCAATATTTAGAATGGCAGCATTTCTGGAAAGGGATATTGTCGTTCTTTTCATATGTAAAGATAAATGAGAATTCTGAAAGATTATAATGAATAAAGTCTTTTGGCAGCTCAGTGAACTCTGCAGTCAGAAAGAAAAAAAAATTCATGCATTCTTAAACTATTCAGCAAAGAAAGGATATTAAATGAGTAAATCTTTACAACCAGCTAGTGCAAAGGGGATCTCCAAAGGTCCTTTAAAGCATTATTTAACTTGCCCACCAGGATGTAATGTAGTATAATTATTAGTAGTAGTTTCCATGATATTTTTCTTCTTCTTCTTTTTTTTAATGAAGCTGCAACATTTGTATGGATGTATTCACATAGGAGATTTTTAAGAAAGGAAATAACTCAGCTGTTTTGCTAATATATAGTTCATATGTTTACATTATTTCAAGATTTCCTAACTATGAGCAATTTTACAGCATTCTACAGATTTATGGGTGTCACATAAAAAGCGTCAAAAGCTCATTAGCACAGGCTTTACTTTCTAAAATATATTTTGAAGAAGAGTCACTGTTGTTGATGCAGTAACAAAGCTTGATTTCTAAATCTTTACTTCAAAATAGGATTTTCATTTCAACTTCACCTGAGTCTGGTTCTTTTGCTGTATGTATGCTTCTGTAATAAATTATTTATAGAAATATTTTTAGTATGACACGGGTTAAATTTATCAATCAGGACAATCTTTGTATGAAAATGCTTTGGTCTAGGTAAATATAAAATAATTGACATGCATGTTGTCTAACTTAGTTGGCTTAGGTTTACATAAGAGGAACAAAATTTTCTGTTTCATCCAAGACATAATTTATCCTTCATATTTTTAAGACTTATTAATACTTCATTCTCTTACTCTTCACTTCAATCAGCTAATTATACATAACAATCAATATTCAAAAGCATAACACTTGAGAGTAGTGGGTGGTGCTGCACAGGTGAACATGTGAATTTTTTCAGAGCCAAAGAAAACTGATTAGTAACTGTGGAAGAGTAGTTAATGCCCCCTCATGTAACAAAACAGAACAAGAAGGAACTCCAATAAAAGAAAAGTCATTTTTATTTTGTTATTCAGTGCTTTTGGTATTTTATACAGACTTACAAGTGGTGAGACTGTCTGCTTGTCTCATGGATGACTCAGGATAATTATATTTATTACTAAGCCTATACTAGTTTTGCACAGAACTGAAGAAGGCAATGGTTTCATTGAAAAAGCTTTAATACATGTTTTTAATCGATGAGAAACAAAACATTAATTTCACATCCAGGTATATACATTTAATTTGGTTAGAAAGTATTTATTGTATAATCATTTTGTTATGTAAGCTTACCAGTAATTGACTAGATACATGTAATAGAAAGATAACCTAAGTGTGTGTGTGTGTGTGTGTGTGTGTGTGTGTGTGTGTATTTGGCCATGATGATGCATAAATCTAATGTGCTTGAAAATCAGAAGCAAGAGGAATGTCATTCACTGAACACCAACTTCAACTATAGTGAGTTCTAAGTCAACCAGAGCTAGAGTAGTAAGACCTTGTCAGACAAGGGTGCACACATACACACACACACACACACACACACTGAAAAGCAATGCTCCTATTTGTAAAATTTTCTTCACATTTAGTGCCTGAGCTCTAGCTAATTAAAAATTTCCCCATGGTTTGGATCCTATGAAGCCAATAAGAACTAAGTAATGACATGGAGATTACAGTGTATTTTGACATGTGTATAGTTTTAATTGAATGTTCAAACTCATGTGAATTATCAATTTGCATAATTCCTCTTGTACAAGTATAAGGAAAACTGGATATACATATGGATTATTATTATGGTACAGTGCTCATGGAGTGCATGTTAAAATTCATGAATCACAATTTAACCATGAAATACATTTTGAAACATAAGGAAAAACATTAAAAGAGGCAGTGTCAATAGCATTTTAAAGAATTTTATTTGGAATATGCCATTTGTACATCATATTTTGTACTTTAAGTAAAACTAAAATTTACTTATAATAAAACTTTTAAATAACTATATTTTTAGTGAACCAAAAATTTTCATAAACCTTTTTAATTAGTTAGAGAATAAAATTTAATTTCTGGCTCCCTCCATACATATATATATATATATATATATAAGGATTCATATATAAAACTAAAATTATAAGATTTATATGCCTTAGATGATTTGGGAATACAAGAAGAAAGCTGATCAGTGCAGCACTTATCCACGGCCAAAAAAAAAAAAAAAAAAAAAAAAAAAAAAAAAAAAAAAATCAAGGTTATTATAGCAGCAGTTACATCAAAAACAAACAAACAAACAAAAATTACAACAAAACTGCTTCCAGAAAATGGAACCTGGGATTCAACAGTATGTAAGAGAATCACATTGTTGTTTCTATTGCGGTGATAAACACTATGACCAAAAGCAATTTATGGAGGAAAGAGTTTATTTCACTTACACTTTCATATCACAGTTCATCATATAAGGCAGTCAGGGAAAAAACTCAAACAAAAAAGATCCTGGAAGCAGGAGTCGATGCAGTAGCCATAGCTTATTCCTCATGTCTTGCTCAGTTTTCATACTTATACACTCCCAGGACCACCTACCCCAGAGTAGCACCACCAAAATGGGCTGGACCCTGCCTTATCAATCACTAATTAAGAGAATATGCCACAGGTTTGCCCAAAAGCCAATGTGGTGGGAGGCATTTTCTCAATTGGTGTTTTCTCTTTCTAATGACTCTTGCTTGTGTCAAGATGAAATTAAGCTACCCAACACAAGGATGCCAATAACAAAAACTATATGAAAGGCAGAAGATAAACAGGAACATCTAAAGATGTTTACTTGCACTATCGGGTGATCAAAGTTAAGAGACTTCTATCCAAGAGTTCCTCGGGATGTCGGAGGTGGTGGTGGGACTTCTTTATGTAGTATGATAGTAATGGGACACAGTCAGACATCAGGCATTACTTTGAAATCATGAGTTAAAAATGAACAAGGATGACAGTCACTCCCCTAAGATTTCTCTCATTGTTGTATGAGTGTCACGGGCAATATAATCTCTGTTGCCTTTAGAAATGGGTAGTTTGAAATGTCAATGTGAAGTGACGCAGAAATAACTAAATAAATATGGCACACACAAATAAATAAATAATGTAATAGAAATTTTAAAATGAATATAGCTATCTATAAATTAGAGGAAATTGAAAACTATAATACTGAAGGAAGAAGCCAGAATAATTTTTAAAATTTTATAAGTTAAATAAACAAGAGTTGGAAATGAAGGTTTATGTAATGAGGTTAGGAAGCGGGAAATAAGAGAGACCAAAAGGAAAAAAAACAATAAAAATGAGAAGGTGATCATGTAGGATTAATGGTGTTTCAGAAATTTATTTGTTTTCAGTAATATTTCTTAAAATAGATTATTCATGCAATAATATACAACTGAATACAAACAGATGATATATGTGATATTTATATAATTATCTTTTATGTAGTGGTTTCTAAAATGACATAAACAAACTCAGATAAACAAAACACAAAAATTGCAGTTCTACCAGAGCCCAATCTGATGAACCAATGGGTTTTCTAGAAATACTTAGTATACTTAGGCAGATTACATTCAGGGTCAGGGATGACGCATGAAGGTCCCATTCCTGGAGCTTCCTGCATGACTCGTAGGTAACTACATAGGTTAGAGAGTTTCTAATGTATAATCTAGGTGGGGGATGAAGGGTTATAAATTTTGTAAGTTTCAAGAACTCTCTGAGACTTGTAATTTGCATATTGCCTGGGCCTTATAAATCCTATTTACTTTATGAGTCATAGGAAGCCTCCTCCCAGGTTTGAATATTTCAATTGAGACAAAAATGATACCTGGTGTTATTTGTGCCCCTTCTTCATGAATTATGAACATACTTTTGACTTATTTTTCCCTATGAAAACAGAGAAACCTTTTGAACATAAAGAGTAATATTTGTATTCAACTAAACAGGCAAATTAAATTTTAATGGCTTTCTCTACATGTGTACATTTAGATTGCTTTAATTTTGTATCTGTTTTTAAAAGTCCATAATGAATATTTTATGAATATCTTTGCAAACTTATAAAAAAAAACACTGTACCTTTCTTACATAAATTGTCCTACTTATCTAAGTTTAACTACAAAATAAGTGTCTAAACAGAGTGGACAAATTAAAGATTACATAAAATTTAATTGTCTATTGTTGTCTTCAGGTTACAAGAGATAATTATAGTTGAAAGTTATACAAAACATCTAGAGTTTCTGGTTTTAATGTTTATGTCTTTGAGCCACATTAAATTTATTTAAATATAAAGGAAGTAGTGGTGATAGCCTCACTGAGTTGAGTCTGCACGTCTCAGTAGCATGTACTAACATACCGTTTCCTCATATTCCCTACCTACCAGTTTTCCTATGCTGGTCAATCTCTCATTGGTTCTTTTTCCTCTTGAAAACAGAACACTTACTATTCAGGTTGGAGAGTTGTGCTTTTAAATGTAGTTTTTCTTGTTGTTCTTTATTCAATATTTTCTTTGATATTTTTCAATGACTGTTTGGCAAGGACTGTTATGGTCACATTTGAGGAAGTTTGTCATATATTTTAGGTGGCTAAGAATTTGTTTATTGGCCACTCTTTGAACTATTAATATCGTAAGTATTTTAACACAACAGGAGAGAAACTAACAATTTTGGCTTCTTTGAAATCCTGAACCAATTCTAAGTTGTCTCCAAATGAGCATGTTAGTTTTCTAGCTAAGCTTTTCTACATTTTGTTATTTTAATTACATTAGTGAATGGTCTCACTCATTATATTTCAAAGCCAATTATTTTGAAAATGTTAACTAAAATATAATACTCTTTCTTCCCTTCCCTTTCCTCCCTTGACTCTTTCCCATGTCCCTTCCCTCATACCCTCTCCATGTCGCACCTCCTTACTCCTTCTCAAATTATTGGCCTCTTTCTCTTTATTATTGTTACACACATACAAACACACATACACACACAGAGACACACAGACACACACACATACACTTCAACCTGCTGAGTCGGTTTAGTGTTACTAACATGTACATGATTTCATGGATGATCACTTGGTATTAGATAAAAACCTTGGAGGCTGTTTCCTGGGAAAGACTAGTTAGTTCCTCTGTTCTCAGCATTCTTTGTGTGTCTGTGGTTCTCTATTAGGGGTGGGGGCTACAAGATTTCTTACTTTCACATTGGCCTACCTATTTGTGTTGTTATTGTTAAGATCTTGTTAAAGAATCCAGAAGTAGTATGTCATTCCTAGGAGATACTGGACAAGAAAGCTAATAATTTTCTACAATAATTTTCAACATGATTTTGCCTGATAGTTCTGCTCTTGAAAATTCTATTCATCTAATCATGTTACATATACTAAGAATAATACTCTCACACTTTCACTCCCACTTTGATATTCATTATAACTTTCTTTTGGCAATTTGCATTGGTGAGACGTTTTCTAACAATGTTAAACAAAAAATAATGGTGGTACCAGTTTACTTTCCATGTCTATGGAATTAACTGCTGCCAAACCTTAAAAGTTTAAAACAGTATGCTTTCTTCCATAATTCTGTGCTTATTCTGACATAACTCGGAAGCTCTTCTGCTTTTCTTAATTAGGGTTGTTCTTCCAGGTGCCCTTGGTCCTAGAGACCAGATGGAACACCCGATGCTAAGTTTATCTTGTTTCCACATTTTGACACAGCATTCTGTTTTCCTTTTTCTTAACATATTCTTTCCCATAGCATACTGAGACTTTCAACACTAAAACTTAAAACTTAAAAAGTGCATAGTTATACCCTCTCCTTGGAAGTCAGGGGCAAGTGGATCTCTGTGAGTTCGAGACCAGCCTGGTCTACATGATGTGTTCCAGGACAGCCAGAACTACACTGTGAGACCCTGTCTTGAAACAAAACAAAAATACAAAGGAAGTGGGACACAAATAAAAAGTGGTTAGGATTTTTTAAGCCCAGATTTGGATCAATTATTTCTGCTACCTTCTCTTAGGAAGATGTTAGATCAGCTCTCAGAAGAAAAAAAAAATTCAGTGAACAGGAAAACATTATTCCCTAATGTTGCATGATAAAGACATAGTTTGACTTAATTTTTTGGCCTACCTATAACAATTTTGGGCAAGGGTTTACTAATGCCCTACAGTTTTCTATGGTCACAGGGTAGCACCTCAGGGTAGCAAAATTGGAAAGTTAAAGAGTCTTTAAGTTTGAGTCTAGTGACAGGTTTTTGCTTCATTGATGATGCAGTCAAAAGATATAACATTGTTTCTTATTGGGTCCTTGTTAGTTCTCTCCAGAAGTTTACTATAAAAGCTTGAGTGTGACTTAAAGATGATATGAAAGCGAGGATAGGTAGTAGTTCCTAGTTTGTGGGCAGAAGAGTTGGCATCATAGCGAATCCCTAGAATAGGGCTGAGCCTTACTCACCAAGGGTGGTTCTCTGTGGCTTGTGGTTTTGATCCCTGTGCTCTGCTTGGCTTCATCCTACAGATTTTGTTCCATATGGAACAATATAGGTAAGCCATTGAATGATTTAGGTTAGTGAGCCTTCTATCATAGGAAATGTGGGGCTTATAGTATTCTTATTTCTCTCCCTTCTAGAGCATATAGGTATAATGATTTTTAAACTATTCAACATTTCTGAGTCTCAGAACAACTTACTCATGGACATAAGAATCACATCCACTTATTTTTTCCAGTCGCCCCCTTCTACCTTAAACTGAGAGCCAAAAGACTGTGACACCACACCATTAAAAACTTTAGCAAAAGCCTCGCAGGAGGTGTGTTCCTGGAGGCTTCTAATTCTTCCTTTGTCAAAGCCATTGTCTGTAGCTCTTCCAGTAGGGTTTGGGCTTTATGAGATTTCCCTGATCCATGCCTGCTGGGATGTCAACTATTAGTTACTCTGAACACATCTTATTTAGGACCACATTGTTAAGATGTTAGGGATGCATCTTCCCTGTCATAAACAAAAGAAAGGGACCCAGAGCAGACAGGCATATTTTGGCCTTTGGGCTCTTAGAATCTGTCCAATCCCAAGTGGTCATCCATAAACACATGTAAATATTAGCAGCACTAAATGCATTTAACAATACTAATGAAAGATGACGTCATGAAATTGAAAGGGAATGAACAGGGTGTGGGGGGAAATGGGGGCATAGAAAATGTGGGGTGGGATGATTAAATAAAGTGCTCATGTGTGAAATTCTCAAATACATTAATAAAATGTAAAAGAGTTCTTGGCAGCTGTGCCTTCTAATAGAGGTCCAGCTCTTGGCAGCAAGAGCAGTAGTACAGCTCTAACCTTGAGTCTCTCGAGGCGCCATGACACCTCTAGTCTGAAAAAGCTGAAATGCATTCTTACTATTCATTGGACTTATGAACGAGTTCATCTGTGAATCCATTCAGAGACATCTATTATTTTTATATGTTTAACTGTCTGGACATCTTTCTACTACAGGTACTACTCTATTGATTTGTTTTAAATTTCAACCTGGATTGATTTGCTCTTTTTAATTTCCCTAGGAAATTACATACTTCCACAGTTTATTTTTTTAAAACAAATATTATAGACCTAAGTGGGGAAAATAGTTCAAATCCCTCTGTTCTTGACAAATTTACCCATTCCGAAGTATAATTTTGTGTATTTTGGCTTTATCTAAACTTTGGTCAGATCGGGATGGCGACTAAATCAGATCAAACCTAAGACGAATTTCATTTGTGTCTTCATCAAATAGAAAAAACAAGCCAGAAAAATCCTTTGGGAATGTTTTACTTCAAGCATCGCATAGGTTCACGCTTCCCTCTAGTACTGGAAGATATTTCTGTTTCTTGAAGGACGGCTCATAGACATACAGACTTACATTGTGAAGCTATGTTGTATGAAAAGTCAGTGCATATAAGTACTAAAGCAGCCCTTATATGCCACACCCAAAGTGCTCACAGTATGAAGAGCGGAAGTGTGACCCATTCAGTCACCAAGCAGTTAGTCCTCACCCCCACTCACCTCCCTATTAGGGCACATTCCTAGGGGAAAGTGCATGTGGCTTTTGGAAGCTTTCAGAGCTACTAAGAGCAAAACTGAACTAAAGATTTGAAAAAAAAAAAAAACTGTTCCAAAACTGTTTTATTTTTTAATTGTTCCCAATCCTATGCAGTATTGCACATATTCTTTATATTTTAGTCACCAAGATTATAGACACTTCTTCATTTCTTTTTTTTTCACTTCTTCATTTCATTATGATTTTTCTGTTATTTGGGTTTATGTTCTGTTTTTTTCTCATGGCATTTTTGAACACAAATTGAATTAGAGCACTTTGCTGTCTCACATTTAATCTAAAATCAAGTTTCTCATTCAATTTCCTCATTTTTGTTTTAGGATTGTCTAAAATTTTTGTTTTAATACAAACATTGCATCTTAATAAACTGAATAGCTGAATTATAATAACCTGTTTTCATCCCAATCATTAATTTCCTAATTAATTTCATTTATAATTGACTTTTAAAGTATATCAACTTCATATATATATATATATATATAATTTAATATAATATTGACATTGGAGATTGTAGATACTTTCAAATTTCATCTCTAAAGTAACAAAGTACATTTCCAAAATTCATAACAATATATAATATGTTGGATTTAAAGTAAGAAGGTGATTTAACTATATTAATTAAATAAAAAAAGTATGAGAAACATAGAGTTTAAGTATGTGCATCTGTTCTCAAGCCCATACATGCCAAAACCTATTGCTGGTTATGTTTAAATCACTGTGGAGCAAGCTCTTCCTTCTGTCATATGTACTCATCCTGAGTTTCCCAATTAATTTCTATATTTATTCATGTTTATAACAAGGGAAGGATTTGATTTGTAAGTGGAAGTTATTTTTAAAAAATAGTCCCTCAAAACTATATTCATTTTCACCTATCATTTCCCAGTATTCTCTTAGGACGTTTCTCTTTTCAGTTCTTCATTCAGCTGTATGTGTAAACAAGAATTTAGCATTTGCCAAAATCCGTGCTCATTTGCAGGAAATATAATATGGAGCAAGATGAATATAGCCTGTCCCTGCACGTAGCTTAAAAATACACCAAGAAAGTTATTTTAAAGTGAACTAAAAAGTATAACACAGTTTAACAAATGCTAAAGTAGAAAAGACACCATGTCCAAAGACATCAAATAGAAAAGGCTCAGACACACAATCTAGAGAATAAACAATAAAAATGAGAGACAGTTTATGAATAAGTAGTCACCTTCGCGTGTTAACTGTTTATTTCAGCTCTGAGCCTACCAGAGTCTCTTGCCTGCCTGAGTAGATTGTGTTTTAACTACAAGGTTTGAATGATTTGTGAATTTAGAAGGCAAAAAAACTGTTTCCATTTTCCTCATTGTTTTTATACTTTAGTAAAATTATTTCCTCCATAAGGTTTGGTTAATATAAAGAGGTAAAACACGGAATTGGCTAAAACCAAATCAAAAAATCATTATGGCAGTGAAAGACAATCCTTGCTTTCCCAAATATTAAGCATAAAGGTTCATGGCTGTACATATAGGATTCCAGAAGCCCTTTAAATATTGAAGAAAACTGACCTACTTTTTAGAAAAAATATATGAAAGTTATAGACTAGCTTCCTCATAGTCTAAAGGTCTCCCAGGAGTTCTGGTGCACACAGGGCAACAGATCATCAGCCTGTCTGCTCCTCTTAAGACCCAACAGACTACCTTCCAAATAACACTTCTAGCTTTCTATTTCTGAACCTTTGCTTGACAAAAAAAAAAAAAATCAATTTTTTAATACATTAAAGTAAATTTCAAAAGAGATCTTTATGATCAAATCATTCTTGTGGACTTAAATAATGAATGTAATCCCTTCCTCATCTATTTTGGCTTAACAATCAGATAGATACTCCTAAAATATCTTTGATCAGGAAAAATACTAGGTTTAATCTCTGCATAATATTCTAATTCTGCCTCAGCTGAAACAATTCAAGCCAAGTTACATATCTCACACCTCTACTTGACATAATGCCACTAAGGAATTAGACATTTTGCATATACTATGTTTCTAGATAAATATTTCTTGACACTAAGATAAAGATGTTGCTAAATACTCTAACATTGAAATGAGAAATAATATACAATTGAATATTCTAACAAACGTATCCACAGTATATGAAATCTATCCTGAAGGCTGTAATGGATTTCTATGATAAAAACATATTTTCTCTGGAATATTTTGACCTTTTACATTAGTATCATCTGCCAAGAACTTTATTTGGCCCAGATATATAAACCAAGGACCATGGAAATTGACCATATCTTTGTCCCATGTAACATTCCTACATTATGGGAAACCATGTTGTAGTTTTAAAAGTTAGTGTATCTAAAAATTAATTGGTTTAATGGAAAGCAAAGTCAGAGATACATACTAACATTTTTATCATTGATTTTATTCAAAGGATCTCTCTCTCTCCTTCCCTCCCTCTCCCCCCCGCCACACAAGCCTTCTTGTCTAATTCCTACAGTCAATAAAATTGATTCTACTGTGGAATTTCAATTTTCTCAAATTAAGGTTCACAATGAACTGTGCTACGTTGACACGGAGTGAGCTATTACTGTATCATCCATCTGCATCCCCACTCTAAGATCAAGTATCCAGGATGTCAGGGAATGACCTCAACTTTGCCTATTGCTGCTTTAATTCTGACCTCCTTGTGCCTTGTACATGTGAATATTGAGCATCCAGGATAGGATATGTGGTTTTCTCACTTTGAATTATTTTGAACACCTAAGTCCCACATCAAGAGGAATTCAAATTCCTTTACCTCATCCAGTCCTGAATCACCTACTTACTCATTTCCCTTTGATCACTAGGCAATATACAATGTGGGCAACAAAAGTGAAATCTCCAGTTTGTAGTCTTTGCTTGTGTCTTCCTTGGTAGCAAATCTTGAACCTCACATGCTAGACTCAGATAACGATAAAGTATCATTCCATGCCTGGTTCTCATTTATATCACCTTTCTTTAATTGTTCTCCTTGCTGCCACATAGAATAGGATATGTCTATCAACTATGGCCTAGAGGATGAAGAATGGCTGTAGTTTTACAGGAATCTTCACTGCCTATAACATTGCTATGGAAAGGTTTTTCCTATTTGACATGAGGAATATTCAAGAAGATACAAATACTTATTGACCTGATAATAAAACAAAAGAACCATAAACTCCCCTAAAGACAGTTAATTGTGTCTGTATTCATAGATTAGTTATTAAATTTGGGCAAGACATAAATTATACATGGTGGCTTTCTAACATCCATAGCCTATGGGTAGATGAATGGAAGACTATAGAAATCACACAAGAAATTCACAACTGTTCTTTGGTGTTGTTGCTGTCGTCGTCCTCCTCCTCCTCCTCCTTTTTTGTCTAATAAGTAAAATCCTAAACACCTTGGTAAAATAACATTTATTTTAACAAGATAAGTGAGGCTAATAAACATAATTGTGAAGAAAAATTAAAGTAGATAGAAAGAATATGAACATTAGTAAAAGTATTTTATGGTACTCAAAATAAGTTTGGGAAAATGGTAGGCAGCCTGAAAATTAACTCAAGGATTTATTTAAAGTTAATACTTGTTTTCAAATTTAACCAAGATTCCAAATGCCTGAATATATTCCTTTATTATAGTATACCAAATTACTTCTAATTTATGTATTATACAAAACATATTTTTATATGATGGTATGTTACAGATGGTGTTGTATCATCCATTAGACTACTACAAGGAGATGAAGTTAGGTAATACCACAACGGTAGATATCTCTCTATAGTCTTAAAAAATAAAAAAGCCTTATAAAATAAAGGAATGATGACATGATGGGATGATGATGATGATGATGATGATGATGATGATGATGATGATGATTCCTCTTTCTTCTCTGCTTTCATCTTGCTCCCTTGATAGACTGAGAGAGATATGTTCCTTAAATCTAAATTTCTTAAAGTCTCAAAACAAAGATATGATAGGGATAAATAGCACTATTAAGTTTTAGTGATATGCTATCACAAGAGTCACACTTTAGCTTCAAAAGAACAAAAAGAGACCAAATAGAAAAAGATATCTCATAAAAATAATAAGCAAAGAAAGGGCTACCATAAGCTAAATTTATATAACAGGCTTTGTTACAACTTTCTTGAAACTGGTTAGTATAATATGTGGATAAAAGGTCATCTCCATAGATAAAAATACGTAACTATAAATATTTTCAAACCACATGAGAACTCTTAAATATATAAAACAAATGTTGACATTCTAAAAAGAGAACCTAATATGAATGCAATAATACAAAAAGACTTCAGTACTCCAGGATAACCCATAGAGTACCCAAAGAAAATTAATAAACAAATTTGAATAAAACTATAGAATAAGTTAACATTATAGACATACACAAAACTTTACAACTGGCAGCAGGAAAAAAAATTCTACATTCTTTAAATGCACACACACTGTTAGCTAGTATAAGTAAATCTGAGGTTGCAAAACAATTCTTAAACTTATGATCAAAAGAATTTCATATATCTTTTTCATGGTAAAAAAGAGGACCCCAAAACTACAAAAAATCTAAAAAGCATAACCTTAAACCCCTGTCCTAGAAGAAATAAAAGGGATACTCAGGGATGGCTACATGGCTCAGTGGATAAAAATGCTTGTTCTGTAAGCAGGAAGGCCTGAGTTTATACCTCCAACACCCATGTAAAATGCTGGCCATGGCTGTGTGTACTGCTAACCCCGGCAATGTGGGCAGAGAGAGATATAAATCATGAGAGCTTACTAGCTAGCTAAAAATGACTGAAACAGTAAGTCTCTAATTCAAAGAACTATAATGTCTCATGTTTCAAGACACTAGAGCAAAACGTAATAGAAAGAGACATCTGATGTCATGCTGTGGCTTCTAAACGTATTTACCTGTGCACACACACCTGCCCCAATATATAAACAAGACAGAGATATTTTAAAATTCTTAACACAAAAAATAATACAACATACAAAATCTTAAGAGCTATGTAATAAAAATGTTATGAGAGGTTTGTTTTGATGATTATTTACTTTGAAAGAATGGATTTCTTAAGTTAGAAATAAACATCACATCTAATGAAATTAGCAACAATAGAACACAGACAAAAATAACACATAGAAGAAACAATAAGAATCAAAATAATTTCATATGAAAACTTAAGATAACCAACTTCATGATTGTTCTCACGAACTTTCTAAGATAAAGACTTAGTTGACTGACCCAACATCTTGCTAGATGAAGCTATTTCATGAGATTTTGAAATTCCTGGTGGAGAAGAAACTTTTATGGCAGGAAGCAATCAGCATTTCTTTTTGTTTGAATTATCCAATCTTCCACAGTACCCCAAACCAGCCTATTCTAAAGATGAAAAGCAAACCATTTTATCCCAAAACATAAAAACTTTGTCTATGCTGAGAAACGTGAATTACATGTTCTGGAGTCCCTCACACACTAAGGGAGCTTGATTAAGTGCTAATAAAAAGAAAGAAATATAGGGGGAAAGGATAAGAGTTGAGTCTTGGAAAGAAAAAACAAAATAATTGAGACTTTTACAGTCATTACAAAATAAAGAGATTCAATCTATAATCTCTTAAAGAGGGAGCATCATATTGAATGTACAAAACTAAAATTACTCATAAGGGATCAGTGTGAATGCTTACTAAACCAAAAAAAGATATAAAACAAGTTTAGATCTGAAAGAAAAAGTAAATTATTTCTGCCTGTAGACGCCATCTCACAAGTTAACAAATATTCAATAATAGCCACAATTAACATTTGTTACAATTACTAAATTCAGTAAGCTTCAGGAATGTTGATTCAATATGCAAAATTTAGTGACAACTTGCACTCACACACATACAAAGCAAGCTCCCCACCCAATTTAAGCAAACCATTATATTGACAACTGCTGAAAAAATTAATGTAAATGTCAGAAACAGTGCTTCAACAAAATAGTAAGTTATAGCTAAAAATTATAGAAGTCATAAAAGAAACTAATAAAGCAGATTAATAAAAGGACATGCTATATTTATGAGTGAAATTAATATTCTTAAGATGTCCATAGTATCAGAGAATTGTTCGTTTTCATGCAGTTCCCTATAAAACTATAGGTATATTTTTACAGAAATATTTTTAAGATCTTAACTTTTATTCAGAGCTATGTAAAATTTGGAATAAAAAGAAATCTGGAAATGTCATATGTTATGACTCCCAAATACATTTTCAAGGTGTGATTGGTAATCACCAAAGGTTCTGTCACAGGCCCAGAGTCCAGGCCACAGAGACAACCTAAGGGTGGTGAAAACAGACTGACCCACTTATAGTCACTTGATCTTTGACAAAAAACTCATAATAAGGAAAGGCAGTGCCTTTAATAAAGGGTGAATGGAAAAGTGAGTATCTACCATGAATAGAACAAAACTGAAACTTGACTTCACATTATACACAAAGAATAACTCAGGTGGACAATTCAAAATGTATACACAATGCCTGAAAGAATAAAAACACAGGGTGCCTCTCTGTGCTCAGGGCAACATCTGTTTTGATAAAAGAGCAAAGGCCTAGGCAACAAAAGCAAAGCAAATAAAAAATCTTCAGCAAAAGCAGAAATAACTGAATAAAAAATCAGAACCTACACAATGGAGAAAATATGTGCATTGCATGTTCAGTGAGAAATTAATATTCAAGGTATTAATACAGAAATCATATAACTCAACAGCAAAACACAACCCAATTTATAAGTAAACAATACACCTGAAAGAAGAGATTTCTCAACGCACTACACAAAAAGGCGACCAATAATCACACGGAATTATCTTCACAAGTTATAAAGGAATACAAATTAAATCCATAAGATGATCTATGATCTACATCTATCAAAATAATTATCAATAAAAGATGTATTTGGCAAGAATGTGGAAAAAGGGAAACTACTGAATACTAATGAAATTAGTGTAAATTACTATAAACACTATTAAATTTCCTCAAAAGCTTAAAATCCAGGAATTCCATTTCTGAATAATATAGCTCGAATATATGAAATCTGTTCCTCACTGAGATAATCGAACTAACATGTTCTTTTGTACAAAATCCACAATAGTCATTAGATGAAATCAATCTAAATTTCTATTAATAGGTAAAATAGGTAAAAGCAATATAAAGACACGATCTTAACTACAAGTGCACATACATTTAACATAGGTAGTAGTACCATTGGCTGTTGGATGAATCTTGGAAGCATTAGGTTAAACAAGCACAGTAAAAAAAACATGGTGTGTTCTCACTTACACGTAGAATCTCTAACCATTGAACTTATGAAATGACAAAACTTAATATTAAATTTAATAAATGATCGCCTTACACAAAGAAGAGAATTGGACAGATGTTCATGACAGTGTATACATTTTTAGTTATACAAAATGATGTTCTGAAGAGCTATTGTATGTCATGAGAGCTATGGTCATCAGCAGTATTTTTAATGTACTTGAAACTTGCAAGAAGATGGATCCTAACTTCTTATCACAGAAAAGAGGGAAAGCAAAATGGTAATTATAAGCAGTGATGAGTATATTGATGTGGTAGATTGTGGCAGTCATAACATAGTGTGTCAAACTTGCAGTTATCTGCATTCACTGTGTGTGTGTGTGTGTGTGTGTGTGTGTGTGTGCGCGCGCGTGCGTGTAATTCTTATTTCATTGCATCCCAACAAATATATAACATTAAAATATATAACATTAAAATTCAATATAGAGAACAGCAACCAAAATAAAATAAAATACTTTATCAAGTACGTGAAAAGTGGGTGGGATGTAACAAAACAGTGATATGTGGAGAGATCAATCTTTTTAAAGAAAGGATAAAATACGGCAGATGTGGAGTCCAATAACAATTGTCATGTTTCTGTGTTCATTTCAATGTAAGAATCATGGAAGGAAACTAAAGGGAGAGTCAATGGAGTTCAGGTGTTAATACTGAAGACATGCAAACTTCCTGCAGTTGAGATCCTAATACCAGCAAGAACCTCCTTTAGATACAGAGAGGACATTTCCTTGTCAGTGGTGTTAAAAGTAGAAGGAAGGAAGGAAGAGAGGAGGAGGGGGGAGGAAGGGAGGAGGAAAAAGCAGGAAGGAAACAAAATGAAAAAATAAGAAAAAGAGAAAGGAAGGATGGAAAGAAGGAAGGAAGGAAGGAAGGAAGGAAGGAAGGAAGGAAGGAAGGAAGGAAGGAAGGATAAAGAGAACATGAATAGGTTGTAGCCATTTTGCCATTAAGAGGCTGAGAAAGTAAGCAAGAGATTCTCTGTATGGTGGGAACTGGAATATAAGTAATTACTGAAACTGATAATGGATGATGGGAAGATGGAAATTGTAGTACCGTCAAAAAGGTTTAAAAAGTTATTTAAGTGGAGTTATCGGCTGTTTTACAAGGACATGCAACAAGGTCACTGAGCAGGGCTAAGGGGCTCATTAAGTTCAACAGCTGCTAATTTATTGTGAGACCAGGAGATCCCAGGTGGTCACTTTGTACACTTTGCTTGACTGCTCAGGTTCAAGTGCAGCTAATTTATGGGTAGACTTATTTCCAGAACTGAGATTCTGATAAATAGTTACTTCTAAAAGGGAGTCCAGGAAGCTTATGATTGAGAAGAGAATTTTCAGAAGAAGGGACCTAGTTAACCTAGGCTGCAAAACAAGAAAATTTTACAAGATTACCATTGCACTGAAATAAGAAACTTCAACAGACTACAATTTGATAGCAACAAAATGGTCATGGTGAGGTTTAGCAAACAAGGTTAGCAGGGGGTAAATGCTAGTTAATGTGGTAAGCTGAGAGCACAGGGGGCATTCAAAGGGAATAAAATCTGATGCAGTCTAGAATTAGATGGGAAGTCGAGGAAACCCCTTCAGTGCTGAATCATCCATAGAGGTGGCAGCTTTGTGTTCTTAGGAAACTCTATAATGTATGCATTCAGATATTTGACAAGTTAGAGAGGAGTTTCCAGAACTGGGAGTAGGTGATACATGTGAAAATCTTAGCCATATTTTTGCCTTTAGTTTGATGGAGCATTGAAGGACGGTGTTTTTGGATTTGGCAAAAATAAACTGGAGTGATAATATTCTTACCTCACACCCTTGAGCTTTGGGGGTGAAAAGGAAGTCACTTGAAAATACTATGCTTGTTAGATTTCCATCAGGAAAACAGTTTTACTCGTGACAGAGGCATTAGAAGATACTTCCAAGAATCTCTGTACATTATAGACAGACATAGGAGCTTGTTAGTTATGAAGTTTCAATTATGGTAGGCACCATGAAAAGATATCTGCAGTGGGGTAATAGCCTGGAGGAAGAATCTTACTCAGATACAAAAAAAAGGAGAAAATCTAATTGCTTTAGAAACTCTATTCAGAAAGTCTCATAAAAATGCTGATAAAAATGAGATAGGAAATTTGCATTTAGTCTGGAAAGTTGTTTGAAGAAGAGGGCCCACCAAGCTTAGAATCTGTGAACTGAGACAGCAGTGAAACCAGCACATCCAGAATTCAGATTCACCCAGAGTGGGTTAGATACGTGGCATTGAGTCCAGACATGTACAACAGCATGAAGATCAATACATGAGCACATAGTATTTACCAGGACAATGATTTAAGTATTACAAATGTGATCTTATTTGACCGTCTAAATAGCTTGATGATGTTACACCACTGTCATTACAACTTCATCTGGGGAATGCTGCAAAGATTTTAACTAAAGAGATGATGCTACTTTCCTGTTATTTCACAGGTGATAAATAATAGAGCTAAATTGAGATCTGGCATTCTGGTAACAGTGTCTGATTTATGATAGAAAAATGATTAAATCTATTTGATTTAACCAGCTTGATGTGAAGATGTATAAAAGGTATAAAAGAGGACATATATAAAGGAAGACATATCATTGGTTACAAACAAATATCTTTTTTTATATATAAGCAAGGCCTCTCTGTATACAGTGCTGGTAGTCCTGAAATTCTCTCTGTAAATCAGGTTGGCCTCAAACTCACAGAAATCCACAGCTCTCTGCCTCTCAAGTGCTGGGATTAAAGGCACATACCACGCACCACCACTGCTCAGCCAAATGAACCCTTTATTCTCTACAAAATTCAAATTGTTCTAGATAACGATACAAAGATTAAAACATTTTATTCTGTAGCAAGCCTTACAGAGTATTTTGCATAGCTTCTCCAAAAGTGGAGTGGAAGTCAACAGGCAGGTACAGGTATACTCAGTTGGAGGGATGGTGCTTCTCCCCCTTTTATTTTGTCTTTTTTTAGTTCTCATGCCAATACAACAAGTGTAGCTTCATGACCAACACTGTACCTGAAGGTGAACTTTAGGAACAATACTAAAACACAGCACTCTGGACTCAGTGATACCTTGGCACTGCCAGGTTTTCCTGACTTGTTAATTTCAAGTTTCTTTATGCGAGAACTGAATACCTTTCTTAATTTAACCACTGTTCTTGGTAGTTTGTTTTTTTTTTTTTTTTTTTTTTCTTGTTAAATTTTACTCAGTCAATATGTAAATCCAGGATGTTTGCAAAAGACTAATTTTCTAGTGAGGTACTTAGTACTCACTAGAGTTAACTAGAGTTTTCTAGTTAAGGTACTTACTTAGCAGCCTTATTTATAATAGCTAGAAGCTGAAAAGAACCCAGATATTCTTCAATAGAGGAATGGATACAGAAAATGTGGTACATTTACACAATGGAGTATTACTCAGCTCCTAAAAATAATAAATTCATAAAATTCTTAGGCAAATGGATAAAAGTAGAAAATATCATCCTGAGTGAGATAACCGAATCACAAAGGAACACACGTGGTATACACTCACTGATAATTGGATATTAGCTCAAAAGCTTGCAATACCCAAGATACAACTCATAGACTACATGAAGCTCATGAAGAAGGAAGACCAAAGTGTGGGTGCTTCCGTCCTTCTCAGAAGAAGTAACAAAATACTCATTGGAGCAAATATGGAGACAAAGTAGGAACAGAAACTTTTGGTGTAGTCACCAAAAGGTAAATGCTGTTGTGGATGCCAGAAAATGCATGCTGATAGGAGCCTATATAGCTGTCTCTTATGAGGCTCTGTCAGAGTCTGACATATTCAGAGGTGGATGCTCACAGCTAACCATTGAACTGATCATGGGGGGGGCTCCCAATGGAGGATTTAGAGAGAAGACTGAAGGAGCTGAAGGGGTTTGTGGCCCCATGGGGAGAGCAACAATACCAACCAACCAGAGCTCCCAGGGTCTAAACCACCAACCTGGGAGCACATAGGGAGGGGTCCATGGCTCCAGCTATATATGTAAGGGAGGATGGTCTTGTAGGGCATAGGTGGGAGAGGAGGTCTTTGGTCACATGAAGGCTGGATGCCCCAGTGTGGGGGAATTCGAGAGTGGGGAAGTGAGAGTGGGTGGGTGGATGGGGGCACACCCTCATAAAAGCAGGAAGAAGGAGATAGGATTAGGAAGCTTCTGGGGGGTGGGGGGGAATGGGGAAAGGGGATAACATCTGAAATGTAAATAAATAAAATATCCAATGAAAACAAAGAAGAAAAATAAAGAAATGTAAAGCCAGATGTGGTGATGGAAATTTGAGAACTTGAGGTGGGGTGTCATGAACTCAAGGCCAGCCTGGGCTACATAGGAAGACCCCCATCTCAAAACAAAACAATTTAGTTTGATACAGGAGAACTATAGTTGTGTATGTAATACTGGATGAACACAAAGTATATGTTTCTAATTTGATATGAGAGGGAGCTGGAGTAAAGGGAACATAAAGACAGATAAATGAGAGCAAGAACAGCACTTTCAAATGGTGTGAATTTCTATTTGTGGGTGCTGCTGTAAGTGAAATTTCTAAATAAAGCAAAGTCAATCTAAGGCTCTCAATTGAAATAAATACGCACAACAAATAAAGACATATGGTTTATACCATAGTGTATAGAGTGTAAGATAAGCTTGCACCTGCATAGCCGTAATTTGTACTCTTGCACGTAATTACATCAGAATATTTTATTAACAAAATATATTTAGACTTTTGATCAGACTAACGTTAAAATTTCACTTCACTTCCAACTTATAAGTATTCTGGGAGGATTTTATAGTTGAGAATATTTGAAATTGAAGCTGAGAAGCTCACAGTGCATTTGAGAAATAAATGTTTCAGGGAGATTCTGTCGCACACTCTTTATGCACCAGCAGGCACTTTAATAGACATTTCACCAGTCTGCTGAAGCTCCGTCCAAGCCAAATAAGGAATGAATTGATCTCTTGTCTGTTTCCTCAAAAAAAAAATATAGCTATCCTTTTAAAGGACCTACAATTTTTCACCCAAGTGCTTCTCAGAAAATATTGAGACACAGCCCAGGGAAGCAGGTAGCCTAACTGCAATCTTAGTATCTCCACCCTTCCCTCCCAATCCAATTGCCAGTCTAAGACCCATGTCTATAGCAGACTACCTTCCTCTCTGCTTTTATCTCTAGCATATCTCACAGATCTTTTCGACTCCATCAAAGCCTCCATCTCCAGCAGGTGTTCCCTGGGAATAGGCCAGCCAAACTTTCAGAAAACAAGTTGGCAAGCAAAGTAAGTAAGTAGTCAAGCTTCAGATCTTCACTCTGTCTCCTTGCTTCCAATTTAATGCCTCAGTATCATCCCCAACTCTGTGTCAGACTACCTATGGCTGTTTCTCCTCATCATCTACCCTTGTTCCCAGGGGACTAAGAAGATCCTGGTAGAAAAATCCACTTTTTTTTTTCTCTACTGTGGACATCTTCCAGCTCCTCCTCATTTCTAGCCCATCCCCATTCCTTACTATTAGCTTCCATTAACTAATCACATGTTCTACCTGGAACCCACAGTGCCCATACCTGGGAGGATCCCAGAAGAGTTCCCTGCTAGGCAACACAGCAACAACCCTCCTAGAATTAAAGAGGAGATGGGAAATAAGGAGGGAAAACACACACACACCAAAGAAAAGACCAGATATCAACATCTAGAATTATTTACAATCATCTCAAACCCAGATTTCTAAATGTTAGTATAAAAACACAATAACAGCAGGAAAATATGTCTTCACCAGAGCCCAGCAACCTCACTACAGTAGGCTCTGAGAACTGCAAAATAAGCACAAGACACCGACTGTAAAACTGCCTTTATGAATGTAAAAGATATCTTTAAAGCAAAAGTAAATAAATTTCTTAAATCTAGCAAACAAATAAACAGTGAAAGAAAATAAATAAAATTATTCAAGTAACCAATTCAAGTGAAAATGGAATCAATAAAAAACTGAGGGAAATCTAGAAATGAAATATTTAAGAATTTAAACAAGAATCTCAGAGGCACTCTTCACCAACAGAGTGCAAGAGATGGGAGAGAGAATTACGGGCACTGAAAACAACTTAGAAGAAAGTGAAATCTCAATCAAAGAAAATGGATGAAAGAAAAATGTAAAATGTAAATAACTCTAGGCAAAAAAAAAAAATCTAGTAAGTAAAAAAATCCTGATTTATAAATAATGATAGAGGAAGGAAAAGAAACCCAAATCAAAAGAACAGAAAATATTTTCAACAAACTATAGAAGAATGTTCCTAATTATAGAAGAAGGTGCTTATCAGAATACAAGAAGTATGTAGAACACCAAATAGACCAGACCAGAAAATATATTTTCCTCAACACATAATAATGAAAATACTAAATGTACAGGATAAACAAAGAATATAACAAGCTACAAAAAAGGCCAAGCAAATTATAAAGAGAATTATTAAAATAACACTTGACTTCTAAATGGAGACTATAAAAGCAAGAAAGGCCTAGATAGATTTTTGCAAAGTCCATCAGATCACACAGTTCACACTCAAGACTATGTCCAGCAAAACTTTCAATTACAGTAGATTAAATTAAAATGGCATTCCATGATTAAAAAAAAAAAAATAAGCAATATCTCTCTACAAATCCAGTGAAGCAGAAGACACTAGATTAAATACTGAAGTCTAAAGAAGTCAACCACATCAAAGAAAACACAAAGAATAAAAAATTACAGAGCAGCAAATCAAAGGGGGAAGGGGCACACTACTATCACCCAAAATCAACAAGCACTACACATGAATAACTCTCAACATTAATGGCATAAATTCCCTAATAAAAAGACTCAGACTTACAGAATGGATGGAAAAACAGAATCTATCGTCTTTTGCATTGAAAAGTACACATTAATAATATTAAGGACAGACACCTCAGGGTAAAGGATGAAAAAGTGTTTCCTACAGATATACCCCATAACCATTTCAGTGTAGCCATTTAAATATCTGACAAAATAGACTTCAAAACATAATTAATCAGAACAGATAGAAAAGCATATATACATACTAAAAGAAAAAAAAAAAAAAGTCCACAAAGACGACTGGGTAACTCTTAACATAAGTGCACAAATACAAAGGCATCCAAGTCAACAAAAGAAACACAGCTCAAATCATATATTGACCCTCACACACTGATAAAGTATGACTTCAATTCCCAACTTTTACCAATAGATATGCTATCTAGACAAAAGGTAAACAGAAATCCAGGAGCTAATTAATGTCATAAAAACAAAAAGAAACCTAACCAATATTTATAGAACATTTGACTCAAACACACAAAAGAAATATACTTTCTTTCTAAGCTGCATTTGGAAATTTCTCCAAAATTGACCATATACTCAGACTCAAAGCAAGTCCCAACAGATACAAGGAAATTGAAACCCTACGTCCCATCCAATAACCATGGATAAAGCTAGAAATCATCAAAAGCAAGAACAACAAAGAGCTTAGAAACTCATGGAAAGTGGAAAAAAAACCAACCTCTCTACTGAATGAAAAGTAGTTCAAGAAAAATGCTCAAATGAGAGGGAGCTCACCCTAACACTGTTAATGATATTCTGCTATAGTTGCTGATTGGAGACTACCATAACTGTCATTAGAGAGGCTTCACCCAGCAACTGATGAAAACTGATGTAGACCCACAGACAAACATTATGTGGAGCTTGGGGAATCCTTTGGAAAAGTGGGAGGAATTATTGAAGCAGCCAGAAAGGTCAAGGACACCACAAGAAAACTACTGAATTTTAACTAACCTGGGCCCACAGGGGCTCACATACACTAAACTACCAACCAGAGACTATGCATGGAACAGACCTAAGCCTTTTGCACATATATTGAGCAGCTGAGTCTTCATGTGGGACTCCTAAAGCAGGATCAGGGACTGTCTTTGATTACATTGAGTACCTTTCGATCCCTTTCCCTTAACTGAGCTGCCTTTTCTATCCTCAATAGCAGAAGATGCACCTAGTCTTACAGCAAATAAATATTACAAGACTGGTTGATATCCATGGAGGCCTCCTCTTTGTCTGAGGGAAGAGGGGAGGGGCAAATGGGGAGAGAAGAGAAGAGAGGAAAGTACTGGGATGAAAGGAGGTTGAAGAAGGTGCAGTAGGGATGTAAAGTAAATAAAAACTTTAAAATGTAATGCAAGAAAAGAAAGAAAAAAGGAAGAAAGAAATTAAACAATTTCTACGATCGAATAAAAATTAAAACACTATGTACCCAAACTTATGGGACAAAGAGAAAGCACTTAGTTATAGGGGGCAAATTCATAGCACTAAGTGAAGCATTTAAAAAGTTGGAGAGATCACATACTAGAAATATAACAACATTCCTTAAAGACCTAAAGAAAAAGAAGAAATACTATCTAAAAGGAGTATATGGATAGAAATAATTTCTTGGCAGACATCAATAAAATAGAAGCAACCCTTGAACCAACAAAATAATACAGAGTCAATGAAGCAAAGAGTTGGTTCTTTGACAAAATCAGTAAGATTCACAAAGTCTTAGCCATATTAACTAAAAGGTGGAGATACCAATTAGCAAAAGATTAAAAGGGAGACATAACAACAGAAACCAAGAAAATCTAATGAATTATAAGCACATACTTGAAAAATCTATAATTCACCAAATTGGAAAACTTAAAAGAAATAGATAATTTTCTCAACTTTACCAGAGCTAAATTAAGGTCACACAAGAAATTTAAATAGACCTTTAAGCCCTAGTAAAGTAGAAACAGGTATTAAAAAATCCATACTCTTGTGGTGATAGTGCAGAATTCTATGAAAATGTTGAATAGTTATGGCCAATAGTCCTCAAATTATTTCACAAAATATAAACAGAAGGAACACTGAAACATTCATTTCATGAGGCCACAGTTACCTGATATCCAAACCACATGGACCCAACAAAGACAGAGAATTATAGACCAACTTTCACATGAACATAGATGCAAAAAATACCCAACAAATATTTGTACACCAAATTTAAAAACACATCAAAAGCATCATCCAACACCATCAATAGACTTCTTTCCAGAGATGCAGTAATGGGTCAATTTATGAAAACCAATAAATACAATGTAAAATCGATGTAAAAAAATGAAAAGAAAAATAAAATCATCATCTCATTAGACCCAGAAATGGCTTTTGACAAAATTCCAACACCTCTTCATGATAAAAGTCTTGGGGGGATTAGGGATACAAGTAACATACCTAAACATGATAAAGGAAATTTACAGCAAGCCTATAGCCAACATCAAATCAAATAGAAACTCAAAGTGATTCCACTAAAATAAGAACAAGATAAGATTATCTCCACTCTCCATACCTATTCAATATAGTACTTGAAGTCTTAGCTAGAGAAATAAGACAGCTTAAGGAGATCATGGGGACACAAAATGAAAAGAAAGAAGTCAAAATTTGAAAATGATATAAGAGTATACATTTTTTAAAGGACCTAAAAATACCACCAGGAAACTACTACAGCTGATAAACAATTTTGGCAAAGTACAGGATACAAATTTAACTCAAAAAATAAGCAGTCTTTCTATATATAATTAACAAGTGAACTGAGAAAGAAATCAGGTAAACAAACCTTTCACATCTGCCTCAAATTCTATGGAATGTAATATGTAATATAATACAGTATAACGCAATACCTTAGTATAAGTCTAAGTAAACAAGTGAAAGACTTGTATGATGGAAAAAGAAGTAGAAGATATCAGATCCCCCATGCTAGTTGACTTATTCAAGGTTTCTATTTCTGTACAAACATCATGACCAAGAAGCAAGTTGGGAAGGAAAGGGTTTATTCAGCTTACACTTCCACATTGCTGTTCATCACCAAAGTAAGTCAGGACTGGAATTCAAGTAGGTCAGGAAGCAGGAGCTGATGCAGAGGCCATGGAGGGATGTTACTGGCTTGCTCAGTTTGCTTTCTTATAGAACCCAAGACTACCAGCCGAGGGATGGCACCACCCACAATGGGCCCTCCCTGCTTGATCACTAATTGAGAAAACGCTTTACAGCTGGATCTCATGGAGGTTATTTCCTCAACTAAAGCTCTGTTCTCTGTGATAACTCCAGCTTGTATCAAGTTGACACACAAAACCAGCCAGTACAATTGACCCCTTGTGAACTTGACACACAAACACATCACTATTAAGCCTCAACCCTTACTTTCTTATTCATCCCCAAGATCTAAATAACTTTAAGAGTCCCACAGTCTTTGCAAAGTCCTACATATGAAAATTTCAATTTCTTTAAAATATTCAATCACTTTTAAAATTCAAAGTCTTTTTTAGAGTTCAAAGTCTCTTAACTGTGGGCTTCACTAAAATACTTTCTTCCTTCAAGATGGAAAAATATCAGGGCACAGTCACAATCAAAGGCAAAATCAAACTCCAACCATCTGGGATCCACTCACAATCTTCTGGGCTCCTCTAAGGGCTTCAGTCACTTCTCCAGCCCTGCCCTTAGTAACCCACATGTTGTCTTCTAGGCTCCAGCTGCCTATACTCCACTGCTGCTGCTGTTCTTGGTGGTCATCTCATGGTACTGGCATCTCCAAAACACTGTTGTCTTCTACTGCAATTAGGCTCCACCAATAGCCTCTCATAGAGTCTCTTCATGGTGCCAAGCCCAACTCCTTTGCATGACCCCTTCAGTCCTGGGCCTCTGAGAGCTGCAACAGAGACTGCACTTTCACCAACGACCTTCCATGGCCTCTCACAGTGCCAAACATCAGCTGCTCTCCATGTCCCCTTCATGCCTTTAAAACCAGTACCACCTGGGTGACTCTTACACATTACCAAGTCCAGCCACACATCATGAGGTACAACATTGGCTATCTCTGAAACACAGCCTCTTTGTGCTCTCAGAAAACACTTCGCAGAAGATTTCCCTCAGTGATGCTGGTCTCTTCTTAATCACCACTAATTTCTTAGCTTCATCTAACCAGCATCAATAGTTCCAGTAATGCAAAGATTTCACTTTAGTAGTTCTGGGTGGGATCTTGTTAATCACAGCTGATTCTTCAGTCCCAGCTAACCAAAACTACAGAATCTTCACAATCAAAATAGCAACAGCCCTGATAAGAGTCTTTAATGTTCCCTCTGAAATTTCACAAGCCAGACCTCCATCTTCTGCACTGTTCTCAACATTATCTTCCAAGCTCCTACAGAACATCCCACAAAACTCTTAACATCCCAATGGCTCTTCTATCTCAAAGTTCCAAAGTCCTTCAACAGTCCTCCCCAAAACAAGGTCAGATTGTCATAGGAATAGCCCCACTATACCCGTACCAATTTGTCTTAGTCAGAGTTTCTATTCCTGTACAAGCATCATGACCAAGAAGCAAGTTGGGGAGGAAAGGATTTGTTCAATTTACACTTCCACAATGCTGTTCAACACCAAAGGAAGTGAGGACTGGAATTCAAGCAGGTCAGAAAGCAGGAGCTGATGCAGAGGCCATGGAGGGATGTTACTTACTGGCTTGCTTTCCCTGGCTTGCTCAACTTGCTCTCTTACAGAACCCAAGACTACCAGTCCAGGGTTGGCACCACCCACAGTGAGCCCTCCCCATTTGATCACTAATTGAAAAAAATGCCTCACAGCTAGATCTCGTGGAGGCATTTCCTCAACTGAAGCTTTTTTCTGTGTGGCAAACAGAAATAAACTCAACAGCATCACCGGACGTTCCTTGTCTTATGCCATCCAAAGGTTTTTGCCTTTCTTTTTAAAAAATTTATCTTTTGATTCTTTTTACCCTGTTTCGTGTATATATTATGGACTCTCATTTTCTGTTTTTCATTGGCAAGTAGGTCTTTGCCTACATATCTGTTTTAAGTTCCTTTCCTGTGCTCTTTTTTGCTCCATTTGGTTTGTCCTATTCTTATGTGTTTCTTTTTACTTTATTTATTATTACCTCTAGATGCCTGTTTGTTTTCTAATGAAAGAGAGATGGGAAGGTAGATATGGATGAGCTAGGAGGAACAGAGAAAGAGTGAACCATAATCAGGAAGTATTATATGAAAAAGATATATTTATATTTTCAATAAAAGAAATTTTTAATACCTATAAAATTTGTATCAAGAAGAAACACACAGTCTACACTTCAAGGTCTTTACAAAACCATTATTATATTTTGAACATGTATTTGTAGGTATGTATGTCTGAACATCTAATTCACAACTGGTAACACTGTTCAGAAAGATAGGGATCCTTTAGGGAGTGAAGACTTGCTGATAAGTGGGTTCTTATCTTCAGAGACTTATCACTAGGGCCAGACCTTCAGGTTCAATAGCCCAACCCAACTTTCTCTTCCCTTTCTGATTCCTGATGGTGATGTAATAGAATCAGCTAGCATCTCTGTCTTCCATCAAATCTTCTCAAACATAATGGGCTATATGAAATAGAAACTTGAAATAGAAACCAAAATACACAGTTTCTGCCTTCAGTAATTTCCCATCTGGTATTTTGTTACAGCAGCAAAATAGAATTCAGATAATTGATAACAATTGGGCCGGTGCAGTGACAAAAACCGACCATGTGGTTCTCAGGCTTTTAGAACTGAGTTACAGGAGGTATGTGAAAGAGTTTGGACTTTGGTCTAGGGTGTTCTGGTGAAGTCTGGAAGCTCAGAAGGTCAGGAGTCATGTCAGGAGAGTGTGGGAGTTCAGCACATGAAATTTTAAAGAAAAACATGGAGTCTTTGGAAGACTAAACTAGGGGTCACTCAAGGTATATATTCTGGCCAAGAATCCATCCAGCTACAGTTTCCTGTGTCCACAGAGTTGGAACAAATCTTATTTTTAAAGTAGTTGATTAATTTCTTTGACAGACAAGACATAAAGGTACTTGGAGGGAAAGAGATGAACATGAAAAAATGGCTATGGCAAAAAGAGTGGAAGGTTTTCTGCACAAAGGTTAAGAGGGAAGACTGAACGGGAGAGGGCTAATGTGGACGGCTGCCAAAGGGTGAGGATGAGAGGCATAGATCACTTATCTCAGACACAGAAGAGCAAATGAGATTTGCCTAGGTTAGGGAGGCAATACGACTGTTCTATGTGCAATATGGTCCTACTTAATTTTTAATAGGCAGGAGTGGGTGGGTGTGGAAGCACCCTCATAGAAGCAGGGAGTAGGGGGGATGGAATAAGGAGTTCTCAGTGGAGAAACCTGGAAGAGGAATAATATTTGCAATGTAAATAAATAAAATAACCAATAAAAAAATAAATAAATCTACAAAAAATTATATTTGCACTTCCATTGAAAACTATATGGAAATTACAACTGTGTTTCAAGAAACTGTGTTAAAATTAAATATTTCTAAAATAAGATTTCATAAAAGTCTAATAGAAACAATTAACATCCAAGTGTGTATAAAATAAGGTAAATTGTATTAAAAATCTCTGTCGAACAGAATGCTAACTCTTGTCAAATCAGAATGATTTTCTGTCTCAGGCCTGGCATCTCAAAATATTCAACTTGATAATTTTACAGGATGTTCATTTTGTATGTTCATGCTCATGAGAAAGGCTTCCCATATATGTGTATGCACATATGTATAGAATCCAGTGGTAAACTTTGGGCATCATTCCTTGAGTGGTACCCAACATGTTTTTTTTGACAAGTTGTCTCACCGATCGACAGCTCAGCAATCTGGCTAGTTTGTCTGGGTAGCAGGCCCAATCTGTCTATCCATCTCACCAGCACTATAATTAAAAGCATATACCACCACACCTGGCCTTTCACATGAGTTCTAAGACTAACACTCAGGACTTAATACTTGCATTAAATGAGTTGTCTTCTCAGGCCATGACAAGCATTGTTTGTATGCCTGCACACTAGCCAGCCACCGAGTTCTGGGTTCCCACCTCCACTTGCCCAAGTGCTGAGATTACAGGTGGGTGCCACCATATCCATCATTTTTAATGGGTACTGTAGATCAGAACTCTGCTCTTCAGGCTTGTGTAGAAAGAACTTTGTTGACCAATTCATTTTCCTGTCCCAAATAATTTTTTGTTTCAAAAAAATCAGAGACTAAGATCAAAAGAAAAAGAAGGAAAAACAGTGATGGATGAAATGTCTGCTCCTTACACATCCCATGAAACATCGAATGGGGTCCTAATCATGTTGTCAATCTCCGTAACTAAATATATTCATATCTACCAACTAAGGGTTGCCTGTATTCCTCTCTGGACTTGGAATGTAGTAGTTTTAAAATATTCAGCCCTCCTGACTCCACATTGATATTCTAGATCAGTATTGTCTACTGGAAATATGAGCCATATGTATGATTAAAATTTTTCTAATATATACAAAAATAACAAAAAATAACATTAACACCATATGTAACTCACATCTAAACTATGGTTTGTAACATATAATGAATATAAATATATATAAATATAAATAAAATTTTTAGTTTCTGTACTGTCATGTTTAAAATCACATGTGGTGCATTCATAACACATCTGTTTAGATTCTAAAGTATCACCACATTAATCTGTATTTAGAATTGGCACATATGCATTTAACAAATAACTTTATTAACATGCTTAGGATTTGCAAACATATTATTACAGTGATGTCTAAATACTAATTCAAATATCAGAAATCATTTTGGTTTTGTTCTTTCATGTAAATTAATGAAATGAGTTTATTCTTTATAGAATATGCTTGACTTTGAAACACAATCTCATTACTCTCAAAACTATTCCATGAGTTAAATGTATCCAGTGACTCTGTATGACCAAGGATTAGTGTTCTTTAAATAGTTGTCTTGTAGATTTTGAGGCCAATTTACATAATGTTGTCCATTAAAGTAAAAATATTGCATGTGAGTCGTGTTGAAGAAATGTGTAATCATTATTATCGATTTAATTTACAACACACTTTCATTCCAACATAAATTTAGCCTGTCTCACTGGGTCATAAATAAGCTTTTCCTTGCTATAGATTTCACATATTCATACCTATTGTTATATAACTGAAAAAAATGCAAATCTCACACATGGCCATTTTCCAGTTTTGAATGTTGAACGTTTGGCATAAATTTCTTTCTGTTCAATAAAATAATAACTTGAGATAACAGTTTAAATAAAAGAATCACCTCTATAACATTTGCACATATCTCAACTGATGAGCATTGGGGAAGAACCAGGGACACTATGTTCATTGTCCTGACTTTTAACAGGTTTTATAAATTGACGAGAGTTTTTAGTTCTCACACACACAGACTGAGTGATCTTTAACAACTGTATACATGACATTTAATATAATTACCTAAAATCTGAGCACAGATATTTTAACATTTAGCATGCATGGCTTTTTACCTAACAAATCTGAGTTTTCTACGTAACTGCTCAAAGCATTCACCATGCATCTAAATAGAAGCTACAAAGCTACAGTCTCTATACCTTCTTGTTGCAACTCATTTTTAACAAATGAAAAAAGATCATCATAAGTCCATGATAAAAGTTTTTGTCTATTTGGATGAGATCTGAGGAAATAGTAAACCCTAAATATTTAGTAGACTTTCTCAGAAAATATGTGACTCAAGTTTCAAATAAGATGATTTATTATAGCAATAGAAAGATTTTGTATTCTGTCATTGCTCGATCTCTTGACGAAAAATTGTTTTTCTGCAAGTGGGATGGCTTTATGTATGAAGGCACCTGTCACCAAGCATCATCTCCTAAATTCAACCCCTGGAAAGCACATGATAGAAAAAGACAACTAACTCCTGCAAGTTGTCCATTGGCCATAGAACATGACCCTTATCAAGTATGTACCCAAACAGCACACACACACACATACAAAGAGAGAGACAGAGACACAGACAGACAGACAGACAGACAGACAGACAGACAGGCAGGCAGGCAGGCAGCTGTGAAAGCCAGGTCCAAAATTTTGTATGGGCAATTCATTGATTAATTGACACTACTGAGGGAGAAAGGACACTGTACAGCAGCAGCTGTTGGCATGTACTGCAATCGTAGCAGTTTGATATTAAATTAGGACAAAGATAAAGGTATGAATTTGCTCCTAAAAAAGAAAAAAAGCCAAAAGAATATGTTTGGGTTTTATTCTGGTGGCTCTACTTGACAAAAACGATCTACCCATAGATAGTGGTAGAACAGAAGAAAGAAAGAGTGGAAGAGCATAAGAAAAGGAACAGATAAAACTAGCGCTAACTGAAGATCAAACTAAATTTTTATTTTGGAGAAACTAAGCTATTCTACGTGTCAGAGAAACAAAGCTTCATAGAGACCCTGAAAAGAGGGCTGAAGGCAGGGACCCAGGCCACCAGTTGGTGGCAGGGACTGGCACTCAGGCAGCGCGCCCATGTGTTTTTCTTGATCCTCTGGATATCCCACTTTCTCCATCCTGCCCTTCAGTTATCGTTCCTACTCATTTATATTCACCTAAAGTTTCCCAAATAATTGAAAAGCCAATGAAATGAATTTTATAACCATTTCCAAATTAAAAGGCAGCTAAAAAATCTTCCTTTTAACGTTTACGACTTCATCTTCTTGTGTTTCAATTAAAGCCATTGATGAAACTTAGTGCTCTAAGGTGGCTACAGCGCATACAGAAAATAAAGGGGGGAAGCCTACCTGAAACTGACTTTAGATAGGGCATTTCTACAGTCTCAGAAGCATCAATTATCAAAGCAGCTCTTTAAAAACATGCTATAAAGGGTTTAGGGTCACAATGGACAGATCTGGCACAGTCTCTGAAGAACCCTGCACTCAGATTTACCTAAGGATTTTAAACTATAGGTCTTTAAGGCCAAAGATAAAAGAAAGAAAATCTGAGTTTCCCAGGAAGTTTCTATGACCTGCCTTCTTGACTGTACTTGCTGTTGCATATGCTATTTATTCTTGAAGAATTACATGCCAGGTTTTCAACTGCTGCTTCTTAAGCTATCGCCTTACACTCTTAAAAAGTATTATAAAATATTACCAATTTGTGCCCAGAAAGTGGTATGGCATATTTCATATTCAGTGGTGATCCATGCATTAGAAATTCATAAATCTAGTATAATAATAATAATAATAATAATAATAATAATAACTATTATTATATATAACTATTATAACTATATATAAATAGTTAATTTATTATTATTATTATTATTATTATTATTATTATTATTATCTTCTCTAAGGGTATACTATAAATAGGAATTACTCCTTTTAGAAAATGCCTGTGGTTCATTAAACAAAGTGGGTCCTAGCTGCCTGTTTTTTTTTTCTCTTGAAACTGTGGGGTTGAAGAATTAGGGAAAGAAGAGTATTTCCTAAGACAAACAAATCCCAGGCAAACCCTTCAAATATTTCATCCCAGAAACTGCAAGAAACACATACCAAACCAGTACCTGAGTGGTCAGATCCCATGAAAATGTGCCCTAACTCTTAGACCCAATGGATATGTCAAACAGAATAAAAAAATCAATACACCTACATACTGTGTGTGCTCTGGCCAGTTCGCTAAGTACACACATACAGAAAGCTTCTGTTGAAAAAAAATGGATCAGAACTGGGGACTGGAAACTGGGGAACTACTCTTCCTTAAAAAGTAAGCGGGAAAGAACTGGGCAGGGCACAAGGAATGTACCCCAACTAGAATATCTAATTTCTCCACAGAGGAAGGAAGAACTGTGCTGGCTGTGCCTGGAATGATGGTGGTTTGTACGCATTTCAATGTAATGTCAAGTCAAATAAAAGCCTGATAAATATTCCATTTCAAAAGTATGTAACAAGATTAATAAATGGTCTTGTATATAGTACATGAGGCATAGAAAAGAAACAAAAATATGTCGGTACAACAGCTCATAGATGTATCTTGCTTATGTGGACATTTGAAAGTAATGACAAGTAACTGAAAAATGTTAAGAGTTCAGGTAAACGTTGAATGGGAGACAGAGGCAAAGGAAATTTACATGGCTGAACAAGATGCTGTGAGAGGAAACCTCAGACGATTCTCGAGATTTTCAGAGACTGGAGAGACCAATGTAGTGATAAGAGAGATGAAAAACTAAACAGTAGCACCAGCACACAACAAACTGGGAGCAAGCAGACCACAAGGAATGGGGTCATCGGCAAAGTTAACCAACATGGTGATTTTAAAAACTGTGTATATATACAGCATTCCAAAGACACTAGCTAGAAATTTGTTTAGATTAAATTTTTAAAAATAATTTAACAAGAGGAACAGCAAGATGGTGCCAGAGTTTCTCTAATGTTTTCCCTAATTTGAACAGCTGTGTTCAAGATGACTCTCTTTCTTGGGCAAGTGGATCAAAGGAACTCAAAGGTAGCAGTTAAAGACAGGACAGCAAAGAAACACTGCTTTCTGACTTGTTTGGTCAAGTTGACCCATAGAGATAGACAGACAGACAGATGGACAGACAGATGATAGATAGATAGATAGATAGATAGATAGATAGATAGATAGATAGATAGATAATCTAGTCTACTTGCCTAGGAATGGCACCTTGTACAGTTAGCTGGAACCTCCGATAGCAATCAATCAATAAAATGCCACCATAGTAGCTGTCTAGCTAGCTCATCAATTACGAGCACTTTCTGCTCTTGCAGAGAACCTCATTTTATATGCCAGCAGACAAATGGCAGCACAGAACCATCGGTAACTCATTTCAGGGGAACCAGATTCATCATCTAGCCATTTCAGGTCCCAGACATGCATTCGGTATACTTCCATACATGCATGCAAGAAAAACACTAAGACGCATAAAATTTTATATATATATATATATTTTAAAGATGAAAAGGTCTCACAGACATTCTCACAGGACAATCTGAAGAAGGCAATTGAGGCTCCCTATTACTGGGAGATTCTATACTAATGTGTCTTCTGTTCAATGTTATCACTTGGCTGAGAATTGCTTTTCAAAACTTTAGACATAATTGTTTAGCTATATTTATTCTGTTTCATTTTCTTCTTCCAGACTGGGGTCAGGGCCACTATTCATGTTCATGGCTCTATGTTCTGTACTAGGTACCCCTATTACTTAGGGGTTAAAACCTTAACTAAAATGTTAATTTTTTAAAGTACTTTTGCTAGGAAACATCAGTTATATGATCCATTTTGTATCTTCTATAAACACCTAGAGTATTTACAAATTCCTATTTTAAGCAAATAGTAATTGTTATAGTTTAAAACATTCTACATAATTCACAATAATTTTTGGTGTGCATGTATGTATCATGGAGACAGGGCATCACAATGTAGCCCAGGTTGGCTGAAACCTGAAATCTTTGCGATTCCATCTCCTGAGTGCTGTGTTTACAGGTATATGTCATAGGCCTAGCTCATGTTTTTTTTTCTTAAGAACAACTTAAGAAATAAGACAATAGAGAAGCAATCATTATTAGGGTTTTCTATAACTGCCAAATTATCTCCCTGGCATTTCATACTGTGTTGCATGAACTAGCGTGATCAACTGTGAACCCATAGAATCTGTTTTCTACTGCCCTGCCCTTCACTATTAGATATTACTGATGTGTTTCGGTCACTTTTCAAATAACCTTCTTCTTTAACGACTAAGTTGTAAATACTACTTCCTTTAAATATTGTCTCTTCTCTACAAAAAAGCTGAGAAAAAATAGTTTTATCTTTCCGTCACTGGCAGGATTGTCCCCTCATGAAATTCTGTTTAAGCTGAGAAGATATCATAGAAACAATTAAAAAAAAAAAAAAGATGTGTTATCACCAAAAGTTTGAGATGAAAAGAGCTTGTGTTATAGTTCTCTGAAAAGGTTACAGAAAGCCTTGTATACATTAACATATCAATAGTATCATTTTATCCATATCTTTATTAAGATAAAAAGTAAAAAAGAACAAATTTATGGTTAACTGTATTAGAATGCGTCAGACCAATGAAGCATTACTTTAGAGTTTGGGTTTTGTTTTGTTTTTTTTTTTTTTTACATAAAGAGCTTCAATACCATGACCTCAACATTTACATATATTTTAGGGTACTTTACTCCAAAGATAAGTTTTAAAAACAACAAAGAGAAATCAGACACTTCCCAACAAGAATTTTTAATCTGGAGAGTCAAAAGAAATAGGAACAACAACAACAACAAAAAACCCATTGCAATGTATTGTAATAATTGAGAGCACCCCGATGAGAGAGCATAGCGTTTTATGTTCATAGGAAAGCCAATCTTTGCACACTAAGCAAGAGAAAGTTTCCCAGAAGACGCCAAGGAAAAGCAGACACTTTTTGGATAAAAAGGCACAAACAGAAGAACTTTCCAGACAAGAAGGCTGTGAATTTAAAAAACGTGATGGGATAAAGCCCTTACTATAATTTATGCATTGAAAAAAAAAAAAATCAGTGTGTGTGAAGCAACTGAGCGGAGGCAAGAGAAAAGAAATCAGTTTTGGGAACGCATTGTGATTTGAGCTGGTGAGGTGGCTCCAGTCCTGAGATGCTTTGAACAAAAATGACCCACATAGACTCATACATTTGAATGCTTGGCCCCAAGTTAAAACAACTATTTAGGCAGGATTAGGGTATGTGACCTTGTGGAGGACATGTGGCCTTGTTAGAGAAGGTTGGCACTGCCTTCACTGGGGGGTAGGCACTGTGCACAGTCTCTCTCTCTCTCTCTCTCTCTCTCTCTCTCTCTCTCTCTCTCTCTCTCTCTCTCTCTCTCTTAAGCCTCTAAAACTATAAGCCCTACAATTAAATGATTTCTTTATAAGAGTTTCCTTGGTCACAGGACCTCTTCACAGCAATGGAGCAGTAATTAATACAAGTAGTAAATGCAGTTTACTATGCAAGCATACTGACATGAGTTTGATTTCTGGAACCCACATAAAGGGGGAAACAGAGAACTGATTCCAGAAAATTGTCTTGTGATCTCTATTTATGAGTGCTATGGTACACACACAAACACGTACACATTAATAATAATAATAATAATAATAATAATAATAATAATAATAAATAGTGATGAGGATTATTAAAATTTTTAGAAAAAAAATTATCATGCTTCATCTGGGAATTTAAATACCCATAAAATAAAAGACAATGACTGATTTAAATTACAGGCAATGGAGAATTATCAATTTTGTATATCTCAAATTCAGATTCAGAACTAAAAGCTCATGTTTCCAGGTTATGTGTGTGACAAATAGCTATGATCATATCTAGGATAAACTATGATAGTAAAATGGGGGAGCAACAGACCCTAGCAACAATAATTCTACACAGTTAGTGACCTAAATAAGAGACAGGTAGTGAAAACAGTCCCACGTGACTAGGTAAAGATGGAAATTATCATTGTAAAAATGAAGAATTATGTCTAGGTCTTGTTGAGTTTGAGATGTCTTGGGCTGGAGAAGCAGGTTTGTAAATTACTAAATCTTATCATAGGTACTGATCATCAACCTTGGGGCTACAGGCAATCTATTGGTAGATCCTGGAAATGAAGCATATTTTTTAGACATTCTTTTTATCAACACAATGGCTGTATAAATGAAAGTAATAAGCAAGCGACATTACAACTCATGTCTGAAAAGTCTGCAAGTTAATAACAGAACTGATTCCTTATGTGTACGTTTTCACCTATGAAGTGAGATCTGAACTTTCCTGAGAGCTAGAAAAACAGATTTGCATATATTGACCCAAGAATACTGTTAGCAGAGAATTGCCTTGTCAGATATCACTGGGAGGGGAGCCCCTTGGTCCTGTGGAGGCTCCATGACCTAGAGTAGGGTAATGCTAGGGCGCTGAGGAAGGAGTGGGTGGGCAAGTGGGGGAGCACCTTCATAGAGGCAGTGGCAGGGAGAGGGTATAGGGGATTTGTGGAGGGAAAACTGGGAAGGGGGAAAACATTTGAAATGTAAATAAATAAATAACAAAAAATAATACTGCTATTAATATAGCTTATAAAGGAGAATAACCACATAACATTCAGTACCAAGTGGGACAAATATTTCTGATATTTGACCATAAACTATTCATTAGCATTTACACAGTTTCTGCAATGAGCAAGAAATTCTGTTAAAAATGTAGCATTCGCAGGGCAGTGTGGTGCACGCCTTTAATCCCAGCACTTGGGAGGCAGAGACAGGCAGATTTCTGAGTTTGAGGTCAACCTGGTCTACAGAGTGAGTTCTAGGACAGCCAGGGCTATACAGAGAAGCCCTGTCTCAAAAAAAAAAAAAAAAAAATGTAGAATTCAGGGTTCAGCTTTTAAAAGATACAAGTTTATCTTCCAACTAACAAATACATTCTAAAAATAATCTTTCTCCTTGAGTAGATGCTTCATCATCTAATATACAGAATCATAATTTTTTAGCAAGAATTTAAGCAAGCATGGTAAGAGAAACAGGCATTAGTGTCAAAGAACTTGAAAAATCATTGGTTTCAAAGAGATGGAAAGTTGATTTAATCAAGATTTCTCATTTTGAAACTTTGTTTGGAAATATCTGAGCAGTGTGCTGGTATCCCTTCTCCCCTTTTTCAAGGATTTCGAGTTATGAGACCTCACAGGCTTGGTTTTGACTGATGGTGGTTGTCTTAGTTTGGTGGTGTCAGAATTTGAACCCCTTATGAATTCAAGCCAGGAGGTCCCTGGAGGTAACCGGTGGTAACTTCTCACCTTTGCTAGAACATAGCCTGTAACAGGCGCAGGAGTGGGATCTATGCAAGGAGTGGATAGAGAGGGATGTCCAGTAGATGAAGAGGAGGAAGAGGAGGAAATGGAGGAACAGGAGGAAGAAGAGGAGGAGGATGGGCCTTGGACCTGGGTTTGGGACTGAGGACCATTACTGTTTTTAACGTACAGCAGCCAGTCAATAGACTGGGGCTCCTGGCTTATATCTTTGCTCTCGGAGGATACAGCCAAACACTTTCGCTTTGTCTTGAGCCCCTGGATAAAATCAGATTCGGATGCAGGGAAAAACTGTGTTATCTTCTCTAATACTTCCAGATTATCATCGATGGCTTCTAAATTATTTTCAGATTGACTGTCTTTCATAGGAAGTTGGAAACAGGAAGAGGAAGGCGTCTCTGGTAGAGAAAGGATAAGGATTATTTTCACATCTGCTTTTCCATCGTTGCCACTCTCGGGTGTTGGTATGACAAAGAGTGTTGCGCATCGGGGATCTCTCTTTCCTGAAAGATGGTTACAATGAGATTTTATAGCGGAAGCACATTCTAAACAAACAGAATATGTTGATGAAAGGCGGGGACCAGGACGAGGATTTGGCTTTCCTCTCATTCTTCGAAAGAGAATTTGCCTAGAGAGATCCTTCTGGATTGTAGACTTGGGGATGGAATTGACAATTTTATTTACAACATCAACAGGAACACTACCACCTTTAATAATGCAGGGATGACTGTAATCTAAGGACCATAGGATTTCATTCTCTGGCTGTGACTTCACACTTTTATCAAAGCTACATTTATTCAGCAGTCTGGAACACTGAACTGAAGCACTTTTGCTCTTGATACAGGGCTTAGGACTTGATATTCTTTGGCCTGACATATTTGGTTTAGGATGAACTGATGATAGCTGACGAAGTCTTTGTTTGTCACTGAGTGAACCTGTATTCTGGACCTTGGGGTGGCAAACAGTTGCGTTGACGACCCGGGTGCTAGGATCACATCTAGTCATTATTTTAGGTTTGGGCGGGCACGTTGATAAACTCCGAGATGGCATGAAAGAATGTGATGATGGAGCTGATTTTCTCGATTTTGTTTGGGACAATGGTAAACTACAAACATTGTTATTAGAGTTTGATACAGGAATTTTCAGAGTCTTACCGTCGAGTAATGATGAATTCTGAGCCACTCTGTTGGATTCAAGAGAAGATGAAGTTGGAGGAAAGCTGTTTCTTTGAAATTTGTTGGTGAATGATGGTGAGCTCAACGTTTTTTGACTGGATTCTAATAAAGATGACCAAAGGCGGTCTAATGAGGAATCCTTCTGTGGCTTAGATTTACATAATTGTGAGTTATGTTCACTTTGGCTAGATTCCAAAGAAGGTGTAGTCCAGATGATATTTAGAGAAGGTGCTTCGTGATGTTGGAGGGAAGGTGGAGATGATGTTGAGGTTCTTTGAGTAGACTCCAATGAAGATGATTTCCAGCTAAGGTCAAAACTTGATGATGTCTGTGTCTTCGGGAGGGGTAACCTTGATCTCGGACTTGTTTTGCTAGGTTCCATAGATGAAGTACTAGTGAAGCTAGCTGTAGAGGCCTGAGATTTGTGGTGAGACCAAGACGAGTCCAAGGATTTCCAAGAGGGATGTGACGAACATTTCAAGAGGGAGTCTTTTGAAGCTGTTGGTGAGCACTTGGAGTATAATGATGACGATGATGATTTCATAGCCCTGTGGTAGCCTTCAGTCACTGCAGAGTTCAGAGGAGAAAATGAAGAGAAGCTCTGGGCCTTCTTGTTAGAGCTTACTGGGGACACCGTGACTGTATTTTGGGATTGTTCTTTGCACACGGGTTGGCTGTAAGGTTGGTTTAGTTTATCAACTGTGTAATGATGTATAGGCGAATTGTTTGTAGCCTGCTGCTGACAGTCTTGTACATACGAAAAGTGTTTATCATTATAGCCTAATGGCACCATCTTGTGATGAGGCAGGGATCTTTGGAGAAGCAATTGGCTTACAGGATGTTTTAGTAACAGTCTTTAGAACAAGAATCCATGGACAATTGCCACTTAAATAAACACTAGCAGTTCTAATTTCTAGGTTGTTATGTTGTGTTAGTGGCAAATGTTGTAGAATGTGTCACAATTAAGCTGTAAATGAAACTGGAGGGGCAATGTTACAATGTTACCATTTAAGCTTTTCTCTGTCTTCCATTTAATTTCCAAGAGTTCAGGGGTTTTCTCTCTCTGTCTCTCTTGAAGAAATAATTCCTGTTAACAAAATTGTAGAGAATTTAGAAGATGTCCCCACAGGATATACTTTTACTAACTTGTAGTGATTAGAACAAAAGGTTTATAAGACTATACACAGAATGTGTACCCCAGCCATCTCACACATCTTTTGAATTACCTTTTCTAAACCCATTACATATCTATAAAATAGATACTTTTAGTTTCCTGAGCTAAAGACTAAAGTAATACATATGAAATTCTAACAGTTCTAAGAATCTTAAATGTTCAAAAAAATTAAAAAAAAATTACTTATACTTCATCACTTATTTTATTCCTACAAAAATGAATTAATAACTTCTTATGCCAATAATAGCATCTTTAAGAAAGGTAAAAAACAAATTTGAAAACGTTGGCTTTAAAGGTAGATTCTATTATTACTGTCACATTTTTTTAGTTAGATCTAAGAATCTAAACATCGAGTTAAAAGTCTTATATTTAGTCTCATTTCTGTTTGTCCCCACTTCAGCACTGTAATCATGCGCTGTTCCCTTCTAAATCTACTGGCTTCATGAAATTCAGTCCTTCTGCCCAATTCTCTTATTTCTCTTTAGGTCCTTATGTTATTCATTATTTGCATCTCACCACAACACCGTCAGTTACATCACTGTGGTGATTTAAGTGAAAATAGGACTCAAATGCTCATCAATTTGGATGCTTGGCCTGCAGTTGATAAATGCTTGGGAACAATTAGGAAGTATGATCTTATCATTTTGGTATATCATTTTGAGGTTTTAAAAGCTCATGCCATTTCCAGCTAGCTAGCTTTCTCCCTCTTGCTTGTGGATGAGCTCTGAGCTCTCAGCTACTATTTCTGTACCATCCTTGCCCACCTACTGCCATGGTCCCCTCTGCAATGGTCATGGACTCACCCTTTAAAAATGTAAGCCTCAATAAACTGCTTTAGAAGTTGCCTTGATAATAGTGCTTTCTCAGAGCAATAGAAAAGTAACTAAGGTAACTACCATTTCTCTTCTCATATAATCCCTGAGTAAGTTCATCAATTATTGTTTAGGATTTGAAAAGAAACTATAGAAGTCACTTTATAGAATGTAGACACTCATTCCTAACTTAAGGAAATTCATATTAAGATATGAGATCTGAAGTTATTATTTTTTCTACCTCTCTACTACCAATCTAATATATGATGAAAACAATGTATTCTTCACATATATCAACTTATTCAAGTAATGATTAAACAATTAAATTATTGCTATAGATGGTCCCTTTTGTCAATGTAGTTTGATAGACTCATTCTCACTCTACTTACAATTATTTGAAACATATGAGAATCCTAGTGCAATTGCTTTTAAATATTTGGTCATTGTGATCAATAGTATTTATTGATTCAATATCAGTCTTCCTAATACTAGCTCTGATTAGCTCTTCTATGTCAATGGTGTCAAACGAAGTATCAAACTTCTCCATCTAAAAGTGCCAGTGAGCCAGCCTGGCAGTGGTGGCACATGCCTTTAATTTCAGCACTTGGGAGACAGAGGCAGGTAGATTTCTGAGTTCAAGGCCAGCCTGGTCTACAGAGTGAATTCCACGACAGCCAGGGCTACTCAGAGAAACACGGTCTCAAAAAGCCAAAATAAATAAATAAATAAATAATAAAAAATAAAAATAAATGAAAAATAAAAATAAAGGTGCCAGTGATAATTCAAACACAAACAAATAAAACTCAATTAATTCAATTCTCTTCCTAGGGAAATTATTTTCTCATTTCTTTTATTGTAGTTCTAAAACATAACCATTTATTTTAGAATCCTTGTAGTGATAGAGGATAATTTCCCTTTATGAAGCTAATTAATTATCAACATTGATTGATTTTTGCCTCTTTCATATCTTAGTTTCCCGGTCTCACCATTTCTGTTTTTTGTATAGGTACATCTCAGGCAGATTAATGTGATTATATTTACTTCTATAAATCATTTGCCCGTAAATGAACCCTTTTCCATTTTCCTTCACCAGATGTAAAAGAATAAAGTCTCTCTGAACAGACACTTCTGATTCTCACTTGTGGGTTGTACAAACTTTCAATGTCTGACAAGGAGTGGTTAAGTTTCGAGTTCAGACCCTCAGAATCAAACAAATGCCCATTTAAACAACAGAGCAATATATCAGTAAATACCAGAATTTGATAGACAAAATGAAAACTGAAGGCTTCAATACCTTCAGAGAATGTATATTAAATAGAATGCTCATGTACTGCTAAATTGGCACAGATAATTCTGTTTGATAAGTTTTCTAGTTGGATCTGTTATTAGTGTTATTATAAAAGAGAGAATTTCCACTACAAAGAACATTACAGCAGACATATGTGCATGGAACAAGACATCCTTTGAGTATTTTCATAGAAACCACAAACCAGAATCTAGTGCTGATCAATAGTAGACAATATAAATAATGTATACTCATTCAAAAATAACAAACAATGAAAATTTATAGAAAATATAGCATGAATGCAGCTGCATACATGAGTCTCACATGGAAAATATTAAGTGAAAAACATCACATATAAGTGCTAAATGTTTCATGATTTGATGTAGGAAACTACAAAAGCTGGTGACCTTGACCATGTCACTAAAATGAGTGTGCTTTGTGGGGTGAGGATTAGGAGAAAGCACAAGGTATGTCTGAGAGGTGGTGCTGTACTGCCTGTGGACCTGGGTCCTGATGGGATGAACGAGTTCATTTGGTGATAATTGGGTTCTAACACTTATAATATGTGCGTTCTTGTAGATCCCTTCACTAAAATAAAAAGTGTAAAAGTAGATGACTTGAGGCTAATTAGAAAAGACACATCTGAGAGAGTATTGCACTGGAAGGTGAAACTTTAAAGAACAGACAAAGATCTGGCTCACAGATGCCAGGGACCTCACCCCTCCACCCCCAACCCACACACATACAAAGAGAGAGTGAGAGAGAGAGAAAGGGAGAGGAAGAATGCAACGTAGAGATCCTGCTAGCCTATCATCAAGAATAAAGGAATTCAAAACAACTGGAATGAGCAAGAAGAATCTAAAGGAAAAAAAAAAACATAGAAAGTACCATTTCTGAATGTTTTTACTTTCAGAATTACTCAGCAAATGTCATTTATATTTCAAAAGCATATCTTGCAATAGCTATAGAAGTATTACAAATATTGAGAAAAGCTAGGACTCATGGTAAAGCTACAGTTAGTGCAGAAAATGAACACCAATATAAAACCATTAAGTCAAATATTTTCTCTGTTCTAATGCTTTTATTCTTGGGTTGATTCAAATGTTTCACCATTAAGTATAATATAAATGTTCTTCAAAGTAAGATAAATATAGAACAGTTCTTAATTTGTTTTTTGAAAACAATGTACAATCAATACATTTAAGTATGACAATGGTAAAACAAATAAGGGGAAATATTAATATTACAATTCACAAGTGGTGCGTACAGGCCAGAAGATGGCTTTAGATTTCTCAGAACTGGTGCTGGAAATTGAATCTGAGTCCTTTAGAAGTCAGTGCTCATAATCACTGAACCACCTCCCCAGCCCACCTTAATTTTTTAAATTATCTTTTTGTGTTTTCAGTTTTCATATAACATTGGCATTTTCCATTTTCTTTATTTCCTCCAAACCCTCCTATATACCCCTTCTTTCTATCTTTCAAAGTCATGGTTTCTTTCTCTTTAGCATGTTGTTGAATGCATACAAGCGTGCACATGTGTATACCTGCATGGTTATTGTGTTCGGTGTGTGTGTGTGTGTGTGTGTGTGTCTATATATGAATGTGGTGTGTGTATGAGTGTGTGTGCTGTATGTTTGTGTGATATTATTAGTCGTAGATGCAGGGCTGACCATTTGGTATTGGATGCCAATGTTATGTTCTTCCCTTGAGAAGACTATTTATCCCACTTGCAGAAACCCTATTATGTCTTTACTAGGGTTGAGGCCTTGGGAGCTCCCCCCCACCATTGTGTGTTAGCCTGTGTGTTAGAGTAATCACTGTTCAGGTCATATTTATGCAGCCATGTTGTTGAGACTACGTGGATGAAGCTTTTGACCTTTCTAGGAACAATCACAGCAAGTTCATATTCCTCTGGTTATTACAGTCCTTCAGACCCCTCTTCCACAATCATCTCTGAGTCTTAGGCACAGGATTTGTGCTGTAGATGTATCAGTTGGAACTGGGTTCCACAGTTCTGCATTCTGATTGGTGGTGATTTTCACTGATGGCTCTATCTGTTACAAAGAGAAATTTTTTTAATGAGAACTACATTTATCTGCAGGTATAAGGATAAACATTAAGACTGTTTTATGAGTTATACAGGTTTAGTGATGATCCAGCTGTAGGTTTTTCACTAAAACATGTGGTTTCATTAGCTCTGGGTAGTTAGCTGGTTTCCAGTTCAGGCACAATTTCTGAAGAGAATATTGTCAGTGAGTGCTTTGCAAATAAAATATCCAGACAAATTTATTATTCTAATATGTTCAGTTTATTCACACAAACATTACTCATAATGCCTTGCTAATATAAAGGTTAAACCATCATCTCAACAGCCAGGGAACAATTGGTCAAAAAAATGCTGCAGGGTTTTACTGGGAAATCTTCTCTGGTTGTGGTTAGGATGCTTCCAGAACTTTGAGAGTATAATGTACATCCAACACAGATGGATGAAATCCTTCATCTCTGTCACAGGCCAGAAGTATGGCACTGGTGGAAGTTCAGAAAGTACTTGAGTGTTCCTGATGGTAGCTAGCACTGACAAGTGGTCATGTGTGACCTGGAGATTGATAGTGAAAATCCCACAGTCACCGGATCCAGGACCACACACAGAGGACAGTTACAAAGTCCTCTTACCACTGGGTCTTAGAGCAGAGGTTTAAGATGCCACATCTTGGGAGCAGTGCACAGAGGTGCTAGGGATTATTTCTCATTGCAGCACATGGAGATCATTATAAAACCAACACAAGTTGCCAAAACACAAAGAGTAACTGATTGAGGCATTCTACGACAAACATATTCATCTACCCTACAACTTCTGCATCTACATTTCAAGGAACATCATGGAAGGTGTGAGAGACAGAGGACCAGGAAGTCTTCTGGGAAATCATATCTCCTAGAAATAATAGGATAGCTGCATCCAAGAAGATGTGGCTGCTAAACAGCAATGACAAGACCAAAATACAGGGTAATGGGTAAGAAGAAACTCTCATAGGACTCCCCCTTGAGACAAAACTTGAGGCAGTGAAAGACTACTGAGAGGGAGAATTAGTGATTCTCAGCAATGAGCACCTAATTGTTTTTCCAATTCCAATTCTCAGCCAGAAAATTATACGTGTACATGCAACACAAAGAAACTCAGTAGGTTGTAGTTAGTTAGTTAGTTAGTTAGTTAGTTAGTTATGTATTTGTATATACATGTAATAACAAAAAGAAAAGGACTGCATGTATTTGAGGGGGAATTGGGAGCATACATGGAGGAGGTAAGAGGAATGGATGGGAAGAGTAATAATATACATTTTCATTTTAAAATAATATAGTTAAAAAACAAAAATGATAATACCATTTCTAGTGCTGTACAAATGCAATCTTTATGAGAAAGAACAAGAGAAGTCATTATTCCATAAATATTTTCTATAATATACATTAAGCCAGTTAAAGTCACGGGATGTGCACAAGAAACCATTGTCACATATTTGAGAGATTCAAGCATAGAGACTAAATAAGTGTGCTATGATATCCTGGATGGGCTATTAGACCAGTAATCTGACATTCACTAAAACCTTCACAAAGTTCTGTGACATTCTGTCAATAGTGATGTCTCAGTTACTTTCTTGTTTTGATAAATGACATAATTCCCTACAATGAAAACCCTAAAGACCATCCTAGAACATCAGAGAAATATAAAAGTAAACTATGTGAAGTTAGGGCATGCAAAGTAAATATACAAAGATTAGTTGCATAATCAACAAACCATTCAAAAAAACAAGAGTTTTGTAAATGGAATTTTTCTCCTGGTTCCATTCTTGCAAATTATTGACATTTAGAAAAATCTCTCAGCTTCTGCATGTCTGCTTTGTATCGTGCTAATCTACTGAAAAGTGTTAATTAGTCTTAACAGTTTCTTAGTAGAGCCCTGATGGTTTTTCAAATTTGAAACCATGCTTCCTGCAGACAAGAACAATATGGCTTCTGTTTACTCACATTCCTTTTCTTTCTCTTGTATTGACAGAGTCTGAGCAGTACAAATTGCAAAGGAGTACAGAGAATGCGCACTTCTGTCTTATCACACATTATAGAAGAAATGCTTTAAGGTTTACCTTATTATCATAATGTTGACTACGGATTTGTCATAGACCTCCTTTATTACGTCGAATACTATACCAAGCTGTACTGCCATCTCAAGGGTGACCTACCTCCACCACTCCACGGCTGTATCTATTTCCGTGTGCTAACCCTTGGAGAACATGTTCTTCAGCAGTTGCTTTGTGAACTGGGAACCTCTTCAATTCAGGCTTTTGGCTTTCAGATAAACATTGCATAAGATACAATCTCAGATGGGTAATGTTTTTCTTTAAGGACACCTTTCCAATTGTCTCAAGAATTACCTGAGGTTTCTCTTCCATGCTACTGATCTCTGTAACTATTACAGCTGTTTGCTCAACCCCACCCTGAATGCTATCCTTTTATTGACATTTCCCTTGCTAAACAAGCTACTCTGTTAATCAATTCCCCAGAGCTAGGAACCTCATACTCAGTTTTATCACCCCCCCACACACACACACACATACACAAAATGGCCCCATTTCTTAAACCTAGTTTCTATCATAGTTACAACTGTGGCGACTGTGGTATAATATCTTGTGTTATAAAAGCAATATAAAGAGAAATATAATTTCTCTCGCAGTTTAATGTTGTAGTACAATATTTTTGGAAGGTCACAGCATCAGGATCCAGCTACATGGGGCAGCAGTTCTCATTGCACCCATATTCAAGAAACAGAACAATGAGGTTCAATTCAACACGTGTCTCCTCCATAGCATTTAGGAACTCAATCCGGAGATTATGACAACCCACGGTGAATAGGTCTTCCCACATTAACTAAATAAAGACGAATAGAAATAATCACATACTGGAATGCTCAGGGGCCCATCTCCCAAGTAATTTGAGATTTCATCAAGTTAACATTTAAGATTAACCCTCACAGATGAATTATTACTGGTCTTACTCCCTGCTCGTGTGAGAGACTAACAGATACACTGTTTGTTTGATCTGGAATATTTCCTCTTAATCTTTCTTTGTTCATCTGTTCTTTCATGAAATTTATTCTTTCTTAAACTCTAATGGTTGAAACTGTCTTTTTCTTGTGTCTTTCTCTCACTATTCCTTCAAGTATCTTCTGTAGTGCTTGGTTATTGTTCTTAAATTTTCTTATCTTGACATGTCCTTATTTATTTATCATTTTCATGATGAATAATTGACTTTATGCAGACAGTTGACTGCATAAAGGATTCTTGGTTCACAGATCTGGGGTAGCTGTTCTGGTGATGGTGGATACTGTTCTTGTTTTCACTTTCAGCTCTTGAAATGCAGAATTCTTTCCATTTTTGTTTTTGAGGGTTTCTAAGGAGAAGATTAATGATATTCTAATGTGTTTTTCTTTGTGCATGAGTCCATGCTTCCCCCCTCACAAATCTTAATGTTAACCATTGCTTTGTATGCTCGCCACATTGACAATAAGATGATGCAGAGTAGTTCTTTCCCGATCATGCTTGTTTTAATTTCTAAATATGCCTCGTGTGTCTGAGTGTTTATTTCTTTCTCTAAATTTGGGGAATTTTCAGCTATCATTTTTGCTGATAGAGTCTCCACAACTTTGGGTTTTCTCTCAAATCTTCTCCTCAGTTGTAATCCTTAGTTATTAAACTGGTGGACATGCTCTTCTTTGTTCTAGTTGATATTCCAGTAGTATTTCTTCAACCTTGTTCTCTAGTCCTGATAGTCTTTCTTCAGCTTGATCAAGTCTGCTGTTGGTGCTTTTCACTGTGTTTTTCATGAGATTCAGTTTTCCATCTTCTAAATTTCTAGTTGGCTTTGTTTAAGATTCTCAAGTCTTTGTTAAATTTTTCTTCAATATTACTGTCTTTTTCTCACATACTTTACGCATTTTTTTTCTGTGTATTGCTGACTTCCTTCTCTGGGCATATATTGAACATACATTATTATCCCTTTCATCTTTCAGGGCACTGATCATTATATCAAAAAACTTGTGAACTGTCCTAGCATTTTATATCTTTGAGTTCAGTAGTTGAACATTGTGAGTTTTTGAAGGAGTGTTACTGCCTTGGGTTTTTTCCCCCATGTTTCTTGTGTTTTTGTGCTATTATGTGTGCATGTGTTGATTTCAATATTTGTTCTGAACTTGACAGGAGAGGGAAATATTATCATTCAGCATCCTTCTCTTATCTTTCCAACCTCCAGCACCATTCATCAAAGAGGAAAGGAACTGTTCTGCAAGAAGCAACATCAAACCACATGAAATACAATGTATACTTAAAATCCATTGCAAACTACTAATAGCTAACAAATAATGAACCTGAAAATGACAATACTATGTATAATGCATGTTGAACTTAAAAGTTATCTAGAGTAAGTGTGAAAATAGTAAACAAATGAGAAGAAAGAGTCAGGAACTGAGAAGACAGAATAAGATTATGGTTATAATAAAAGAGGCAACAAGGGCATAAAGAAAATATCCTGAGGAAAACAAAAGCAGGATTTGAGAAAACAGAGATCCTTATAATGAAGCCATTTAAAAACAAATTAATTTAATTGAAAAGGGCATAAAAATAAAACATGAGAGTATTTAAATACACTATTAGGTATAGGGTGGAAGCAAACAAATAAGGAAATATAAGGAAAATTTAATGTTTGGATGAAGAAGGTTTGACTTTTTTAAACTGCCACTAATTTAATATTTATGTGCTGAGTAAAGACAGACATTAGAAAATATTAAGCTTTTGTTTCCTATAATTACACCATGTTGTTTCCCTAAGAGCAAAGCCTTTGCAAAATAATTAACACTGCAATTTACAATGTACAACTGTTTCAAATATGAACCTAGGTGCTTTATGCAACAATTCTTGGTACTGTGTAGTATGATGTCGTCCACTTGACTTTCATGACATTAAATGATGTAATAGGTATATTGCCAGAGATACCTCAGATTCATCACACATTTGATTTCTCACTTTAGACATTAATTTATTGAGCTGCAGAGACTGCTCAGCAACTAAGAACATGCACTACTCTTGGAAAGGGGGCAGGAGTTCTGTTCATAACACCCACATTAAGCTGTGCATAGCTGTCTATAACTTTGTCCTCAGGAGAATCAGATGCCACTGAGTCCACAGGCACCAGCACTCCTGAACACACACACACACACACAAACACACGCGCGCACGCAAACATACAGAAAGAAACACACACAACACATGCATACACATTATTTAAAATAAGTTTTGCTATTGTTAAACTTTTGGAACATTCATGTTAGTACTGTATAATTGACTTCAATGCACTTTACTCAAAAATGCATATGCTTACAATCAATCATGTAGTCAGCTACCTACTCACCAACTTTACATTTTGGCTTCTCAATGTGGGTTCAGTAATCCATTGGGATGAAGATTTGAGATATAGTGATTTGATTGCTTTATAGTCTGCTTCTAACAAATGATTGAAAGTCATTTTAATCTGGAGTAATATACACTAAAGTATCTGGGTAAAATTTTGCAGAAATCATTTGTCATTAATTAGCTTTCTATTGCTGTGATAAAATACCATAGACAAAAGCAACATGGAAAAGAAAGGTTTTATTTCAGTTTACAGAACCACATCATAGCCCATCATCCATGACATAAGAGCAAGAACTCAAGCAGAATGGGAGCCTGGGGTCAGGACCTGGAGCAGAATACAGAAAGGAGTATTTACCAACTTGCTTCTCCTGGCTTGCTGGGCCTGACATTTTATACACCACAGGACCACCTTTCTAGGTACAACATGCACAATGGCCTGGGTCCTACCAGATCAATCACTAATTTAAAAAAGTGACCCACGGGCTTGCCTGCAGGTGAATCTTACAGAGGCATTTTCTCAATTGGCGCTTGTGTCAAGTTGACAGAGATAACAAAAAAAACTTACAAACGGTTCTTTCCTTGTTTATAAAGTCACAGTGTAGTAGGATACTGAATGAGTGACTCACAAACATTGACTTTATCAGTGATAATGAAATGAAGCATCAAGTTTCTGTAGAGCAAAGATTGCTGCCAAACGCTGTCTTCCTAGATATGGTCCCTATGTATACATGAACAGCGACAATACTTTCAAAGTTATATGAAACACAGTTCTCAGGAAAGCAGCTGTGCAAACAAAGAGAAGAGCCTCAGAAAACCATGGCACATTTTCAGACTTGTTGATTACACCGCATGTCTGATTCAAGATATTTTGCTTATACAAAATCATGAAGTGAGCCTGCAAAGGATAATTTGGTAGGTTACACATTGCTTTCATTTTATTTGATTCATGTTTTCCACTTAACAGAATACCCCCAACTGTCTGAATCTAAAAAGATTAGACTTCTGTAACGCCGGTTTTCTTCCAAATGCACTGAACTAACTAATGTATATACAGAACATTTTCAGATCAATGTACATGGCAATGGCCAAATTTTAATCTTTTACAGATAAGAATGAAATATTAGGATTTAAAATATCATATTTGATAAATAGCTAACAATATTAGTATGCCTTTTCAAATGTAGGATGCCCATTTTCTTGTGTTGATAACAAACACAAATGTTATCATAATGACAGGTAACACACCCATTTTCTGCAATTTATGTAATTTAAACATTGGATAGCCTTTGCTGATCATAAAGAAAGGCCTTGATTGCTTTTTAAAATAAGCTAATATTAGTGCTAGTGACTAAATTTTCACTAGTGTAAATCATTTCATAAGGTTTGCCATTTTAAAAAATTATTTTGAATCCTTGATTCATGATTTAAAATATTTTTTAAGCTCAGTGTTGGTTTTTGTTTAATATTTATACAAACTATTCCAGGAAAAACATTAAATTATGAGCAGAACTAAATCTAATTTTAGTTATCTTCCTTACAGATTATTATTATTTATTAATGTTAGTAACAGTATGTATTAATGTTAGAGAGAAACTACTGTGTTCTGGGAATCATCTTGCCTCAGCTGCCTATGAGCTAAGATTCCTTCCCACCATATGCCCCAGTGCCCAGCTAATAGCTACTACATTGAAATATAAAAATTGAAAGATCTATGAGACTGCCTTACAATATTCCCAACTGAAAGTCTACCAATAATGCTTCAAAACTGATTTTACTAAGCATTCTCCCTTAGCACTATACTGTAAATACAATAAAAAAGTAGGAGAGAAGTACAGAGGTCTACTTAGATCACTAATATCACAAATGTCACCAATTTTAATCATACAATCATGTGTGCCTTTCATAATTTTCGGTCCCACGACCACATTTCTTCTCACAGAAAACTGGGTAATGAGCAATGATACAATATCAAAATGCATCCATCCCTCAGCTGGCACTAATTCAGCCTTCAGCTTGTGAGTCTTTTCTTTTTTTCTTTTCTTTGTCTCACACTGTTCTGTCAGGGCATTTTATTTTTTAACTTATATATCCTTTGCGCATATATATATATATATATATATATATATATATATATATATATATAATGGCTACTAGGGTTTTTTGTTTTTTGTTTTGTTTTTAAATCAATTTTATTGGATATTTTATTTATTTACATTTTAGATGTTATCCCCTTTCCTCATTTATGCCCCCATAAACTCCCTATCCCATCCCTTCTCCTTTTTGCTTTTATCCCATTTTAATTTCATGCAAGTATTAAGGTCAGTTCTAGGTTGAGGAACTAGCAATACAATAAATGCAAATAGTCAAGGAACAAGCAATAGTCAAAGAACAAGTCAGGCAGTAAACAGAGTCCTGTGATCACTACCGTGATCATTATTTCTAAGGGCTTATCAGGATGACCAAAATATCTGAGCCTACTCCCTTGTCCTAGCCCAAAGTCATCTTCATGCTTGAAGTCTACTTCTTTGTTCTAGCCTGAGATTTAGATTCCTGCCTGAAATTACTTCTTTGTTCTAACCTAATGTCAGATTCCTACTTGCAGCCCATTTCTTTGTCCTTGGCCAATGTCAAATTCTTTCCAAGAAGCCCATTTCCTTGTCCTTACCCAATGTCAAACTCCTGCCAGGCAGCCCTAAAAGCTCTCCACATCAGACAGAGTTATTAATTTAACAGGCTGGCAAGCCAAGGACTGGTAAGATTCTGCAGAGACTTACCAACCTGAGACAGAAGTGCATTGTTTTTGATAATGGATATTCCATGATGGGAAAGGAAGGCATTCTTATCAGAATGACATAAGAAAGGCTCAGTCATGTTTATGCAACAACAACAACAACAAACCCTCTGTTCTTTCTGTTGCTCTCCAGTAGCCCCATCTTCAGCCCTATTTCGTGAGGAACCCTGTCCTGGTTGTGCAATCTACTTTCAACCAGATTTGACTTCAGGCTTGTTATTTCCCATACAGGATAAGGATTGTTTTCCCGCCTTTTTTCTTTCCCCTTGGACTTAAGGCTGTCTGATTTCTGTTTCTTTATTCTGAGTGATAAATAACCTTCAGAACTGCCATCCTCTCTGCACTCTCTCAGCCTGCTGCCAGCATCTGTTTTTAGTCATGTCCAACATACCTTCCAAAGCCTTCCCCTCCTCTTCCTAACCTTGCTCTTTCACCCAGATCTCTGTACTTTTCTCAATTTGCACTCCATTTTCAAACTCTATTCTAAAACTTTCTTCTACTTTACACTCAAGTTCGTTGATACACACACACAAACACACACACATTCCCACACTTCTGGGTCTATCAAAATTGCTATGCCAGCAATTTTAAGTGTTTGAGGTAAAACACAGATGCTCATACAGAACAGTCAAACACAAAACACTTAATATAAACAGCATGTTTACGAAGTCCCTGGTGCAGACTAATATATCTTCAAACCTTTATCTAGCCAGAGTATTGAATGTATGTAAGAAAGGGAAGAAAATTCAAAATCATTCACTAGATTTGAAAAATCATTGTTGGACTTAAAAAATTATATATTATTTTCTCATATTCCCTAAGCCAGAAGTATTTGAAGTACTCAGCATTTTCTTAAAGCACACACTTTTTTTTCTGCTTGGAAACCCAACTGAAAGGTCAATTATCAAAGAAATTAAAGTAAAATAAGAAGTTGAGTTATATTATATGGAAATCTCATGAAAATATGTTTTAAGTCATTGTGCTATGTGACAATTGACTGTGTCCAGGTTTCTTTATATTAGAAAATATAACACCACCATATGCAGCCCAGTTCAGGCAAGAAATTAGCCAACAACCTAGGTCAGTCATGTTTCTGGTGCAGTCTTAGAAAATCTAGGTCAGGCAGTGAAAACAGAGTCGAGCTTTGGTATTTTCTAATGTTATACCTTGTGTAAATTATTTAAGACTGCCTCTTCACCAGTGAAATAAATACAATTATACATATAGAAATGTTTTACAAAGCAAATGTAAATACGCAGAATGTTGGGCCAAACATTTAATAATGCATGAATGATCAATAGCTAATTTTTAAAGATTTGTTTAGTTTTAATTGAGTGTGTGTACACACATGCTCATGTGTGTGTGCACATGAATAGATGTGAGTGCAAGTGTGCTTGAAGGCTACAAGTAAGCATTGGATCCCCATGAGCCAGAGTTATACATAGTTACAAGCTGCCCCATATTAGTGGTGAGAATCAGACTCAGGTCCTCTTTAAGACCAATATGTGTTCTCACTGCAGAGCCAATTTACCAACCCCATTACAATAGATTATTATTTCCATAAAAGCTACCCATGTCACCTTATACAGAAGAAAGTCAAATTATTAAAACATCTTCTTCATAATGTTTCATAAATTGATTGTTTGAGCATTTTGTTCTTGGGAAGCTAGGGTGTTTTTTCGTAGCTGTATATTTATAAGGAAATACTGAAACTTGAGAATATTTGAGTTGAGGATGTCAGTCAGTGCAAGAGTTCTTGTGTCACATGTGTTAAGCCTCAAGTTCAAATACCATCGGAAAGAAAGAAAGAAAGAAAGAAAGAAAGAAAGAAAGAAAGAAAGAAAGAAAAATAAGAGTGAAAGAATTGTGAATACTCTAAGTACTTCATAATTTAAATCAAAAGTAAAAAGATGGTCATATATATATATATATACATATATACATTATATATGTGTGTGTGTGTGTATACATATATATTTCTCCCATGGGAAGCTAGGGTGGTTTTCCTTAGCTGTATATTTATAAGGAGATATTGAGACTTGTGAATATTCAAGTTGGGAATCTCATTCAGTGCAAGAGTTCTTGTTTCACACATGTCAAGCCTCAGATTCAAAATATATATACATATATATATATGTGTGTGTGTGTATATATATATGTATATATACACATATATGCATATACATATATATACACATTTATGTATATATACACACATTTATATATATACATATACATACATAAATATATATAAGATCAATATATATGTTATATATATAACATTATGTATATAACATATATATTATATATATAATATATATTTATCTTAACCTAAAACTAACCTTTTAATTTTCTTAAAAATTATATTATTTTAGCCTCTCACAAAATCATTTTAAAGAAGTTTTCCTAAGTTACCATTGTAGCCCATGCCTGTTTTTCTGATGCTCAGCAGGCAGAAGCTGGAGTGCTATGAGATCAAAGTCTGGTGGACTACATTAACCTGCTGTAGACAGGAGTAATTACACCAAGGTCTGCATGGAGTTCATGGCAAACTTAAGGCTTTTCTAAGCTATGTAGTAAAACCCAGACAAAATTTAAAAAAAAAAAAAAACTGTATTAATAATCTTGGCTTCTGCTTTTAAAATAATCCCTTTCTGTTTTCACAACAAGTCTAAGACAATTCGGTTTTACTGTGGACACAGAAGATAGCTCTCACCTCAAAAAAGAATAATAAAATGGTTTGTATGGAACCCAGTATAAATGAGTGTGGCCTAGGATGTGGATATGAACAGCCCTGGATAACATGGCTGCAGGAACTTCATAGTCACAAAGGAAAGCAAGACATTTTCAAAGACTTTGCTGGCCATCAGGCAGGCAGAGCACAGCCAAGCACAGGTTACACGACAGGCTTGGGATGTCTTCTTGTTATATTCTTACCTACTGGTCTGGAAAGTTGATAGATTCCAAAGTGCTTATCTAAAGGTTAGATCTGTCTAAGGTGAGGCACGGAGGAAGGCGATAAATGAATATTAAAAGAATTAAAATTGACCTAAGATCATTCTGACCCTGGCTTTAAATATGTCAACTCTGAGCAGGATGTTCCAATCAATCTGCCGTTAGAATCCTTAACACACGGACAACTTTTTATTCTAGAAACTTCATGTTTGTGAAGAAAAAAAAAAAAAGTACTTTACAGAAAAACAACCTATCTTCTAACGCATATGATTTTTCAAAAATGTGTAGATATATCAAAGCAACTATGAGACCACTGAAATTGAAGAAGCTGGAAAAACAAAACAACAACAACAACAAAAAAAAAACAAAACAAAAAAAAAACAAAAAAAAAATCTCTACACTCAAGAATTTAAACCAGCATACAAGCAATCATAAAAATACACTATATAAATTTTATTGATTTTTTTTTTTTGGCCTAGGACAACAGCTGAAAGAAGAAATAACCTTGACATCTGCTAACATAGGAAACAAAGAAACAAGATTCATTTAAATCCCATGTTTCTTTATTTTTCTTTCTACAGCAATAAAACATCCTCTCTCTCTCTCTCTCTCTCTCTCTCTCTCTCTCTCTCTCTCTCTCTCTCTCTTTCTCTCTCAAGTTACATTGTCTAAGAAAAATGTGGGGCAGCCACACATGGCTTCCAAACCCAGACACTGAAGAACAACAAACATTAATTGTTTTCTTGGCAAAACCTAAAGATTAATCAGCTATATCTTTAAAAAGAAACCACCTTTATACCTCTCTGGTGTCCGGGGGAGGGGGGGCGTGTTAGCTAATAGAAGCTCCTTTTGTTATCCTAATGTAATGTTCCTTCCTTTGAAAAACTCATGAACCTCTCTAGGCAACACTAAGATAAATCCGTCGTTTATTAAGTTACACTCTCCTTTTGAGTCACCTTTGACCTCTTGGCACAGGTTGTTAAGTGAGGCAGCCAACGTTCCTCTTTGCACCTGCAAAGGACAGTTCAATCTACAATTAAAGATCATTTCCTCTTCTTTAAAATTCAAATAACGGTGTTAAAACAAAGTAATGTTTTCTATCTGCATCTGGTCAGGCTATTTCCTGGCATGTGTGATGAAGTCACAAGATTGAATGTGTAAAAAATGGTTCAGAAAGATGCTGAGATCATTTCTAGGTGAACGAAGAAAGGCAAGCAGCTTCTAGATTTTCAGATGAGTATACAGTTGTGTAAACAGGCACATTCTATAGTGCTTTTACAGGAAAAAAATAAAAAGATAGCATTATCTTCTTCACACGAAATTCAAATATGGCCAACATTAATGGTACTTAAGGTAAAATATAACAAAGAAACAATTACTTCTATTACCCTTAAGAATGATTTTTCCAGAAGGTTTACATCACATGTACTTTATCCTTTGTTTGAGGTGTGTTCACCTTGGTTTGGAGCAGCATGTTTCCTATCTTACTACTTCAAAGCGTTTCTCATACTTCTCTTTTGTAATACCTGAAGATTGTGTATAGTATGTATATTAATTTATTCTTGCATACACTGTGATCCTAGAGCCTCAATTTTTGTTCTTAGTCCATCCCCAACTAATCTAAAAAGGAACTTACTTTTAATTGCAAATTCGATTTTTCTAAATACCATTTTGTAGAGAGGTTTTTCCTTCATTCACATTACTCCTGAGTTTAAAATGCCAAATGCAAAAGAGATGGTCAAAGATTAATAAGGGAGTAAAAGCAATTCACAAAACAGTTACGTATTTTGTACAACTGGGTTTTATAGCTATCACAAACCCCAAAGGCATGAAATGTCTCACATGTTCAGTTCACATTTGTGATAGAAGAATGGAGAGACTGAGTTTCAAAGTCGTTAGTTAGATGGCTTGTACAATTTTTTTCAGCTGTTCAGATTTCTATCCACAATGAAATAGATCTGGAAATAATTCACATGGAATTGAAAAACTTATCCGTGAGGATAAGAAAAATTTCAAAGTACTAAGTAAATGTTAGATGTTCTTGAAATTGATATTAAAATGGGTCAGCTATGAGGGAACATGCCTGTGATCCCAGTATTTGAAAGGAAGAGGCAGGGGGATTGAATGTTCAAAACAGAGTGTGGGGCAGTAAGAGATGGGGTGGGGGATGGTAAATAAAATAACCATTGCAGAAGGAATGGCAAAACAGATATTAAATATTGAAACAGCATCTAAGGATCATACACAACTCAGAATCTTAATTAAAACAGACATTTTTAACATTAGGATAAGATCATCCAGCCATAAATCAGTGTTTAATAGCAGTGATTAAATGTCACTCTGTTTTTATACTATGATTATTTTAAATTAGTATTTCTGGCATTAAGAAGTGATTTTGACTCAGAAAACACTGCAGCTTGTCGCTTCTCTCTGATAATGACATGTGTAAAAAATGAAATGAGTTACAAGGTGCTTATAGATTTATAATAATATTATTGTGGAAAATTCCTCTCCTTGTCTATGATCATGTGGGTACTGACCATTTTCTAATGCCTGCTTAGCTTCAGGTAAACTCACAATATAGTAATTTGTAATTATCTGAGGGGAGTATGCTATGAATTATGAGACATATGTCACTGATTGAGTAGAGTCATTAATGGGATATAGTTTGTTCTCTATTAACGGTCCTCGAGTAAAACAAGCTCTGTGCACCTCAAAGCAGATTGAGACTACTGAAGAGGGAAGCGGAGAAAGACTGGCTTCTCACTCTCATCTATCCAAATTATGTTAGTCGGACACCAAAGCAACTTAGTGTGAAAAATTAAACGTGGCAGGGACTTAAACACTTTTAAAAAATGTATCCTTTTGGCCTGATAATAAAAGAACATTGAGTGTCTTTCGTTCAGATTATTCATACAGTTATTGAATCAGGCACATTTCAAATAAATGAAGCCCACCACATCTAATTCTTAAGACAAAGTAATTTTTTTTTCCTAGTCTTCAACACTAAGAACATGACTGGAAGGTAGCACAGTTCACACTTGGGAAAACACCTGTTCACAATGGGAAAACAAGTTTGCTGTGAATTTTGAATATCGAATTTTAAATTTTGAATATGGAAATGAGTGAAAATTTCCAGTTCAACAATAGTGTGAATAGCATGGGTTCAGCTTTCTTTGGGGTCTGCTGTTGTAGCTATTCAGCAAGCTAATCCTTCAAACCAATAGGCTTTCAAGACCAGATGAAGAGGCTCCTCCTTCCTCGTTAATCAACGAGCACTGGGAAGAAATGCATACCCGAAGATAGAGCTTCCAGCACATCAAGGTTGTTTTGATTATTTTAATTATGAACTTATGTCATGTTTATTTTCTTTTCGAATTTGTACACTTTCACATTTTTATAATGAAATTTAGAATTTGTTTAAATTTCAGGAAAGGATTATACTTAATGAAAAAGCATCCTGTTAGCTTGATTGAACTCAACCATCAGTTAGACTGTGAAATGTGCCCAGAAGTGACTTTTAGGATCAAAAAGACGTTTTTAAACGGGGAGAAATTTCACTTCTATTCCTATTCAATTTATATCCTCTTGTCAGACTTCTGGAGTTATCGCGGTAGTCTGGCACGTGACTCATGACTTGGAAATCTCTCTTAATGATCTCCATCTTATAAATTTATTTAATCCAGCATTTTAGTCAGTCCAGAGCGACTTCTCATTCCTTCAAATGTGTTACCACTTAAAATTCACAAAATATTTTGGCATTTGGTACTGCATATTACATAAAGTGTTTATGAGGTCTAAATGTAATGTGTTCCATCTTGCTAATTTGGATAAGGTCGTTCAGGCTATAAAGATTTTTAGTAAATACGATTTTTCTTTCCTTTTCACTCTCTCTCTCTCTCTCTCTCTCTCTCTCTCTCTCTCTCTCTCTCTCTCTCATCTTCCCACACATAGCATATTCTAAAATTTATTTCAAAAAAATCTTTCTCGAAGGAAGAATTCAACTGGAGATATGTAAATGAGAAAGTGGTGGAGGATGAATCTGGTCAAAATACATTATATGAAGAGGAAAATGAGAATTTACCTGGAGAGAGAAAGAGCCAGAGACAAAGGTTGCTTGAAATGATCACAGAAAAAATACACTAAGTATTTTGTCTATACAGGAAATATTTATACTACAGTGTGTACACACTACACACACACACACACACACACACACACACACACACACACACACACATATATATATATATATATATATATATATATATATATATGTAACACTTGATGTGACAACGCCCCCTACCCCACGCTACAAGTACAGACAATCTCAAAATCTCCCGTGCCAGGCATGATGAACCTCTCGTTGAGTTGTTTGACAGGAGAGAGAAATAAACTTCTAAAATGATATAGGCTGCTGCCATTAGCCCTGGTTGCCTTCCAGAACTTAAAGGTAAGGCCCTATTGCTGAAGACATCACACTCCTCTGACACAGTAATTGAAAAAAAAATTGAACTGAAACTAACTCTGAAGCTTCTTTACAGATTAGCTCTCATAGCATCTCAGGGGCCTATATAAGCTTCTGAGAGAAAAAGGCAGTCAATGTTCCTACCCAGCTGTAATGCCTGTGGACCACAACAGTGACCAGTATGATAAAGTATCTCCAATGATGCAATAGCAGCCTTATATTTTATGGGTAAGTAACAGTAATCTAATTGGACTTAATGGCTACTTAATGAAAAGGCGTTCATGCCTGGTAGTGTAAACATAGCCAACTACATGTGGATGGTTAGGCTATAGTTTCTGGAGAAGAATCTACTAATCCACCTTCCTGAATATAATCTAATCCCTAACTGTATTCTAAGTGTTTATTCTTACACCTACAGAAACATATAGCTCTCGCCCCTCATCAAAGAAGTTTCTATTTGCAGAAGATGGAGACAATCACAGAAATCTACAACTGCTTAAAATTCAGAGAACAGCTGTCCATGGAATGCCTATCCTGAATTGATACATCTACAACAAAATCCCTATACTTAAGGCTCTGTAACATCACAGAAGAGGGTACAGAAACATTGTAAAAGCCAGGGTACCAAACAGTCTCTTATAAAATAGTGTCCACTATGTATTGCAGGAAAGGTACATCCATGAAATCTCAACAGCATGGATGCCTAAACAAGACCTGCACAATTACAACACCAGTTGACATGTCAACATGGGTAAGAGAAACTTCATAAGGTCCTATGCTTAGAGCTATAGAAAACTAATGGCAATTATTATAAGAAAAGAAGCATTAATCTTCTGGGGAGCCAACCACTGATAGTATATCTAATTCCAAGTGGTAAATGCTAAATACATACTTATGAACACTAGACTTATTATACACCCTCCCACACACATATATATTGTATAGGAGATATGTATATATACATATATATGTGTGTGTGTGTGTGTGTGTGTGTGTGTGTGTGCATACAAATATATGTGACATGTGTGTGTGTATGTGTGTGTAATAATAAAAACTATCATGACTTTGAGAGGGAGTGGTAGGAAAAGCTGGAGGAGATATGAAGGGATAGAAATGATATAAATACAATAATCATATGTGAAATTCTTAAAAATAAAACTGAAGACACACCTTCAATCTTGCATTTTAGAACTCTTATAGCTGTTATATAGCATATTTAATATTTATACAATTTTTTTCTGACCAAGGCATTTTTGGCTTGAACCAACAGAAAATCTGAGCTCAAAATGAGATATATACTACTTGATCAAGAAGATGTTTAAATCATATGAATTTTCAAACAAGAAGGCATGAACTAAGATCTTGAATTACAGATAGCCCTAGGAACTCCCCCAAAGCAGTAGTCACATCCAAGGACAGTAGTGACAGCCCACAGCGAGGAGTAAGAGCAGCAGTAAAGGTACACGTTACCTGCACTGTAGGTATGTGTCTGTGGCATGACACTTTGATAACATAGGTGTGCACAGTGAGTTATAGTGCTTAGCAAATCTTCACACATTTATACATCAAGTCCCTTAAGAGATGACTGATGTGACAACATCACTGTGATGTGGCTGCTACAGAGACTTCATGATTCCTCGCTTTAAATTCTGGCTATACCACCTTCCCAGCAATCAAACCGATGCTTTGATTGTTTGTTTGGTTTTTTTTTTTTTTTTTGCATACTTGCAATCAAGAGCCAAGACACTAGAGTTAATTGTTCTAGTTAAATATTATTATACTTAATAATATTCATTCCAATGCAAAGTTCCAATTATGAGTTAAAATAGATTTTTAAAAATAAAAGCCAGTATCAATCAAACATTTACATGAGGCAAACTTATCCATACTAAGGGTAGAAAATTGGTTATTTAGAAATCAACACTATCTTAGGTTAGTTGCAACTAATATTTAAAAAATGTAGCAAGCTCTATTCTACCACTGATACATGAGGTGATACATTGTATAAAATAACCAGTAGCTCAAAAACCCAAAAGAAATGATACTAAATGTTTTACCACAAAAAAAGATGTGTTATGTTTATAATGTATGTATGTCAAATGAAAATATATAATAACTAAGAGATTTAAGCCAAATGTCCACAAAAGTATGTTTGCTATGTAAAGGATTTACAAGTCAAAGAGAAAACCGTATGTTATATTATATTACAAAGTAGAACAAATTTCTGTCTTGACCAGTAATTACAAGAATTCAAATATTTTTAAGAAATTGTTCATGAACAGGTTTACAATGCCAGGCATAAAATCCCTTCTGTGGTCCAAGCCCCAATCAGAAAGCAGTTGGATACTACCCAAGCTTGCTTCTCTGTTACTGTGATAAAACACTGACTGGAAGCAACTTGGAAAAGGATGGTTTTATTCAGCTTATGGGTTTTCATTCATCATCAAAGCAAACCAAAGTAGAAACTCAAGGCAAGAGCCTGAACAAAAAAGCTGAAGAAATCCTGTTTATAAGCTTGCTTTCTCTGACTTGCTCAGCTATCTTACTTACAAGCCAAACCGACTTGCTTAATGATAGTGTCACCCAATCTGGGCTGAGCCTTCCAATATTAACTAGGAATAGAGAATATTCCCCCAGACACAGGTCTACAAGCCAATCTGATAGAGACTCTTTCTCAGCTGAAGATCTGGTTTCCCCTAGGTGACTACAGTATGGATCAGGTTGACAATGTCTGACCAGCACAGTTTCGCCCTTCAACTGCCATGTCATTCTCCCGTGAGAGGGCACAGAGGGCACATCTTAACAGACAGGTGAGTACTGATGAATAAAATGATCATAATAGATTTTATAAATGTATAAAAATTTCAAAAATGAATAGAAGATACTACTTTAACATTATTGACTATTAGGGGAGGAAGGAAAGCAAATGTTCATACAGTAATAATCAACAAATTATTTTAAAGTATCCAGTAAATATTTTACTTTTTTTTTTCCCACGAGACGTGGGAGGAGGCGGGTGAGAGCGAGCGGGATTCGAACACTTACAGAGGGAGAGAGCGCGGAGGGACCCACGCCCTCTGCAGGCGGACGCCTTATGGGCTGCGCCTCCTCCGGTTCGCTGAAGTAAATACTTTAAGGTTTGAAAATTAACATTAGGTTCTCATGATGGCCTGCACGGATTAAATCCTAGTAATGTCCGATACCTATCTAATTCAGCATGAAGTTTTTGGACTTTTTTAAAATAAATATATGAAGTTTAAAACTTGATCTCAAGGCTACCTCTGCTTTCTCATTTAACCAGAGCGTTGAGAGAAGACATATGACCTCTAAACAAAGATTTTTCTCCTTAATGATATTAAAGTTTTGACTGGACCTAGTGGCTCATGCCTATAACCCCAGCACTCCGGGAGTCAGACCTGTAAGGATTATCAGAACTTCAAAGGTTTGTGAATCTCTGACCAGCCAGAGCTACACAACCAGAGCCCACCTCAAACAAAACAAAGCAAAGCAATACAAAATGTGGGGAGAGGCAGTTAGATTGCTGGCTTGGCACCGGCAAAGCTCGGGGTTTCATCCCAGTGCTGCAAAAATCAAAACTAAGAAAGAAGCAACCTAAGCCTCATGACCTAATGGATAAGTTTATCAGTTACTCGGAACTAATCTATGGAATGAAATGCTCGACAGTCATTTCAGAGCACAGTTTTTAAAGACTAACCATTGGTAAGGGATATGGCCCAGGTAATAGTATGTGAAATTAAAAAAAAAAAAATGCAGGCTTAGATCTGAAGGCTAACCCCACTGCAAGCAAAGGAGTTGATGAAGCACCTACTCAAAACCACGTCTCTGGTTGACTGAGAAGTTTGCAATTGGCTTTTGCTTGTTTTCAAATTTGTTTGTTCATGTTGTGGAAAGAAATTTTGTTCACTTTTCCCCCATAGAACTATTTTTATTGTGCATGTTTATACTCTATAGCACGATCTTTTGGTATCCCTTCCTTGAAATGTCATACAAGTACATTGTGATTTGTACAGTTCAGCGCATTAACACTCCCAGAACTATCTTCCAGTTTCATGTACATAAAAGTGCTTAAAATCTCCTCTCATGCAAACTATTATTATATGGTACGCTATTCTTATATTCTGCCTACATTTCTTTAATCAATAAACCAGATATATGATAATGAATAAGTTTCATGTTTTTATTGCTGCTTACATGTATTATAAACTTTCATTAATTTTGAATTATACTGTAATGAACTGAAATAAGGAATTAATTTCTAAACTTTAGATAAATATTTTTCTTGGTAAGAGAAACTCTTTCCTAAAACACTCTCCTAAATTAAAACAATTGTGAAAATATTTAGTGGCTACAGCTACTTGTCCAATTTTGAAGGTATGAGTGTTATGATTTAGAATAGCTAACTTTCTCTGCAGAAATAACATAGTAATGAATCATTTAAAAGTCAGAGGCATTGTGAAAATACAAAACACTAAAAAATAAGCTACCTATTAATATACACAAATTTTAGAGAAATTGAAAGATAAATTCCTAATGACTTAAGCACTCTCCAGAAATGACAAAACTTTTTAAAGAATGTACAGTTATCACTGGGAAACTTATCCGCTATATTTTGCATAATTTTAAACATTAACTGAGACATATAAATTAAAATTTACATTTCATATATTAATACATTATAATACAAATAAATACATAAAAAACTCAATTATAACTCTTATTGATATTTTACTCATTTGGTCTTACTGCTGCTTCATTTGTTTTCACTTACTTAGCTAGCAAGTATTTTGGAAAAGTTTAGTCAGTTGTTTATTGGGTTATATATTTAGAGACATCACATATTTATATAGTAATTACATTGTTGCTATGTTTTTCTTTCTTTTTTCTTTTCCTTTTCTGTCTGTTTGTTGTTCTTTGGTTTGGTTTGGTTTGGTTTGGTTTGGTTTGGTTTGGTTTGGTTTGGTTTGGTTTGATTTGGTCTGATTGGTTGGTTCTTTTCATTTTGTTGGAGACAGTATATCTCTATGTACCCCTGGCTGTTTTTGAACTTGCTATATAGACCAGGGTGGCCTCAAACTCATAGAGATCCATCTTACTCTGCGTCTAGGTGCAGTGCTTAAAAGTGTGTGCCACCACGCCTACCTGCTATGTTTTTCATAAAGCATGTCTCTTGATTGCTTGCTTCATTTCAGAATATTTTTATAGCTTTATAATTCCAAGAATTTTCAGTTAATTTTCTTTTCTGTTCCTGGCATAAACTCCCCTATAAAGCATAAAGAATTTCTATGTCTCCTTCTTGTAATCAGGTGGTAGTTTCAAACTCTACTCTGAAACTCTAATGTCTAAGGATGGAGCAGCTCCACACAAGCTTACTGTTTTCTTATAACTCTTGGATTTCTTCTCATTAGATTCAAGGGGGGATTACATTAATTCTTTCATTATTTTTTTTTTAAAAAAGAAACATATACACATACACATGATAAAATTACTGAACATCAGGGCTTCTCATAAACTCATTCAAACATTTGATTTCTTATTCAAAATTACACTTGAAATTTTCATAAATTATTGATGAAACTGTGTTGTCAGAAAACAACTGAGACCCAGTTATCTAATATCATTTTGGAATCAGCTATAGAAAGACCTCATGGCAGAAAACTGAGCAGATAATTCCCTGAAAAGTGTTTTGGATCATAAATATTTAACTTCGTGTATTCACTAAAATTCTTATGTTCAATACCTTGATAGTAAAGAACAATGCTCTTTACACGTTGGTATGCATTAAACAAATATTCAATCTGCACCCATTACGTAACAGGTTCAGTGCTTGCCACTGGATAAATGAGCAGAAAATCTGACAGTTGGGATTCTTTCTACACATGGGGTGACTTCTGCCTAACTGCTAAATGAAACCTAATATTTAACCTAAACTCATACATTGTATATTGTTTTAAAGGTGAGAGATAGATGGGAATAATTTAGATGTTTTATTGTTGCTATTATCTGTTTCTAGATTTACTTATAAGTAGATATATGCCATCATAGAATTAATTATTTTAAAAGTCTATGTTATGTTTAAAAGTTGAATGATGTTAAACTTTTTGGTCAAAGTTTGCATGCTGAAAGGAACCTACAGCAGATGTCAGTTGCAGAGCGATCTACAAACACACATTACCACTTGTTGAAAATGAAAACTTAAGGGATCAAATTGTGCTTAGTAGTTTTTGCTATGAAAATTTTCAAGAAAACATCCAGACCCTCTGGAAAAAAAAAATGATTCCTAGGATAGTTTCTGCTAAAGGTTGTTCTTACAAATAAGCTCACAGCACAGTGAGGAGAAATTCCAGATGGCTGCTGAGAGTCGTGCTTTGTTACTGGAGTTTGATTTCTTGATAGTAGGAGGCAAGTGCTGTCTTTCTGAAAAACAAAAATTATTTTTAACTATTGAAAATATGAAATGAAGTCATGCCAACTGAAGGAAGATCTTACTCAAGGTTGCCATTGCTGCAGATAAGAGAAAGAGCTGCCCTGTAGACTGACATAGCTTAAGATAGTGTAACCCTGCTGCAGAGGCATCCCCTTCTCAGGGCTTAAACTTGAGATTTAATATGGTTTCTTTAAAATTTCTCAGTCTATACCAGATATTTTGAATATTTTTATACTTTAATCTTGAATAATTTTCTACTATAATCACAAGAGATTATTTCTCACTGATAAAAATCACAAGTTAGAGAAATGTTTGGTTTCGATGGATGTATACAAAGGCATAGAAAAAACCAGGTAGATACAATGCTACAAACAAAAGTGAAATAAGCTAAAAGATTGTTTTTTGAAACATGAGAAAATAGAGGAAACACGATAGGCCCTACATGTATCTCATAGAAATGTCTATCATGTAGTTTCTCTGTAAACATCCATCTCAGTGCTTAAATTTGAAATTTAATATAGTTTATTTAGATTCAACACAATCCCCATCAAAATTCCAACACAATTCTTTAAAGACATAGAAAGAGCAATTCTCAGTTTCATATGGAAAAGCAAAAAAAAAAAAAAAAAAAACCAGGATAGCAAAAACAATTCTTAACAATAAAAGAACTTCCAGGGGAATTATCATTCCAGGGGAATTATCATTCCTGACCTCAAGCTATACTACAAAGCAATAGTAATAAAGGTAACTATATGGTATTGGTACAGAGGCAGACAGGTTGACCAATGGAATAAAATTGAAGATCCAGAAATGAACCTACAAAATATGAACACTTGATCTTTGACAAAGAAGCCAAAAATATACAATGGATAAAAGAAAGCATTTTTAATAAATGGTACTGGTCTAACTGGTAGTTGGTATATAGGAAAATGAAGATAAATCCATTTTTGAAACCTTGCACAAAGCTCAAGTCCAACTGGATCAAGGACCTCAACATAAAGCCAGATACACTGAATCTAGTAGAAGAGAAAGTGGGAAAGAGCCTTGAACTCGTTGGCATAAGAGGAAATTTCCTAAACATAATTCTAATGGCTCAGGCTCTAAGACCAGAATTGATAAATGATACCTCATGAATCTGAAAAGCTTCTGAAAGGCAAAGGACATAGTCAATAGGACAAATAAATCAGCAACCTACAGAAAAAAAATCTTCACTAACTCCATATCTGATAGAGGGCTAATATCCAAAATATATACAAAACTCAAAAAGTTAACCTCCAAAAAACCAAACAACCCAATTTAAAAATGGGGTATAGAGATAAACAAAGAATTCATAACAGAGGAATCTCAAATGGCTAAAAAGCACTTAAAGAAATGTTCAAAGTCCTTAGTCATCAGAGAAGTGTAAATCAAAACAACTCTGAGATTATACCGTACACCAATCAGGTGACAATACATGTTGGCATGAATGTGAAGAAAGAAGAACACTCTTCCATTTCTGGTGGGACTGCAAACTGGTACAACCACTCAAGAAATTAATCTGAAGGTTCCTCAGAAAATTGGTAATAGATCTACCTGAAGACCCAGCTATATCACTTTTGGGCATATATGCAAAAGATGCTTCGCCATACCACAGGGGCACAAGCTCCACTATGTTCATAGCAGCCTTATTTATAATAGCTAGAAGCTGGAAAGAAACAAGATGTCATTCAACAGAGGAATGGATATGGAAAATGTGGTACATTTACACAATGGAATACTAATCAGCTATTAAGACGGGGACAACATGAGTTTCGCAGGCAAATGGATGAAACTAGAAAATATCCTGAGTGAGGTAACTCAGGCCCAAAAGCAAATGCATGGTATGTACTCACTAATAACTGGATATTAGCTAAAAAGGTACAGAATACTTAGGATACAATCCACAGAACTCAAGAGAATTAACAAGCCGAAGGGGCCAGGTGAAGATGCTTCAGTCCCACTTGGGAGGGAGAAGAAAGCAATCATGGGAGGCAGAAGGAGGGAGGGTTCTGGGTGGGAGAGGGGAGTATGAGGGGAAAGGGGAAACATGATCAGGTATTGCGGAAACAGGAGAAAAGACCTGAGGGCCAGCAGAATGAATGGAAACAGGCAACTTCTGAGGGATGGAAGGTGGGAGGACCCTCTAGAATGTTCCTCTAGAATGGGAAGTGAGAGCCTCTCAGGACTTAGATGAAGTGCCCTACAGTGGAGAGAGAGAACTTGTAGAGTCCACCTCCAGTAAAAAAACAGGGCATCAGGTGGAGGGATGGAGTTGCCATCCCACAGTCAAAATACTTGATCCAGAATTGTTCCTATCTAAAAAATATGCAGGGACAAAAAAAAAAAAAAAAAGAAAAAAAAAGAAAAGAAAAAAGAGAAGAGACTGAGGGAAAGGAGGTTCAGTGACTGGCCCAACTTGGGATCTATCTCAAAGGGAGGTTCCAAGTCCCACCCTATTACAGACACTATGGTGTGCTGACACACAGGAGCCTAGTGTATCTTCTGTCTTCCTCATAACCAAGTCTAGTGTAGCCTAAGTGCGCACATGCTATAGGATTAAAATGAAACTACAGCTTAATACATATTTTGCAATCAGAAAACTTATAAGATGTAAAAAAAAAAAAAAAAAAAAAAAACTCACTGCAAAAGGCTCTTAGGAGCCTTATTTTTTTCCCAAGAGTAACATGAAAACTATATTGTATTAGTCATAAATTTTACACCAAAAAAACTAAGATTTATTTAAGCTAACTGAGAATAGAGGAAAATTAGAAATACAAGATATGGGAAAAACTTAACTGTTAACACTAGCAAAAAAAAAAAAAATGTCATTGAGTCTTTGTTGACTAATGATAGTCAGATGCAAGACAAGAGGCTCTTTGTTAAGCTAAGCTCTTATCACCTAACACATTTGATTTAGAGACTGGATACTGTCTCCACAACAAGAGATAGCAAGAATCAGCTTCAGAATAATGATAATTCTGTATCCAGCTGCAGTACCCATTAAAGTATGCGTGTTATCATTATGTTGTTCTACAATAGATAAGTTGTTGCAATGCCTAGCTAAATATCGGAACCATCTAGGAGATATTGAAAAACACTGTATCTTTGGTTAAAATAATTACAATGTCATGGTAGAAAGTTGGGTATGATTAGTATTTTTAAAAACACACTCTCTGGTAATTTTGAGTCAATGAAATTGTGATATTCTGACCTTAACCTCATGTATGATTCGTCATCACTCCTTTGGAGTTTTTGAGCTTCCCAAACAACAGAACACGCTTTCATTTGCCTTAAAAAGAATAGCAACAAACATTTAAAAGGACCGACGTGAGCCTTTAGGCAAAAGGTGGTTTTGTTGCCACTTCTTTTGTTACTGGAATTGATAACAATTTTTATAAAATTCATCGTTTTTCTCCATATTTAAAAGAAAACATTTTAAAAACAAAATAGCAGCCTTCTAAGAACAACAATATCAACCAACCAGACACCTCCCCCCAAAGCTTCCAGGGACTAAGCCACCAACCAAAGAGTACACAGGGGGTACCCATGGCTCCAGCTGCATATGTAGCAGAGGGTAGCCTTATCTGGCATCACTAGGAGGGGAGACCCATGGTCCTGTAGAGCCTTGATGACCCAGGATAGGGGAACTCTAGGCCACTGAGGCAGAAGTGGGTGAGCGGGTGGGGGAGGCACCCTCGTAGAATTAAGGGTGATGAACTATAGAAATGATCCCTGAACAAGGAAGTAGGCTTCAGACATGAAAATCACCTTGAGCTAGGACAAGGAAGTAGGCTCAGATACTTTGATCATCCTGATAAGCCCTTAGAAGCAGTGATTACGGTAGTTTTCACGTAATTGGGTTTAATGCCTTGCTTTTTTCTTTGACTATTTGTGTTTATTGTATTGCTTGTTCCTTGACTATTGCATCTATTGCTAGACCCTCAACCTAGAACTGACCTGAATACATGCATGTAATCAAAATGGTATAAAAGCATAAAGGAGGAGGGGGTGGGATGAGATAGGGGTTTCTAGGGAGGGGAAATGGGGAAAGAGGATGACATCTGTATTGTAAATAAATAAAATATCCAATTTAAAAAAAGAATCAGGGGTGAAGGAGAAGGGAAAAGGGGGCTTGTGGAGGGAAAACTGGGAAGGGGGATAACATTTGAAATGTAAATAAATAAAATAACCAATAAAAAGAAGCAGCTTTTCTGTATTTAGTCTCAGATCACAATTAGAATTGTATTTGTTTTCTCATCTGGCCTCACGGAATAAAGCTATGTAACTAGTTCAAACATAATTCTATGTTACTAAATGCTAACTAAGGATAGAGAAGGTCTCAGTTATTATCACACACACACACACACACACACACACACACACACACACACCCTGACCTTCGTTTCCCTGTAGACATTTGGAAGTTGTCAGCAGTAGCATAATGACAGTGCTAATTATTAAAATTACTCGTGTGGAGAGCGCTTTGGAATAAGATGCCGACAGGCATGCAATATGTTAACTGTGTGACAATCTTTTCTTTCAAAAATAAATGAAATTCTGAGGAATATTCCACTGGCTTTCATCAAAACGCCCTCAGTGCCCCAGTGACAGTCATCTTCTCACACATTCCCATGCAATTATCAATAAATTCTTAGTTCGTAAGGAATCCCGTACTACCAAGATGTATTTTATTATCACATCCATTCAGAAAATTCCATTCAACTCCAACTACAAAATGTTTTGTGCTCTGGGTTCTTTATGTTTTATATAACTACATTTTTAGAAATTCTCAAATACTTTATGATATCATATACGGGCAGTGATTAAAACAGTATAGATTTAAAAATGTTTTAAATATATATTGGTTTTACTCCCAAAATGAGCTATACTTTAAAATACTTACTCTAAGTGATATTATATTTATATTTGATGTACCTGTCTAAATGCACAATTATAATACACAATTCTGATTTAAGTATCTCATTGTCTAACACAGGCTTCTCTAGGTAGCAGAAAATGTCACACAGAGATTCTGTGTCAAAAAGAGAAAAGGGTAGTTTAAATTGTTAGAAGAACCAAAAAGTTGCCAGGTACCCCAGAAACAACTTTGGGATCAGTATACCGTAAAGCGGTGAAGGAAATCAGCTGATCTAACTTGTGTTTGTTGTTGTTGGTTTGGTTTGGTTTTGTTTTTTAGGAGGATGACACTGGATCTTTGCATGTGGTATGCTTGGCCAGCCTATGAGAAGCCTTGATTTAATGCTCAGCGTTTTGTAAAACAGGGTGAGACGTTGCACACCTGTAACCCTCCACAGCTCTGGTGGTGGAAGCATTCAAGGTTACCCTTCCATCCACACTAAGTTCGAGGCCAGCCTATGTTACATGAAAGCCAGTTTTCAAAACTAATGATTTCATATGAATCACAGTCTCGTGATAGTTGTGCTTGTCCTGGTTCAGTAGGAACAGTGTGAAAACTCGCCGTCTCTGAAAAAACGATAAAAATTCTCAGCTAGCTCCATATGCCATGGGTGTGGCCAGCATGAACTCAGACACAGGGAAGTCTCAGCCTGAACACTGGTGTTCCTGCCTCTGTCACGTGTAGATTGCCTTCCTAACCCAGAGGGAAGAATTAAATGTTTGAGTTTTAAAATGCCACCCCTTCCAGCTCCCAGGGAAGCTTCTGCTGGGCCTGATAACAAAGGGGAAGGTATAAGCACAAATCTTTATCTCAGAAGACAGGGGCAGATTTCAAAGGATAAATAAATAATAAACATTAACTACTAACAAATGTGGTTGTTTACTGTGTAAATAAACTAAATTGCCTCCATGTCTTCATGTCATTGCCTTTCCCTCTGTAAATCAGTACAGAATATAAATTAAATGTTTACCATTCATGGGTCTTATTCTCCAGAAACAAGGCCAGATAGCTTTGATTTTGTTTTCAAGGAAAAAAAAAAGTTTGATGTAAAGGATATGGAGTGATTTATGTAACATTTTAAAATGTAGCATATTTGGAAAAAATCGCACACACACACACACACACACACACACACACACACACACTGTGGTGTGCTAAATTATTTTCATGCCTCAGTAGATCATGAGTCCATACAACAGAAACTGTTAATGTGAGGCATTCAACAGAAAAATGCTCTTTTAATTTGGAAATAACAGTCAAAACGTCCTTTTATTTTGAATTAAAAAAAAAAAAGAAAAAGAAGCTTACTGACCAAATCTTTTAATAGAATTTAGTTGGATGGACTAGCCTGTATTTTATCCCTTCAGTGCTCAGAAGCAGCTCATAATGGAGAATCATACTCAGCAAGATAAACTTTGAGCATTCAGTGAGGGAGCTCTGAAAGCACTGAGAAACATAGCATTGTAATCATCTAAGAATTGGTACCCAGCCCCAAAGCTAGAAAGACATAATACTGATCGCTTACCACCTCTAGAGTGCTTACATCTATTGATCTGTGGCTTGAAACATATACCCATGAGTGTACAAGGAGTATCCCAATTCATAGAGCAAACAAAAATAATAAAACAAAATAAATAAAATAAAAGGCTGGTATATTCCCTCATCCTCTTAGCCAAATGTCTGGGTGCTTGAAGCCATTTTTAGCATCTAGTTCATATCTACTAGGAACCAAGGTGAGAATTGATGTCTGGGTTTCTGAATTCTGGCAAAAAAAAAAAAAAAAAAAAAAAAAAAAAAAAAAAAAAAAAAAAAAAAAAACCCTCACTTGAAGGTATCCCAGAGGAACTGAAGCTGTAATGAGGGAAATGGTACCCTCTCAAGAGGTCACACCTGCCAAAACCATTCCCCCACGGTTGCTAGACCAGAGGAAACACTACACCTCCACAATCTGGCTTAGGACTCATAAAGCAGGCTCAGCGCATTAACACAGCTCTGGAGATCAAATGACCTTTGCAAGGAATGATACCCAGAGTGCCTCACTGTTCTACAAGGATTATATGAGATTATGTATGTCCAAGATTGGCATAGTATAAATATCGAATGTTTCTCTTTCTCTCCTTCCCCTTCTTCTCTCCACTTTTCTTCTTTCGACAACCACAGTGCCCTTATTTAGACTTGTTATCAGTTTACAAATAGGAGAGAAAATGAAAATTGAAAGGATAAGTACCTTTTCTTTGAATGGTGATGAAAAGAAAAAGTCAGAAGTCAGTCTGATCATGCCACATAAATCTCTCTCTCATAAAATGTGCCCCCCTCATGCACACTCATTTTCATGTGCAGAATGCTTACTGAACATTCTTATTAAACAACACATCCCACTAACCCTGATCCCCTGTGGTCTCAGTTCCTGGATGCATCTTCCTTGTTGGTTTTTTTTTTTTTCTATAATCTGCATTTTCCCACCTTTCATAGGAGAGTGTTAGCTGCTGTTTTTTACTTTTGCTTGCTTATTTTGTTTGTTTTCTCATCAACAAATAAAATAATAATGGCAATTTAAGGAGAAAAGGGAAGAAACAAAGGAAAAAAAGCAACAACAAAAATCACTGTCCATAACCTTGCTTCTTAAAGAATGATCATCAATGCTGTTAGGTTCTTTGGCTTTCTCTCCTTTTATCAGACTATAATTAAAGTATTTCTGTAGTTCTTTACAAAGTTAATATACTGAGAGCTGTTTTGCAAGTGTTTATACAAATATTGATTACAAAATCTTTGCATGCTTAAATTTTAATGAAACCAGTTTTCCTAGGATATTTAAAGCATAATTTATTCACAAAGTCCCCTGGAGGCCTATGTTGGTTATTTCTATTGGAATACAGTACTGAGAGCCTAGTATTCTCTCATCAACTCATTAGGCAAGATGAATTGTATAGTCTTTCCATTGAACTGCTGAATAACTATAGCAGCAGCAAGACACAGGCATTAAAACAACCCCTACTCCAAATACAAGAAATGTCAACTGTATAACAAACATCCTGCCCTTAAAGAATCTGGTCTCTAAAATTCTTTGCTAACTTGCTCATGTTTCAGATTTTTCAAGAACTGCTAATACAAATTGTTAAACAATCTACTCCAGATACTTCCTTTTTATCAACAGTTTAAGAGAGATTCTGGATCTAGAAAGACGACTCAGTGGGTAGAGAACTAAGTACAAGTGTGAGGCCCATAGTTTGGATCCCCAGAATATGTATAAAAGACAGAAGTTGTGTACGTGTGTGATGCCAATGCTTCCGTGTTGAGGTGGAAAACAGCACTCCCCAAAAGCCTGCAGGCCAGCCAGCATGTAATATGTAAGTGCAATCAACAAGCAATCCTGTCTCAAAAAAGGAAGATAGCAAGAACCTACACTCAGTTGTGCTCTGACCACCACACACATGCCATTGTGTGTCCATTCAGTATTTATTTATACATATGCAGAAATATGAACACACACACACATATGCACCAGAGGAAAAAAGAGATTCTTTTCCTTAAACCAACTCATTATTAAAAACTTTATATTTTTTCATTAAATACAAAACAAATTTTCTTTTGGTATTATAATTGACATCTGTAATACCTGTATCTGTGTGTGTGTGTGTGTGTGTGTGTGTGTGTGTGTGTGTGTGTGTGTATTCAAATATACATGCACATAACAGTGCCTTCTGTCAGACTTTCCAAAAGCTATCCCTAAGTACTTTTTTCAACATAAGTCTTCTTCAAAAGATAAGACATTTCTATGCCAACACACTACCAATTCTATATCTAAGAAAATATTATCCAAAATAGATTCTTTATTGAAAAAATTAAATATCTTCTCAGGATCCCGTCATTACAGTTTTTTCTCATTGGTGCCTTGATCTATGAGTCATGTTCTCTCCTTGGCACTTTATGAACTGATCCTTCAGGAGCCCAGGTGAGTCAACTGATAGGTGATCTGTCTGATTGCTTTTTAGTATTATTAGACATATCTCTCAAGAAGGCAACACTGAGACATACTCCTTGATTCAGTTTATCATGAGTCTATGTCTGCTAAACAGGAATTAAATAAGTTTGATATTCTATCAAATTTACTGCCCAAAGTGGGAACTGGAAGAGCTAGCTTGTGCCTAGATAGACTTTTAGTTGATAGAGAGCCAGTTGAAATATCATCAATAGAATTTTAGTTTAGAGAAAATTGGTTTGATTTCTAGCTTTATTACTATGAGGTATGTAAACTTGGGCAAATCACTTATTCTTTGAGTCTTAGGTTTCTCACAGAATGAGGACACTGGACTAAATGATTTCCCAATTTCCAGCTAGTCCTAGAGTTCTATATTTCTACATAGTTGAATTATTTTACCATGCTGTTGTTGGGGAATATAACTAACACTTTGAAGCTACTAATTTTATGTCAAGCTTTAAAGTCCATAATTGTTATCTTCAGAAATATTATTTGACATACAGTATGTTTAAATCAATTTCAAAAAATCACTTTAAAACAGGAAAAAAAAAAAGAGCTAGCTTGTATCAAAGTCAAAACAGACTGGCCTACTGTGGAGGTTTAAATAGGTGTGGTCCTCACAGACTCATGTGTTTGAAAGCTTGACCCATAGGGAATGGCACTATTAGGAGGTGTGCCCTTATTGAAATAGGTGTGGTCTTGATCTAGTTAGTGTGTCACTTTTGGGGGAACGCTTTGGGTTCTCCTAAGCTTAAGCTAAATGACAATCTCCTTCTGCTGCCTTCCTATCAAGATGTGGAACTCTCAAGTCCTTCTCCAGGACCATGTCGGCCTGCATGCCACCATGCTGCTTGCCAAAAGTGATAGTGGATTAAACCTCTTAAACTGTAAGCCATCCCCAATGAAATGTTTTCCTTTATAAAAGTTGCCAGGATCATGGTGTCACTTCACAGCAATGAAACCTTAACTAAGACACATACTTTTATGTCCCAATTTAACCAACCCATTGTAGCAAGGGTAGCTGTAAAATAACAGTTCATAGATTTGTTACACATTTCCATATTAATTACTTTTAGTTGTGATCAAATACCATGAACAAATGTAACTTATGGCAGAAGTTTATTGTGAGAGACTCCATCATGTCAGGGAGTCACAGTAGCAGAATGCTAGAGCAGAAAATTGCGAAATCACCTCTTCAGCCCCAAATGTGAGGAAGAGACTGAACTGGAAGTAGGGTGAAGCTATATATTCTCAAAGCTTACCCTTACCCCAGGTGACAAACCCCAGCAAGACTCAACCTTCTAAATATTTACTCTATAACCTCCACAAAGTTCAGAGGGTGTCAGCAGTTAAAGTAAGGGCGTTAATTGGCAAAGTATGGTATCTTATTACTTGGGATGTGGCTGTGTGGGAAGACCCTGTTGACGCTGAGAACTGTGAATTCTCTGATTCTCAAGGGTTTACCTCACCTGAGGAAGTAGCGCCCTTTGAAATATTACTTTTTTCACTTGAGGAAATTAATCCTTCATTGTCTGATAAGCTAGTAGTGACTTTCTCTGAAGAAAATGCCAGGCTGGTGCTCCTCAAGACCCACTAATAGTTGCCTCTAGACCTATAACCAGACTCAAGGCAAAACAATCCCCTGGAGGGGAGGTAGAAAGTGTGGTCCATGAGGAAATGCACTACACTACTAAGGATCTTGATGAGTTTGCTAATTCACTCAAACAGAAGTCTGGGGAATACGTGTGGGAAAGGATTTTTAAGGGTATAGGATAATGGTGAAAGGAACATAAAATTATATTGGGCTGAGTTTATTGCTATGGGCCCTCTGAGTGGAGATTCTAGGTTTAATATGAAAGCTCGCACCATTAAAAAAGGTATCAGAAGTTTGGTTGAATGCTTGGCTGAATGAAGCATTTATCAAAAGATGGCCTTCTACAAGGAGGTGGAGTTGCCTATTATTGCTTGGCTTAGTGTTAATAAAGGGATTTTAAGGCTCAGGGAAATAGCAATGTTAGAGTAGATACACTGTGTAAAACCTAATTCTCCACAATGGAAAGTCCCAGAAGACATGCTCTTCACAAACCTTATAAGATGCAAAATGGTGAGAGGAGCACCAACACATTTGAAAAGTTTCTTCTTGCCCTTTTCCTTGCTCCAGATCTTAGGACTGAAGATGCTACTGCTCAACTGGGTGAATTAAATGCAATGGGTTTAATTGGGCCCTGAGGTAGTAAGGGCCAGTTGGCAGCATTGAATTGCCAGAGGCAAAGTGATTTAGTTAGTATAATGGGCAGCACAGACAAAACAATGTTTATAGTGACCTAGCCCATAATGGTCAGCACAGAAGAGGTGAAATTTATAGTGTGATGACGCGTATTGATCTTTGGTGCTGGCTAATAAGTCATGGTATTCCCAGGCACAAAATAGATAAGAACTCAACTGCACTTCTGTTTGCTCTGTATATGCAGAAAAATTTTAAAACAAATGAATGAAAGACTGCATTGGATTGTAGCAAAGGCAATCTGGGCCAGTGAATAAATTTCCACACTTGTGCCAGTTTGAAGACTCAGAATCATTGAGTAAAGGGGTGACCAGATTCCCCTGAGGAAGATCTTGATAAGACACCTAAAAGTTTTGCTGTTAGCCTTTCTCCAGTTCCTTTTTCCCCAGAGGGACCTATAGCCTGTTACAAGGGTAACTGTACACCAGGGATAAGGAAATAATCATACTTTCTCAGGTCTACTGGATACTTGTTCTGAATTGATGCTGATTCCAAGAGATTCCCAAGAAACACTATGGCCCTCCAGTTAAAGTAAGGGCTTATGTAAACCAGGTGATCAATGGAGTTTGCCTGATGTCCAACTCACAATAGGTCCCCAAACTCATCCTATGGCTATTTCTTCAGTTCCAGAATATATAATTGGGATAGATATACTTGGAAGTTGGCAGAATTTTCACATTGGGTCCCTGATCCGTGGTGTGATGGCTATTGTATTTTGGAAAGGCTAAATGGAACTCTTTAGAGTTGCCTCTGCGGAAAAAAAAAAAAAAGTGAATCAAAAATAGTATTGTATTCCTGAATGAATTGCAGATATTAGTGCCACTATCAAGGACTTGAAAGATGCAGGGGTGGTGGTTCCCATCACATCTTTCTTTATCTCTCCTGTCTGGCCGGTGCAGAAGACAGGAGGATCATGGAGAAATACAGTTGACTATTGAAAACTAAATTAGGTAGTGACTCTGATTACTGCTGCTCTACCAGATGTAGCTTACTTACTTGAGCAAATTAACACGTCTCCTGATACCTGGTAGGCAGCTATTGGTCTAGCAAATGTCTTTTCTAAGTACCTGTCCATAAGGACTATCAGAAGCAATTTGCTTTCAGTTGGCACTGCCGGATGGGCACAGGAACAAAGTGACCATGGTGGCAGAGATGGGGATTATGCTTGGGCTCAACAACATGAACTTCCAGTCACAAAGTCTGGTCTGTCTAAAACTGCTGCTGAATGCCAGATCTGCCAAAAGCAGAGATCAACACTGAGCCCCAGATATGGCACCATTCCTCGAGGTGACCAGCCGGCAACCTGGTGGCAGGTTGACTACATTGGACCACTTCCTCCAAGGAAAGATCAATGTTTTGATTCGTACTGAAGTAGATATTCACTTTGGTTGTGGATTTGCCTTTCCTTCGTATAATGCTTCTGCAAAATCACCATCCATGATCTTAGAGAATGCCTTCGTCGTTTTCCACACTGTATTGCTTCTGACAAAGGAACTCATTTCACAGCCAGAGAAGGGCGTCAGTGGGCCCACGATCATGAAATCCACTGGTCTTACCATATTCCCCACCATTCTGAAGCATCTGGTATGATAGAAAGATGTAACTGTGCCTTTGAAGACACAGTTACAGTACCAATTAGGTGGCAGCAGCGTGGAGGGCTCTGGAAGGGTTCTACAGAAGGCAGTATATGCTTTGAATCAGTCTCCGATAATATGGTACAGTTTCTCTCATAGCCAGGATGGGGTGGAAAAGTAAGTTCCACTTACTATCACTCCTAGGGACCATCAAAAAAGTTTTTGCTTCTTTTTTGCCTAGATATTCTAGATATTCTAGATATTTTGCCTAGAAGTTCTGGTTCCAGATGGGGGAGTGTTCTTGCCAGGAGCCACAACAACATTCTACTAAACTAGAAGCTCAGACTTCCACCTGGTCATTTTGGGCTTCTAATGTCCTTAAACCAATGGGCTAAGACTGGAATAACAGTGTTAAGGGGGGTGATAGATCCAGATTACCATGGCGAAATTGGATTGCCTTTCCACAATGGTGAGATGAAGAATTATATCTGGAGTGGAGGAGATCCTTTAGGGGCTCTCTAAGCTCCACCATGTTCTGTGGTTAAAGTCAATGGTAAACTACAACAACCTAATCCAAGCAAGTTGCCATAGGGTACAGACCCACCAGGAATGAAAGCCTGGGTAATTCCTGCAGGAAAAGAGCCACCACCCACTGAGGTGCTTGCATAGGTTGGAGGAAATACAGAATGGGTAGTAGAGGAAGGTAGTTATAAATATTGTCTAAGACCACAAATGAAGATTATGAATGACATGGGTAATTCTGTTTTGTTTTATTCCTAAAAGGATGTTTCCCAAGAGACATTGACTTATTATAAATTTACAATGAATTTGCAGCCATACAAGGGATAGTTATATCATGTTAGGCTTATTTATGTTCTGGTCATTGTTTTCATTTAGACATGAAATATGATTTGTGTCAAGTTGACAAGGGATAAATTGTGATGGCCATTCACAGTTGTCAACTAGACTATGTCTGGAAAGAACTACAATCCAGACATGGTGGGCTTCCGGTGATCCATATCTTGAGGCTGGAAGACACTTTTGGTCAGAATCCTGAAGCATAGTGGACACGAAAAGTTTAAGCCCAGGCAAGGTGGTACAGGCCTTTAATCCTAGGACAGGCAAGCAGATCTGTGAGTTCAAGGCCAGTCTGGGACAGAGAAAATTCCAAATAAAGAACAGGTTAGGTGGAGGTGTGGTGGAACACATCATTAATATGGACTATACCATCTGCTGGAGGCCTACATAAAGACAATGGTGGAAAGTTTTTTTTTTTTCACCTGCTTGCCCTTACTTGCCAGTATATCTGTTGGAATGTACTTCTTCAGAATTTCAGCTTATACAGAAGACAGCTGAAACACCTAGCCTTGTGTGAATGAGCAACTACTAGATTCTTGGACTTTCGATCCATAGCTGCCCACTGTTGAGTTAGTTGGAATGTAGACTGTAAGTCATTCCAATAATTTCCCCTAATATATTGAGACATTCCATAAGTTATGTGACTCTAGAGAACCCTGACATACATGCATATATACATATATATATATATGTATATATATATGTATGTGTGTATGTGTGTGTGTCTTATACATACATATATACATATATACATACCTGTATACATGATAGATAAATAGATTGATAAACCACTGATATATATGATAGAATGAATGGACATGTTAAAAATGTATGGAAAATTCAATGTTCCATAAACATCAAATAGTTTAAAACCAAAAGTAGAAATTTGAGATTTGTTCTGAACCATATGAATAACTATATCTTTAAATTGTACTTCTTAATTTTACTTTTATAACTTGACAAGGAGTTGCATTTCATTGTGATAATTTTCAAAAGGAATTATTTGTGTTGTGCCCCTTGTCCATCATGTCTTTCTCCTCCCTTGTGCCCTCCCACTGACATCCCTTCCAGTTCCATGTCGCACACATGTGGGCCTTTCCTTCACCCCTTTTGTCAACATCTATTATAGTCACCTGCCTAGCATCATGGTTTGTATCACTCTCATAACCCCTTATTTATGAACATAGATCCATTCACAGTTAATGTCTACATATGAGTGAGGACAGATCTTTGGTTTTCTGAATCAGTCACCTCACTCATCATAATCTTTTCCAGTTTCATTCATTGTCCTTCAAATTTCATATTTCATTTTTCACCACAGCTGAGTACATTTCTATTATGCATGCTACATTTTCATTATTTATTCTTCTGTTAATGGACATCTAAGCTCACTCCTTTTTCTTTCTATAGTGAAGCAATAAATGTGGATCTGTAAGTATCTCTAGAGTCAGGTATAGAACCCTATTGGCATATATCCAGGAGTGCAGTAGCATGGGCATATGCTGGTTTTATTTTTAATTTTTTGAGGCTTCTCATACTGATTTCCATAGTGATGGTTCCAGTTTACACTGATGAGAAAGCCCAATGAAATACATTTTTAATCTGACTGTACTTTTGGATATTTTCCTCATTACTATAAATGAGAAAATTTTTATCATAATTGTAATAAAATGTCAGTTTATAGGAGCTGAAGAAATGACTCAGTGGTTAAGAGCACTGGCTGCTCTTCCAGAGGTCCTAAATTCAATTCTCAGCAACCACATGGTGGCTCTCAACCACCTTTAGTGGGATCTGATGCCCTCTTCTGGTGTGTCTGAAGAGAGCGACGGTGTACTCCAATACAATATATATAAGTATGTATAAAATAAGGGAATAAATAAATAAATTTTAAAAATAAGTTTATACAGTTACTTACAAACAGCATGAAACTAATTTGCTTTTAATATAACATTACTAATTTCCCCATACAGCATCCTAAGCCTTAATGTTTCAGTCACAAACTATGCCTAATCCCATCCGCAGTTAAATTAAGAAATGACATTCTTGGAGTCAGTATTAATAGCTCACAGACTTGCTATTTGTTCTACTGTTTCTCTAAACATGAGAAAAGTCTGTATTTCACAGATTAATTTTGGAGACTCAATCCTGTGTGTTTATCAAAGAATTCATATTGTGAATCAACCATGAGGCAAGAACACTGTAAGGCTGATGTCTCAGAGCCAGGAATTAATTTAATGGTGCCATTTGCAAATAGTTAAATTCAAGTCACAAATAACATAAATAACATCACAAATAACAATAAAAGCAATAAAACGAAAGTTAACAATGAAAGTACTAAATTTGTGAGATATGCTTTCTATTTAACACCAAAGCACAGATTTTAAAGATGTTAAAGTCATCTCATAAGCAGACAATTGGAAGATTTGGTCAAGAGCCACAGAAGACAAATTGCTTTAAAAAAAAAAAAGACAATTATTGTTTTCACAGCAGCAGATACACACACACTATACACCTATACACACACACATATTCTCTCCCTCTCTCTCTCTCTCTCTCTCTCTCTCTCTCTCTCTCTCTCTCTCTCTCTTTCTCTCTCTCTCTCCACAGAAGCCAATGCAACTAGAGACTTGGATGAATACAAGATACCCAACCATACAGTAAGAGTGTAGATTGTCACAGACTTATGGGACAGGTTGTTATAGCTACAGGAACGACTCACAGTATGAAAGGAAACCCCAAATTCTGTAGAAAGACACACTATCAGGATAGTCTAAGCTTGGCACCTTAATTACTGCTGCCATGTGGATTTTTGTTCACCTACTCAGGAATCCAATTTGCCCCATTAAAGTAAAGCCCTGTGTGGGAATGGTTATTTTCAAAGAATATTTAATTTTTTTTTCTATTAAATACTTTGGAGTTTTTTTTTTTGTTTGCGTGCTTGTTTTGACTTAGTTTGGATAGGTTTTCTCAGCAATGGTCAGGTAAAGAGGCCTTCTGTGATGCAAGGCCCTAATTTCTACAGAGCCAACGGCCCCAAGGGAGCAAAATAATATGTCACTGATGCCTTTGTCACAGAAGTTAGTGACTATCCCTGATTTCATAGCTTTCTACAGTAAAGAATAATTTAATACTGCATTGTTTCATATTACAAATGACCAATAAAATGAATATTGGATGTCCCTGCAAATAATAAAGACAAGAACACTGACTTCACTGGGATATGTGGTAAAAACAGAAACTCAAGGAGAAGACACTAGGACTAAATTTCTTGATTCTTAAATTATAATCAACTTGCAGAGCTGCTGCAAGGTGAGCTCAGGACTCCACTTCACACTCTACAGAATCAACTAGCTTCTCTGCTTGCTTCGTTTTGTATAATTAGGTACTGAGAATCCAGAGAGGGGAAAATCCAGTTTAGAGAAAATTTTCCCACATGACCTAATCCTCGACTTTTTCCTCCCTGGAAGAGATCTGAATCGTTTCCCTTTCTGATAGTCAGCCGGTGTAGCAGGGAACGTTACACTGTCTAAGCCATTCCGAAGCCTAGACAACCAATTTGAATACCTAGCAAATTTCTGCAAGCAGATGCTTCCAGGTTTTTCAGAAGGGAAGGAAGTTGAATGGGAGGCAGAGACAGAGGGGGGATGGGTACAAGCACACACTGAAATGGAGTAGGGAACCACTGAAGCATGGCTAATCAGACAGGACACTTCATGCATATTATGGACCCTTTGTGATAATAAAATTGGAATCAAATTGCCTATCCCAGCCACTCGAGGCATCCTGCATCTTTAATTTTTAAAGTTATGAAGACACTTGACACAGAAGGGGATCAATTATCATGAGTTTTTTCGTGCAAATACTTACTTAAGCTGTGCAGTGGGTCAGAGGCAGTAGCGAAATTGCAGGCTTGCAGTCACATAATGGCGGCTAATTACACTGCTCTATGGACCCTCTCCAGTGGGCTCAGTTGGCAGTAATGGTCATGGTTGATTTATTTGGATTCATTTTCAGGGGCCTGAAGTTATAATAAATTTATGTATTTGCTAAAGATAACTGGTTTGGATCGTGAAACTACCAAACTACCAAAATGTAAACACAAAAGAGATTCCTCCAGTTAACTTGTTAGGAATTCAAATCCTTGGGAAAAAATTGCTTGGCACTGCATTACACTATATATATATATATATATATATATATATATATATATATATATATATATATATATATTATTTAATGAGGTTTCACAAAGCAATGGGGGAGATACTCTTTGGTAAGGTTAGAAATACCATATTGCTTTTAAAGTGAAAACTTTCCTCACTACTTAATTTCTATGGTTTGATACTTAAATGGTTAGGCATAAAAGGCTTGCTCCTCCACCTTGGCATTATTTAGAAGTGGCAACACCATTATGGAATGGATCAGAGGCCTCCGGCATGTGACAGAGACAGCCTCCATCTTGAATTCATGCAGGCAGATGAGAAGAGCATGGGGTAGCTAATAGAGGACTATTTTATATAAATAAAATTTATAAATTCTTTTAACTTCTGTTAATCATAATGTTTAGTCTTTCTTAGGCACTGGTATGTTTCTGAACTATTAAAACCAATTTGAGACGCGTTTAAGATTTATTTTGATGTATGTGTATGTAGTATGGGGACATTTGTTTGCCAAATGTCCCCAAACGACAGAAAGGGGCGTCAAGATCCCAGAGCAGGAGTTACTCAGAGTTACCCGAAGTGGGAGCATTGGGGATAGAACTTGGGTTCTGTGAAAGAGTAGTAAGTTCTGTAGAGTGCTTGAGCCATCCTCCCAGCCCTCAAATTCAAGAGTTGATGTTACTTTTAGTATACTACCTAAGAATAACCAGCTGATTCAGTAGGAAACTCTCAATTTCATAAAGCCATGAGAGAGTAATGTTACTTTCACACTGGAATGAAAGGAAAAATAGCAAATTGATCTAATAGACAAGGAAACTTAATAGCCATGTTAAGGTCAGTAAAAGAAACTAAGTGTTGTCAAACTCCTAGTAAACAACAAAAAGAAGGAAACTTCCCCCTGGCTGCCTCAGTTTCCTTGAGGGAAGAACAACCTACACCTTGTTTATTACCACCTGTGAAAACCACCTAAAGCGCACATGAAGACAGAGTGTATCCTTATCTATAAGCTCTTGGCCCTTCACGAAGCAAGTCTGGTAATGGTGAATTAGTTGCTTTTTTCTTGCATTCTTCTGTCTTAATGCATACTTTAATATTTACCCATTGCGTATTAAAAAAAATAAACCCATTACATAGGATGTTCTGGAATTTATTGCAAAGGTAGCAGCTGCACAGGACATAAAGCTTTGCTTTTGAAAGAAATTCTCTGACATTAAGGAAAATAGTCTGGCAATGTTACTTCCTGTGCAGTTGAGACAGGGCACAGACCTCTGTTGGATGAAATAGCACTCGTTCTAAAATGGAAGCAGGTAATGTTCAATGTGGCATAGGTCCCCCGGAAGCTACTCACATTTTAAAGACCATTCCTTTGCTCCCTTGAATTTGGTAACAAAACCTTGTTCTACATTAACCCATAGTAAAACATAGAATACCCCTGTTTACGAATTCCACCCAGGAGATGGTATATGAAGTAAACTGAAAGATCAAGGACCTTGGTTCATCTCCTAGACCATTAATGCAGAAACATGACAAGCAAACAAACAAAAATGCGACGTTCATTTAGATACCTCTGTCTTTATCTAACGCTGTTCCTTCACTTCACTTTCAAATGTACAGTGTGTTAGGATTTGAAAACAAACACACACCACTGGGTGACTGATGACTGGCACGATAGTCTGCCAATGATTCCCTTCAGACTTCCACTTCATCCCAAGCTGTGGTGGGATGGTGAGGTTACCGTTCCCTATGGATCTTTGAATTGATATGGTTGGCAAGAGCAGTTTCTCTTTGTTTTCTCCACTTGGCGGTCTGTGTGGGAGTCTGAGGCTGTAAGCTTTGGGATGGGAACTAACAGCATTACATGCTACAGAGAGTCAGCAGCTTGAGCAAGTTTTCCTAAGGCCGAGCCAAAGCAAAGCAACTAGGATCCTCCCCCTCACCTCTCCATCAGGCACATGACAATGGAACTCCGACATCTTCTCCACAGGGCAAATTCCATGACAGAAACTGGCTCTGTGGCCAAAATGGGAGTGATGATATGGGTATGAAAATTAAACAGTAAACAATACAGACGCGGTTTTTTTTTCTTTCCAGAGTAATTTTTAGTAACACGGGTATACATGCTTGACCTCACTGAAACAACAGGAACAAAAAAAACCCTTCTAACTATAGATAAATGCATGATATTTGGAAATACTATTGTAGCAGTTTTGTTTGGTGATTGAATATGCAACCAAAGAAAATGATGGCCCCAAATTCCCTAGGGATTCCCTTTCCTAAAAACGTGAACAAAATAGCCCCTAAGGCCTGACCCATAAGAAGTGAGTGCCACCACATTGTCCATTCTTAAAATGTTATACGTTTCGAAAATTGTCTCTTACTTCCAAAGTCATAAGAAGAAAATGGCATGGAGTAGACCACATTCAAGCAAAACCTTTTATACTTGTGAAAATAGTTGAAGCAGCCACTGTTCACATCCACCAGGAATGAGAAGGTGGGTCTGCTGTATGCAGAAAACACTGAAGCTGAAAGTACAGATACTCGATGTATAGGAAATAATTACCCAAATTTAACCTCGTTGATTTTTTTCTTGTTTTGAATAAAACTTCAGTGTTTAACGTTAAAATTTAAAGCTACATAATCATTATAGTTATTTATTTGACATTTTTATGTCTAATTGGCACCTTTGTAGTTTGGAATCATTTAGATCTATTATCTTTCCCATAGAATTCTCAAATACTTTCCCAAAACATAGACTAAAATTTAGCACTACATGGCATTAAAAGTTCATATATTCCTTACCTAAGGAAATAATAGAATCTTAAAGTTGGCAGATCCTTTTAGCATGATCTAATGCAAATCCTCTAATTTTTATAAGGAAAAGTAATGAGGTTTGGGAGGAATGAATCATTTAAACTAGCTATCTACACTTTCCATCGTGAAATATTTTTATTCTATAAGCTTCCTAATGAAATAAAGATTAATACACATTATAATCACCTTTGTAAAGAATTGAGTGCCTAAGAAGACCGGAGTGCAGAATGTGTAAAGTAAAGGGGAGAGATGATTTAAAACAGTTGGCTGGTTCAGATTCCCCAAAGGAAATAGATGATACACTCAAGCCGAGATAATTGGAAGAGAGTTTAATGAATGAACTGCTTGCCAAAATATAGGCAAAATATGAAGATATTACAAAAAACCAAATCAGCAGAGTCCTTGTTGTACCTGTTGAAATAAGTTGATATTTATTTCTCTTAGACTAAAAACCAATCTCCCTGATGAAGTAGCAAGCAGGGGGTGGGCAAGTATGGCGCTCATTAAAGAAACAGATGATTCATGGTACTTCCTGCTAAGGATCAGATGGGCTTTATTTCAGAAGGCAAGCATAGGACGAAGGCATGGAAAAAAACACTGGAATAATATTTTGGTGATGCTAATGTAGCCTATGTATACTATAATATACACTAAGCAAATACTCTACCCCTGAACTAAATTCAGCCTTCTAAATGGAATTTTCAGGAGAGAGCTTGAACTGACTCCCAGTGTATAGTGGATGAATGGAATGGGTCAGTGGATGAAAAATTACTAAAAACAAACATCAAAAGCAAGATGAATTTGGGGTAAATTAACAAGATCCAGGCAGAAGGTAGGCTTCCGTCCAGAAGCACCCCACATTCCTTCTATATACTCATCAAGGTATCATCACCCAAACTGCCCTGACACATTCTTATGTGCTGTGCTCCATAAATTTATCTCCACAGATCTCTGGCCAACTGTTTTTATTCTGTTATTCCATCTCTTTCTTCTGGTTACTTAGTATTTGATTTCTTCCACAGGAATTCACAGGCATGGCAGGCCAAGGACGTGAAATTTGTCTCCCAAGAAAGAGTAGGCTCTGCCTGATTTCTGGGATCCGCATGGGTTTTTCTGTGCCCACTGTAGGCCTTTAATTCTCTCGTTTTACACCACCCAAATCATTTTTAAGTTCACACCATATTCTTCTTAGAATTTTGTTACATTTATTTGTGTGAGAGTTTAGAGCATGCATGTGCCATGATAAACTTGTGGAGATTAAATAAACAAGCAAAGAAAAAATTGAGGGTGGGCAGGAAGACGTCTCAACGGGTAAGAGCACTTGCCACCAAGTGTGTTTAAATTTGTTGAGATTATATTGATTCCACAAAACTTCAATATCTATACCTGGTAAAGCTAAGGGTGACAACTTCAACTTCAGGTTAAAAATTCTGCAGGGGACAAGCCGTATAAAGTCATAAACATGTGTTACATGTAATAGAAACTATTTATTAAGATTAACTATTAAGAAATTAACTATTATTAAGAAATTATTTATTAAGATTAACTATTTTTTTATTATTATTATTATTATTGATTTTCTAACCATTGAAAGCTGATAATTTATTGTAAAAAAAAATGGTAAAGAAAGCAAGCTATGAGGGGCTAAGCCTATGATATGAAAAATGAAGAGGAAAGAATAATGGTAGCACCTGAGGGTCCTCTGTATCATTAAGCTAATGTGTTCTCTAGTGACACGCTGATATTTTTCTCAGGAGTGATGAATATTTATCTTCATAAATCAAATTGGATAGTCCAGAGTAAAGTTACAAATTTTTAATAGTGACTTTAACTTTTCAGAACTTGTACTAAATGAATCATATTCTGGGAATTCAATTTCATGTTTTTCCTTTTAAACCAAAAGAACTAGGTTAGAGTTCAGTGAATATCTGAAAATCTTTGAGAAATATTTTGGAAAAAGATTAGCAATTGAATTATGACCTATACAAATGAAATCAAAGTAGAAACATGGGCTGACTTATGTGGGGGGAAAAAAGCAGCTGTAAGCTTGAAATCAGATCAGCAGAACCACACAGAATAAGCCGGATGAAGCCATATAATGCTACAGATATTAGTCCACATGATAAGAAATAGCTCAATATTTATTTGGTTAAATATATTTGAAAATAGACAAAATTAGCCTAACAAATGCCACTCAACCACCTCACAGACTTAATAAACATATTTCATTTCCTTTGGAACGTTTTAGAAAAGCCTAACCTAGGAAAGATCGGTTGAACCTTTTCTGTTCCCTGCATGCCACTCCCTTTGAGCCCACCACATAACAATCATGATAAAGTAAAGGCATATCCCTTTTGCTGACATTTTTATACTTCTATACATTTCATTACATATGGATATTCAATATATATATATATATATATATATATATATATATATATATATATATCTCCATACAACATATATCCATAACACCATGTATCAGTTTTCTAGGGGTTTTTATTTCCCTTATCCACTGTGATTGCTGTATATAAAGTTATTCATTTCTAATAATAGACATTTAGGTTGTTGCTGATTCCTTACTGTAAACAATGTTGCAATTCGTTATCTTTATATATTTTCTTGTGCACATATGCTAGAGTTTTTCTAACGTAAATACTGCGCTTATGAATGTTGGACCCTTGGCAACTTGACTAAGCATTACCAAATTGTCCTCAAACCTTCCATCAACTTAGACAAATCACTAATGTCTTATGAGGACTCCCTCTGTTCCACATTCTTACTGGTGCACAGTACTATCAGAATTTTTGACTGTTTATTGTTCTGGTGAATGCAAAATCAAATCACATTTGTTTAGATTTTATTTGAAAGCCAATGTTAAAACAAATTTTCAAATGAATGTCTTCTAAGCAATCAATTGCTGGGTTGCAGATTTGAGGTAACCTGCTACATTTTCATTTAACCCTTAGTGTACCTGTCTGGAATGGTACAATATACAATATTCCAAACTGTCCAAAGGCTGACAAATAAAGCATAGCAGACTGCCCTTCTTTTCCAAACAGAAGAAAATGGTTGTCTTATCCCATTTTCTCTACACCCTAAAGTAACCAAACATATAACAGCTCACTTAAATGGTTCAGATGTCTTATTTGAGAGTGTCATAGACGGGTCCACACTGTGTCATTTCTAGCTCTCCAGAGCTCTTCTTTTCTAACGCATCCTAAGTTCCCATCCCACTCCCTTATTCATGGTCTCTTCTTCTATGATTATTATTATTCCATATACATATACTCAACAATCCGCTGGATTCATTTACTGTCACATGCTAAGTATATGAATTCAGGTCTGACCGTTTGAATTTGCATAGCCAATCAGTGGTCTTGTCCATGCAGAAAATTACTTTTTTTTTTATCTTCTGACACCTATTGGTCTGTCCCTCTTCATCTGTGAATAAGGCATTGTGAGATTTCTTCTAACCACATGACATGTTGAATGATGTGTTTATTAGGTGAATCTTGTTTAAGCAGCTGTATCGTTTCCTGAGTTAGGATTCCTTTATCATGACTAGAAGCCATTAACTCACAGCAGGTATACTGCTAACAGACATTTCCACGTTAACTTACACTTCTGTTAGTACTACTTTACTTAGATGGTCTTCTTTTCTTTCCTTTTTTCCTTCTCTGCTTCCCCTTTTCTCCTCTTTTGAGGGTTCTCTTTTCTCTTAAGGAACTCACTTAGAAATATTTAGTTGTTTAAAGCCAATGGCTTAGCCACTTTTTGAAAAGGACAAAGACTCAGTCTTCCTATCTTTGCAACAATGGAGAACTTCATTATATTTCAATCAAAGATTTAACAGTGCCAATGAACCTATCTTTGTCCTAACCAACTGAATCCCAGCTACTCTGGAGTTCGAAGCAAGGTGATCAACACTTCAAAGTTTGCCTGAGCTACAAAATGAACTCAAAGCCAGCCTAGAAAATCTAACATCTGTCTCAAAGTAGAATAGATTGAGGAGACAGCAGAGTACTAGTGTATTTGGCTGGTGGAAAGCCCAAGTTTCACTCCTCCAGAACCATACAAATGAAAGAAAAACAAAGAACCTAACTTATGACTTTTTTTTATTGTGATTCATATTTCCAATATAGTCACAGCTCTATTTGCTCCAAATTAAATTTTCTATGAAAGTATCTTAATTCTTATGGTTCATTCATAGGAGTAGTTTTAATAAAATGAATTCTTCCATTAAGATTTTCTTTACCAGCACCAGCAATAACTGCATGAATATTATTGATGTATTTCTTTCATTGTTATTGTTGATGATCACATGATTTTGTATGTATATGTTCATTATTTTACAGATATTATAAATTTCCTAGAGTCAGCATTATTTGAAAATGTATTTATAAGATTTAAATTCTTGTGAAACAATAAGAATTTGCTCATTAAGTATGGATACCAAGATTCATAATCTTTATTGCAAATAAGACATTTTTTTTGGATTTAGGATCACCATAGAAACACAGCTTTGGATAGGTCTATAAAGGTGATTCTGAAAAAGATTTAACTGAAGGAAAAAAAATCTGCCCTGAATGTAAATGGCATTGCAACATGAACTGGAGTCCCACAAGAACAACAAAAAGTCAGTGGAGCACCAGCAATCACCTCCCTTTACCTCCCCCTTGGAATGTGACAATTCCCTCAAGGTCCTGCCACCATGATGTCTGCACCACGACAAGCTGTATCTTCAAACACGAGGGTAAACAAAACCTTCCTTCTTTAAGTTTTGCTTTTGTCAGTTATTTTGTTTTGTTTTGGGAAAATGTCACTATTGAAGATATTATATTGCTATCCATCTTAAAAGGCCTAACCTTTGATCTTCATGTTTTATCAAAATTTAATACAATATGTATATTCTCTAGCTATTATTAATAACTTATTATTTTTAATCATAAAAATAAAACTGGTACCTAAATGTCAAGGCACTTAATACTTTTATGCAATGTAGTTCCATTGACTCATCCTAAACCTCAATGACATCTCTTGGTGATTCACTGACCACTACAGCATACTTTTCTCCATTGGTGCCTCAAGTCACCCAACAACTTTTTGTGGACAATTTTGCATCATTTTTTTGGTAATAAATAGCCTCTTGTTTAATATCTTAAAACACATAAGTTAATTTCTTATTCTTTGAAGTTTAGAAATTCAACACAGGTTTTCAATGAAGTAAGATAAAACTGTAGTCAGGACATCACTCAAAGATCTTGAGATGTATCTTGACAATATCTTGAGATCTTGCATGTATCTTGACAAGATCTAGAATCATCCTTTTGAGGAGATAAGCTTCTGGACATGCCTATGAGGAATTACTGTAATCAGGTTGACGTGGGAAGACCTACAATAACTGTGGGTGGCAATATTCTGTGGGAATGAGTAAAAGGTCAATCATGAGCTGAGACCTGGTATTCATAGCTTTTTTTTCCTAACTGCAGAAATAATATGCAGAATGGTCTCAAGCCTCTACCAACATGACTTCTTCCCACGATGGACTTGTGAGTGAAAATACCTGCCCATTTCCCATCCCCCACTCTTAACTTGGTTTGTGTGGTATTTTGTAATAGCAACAGGACAGTACCTAAAAAAGTTCCTCTTCCAACATCTAGATTTCACCCACAGTGCTTGGCCTGGGATCTCCCTGCTCTATACATACATGTATATGTATGTGTATGTGTATATTATTATATATAGTATATTATGTTTTCAGTTTATTTTTATTACATTTTAATATACTTCATTATAAAATAAAATCTTACAAATAAAAAATCACACATTAACTAGACACAAAGTCTACAAAGCTTAAAGAGTGTATACACAGAATTGGCATTTGAAGCAGAGGCTGAGAAGCTTCACATCAAATATTACTCTTTCAGAATCAAGTATATTTTATGCTCTTATCCACTTCCTCCATTATTCCAAGCTAGCAATGTTCCATCTTTTTGAACATTCTAAAATTGTGCTTTCCCATACTTTACCATCCTAGGAAGTGTTCTCCAGCTTTAGGGACTTACAGAGTTATATCAGTTCCACTGTGATAATATTCTCGTCTCAAATGCCCTAAATTACCCATCCCGGCAGATTCCCTTCACCCATGAGCATGAGTTCAGGAGATTAGCTCACAGACACTTCTGGGAGGGAAACATTATTTGTCTCTTACAACTTCTTATTTTCACTAATACTAACACTTCATATTTTAGCTCTTCATCCTTGAAACATAGCATCCTTGAAACAAACATGGCTGGCACTGGGTAGTTCAAAATTGCCTCCATGTTTACAAATAAGGCCACTAATCTTGCTAATACTATATATTAGCCTTTACCAAAGAATTATTAAATGATAAATAAAATACCTTGCTTTTGACATTATAACAACTTGAAGTCCAATTACAGCATATAAATATATTACTTATGAATAATTTCTCTAACATTTATCATTTTTGTTACTTTATAATCTTAAATTTATTTTAGTGACAAACTTTTCTTTCTCAAATGCTAAGTTGATTGTATGTTTTTTTAAAGATATTTCTGTTATAATAAAATATCTTATGTTTTACTTTTATCCTGATTTTTAAGAGTCATTTCTTTGTGTAGTCTGTAGCCTGTATCCACTATTTTACCAATTTGAGGCACCATCCTACCTAAAGCAAAGGCTGAGAATCCTCATTTTATTTAGGGACAAAGCACAATGGAGTCTTCATGTAGTATATCTTTAGGGAAAGATATACTGCATGAATGTTCCATTTCATGCTCTAGGACTGTGATGGTTATATTCAGACCTTAGCCTTTTAATTTATGGAAGAAGAAGTAGGGATTTCCACTTCAGTCCTGGATGATGGGTGTGTTATAATTTACAGTGGGAAATCATGTCTATTCGTCATTGCTGCTCAATACCTGGAATGTTACTTGCATATGACATGCACATAGAAAATATTTGTCAACTGAATAAATGAACAGATGCAGAAGTCAGACTCTTTCATGTATGTTTACATCCATATCTGAACTTTGAATGCAGAATGGGGTATCTGAGGTTTTTCCACTCTCCTTTTCCCAACCTACCCTGGATACTCATTCTGGAATATTTCTCAGACTGGCAATATATGTACTTTCAGCTTAAAGATGTGGGTCTTTTTTAAAGATGGTGAAATTGTTTAATCCAGTGTTTTCATTATGTAGTTTTCATAGCAGGCTAGTCTGAAACTCACTATATAATCTAAGCTTACCTCAAATTTATGGTAATTTTTCTATCTTGGTGGAGTATCAGGATTATAGGCATGTAGTACCTTTCTTAGCACATGGTGTGATTTTTTTCAAATGTTAAAAACTAAAAGTTACCTTATACAAACCAAAAATAATAATGCACAAGGCAATTATTTTGTCCTAAGAATGAAGTATCAAAACTTTAGTAATAGAATTCATTGCAAAAGTTCCAAAAAAATATATTCAGTGCCTATGCTAATTTTGAAGAATACATTCCTCAAACATGACTTCACTAGAAATATCACGCACATCAGTACTGATATCCCAAAAGTTCAGCACGTTATTTTTATTTGAGTGCAGCATTTATAATTATTATACATTTTGTGTAACTTCATTTTTATGAATTGACTATCAAATCCCTCAGATATACTTGGTATATTTTTGAGTGCTTATGCTGAACACAGTATTTTTTTAAAAGCTGTAATGAAAGAAGCTGCACATGGTGACATATACCAGTATTCCCAGAACTAGCCAGAGTATTAAGGAATCAAGTCAAGTCTGAGCTACACAAAGACTTCCAGACTAGCCTAGACTACATAGTGAAACCACGTCTGAAAACTCAAACAATGTGCTAGTTACTTTTTGTAAACTAGATATAAGATAATCTGGAAAGAGGGACTATGAATTAAGAAATTGACTCCATTAGATTGAACTGTGTGCAAGTCTGCAGAAATTTCTTGATTAATTAGTGATGTGGAAGGACATAGTTCACTGTGGGTATTACCACCACTGGGTGGGTAATCCTGGGTTGCATAAGAAATCAAACTGAGCAAGCCATCTGAGCAAAATACCAAGAAGTGTTACTCCTTGGTCTCTGCTTTATGAAGTGGAAATTTCTGGTTGTGTGATGTGATGCTTTGCTGAGGCAGACTCATGTAATGTTTTGCTGAAGCAGACCTGCGAGAGAACACACGATGTTTGGAAAGTATAAGTAGGATCCCAGAGACAGTGATGGTACTCTTGAGTAGCTGGTCATGCAATGCTTCATTGGTCTAACATCTTTGCTGATCTTCACTATACTGAGAGAAGCATGGCAGAAAACTTCTGGCAGTGGCCTGGATGTTTCTGCTGGATCATGCCAATGCTGCTGATCTGTATTTGGTGACACTTTTTGAACTGGACTGTTGGTATCCTTACACTACTGAATGGAACGGCTAGTATCCTAAAAACAGAGATTGGAATGACCCCAAAATACTACTTCTAAACAGGTTTACATCCCTATTGTCCTATTTACCATCTTTTTTCCCCTACCATTGGTTAGTGATCTAGAAGCGGGCATCAAAGCATTTGAGAACACTTATTAAAGTAGGTTTTAAAAAAATATAAGCCTACAGCTTTAGTGCCTGCCTCCAAGCTCTGTCCTTCTTTGAATTCCTGGTTTGACATTACTCAGTAATGGACTGTGAATAGGATATCTAAGCCAAACCAATCATCTCCTCTCCCAAGTAGCTTTTGGTCATGGTCTTTAATCACAGTAACTGAAAGTAAAGTAAGACAAACCACAAGACATGTAATGAGTGCGGTCGACTCCATGCTTAATATTCCTTTCTCAGACACAGTGTGGATATTAATGTGTATACAAGGAACAGTAGGGGCTGAACAGACTTTAACACTGAGTAAGACAAAGGTCCATGGGCCATTGGAAAGAAGAGAGAGAGAGAGAGAGAGAGAGAGAGAGAGAGAGAGAGAGAGAGAGAGAGGAAGAAGAAGAAGAAGAAGAAGAAGAAGAAGAAGAAGAAGAAGAAGAAGAAGAAGAAGAAGAAGAAGAAGAAAGAAAGAAAGAAAGAAAGAAAGAAAGAAAGAAAGAAAGAAAGACCCCTCCAAAGAAATAGCTATCTCTTTATACAGATTCCCATTGAAGATATCTCAAGAATTCTTCTATTTCAAGATTTCACTACTAGATAACATTTTCAGTTTTATTAGTAAACAAAATCTCTTGGATTTTGATCTGAAATATGTTGTTTCTTTTTTATGTTCAAAGTAGTATCTTTATATGTCCATAAAAATGAACAGACCAGAATAGAAAAAGTTACAATGGGAAAATAAAGCACATATTTTAATGTATAGATAAATAGATACCATTTAATACTATTTGAATCTACATACACCAAATTTGTGGTACAATTAATTTAACTAACTGATGCCCAAATGTAAATAGTTTAAAATTATAAGGCTGGCATTTAGACTTTCAGAGCATGCTGGTGTTGTTACTTTTTAAAACATGAAAAATTGAAGGACAGAAAGAAAGTCCATTTTTCTTCTTATTTTACTGATGACAAAACAGGAACATGGGAATTTTGAGTATTTTGTCTAAATCATCTAATGATTCCTGATTAAAATCGCTGTTAGAAATCGGAGCTTTTTATTCAATGGGTTTAACAATGAGCCATTCATCTCCCTTTGACATTTTGCATAAGTAATAGCAGCTCAAGATGAAGAACAATTCCAGAAGCCATAGTGTCCACATTCTTCTGAACATTAGAGCATTTAATTTTCTGTTTATAAATTCAGCATATTTCTCTGAGTTGGATGTAGTTCAGAGTTTTATTATAGGAAATAATATTTTTTTCCTGTAGGTTGTCAGGAAACAGTTACCCAATTTTACGAAGTTATAACAATGGTTCTTATCCAAATAGCTGTTATAAGTAATGAAAATGAGATCAATTTACTGGCTCGGCTCCCAGTCAGGGATTGCTTTATGAATAAATAAAATAATACATGGCATCTGAAAGGAGAATGAACAATTTATATATTATCGGGGCACTTCTTACTTTTCACTTTTAGTAATGAAACACTGTTTAGAATTGAAATCCCTCCAAACATTATTTAATTTTGGAAAATGGATGAAGAAAATAAATAGCTAAATATCCTATTAACAAATAATTTAAGTTTAGCTTGCACAATAACTTTGTGCATCCTAAATAATTTTAATCTTTTATAAATATACAATGCCTCTTCCCTTTTATGTCAACAGTGTATCTATCACATTAAGGTAAATTCTTTCAAGTTTTAGGTCTTTCTAGAGATTGCTTACAAACTAATAGAAGTAGAGGGAAACATCATGTGAGATACAGAATTTGAAGTGTAAAATAAAAAATACAGAATTTAAAGAGATAGGAATAATATAATCTCAGTGCCAATGTTATTATTTTGTAGGGAAAAATGACAGAGATTGGAAGGCAAGAGAGTTTTAGCACTGAAGAAGGTATATGACACCAACCACTCACTTGTACCTCAGTCAGCTACTGATTTTGTTTTGTTAGTAAAGATTGCTTTTGTCTTTACTCCATTTCATTTTAGCCACACATTTTATGATCACAAAATTAAGCAATAGCTCACAGAATTATTGTTCAGAAATGTCACTGTCTACACTTATCATTCTATGTCAATTGTGTTTTTTTCTTCTTCATTTTCTTTGAGAAAGAATCTGATGTCTTCAGGCTAACTTCAACCTTACCATGTAATCAAAGCTGGATGTGATCCCCTGATCTGGCTCCTTCTGCCTTCTGAGAACTGGAATTACAGGCAAGTGCCACCAAACCTGCCTAATTATACTTATTATAAAAAAATACTTTTATTTGCTACTGGTTTAATTGTTCTGTATTGTATACACGTCAAATAAGCCATTCTCCATACAATTTAATTATTTTGATAATTATTTAAATTAAATATTATTCAGTCCATTGGACCAATGCCTTTTCAGTGTGTTATTAAAAGTTTAATTATACTATGCTATGGAGAATTTTTGTGCTCCTATCCAGTTGACTTTTGGCCTCTTGTACATAGGCAGCTCTTGCTCTTGGTTGAGGAAATTTTCTTCTCTGATTTCACTGAAGATATTTGTTGTGTCTTCACCACAGTTTTCTCTTCTTCCTTCTGTGTTCATATTTAAGAGGCTATTCCAAAACTTTCCCATGTTCTATTTACATTTTCCTAACTTCTCATTGATCTTAACTTAGCAATCCAGTTCCCTTTCTTTTTTTCTTTTTTGTTGCATTTTTTATTTATTTACATTTTAGATGTTATCCCCTGTCCCTATTTCCCCTCAATAGAAACCCCTTATCCCATCTCCCCTCCTTCTTTTTGCTTTTATACCATTTTAATTACATGCAAGTATTAAGGTCAGTTCTAGGTTGAGGAACTAGCAATAAAATAGACGCAAATAGTCAAGAAACAAGCAAGACAATAAACATAAATAGTCAAAGAACAAGCAAGGCAATAAACAAAGTCCAGTGATCACTCCCATGATCACTGTTTCTAGGGGCTTATCAGGATGACCAAAATATCTGAGCCAATTTCCCTGTCCTGGCCCAAAGTTATTTTCATGTCTGAAGCCTACTTCTTTGTTCTAGCCTAAAATTTAGATTCCTGTCTGAAATTACTTCTTTGTTCCAGCCTAATATTTAGATTCCTGCCTGAAATTACTTTTTTGTTCTAGCCTAATGTCATATTCCTGCCAAGCAATCAATTGCCTTGTCCTTGGCCAATGTCAGATTCTTGCCAAGCAGCCCCAAAAGCTCTCTGCCTCTCCCCCTTTTTTATTTCATAAACAAGACTGAACCTGTCTTAGGACATTCTGACAAGAATGCCTTCCTTACCCATCATGGAATATGCATTATCTGTGTATGTAGAGGAGGATGGCCTCATAGGGCATCAGTGGGAGAGGGGAGCCTTGGTCCCTTGAAGGCTGGATGCCCCAGTGAGGGGGAACTCTAGTTCCCTTTCTTTGTCTTCTATTACTGACTATTTTTTGACTGATCCTTTCTGTTTCTGGGGCTTTCTGTTCTGGTTTTTAATTGTTCTATTGATATTTTTTTATTTCCACTATTGTTTCAGCTTGCATTTTCTTAAATAGTTCAAACTCTATCTTGGACAGACTATTCACTCCATAAATCTCTCTGTCTTTGTCTTCTTCGAGTTGTTGATCATAATTATAATCATATCTTGTGATTTCTTTGTAAGTTCTTCCACACCTTTTTCACAAGGGGTCACTACCATGGAATGTGTATTTTATTAAACTGGTACGTTATTTTGGTTTTTGTATTGTTTTTTATCTCAGAGTTGGGATTTGCACATCTGGGATTAGTTTGTTGGTTGTGTTTTTGTCTCCTGTACATTCAAATCACCTGTCTCCCTTTAATAGAGATGCTTATGATGTTCTGGATACGGTTAATTCAGAGCAGGGTTGGGATTTTGATTTCCTCTATTCATCTGCTATTTGAAAATACCTCTATCCAGGTCTTTTCTTTTTCTGCTATAGTCTGGTGCCATTGGCAGTTTAGTCAGTTTTCCCCTGATTGTGTAGTCTGTTCATGGTTTTAAGGGAAGATAAGACAACTGGAGAGTTCCAGTCTGGAAGTTAGCTAGGATTTAGCATCCTCTAGCCAAAATTGTTTCCAGGACGCTGAGCCAAATACCCAACTGCCTTTACATCACTAATTTTAGTTTGAAGCAAGCATTATTGGTTTAATAAACACCTCCTTCTTTTCTGCATGCATTATTTTCATGAATGATATTCTGATCTTCTCAAGTGATCCCATCCAGCAACCTGAGAGTTGTTTTTAGCCCTGAAGAGAACTCTGTTCTCTTTAACCCACAACAGGTACTTTTGCATAACTGTCATCAGAGTGCCCAAGAGGACAAGTTAAGGGAAATGGATTTGTGCTCAGATTTTCACAAGATTAAGAACATGGTCAGTTATCCCTGTGTAGTTAGGCAGAACATGATGGAAGGTGGGAGCATGTGTCAGAGGAAGGTCTGCAACTCAGATGGAAGGGAAACAGAAAGAGAAAGCACTAGAGATAACATGAAGGTAAAGTCACTTCGTTGAAGGAAGCATCCATGTTAGAAAGTGAAGTCTAATTGGGTGGCAGACAAGGTGAAGAATCAGAGAAAAATTTGACAGAATACTATATGCCCAACTCTCATGCAGAGGAAAAAGAAGCAACTGGAGAGAGAGAGAGAGAGAGAGAGAGAGAGAGAGAGAGAGAGAGAGAGAGAGAGAGAGAGAGAAGGCAGTTTTACTGGGGAGTATTACAAAGACAAGTTGCAGAGAGAATAAGATAGAAAGACAGAGCAAGCCGGCCAGAGATTGAGGAGGATCCAGAAGATTAGAACACAGTGACAAAGCTAGTATGAGGCCAAGCAGAGCAATTCAAGAGATGCCTAGAGAAGCCGAATTAGATCAGTTAGTGTAGAGAGGAGTGTTAAACCAGAATAGCTAAGTTGAACCAGCCAACAAGAATTCAGAAAAAGCAAGAAGCGGTGTGCTTATTTAGCAGTAAGTCTCAGAGGCTGAAAACATTCTAAGCCTAGATAGATTATACAGAGATAGAAGCCTCCAGACAATAATTACATCAGATGAATAAAAGTTACTATTACAAATTTCTTCAGTATACTGTCACATTTATAGCTATCAAAATACATGAAGTAGAAACCTTGGAGATCCTAAACTTTAAAATACTAATGGAAAAAAGTCAGGCATTTATTTTTCTGCATTAATTTTTTTCAAACTGCTCCAAGCTCATTAGCTAAGAGTAAAATAAATAAGATCTATGATTCCTAAAAGAGTTAATGTCCTGCCAAAGCATACACCTTGTAATCATCCTACAACTTTTCAGGAAATAATTAAAATAATACTAAGAATTCTCTCATTAATTTCATTATTCAATGTTTTGTCACATTTTTCTTTTGTCAAATATTTAGAACTAATTTGTCTCCCTTGAAATTTTTGCTAGATGTGACTTTGGTAGCAACTTTTAGATAGATAGATATCTATCTATCTATCTATCTATATCCTTAGAGCCAGCTCTTATTTTCTATATACACCATCATGTTTTTCTACAGTGTCAATTTTACCAAGTTAAAGTATATCCTAGATAATAGGACCTTTTGTTCTCCATTTGTTACATGTGAGTCCCATTTAGCACCAGTGAAATCAGAAACCCATGTGTGTTCCCCATATACCTGTAATACAAGTACTCCAGAGACTGGCATAATCACACTACAAATTAGAGGCCAGTCTTGACTACAGAGCAAGGCCAGGGGTAATGGGTATTGGAACAAAACCTAACAAACTGAGTTGGATCTCTAGAATCTACATGATGGAAAAAAGATCTGACTCCCCCAAGTTGTCCCCAAACTCTATATATGTTCAAATGGTACACACATACATGCACATGTTTGTACATGTGCATACACACACTAAATAAATAAATAATAAACAAATAGACAGACAGAGGATGTAGGAAGGAAGAAGACAGTAGGAGGGAGGGACATATTGTAGTCATCTTGAACCTTGTCATATTTCTCCCCTTAACCTCAATGTGCAGATTTTCTTGCCAAAAATAGCATTAAACATAAACACCAAGCCAATCCTATTATCCCACAGTTCACTATTTTCTACGTCAGTCACAAGAAAAGTTAAAGTCACTATGATGCCTTATAATCCCATCCACCATCTGACATCTGGATTCCCTAGCCCCATCCCTTTGAGGTTCAGCCTGTATCTTCACTCTCTCTAGACACAATGATTTTCTAGTTGTCCCAAATGGATTCCCATCTTAGAGACTTCTTTGCTGGTTGCTTCTCCTTCCTGGTTAGTCTTTCTCTCCATAAACATCATCCTTATGTTTGATCAGTGCTACCTTCAGAGAAAGGACTTTTCCCACCCCTCACTTTAAAATGTGTCCTTACCCTGATACTCCTATTCTTTCCATTTGATGTTTCCTCCTTTTCTTTGGAAAAAAAATATTATTACCTAACAGTGCTATCATATTAAAATAAGAAAAGGGAGAAAGTAATGCTAAGGGGATAACAAATACACCTTCTTTTGAAAACCTCCATTGTGGTTAAACAGTCAGCCTTAATTAGGAGTTATTCAAGTAAGCAATGATTCAGACAACTTGATGAGGTACTGAGTGTTTTGTCTATGTGGGACATAAAGGCTTTAAAGCAGAGCGAAGGGAAATAAATAAGACAGCAATGATAAGGACATACAATTTTGTCTCTAAGCACAGATAATAAAATAACTTTCTCCACTTCCTGACATCTATGTATTTGCAGTATCTATCCTAACACTGAATTACAGACTTGCATTTAATTAGATAATAGATTCTGTGCATTTGCACTTCCTGTAAAATAAAAGACCATCATTTTGACCTTTTTAATTGACTTAATCTGCCAAGATTCTGACCAAAGACTGTAACATTTTGACACTACATTTTGCAAAAAGCTTTTATATATTGAAGCTTGATCAAATTGAATAATATATGTGCAGGGACTGGAAATATGTACTTTGCTTAATATACTCAAATTAACATAATTGGCCTAGAACCAAAAAATGACTGAAAGAGTTACATCTTCTAAAATATACAGATATTAAAAAGAGAACTCTTTCACATAAGATACAAACAATATATGTGCCTACTTTTATGATTCCATCAGGAATTACATGAACAAAGTCAAGAAATAAGAGGAATCACTGGAACCCAAAATATGAATGATAAGGAAAGGTATAACAATAATATTTCCATTGGGACATAAACAAGCAAATAATGAAAACAAAGAGAAAATAACTAATTATGAAGCCCCACTATAGTAGATGATAGATAGATAGATAGATAGATAGATAGATAGATAGTAATCATATATGAGAGAGAAATGTGTAATAGAATCACCAAATAACAGTAACAGGGAGGTAAACCCACTAACTAGGTATCTCTCATCAGTAAATGAAATCTCCAGTGCCAGGAATGGGTACATCTGAGTTGTTGGTCAAATGAACCCCATAAATCCCCAAACAAACTAGCCTATTGCCAAGACTGTTCACTGTTCTACAGAGTGATGGTAAGGCCGTATTGCTGAAGACAAAATCTACATAACTGATTGAACATGGAAGAGTCAAGTTGGTGCTTATCTAAAGCCTTCACTTCCACTGACTAATGTTTATGGTACTAGAAGACACACTGAACATTACCAGAGGGGGAAGGTAATGTCAACACAGCTATAGACCCTTCAATCTATAATGATAAACTGCCTACATAATACACTGACAGAATCATGGTGCAAAAGTTGCAAGAGTAACTGATCATTTTCTGATTGAATTTGGAGCTTTACTCCATGAGACGAATCCATGCCCAGCACTGATTTTATGGCCAAGAACTAGGACTAGATAGGTCATGTACCTAGTGGAAAACAAAACACTATGTTCTGTTAAAGAAATGTAGCAACATGTGCTGACACACAACAACATTCTGCTATCTCCAGATATAAGTGTCCTGGGCAGCCATCATGAAAGCAGCTCTCACCTGCAACAAAACAGAACAAATCCAGAGATTCACAAGTGGAAACGTGCTTAGAGTGAGAGACTGTAGAACACTAAGTCCTAAGTGGGATGTCTCCATGCAACTTCTCCCCCTTAGGGATCAGAAAACTTTGAAGAGGAATCAGAACGATTGTAACAATCAGTGGAGATCAGAGACACCAAGACACAACAGGATTACTACACATATAAGTTCACAGAGACTGTGGCAGCATGCACAAGGCCTGAACAGGTCCAACCCAGATGTGGTCAGAGATCTCCCATTCCTAACCAAGAAACTATCTTCAATTGACAACTGCTCACAAAGGAATGCTTAGTTTTTCCCAATGGAGTTATTGCTGGGCATGCTATCCATACTAATGAGCAAGCACCATACCCAGCTGATAACCAGATCATATCAAACTCATCAATATTTTTGGAGAAGTTTTTTTTTTTGTCTGACAATGCTTTGTCTGGGCATTTATATTTTACCATAATAGGTTTTTGTTTATATATCATAGTTTCTGATTTTTCTGTTGTTATGAGTCTTCTGCATATGCATATATCTCTATCAGTATGTTTCTGTGTGTGTGCATGTGGCTGTATATACCTCTTTGTGTTTTTCTGTGTTTTGTATTTTTGTTGCTGCTGTTGTTCGTCTGTTTTCCAACTCTGTTTGTTTATTTGGTAATTTTGTTCTATTCTAGTTTTTTGGGGGGGGGCGGGGGCTTCTTTTAAATTTGCCTATTTGTTTTCTAAAGGAAAAAGAAAATGTGAAGTAGAATATGTGGGGAGGTGGGGAAGATGTGGGAGGAGATGGGGGAAGGGAAACCATGATTAAAATGTATTTTATGGAAAAATTTATTTCACCTTCCAAAAAAAACCAAAAATGATTGATAACATAAATCAAAGGCCAGACTTGAGCTTCAGGTTGATGTCTAGTTACTGCTCAGCCCCTTGCCCAGTGCAGTAACTCAATAACTAATAAACAAGAAAAGAAAGAAAGAAAGGGAGGGAAGGAGGGAAGGAAAGAGGGAAGGAAGAAAAGAAGGAAGAAGGAAGAATGGAGAGAGGAGAAAGGCAGGGAAACAAGGAAGGAAACAAGCAAGCAAACAAACTTAGTAGAACATTTTAATTTTAAGTACTTTCACAGTATTTATAAATTATCTCAAGGAATCTCTGAGTAATAAAATAGAAGGTAAATAAAATTTGCAAACTAGTATAGCCCTATAAGGGTACAGTGTTAAGATAATCTCTGGTTTAAACTTTCCAAGAAAGTTTGGCTTAAAAAGTAAGAATTGTCATGTGTCCAAAACTAGCCTCCAAAACAGGATACAGATATGCAAGGACATGGTAGCAAGAGATACATTTTAGAAAAATGTGTGTGTTTTCTGCCAGTTGTCTTTAAAGGGCAGTGGTTGTTACCATGTGAACACATAGAAATACAAACTGACTGTTACTGAGAATAGAGTCTGCATGTGTTTTATTCCCTTTTGCCTCCAGATCACTTGTAACTCCCTGTTTATTGTTTGAAGAATTTTGCTTCTTTCTCACTGTGTTTCTATTTTATCTCATTGTCTAGCCATTTTGCTGCGGACATCACATGTGATCACCCTCCTGACAACTGATCTCGCAGGCTCTTTCTCTTGTCAGCTTTGATTACCTCTCTTCCTCCCCCAAAGTCAAACCCTGTGCTTTGTTTCTTAACAATAGTACACTTAAAAAAAATCTTCACTGATCACCATGTGGTTATCTCCCATTGCCCTTGTGACTGCACTCTCAATCACCCTCTGTGTGATTAATCCACCATTGTGTCTTGACTGCATCCTTCCCCACTACCCTCTTATTCATGACCTGATCACAAGTTTCCATCATTACAATCATTGCTCATAAATTCACTCAGTTCTTTCCTTTTCTCTACGTCCTACCTGCCTGGCTCAATGGCCTCATGCCTCACTCAGCCATATTGCTTGTCTTCTTGTAATTTCAGTTTAACAGATGAAGTACTGATGTAAAAATATTTATCAGTGAATAGCTGAAGTTCATTTTACACTTATGAATTCTAACTCAAATTGAATTCTTAACATTCCTCTCAATCAGAATCCTTTTGCCCACTTTCTACCTTATATTTCACATCATTCTCAATGTCCTCCAACAAAGAATATATCCTGTCACTTTAACAGATGTTTTTACGTAGTACTGATAGGAAAAACACAAGCAACAACATATTTTTTTTTCACTCTCTTACCTCCAACTATGCATATAGCTCAGTAGAAACTTTTTCTTTACCTTGTACCTTTCCTAGGAGACTGAAACATCATATGGCCATCTAACAGTAAATTAGGTTGAGCCTTCAATTGATCTAATTCAGGGGACTGTATTTCATGAGCTGTGTTCTACTTACCTGCCTTACCCATTTCTCCTTCTAAGTGAACATTGCCAGTTGTCTTAACCAGTGTTCTAGTCTATTGCTATGAATATGCACCACAGCAACTCTTACAGGAGAATTTAAACTGGGGCTTGCTTATAGTTTCGTGGTGGGAGGGTGCATGGATTCACACAGGCAGACATGGTGCACAATTCTACATTTGGATCGACAGGCAGCAGGAAGACAGATACATTGGACCTGGTTTTGGGCTTTTGAGACTTCAAAGCCCAGCCCAAGTGACATACTTCCTCCAACAAGGCTTCACCTCCTCCAGCAAGACCACACCTCCTAATCCTTCCAACATAGTGCCACTTCCTGATGATGAAGTATATGATATACATAAGCCTGCAGGATCATTCTTATTCAAATAACTACACCAGTCATTCTGTAAATATGTCTTATAGCATGTAACTTAATGAAAAATATATTGATACCACATCCTCTTTCGACTCTCATTTTGATCTCTAATGAGGTACACTAAAGTTGGGACCTCATATTTCTTACTCACCATGGTAGTCCTAGTACTGAAAGGAGCCTGACAAAACATACCTATCATTATGCATTGAATGTAGTCATTATATATGTGGTGAATATCGCCATGTAAGATGTATGAAATGTCTCAATTGTTACCACATCATGGCTAACTGAGGAAAGTCTTTGTTTCTTGCATGCCAGTTTCTACAGTCACAGAGAATAGGAAGAGTCTATTGTCTATTCAAAGTAGACCAAATTTCTAATTTAAAGCCAAGACGAAGCTGAGTCAGTAGGGCCAAATGATGGGAAGTGAACAGAAAACGGATTTTTTATCAATCTGGGAATTGTTGAATGTACAGTAAAGATTACACTAGGAGCAATCCTTCTTGGTAACAAATACTCCAGAGCATGGGTTGTCATTACAGTTTTGCAGGTAACAATTTTAACCTCAGAAAGAAAAGATTTTCTAAAATTTCATGAGCCATAAAAGATACTTTTCAGATTAGAGACTGTTTGACCAACTCCAAAGCACATATTCTTTCTATGATACTATATAATCTTGTGTGTTTTCTTCTATTTCAAAAGAGATTAAAGGTATCACTTCTGCTTCTTGAACTTGGTAATGGCACTACTTTAATATTACACAGACCACGTTAGGAGACAGAAATGTGCTTCTAGTTTTCAACTTCTACAAGCAAAGTCCTTTGATTATCTGTATTATCCATGTTATCTGCTTTTTTGGTCACAATTGTAAGGAAACAAAAATGAGAAAAGGAAAAGGTAAGAATATGGCTCAATGTCAGGAAGACTGTTGATACAAGTTTTGACTCTAGATCTTACTAAATAACTGAACCGGAGAGATCTGCACGCCATTTGAGAATACTTATCCTAGATCTTTATTCCATCTCTGGTAAGTACATGGCTTGTTTCTATGGAATTTTCATCTTCAAGAATGGCTCTTTCTATCACATTTTGTTTTGCTCAGCACTTTGGTTCTATGCTCGTGTTTTATTGCCATTTTTATTTAGTGCCGAGTTTGATTAATGACTGCATACACGCTAAATGGTGTCACTTTGAAATTTATATTTGCTCAAATTCATGTCTAATCTGTAAACATATGCTTTGGGTACCTTGGCTTCAGAAAAACACAACAACAAGGTAATATCTAAAGACGCCTGCAAGAGCCCTATCTGTCATGTTTAACAGGATCTGGAAAGATTACAGAGGACAGGAAGGAAGGGAGAGACCTGCAAGGTAAGCTATCACAGTGAGTCATGCTAGGGTCAGTAACTAGAAATGGGACTTAAAAAACAGGCCGAGATTTACTTTAGTACTTGCATTCAAACAGTTCGGTCTAATACAAACTAGAAGCACATGACTAAGTAATAATGCGCAAAAGGGGTAGGTCCATATAATACAATAAACCAATCAAATCAGAAATGAAATTCATTGGTTAAAAAATAAGATGGATGTCACACTCCTTGAGTGTTCCCCCACAAAAGCCAAAGTCACTTCAATCACACTGTAAGTTTCAGCAAGCATCAACGAGGACACAACTAAGGACTTCTGTCTTGTCCGCCTTCAGGTCTTTACAATTTAGCCCAGTGCCCCACTCCCAACCACACACAAGTTCTGTAAATGGGAAATCTAAAAAATATATGTTAGAAAGAAAGTACACCAAGAAAATCTTTCAGAAAAAAAAAATCTGATAGAATAATCAGAACTGTTTGGTGAGTGCGTGCATATGTGTGTGTGTGTGTGTGTGTGTGTGTATCTGTGTGTGTGTTTTATGTACATATGAATGTATGTATGTATGTATGTATGTATGTATGTATTCTTATTCTCAGGGTTTTCACATGACTGATTCTATCTGCATAGTCATCTCCAAAATGACAACCCTTTAGCAATATCACACTCTGGCTCTATCACATTTACCTGGCACTAATGGCAGCCTCCTCCCACTCAGTTTTTCAATACTGATGTGCTGACTTTAGAGGGCCACACCACTTCTTATCTCAATGCCTAACATCAAAGCAGCCAGCCTTTATGTACAAAGATAACACTGAAATCAGTTAGCCCAAGAACCACATCCAACGGAAATGCTGATACTGAAGACTGAAGAAATTAGATCCACACTACTGAGGTGTTTGAACAAGGGTGTGCTTAGCCACTCCAAAGTTAGCAAGTGCATACAGGTGTGGGACCGTGATAGGATGACTTGGGTTTTGGTAGAAGCGCTGGCTGGAAGTAGCCCAGAGACCCAACAGGGCCTGTGAGGGACGGCATCTATTCCTCTGCGCTCTCAGAATCCAGGATCCTGACACATGACCATGATCTCCATTAACCTGCGCTGTTCAGTCACATGGGACAATGCACCCCCTCCCACCCTCCCAAGAGCACAGGTAGAGGGCATGACTACAGGCCTCAGCCATAGAGAGATTTCCATATTAATGAGTTACCTAAAGGCCAGAGGGTATAGCCAATTACATATTCCTTTTACCAGACACCAAGACCCTCCTTCTTTCTCCATCCCTATTTAAGTCAGGTGCCCCCTGGCTTAAGTGGGGGTGCATTTCCCTCTTCTAATTGCTCCCAGCTCCTCCCACTTTTGTGCCTTTTTTTCTTTAAACATTTGAATTCAACTTGTGATGTCTGGCTGGAGGGAAGGCTCAGCAGTTAAGAACACGGACTGCTCTTCCAAAGGTCCTGAGTTCAATTTCCAGCAACGACAAGGTGACTCATGACCATCTATAATGGGATTTGGTGGCCTCTTCTGGTGTGTCTGAAGACAGCTACCAATATAAATAACATAAATACATTTCAACTTGTGATATCTATATATGGTTAGGTGTAGATTCATCACAAAAGCATGGTCAATCTGCCATAGACCATATCCTTAAAAAAAGTGGAGGGAGTCTCTACAACTAACTATAAACTATAAATTGCCAATAATTCCTCAGCAAAGTTGAAGAAATACAAAAAGATGGAAAGCCCTTTCTTGTTTATGTATTGTTAGAAGTGATATTATGAAAACGACCACTCTAACAGAAGCAAATCTGCACATTCAATACAATCCTCAACAAAATTCCAACATACTTAGGCACAGAAATGGAAAAATAAGCTTAAATTTCAGATAAAAACAGATGCATTTTGTATATTATTTCAGGGTCTTCTTGCCCCACTCTACCACTAAATGTGGCTATGACTATTCAGTAACTCAGCTTGGGTTCTCATACCAGAGTTTCAGGAGGAAATATTGAAAATACTGATGTTTTTCCATTCTGAAGGCCTCTGATCTTTTATAAACAGACAAACCATTCTCTTGGGGAACATAGTTGTGGTTGGAGACCCTTGAGAGTGGAAACTTTGACTAATACTTGCTAATGCAGGACAGTGACCTAATTGTAGCCTTAACATGGCAGAAGCTCAGGCCAATCAGAGGCATCATTTAATTGGTTCAGGACTCTTACTCTTTACCTGAGACAAGAAAGAACGGGGCATTTTAAACAACTTCTTTCACTGGGAACATATTTAAGTTTTAATTTGAGTGACATCCTGTTTACACATCTGTAAAAGATATATTTCATCTCAAAATATTATGACATCTAAGCTCCTTGGCAGAAATACACACTAGCAGTAAGATATTAATTCTTAATAGATGAACATGTGAAATGAACAGAAATAAATCTGGGCTTCTTTCTTCTAAAACATTATCACTTGACACTGGGTGTAAACTACTCAGTTTCTTTTCCTGATACAATTTCTCCATTACTAATTTTCTCATACACACACACACACACAGAGTGTTTTCTTCTTGTCTTAGCTGTGAATAATACTCTAAATGTACTAAGTAGTGGTTCTAAAATGTTGCTTTCCTCATAGCAGGTCTAAAGTATATAAATAAATCATCAAATTTTATCATCTTTAATGATATCAATAAATTATATAAAAGGCAAATATAATATATAAGAACATGTTAAAGTAGGGTTTGGGTTCTTTAACCAAAAATGTTTTTATGTGCCTCTAGTATTGATTTCGCATAATCTAATATTTCTAAACTGGCTCTTTGGGCTCTTAAATTACAAACATTTATCTGTGCAATACACAGTACCCAGGTAGTTGTACTATGTTAAAATACAAAACATAACCCCCTAAAATTTTTAAGAAATGATAGTCAGTTGTTGAAAAGGAGACTGAAAGAGTGTAAAGCCAGCAGATGGGAGAGGTGCAGTGAAGACACTGTTGTCTGCACATAACAAGGGGGTGTACTCGTGAACGCATAGCAGCTCAAACTTTACCATTAAAGACCTACACAACATCTTAGAAGCTAAAATTCCAGCACAGGTGGGGGAGGGGGCTCCTAATGGCCCAACCCTTACTGAGGAGCTATTAGCCTATGACAGATGCTAGGAGATGCAGAGTCATTCTTCTTTATGTTAGAATCACTTCTCAAGCATCAGTGGATATCGCCACAGCCATGAACATATGTACAGTATGAATTAGACTTAGTGAGCAGCACCAGAGGAAGAGGAAGGAAGAGGTGAGATCTTTTGTATTTTCAAATCACTATTAATTTGCAGGACTGAAGGGGAAGACCTAAATGGTGGACTTGAGGAAGATCCAAACAATTAAAACTGTAGAAAAAGAAAAGTTTATCTGTCAGCCTGAAAGAACTTAAAGGACGTTGTGATGCGAAGCAAAATTATCACTACTATTAATTGCACAGGCATATTAAAAGGACCCCAGAATGTGACCTCCTCTAAAACAGAGTATGCATGAGAAAATGTGTCTTAATCTTCTATTCTGCACTTAAAAAAATGTCAAGTATATCTATCACCTCAATTAACCATAGGAAAAAGCTGTCAGAATCTAATTCCTTTTCTGACAAGGCATTTATTTCGAAGCCAGCAGAGGGAGAAATAGGCAGTTGCATTAGAAAGAGACAAGTGTCACAGGGGTCTGAGCCACATGGGGAGCCTTCCATATGTGCAGTGCTGATTAGAACCCTGGTAAGTTTACACTCCCATGCTCAGGGCTTTCTTGACTCAAGCAAAATAAAACTAAGACTTTGTGGTCAGGTTAACTTTGGAGTTGAAATTGCTACAAAAGGTGTTTGTTTTGTTTTGTTTTGTTTTGTTTTGTTTTCTTAATTTCTAGCAATGCTATAGAAAATGTGAATGAATTGATAAAATAGAAGCACTTTGCTTTAAGGAAGATGAATGCCCATGGAATTTTATAAACATGTTGTTTGCCTTGACAGTTGTGAAAAAAATTGAACTATGGAGACGCTTTTTAAAGGATTATTGTTATCATAATTAAAGTTAACACGTGAGTATCCAGTTATTCAGTTACATAACAAAAACTGTATTTTGTGCTTCTGAACAAAAATGTACCCGATCCATTAGGATGCATGTAACATTATAAAATGAAGATTTAGGCAGGCTAGCTGACTCAGCAAGTAAAGGTGGCTTAACCTAAATCCTGACGATATCAATGCAGTTCTCAGGACTCACAAGGTAAAAGAAACTGACCACTAAAACTTGTCCTCTGATCACAACAGGCACACGGTGCCCTGAAAGCAAATGTGCACACACACACACACACACACACACACACACCATTCCATAAATAAAACATAATAGCATTCTTATTGAAAATAGATTTTTTTTTCACATGATATATTCTCATTATGGTTTCCCCTTCTTCAACTCCTCACAGACCCTCCCCACTTTCCCACTCTGCCACACCCACACTTTCCTCCATCTCTACGTTAGAATAAAAACAGGAATCTAAAATGAATAAATATATATATTAGATGAAATAGACATGAAAATAATAGAAAATAAGTATGATTATATTTTGTTAAATATTAAAATGTATAGGCCAAGAACTTTGATTGATTGCCTCCCAGTTGGTCATAAAGACTAGATTACAGATCTCCAATAACAAACTGAAATGCACGGTGGGCATGGTAATCCAGATCTACTTCCAGCCCTAAATGGCAATGACAAGAGATTCTCTAGAGTAAGCTGGCTAGCAAGGCTATCCATACCAGTGACCTCTGTGTTCGGTTCGAGAGACCCTGTCCGTTGATATGACAGAGCTCAGTATTAAAAGTGCCATTTTTATTTTTAACCTGGTTTGACTTATGTACATGGGTGTTTTAACAGTATCAATGTACATGTGTCACATGTGTGATTGGTGTCCGCAGAGGTCAGAAAAGGGTATCAGATCCCCTGGAACGGGAGTTATGAATGGTTGTGAACCACTATGTGAGTGTTGGGAACATAACCGGGGTCCTCTGCAATAACAGTAAGTGTGCTCTTAACTACTGAGACACTCTCCAGCCCGATTCAGTCGCTTTTTAAAATGGGACAACAAGCAGTAAAAGAAGGATCTGTATATGTCATTAATAAGTCTACATGACTGGATCTGTGCATAATGACATACTGAAGAACGGCATCCTAAAAGATGGTGTATTACATGATTTTGGCATACAGATGTGGTGGTATACAGAAGTGGTATACAGATGACATTGTTATTTGAGTAGCGGTGTGTGTACTTTACAGGAACCTGCAATAGAACCTTTATCTTGCTGAGGGGGACAAATGGCTTTTGTTTGCGTGGTGTCTGGGGTAAAGGGAGCATGAGAAGATGCACACGTATTCGCACACATGGATGGTACCTGCTTGGATCGCTCTCCACTTTGTTTACTGATGCATGGTCTCTCACTTCTAGACACTTAGCTCAAGGAATCTCCTGTCTCTACCCCCTGAGATTGCAGGTGGTCCCAACGCTGACTGATTTTTATGTGAGCCCTGTGGATCTAAACTCTGGTCTTCAAACTTGTGTGAGAAATCCTTTACTCTCAGAGCTACTCGCAGAGCAGTGGTTTCCAGAGCCCCTGAGGCTGAATTTTTTACAATGGCTAAACTGTAAACTGAATGAAGCTTACATGTATACACTGAATGGGCAATGAAGAGTTTTTTCCTATTTTATGGTTATGATAGTTAACAATGGTGGGTAAAACCATCAAATACAATTTAAATCCTTACCCATGCTTCAAGCTCTATTTCTACAAGTAGGCATATTTAAATATCTCCTGAAACTAGAGAAATGACTCACAGTGCAGTGTTAGCTGTGTGAGTGCGACCACCTGACTTTAACTCCCCAGAACCAACTTAAACCCCTGGTGCTGCTGTGAGCTTCTCTAACCCCAGTGCTAGGTTGAGGGGAGAGAAGAGGATCCTGGAAGCTGATCAGCCAGACAGTTAAGCTAAGTCAGCAACTCCAAGATGAATGAGAGACCTTGCCTCAAAACACACAGGGTCAAGCAGAGTTACAAAAAGACGCTTTATCCTTTACACATAAAATAATATATATATTATATATATTATTTTATATTATTATATTATTATATATATACATATATATACATATATATGTAATATAAGATTTAAAGGAAGGCCAATTGTAAGGGACCACAAGAGGGTGGATAGCATATCTGAATCACTTAAATTTTTCTGTCATGACTATTAATGGTGACCTTTGCTGCATGACTAGAACTTCTTACAAACATACAACTGTTCATTCTTGACACTTTGTATACGAAAGTCACCATTTCTTCCGGGGGGGAGGGGTGATACCATTTCCACTATCCCTTCATGTTTCATTCATGAGATATATCGATATATACATACATTCATATGTACATATGAATACAGACATAGATCTGTGTGTGTGTGTATGTAGCTAAAATTAGAAGGCTTTGATATCCATTTATTTCATCAAAAATTATTTGCTTAACAGTATGTCAGATATACTTTGCTCTAAAAGCAGGTAATACAGAAACAACAAAAAAAGCAGTAATTCAATGCTAGTAGCAGGTTCAGTTACCTAGTCTTGTCAGTCCTGTATTCATTTTCATATGTATGTATACATGTGTGTGTGTGTGTATATGTGTATATACACAAACATATTGTTTTCTCTTTTGAGAGCATTCCTTTCCTGCAGTGAGCTCAGTTACATTTATATTTCAGCTATATTATCCAAAGTCAATGATGCCTCCTTGCCTTCTCTGGCTGATCAAAGACTTGCCTCCTCAACCATATGCTCTTGGTAGGTGCTGCCTGCCCTGCTCAGTTTCCTGTCCCACCTCCATGCACACCTTTCACTGACCCTTCGTAGGTGCCTATGTGGCTGATTCCATTTCATATTTTTATGATTTTAATAAATTGTTTCCCCCCAAAAAAAGTTTTAATGGAACAACTGAATGCTACTTAGATGACTGGGAAAGACACTGAATCTATCACTTGGTTTTGTATTTTTTTTCCTTTGCAATTTCTTTTTTGTAGTGCAGCAAAACCTTGTTTTGCTAATAATATTTTTTATTATTAGCTAATAATGAAAAATATTAGCTAACATAAACAGTAACTGAAAGGAGAAAGACAAAATTCACAGAGCTCCATCTTGAATTCAGGAATATAAGTATACAATGATAGCCTTCCATCAGATAGTAAACACAGGGCCACTGAGCTACATCACTTGTTACTACTACAAGACACTGCAATCGGGAAGAAGGAGATAGCATCAGATGAAATCACTTGAAATTGAAAAAAGCGGTTCTGTGCCAGAACAGGGTGATAACAATAGGTGTAGATGAGGGGTCGTAGACTCAAAACTGTGCAAATAGCTAGGTCTTAAATAAGTTAAGATGGAGATGGAGGAAACTTGGAGCCCTGAGAAAATAGTGAAATTCTCAAGTCTAGGTAGAAGGGCACCAATATATAGTGAGAAGCAGATGTTTGGGAAGAGAGATGATGGGTTTCATTCCAAAAAAACTTTGAGGTTATGGCAAAAAACTTCAAATCAAGGCATCCAAAAAATCAGTGGGAAGAAGGGCCTGGAGCTACGTGGAAAAGTCAAGAGTGGAGGTTTATAAATCACCAGCACATTGTTAGTGATTAAAAAACCAAGACGCCACATTAGGCTGCCATTGGAGCTAAGATGGAAAAAAAAAGAATTCCTTAAGGACACCTGTGTGCAGCAGGAGAAGCACCTAAAGCTGTCACTGCAACCGAACACAAGAAGTCAGAGAAGCAGATGAAACGTCGGGCTGCTCATATAAAAGCAGAGGACAGAGAGCTTACCAAAGGCACGGCTGGACACCAGTGTTAACGGCTACAGCGTGGTTAAGAGGATGAGAACTGAGAGAAACCACAGAGTTTAATAACTAGGAATTACTAGGAAGCTTGGAATGAAAAGCTTGGGATATGCCAAAACCAGTGTCCAAGCTGGACATGAAGGTCAAATATTGAGGCTTTCTCAGTAAGCTTAGTCACAAAGGGAACGAGGGAAAATATGTTCACTGGAGGACATGGCAGGGAAAGTTCTTGCTTGGTTTTGTTTTGAACATATTTGTAGGCTAAAAAAAAAAAAATTAGCTAACATAAACAGTAACTGAAAGGAGAAAGACAAAATTCACAGAGCTCCATCTTGAATTTAGGAATATAAGTATACAATGCTTACGTTTTGATGTTTTAGCTGAAGTAAATTTGATTTTTTTTAAATGTCTGAAAGGAATATTAGATCTCAGCTAGGGAAAGAGGAAAATTTTGTCATGGAGGAAAAAAAAAAAAACGATGGTTGCTGAAATTCTACAGAAAGTACCACACTAAAGTTAGCTGTTGAAAGTAGCTAATAGTAGAAGGCTTTGGTATCCACACACTGGCTCAGAAACTATTTGCTGAAGAATGCGTCGTATATACCTTGTTCTAAAAGCTGGTGTTTCAGAAATAACAAAGGCAGAATACAGGGCTGAAAAGACAGCTTGCTGGGTAACAGTACCTGCCACCAACATTCAATAACAGAGGTCTAGTCCATGGCGCACGTGACTGAAAAAGAGAATCAAATGCAGCCAATCGTCCTCTGACCTCCACAGGTATATTATGACATATGTGACCCTCACAGTCATATATACATAATACAAATATATACATATGTAATACAAATGCACAGACATACAAGCACACACATACATACACACACACACACACACACACACACATATATACATGCATACATAATACAATAAAAGAGAAAGGCAAGAACCCGAATTTATTGAATATATTTTAAAATGAGGAAAAAGAAATATAAATAAACCAATAAAACCAGGTTCGAGGTCAAAACAGAGAACACACAATACTTAGAAATGGAAAATGTTGAAAAAATAATAGTTAATTATCAAACTCATTTAAAATAATGAAATTGCTATATTCCATAATAGAAGAGCATATAGCTAAGGAGGCAGTTCTTTAGTCAGCCAGAGAAGGCAAGGAGGTATCATTGACTTTGGATAACATAGCTGAAATATAAATGTAACTGAGCTCACTGCAGGAAAAGAATGCTCTCAAAAAAGAAAACAATATGTTTGTGTGTATATACTGTCAAGAATGAACAGTTGTATGTTTGTACGAATCATTTTTGAAGAGTTACAAAGAACTAAAGAATAATGAATAAAGAGACACATTGTTTCTTGTTCTCAGATGCTTCTAAATGACTAGCTGACTGCAGAGATCAGCCCAAGGCAGCCTCCAGACCACAACCTAGAACTACTCCAAGGAATCCCATCCAGTTTTCGGGGGAAAATATGTCTGGATGCAGATGACCTTTATCTTCAGCCTGGACTCCTTAAAAAGTCAAAACTATTCCAAGTTTTGGTTCATTGGTTTTTGCAGAAGCATTTTTAATTCAGTACATGTAAACTAGAATTTTTCAAAACTCCTTTATCCCATTCCTAAATTCATTTCTCTCTAGTTTTCTCCATTGTAATAATTCGCCTCATTTAATAGTCCCTAAGTCAAAACCTAGTGGGCATCTTGATTGGCCTGTCACACCACAGAACTACCAATACTCAACAAGTATAATCAGCATTACAGCTACAAAACTTATTTAATTCACTGTCAATTTAACATACTTGGTTAGAATCAGGTCTTGACAAATTTCCATGCTGCAACCTTTGCCCCTCTGTGATTCATTCTCTGAGTACCAGGTAAATTAATATTTCCAAAATGACTTTACACAGAATTGGTATCGCACATTCTTTAAATGTTTCAGTCTACCAAAAAAATCCAGTCTACCAAATCACAAATGACCTGAGTTTCCTGGGCAATTTTATGCAAAATAAAAAAGTCTGCCTTTGCTCATGAAGACCTTCTGTGTATACTCAGGATGCATTTAATAAATGTGGCTATTACAAGAACCATATTAGCATCATCTAATCTTTATTGTCATTACTGAGTTTTCTAGTTTTCTTAATATGTCTATATAGATATTTATGACTTTTTGATTTTTTAAGGATATTAATTTTAGCTTACTTATGTGTATTGCAGGTTAGTGTATACGCACAAGCGTGTAGGTGTCCTCGGAGATAATAGGATGCATCAACCGCACTCTAGCTGGAGTTCTAGGCAGCATGTAAACAGCATTCAACACGGACACTGGGAACCGAGCTCCCATTCTCTTCAGGAGCAGCAAGCAGCGTTAATTGCTCAGTCATCTCTCCAGCCCCATTTGTTTTTTCTCTTAACAACTGATTTGATGCAGGGCAGTGGTGGCGCATGCCTTTAATCCCAACACTTGGAAGGAAGACGCAGGCGATTTCTGAGTTTGAGAATGAGTTCCAGGACAGCCCCGAGCTATTCAGAGAAACCCTGACTGGGGGGTGGGGGGGAGAGAACTGATGTGGAATAATGCACCCTCTCTTATTCATTATTTTCTATTTTCATTGAGTAACAGTTACAATAACTACTTCTTTCTTGTTACTTAGATTGACTTTGCTATGCCCTTTTCTACCATCTTGGTGCATTCATGGTGACGTAAACTCACCCCTGTTTTCTGAAAGAAGCATCTGCTGTTTCAGATTCCCTTCTGAGTACAAATTCCCCCAAATTTTAGAACACTGAATTTTTAAATTTTATTCATCTTAAGATACTCTCTCAGATCCATCTATTTTGTCTTTACCTCAGGATTATTTCAAAGTATAATCACTCTGTGCCAAATGTATGAGGGTTTCCCAGATATCCCACTGGCACCCAATTTAGTTCTACTGTGGTCAGTGGACATATTTTTCTATGACTTCAATCCTATCAAATAAATTAATAGTGTTTTATTGCCCAGAGTATGGTCTATTTTGTAAAATATTCTGTTTCTGTGTACTTCTAAGAAGAAATGTCTTCTCTTGTCTGCTAGGGTCAAATTATCTTATAGTATCAATTAATTTTCTGCATCATTAACAAGCTTATTCTATGGATTAATATAAACTCCAACTATGTCTGTTTATCCATCATCCCTTGTATCTTATCATATCTTTTTGGTAGTTTATGTTTTTTATTAAAATTTATTCACACAATATATTTCATCATATTCCCTAATTCTTTGCAGATCCTCCCCAATTCCTTACACACTCTACTTTATATCCTCTCTCCTCCCGCCACCTCTCTCTCAGGTAAATAAACAGAAATGAATCTAAAACTAAAAAATAAAAAATAAAACATCAGGTACACAAAAATAGCATTAAGTTTGTTTTGTGTTAGCCAGCATTTCCTGGAGTGTGGTTGATACTCCCAGTGCTATTCCACTGGAGAAAACTGATTTTTCCTTCCCAAATGTGGTCCTCACAAACCAAAAAAAAAAATCTATATTATCTAAATTTCTCTTTAATTGTTTCGTTAGTTGAGTTTGTGTTTTTAATTGTTAAATCTTTCTGGGTTGATCATTTTATCACTGTGAAATATCTACTTTGTGTTTAGTAATAACTTCAAAGTCTATTGAATTCAATTGTAATATAGATACTCCAACTTCCACATGTTTAGTGCCTTAATAAAATATATTTCTATCATTTTACTTTCACCAAAATTTAGGGTGAACCAATGAATCCTGTGGTTTCATCTGTGACAGACCCTTTGACAACCATACATATTTAACAGTTACCCAGTTGGATTGGTCTCACATGCACTCTGTTCCCTTTTCTTTTATGTTGGCTTCTTTTGTGTTAAACTGCTATTATTAACTAGACAATTTAATTTTTTTCCTTATTGGCTCTAGGCCTTTCTATGATAAAGAAGTTGGCAAAGAACCAATCAAGCAGGAGAAACAGAGTTCAAGTCCCTAAGATCTTATGAAGATTTCAGGCTTGGTAATCCATGCTTGTAATCCCAGATCTGGACAAGCTGAAACAGACAGAACCCTAGGACTTGGTCAGCCAGTGGAGCCTATTTAGTGAGATCAAGGCCCATGAGAGACCCTATCTCATAAAAGGAAAAGAAGTAAAGAACTAACGTAGACATTGCCTAAGAACTAACAGCTGAGGTTGGCCTCTAACTACCACATAAATGTACACAAACTACACACATTTACATATGTATATACATATTAACATATGCATACACAAATAATTCCATCTGTATAAAATTTTTTTGTTTTCATTTCTCTGATAAAATTTTATTTCTTCTCAAGCATTAAGAACACACTGTTCTAGCTGAACACATTTTCCTTCCATTTGTTGAATAATCTCAATAGCTCCTTTGATATCTGGCTAATTCAACATCTGAGCTAACTGTAATCAGATTGCATTAAGGATTTCTTTCTGCACCATGAATCTACTTTTTGTTTTATTTCTGTGCCTAGTAATTTTGTTTCTCTGCAAACTTATCATGGTAGGTAAGATGCATGGGCTACCACAATGAAGTATGTAACACTAAGTGGATAAGAATGATAGAAATTTACTCTCTCAGCTCTGTGGTTATCATGTAAAGAGGACCATGTTGGCTGATTTGATTTCTGAGGAAGGCTTTCTGTGGCTTGCAGAAGGCCACCTTTTTACATGGCCTTTTCTCTGTACATATGCAAAGAGGAATAAAGTGCTATCTTTCTCTGTCTCGCCTTCTAAGACAAGCAATCTTATGGGATCAACACTGCCTCGTGGCTGTCTTAACTGTTTCTGTAGGGGTAATAACTTCTACCTTCAAGGTGCAGTGAAAGACTGCATTTCAACAGATACAGACCAATGGTCAATGTGGACACATTAGGGAATAAACCGGAGGGAATGGGAAAAGGAGCCCTGTGGGTTCCTGATGACTGTAAGAAATAACCCTGATTGGAAGTGAGGACTTAAGCAGTTGTGGGTAGATGAGGTACAAGCATTCTGTGAATGACAGGCATTCCACATTAGAGGCACTGAAGTCTTGTTTTAAGGATCTTTGGATTTGGGTTCTAGTAAGAGACTAACTCATGTGAAGTACTACTAAAATCCAACTCCCCTATGGTGTGGAAAGAGACTGGTATCACTGCCAAGTTTTTTTGGCTTCTAGTTACTGCTGTTTTAGCCTGGCCCCCTGGTGGTCTCTTCCATGCCTATTTTGTTTAGGCTTCTGCCAAGGAATTTAGCTGAGTTTATACTCAAGATTTTGAGGCTCACCCTTTTGGTGGTTTCTTGCCTGTAGGCCCCCCTAGTAAATTTCCAGTTGGTCTTCTATCCCATAATTCTGCCCTCTGACGAATCAATCTAATAGGCTTCTGTTTTCTGCCACCCAGGCTGTGTGCACACTATAGAATTCATTCAAGCATGGGTAAACTCCAACACCTCACCAGAAGCAGCCACATCTTTCACCAACAAAATCACATCTCCTCTCTTCCTGCTTTTTCATAATGCTCTCGGGATATAGCATATAGCATACTCACTAGTTATTCAGGGATATAGACAGACTTTTATTCTCAGAGTTTTGAACTTAGGGTTTATTGTTTGTTTGTTTGTTTGTTTTTAGTATCTTTGCTTCTAGCAATTTACTATGAATAACCAATGATTCTATTCTTCTACAATAGCATCCTTCAAATTGTCAACACAGCAAAAGCTCCTACCATTTCTACCTCATAGAGTATTGAAATCAGACTTAGGTCATTGCCTGCTCTTTGTTAATTTCCAGGCCTTTAGAATGACTGGGTTTTGTTATTTTCCAGTGTCTGAAATTGTGTTCCTCAAGAACAATGATGTAATCAACACACACACACACATCTGCACTTTTGTGTACATAGAAACACTTAAAACTACAAAATATAATTTTCTTTCAAGTACAGTAGAATTCAAAAATCAATATCCTACAAGACTCTACATAAGATGACCTCAGCCTCTATGTCTGGCCTCACATATATCTAGTCTTTTTCACTATGTTTCAGTGTAAGTACTTATAACCAATAATCATTAGGTTGCCTGGCAATCAGTTTGGCCACCCACCCTTGTCCTGAAAAAGCATTATGAATTTACTTTTATTCCTTTCCTTCTGCTTTTCAGGCTGCGGATTTCTGGAGGATGTGGATAGGAGAACCTACTTTCTCAAATATATCAAGGTGAAGCTGATTTACCAAAGGAAATTCCATTCTACTGCCCACAGTCTAGCTCAGGGGTGACACTAACATGGATTTGGGAGCATTTAAGAGATTCATTGGGGCTTCTGAGAAAAGAGCTGTGACTTTCTGAGAGACTATGGGCAGTCACTTCCTGGCCTTTGGAACATGATTGGCGAAGTTCCCACAGCTCCTGGGACACATCTTGCAGCTATGAAGTAAAGTGACCTTCAGTAGATAAAAAGCAAAGGCTAACACACTCTGGCAAAGGAAATTTAACAAAGAGGGAAAAATAAAAACAAGTCTGAGTTATACAAACAGGATCACACAGTCCTGACAATAATTGGCCTTCATACTTCTAGTTAAGTGATTCCAAAGTAGTCTGAACTCCTTACCTCTTCAATCTTCCAGAAAACACATTAGTTTCTTGAGAACAAAAATCATACAAGCCTCTCTTCCAGCTCACAACATAAAAATTAAAATCTCAAACTGCTCCTAACCTAATACCTTTTAAGTAACAATTTCTATGTCCCAAGACCTTTCCCCTAGATCTTAATTTGTGTTTTTATCATTCAGATCATCCCAATTCTAAACAACTTCTTAGTCCTCTGTGGAATCAGCCCAACTGAAGGAGTCTCGTAGTTATCCAGTGTTTCCCATCATCAACCCATCGAATTAATAAACCCTTTTGTGTCCATCTACCCAGTAACTAGGACTAAAGGTCTTCATGTCAGTGCTGGCTTTCCTTATTAGCTTTTTAAAGGATTTCCCTACTTTAGTTTTTCTACTTGATATTCAATAACTCCTAGTTATTGTTTTCATTGTCTCTTTTTCCCAGCAAGCATGCCATGTTCAAGGTAGACAAGTTGTCTTGTTCCCCTTATGTCTCCAGTGGCTCAAACAGGCCCCAGCAGCTAATAGACCTTCAACAGTGGAGTCATTATTGAAAACAGCAACATAGACATCCCAACTTGCCTAGAAGAAGTTATACCAATAATACATTCTGCCTTAAAATAGAACCCCTCCCCAAGCATAGACTATAAACTATTTACTTCTAAGGAAGAAATGTTAATAATACCATGTGAAGTCCATATTGTTTAGCTCATCACGTCTTTTCCTCCCCATCATTCCTTGGAGACTTGTGCTCTCCAAGTTATTTGTATATGCATTTTCACAGCCGAAAGGGTTCTACCACTTGAAAACTAATTTAAAGGTCACTGTTTCCATCACTCAAAATTCCTGGAACCTAATCTGTTTACTTGGAAGAAAGACAAAATATTATCATCTTACCATTCATTAGTCAGAAGACTTGCATTTTTAATAAATGCTATCCAAGCAAGCTTTTGGGTACAAGCCTCTGCAAATTAGCACCGGATCATATGCCCACGAAAGCAAACAAATCATTTCGATAATACAGAACTGTTTCATGTCCCTAGCATTCAGCAGCATCATGTGGAGAGTCCACGATCAAGCAAAAGGCTAGCGTGTGCTTTGTTGGTACAATGGTTTACATTAGCCTGATTAGACTTAGGAATCTGCTCTCCAAAGCACCGAGTGAGACAAAGTTAAAGGCCAGTTCTAAAATCTGAGACTTGGAGCTATGAAAGGCATGTCAGGAAGCAATATGGACTTTTCTCAGAACATCTTCTATCTCAAAAAACAAAACTCTTTTTCAATTTTAATTGCAGAAGAAAAAAAGCATGAAAAAGCAATATTCACCCAGCACTGAGCTATTTCTCCCAAGTATCCTGGTTGCTGCATCCTTTCTGCCTAGGACATCTCCCAAAGCTCTACTGAAGATAGTTCTAAACAAGTCTGACACATGGAGGCTCGACTTCCCCAGCACAAGTGTCTGACTTCCCTCCTCATTCAAGTCCTGTGGCCTTCCTGTGAACTAAATACTTCTCTGTATAGTAACAAGGACTGAGGGGCAGGCAAGACTCACCAAAAGAACACACACCCTGCAAGATTAACCATACCTCTATTTAAGAGCCTCCCCCTTGGCATTAGCTCAATTTTTCAGTTTCACTCGTACCTTGCCCTTTCCCCCACTTCGGTATAGTCACCACCTCTTTTATTTTCTTAATCCTAGAAAACAGTTAATCACTTTAGTACCTCAAGTAAAATAACTAAAACAAACATGGGAACACACAATCATTACTTGGGGAAATATTTTGTTTTTCGCTTCAATACTCATTCAGTAACCAAGATTTAAGTCTTGCTGACACGAAAATATTAAATGGATTTTTTTTTTTTAGCTTTCCTCCTAATTTGCTTTCTTATAGGTTGATTTCATACCAGGCCTGCATAATTTGGTTTTCAGTCAGCTCGATCCAGAACTTGGTGACAGCATGATTCCTGCATGTGACAGTAGTAGCTGGGTATCACACACATTGAGCTGGAATGCCAGTACAGATCTGTCACTGTCAAATACTGAAGCACCTGACCTAAGGTGCCTGGCCACCACAAGAAAGCCACATCCTCGCACAGGCCAGTGGGTCTGTAACACCTCCTTAAACTAAGGACTAAACTAGACCCTTGAGGATTTTTTAAATTTTTCAGCGAGGAACAAATGGTGCAGAGCAGAAAGCCCACATTAAACAAAGTCAAAGTAAGGAAATATTGCCAAAATGCAGGAACCTTTGGACTGAATGCCATACTCCAATCCTATGGGGTACAGCATGAAACTCATGAAGGTCTCCTCCTGTCTCAGACTGATATTCATACTATCTTCCCCTCAAATCTCCATCAGGTATTTATGTAAATGACAAGCATCTTAAAGAGCATGTTATTAAAAATTAGAGTGGCAATATGTTTTTCTACTTTAAGTTGACAAATATGTGAGAGCCAATGGGATAGCAGGAGTTCTATCTATAAGACCCACATGGTGGAGAGAACCAGTTCCCATGAGTTGTCCTCTGACCTCCATAAAGTGTGTGTGTGCTTGTGTGTATGTGTACATGCATGTACATACATATACATCCATGCACACTCACATGCATGAACACATGCATGCACAATTTTTATTTAATGAAAAACCATTAAAAAAATTGACATTTTTTTACCATTCTCAGCCAATAAGCAACCCAGAAATTGATTCTACAGATTTGGTGCATCAATGTATAGCTGTCCTAAAGATACTATGTCCTAAACGATGACAGTAAAACTTCCCTAAGAAAGACCCTTACATTACTTCTAAAGAGATTTCAAATAATGCACAGGAGAGAAGCAGGTATATCCATTTACAGTCGGCAGTCAAAGACCTGACAACTTTTCATTCCCAATAAAATGTGGTGTCCAATGTGGTAAGTGTAAATTTTTTAAAAGCCTAGATGAAACCATTTATAGAAAAAAGTCCATCACTGAGATACTACGAAACAAAAAGTCTCTATGAAGACTGTCCACAATGCAAGCCTGATCCCCAGTAAGTGCATAAAAGAAAGCAGTGACTCCTCTCTAGCCAACCCGTTGGTGATAGGAAGACTTAACTCAAACAGACTTAACTCAAACAGCCACAGAGGAGCATTGGTTTCAACTGCTTCCATACTGAGAGTCAAATATGGACCAATCAGGACCACCATCATTTATTTGCAGGGCAGGAGCTATATTGTAAAAACCCTAACTGAAAAGAAGATACGTTCGATATAGAAGTGTCTACAGATTAAGTGTAATTATGTGTCTTAAGACTAGAAATGAGACCTAAATAAGCGAAAAACAAGTTTTAAGAAAGGTTGTGGAGAGCGAAGCCAGGTTATCCTCTTATTACTGCCCTTTCCCACTTCTTCCTGGTGGAGTATGCGACAGACATGTTTTTCTACTCTGGTCTACAATAAGTAGATTCATTCACTCCCTTACCAAATGCTACCACATCATCAACAATAGCTAGTTACAAAAATAAAATTTTATTAGCCTACCCTCTACCTCCAATTCAGCCATTGCCATGGGGCTACTTAATGTCTATGAACATGAATCATCAAAAATGGCCTGAACGTTCTCAAATGACCAACTCCAATTGCCTTTGCTCCAATTCCACTTTCATCACCCACTTTAGGTCCAGCATCACCCAGAACTGCTCTGTCTTTGGCATCCTTAGCATTAATATCCTGCTCTCTGACCGCAACCCCCAGTCCTTCCAGCTCTCTTGCACATTTTAATCCAGTCCCATTTTAAACTCATTGGCAACGTAGTCAGTGGTTACATGTGTGGGCTCTTAAATCAGGCTGCTTGGACCCACATTCTCAATCAGTCACTTCCGAACTGTGTAAACTTAGGCGAAGGCCTCAATTTCCTCGTCTAAAGAAAATGGAATTACACTTAACCCAGTGGATATCCGCAACATGCCTGATATGTTAGCAATGGGGAAATAAGATCATCCTGAAGACAGAAAGAACACAGGGAGTGCTGCACACAGTAGGTTCTAAATAAACATTACCTATTGCTTATTCATTTATCCTCGGAGTTATTCTTTTTTTTTCTTGATTTCCTCCCCAGCTGGCCCAAAATCTGTGTTTTATTATTTTCACTATCCCATATAACACATGATAAATTTGACCAAATATTTTCTCTGCCTGATGCCAAGACTTTTGGAAAATGATGGAAAATATTTCAGTATAACAATTAACACAGCCATAAATACTTTAATACTTTCTGAAGCAAGTGAACTGTGCCTATAGCACAAGAGCCTTTCGCTGGTCAGTTACCAGCACCTCTAAATAATAACCATCCATATTGCAGTCTTTCACCACGGTATTCAAACATCCTCTATTATCTGCTTTCTACAAAGAATTTAAAACTATACTGCTTCAAGACTTTTTCTACACCTATTATATTCTTCTACTGTACTTTTACACTCCTTTCTAAGATTTTACCAGATCCTTCAATATACTTGCTAGAGTTAGGGAGAAAACACAAATGAGAGCCTACATGCAGTATCTTTAGATGTTTAAAAATTACAGATCAGTTTAGTGGAACCTTCTGAGTCGACGCAAGATGTGGAAACGGTGACTAGCTAGATTTATTATCCTATGTAGAGTGACATCTACCCCCTAAATGACAAAAGTAAAAGATATAAAACAAGGAAGTTTGAGACAATGGATACCAGCCAATAAACGCCAATGCTCCTTGAGAGATGAGGTGAGCCATACAAATCTTTTAGAGTCCTGACTTGAGAGAGTTTGCAAAGTGAAACTCAGAAAAGAATAAGCCATAGCCTCCCTGAGTTGAGGAATCTGAGCCGGTTGTGCAGGGGAATGTGCCTGCTCGAATTCATGGGAAAATGTCAGAGGAGAGAGAAACATTTAGAATCAAAACCCTGAATGTCTCCAGAGGTTTCCCTCAAATACTACACAGATTAAAAATATGTACGTGTATGAGGAAACTACCCAAAGCATGGAGAAAGACTGAAAACATGCCTGACACTAGGGCAGAGTCAAGAAGGGAGCCTTTCCTCACCAGGCAGAGTAAGGATTCTATTCACCAGTAACAAAGTGAGATGCTCAGGAAAAATTGTTCTCAGCAATGAGAAAAAGTAACCCTAGAATGGGTTATATCACCTTGGAACAATCCATAAAATGAAAAACCAGACCAACAGCTCCCAAGTTATTTAAATAAACTCTGGAGGGAAATTCATAAATAATTAGAGGGACACAAAGCTTCTGATGAACTAGAAGGGTAAATTCCCACTAATGAAATCCAATGAAATCATGTTGGTCAAATCTAACAACACTCAAGAACCATGCCAACATGAAGAAAACAGTGACTCAAACAGCACTAAGCTAGAATGAACAATTTACATTAGAATTAGCAGAAACCAGTAAATTGTTTCTAATTGTACTAGAGGTAAGATTAAAAAATTAGATTCAAATCTAATTTATAAGGATAAACTATGTTTACCAGTAATAAATCAGTGATATCATATATCATAAAGGATATTATCAGTAGATGAAACATTTCAGAAACATATTAGCAAATTGGCATCATAATTTAAAAAATGTGAAAAATTAAAGAGAAAATATTATATACAAATTAGACAGTATAAATCAACAATGTGAAACATTCAGCAACCTGAACACAAACAAGTGAAAAGATATTTGTGAAACACTTTAAGCAACACCAGACTACACATTCTTTTTGAAAGCAGAGTGTTTGCCAAAACAAACCACTGTCTAGCCATAAAACAAGTCTCCATAACTCATTAAAAAGTATATTATTTGACACAGTGGAAATAAATTAGAAATTAATAAAGATATCTGGAAAACCTTCAATTACTTAAAATATTGCATTTGTCTAAGTAAACCATGAATTAAAAAAGAAATGAGGAAAATTAGAAAAACGTTTTAAGAACCAACGTGATAATAGAAGGTCAATGCCAACCAAAAAGTCCTGGGCTTGCAGTGTTAGTAGAAGACGTCTGAACTCAAAGGTTCCTCATCGTTGTGCAGCTCAGTCAGATTCCCTGAAGTAGATGCAGGTGTGTCAAATAGAGCAGAGGGGTCATTTTAAAGTCTCTGACCCTCAGCAAACACTCTATTTTCCTGGACCTCAGAAAGAAGGACAGATGAGGTGTACAAATGCTCAATTCACTTCTGTCAGAAAACAACCATCAACCACACCTTTTCATTCTCTGATCTCATTTTTGTTCTTGTTGCATTTTTTGGAAACTACAATCTGCACGTGCTCTATCATCATTTTATCATCCACCTTGATCATCCACTAGCTACCAAACTCACTCCACATAAGCCACCAATGTCATCCCTATTTCAGCCATAAAGACTCAAGAAGCATCTTAGCATTGCCAACTTCCATGTCCATAGTATGGTCATTCCCTGCTCACATCCTACTTAGGCATTCATCATTACCAGCAGTCTCTTCCCAGTCCTGTTTACTCTCACTCAGAGCAGTTGGCATTCTGCAGTTGCTGGGGTGGTAGTGAACCAGCACCTCCATTCCATCTCCAATATATATGGAACTTGAGAATGGACTTATACAGTACAGCGTGTGTGTGCGTGTGTGTGTGCGTGTGTTTGTGTGTGTGTGTGTGTGTGTGTGTGTGTGAAGTCACATGCATCCATTGTTTTGGTAGTGTCCCAATCTCATATTTTTGGTTAGTTGCATTGTTTATCTTCCTAAAAGTCAATTTGGAAAAAAAAAAAGGAAAAAAAGAAAAAAATGAAAAACAAAAGTCAATTTGATCTTAAAACACATTTCTCTACAGTGATCAGGGTAATCATTACCTCCTAACAGGGTGAGTGACTCAATTTTCCTTCAATTATTGCTGACTTTTCTAGCTTCTCTTGATCTGCATTCTATGATAGCAGGTGACACAGTCACCTGCCTCTGCCATCTCAGTTCTAGTTTAGTTTAACAGGTGACAACCACCTAACACAGTAACCTGCTTCTGACTGAGTTCTAGGTTAGCAGGTGACAGCCAGCTAATACAGACATCTACCTCTGCCTGAAGTTCTAAGCTAACAGATGACAGTCACGTAACATAGTCACCTGCCTGAGTTCTAAGTTAACAGGTAGTCACCTAATACAGTCACCCGCCTCTGCCAACTAATACAATCCCCTGCCTCTGCCTGAAATTCTAAACTAACAGGGGGCAGCCACCTAACATAGTCACTTGCCTAAGATCTAGGTTAAAAGGTAGTCACTTAACACAGTCCCTGGCCTCTGCCTGACATGACTGTCTTGTTGTTCACCAGCTTCCTGACTCCTCAGCTTTCTAAACTCTCTTCATCATTTAAATGAAGCTGTTAGAGCAGTATCATCTACTCTGTATCACATATGTATTTAGAAAATAACTTTTCCATGTGTTTTTATCATGTATGTTCACTTCATGCCAGTATTCTCACACTTACAGCCAGCTACATTGTAAATGATGTTGTTCCCATTAGATTAAAATCAGAAGAATACTATTAAATATTATATAGTGCTTCTAAAGCTTAATAGTTATGTTTCAGTGACAACATCTCATAATATTGGAAGCTCAATACCCTGCTCCTACTTGTTCAACTCTGGCCAAGAGAACAGTTCTGCTTATTGCAATGTCTCCTTGGTCCAGGCTGGCAAGAGGTTTTCTTCAATATGTGCTTCTTTGGCAGGGAAACAAATGTCATACAGAGTCATGTACAGGAAGCAAATTGTGACCAGAAAGGAGTAAAGCATATCTAATGGCAATCTCTGATGCCAAACAAATATTAATAGCCATATTGGAGCTTAGAACTATAAAGCTATAACTAGCTTTGGTGGGTATTACAAATCTGCTTCCTTTTTCCTACCATTTTTTGAGTATGAAGTAGCAGTCGAATTAATGTATGTTTGTTTAGTAGATAAACAATGACAGCCTTTCCATAATAAAGATATTTGTAAAGCTAAGACAATAGGGAATAAGATGTTGAAGTTAACTAATATAATTTCTCTAATATTAAAAATTATAATGGACATAGTTGCTATAAAAATGATAGAGGTAATATGTCTTAAGAAATGGAATAGAGACACTTATTTCATTGTCTCAGACAACAAATAGTACAAATTTTTTCATGAGAAACTTGTGAGGAAGTTACCCTGCAGGAGACTTTACAGGGATAGTAGAATTTCTAAAATAAGTTTACAGTGGATTCTTTCTATGTACCTCAGTGTGACATTGGACAAAGACTAATAAAATGCCCAGCAGGAGACGACCTGGATGGAGCTCTTCTGTGAATATGTGTGGAACTTGAGAGTGGACTCATGCACTTTGCTTTTCATTCACAAATGTAAGATTAGTCTATGAAATCATCTGTAGACTCACTTATTTGTTAAAAAAAAAAAAAAGTCTAACAAAGTACAAAAGTCATTCATGTCTCTTTAAAGCCTCAGAAATATATTTTGCATGATCCTGTCTTTCCTTCTGTGTAACATACATACTCAAATATAAAAATCAATTTTCATTACCCAAGAAAGACACTCAAAATAAAAAAAAAGTTAAGTTAAAGCCAGTTCTTCCCGAGGGTACTTTCTCAATCCCTTTGTCTTGAATGGTAGTTCAGATATTAGGTGAAGCCATTACTACATAAATTATTCCAAAATTGCCTTCATCTGCGTTAGGTTTAAAAGTACATATTCATAGATAGCCAGATAGAGAAGGCATTAATGTAACTGAAATAATAAAAGTATAGAATTATAGAAAATTGGCATATATCTCATGCTTATTCTTGGAGCCTAACCATAGAAGACCAACTGTTGGGTTCACTGCAAGGAAGGCCACATTAAATGCAATGTGATAAATTGCCATACTGTGGAGATTAACAAAAACACAGAAGAGCCTAATGTTATGTAAATGGGTACTCAGGGCTTGGTATTAAACTTCCAGTAAAAGTGTCATAAACAGTTACAAAAAGATGATGGGCTCAGACCAGAAGAGCCCCTCCAAAGGATGTCTCTACTGATGAAAACAATGTCTCAGAATACAAGCTTTTAAAGTAGTCAACATTTTAAATGAACTCAGTACTTATTCAAATAAGTGATTAATGTTTTCGTAATGAATTAACCCTCTGACAGGAAAAAAGAAGGAAACATTTAATGCAGCTTTCTCTTGGATATAAGTACATGGCATTTGACACTGGAAATGACTCTGTAATTACATAATTTTACCTAGTGTATTTTATCATATAATATTTTTCAAAATAACTAGCTATACAACATTACATCTTGGTAAGTTACCCCTGATCATGCCTATCAACAAGTGAAGGATATGATTCGGGTTAATCATTTTGTTGTTTAATTTTACCTGTGTATGAATTGTCTTCAATTAACAGAATAAAGTTGACAAAATATGCAAAATAAACATGTTTGAAGTTATCAGTCTACTTCAATCACTTTGACTGAAGAACTGTGTGTTTATCTAAAAAGTTATAGTTTCCCTTAATAGATTCTTTATAGTGTTGTAATGAACTATGATTTGGTTGTTTGGTTGGTTGGTTGGTTGGCTGTCTGTTCAGTTGGTTTGTTGGTTCGTTGGTTGGTTGTGGGTTCCCCAATTTGTGTGGGGCTTGGGAGCATGCTGCTGTCTTAGGCTCTAAGTAGTTTCCAGCTGATATTAACAAGACTGCAACCTGTGCAGGCAGGCGCCTTTCCTCACCATCTGTTTATAAGAAAGTTCTTACACAAGAAAAATATAAAAGGGTTTTCCGGGAAATCTTTAAAGTGGTTTATTTTTAAAACCAAGTTAGATAGTAACTTCTCATTCAATCTGTCTGTGATGTCAAATATTTTTGTCTTATTATATAATAGCAAGAGTCATGGTATGTTTCTAATGGTTGTTTACCCTCTACTTGAAATAGTAAAGCAAATGTGAATATTTTCCACCGTTCCTTCTGGCTCTGAACACACCCTCTGAGTTTTAATTGTCCTTTTGAAGTCTAAGTACAGTAGGCAATACTCTGCTCACTGATAGCATTTTGAAGCTGTCTGACCCATTATTGCATAAAGATGAGTGTTTCACTTAATAAAGCCTTACAGTAACACAATTTGTTACACTATAATTAAAGATGGACACATCTGTTCCATTTTAATTCAAACCCCTTTGAACATAATTACATAAAGCTGCCAGAAAAGAAATTCTCAGTCTTAGAAATTTGCAATAGAAAAAAAAAATCCATTCTGTCCACAGAGTCTGCATGGTCAAAGGACAATTTGTAAAACGAAGTCAAATAGTTGCCTCTTCCTTTATATCAAAGAGCTAAAGCCACATATTAAAGTAGTCTCCTCCTCTGAAAGCCACAATTAGTTAAGGAAAAGGAGGGGAAGGACAGTCATAAAGTATTGCTGTTCAATCCCTGTGGTGAAGGTCAACCTTTCGATGTTCTCTTAGCCCATAGATACATTTTTATAAAACAAGGAACAAATACTAAAATTAAAAGAAAATAAAATAGGAGATATTCCACCTTCATGTGATACTTGATTATCCTAATAAGTATTAAGCTTTATGTCATGTTGATATTTATAGAGGATTTGCCAAATAGTAATACATTTTCTTGCAAGAGTCTACCATCATATCCAGAATATTTTGTTGCGTAATAAGATCTGATATGTAATCAAAGAAAGCAGAGGTAAAGAAAACCCCATTGCAAAATGAATTCTAAAAAAAAAAATGCAATAGTAAGCATTGGATAGAAAGCCATGAACACAAACACCCATAAAATATAGACTGTTACCCTGTTTTATTTACATCTCTGTATCCTGAAGGTGGCTTAATGAGGAGATGCAATCAGTGATAGCCAAGCCGTGAGAATTTGAAGTGAATGGGTGGCAGTTAGATTTATATAAATATTTGCAGAGACTGGGAAGAGCAGATGCTCCTCTAATCCAGACAATGTGTGCACACTTGATTTTAAAATATAATACAACAGTAGAAAGCCAAACATAATTAATCAGAGGAAATGCTTTAATCAACATCTTCTAAATCGTTAAGCACTGCTGAAAAGATTAGAGAAACATATGTGAAATTAAAATATAATATTCGAAAGAAAATCAGAATTAGTCTTATTCTGATTTTTTTTATTTCAGATATGGTTAGAGCATGGAATTAATATGCATTAAAAATTCCTGCCAACCAGTGAGATTTTCTGGGCTTAAGGTACTAAATAAATCACCTAAGACTTACTGTATAATTTACAATGTGAGTAATGATATCTCTCTCCATTATTAATGTATTATGGGAAATGTGTGTGCTTGTCCTTATTTCCAATGAAATTAAACACCTATCTTTCCAATAGAATGAGGAGCAACACGTTTAAATAAGTACTGATTTCATACTAATAGGCTGCATGTATAGATTTTATGTTAAAAATATTTGCATGTTAAATGTTAATGTAGGGAATCTATGTAGTTATCCAATTTGTTATATATAAAGCAAAACAAATAGGATTAGCTTTGAATTCTGGGATCATCTCTTCTACAGTCTGAGATAATGTTTTCTGCCCATATTTGATGAGCTGTTCAATGTGATCCCATAATTATTGCTAAAGCTCAGAGAAGAAGCAAAGATTTTAAAACATTGTCTTAACAAAATAAAAGCCCATGCCATCATTGAAAGTTCAAAAATATCAACATTTAAGTCTCAAAGCACTTATTCTTTCCCTTAAAAATGTTTGTAGGTGATGGAAATTATTTCATATGTCTTAATAGAATATGATTTTAAAGGAATAAGCTTTAAAAAGATGGTGACCCTGTGAGTAGGGTTCTATTAATTCCAAGAATATATTCAAGTACAAGTTGACTTTGGTTGTAACTCCAATCCAAAATAAAAATCAGTATCTACTAAAATTCTTCCACAGAATTTCTGAGCGAAAATCGTAAAGTCTTTAAAGTTTAAACAATCCTGCAAAAACATTGCAGAGATTATCTATATTGAAACACCAGAAGACAAAATTTCTTATTATGTGCCATCCTGTAAAGAAACGCAAATGGTAGAAAGTTGATTGACCAAGGAGAGCTCGTCTAAAATCTATGTTGGGACAACAAAGCAGCCACATAGCTGCTTATGTTCTATCATAAGAAACAACAGCCTATCATTACTAATGCATCAAGAAAAAAAACAGGATATACACAAACTTTATTTAAATAAGAACATCTTGAAAAACCAAAAGAACATATTAGTATTAGCATTCTGAGGCTGATACATTTGATCACTTAGATTTAACAATACCAAATTACTTATATGGTTTTATACAAAACTCTACTTGAGAAAAAAATAAAAAAATTGAAGTTGGGAAGATAGCTCAATTCTCAAAGTACTTGTGACAAGTACATGAAGACCTAAATTTGGGTTCCCTGGAAAATAGCTACCCACATACAGACAGACACATACACACAAAAGTCATCATCATCATTATCATCATCATCATCATCATCATCCTAGATGCTGTGTAGGTGGAGACAGGAAGGTCCCTAAAGATCATTGGCTGTCAATCTCATCAAATAGGGAGCTTCAGTCTAGTGACTGTCCCTCAAAAAGTAATGTGAAGGGTGACTGAGGAAGGTACCTAATGTCAACTTCTTTATTTTCACACAAATGTGTGTGCATCCATGTGCCCATGCTTTCTTCATCCATGTACCCATACCATTCTTCATATATAAGAATATATACAATACAGAAGCACATTTGTGTGCATGAACATGTAACAAAAAAAGAGTAAGCAAAAATACATCAGTGTATATGAGGTATTAAGCAATACCATTGTCTTCAAACGTACCAAGCTTTATATGTTTAAATAAATGGTGATCTTCTCAAATACATGATTTTTCAGAGAATGAACATCATCTTCAGATTTTGTTATTCTTATGGATAGAGTCGATGACATTGGGTCTTCATAATTTCATGCTACTCTAAGTTGGGAAAGAACTCAAGGTTCTCTAATTTCTATTCTGGGTCAAAATTCTTTTGCTGATCAAATTGGAACTAAAGAAAATCAGTCATCTCTTGCATAGGGATGATAATAGTGAGATAGTGTGAACGAAGTGCCATGGAACATAAAGAGGTACAGAATATTTGACACAGTTACTCAGTCTTCTCATTTTCCATCTGACAATGAGGGAAACGGGTGTTCATAGATGTCCCTTAAGTTGCCTAGGGCCCCAAGAAGCACACTGAAAACAAAGATTCAGACCCAGAAACCTCTCTTTGTCAGATACCGGGATTAGTTTTCACTAGAGGATTCTAAGATAAGATTTTGTTTATATGTCTTGCACAATTTCCATTATTATGTGTTATGTTGATCACGGCCCATATCAGCATTTAATGTATATTTTGCTGCCTTATTTTTAATAGAAAACACTGTGTTTAAGAAAAACTACTAGGGCTGGTTTGAGTGACTCCAACCCAGACACCGAGAATGACATCTTCCCCCAAAGGAGAGCCTGAAGAAGCTGGAGGAGGAGGAAGTGGAAAAAGGAGGAGCGGTCCCTCCAGCAGTCAGTGGTGAAACAAAAAAAAAAGACATGACTCTGGAAGAGCTGGAGGAGAATGAAGATGCATTCAGTGAGGAGGATGAACGAGCTGTCTAGATGTCCCGGCAGCATATGTTAGCTGAGTGGAAAGCTACTCAGCTGAAGAACAGATTTGGAGAAGTTTTAGGAAAGAGATACGTTCAAGAAGTTACGAAGGCTAGAGAGGGCTTGTGGGTGGTCTTACAACTGTACAAACAAGGGATTCCTCTCTGTTCCTTGATGAACCATCACTTGAGTGGACTCGCCAGGAAGTTTCCTGATGCGAAATTTATCAAAGCCATTTCAACGCCTTGCATACCCTACAGGAATCTCCCCAGGGTGTTCGTCTATCTACCGGGAAGGGGATACAAAGGCACAGTTCATTGGTCCTCTGGTGTTCGGTGGCGTGAACCTGACCAGATATGAGTTGGAGTGGAAACTATCTGAGTTGGGAGCAATCAAGACAGGGCTGAAGGAGAATCCCAAGAAACCCGTCAAGGACCTGCTGCTGTCCTCAGTGCGGGGCCCTGTCTCCATGAGAAGGGACAGTAATTCCGAGGGCGACTAAGATAGCGGTGATGTAGCCTTTTGAACTTTCTTGATGTGACGCATTGTCTGGATTTTTAATAAAGAAGAAAAAGCAAAAATTTATCATTTTGGCTTTTTAACCTTTATAATTATTTAAATTTTATACATTTCAGATATAATCATTGCTGGAATCTTTTAAAAATTTGTTTGAACTTTTTATATTAATCACGTTTCTTTAAGAGAAATTTAAGCAGGTATTAAATCACTTACCTATGTTTTCCTACATGTATTTCAGCAAACCGTGAAACTGTCTACTATTTTTTGATATGAAACTATATAGAAAGGAATGTGGGGCTTAAAAATTATAATGTGAATAAATTAAATTAAAAACTTAAAAAAAGAAAGAAAATTACTAAATTATCATCCTAAATATATTCTATTTTTAATGTAATTTTTTAAAACTAAAAGTCTCAAGATAATTGATTAGTTTAGTTAAATATAAGGCACTTGATAGACTTCTTAAGTTCCATATGAATTCTCTAAAGTTAACTGAAAAGTAAATATGTATCCATATAAACTTGCTGCATGAGAACTTCTATGCGTCTAAGTTCTAAAATATTTACAAAATCCTAACAAAGCCTGGTACAATACACTAAATTTTCTTACCTAGCACGCATTGGTTCCAATGTGCTAATTATAAAAAATGATGAAGTCTTCAAAGTGTGGTTTTTAATAGCTATGGGTAGAAATTAGGTAAGACAAAAGATCATATAAATACTTATGATTGAGCAGTCAGTTAAAAACACTAACCTAAGGTGAAGTTACTCCAGCACAAAGGGTAGTGGCACACATGCTATGGAAGTAACCAATCACCTTCTGATGGTTCAATGTGACAGAACCCAGGGAAGTTGACACAAATGCCCATCGCTAACCAAGAAGCTAACTTCAAATGATGACCACAATAAAAAATAAAAAATAGTTTTCTCTAACAGAGTCTCACTGGGTATATAAACCATACTTAATGGTAGGCGGGCTTCACTCTCATCAGCAGATAGTTAACATAAAATGAATTCAATGGCCTTTTGTAGATTCTTTTTTAATATTATTTTGTTTGGGCATTTTTATAATCTTACTAGTCTTTGGCTTATTATACATTATGGTTTTCTAATTTGTGTTGCTATAGGTTCTCGTGTGTTTGTGTTTTTAAATGTGTGTGTGTGTGTGTGTGTGTACGATTCTCATGCTTTTTTTTCTCTTTTTACTTATTCTAGTTTGTTTAAGTTTTATTTGCCTGTTTTTGTAAAAGCGAAAGAAGATGTGGAGTGGAATGAGTGCAGATGCGGGAAGGATTTGGGAGGAGTTCATGGAAGGAAAACCATAATAAGAATATATTGTATGAGGAAAAATTAATTTCAATGAAAAAAAAAAAAACAGAAAGTTAATGTAGTTAAGGCTATCCCTTAACCCTTAAAGCTCAAGGGAATCACCAAAGCCTAATCATACCCATCCTGGTGACTTGGGTTTATATGAGATTAAGAACACTCCACAAATTGCAATTGGTTTCTTATCACAGTACCACTGAGACCATAGAGGAACATGATTACAAAGTCTTGTTACTTACTCATGTCCTTCTGAACAGTAAATGGGTTTTTTAATAGCTGTTATTCTTTGAGCATGACAGTCACTCACCATAAATCACAAGTCAGTTGATTTCTAGTTCTCTCTAAATAGAAAACACACATTTTTAACAACACTGAAGAAAACGACTCACCTCAGAAGCAATATTAACCAGTGTTTTCTCTCCTGGGAGTGTCCTTTCTCCACATCTTAGCCCATTTATCCACACTCCTAAATACTACTTCATACGTCATTGCAGACAATTAGGATTCTATAAGTATTCAGAACATACATCTGTGTACCCATTTCTTTTAAAACAAAAAAAAATTACTCAGCTATAATTCATGAGTCTCAATGAGTCGTAATTACAATCCTAAACCTCTTGAACCCAAGTGCTTCCATGATATATATGAAGTAAACTATTCCATCCAGCTAGTTGAAATCTATTTAATGCTCTCACAAAAAGGAGAATATATAGCTAATTCTTCAGGCTCAATGTATACCTAAATATATCTGCTTTATATTTCATGATAGAAAATGGTGACTGTAGACAGTTGCAACAATGGCCCAAAAAATCAAGGAGAGAGGGGAAAAAAATTACTTCAATAGATTCTAAAATAAGTGTTTCTCTACTTAGGAAAATAACCATAAGTTCTCACCCCCATAATTGGGAGCTATTCTGGTTGACATTCCTTTTAACCAAGAATTATATGGTTTGTCACTGTTCAAAGATTTACGAAGAGTACTAAATCTATGCTGAAAATAGTTTAAGTGTGGATGATTCAGAATTTTCTCTGGGACTTCTTCTCTGCCCTGGGCTTTATCATTACACATATATCAATTCTCATTGTATACTCTTTATACAAAATGTATCAGAAACAGACACATTTTTGTACATACTTTAAAGTCTTCCCTTAATATCTATGGTGAATTGCAAGAATTGTAGTAGATATAAGGTTCACAAATTCCAGTCTCTCTCATATAAAATAGTATAGAATTTTAATATAACACATGTACAACCTCCCATTTACATTAACACATTTGTGGATCATGCATACTACCTCATAGAACACAAATACTATGTTGATAGTAATTTTACAGTACGGTTCAGGGAATAAAAATAAGAAAATGTTTGCCTGTGTTTATTCAGAACAAAGCATTTTTTCAGATACCTTGGTACATGTTTAGATAACACACTGATGTCATAGAGATATTACTGGATGTTACTAAAGTCCACTTTCACTCTATTGAATGAAAATTTACCTTTTAACCACAAAGGCAGAGAACCAAACAGAGAATTATTATCTGTTTTTTTTTTTATATATTTAGATGTTTGCAAGTCAACCTGCCTTCAGTATAGAAGAAGAAGAAACCATACAAATGTGAACACACACACATAGAAGTACAATGCTTCACAACAAAGACAGAGTAAGCTTGTCACATTCTTGAAAAAAATCAAACATGTTATTGGAAACTTACCACCACACTGTAGCTGCTGAATGGTTCTTTTCATCCCTTTAGCTGTGAGTGACCCCAGGATCTTCCTTTAATGTTCACTGATGGTGATGCTTATGTCTGGGATCCCCATTACCCCATTGCTTTTGTACTTGATGCCAAGGGAATCTTCCTGTCCTACCCTCCCTGATGGTAAATGAGGGTGTGAAGTGTGAGTAAAAGGCTGTTTCCACTACCGCGTGTATGTATGTATACCTCACAATGGGAGAGGGGTTCCAGAATCTTGAGCGAGAAATTTGAATGTGTTTTCTCATGGAAATAAAAACCTAAGTAACTGAAACTTCTCAGATAATGAGTGACACAATTCAGTCAGGACACAGTGTTTGGTAGGTAAGTTAGGGTAAACAACTTCAAATCACATTAGTCTTATTATTCAAAGAAATGTGTATCTACCTTTAAAATAACTACAAGAATAGCTTTTGAAATACAACTTATTTAAGAAACATCTAGGAGGAAGAGAAGAGGGGAAGGGGAAAGATGGGAAGAATAAGGTATGGGAGGAGATAGAGGAGATGTACAGAGGGTCAGGAGATTGAACAGAAGTATATATCAACTGGGAATCGGGAACTGGGGATAGCAACCAGAAATTCCCAGATGCCAAGAAAGCAAAAGCCTCCCAGGACCCTCGGGGATGACATTAGCTGAAATACCCCGCAAAGGTGAGGGAGAACCTGTCAAGACCATATCCAGAGGTAAGGTATGCCAACCTGGTTGAGGAATGGGGCCACCGACCCATCTCCAAAATTTTAACCCAGAATTGGTACTGTCTAAAGTAAATATGGGGACAAAGAATGGAGCAGAGACTGAAGAAAAGGCCATCCAAAGACTGCCCACCTGGGGACCTATCCCACATACAGACACCAAGCACAGACACTAATGCAGATGCCAAAAAGTGCTTGCTGACAGGAACCTGATATTGCTGTCTCCTGAGAGGCTCTCCCAGATCCTGACCAATACAGGTGTGGATGTTCACAGCCAACTATCAGACTGAGAACAGGGACTCCAATGGAGGAGTTAGGTGAAGGACTGAAGGAGCTGAGGGGCCTTATCTGGCATCAATGGGAGGGGAGCCCCTTGGTCCTGTGAAGGCTTGATGTCTCAGTATAGAGGAATGTTAGGATGATGAGGCAGGAGTGGGTGGGTGGGTGGGAGAGTACCCTCATAAAAGCAGTATAAGAAGGAATGATATAGGAGGTTTGCAGAGGGGAAACCAGAAAAATAGATAAACCAGATAAATGTAAATAAATAAAATATACAATTTTTTAAAAAGAAATATCTATATATTAAAAATAGAAAAGAAAAAATTGAAGCACTATATAGCAAAATCACTAAATGTTACATAACTTTAGTGAGCATACATTTCATCTATTACATTGAAAAATAATCAAGTGGTAAACAATGCAGTCAACAAGATATATGAAATTTTAAGTCCCTAATCTGTATTTATAATTATTCCAGTTCAACTGGTTGTTTCAGTTTTTGTTTTGCTTTGGTCCACAGACCTCATGATGTTGGACAGTTCTCTACTGTATTCTTGTAATATAACACATTGACTCTTTCTCATTATTTACATTAACTTAAACTTGACTTTTTTCCTACCAGAACAAAATAGAATTTTTGGAGAAACTTGTCTTTGTGTTTTTCAATTCTATTTTCTTATTCTCTCCAAGTCCCACTCTTTTTTTTTTATGTATTTTTTTTTAGATATTTTATTTACACTTCAGATGCCATCCCCTTTCCCCATTCCCCCCCCCCACCCCCCTTAGAAAACCCCTATCACATGCCCCCTTTTCCTTTTTGCATTTATACATTTTTTTTAAATAATGTTAATCATAAGCGTTATAAGTTTGGAATTGTTCAATCAGAGGTGTAACCCACTGACCGACCTAGATATAACAACTATCTTTGACTGGTGGAGATACATGAATATCTGCCTCCCTGTCTCCCCCCTCTTTCTCTCTTTCATCACCTAGCTTCTCCTATCCTTCTTCTCCTCCTCTTCTTACTCCTTTTCTTGCTCTTAGTACTCCTCCTACCTTAGCTCCTCCTACACATCACCCTTCCTGTTAAAATGAAACTTCTCTCAAAATACAATTAGAGCATAATTATGCCAATTTGTACCAGTGAGGTACAAGATAGTCCTAATACCCAGTCCATCATTTTGTTGCAAGTCCCACTCTTAATAAACTGTAAAACTGTCATTCCACCACAACTGTCCTGTCAAGATTTTTTGCTTCCAGATTGTTCATTTCAATGGCCAGACTCTGATCTTGACTTACCAGCAACATTTGATGTAATTGAGGTCATTTTTTTTCCTTTCCATGACCCTTTTCCATTCTTGGCTTGACTTCTATAATTCTATCACATCTACTTAATTTCTCAAATTCTCATTGTATTTATAATTTTATCTGATTCCATTAAATACTTTTGCACGTTAAAGACATTATCCCATCATCTTGTATGCCCACTGTCTCTGACAGTAAATCAGTGACTTTCCCGATCATCTCTTCCCAGTAGTTAATAGTCATTTTTCTCTTGCTACTTTCAAGGTTCTCCCTTGGTGTGGTTCTTTGGAAGTCAGTTGTGATTTTGTCAAACACAGTGTGATTTATTATGTACACTGGTCTGTGTGTGCTTAGGCTTCTTAATCCATAATGTTGAGTATTACACCAAACTGAAGACATGTTCAGACTGAAAATCATTATAATTTTTAAAGTTCACTGATTCTTTAATTTTTATACTTCTATTAATGCATCCATTGTTTCCTTCAATTCAAATGCTGCTGTTTGGTTATAGAATTTCCATCTTATTCTTTTCCATATTTTCTTGTTTTCTGTTTAAATCATCCAGGTTAACAGCTATAAACATATCTTTTATAGATTATAACTAATTATTTTTCACTCTTTCGACCTGAATCTCAAATCTGAGTTATCTTGACATGGTTTTATTTTCAAGTTCTTCATTAAAATATTTATTAAAGTATCTCTGATGATATCCTGCATCAATGGAAACTTTCTACTTGAATCTTCAACTGTCAGTTTTTCATTTAGCTGACAGTTCAGTTAACTGGACTCAGACTGTAGGCAGCATTTCTTCAAAGGTAAGTCAAATGTCAATGAAGCTCAGTCCCACTTATTCACTAATATAGTGTCCACTAATATAAATAGACCAAATGTTAGCTACAAATTTGATAGCATCTGTATGCAAGAGGCTTCTTCTCTGCCCCTTTGTTTTCCATTTCATTTTTTGTAATCTGTGGGCATGCCTAACTCTGTCTTCTATTTCTTCAGGATAAAAATTATTAAATTTTTGTTAAAGTTATAGACACATGTCACTGGAACTCCTAAAGACAGTATAGTATATAAGTAAAAAGTTCTTGCTAGGCAGTGGTGGCACACACCTTTAATCCCAGCACTTGGGAGGCAGAGGAAGGCAGATTTCTGAGTTTGAGGCCAGCCTGATTTACAGAGTGAGTTCCAGGACAGCCAGGGCTACACAGAGAAACCCTGTCTCAAAAAAAAAGAAAAGGAAAGGAAAGAAAAGGAAAGGAAAGAAGAGGAGGGGAGGGGAGGGGAGGGGGGAGGGGAGGGGGGGAAGGGAGGGGAGAGGGGAGGGGAGGGGAGGGGAGGGGGGGAGGGGAGGGGGAAGGGAGGGGGAGGGGAGGGGGGAGGGGAGGGGGAGGGGAGGGGGGAAGGGAGGGGAGAGGGGAGGGGAGGGGGGAGGAGGGGAGGGGAGGGGGGGGAGGGGAGGGGGGAGGAGGGGAGGGGAGGGGAGGGGGGAGGAGCGGAGGGGAGGGGAGGGGAGGAGAGGAGAGGAGGAGGGGAGAGGAGGAGGGGAGAGGAGGAGAGGAGAGGAGAGGAGAGGAGAGGAGAGGAGAGGAGGGGAGGGGAGGGGAGGAGGGGGGAGGAGGGGAGGAGGGGAGGAGGGGAGGAGGGGAGGAGGGGAGGAGGGGAGGAGGGGAGGAGGGGAGGAGGGGAGGAGGGGAGGAGGGGAGGAGGGGAGGAGGGGAGGAGGGGAGGAGGGGAGGAGGGGAGGAGGAGGAGGAGGAGGAGGAGGAGGAGGAGGAGGAGGAGGAGAGGAGAGGAGAGGAGAGGAGAGGAGAGGAGAGGAGAGGAGAGGAGAGGAGGAGGAGGGAGAGGAGAGGAGAGGAGAGGAGAGGAGAGGAGAGGAGAGGAGAGGAGAGGAGAGGAGAGGAGAGGAGAGGAGGAGGAGGGAGAGGAGAGGAGAGGAGAGGAGAGGAGAGGAGAGGAGAGGAGAGGAGGAGGGAGAGGAGGAGGGAGAGGAGAGGAGAGGAAAAGAAAAAGAAAAAGAAAAAGAGAACAAAAGTCTTTAAAATGAGCAATTGGGCCAATGAGAGGTATTTCCTATATACACCAATTTTATTCCACGGTTTGACTAATATATTAATTCCTTGGAGTTTTTGTATGGCTCCTTTTGGTATTTTGTCTGGAATTTATACATGTAACTTAAAAGATAATATTCTGTCACATGACTGCTCAAACATACTAAAGAAGATCCTGCCCTCAACTCAGACTCATGGCTTTGCATAATTGTGCTGAGGCCTGAACACCCTCCAACTGGTATTCCCATTCAAGACCCACTAGACTCATCCCACTACATGCTCAGCATTCCAGTTCAATTCCAAAAATAGGAGAAAGAGATCTACAATTATATTTAATTGCCCAACTCATTGATTTCCTCATCCTTCCCAGAAGCCTTCCTTCTTCATCACCAGGGATAACAATTTCATTCTCCTCGTCACTCAGGAAAGAAATTCAGTTCCCGTGAGAAATATCTATAGGAGTCGACCTTTAGAATCCCAGAGCTGGTCTTCTCAGTTTCTGAATATCAAAATGTCTATGGGTCTTTATCATTGTATATTCCACCTGTTGAGAAAAAATAGAAAAACAATAAAACAAAAGTGGGGAGAAGAGGTGAAGCTGAGGCCCAACTCTTGGTGACCTTCTATGTTTGACCAACTCTCTTCTGTGCTCAGCTTTATCTTCCAGGGCAGTTATCTGAGTAGAGGCAGAAAGAGTTCAAAACCAGACAATAAGTATTCCCTGTAACACATCTTATCTGAAACATAAAGCTTTAAAATGTAAAATCAAAGACTTTGCTGCCTTTTGTTTTTCTCTCTGACTCCTTAAACATTTTCTTGTCCTTATTATTGCTGATAGTTTTCAGTAGACAGTCATCAACTAACTTTTAGATGCCTAGAATGGAGAAGACATGGTGTTAGGTCCCCCAAAAAGAAAATCAACACAGTTTAAATGTGAAGGAATCGGCGTAGGGAGGTGAGAAGTAACCAGAGATTTCAGTGGACTCTTCCAAATGATCACCAACTTTAACTCAAACCCATTATTTGAACAGCTTATAACTGACAGTGGTTTTGCTTAAAAAGAAATACTATAACAAAGAGAATTTTTAAAATTAGGATGTACAAATCCCTTTTTCTCAGAAGATACATCTCCACAGTAATATTAAAGTTGCCCAGTGTTTTTAAGAAAGTAAAGAGCAAGCCATGTGACCTACTGGCTCTAAAGGTCTGATGGAGTAAGAACAAACAAACCCAAGCGAGGGAAGAGTGTGAGGAACTTCCTCCCTGCTCCCGCGGATGGCTTAGAGACTCAGGAACACATTAAGGAGAAAGAGAAGGAATGATCACTCTTTGACATAAAGTGCTGGGAAACAACCTGCCTTAGCATCATGTAAAGCCAAAATCTAAATGAAGAAATTCTTAGCCTTAATGAAGGTCGTGTGTAAACATTCAGAGAATTCCACACCACTTTTAAAGGGAAACTTGGGAAATTAACTTCCACACGTGATTAACGTTGAGCTTTTCAAAGGAAGGCAACTACCTACATCCAACATAATATTATTTAAAACTTAGTTTCTTTTATAATTAATGAAGCAATTGAAAGTGATTTCCTTTTTATTGCAGGGAATTAAATTAAAAAAAATAAGTCCTCAGGATATTTGGATAGACTTTCCATTTGCCAAGCCCCGTGTCTCCGTCCCAAGACTGTGCGTCACCTGGAATTGCATTTCCTCAGAAAGCCTTTAAAAATACTAAGTGAGAAAGTTCAGTCACCTTCACTTCTATCATTCATCATCTCTGTGGGCTATATAATTTGAAGTTAACTTGTTTGTGTATTTACTTGCTATGGCTTACATTCTGTATTGGATTATAAACTATGAAGTGTGCAATGGCTCTGATCTAACCTCTCAAAGTATAGAGCCCGAGAGTTTTCGTCCAGAACCCTCCTGGGATACCGCAGCCATGGATACTCAAGCCCCTTATGTGAAATAATATAATATTTACACATCATCTCTGCACATCCTGCAGTATACTCTAGATACAACAGGGCTTACTGCCCACAACTGGTTCTAGTTCCCCCTGTACCTGGAGTGTCAGCTCCACTGTTGCTGTAATCACAGTATGGCAGAGTTCTGGTAAATGCCAAACAGCACAGTCAGTGTACAGTAGGACCATATGCTTAGAGGATGTTTACTGATGTAAAGGGTTTGTATCCTTTGACCTACAATCAATAATAAAATATCCAGCACCCACCATAGGAAATTCAACAAGCCCATCAAATTCTAACAGAACATTGGTATTGATTTTCCAGAACACTTGTGCCTGTCAGAACTAATATTTAAAAATAAAAATCTATTTGTAATTTACTTATGTAGATCACGGTGAGCATTTTGTTTGTGTTATTCCAGAGAATGACAACACAAAAACAGATGTTGGAATGTCACACCTGTTTCAGAAGTGTCATTAGCTTTTTTGCTGAATCAGCCACTGTAATTTTCAGATGTAAGGAAGCATTTCACAACCATCTGCAGTTTTTACATGGAACATCTGGACTGACAACAGCACCGTTAAGTTTAATATGCAATGCTGATGTTCGCCATTACAATTTTTTATGATAGACGAGAAGCATAAACTTTTTGTATGAGGAGATAATGAACATTATGACTATATTGTCTCTACTACAGTGACCCCTTGCTGCCACTGTATTATATAAACATCTGTGGGCCATATATGAATAAATGAGGAGGTCTCTGTTCCAACCAACCATGAGTGCAAGAGGAAACAGTGGGACAGGCCTGCTGGCACATGTCTGTAGGATAGAATACCAGCACTCAGGAAGCTGGGACTGAAGAAACATGAATTCAAGTCCAGCTTGAGCTACATAATGAGTTCTAAGCTAGCCTGGGCTTTAGAGCAAAGTTTTGGTTTTTTTTTTTTATCTCAAAGAACCAAACCAGTTTTTGAAAGTAGGCTGATTTGGCCTAAGAGATTCAGTTTGCTAGCCTCGTGAAATAATAAGTAACAGAATTAGAACCAACCTTCATTTACAGTACTTGACATTTCCATGGATTCAGTGCTCCCCACAGTGCTGATTTCAAACTACATACCAACACAAGAGAGTATATGGTTAAATTTTTACTGTCCCCTTAGGGTTCTTTAAGGTTTATTTATGTATTTTATGTACATGAGTACACTGTAGCCATCTTCAGACACACCAAAAGAGGGCATTGGATCCCATTACAGATGGTGGAGGGCCACCATGTGGTTGCTGGGAATTGAACTCAGGACCCCTGGAAGGGTAGTCAGTGCTTTTAACCACTGAGCCATCTCTCCAGCCTTATCCCCTTAGTTTAAAAGGTTTCTTTTCCTCTTATATGCACAAAAGAAACTGATGGAGAAGATTAGCAGTATATATGAAACTTAAAAATGATGGCAATGTACAGGTGTTATAGGTGAAGATGGTAAAATATTGAAAATTTATTCTTTCAGTATTTGAAAATGAATGTATCTGATTCAGGAAAAAGAAAAAATCTATTTGCACCAATTACAAGGTGCCATCCTTTGTAGGCTTGGTGGAAAGAGATTGAACACAGCATCATTCTCTCGTCTTTCCCCATCATATGGAATACATATTAAAGTCTCAGAAGTCTGGATAACACTAGTAGATAGTAAAAGACCTGGAAAGTGATTATGTTTGCATTTTTGTTAGCTTTGTTTTTAAGAAATGTTGTATATTTGGGAGTTTATGTAATTTAAGTGTATCACAAGTTTTTCAGTGATTATGTTTCTAAACTGGCTCATTAAATCACTGCAAATTTAACCATCTGCAATTGTATGCATGGGAGTGGGTTTCTGTTTGCCATTAACTACCTCTTCCTTGAAAACCACAGAATCCTCACATCTCAGAGCACACCCAGCTTCTCTGTCTTCTTCCACGTCGTCTTCTTCACACATGAACTTCTAATGATCACTTTTAGTTCTTGAATTCAGTGCATCCTTCGTTCTTCTGTCTTATATAAAAAGTATGCTCTTTTCAACCATTCCTGCATTGCTAAGCAGTGTCACTAGTGTATATGAATATATGAATTGGCAGCTCTGTCTCATTGTCTAGATTCCTAAACAGGCAGCTTTTTTAAAGACTTCAAGGTCACATCTGAGTTTACATTGCTGGTTCAAGTGTATTGAGCTTTTAAAAAGTTTTAACTTTCTAACCCAGTCTCTTATCTCTTATTCAAGATATTGCCACCATTTTGTCACCCAAATAAGTGTGATATTTTTGGTTCAATGTCTCCTTTGCCAGTATACTGCCTTATCAATATTTTGTACTAAATATATTGTACTTATAGCTCTCTATATCAAATTTCTGTTCTGTTGCTCATATCTATTTATAATTATAGTCTCTTAGTTGCCATACCTTTCTCCAGCCGTGACATTTAATTGTTTAGCATCATATTCTGCGACTCATTTATTCTAAATCCTAAACTCCTGATCAAGAACCAAAATTGATTCTATAGCCTACTCTCTAAATCTCCATGTTTAAAGAGCTTCATAGTTTAAATTTGACCTTACTAAGCATTATGGTTATCTAATGACAGACCAAATCCATAAACTTCTTAGACAATATAAACTTGTATTTTAATTTTCATTTGGATATCCAATCAACAACTTCTAGGTATAATTTAGTTAATTATTTATACATCCCCCACCCTTGTCCTCTTCCTCTTGCTCTAGCCCCCACTCATTTTGACCCCCATTAGCTCCAGGCTAATCATTTATACCTAAATAATTATAATTGAATTAGAAAATTAGGAAATGTTCATAGTTGAAAACTAAAATACAATAACTTGAAGAAGGTGTAGATGTCATGAGGATGGTTAATATGAAAATGCATTATTCATCTACTTATACATTAGACTGAATAAGTAAGTTAAGCCTTGAGGGTTATGCTACATGTGACAGGTAGCAGGATAAATAAGACATATTTTCCTATCTTCACAAAGCTTCAGTAAACTCAAAAATACCATAATGAATGTAATTTGGAGTAGCATTATCCCAGAAAGTGTGTAAATATTGGTGGAAATGGTATTAAATCCTAAAAGTCTGTATACTATTGAAAGAGTTATTTAAAAGATGAGTCTTTACTGTAAAACTACTTGCTTAATTAAATGATATACATAACTTATTTGCCTACTGTCTGCATGGTACTGAGTTCAATGCCCAGTTCTACAAAAACAAAACAACTAAAGAGTCTTTTCTTCATCAAGCCAATTAAATAAACATAGACAAATACCTCTTCTACATGGACTCTAGTCTCTGACAATTAAATATACATATCCGGGTGGGAAGAGATATAGGTAGAAGGCCAAAATTGAAAAGAGACAACAGTGATGAGGGCAAAAAAGGACTTTGAGGGAAGAGATGGAGGACGACTATCAATCAAATAGGAGACAGAGAAAGACGGGAGGTTGAAAGACGGGAGGTTGAAACAATTGATCAAAGTAAATATTGTCCAAAAGTCCCCACATGGAAACTTTGTAAGCTACATTATAAGCAAAAAACAGACTTATGAGAGTAATTAAAAAAAACAGCTTGCCTAATTTCAACTTTTAATGGGAATTTTAATATCTCCTTTGATATAATTTCTTTTTAGAAGAGAAGTAGATTGTGGCTGGAGAGGCGATACAGATGGCTTCGTTTGTTCAGAGCACGGGCTGCTCTTCCAGAAAACATGAGTTCAAGTCCCAACTTTCACGGTTTTATGTACTCCACTAGGCCCTGCGGGCACCGTGTACACACATACTACAAATGCGTACACATAAAATAAAACATATTTCTTTTTAAAAAGAGAACTTAATAGCTGATAGATTTGCCACTATTATATGAATGGGCTCCTCATTTGGGGATGATTGGTATTGTCACATACAAGTTCCAAAACTGCATAGGAGCATTGGGAACAATTGTCCTCCAGCAGCCACAATAGGGCCTTCTTGTGTCACAAGGGCTAGCCAGTGAGGAGCAGCTCCTGCCACAGTTCTTTGTTTTCACAAAACTGTGTTTTGCAACAAAGGTATGCTGTGCCTTCTTACTACATAGGTCTCGTGGGCAACTGAGACCAGTAGCTCTGCTTGTGCTGATCTGTGGTTACTCTAACTGACTGTAGGGAAGCAGCCTTCACCTAACATTCAGTTTCATTTAATAAACTATGGCTACTTTAAAAGGAATGCTAATAGGAATTGAAAATTTATACTCAGATAATTGTTAATGTTGGCAGAGGCTGCATTATCTTAGTAGTAGCTACTGGTAAAGGCACACATATTTCTGTAAACATCAGGAAGAAAAGCATTGAGTCACACACATGGGGAAAAAGACAAGAAAATAGAAGGAAGGTTAATTAGAAAGGAGGGTGACAGGTATTGGTGACTGGGGTCAAAATGATCAGTGTAAAATGTCTCTATATATGGCGATGTAATAATGAAGCATATTGCCATGTGTAGTTAATATGAATGAATAAAACATACATAAGAAAAAAAGAGAGAACTTGGTTTAATGTGCTAGCACCATTTTTCTTGGTGACCCACCAGAAATTGATGGTGAGACCCTATGGTCACAAGCACCATACACTTTATCTCGGGACATGGATAAATCAATCTCCTACCTAGAGGCTAGTTTTCACACTGATGGAAGATACTATGTAGACAGCTAGGGAAGAGAACTAAACAACAATTTTGCCCAGCAATGAACCTTGAAAGCCACAATACTGACTGCACTAACATGATACGCACATTGCTTCAAACCACTTTCAAATTTGATTTAAAGTCTCCTCCTGATAGTGGCACTCATGCAAGGTATTGTAAAACTGTCCAAGGAACTGCACCTAGGATGTCATAGGCCCCAGAGGAGAACCTATAACTATTATTTTGCTAATTAGACATAGTTTTAAATTTCATTCTACATATGTTATCTCCATACGTATAGATGAGTACATCTGTCAACCCTCATCAGAGATGGTTCGTTCTCAGTGGACACTGATTAATGCAGAGACTCATGACTACTTAAAAGGCAGAAAATACATGATGGTAATGTGCTCAGCCCTGAATGTAAATGCTACATTATACCTGCAGCTACCAAAATCTCAGAGAACATCATCCAGAAGGAGATAGGAAGATGATAAGAGCCAGACACCAGGGACTAGTGCTGGAACTGGTGACTTCTGGACTTGAAAGGGTTGTTACATGAATGAACATACAGAAATTGTAGTGCAGCACAAGACTGAGATGGAGAAGGAAGGGCGTCCCCTTCTGAGGAGCTACAGGCAACTGCTGGCTTCTGTGACAAGGGAGAGCCAATTTATTCAGGGAGTCACTCCCAGTAAGTTGCATATGCTTCATTAAATGGTCCTGTAGTCATGCATTCATGGACAACATGAATTATACTCAGTGAGTTATAAGTAAAATAAAATAGAAGGTAAGATGGCTCATGAACTTAGAAGCTATGGTGGGGTTTGGGAGGAGCTCCCGACAGAAATGTGGCTAGATGGGAACTAAGTATATTCCATACATATATATAAAATTTTCAAAGAATAAATTAAAATATTTTAGGAATAGAAGTAGATTTAAACATATTTTTCTACGGCAACTTTTAGCTATGTGTAGCAAATTAGTAGTACCTCTCTCAGTACATCTTTCTACGTGGTAAAAGCAAATCTTTAGGGTTAATGACTACATAGACCAGATCTAGAAATAAATCGTGTGTAATACTTTTTTTATCACCTTTTTAAATAGGCTGATTTTAGGTCAAATGTAATTGAAAATTATTATTGTTAATAGAATACTAACAAATATTAAAAACATAATAAACATTAAAGAATTACTACTTAGGAGCTAGAGAGATGGTTCAACAGTTAAGAATACTTGTTGCTCTTGTTGCTCTTTCAGCGGACCTGGGCTCAATTTCCAATGTAAACATAGCTGCTTACAACCATTCCCTACTCAATTCCAGAGGATCTGATGCCTCTTCTAACCTACACAGGACTAAGCATGCATGTGGTTCACAGACATACATGCACTCACAAAATAAAATAAAATGAATAGATCTTTTTTTTTAAAAAATTAAGAATGTCAGGGGCCAGTCATCCTATTAGTAAGATAGTTGGATAACTCTGTAGTGTTGTCCTTTTAAATAAATTTAAATTGCATTTTGAAAACCTCTAGAAGTAATGGAAATGGTGGTCAGGGCTAAAGTTATTGAACTACACAAATATTTTATATACATACATATATATATATGTATATATATTATATATATGACATACAATATTTCTAAATCAGGAAGTAATGTTAAAAAATAAATTACTAAGTCCAGGGTATTTAATTCTTCATTTATGTTTTAAAACCTAATTAAATCATATTTAAAGAAATGAATGCATTTTAATGATATAATATAGATAGTGTTTATCCACCTGGATTTCATGAAATTCTTAATCTTCACTGTTATATTAAGCTTTAAATTACCTTCATTGCTTCAAGGGGATTAAGAAGAAATCTGTCTTCACTTGTCCATTAGCTCTAGGTAGACATTAAATCTCCTCCTTGGAATTAAACGTCTTATGAATGTGTAAAGACAGAAAATGAATATTTCAGTGACCATTGTCTAAGGTAACTTTGTGTTTCTAATGTGATAATCTTTGTGTTATCTTGAAGCTGCTTAACATTACGTTCCAGCTGACGGAAAAGTTGAACAGAGATCGGTTTCAGTCCCAAAATACCATAATCTCAGCCTACAGGCTTCTCCTAATCACCTAAGGGTACATAAGAATTTTTCTGAAAACAATGTAGATATCAGTTCTTCCCTTATCTTTTATCCACTTTGCATCTGTAGAGTGAGCTACCAGCTACTCAGCACCAGACCTCATGGTAACTCTCCGTGACTGATGCATTGTCAACTCTCTACATGTGATGTCATGTGTCTTGCAATAAAACTCCTCATGTGACACACACACACTGGTTTTGAAGATAAATGTTACAGGTTGCTCTGAAGTTCTTATTTTAGAAACATAATTAATTTAGTGCTTTACTTGTCAAAATATATGTATTGATGTTGTATGAACATAGGTGAGGGAAAGAATAGAACCAGAAAAAGCCTCAGACTTTTTATGGCATGCAACACGTGAGTGGTAAGAGTCATCTTCAATCCTTAAATTCTTTATGAAGAAGCATGATGATCCATATTTTCAGCAGAAAGAATGAAGACAGGCAGCCGTGTCTTCAGAGTACAGTCCCTTTCTGTGCTGGTGACTCAAGCCTGGGTAAACTCCTAAGTGAGAGACTTCAGTATATGAATTTTGAAGAAATAGTACCCACACAACTTTATTTTTTTTCTTTTTCCCCTAGGCCTTCTCTCTCTAGACACCAGATTGAGAAGTATCCCTTCTTTCAATTCTAGGACCCTGTACAAACTTGGAAGAACTTTTGCACTGAACTCTCATACTAGCCTTTGACATACCTTCTGGAATTACAGGATCACAATCACAATAAGATTCTGGGGGTGAGAGTTCCCAGGGAATAAACCACCAACCAAGGAGTACACGTGGATGGATCCATGGCTCCAGCTGCATATGTAGCAGAGGATGGCCTTGTTGGGCATTAATGGGAGGAGAGTATTTTGGTCCTGTGAAGGCTTGATGCCCCAGTGTAGGGGAATGTGAGAGTGGGGAGGTGGGAGTGAATGGGTGGGTGGGGGAACACCCTCACAGAAACAGGGGAAGGGAAATGGAATAGGAGGTTTCTGGGGAGAAGAAGTAAACTGGGAAAGGGAATAACATTTAAAATGTAAATAAAGAAAATATCCAATAAAAAAAAAAGATTTCTAGGGGTGATGAAACAAGTGAGCATCAGTAAATTAAACTATGGGTATCTGGTCTTCAGACAGGAATCATCTCAAATCTCTGCTATGGTTTTCATCGCTTCTACTGCACATCATGGCAAGAAGTAAGGGATCATCTATGGTTAGAGGTCACAGACACCTCTGTTGAAGCTGCCAGCGACCCTAACATCTTCATTGCTTTCTCATTGCAGTGATAAACATACTGACAAAAGCCACTGAAAAGAGGTCAGGTTTATTTTGGCTTACAGTCTCAAAGGAATAGGGTCCAAAATGATGGAAAAGACACAGGAGCAGGCAAGGAAGGCATGATGGGAGGAGCAAGAGACTGGCTCGTCATACTGCATCCACACTAGAGAAGTGAACAGGAAACAGGAAATGAGACGAGCTATAGAGACATAACACGCACGTTCAGTGACCTACTTCCTCTATTGAGGTCCTATTTCCTAAGACTTCTACAACCTACCCAAACAGTGCTACCAGCTTGAAAGCAAGCCAGCGTGCACACATGGTTAGTGTGGAAATAATACAGTGGCAGTCCTCAAGCTTCCTCCCCCCATCCTGTTTACTCCTCAAAATGGAAATGCATGTAGAGGGTAAGTGCTGTTCACTCAAATCCCAAAGATTTCCTTCTCAGCAATATCTCCACATTCCTAAGGCAAGGAGAAATGATTCCAGTCTAAAATCAAGTCACCACTCTCTTGCATAATGGGATCATGACTCTGTGTCTATAACACACATTGATTCATTTTTCACAACACCTTTCCTCCTGAGACTTCTAAACATGGGTTTTCAGGAAACATCCAGATCTTCTGTGTCTCTCCTATTCTACCATGTCTGATTTGATGACCACACTAGAGATCAGCCTTCTTAAATGGACAAAAGAAAAACAAAAACAGAAGGCAAGAAAAATACAGAATAACATCTCAAAATATCATCGGAGACAGAACTTCACATTTTGTTTCGTGAAAAATTTTTGAAGGATATGGATCCCCTAAGAATGCCTACCGTTCTAATCTGGATATAGTGTTTTGTAAACAATCATTGTATAACTAGTTATACATGTGGAAATGGGTAAAGGGTAATGTAGCAGATTCTGCAATGAAACTGCCCTTTTTAAAATGGCTTTTACCTCTCCACTTTTGCACTGTAGAATACAAAAGCAAGAAGAAAGGATGGTGCTGAGAAAAGCATGCTGACTACTCTTTCGTACAACTAGAATCCTAATGATGCTCAATCTGCTCTTAACTTTACGTCCAGATTTATATCATCTTTATCATGGCAAGTCTATAGGTTTCATTTCTACACAAAGTATGTCACTTAATATTGTAATGGTCTTTTCATTGTTTTTTCTTTGTCTTCTCTTGCTTAGATTGCCTCTGATTTTCATTTGAAAATCTTTGCTCTCATTAATATTGAAATACATGTCCGACTTCCATCCTTAAACATTTAGTAAGCTACTGCCTCATGTATCTTCAACTGTCAGTGCCTAACTTGATTAAATACACACACACACACACACACACACACACACACACACACACACACACTATCCCCAAAGCTGAGTATGGTAGAATGTTGCTACAAGCTCCAACCTTTGGGCTACTGAGACAGGAGGAATACAAGTTCAAAGCCCACCTAAACTAAATAGTGAGACTCTGTCAAAAAAAAAAAAAAAAAAAAAAAAAGTCGGAAAATAAACATTAAGAAAACATCATAGCCTATCTTTAAAGATCCCTTTAAAACCCACATCACTTTTGATCACCCTCTTTTGAAGAAACTCTTTTTTATTAGATATTTTATTTATTTACATTTTAAATATCATCTCCTTTCCCCATTTCCCCCCTCCCTAGAACCTCCCTATTCCATTCCCCTTCCTCCTTTTTGCTTTTATACCATTTTAATTACATGCAAGTACTAAGGTCAGTTCTAGTTTGAGGAACTAGCAATACAATAGATGCAAATAGTCAAGGAACAAGCAAGACAATAAACACAAATAGTCAAAGAACAAGCAATGTCAGATTCCTGCCAAGTGTGGGGACAAAAAACCTTGAGGGGGTGGGGGGGAGGGGGGAGAGGAAGTCCGGTGGCAGGTCTCAGCAGCGGCTTCCCACACCACCCCAGGGTCCCACATTCATGCAGCTGTCGGTGGGTGGGCCAGCGGCTGCATTAAGAAGGTTCCAGGATTCCAAAGGCTGGGAATCTGGTGGAGAGACCAGGCGACACGTGGAGTCCGGTTTTCCAAAGCTTTATTGTTCATGGCATGTTTAGTGGGTATAGATGTCATGCGTTTCTCCTCCAAAAGCCGGGGAGCCTAATTTTTATAGGGAGGGGGAAAAGGGGAGGGAGTAACTTAATTAGCTACGCCCCTGGCCTTTTGATAATTCATTAATATTTAAATCTCTGGAGGTGAAGACTTGTTAATCACGCCCTCTACCTGTGTCCTACGAGACTGAAGGTGGCAGGTTAAATGGAGTTACCCCATCCAAGGCCCAACAGCCAAGCAGCCCATTTCCTTGTCCTTGGCCCATGTCAGAGTCTTGCCAAGCAGCCCCTAAAAAGTCAGCCTCCTCATTGCTATGTGTGCTGGGAACTTCCATGTCTTATCTATTTTTAATTTCTCAGTCTCCATCTTTATCCATCCATTAACTCTCCAAGTTATTTACTGGTAGTGGCAAGTACATAGGTCCCACCCCAACTCCATGGTTTCATGAGGAGATAATACAGAGGTGGAAGGGGAAAAGCAGTAATTCTAACAGTCCTAATTCAGAACTTGCTGGAAGAAAAATACAGTCTCTTAAAATATAAAGACCATGATGTTGACCTAAGACTAATTTGATATGCCTAGAATTGTACTTTGGTTTATTTTTCTTCTCTTCTATTCCTTTGCTAATGCTGTTGCTGCTTGTTGATATTGTGAAATATTCCTTCACTGGACCTTAGGGAAGACTTTTTGAATATTTGCTTGAAACTGATTTTCCACCCCTATTATTCTTGGAAATCAACTCCAAAACAAGAACAGAATAGTTTATTAAATCATTCAAAATGTTTAGCTGTAACTAATCTTTGTCAGGTTCATCATGACACAAATCATCATATTATAAGATTTCAAGCTATTTTTACCTTGGTGATATATTACTTTTGCAAGAATTTTCATGGTATGGCAACTGTTGGATCTTACACTCCACTTTATAACACAGCCATCTTACATTTGCTATGATTTAAGAGACAGTATCAAACCAGCTTGTGTACATATCCACTTCAGAATGTAATCCAAGGACGCTAAGCGTTGTGTTATTATCTATGAAGTAGCATTTTCATGTTTCTCATCTGGTAATCCTTCATATGAATTTATTATAGCATTATGAGTTTAGAAACATTTTTAAAATGGTTGAAAACAACAATGCACATGATACTCAGGAGGAACAAAAGACATGACAGAACAGAAAATTTAGAATTTTCAATTCTTTTATTATTTATTATTAGTTCATTGCTGTTAACTTGAGCTAATTTTTAATTGTGTGAGTTCTTTACAGTTCACTCTCTCCTCACCTAGTGAAGAATATGTGGATTCTACTTACTCTCATGAGACAAACATTTATGAACTAATTTTGTAAGAAAATTTTTTCTGCATTATATAGTAAGCGCATGTCTGATTTTTAAAGAAATTGCTAAAATGTTTTCCAAAGTGGCCCTACAGCGTTATGTGCCCACTGGTGTGCTATGCAAGCATATTCTACCACTAGGCAGGGCCCAGCCTCTATGACTCTTGTTTGTCCAAATTTAACACACATTACATGTCAGCTCTGTGGGTCAGAGACCAAAAACAGTGTCTATAGGCTGAATTAAAGGTACTGACAGACCTGCTTGCCTTCTGGGGGTTCTAAACAATTTTAAATTCCTGATGAATAAAGAATTTGTTTGTTTTTTTTTTTAAGTTCTCCTCTGATTTAGAAATATAGAGATCCTGAAATCCCAATATAAATTTCCTTTCTTTTCATTTTTCCCAAATAAAAAGATCTCCAACCATTAAAAAAAAGTCTCATAGTTATTTAACTGATTTTTAGAAATAAACTTTTTGATTAATAATTTTATCCATTTACATTTCAAATGGTACCCCCCTTCCCAGTTATCTCTCCACAAGCCCCCCCCCATTCCATCCCTCCTCTCCTCCCTCCCTTTTGCCTCTATGAGGGTGCTCCTCCACCCACTCACCCACTCCCGCCTCACTGCAATAGCATCCCCCTACACTGGGGCACCAAACCTCCACAGGACCAAGGGCATCCCCTCCCATTGATGTCATATAAGGCTATCCTCTGCTACATATGTTCCTGGAGCCATAGATATCTCCATGTATACTCTTTGGTTGGTAGTTTAGTCTCTGGGAACTCTGGGGGGTCCAGTTAGTTGATATTGTTCTTCCTGTGGGGTCGCAATCCTCTTCAGCTCCTTCAGCCCTAGCTCTTCCATTGGGGTCCCCAGGCTCAATCTAATGGTTAACTGTGAGTATCTGCATCTATATTAATCAGGTGCTTGTTGGGGAACAGTAGAGTGATGGTGCAGCATTTAAGATCTGCTGATCCAGACAACTCCGATTCAATTCCCAGCATACATGGTGGTTCACAACCATCCACAATTTCAGTTTCAGGGATCCAGTCTTCCGACCTCTGCTGGTGCAGAGCACAAAGGTGGTGAGCAGATATCCATGTGAGGAAAACACTCATCCACATAAATAAATAAAATAGATAAGTACAAAGTTTAAATGACCATTTTGTTTTTCTTTTCTACCAGTACTTCAAGATGCACATAAGCACAGTTGGTCTGTGACAATGTGTACGGACACCCAGAGATGCAGGGGGAAGGTGGTGGCATAAATTAGCTGATTTGATGCCATTTAGGGCTGTGCTGAAAATTTTCTTTCATATAAAAAATTAATTTTATCATGTCACTTCCAACCCTCATGCCATATTGTCCACAGAGAATCAGAACCAGTCATGAAGGACGCAGAGCCCTATTTCCTGACATAGGCTCTCCCATCCAGATCTAAAGCTGTAGCAACAGTAAAACTTCAGACTGCTTCAGGCTCTTTTATTTCACTGCTTCTCCCTAAGAACGAATCATCTCTTCTGGCAATGATTCATTGTGCACCCTTATGCATCCAATTTCATTCCTGAACAGCTCTAGAGACCACGGTGCAAGGCAAAGGTGTTTTTTCCCCCCATATCAGAACGTTGAAACAAAGCATTCTCCCGGTTGTCTCTGTATCTTAGTGATAACTGCAGTGTCCTGTGTGACCTGATAATACTAAAAGGATGAAGATTGTGATCCACTTCCTTCAGCAATTACGCTGATAGAGTCTAAACCAAACATTTCTTAATAATGGCATGTCAGTGTTCAGCAATAACCCAAAAATGTGACGTGCCCATGATAAAGAGGCAAGCCATGGGCAGAGGGCACCGCACTTCTGTGCTTTACGAGTATGCCTACTGTGATCTCCACTTAGTGATGTTGCTTCTGGTAGCCCTCGAGATGCTTAATATTGCTCTCAAGTCCCCACTAGGCTGCCAGTGAATACCATGCTAGTTGGCTCCCCTTATAATCTGTCATCACAATGTTCTGTATTACCACTAGGGAGACAAGTTTGGCAGCGTAATCCTAAGAAACCAGCTTTTAACTTTTCAATCATATTTAGCTCCCTTCACACTTTGTTTTGATGAAGAAGGGGAAAAAAGCAGAAAACATAGATGCTGGCAAAGTAGCACTAGGATTTAGAAACTTTTGTCCCTGGCTTAGAAGTTTATGTGTTAGTCCTGGGGCGGTGATCCAACTCAGCAATTCAATGCTCTGGTTCTCCATGCAGAACAGTCCAGCAATGAACCAGCATATACCTTTGACCTCTTGATCTAACCTATAGGTATAAAACCCGAAGGACTTAGACTGAGCACAGTATATGCCTGAATGTATTCCGAGTCTTCTCATAAGTCCTCTGGGCCTCGTGTTTACCCTGTCCTTAGGTACAATGGCGAAACATCCACATAAGCTCTCTTGATAATAAGAGCCAGAGATTTTTTTTTTTTATTATTGTTATTACATTTACTGATTTGTTGGAGGAAGAGGCTACATACTATGGGTTGTTCAGGTTGGGCAGTGAGGTCAGAAGCAGCTTTGTAGAGTCAGTCCACTCCTTCCCCTTTGCAAGTCTCGAGGTTTGAACCCAGGTCCTCAGGTTTGGCTTTGAGAACCTTTACTCACTGAGCCATCTCAAAGGCTTTTTTAAAAATCTTGGTTCCTACATCCTCACCACATCAACAACTCATCAAAACTTAACACTTCCCAGAGCACACTCTCTGTGGTTATGTGTCCTGAACTTTCTGGCCCCTGTATTCATACTGGTCACACTGGCTTGAGAGTTTCCCATGTCCTTTTGTACTGGTCAGGATTTTATCAAACTAGTTGTCCTGAGTTCAGAGAGTCAAAGGAACTGAATAAATTCTAAAGTTTGTGTGAAAGAGAAAATCAACCTCGATGCAGCATCAGTTTCGTGGTTAGTAATGGGGAGTCACTGAGCATACCTTCCATCTTACAGAGAATCCAGAGCCACAAGTGTCACTTGAGTGTAGACATCAATGACTAAAATCCAGACCAGTAAAAAAGGACATGGGAAACTCCCAAGACACTATGACCAGTATGAATACAGGAACCAGAGAGTTCACGACACACAGCTACAAAAAACCATAGGGTGTACTGCAATCTGGGTATTCTGGGGGGCTATCAACCAATTCATCTTCTGCTTGTCCAGAAAGGTACAGAAGAAATACTGTCACCAAGTTCTTGTGCTGCTGTTGTGGCTCTCCCTAGTACTAGCCATGGGCAGGGGTGTCAGATCCTTGCTGCACGAACCTCATACGACCTATTCTCAGTCTTGCTTTCTCTCAGCAAGTCTTGCTTTCGCTTCTTGTAACCTAATATTAAGAATGGCATCTCATTACCTTTGCTATGTTCCAGTTGTTGAGTGCAGCACACGCTCAAGGCAGGGTATGGAATAGATAGTAAGAACCAAGAGGCTATTGGGTTCATCCAGTATCTGCCTACCACACAAAGAGATTTGCTTTGCTTGTGTTCTCACTGATATAATCCAAAGCAACCAAGAATAAGACAGCACTCACAATGTGGTTAGTGAGTGACTGAGTGCCCTTTCACATATTAATATGATGCTTAAAAGCAAAGAACATGTAACCTGCTACATTCTAGCCTGGGATGATTTTAACAACTATATATATATATATTTTAATTCATTTTATTATGCTACATTTAAAAATCAAAATCAAATTTAGCATCGCTCCAAGAAGGTATTATGAAAATAATACCACTTACTGAATCCTTTTGTGGATTTACTGGTATTCTGCTGGAAACTGTCATTTTATGACATATAGCGCTAGATAATATGGTTGAAGATAATGCAGTCTATTTTAAGAGTTTAACATTGGTTACTGAGAGGCTTTTATGCTTTGAATTTATAAAAGTAAAATACACAGAATACATGCATGTTATTTATTCATAGATTGTTTGGTTTGGTATAGATTTTTAAATAGTATTAAGAATCAGAAAAAAATCAAAAATTTATTAAGCACAGGCAAGTTGCTTAATAGAAATATTCATGTGTAACATTAGTCATTTAATTCTCTCTTTCTTTGTGTGTGTGTGTGTGTGTGTGTGTGTGTGCATGCGTTCACACATGTGCATACATTAATGGAGAGAATGTTGTTGTAAGATATTATTTCTGGAAAGAAATGAAATGGACAAATATCTACCCATCCTATTCAGAGAACTAACAACATATCAAAGTAGATATACAACCAAAACCCAACTTGGTGGGCCAATGAATATATTGGGGTTATTTATGCAAGTTTGGTTAAGGGGTTACTTACAAGAGCAGAAAAACTCAAAGACAAGTGCACTACCAAAGTTCACCCCACCATGGGTGACAACTCACTAAACTGAAAAGCTGACTGTACCACAAGAGGTTAGAAAAACTCCTTTCCAAGTAATTCAGTTGATCTGAGCCACTTCCTGGAAGCTCAGCATGTCTGAGAGTGTTCCTGCGCAAGTTGAAGGAGACTCTTGCATCTGATCAGCTTCAAGGACTTCCTGAAACTTTCAGGTTGGTTACTCTCTGAGTCTTACAAGCTTTCCTGCAGGTTGGAACATTTTATCTCAGAGGACATTGCTAAACAACAGGTGTACATGTGTTTACTGAGGTATGTGATTGTGTGTACATGTGAATGTTATAGTTCAGTCTTAGATGTTTATTCTCTGCTGTCATTCATTTTTTTTTAAAACAGGCCCAGAATGCACCACATAGACTACACAAACTGGTCACCCCTGAGTGTTATAATTATAAGCATGGACATGGTTGCTGTTGTGTTGTGTTGTGTTATATTTTTATATATAAATTCTAGAAATTGACTCAGGTCTTACAAGGCAAGCACTTTACTGACTGAGCTTTCTATCTAGTCTTTACTGACTATTTTTAAATAGTAGATATTATTTTCTAGGTCCTGGATACTCAGCGTTTCTGAACTGAAAATTGAGTAAAATCCCTGAAAAGGTAGTTAGGTAGATTATTATCACTCTCTACAAATGTGAAAGACATATTCCTGGACTGGGTTGGATTCTTGAAAAGCTGTACTAGGTATGTCTAGCACGTGGCCTGCAGGCACTTCCATCCCAGCATGATTATGAATATAGCCCAACTCATTTGTAGAGATTGAGACCATATTACACTCTCAAAGGCTAGCAGCAACTTTTGTTAACAAGAAGTAGAAGGAGTTTAAATGTTCAGAAGCAGAGAAACATGTTATGATACAATGTTCAAGTATTTCCTTAAAAATTAAGAATAAATTTTCTAGCCAGACCACATCATAGACTATTTGGAAATCACTAAACTTTGAGAAAAGAATGATTCTAACAAAATAGTTTCATCTATTAACTAACTCCTATCAGCTGAAAGTGCCTATCTTACTGAGTGCTGTTAGGAAGATGGCATGCCAATATTTGGGCAAATATATGTACTTTTTAGCTACTAAATGCTGCTGGTGATAGAAGAGGGTAAAGGCAAACATTTACTCATTGTGTATTTTGTGGAATTGTGATTTTTAAAAATATGGTTCCTTGTGTCTTTCAGTGCCTAGCACAGTACATCAAAAAAAATTTGTGGAATTTTTAAAGCTAATATTGAAGAGTCCCAAATGGTACTTCACCATGCTTGTGATGAAAGGAACTCTAAACTCCATCGATCTTCAAAAGTTCATGATTACACAATAGTCAATTACTCTAATGCTATTTTAACTAAGTATAAATTAAAAATAAATTTTTTATTAAATAAAATTATGATGTCATGCTTATCACATAAATCCTCAACTCTGACTTTTCTGTTTATGTTCAAAAGTGGCCAGAGACCAAGAGAAGGCATTTAGATTCCCAGGAACTAGACTTGTAGAAGGTTATTAGTTGCCTGATGTAGATGCTTGGAATCAAACCTAGGTCCTCCATAAGAGTAATATATGCTCTTAACTTCTTGGACATCTCTCCAGCCCCTTCCATTGATTTTTTTAACCTGTTTTTCTTAAACTATAGCTTGTACATTTAAAATAATTCTGGAATACAATACTTTAGAAGAATTCCATATATGTCATAACCCAAAATTTTACTAATTATTTGAATTTTGGTATGACTCTTGTTTTCAATTAAATTTAACTGAATTGATTAATTCAATTAAGCATTCATTTAAAAGGTGAATAATCACCATAAAGGAGTAAAATAAAATAGTACTATTATTTCTTAGTATAGGGTAATATTAGGTGGAAAGACTGTTAAGAGCTGGAGGACTATCATGTCTTCTATAAGCTACTCTTTTAGACATAACAGGAAGCATCACCCATGAAGGCTCAACAATATGGTTGCAAAACAAGACCTGCATGTACACACCAGAACCAATTAATGTCTTTGTAGCTGGGATTATTTTACAAGTCTTACCCCTAGGAGTGACACAAACAACCAATGGCTGTTGGGAAAGAAAAAAATCTGCTTTCTCCAAAAATGATCCCCTGATAGGTTATCCAATCACATGGTCAGCCACTAACACATGTAAGAGCAACATTAAGTGAACTCAGTATGGTGTGTGTGTGTGTGTGTGTGTGTGTGTGTGTGTGTGTGCGCGCGCGCGCGCGCGCTCGCACGCGCACACACATGTGCACATGTGCACATGCGTGTAACCATAATATTTAAGAAAAAAATGTGTTGAAAGGGAGTGGAGCTGATTATATCTGCCTAGACAGAGTAATCAGCCCTTAATAATTCTGCATCACTAAGGTCTGTCAGATGATTCTGGACCAGAAGGCTGAAGATTTGATGCTCCAACGTTCGGTAGTATAGGGGCTTTCCAGGTGTTCAGCGGTCTCTATAAATTGGCAAAGTTATAGAAGCTATGCTTTGTGCTTCCCATAATTTCAGTTAACTCAGTCATTCTGGATTTCTGATGGGGTTGAAGACCTATAGTCTCATAGCCAATCCTGGCTATTTACTTTGAGAGAAAAGATATGAGTGGATGGTTTTCAGCTGACATTCATTCTAAAGCCAAGAAAAAAGCCAGGTTCAAAACTAAGTGTTTTAGTTAGGAGAGATGACAGAGGTTCTGGTTAGTCAACAAAATGATGGACTGAGTATTAGGACTATCTTGTACCTCACTGGTACAATTAGGAATAATTATGCTCTAATTGTATTTTGAGAGAAAAGTTTTATTTTAACAGGAAGGGTGATATGTAGGAAGAGCTAAGGGGGAAGGAGTACCGAGAGGAAGAGATGGAGTAAGGAGAGGAGAAGATGAAGAAGAGGAGAAGCTAGGTGATGAGAGAGAGAAGGAGAGAGAAAGAGGTGGGGGCATGGAAGCAGATGTTCACATGTCTCCACCAGTCAAAGATAGTTTATATATCTAGGCTGGGTATTAGGTTACACTTCTGATTGAGCATTACCAAACTTAAAAAGCCTTTGATTAACATTTTTTTAAAAAATGTATAAAAGCAGAAAGGAAAAGGGGGCATGGGATAGGGGTTTTCTAGGGAGGGGAAATGGGGAAAGAAGATGGCATCTGAAATGTAAATAAAATATAAAATAAAAATAAAAAAAGAAAGGGAGTGGAGGAGCTGGAGTAGTTAAAGTGGAGGTGGAAATTATATAAAGACTCTACTCATGTATTAAATTCTCAAAAAAATAAATTAAAAAAAGAACAATAAAAAGAAAGCATAATATTAGGAATGAAATGTAAAGGCAGATCAAATAAATAAGGGTCTAATGATTAACAGAACTCTAGAGCCATCAATAAAACTACTGAGTCTAAGGTTAGAACCTTTTTACAATCTCAGGTAATGATAATTCAAAACTGACCAAGTTTGGAACTTGTAATAATAAAAATAACTTGATCACTGTAAGTTACAAAACTTAGCATGTGGCCTATCTTTGCCTTATGAACATGACAAGTGACACTCTTTTCATATTACTGTTTGGACATATGCATTCTAGAAACTCTGCAGTAAATACGCATGTTCTCAAGCATCCGATAAGGCAGACAGGGAACCCCGTACCAGACTTGAGTGTCATCACAGAGACTTTCCACATAAGATCTTCATACTAACTCAACTTCAACAAAAGGCAGTTTCAGTTGAGATGTTACTTTTATCCACTCAAAAGGCCAACTACTATAAGATTGTTTGAGTTTAGGAAAGTTAAGTACCATTTGACTTTGAATAGCTGTACAAACATGTAAAAGCATAATGCAATTGTAAACATTGAAGGGAAGGGTTTTGGTATACAGTTTCTAGGCTTCCACACACCTGTAGACCTTCTGAAACCATGCCTTATGTTGATGAACATCTTTCTAATAAGAGGACCTGGGAAGCAAAGGGAAGAAAGAGAGAAGATGCTGTGTAGGTCTGCAGTGTGTGCGCAGTGTGTGCAGCAGGGGGAACACGCCCCATGGGGAAACAGGACAAAGTAGAGCGCTTAGGAAAGTGCAGGTCAGGTAACCAGGATTGTGACAGTCTCAGCTGAGACAAATGAGCTAACGTGACCTGGAAATAGGGTGGTGGGAAAAACAAATCTCCAAGAGTTAAGGAAGTGTTCATGTGGGCAACAATGCTGTCGAGACAGTGTACTGGGGTCCTAGGATGCATTATGTGCCTGTGTTTTGTGCAAATGACAATATAATTCTCCTCCCAGGTGCAGCTATAGGGAAAAAAATCTATTTTGCAACCGAGAAAGAAGCTATTTGCTCCATATGCATTATTTGTTGTCCCAGTGATATATAGCTAATAAATGTGGTTATAAATATTTAAGCTATTAATGGCTGTGTTACACATTATAAATAGCTCCATGAGCTCACCAGACATTGTAAGTGATACACTCAGCTTCCCCAAGGAATGGTGGATAAAGTCACGGCCACATAATGTGCATTCACCAGTGACAGATGAGTACTATGTCAGAAACAGATACTACACTGGGTTTATTTTCGTCAGTAAAATTGGTAGCAAAGAGGATATTACATAAACTGACCTCATCTAACTGATGGCATGCTATGACTAAGGAAAAGTTTAGCTTTTGTAGAATTAATTTTACTCCATATACCAAGTGTGACTTTTAAAAAGCCTGAGATGAATGTGAAGAATTCGTTATTTAGAAGCCCTGAATGTGGCATTCTGAGTGTTTCTGCTACCCATTTTCTTCTTTTATCTAGCTTTATGTTTCCTTGCTCATACATCTAATTAAGCTATAAGGTAAAGGTAATGAATCATCTCAGCAGGATGCTAGAGGCACAGAAGTAAAGGCAGGTCAGTTTCAGAAATGGCCATGTTGAATTGCTTAATTAATTTCCATGACTTGTGTTATATACCACTATTAATCTATCTAATCTATCTAAGGATCACTTTTCTGTTTTGTTTTGTTTTGTTTTGTTTTGTTTTGTTTTGTTTTGTTTTGTTTTTAATAGGAAAACAGACTAAAGTGATATCTCAGCAGTTCAGGGCACTGGCTGCTCATCCAGAGCACCCAAGTCCAAATCTCATCATCTGAATGATGGCCTGCAACCATCCCTAACTCCAGTCCTAGGAGAGCTGATGCTCTCTTCTGGGTGCAAGTCGTCCCAGTCATGCATATGGTATACAGGCATACATGCAGGCAAAAGACTCATGCACATAAAATAATTTTTAAAAGTTAACGTATAAAAACAAGCTCAAAGTTGTTGTGAAATTAAATGTGTATGCATAGAGAGTTGTTCATGGAGAGGTGCTAAGGTAATATAATGACCAAACTTCAGAAAGGTGATGATTTCCATCTTCTTTTTTTTTTTCCAATGTAATATCTGTATTGATTATTTGGAAATTTTACAAAATGCACCCCAGTCACACCCACTTCCCAGTCCCAGGCACATATATGTGAGAAGCACAGAGTAATTTCACTGTCCATCCTTCACTCATTGAAGCTTTAAGCTGTATATCCACTGGATACCCAGGGGCATCTCTGCAATTGTTATGGCAACCTTGAAATGTAGCATCATTTCTCCAGTTTTTAAGAAACTAAAACTAAAGCTCAGGGGTGATGTGCTCAAAGTCACACAAATATTAAATGGCAAAGCCAGAAGCTGGCTCCAGCCCAGTTCCGTTAAATTCCAGAACCTGCAAGAGTTCCAAACCTACAAAGACAGCAGAGAGATGCAGAGGACAAGAAGACCTGATGAGCAGTCTCCCCACCCATCCACTCACCCCCTCTCTATGCCCCCTAATTCACTCACTCTCCCAAGGCGAGTTACGGGAATGTGTTGAAACTCAGTGTTCTGTCTCTAAGATTACCCTAGATGATCTTCAGAAACCCAGAGAAAGAATTTCCCAGAATGAATGAGGATTCTGGGATCTGTATATTTTCTAAAATGTGGTTTGTTTTTGCAAAGTCAGCTACCTAATTGAATCCTTTGCTGATTATCCTCAGGCAAGGACTGATGTTAACACAGAGAAAGAATGTCCTTAGGTCTACAGAGGCAAGAGAAAGTGTCTCTGCTACCAGTGCTCTGGATTTTCTCTATGTTTGTTCATTATGCATCTCAGATTTTCCAGCAAAAATAAAGAAATCACATGCTGTAGCAAAGAATGTGTATATTTTCATGTAGTCGGAAGATAGGTTTCAGGCATATTCAAGAATGCTTTAACTATTATTAGTGATGATAAATCCTTTACCAGTTAGCATTTGTTGACTTCTATATTAAATGTGGACAAATAAAATTGATTTAATCCCCCAATCCTACAGAGAGACTGAGCATCAACTGGCATTTAAATAAAAGACTTTATATTTCTTACTGTCCTCATTATTCTGTGCACCTGGGATCCCCCTTGATATATCTGGACTGCCAAGCCTCTTGTGTGATCACTTGTAGACTACTCTTATCCTATGTAAATTCTTTTATATATTACCCAAACTTCATATAACCAAAAGCTTTCCACATATAAATATATAGAAAAAGTTAATTGTAGTTTCTGCCTTCATATATACTTTGAAAGAGAACGACAGTAATTTGGGAATTAAATGCCATGTTTAGAATTGAGGACAGCCAAAGAAACTCCACCATATACAGTTATATGACTGGGTTATCATATAAATCTGAGATAGAATGTTGAAATGGGACTTTGTTTTCTTGTCTTTAACTAAGAATAAAATTTATAATGGATGAAAACTAAAAGAGTTGATAAATAAATTATGATACCTTTCTGACCCCTGCTGCATCTTACAGCATAAAATTTTCGCTTATGTTGTGTTATATTCTAACTTTCTCATTAAATAAATTAGTCTACTTCAACTGAAGTGGAAGGAGATGCTACATAAGAAAGCCTTGTGTTGATTGATTGTGATGTCTAACTGAGCTTAACACTTATTTTGCACTTTATGTCCTCAAAGCACTTCACAAACATTAGCTAATTAATCATCATGTCACGCTGATGTCAGAAAGGTGGTTGAATTCCCATTTCTGAGATGAAGGAATTAAGCAAAGTGGCTTATGACAATGAAAGGCCTTCAGAAGTTTAAGTCTGAAGTCCTTGGGCAAGTTCTCCCTAACTGGCTGTAACATGGAGTTAATTGTGTATACAGAAGAGAAGGAAAGCAGGAGAGTCCATGGCTCATCATAGTTTTTATTCTAGAAACTTTTGATTTACCAACCACATTTAATTATAAAAATCAAGAGTTTTTATATATAAGAATTGAGTTGACCCAAATATTTAAAGAACCAACCTACATAATTCATTAGACAGAAATGATTTCTTCATTGTAACTACCTTTGTCATAGTAAAGTAACTAACCATTGTCAGGAAAGAGTTGTTCTGGACCCTAGAAAGTCTCATTTGTCTGCCTTTTTAAAAGTTGTTTATTAATATTCAAATGTTAGGAAATACCACAACTATACAACATATAACACATAATATATAAGGCATGATGTATGATATAATCTTGGCAATGTTAAGTCCTCAACTTTTGTTTGTCTTTTTCAAATTACATTAGGTTATTTATTACAAGAAACATTTAATTTATTTATTTATTTATTTATTTATTTATTTATTACAAGAAACATGTTCCATGGCTGAATTAGGTCCCCAGAACCTATAAAATAAAACAGAAAGAACCCCATAAATTTTCTTACTTCCACAATGTGCCAATGATATTCTTGCACACACACATACACACACACTCTAAATAAATAATAAATAAATAAATAAATAAATAAATAAATAAATTTTAAAATTGAACTTACATTAAATACACACATTGATGTAGAAAATAAAATTTTTGCAGTACAAATACTTCCATGAATAAATATGGTATAGCTATTAGAATTTCATATGAATATTTAAATGTCATCAACACCATAATTTGTCTATACAGATATGACATATTTTGTAAGGTCTATTTTCAGAATTATTGTTTTGATGCTTTAAAAACAGAATTGGTTTTTAGTGGGGTTGCTTCAAGTATCTCTTCATTTAATTTGATATTGGCTGTTGGTTTCCTGTATATTGCTTTTATTATGTTTAGGTATGGGACTTGAATTCCTGATCTCTCCAATAATTTTAACATGAAGGGATGGTGTATTTTGTCAAAGGCTTTTTCAGCATCTGAAGAGATGATCATGTGATTTTTTTTCTTTGAGTTGAATTTTGTTGATGAATTTCCATATATTGAACTGTCTTTGTGGACCTGGGATGAAGCCTACTTGATGGTGGAGAATGATCATTTTGATGTGTTCTTGGATTCGGCATGTGAGAATTTTATTGATGCCTTTCATACCACAAGAACACATGTTCTACTCCGCTCATAGTGCCCATTTTTTGTGATAGCCAGATGGTGGAAACAACACAGATGTCCCACAACAGAAGAATGCATACAGAAAATTTGGTTCATTTACACAATGGAATACTCTTCAGCTATTAAAAATGAGGACATTATGAATTTTGCAGGCAAATGGATGTAACTAGAAAATATCATCCTGAGTGAGGTAACTCAATCCTAAAGTACATGCATGATGTATACTCACAAATAAGTGGATATTCCCCCCAAATTACAAAACACGTAGGATACAGTCCACAAAATTCAAGGCAGTTAACAAACAGAATGGCCCAAGTAAGGATGCTTCAATCCCACTTGGGAGAGAGAAGAAAGCAATCACCGGAGGCAGAGGGAGGAAGGGACCTGGGTGGGTGTCTATTCCTACACAAAATATCATGAACATGAAACAAGTTGGGGAGGAAAGGGTTTATTCAGCTTACACTTCCACGTTGCTGTTCATCACCAAAAGAAGTCAGGACAGGAACTCACACAGGGTTGAAACCTAGAGGCAGGAGCTGATGCAGAAGCCACGGAGGAATGCTGCTTACTAGATTGCTTCCCCCTGGCTTGCTCAGCTTGCTTTTTTATAGAGGCCAGGACTACCAGCCCAGGAATGGCACCATCCACAAAGGGCCCTTACACCCTTGATCTCTAATTTAGAAAAATGCCATGAAAGCTAGATTTCATGGAGGCATTTCCTCTAGGGAAGCTCCTTTCTCAATGATAACACCAGATTGTGTCAAGTTGACACACAAAACCAGCCAGTACAACTGACCCCTTCTCAACTTGACACACAAACACATCACTATTAAGCTTCAATCCTTACTTTCTTTTTTTTATTGGATATTTTATTTACATTTCAGTTGTTATTTCCTTTCCCCATTTCCTCACCCACCCAGAAACCTCCTATCCCATTCCCCCTCCTCCTGCTTCTATGAGGATGTGCTCCCAACCACCCACTCCAACCTCCCCGCCCCCAAATTCCCCCACACTGGGGAATCCAGCTTTCACAGGTCCAAGGACCAAGGATCTCCTCTCCCACCTATGCCCTACATATACAGATGGAGTCATGGGTCCCTCCCTATGTGCTCCCAGGCTGGTGGTTTAGACCCTGGGAGCTTGGGTTGGTTGGTATTGTTGCTCTCCTCATCAATTCTTACTTTCTTATTCATCCCCAAGATCTAAATAACTTTAAAAGTTCCAGAGTCTTTACAAATTCTTACAAATTAAATTTTCAATCCCTTTAAAATATTCAATCTCTTTTGAAATTCAAAGTCTCTGAACTGTGGGCTCCATTAAAATACTTTCTTAATTCAACAGGGAAAAATATCAGGGCACAGTCACAATCAAAAACAAAATCAAAGTCTAACCGTCCAATGTCAGGGATTCACTCACTATCTTCTGGGCTCCTCTAAGGGTTTGGGTCACTTCACCAGCTCTGCCTTTTCTAGCACACAGCTTGCCTTCTAGGCTCCAGATGCCTGTACTCAACTGCTGTTGCTGTTCGTGGTGGTCATTCCGTGGTACTGGCATCTCCAAAACACTGCTGTCTTCTGCTGCAAATGGACTGCACTTTCACAAATAGCCTTTCATCGGCTCTTGTTATAGTGCTAAACCTCAACTTCTCTGCATGAGCCCTTCAGTTCTGGGCCTTCAACTGCCACTGAGGCTGCTCCTTCACCAGTGGCCTCTCCTGGTCTCTCACAGTGCCAAGCATCTACTCCTTCATGTTTCAAATCCACTACCACCTGGGTGACTCTTATACATTACCAAGTCTGGCTGCCAACACAAGGTACAGCTGTGGCTGACTCTTCAACACAGCTTCTCTGTGCTCTCAGGAAACACTTCCCAGAAGATTTCACCTTAGTCATGCTGGCCTCTTCTTAATCACTGCTAATTTTTTAGCTCCAGCTAACCAGCATCAATCATCCTAGTAATGCAAAGGTTTCACTTTAGTAGCTCTAGCTATCTTGTCAATCACAGCCGATTCCTCAGCCGAGCTAACCAAAACCACAGAATCTTCACAATCAAAACAGCAAGGGTGCTGATAAGAGTCTTTAATCTTCCCTCTGAAATTTCACAAGCCAAGCCTCCATCATTTGCACCATTCTAAACTTATCTTCCAAGCTCCTACAGAACATCCCACAGACCTCTTAACACCCAATGGCTCTTTTAGCCCAACGTTCCAAAATCCTACCACAATTCTCACAAAAACATGGTCCATCTGTCACAGGAATATGCCACTATGCTGGTACCAATTTGTCTTAGTCAGGGTTTCTATTCCAATAAAAAAAAAAAAAAAAAAAAAAAAAAAAAAAAAAAAAAAAAACAAAAACATTGTGACCAAGAAGCAAATTGAGGAGGAAAAGGCTTATTCAGTTTATACTTCCACACTGCTGTTCATCACCAAAGGAAGTCAAGACAGGAACTCACACAGGGCAGAAACCTGAAAGCAGGAGTGGATGCAGAAGCTATGGAGGAATGCTGCTTACTGGCTTACTTCCTCTGGCTTGTTCAGCTTGCTTTCTTATAAAAACCAGGACTACTAGCCCAGGGATGGCACCACTCACAATGCCCCACACACAAACCCTTGATTATTAATTTAGAAAATGCCTTACCGCTAGATCTTATGGATGCATTTCCTCAAGGGAGGCTCCTTTCTCTGTAATAACTCCAGCTTGTATCAAGTTGACACACAAAACCAGCCAGTAAAGTGGGAGAGGGGAGAGAGAGGGAAAAAAGGAACATAATCAGGTATGGGGAAGGCAGGACAGAAGAGAGGACCTGAGGACCAGCACAATGAATAGAAATATGCAACCTTGTGGGTGGGAGGTGGAGGGACCCTCTAGAAAGTACAAGAAACCTGGGAGGTAATAGACTCTAAGGACTCAAAGGGAGAGACCTTAGGTAAAATGACCAACAACAGGGAGAGGGAACCTGTATAGTCTACCTCCAGTAGAAAGATAGGATATCAAGTGAAGGGATGGGCTTGTCATCATCCCACAGCCAAAAGGTCTGACCCAGAATTATTCCTGTCTAAAAGAACTTCAGGGACAAAGATGGAGAAGAGACTGAGGGAAAAGAGGTCCAAAGACCAGCCCAACTTGGATCCATCTCAAGAGGAGGCTCCATGGCCTGACATTATTACTGATGCTATAGTATGCTTACAGACAGAAGTCTATCATGGCTGTCCTCTAAGAGGCTCAACAAGGAGCTGGCTGAGACAGACACAGATATTCACAGCCAATCAGTGGACTGAGGTTGTGAATTCCTGTGGTTGAATTAGGGAAAGGCTGGAAGAAGCTGAGGAAGCAAACTGCATAGGAAGACCAGCAGTCTCATCTAATCTGGACCCCTGAGATTTTCCAGATGATGAATCAGCAACCAGGCAGCATACAGGAGCTGATCTGAGGCACCCAACACATGTACAGCAAAAAAACTGCCTGGTCTGGATTCAGTGGGAGAATTTGTGACCAACCCTCAAGAGACCTGAGGCCCTAGGAAATGAGGAATGAGGGGGTTGTGTGGGGGGGATCATCCTCTTGGAGACAAGAGGGAGGAGGAATGGGATAAGGAACTGTGGGAGGGAAGACCAGGAGGTAACAGCTGGACTGTAGAAAAATAAGTGCAATAAAAAATGGAATTGGTTATTTTATTTACTAGTAGTTGCAGTAGGCAAAATTAAATTTTTCTTTCATGTATTCATTTTATGATTAGTCATCACTGCTACAGAAAATATGCTGCTAGACCCATAGACATGTAATTATAAAAATAACAATCTATTTATATAAATATGTATGCTTATACATGTGTGTATTTACATGCATATACACACATGTCTATAAATGCCTGCATATTGAGTGTATCCCTTATCCTAAATGCTTGGGACCAGATTTCAGGGCATTTTTTTTTCTTTTGCAACAACTAGAATGCCAATCTTGTAAGCCATATTAAATCTAAATCCTCCAGTGGAGAATCCTGGTGGATTCACCATATAAGCCAGGAGATACTAGTAGCTATATCTTGTCCTCCAGCTGTCCCCATCCAAAATGGACCTATCTCTCTCCTGCTTCCTCTCTCTCTCCGTCCAACCTGGAAGTCCTTCTGCTCAACCAGTGATTGGCTCCTTAATTCATTAGGAGATGGTTTACTAGTCAACTGAGTACATGACTCACTCCTGGTCTACAGCCCCTCCCTGGAGAACAGAATTAATATCAAAATACAAACAGCATCAGGCCCATCCACACTTCCCCATTTCTGTTCTAATAAAAAACAAAACTTTTCTCTCAAATATAAATTGAGCACAACTATTACCACTTAGTAATTTATAAAGATAGACCTAACACCCAGTTCATCCTTTTTGTCAATAAAATAGAACACAGTCATCTATCCTAACTTAAAAGACTTATAATTCTACACCTGACTTATGTCCTGGCTTTAGATTGTATGCCATCTGAAAACCATTCTCTAAAATCTGTTTTCTCAAAGTAAATAGCCTGGGATGGCTATGGGACTATAAGTAGTCTTTCAATCCCTTCAGAAATCCGAGAATGACCAACATTATCAAAGATATAGGAAGCCTAACACAGCTTCCAGAACTGATTCAAGTTGTAGAGACAGCTGCCTACTTATACAGCCCCAGTAAGTCAGGAAGTTGGAGCATCTGTCTTCAGTCTTCTGGCCCAGGACCATTTGACAGACCACTGAAAAACAGGAATCATTGAGGACTAGCCTATTCTGTCTCGGCAGAACTAAGCTGTTCTAACCTGTAAATTGTATCCTTTCAAGAACAGTACAGGTCTGCATGAGAGATTGGCAATTTCTGCCCAGTGGCGACCTAGCCAGAATGTACAGTCTGACCTGGAGGTATAGTTGCTCAGGTGCTTCATTGATTCCACAAATGGGACACTGTTAGGAGCAGATTTGTATCAACAAGTGAATAAATAACATTGTCACATTCTGTAGATTTCTGACTATTTTTTAAAAATCAACTATCTATGTAAAGTAATCTAGGCTGACTCCATCAACTAATCTCAGCCATTTCTAATTAAATATCTTGAAAACACCCTAACAATAAACTCAGAGCCATGAATTTGCTATTTGGCCCTTAACTCACGGGCTTAAACATCTCGGATCAGTTTATATTGGTATTTATAGAAGGATTGGGTCCAAGCCTTGTACTTATAAAATTTTGTATCAATAGAAGAAATTTATACCAATGAAATCTTGATTCTGTATCAAAATAAATTCTGTACTGAAATAAGAAATTATGACTTCAATTTAATAACAATTATACAGATTCCTACCAAATGAGATTATGGCTATACAATCAATTCTAGCTATTTCCTCCCTGTTCCAATTATGACCATTTCTAAATTTCCTCGAAAGGCAACCTTAAAATAACCACATCCAGCCCCAAAGCCCAGGAAACTGGGGTGACAACTCTCCATAACTTTTTGAAGCCTTTTCAAACACACAGTGTGATACCTTGAAAATGAGATCCAATTCTGAGCGTGAAGTATTTGTATGCTGGGTGTGGGTCTCATACTCAAACTCTACGTGTGATTTTCAACAATATTTTAAACTTTTTCAGGAGAAAACTTTGTTTTATGACATCTTCCACTTGAGGCAACATTCCAGCATTCACATAGCTTCACATTTTGGAGTATTTCATACTTCACCTATCTTGATATATCTATGTGTGTAGGGGCAAAGTATAGTGGGAGGGAAATGTTGAGAACTAAAATCTTGCAATTACATTTTTCTAATCATTGAGTAGTCTAGCTTCTGGGCTTTGAGTGAACTGTTAATTCTAGATAGTGACTGCTTAAACTTAAACACTAGCAGAAATCTTGACCCTTCTGTAGCATCACAGGGCATGCCCCTCAGTTCAGAAACCAGGTGTTTCATTACATTTATTTTGTAGAGTCGTGAATCCTACCACTAGGTAATTATTTTCATATCCTAGCAAAATAAAGATCTCGATTAGATGCTCTATCGCAAAAGGATGGTAAAAGACATAGTAAAAGACTACTAATGTATTCTATGACTAGGAAAACCTTCTGGATCTGAACCTTATTATGAATTTGGAGGCTTCATACTAAGCATAAATTTATTGATGTTACAATTTTGCATATGTTCAAAATATAGTCAGAAATAAAGACAAACAATCCTTTGAAGATATTCAAATTTAATTCTATTTCTTTAATATTTAAAGAAATACATATCCTTTTCGAGACTCTACTGATAAGTGTAGTCCTCACCCCTTGTAGTGGTTTGAACATGCTTGGCTCATGGGAACTGTCACTATTAGGAAGTATGGCTTTGTTGGAATAAGTGTGTCATTGTGTAATTGGGCTTGGAGGCTTCCTAATACTCAAGCTATGCTCAGTGTGCTTGAGGAACAGAGTCTCCTGGTAGCTACCTTCCCATCAAGCTATAGAACCCCTGGTTCCTCCAGCACCACGTCTACCTGCATGCTGCTATGCTTCCCACCCTGTTGATAATAGACTGAACCTCTGAAATTCAGCCCCAGTAAACTGTTAGCCTTTATAAGAATTGTCTTGATCATGGCATCTCCTCACAGCAATAAAACCCTAACTAAACTAACACCCAGCATCAAGGAAACCTCCCCCTACAACAGACAGAGCCCACTACAGAAAAGCACACCCAATCCACATACAGAGTTGTGAAGCCCAGTCCCCAAAGACACATTCTCAACTCAACTCCTAGACCTAAACTCCTGTACCAGTCTTAAGGGTCTCAGTGCAAGAAAGAGAAGAAAGATTGTAAGAACCAGAAGACTATGAAGTTTCCTAGGGAATTGTGTCTCCCAGGAATGACAGAAGCTATACCCATAAACTCTCATTGCCAACATGACTGCCTAAGCCTGAGGCAACAAGAATAACAGCAATATTCAACTAACACAGACAAGAGAATTAAAAGTTGAACTTTTTTCATAAAAATGTCAGCAGATTATATTTGCATCCATGAGAAACATTATCTTTCCAAAGAATCCAACTCTTCATTTCCATTTATATAGGAAATTGATTAATACTTAACTAATTGGTACTTGCAGATAGGGATTAACAGAATTCATTTCTCTTCACTGCTCAACCACTGTAATTTAGATCCTTACTTCGATTTAATGCTTTTATTATTTTCAAAGGTAATCATCTTCCTGTTGTTAGAAATAAAATATCAAAGTGCCATGCTAATTATAGCTTATTTGTGCCTCACAAATTAGCTAATTAACATCACTGAAAAGTAAAAGCACAGCAAGTGAAGTCTGAACTCCTGAATAGGAGTCAAGCCTCCTATGCTGTTAAGGGTTGAGAGATGTGTTGTCATCTGTCATTAGGTCAGATACACTTCAGAGCTAATAACTAGGCAGAGTTCACTGTTCTTCAGTAAGATAGCTTTCTCTGATGCTTCAGTACAATTGTAACTGGAAGCTTGTTCCATCAGTGCCCCACTAGATAGGTAAGAGCTGTGAGGAGATGGGAAAGTTTATTTAAATAAACTCATACAGGACTCTGGCATTCACCACTTGATGGAGAAAACCATAAATTCCAATCTTACTTGAGATTTTATATTTGCTTTGTAGTATATTTCAAAACTTAAGATGCTAACAACATTAACTTTTTTTTCTTTTTTTAATTGGATATTTTATTTACATTTCAGATGTTATCCCCTTATCGCATTTCCCCCCCTGCCCAGGAACCCCCTATTCCATTCCCCCTCCACCTGCTTCTATGAGGATGTGTGCCCACCCACCCCCCACTCCCACCTCCCCACCCTCAAATTCCCCCACACTCGGTGTTCAGCCTTGTTGGGACTAAGGATCTCCTCTCCCACCTATGCCCAACAAAGCCATCTTCCCCTACATATACAGCTGGAGCCATGGGTCCCTCCCTATGTGCTCTCAGGCTGGTGGTTTAGACCCTGGGGAGCTCTGGTTGGTTGGTATTGTTGCTCTCCTCATGGGGCCACAAACCCTTTCAGCTCCTTCAGTCTTCTCTCTAACTCCTTCATTGGGAACCCCTTGATCAGATCAATGATTAGCTGTGAGCATCCACCTCTAAATATGTCAGACTCTGGCAGACCTCTAAGAAGACAGCTATATCAGGCTCCTATCTGCATGCACATCCTGACATCCATATCAGCATCTACCTTTGGTGACTGCACATGGGATGGATACCCATGTGGAACAGCCTCCAAACGTCCCCTCCTTCAGTTTCTGTCCCACACTTTGTCCCATATTTTCTCCCTTGAGTATTTTGTTACTCCTTCTAAGAAGGACCAAAGCACCCACACTTGGTCTTCCTTCTTCATGAGCTTCATGTGGTCTGTGAGTTGAATCTTGGATATTGCAAACTTCTGGGCTAGTAGCCAATTATCAGTGAATGAATACCATGTGTGTTCTTTTATGATGCTAACAACATTAATTCTTCAAGCTCAGAATACTTTATTAAGGAGAAAACAACTAGAAACTAGAAGCTTCTGAGACAGATAAACTCTACTCCCATACAAACACAATGTATGTGTAGTCAAGAGAAAAGAAGAATCGTGGTCACAGGCACCTCCATCTATATGATCAATGTGCTCCTTTGTTGGGCACCAACTCCTAGCAGAAAGCAGCTATCATCTTTGCAGCCATCTCAGGCCATGTATTTGAAGGTTGATACTTTTCCACCCTGACAAGAGACTTGCAAGTAGCCTACAACAGCTGAGCATACTCTGATAAACATCTTTTTTAGTGTCCCCAGCTGCAAGGCACTCATGGTAAAGTGTCTCCTGCTGCACTCTTCTGCTTGTGTTTATATACCCATGATTTTCTTTCAATAAACGAGACTTGACCAGACTCTACCATGGCTCCATTCTTCTCATCTCTTGCCCCTCCATCCCCACTCTCTCTCTTGCAGACCCCGTTGACTGACCCACTGGCCCGGATCACTCCTTGGCACAACATTCCAGAGCAAAGCTTGTTCAGGGCCACTTAGCAGCTAACACATGTCTTGGATGATTTTTAAGTCTCAACGCTCATAAGTGAGACAGTCCAATAAAAGACACAAAATATGTAATAAATGTGTAAATATCAAACTACGCTTACTCAATATTATAAGTGGCATAAAATCACGGGTGATTGCCCATGATGTAGACCCCATTGAGCTAGTGGTTTTCCTGCCTGCCCTGTGTCAAAAGATGGGGATGCCCTACTGCATCATCAAGGGAAAGGCCAGGCTGGGGCACCTGGTCCACAGGAAGACATGCACCACTGTTTACCTTCACACGGGTTAACTTGGAAGACAAGGATGCTCTGGCTAAGCTGGTGGAAGCTATTAGGACAAATTATAATGACAGATGTGATGAGATCTGCCGCCACTGGGGAGGCAACGTCCTGGGTCCAAGTGGCAATGTCCTGGGTCCTAAGTTGGTGGCTCACATTGCCAAGCTGGAAAAGGCAAAGGCTAAAGAACTTGCCACTAAACTGGCTTAAAAATTGTACACTAAGTTTTCTGTAAATAAATATAATTACAAAATTTAAATAAATGAATGAATGAAAGGCAAAATCTAAGAATAATAGGTCAAAAGCACAAAAATAAATGTGACTAAAATCACAGAAGAATATGACTCTCACCTAAAGAAAGAGATGCCTATCAAGATACAAGAAGCATACAGAGCACCAAATAGACTAAATCAGAAAAGACATTCCCATGACACATAATAATCAATATGCTAAATATATAGAGTAAAGAAATACTACTAAAGGCCGAAAGGAGAAAAGACCAACTAATATATAACAGTGGACTCATTAAAACAACGTGTGCTTTCAATGGAGACGCTAAAAGCCAAAAGGGCCTAGTTGGATGTTGTACAGACTTTAAGAGACCACAGATGCCAACCCAGACTACTATACACAGCAAAACTTTCGTTTTCTTTTTTCTTTTTTTTCCCCAGCAAAACTTCAATCACAATAGATGGAAAAAAAATAAGATATTCCATGAAAAAATTAAGTAGTATCTGTCTACAAATCCACCTCTCCAGAAGACCATAGAATTAAAAGATCAACCTGAAGAAGTTAATCCGCACCCATGAAAACACACAGAATCAGGAACCTTGGACCAGCAAATGAAAAGAGGAGGGAAAAAATCCACACTACAACAACAAAATCACAGAATTCAGCATTGGTCATTGATATTCCTCAACATCAGGTCTCAGTACCCCTGTTTAAAAAAAAAAAAGACTAGAAGATTGGATAGAAAATAGAACCCATCCTTCTGCTACATTCAAGAAACACACCTTAATATTAAGGATAGCCATTATATCAGGATAAAAGGATGAAATAAATTTACTCCAAACAATAAACAATCTGGTGTAGTCATTTAAATATCTGACAAAATTTAAGCCAAAAGTAATCAGAATAGATAAGGAAGGACACTAGATAGTTGTCAAAGGAAATACTACACCAAGAGGATATTACAATTTTAAATATCTATGCAACAATCACAAAGGCACCCAAGTTCATAAAAGTAGCATCAGGGCACTCCTTAGGAAGAAAGAAAAGCCAAAGTCTAGTCAGTGACACCAAAGAGCCCTGTAAATGTGGGGTCAAGTCAGTCTGGGACAAGCCAGTCACAAGAATTAGCTCTAATCCCCACAGAATGGAAGTCAAAGATGCTATAACTGTGCTTGTTCATAAATTGTAGGTATCTAGCTCAAAAAATGAGTCAGGAAAGAGAAACATTAGTGGCAGTTGTTTGGTAAGGTAGTCAAAGAAAATATATTCACCCAAGGCAAAGAGAGAGTGAAAACAGACTTTTGGTTCTACTACTTTCAGTTCTATCAGGCTCGAAGGACAAAGACCAGGTGTAATCTTATTGAAAACCTGGTCCAGGCCATTTCTAAGGGCTCATACTTCAAAGAGCCGGCTTTTATAAAACTATAAAGGGGCATTAAAGTCTTTTGTTTGTTTGTTTATTTGTTTGTTGTTTCTTTTTAAGGAGAAAGCATTTTTATTGGATAGCCTACAAGGGACAATGGTCTGGCTGTAACACAGAAGCCTGCAGCCAGGTTTTCCATTTCTGAGAACATAACGGCATTGCAAGAGATAGCCAGCATTGCAGTCATGACCACACCTTAAATTTTAGAAACACTGGATCAGCTTGCTCAAAGCCAGGGTCTCAGTGAGTCAGAGGTGCCCTCTCTCTAATTACAGAGACTCCAGACAGTGTCTCACTCTAATTAGAGAAAACTGTTTGTTGTGTGGCCAACTTGCTCTGAGGGTCCTCTTTTCTTATCATCTCTTCTTTCTTATTTTTGATCTGTGCAGCTTTGAAGATTTGTTGATTGTGTGTGTGTGTGTGTGTGTGTGTGTGTGTGTGTGTGCGTGTGTGTGCCTATGTGTATAAAAGTGTACAATGTGAGTTCAGGTGCCATTAGAAGACTGAAGAGGATGTTGGATCCCCCTGGAACACCAGATATGGGGATTGGAAACTGAAACAGGGTCATTTCCAAGAGCATCAATGTCCACTCCTCTAGTACCATCTGCTTCTTTGTAAGCATCAGTTGCTCCCAAAATTCTCCCTTATGATCCCCATCTTTCAAACACATGATACACCACACACCTTGTCGGTTGTTTCACTTTTCTCTTGCATATATCCAGTTCTGCCTTCAGCACCTTTCTGGGCTGGCCAATAAACTGACCATGTTCTATACAGGCAATGGCTTAAAACTGATAGGATGCCAGTAGTAACCTTCTAGAAAACATAGCTTGAGCAACTTCTTAAGGACCCACTCTGGAAGTAGCACTCATGTGTTCAGAATGTATGCCCTCTGTTCTTTTAAAATTGTTCTGTCCTGATGGCTGTTCACCCTGCATCAGAATGGATTTTTAGTTCTTAAAAGTGATCCTTCCAGATTACAAAAAGCTTGTTCAAATCATGTGTCTTGCATAGAGGGACGGCTATCCAATCATCATGTGCATACTCAGGAAAGAATTGTTACTGGAAACGGAACAAAACCTCTTGTCTTTGGCCCAGCATCCCACAGAGTAGAAAACATTTGCTTTGATTCCATACCCAGGTCAATGGACCACAGAAGCCAAAATCAGTTCGTTAAAACACCACCACTGACCACAAGCCACCCAAGAATGAGACACGTTTGTAAAGACTAGCTCCTTCCCCCACATGCTCATTTTCAAGGCCATATGGGTTGGGGGAAATTGTGTGTCTCTGTTAAAGTGGTTTTCAATGTGTATGTGAATTGGTTTTCATTCTGACATGATTTCTGATTTGTAAATGTAAAAAATAAATGTTAAGGAAAAGAAAGGCTTAGCTACTGCAGATGTAAATGCACACAGCAAAGTTGCCACCGTGTTCAGAACTTAGAAGAGAGAAAAACATTTTAGTTATTTGCAGTCTAATAACCACATGAGAAGAACACTGTTCAAAGAACCTGACAAAACATATCTCTAATATGTACTCTTTGAATGAAAATCCCCCCATCCCTGAGGTGGCAGGACTCACATCTGTGTTAAAGAATTTATGAAGCATTTTTTTAAAAATAAAATCATTCTGTTATAACGAACTCACAAATAAAAATAACACACAGCTTGGCACAGCCACTTTAAACACAGACTGGCCATTCTGAAGCAATGGAGCTTCATGTAGGGTCTCACACTTTCAGGATCAATTACAATTTTATATACTCATCCAAATTATGACAGTTGAAACTAGAAAAACACACAGCTTTACAAGTTCTTTCATGATGCATGTATCTCTTTGACTACATTCTGTCCTTCCTCATTGCCTAATATAAACTCTTCTTAGTCTTCTTTCTGAATATTATTCTAGACTCACTCTTGGAGCTGTTCATAGACAAGCATTAATACATTATAAATAAAGATCTCCATATGAGAGAGAACATGGAGTTTGTTTCTGAGTTTGAATCACCTCGCCTGGTATCATACATTCTTGGTGCATCCATTTTTCTACAGATTTCATGATCTGATTTTTTTAAAAGATGAATAATATTCTGTTTTATCTATCTATCATTGTCTTGGTTAGGGTTTCCACTGCTGTGAAGAGACACGATGACAAAGGCAACTTGTGTAAAGGAAAACATTGAATTGGGGCTGACTTAGAGGTTCAGAGGTTCAGTCAATTATCATCATGGTGGGAAACATGGCAGCATCCAGATAAGCATGGCACTAGATGAACTAAGAGTTCTACATCTTCATTCAAAGGAAGCCAGGAGCAGACTGACTCAGGAGCAGCTAGAAGAAGGGTCTCTAAGCACATGCCCACAGTGACTGACTTCCTCTAACAAGGCCACACCGACTTCAGTAAATGCTCCTAATAGTGCCACTCCCTGGGCCAAGCATATTCAAACCACCACAATCACATTTTTATTATTTTTTCATCTGGTGGTATACATTTGGATTCATTTCATCTCCTTGTTATCATATATAGAGCAACAATAAACATCATGCATTCTGAGTATATACCCAGAAATGAAAGACTTACAGACTAATTAGTGCTTCATGATTGTGGAGAATTGGAATGTTATAGACCGAGTGGAAAATTATCATGGGTGGTCTTTGGAACTCCTTAACAACCATTTATCCTACCTCTGTGCATCAATATCCTGTGATTATCATATGACATTTGTGTGCTATATTAATAGACCACTAGTTTCTATCAACCTAAAACATGGAATACCACCAGGTAGTATATAAGTGAAGGGGTTTCACTGACTGTGCTATAACCTACCTTTAGATGTTCAATATTTGAAAAGTACCTTGATTTATTACTTCCTTTTTATCTAATTGAAGAAGCATTGTGAAACTGGTATGTTGGAAAATGGTTTGGGAGAAAAACTACATACATATTATTTGTCAATCATAATTGGCTACAGAATTACTCTCTTTCTTCCTTCAAGGTAAGAGCTTTCTCTTTCATCATCAGTCTCAATATAAAAGGTTAATTGTGTACCCTTCAATTAATATCAAATTGTTTTGAAGAAGGCTTGACTATAAAAAGTCATCCAGTACCAGCATAAATTTTGCAGCAATAGTTCAGGCAACTATGATTGCTTTGTTAATTATAACTGTTTCTTAGTCAATTATTAAGGCAACCGTGTTCTTTTACAGATTGTGATGTAGTATGATCAAAAAACAATCTTATACATGAACAATAAAACAAACAAATAAAAGGATGATTTAATTAAGAAATGACCCAGCTCTACTAAGTGTCATAGAATCAACCAAACAGTAGTTTAAATAAATATTAATTTTTGCTCTATGGGTAATTTTTTCTCTTTTCTTTCTAATTATAATATATCTTCACCCTTTCTCTGATCTCTCAAACATCTCTCTTGCCCTCCCACATCCTCTCAAATTCATGGCTTCTGATTCTTTAGTTGTCACTGCTATACTGTATATTTAAGAAAAAGAAAAGAAAAACAAAACATGGGTGCAGCCTGTTGAGTCCCTTTAGTGTTGTTTGCATGCATGTGTTTTCAGAGTCACCTCTTAGTATTGGATCACCAGCAAGGGGGCTCATCCCTAGGAAACACTAACTCTTCCTCTCCCAGCAGTCATTAATTACTTATAGCTCTCCATCTAGGGTTGGGACCCCATGAAATTTCCCCTTTTCATGCTTGCATTTTTATCAGTTTATCTTTGTTCAAGTTTTACTTCATGCATCCATATTGTATGGATACTATGGGTCTGCACCTTCCCTATCATTTCTAGGGTTGGGGAGATATCTTGCGGCAGATGTTCTGCTTCTTGGTTCTTGCCGTCTTTCTGCCCTCTCTTCTGTAATGTTCCCAGAGGCTTAAGTGTTAAGAACTGTGTAGTACATGTATTCGTTGGGAATGAGCACCCATGGTCAAGTGTTCTCTACATTTTAATCCAGTTTGGCTTTCTAAAATAGTCTCTGACTACTGTAAAACTAAGCTTCTTTAATGAGAAGTGAAAGTTACACTTAAATGTACATAATAGAAGAAATATTTAAATGCAGCTAGAAATTATACTGATTTAAGAGAGTATCAGTACTAAGCTCTCCTCTAAGAACTGACCTCATAAGCTATAGGTAGGTTGCTGGGTTTGCAGTAACAGTCATGATTTCCCTACTATTGGGTGGGCCCTAAGCCCAATTGAGTAGCTATTTGTTACCACTAAGACATAAGTGACACTCTATATTACAAGTGCCCCAATCAATATCTATCACATATAGTAGGCACTGAAAAATATTTGTTGAATGAAAGAATTTTATCTAACAAGGATTGTCTTGGGTTAACACTCTCAGGAGAGCTCTTAGATCAATAAATTTAAAAGATATTAAGTTGAATAAGAGGGAAATAAGATATGGAAGGTTATTTGAAATAGAATTTCTCCTGGGAATCCTATTTTGGCACACTCCTTATCTGCATAATGCGAAATTTCATAGAACAAGGTGGCAGCTTGGATAATCTATGATAGCTGCCTAGTACTTAGGATAAATGTCAGAAAGATAAATATTCTTTTTAATCTGTTGAATGAATAGTAATTCTTAGAATAGACTTACAAACACTAAGTGTTCATCATTTATTGAGCACCAGTTATAGCACATATGTCTATTAAATATCAGAATTTAAGACCTACTCAGAAGACTCATAATAGGGTTCTTTGAGTCAATGTAACCTGCTTGCTCACAGTTGTCAAAATAATTTGGGTAAAATGTTTCATGCTATGCATCTCATTTCCCCATATTTTATTCTTCCATACAGCAAAAATACACACAAAAGAATGCAAACAAGAAAATGAGGCCATTGGATACAAATATTACTTATACTAAGTGAGTTTTTATGCCACAGATGAGGACTAGAAAGATAGCTCAGTCATTAAAGGCTAGGGTCACAACCATTCTACAGAGGACAGTTGACTAATTTGTTGCTGTTTGTGTAAACACATCTTGTTCTCTGTGATTTTTTTTTCTACTCTTTTGTTTCTTTTCTTCATTGAACACTCTCTTCCTTCATTGGTTACACAGCTGAATTTGAAGGCTCAGCTCACTCAAATATCAAATAAAAATTTGGGGGAGAACTTGGAAGTGAAATAATAAAAGCTAAAGTTATATATAAATATTCTACTATCTGAATTTTGTATAAATTTCTCCTGATAACCTTGTTTATTTTTATTAGTGCACAGTAGTCATAAAAAGTTTTAAGCAAAAGGTTAATGACAATGATATTAAACAAGATGCTTATCTAATATTTAATGTTTAACAGTGTCTGTATGTGTGTGTTTTTGTATAGTTAAAGCAATAATGGTACCAAACCTTCTTAGAATTTTCTTTGGAAGATTCAGAAGAAAGTATTCTTTAGGGCAGAAGCCAACCAAAGGTCTTTTTAGATAAGAAGATCATGAGAATTTTTTTAGAACAGAAAAAAAAAGATAAGTTTGAACAAATCCTAGTAAAGAAATGGATTCTGACAGCAAGAGAAAAGATGCAGTGGGTTTGCAAAGTATCTGTTGATGTAAGATCCACAGTGAGGTAGTATTCTAAGATACAGTAGATTATATTGTTAATTTTGAAAATTTTATACATATACATGATGAAATATGATCAAATCTACCCCAATTTTCCCCCTCAAACTTCTCCCCTATTCTCTCAACATGACCCCTCCTAATTTCATGTATATCTTTCTTTTGATAACCCAGTGAATCCAGTTAGTGCTGCCAATGTGAGCAGAGCCACCAGTAGGAAAACGACTTCCTGTCAGACCTCCTACCTCTTCACCTTTCCCCTTCATCAGAATCATGCAAAGCCAGACAGAGGACTCACAGGAATCTCTGTGAAGAAGAAAATTTCCGAGAAACCAACTGCAACCAATAGAAATCTGAATTGAATTATATGAAGAAAAGTCAAAACTAGTGTAAAACAAAAATAAATATAAGAGCTGGCACCAAATAAACATAGAAAAACTTACTAATGAAAAAGTTTTTTTTTTTTTCAGGCAATAAAACTTAGCCAATACTTATGTGGTGGAAAATCTCAACCTCCGTCCACTTTTCCAGGATTATAGGGTAAGTTTTAATTATGAAGGCTCCAGAGACTTTTCTCAAATACAAAATACTACTTAAAGATACAGGATATCAAATTCCACCTTATATAACATAATGCATAGAAGTTGGTTTCCTGAGTTTTGTCATGAGGAAAATGCTTCCAAATAAATTACTTTCCTGATTAGCATATTTTTCTGCTTATTAGGGACCAGTTTGGTAATCTTGATGCTTTGAGAGATGGAACCTAGGTAACTTCAATCTTTAGGTTGTCATGTTTCCTCCTCTACACTACAACAGTACATGGAGCATCCGTTGACTGCCCCTCTCCCTCCCAAATACTACTACCACAAGTACATTTGTTTTATGTGAAAGACCAAGTTCAAGTAATTGATTGAAGTGAGGTAGAGATGCCTTCGTGTACTTGAGCAAACATTCATTTGCTTTGTATTTTTACTTTAAAACAATTCAGGGATGGAGATAGGCTCAATAGTTAAGAGCACTGGCTGCTTTTCCTAAGGACCTAGGTTCAATTCCCAGCACCCACGTATATTTGTGTGTGTGTTTGTGTGTTTGTGTGTGTGCATTTATATTTGTATATACATACATATATATATATGTATGTAAGTATACATACAGATGATATATGTGTTATATACATTTATCTCTGTGTATGTCTGTCTGTCTGTGTGTGTGTGTGTGTGTGTGTGTGTAAGAGAGAGAGAGAGAGAGAGAGAGAGAGAGAGAGAGAGAGAGAGGTATAAATTACTAAAGGTCCAGCAACCATTATTGAAATAGAATTATTCAATAGAAAGTATTCCTTTTATAGAAATCATTAAACTCTTAAAAATCTACTTAAGGTTGCATAAGAGTTCATAGTAGGTTATATGAACATATAAGGATTAGCAATAAAAAATTATGAGGACACCTTCATCTAACTTAGTTTCATGTTACATCTTAGAGAACTGCACCTCACTTCCCATGATACAACTATTGTGCAATGCCTTGAGCCTATCACATTGCCTTGGTGCACAGCAGCCTCTACCTTTCAAGTATTGTCATTAAAATAAGGTGTTTGCTCCATGGTGAAGCTACCTAATGGACCATTTCTCAAAACATATTCCCCAAAATGTTTGCATGAGTTAAATGGTGGCACCAACTGGTAGTAGTTTTATTTCCAGTGTATTCATAACTTGTGACCTACCCATATAACATGTACTTTGAAATTTCTTGTAAATATTACTAGAAATAAGTATCGATTCCAATATATGCAAACGATCTGTGACTATCATCAATTTCAACCTCTAATGATTTAACTATTTAGAGGCTTTGAGGTTGGGGCAAATCAAAATGTAATTTGCAATTAGTAAGTAAAGATTGTTGTGGGATATGACCTAAAAGTAGATTTCTCAATTCAAAGTTAATAATTTGGAAATAGTGGTGAAGCCCCTTCTTGCTTTATTCTGGAAGACCACAGAGCACATGTTCTTATTTCATGAATTTGGCTACACATCATACTTGAAGACTAACATATTTTCCCAGTGTTCCTTGGGAGAATCATTAATCATCATTGGACTAACAATAAATACAAGGTACACATGTGAAATCATTTTGGATGTCTATAAGTTCCTACTTAGGAAGCTGTTAACTTCCTGATCAATAGCTACAACCTAGGGATCCAGGATATCTGTGCTAGAAATCTTCCACATAAGAGTAGACTAGCCTTCCATGTCCACTTGGTCTCAGCACAGCCTTATAAAATAGCCAATAATCTTTTACATGTTTGGACATCTCACTTAATGCAACTCTTAAAATACCATAGAAACTTAAAAGTGCCATATAAACTTCATAGAAATATTCACAAAAAGCCTCTAATTTACATGTACCTGAAGAAACCTTGAGAACATTCTAGAGAAAACCATTGCTTTAGTATTTTTAGTGAAAACTATTCATGCTAACATGATAGTGAAAGCTACAACAGTATTTTCCTGTTACTCAAAAAAAAGGAATATTTGTAAAAGAGACAAAAACCCAATTTATAGTGTTTAAGAACTATTTAATGTATTTTAAAATAATGTATTTTAAAAAATAAAATAAAACATGCTTTTTAATAGAATGGGGTTTATAAGGTTTTTCAACTGGTAAGAGAAAATTAGTTGAGTAATAAGAGTGAGAGAGTTCAACTTGCTCACTAGGGCAACTTGAAAGAGGGACAGCAGCAAAGTTTTTCTCAAAGTGAAAACAGATCTTACTTCCTGGAACCAGAAGTTTGCAAAAGAGATAGATGTAGAAGAAACAGATCTCCCTCTGTCCCCATGGACCTCAGGTATGCAGCTGCTCAAGTCCAGTCCAAACCTGAAAGTTCATCTTAGATTCTGTCTCTCGTCCTCTACAGTTAATAAATCATGACATTCTGAAACTTTGAATCTCTGTCTCATTTTCCACATCTTCAAAGAACGATCTCTTAGCTTCCTACATCTTCCTACTGCTCCTCATCCTTTATTTCATTGACATTCTGTCTCTAAAAAAAAATACTTTTAAAAAAAATTTTTTAATGTTAAGTAAATTGGCCATTCATATGCTTAATATTTACATGAAGTCCATATCGTATAGTGTAGGAGAGTTGTTCCTGGTACTCAGTACACATCTGTAATCCCAGCCTTTGAGAGGTGAAGGCAGGTAAATAAAAATTGAAGGCCAGATTTGGCTACAAAATAAATTCAATGTCAGCCTGGGCTACATGAGAATTGTCTCCAAATAGGAATAAAAACAAAACAAACAAACTATAAAGAAGCACATAATGCATGTTTTTCTTAGTGCCCTAAGGAAAGCTTATCCCTTGGTGCTCCACCATACTCAGTGCCTAAAGCATGTCTTTATAGTAGTTTTCCAAAGTCATCATTCCTTTTTGCCTAATTCCTTTTGCCCAGAATTTCCTTGTCTTTCCTTTCCTTTGCCTAACAACTCTTTATTAGTCAATAGGCTGAATGGTTCTTCTACTTAAAACTTCCAGATCTCATCTCTTTCTAGAGTTCTATCATTACCCACACAGTTCTTAACATTGACAATAAGTTGGCTGGGGTCATTCAAGGAAAGTTCAATGGCTGATGACTGACAGCTTTTGTTTCTCTTGATGTTTGGATGCAGAAAGCAACAGACATTGGGGGATAGATGCTAAACCAAATGGAGGAGTCAAGTGTAGCAGGACTCAAGCACCTATACGCTTCACTCAACAGGAGTGAGTGTTATTGCTCTCACCTTGTACTCTTAAACTATAGCCTGAAAACATGAGAGCTCTTCCAGTGACCAGGGCCTGTGAGTTCTTGTTCCTGGTTCTTTCTAGTCCCTCATCCTCAACTCTGTTCACCTTGATTTCTTCTTCTACTGCCCTTCTTCTGTCATGTCTGCTTGGGAACTCTCCAGGTTCTCCTCCTATAGGTGTCAAGCACATGGCTGTCTTCTCATCTCTGCATTTCAGTGGTCTTTCTTCACATTACCTCATCAATCAGTACTACTCAAAGAAAACAAAGAGTAAGAGAGAATCCTCTAATTCCTGACAACTGTTGCAACACTAAAGAAGGGAACACAGAAGAGTCTCCTAAGAAGCACCTAAATGAGTTTGGGCATCTTGAAAAACATAGCCAAAAAAAGGATGCCTGGGCAAACCACATCCTTGCCTCTTTTGCACCATAAAATCCCTACGCTAAATCACCAGGGAGAAATTTTTCTCTTCGAGGAACAAGAAAATGGCAAGAGTCAGCTAGCTGTCACTGAAAGCCTCTTTGAGCCTCTTTTTCAAACAACATACCTGAGACTGTGCCATGGCAGTCAACTGCTCTTATTGTGGCGTGTGCTAATGGTCTCCATGGGGTACAGTAAGGCTGATAGGGCCATATGGAATGTTACACTAGTTAGTTGAATGACAGTTTTTTTTGAAGGCAGCTAAGGCAGTAAGGGAGAATCTAGCAGTTGATTCTCAAATTGTCTCATTTTCCAACTCCTCTTGTATTTACCAAACAGTAAACACCAGAGGAATGCTTACAAGAAGGGTGTAAGGAACTTATTAACGCTAACATGATTTTAACAGATTTTAACAGTTCTTTAATGTGACTTTCCACCTACTTTTTCCTCTAGAAGAAAACCCCTCTGTCTTACCTGTCAAATGTTCCTTATCCCCTAGGGCATTTACGTAAGAAACATTTCTCATTAAGGTTTGCATGTGGATGTGGTGTTTACAACTCCTATTTGTAATTAAGGGCTCTGTAATTGATGGTATGAAATCCATGCTGTCTCAAACCCAGCCACCTGGAAGCTGGGCCTGAGGACTGAACTTCTGAACAAGGGATGCCTTGACCGAGTGTTCTTAAAAAATATCTGTAGGCCAATGACAGCATCATGACATAGCAGACAGAGAAGCTAAGCAGATCCCGTTCTAATTGGGGATAATCTCAATGGGAACTCTAGCACGTTCTGTGGTATGCAGAACTATGTCTCTTTGGGTGAGGATTCTAGAAGTTCAAGTTACTCAACTATTACACTTTGCCAATGGCTAGAGGGTAGTGATGTCAGGAAGTACTGTTCAATTTCAGCAACCAAGTCACCCAGTGTAGCATTTGTAAGCAAAAGGAATCCTCTGTGAAAGGAAATGTCTTGGCTTTCATAAGTCCACACTCACTGCAGCATCATCTCAGAGTCTGTATGGAACCTCACCACCTTTTACTATAAACTTCAGTGCAATCTCTTTTGGGAATACGTTATGGTGTGGGAGGATGCTGTCTTGTTTTGTTTTGTTTCCTCCTATCTGACTGTTATCTTAATTTGGTCAGTCACTAGCCCTGAATCTTGAACTACCATTAGAGCCCAAGAGTCACTGAAGGAAAACCCCAGACTTAAATAGTATGTAAAGACAAAGAACACTTATTCTGCAGGTATTACCAGCATGCAAGGCTCAACCATTCATCAAAACATCGATGAACCGACAAAGGCCCCCTTTTATGCAGTGCTAGAGGAATTTTCCAGAAGATTTAGGTCATCTCGAATATGGTTGGTAGGAGGCAAAGCAGGGAAATTACTACAATTTTGATCAGTTACTAAGTTAGTTTTAATATATTTGGTGAGACCTTGAAGAAACCATCTCAGTTCTTGCCTTGTTATCTCCTCTAGCTGGGTGTCCCAGGAGCTGACTCAGCTCCAGACTTATGCTCCCTAAGTCAGGATGGTCACTGATCAATGGTGTCATCAGTGACATAGTGAGAGTACACAATGAGGCAGAGGTTCTGCCATGAAGTAGTTCTAATCAGCTGAAACAGAAACATCCTGGGGGTGGTATTCACTATAGAGTCTATATAGTCATGTATACAGTGTGACCCCCAAGTCCCCAGAACACATCCAGAATATTTCTTTAAGCTATTTAGTCTTTTAAATTACCATAGTTCCCTTTTTTTGTTGTTGTTGCACAATCCTATGTGCTCTACCTGAGGTTCTGAATCCGTTCAAGTCATCCCATAATCGAAGTAGACAAATGGTAACTTACATAATAAATAAAATGCCCAAAAAACTGCAAAGCACATTAAATTTATGTATCATTAAGTCTGTTATATCTTTGTAATATTTCCTGGATACTTGATAATAAAGGACACATCATCAGATTTGAGGCGTTAGTTTCATAATAGAAGCATTTTCAAAACTTGCATCTGCAAGCCAGAGAAACATCATTTTGAATAAACCTGTAGTGATAGTCTTGCAACATTTAGACATGTCTGCCCACATACAATCACACAAATGAAACAGATGGAAATTATCTCTAAGCCATATTTTCCTATCCTGTCATAATTAGTGAATTATTGTAAACATTTTCTAAAATTTCCAAATACTTCCTAAAATGCATAATACAAGGTATCAGAGAACACTGAAGATAAAACTACGTCCCCAAAGCAAAATTTTCTTCTAGATTACAAATAAACGGGGGGCGGGGGGGGAATCAAGAGAGAATGTGCCCAAGAACACATATGCAAATTCTAATCAACAGGAACACAAAGGCCTGCATAGCACTGAGAAGCCGCTGACCTTTTGGAGTTTAATTTCGCTCCTTTCTATTTGTTGTTCTGGATTGTGACCACAGTTTCCTATTAAGATCGCCACACATGAAATGAAAGAGAAATCTACTTGCTTGAAGCTCATTTGAAGCAGTATTTATAAAAGTACAATGGCGTCATGTGGCACATTAGTAATGGGTAGGGCAAGGTACACAAGAAATGTCTATAGCAGTCATGTGTAACAGAGAGCAGGGGAGAGAGCATATTAATTCTGGAAAATCTGGCCCGGCTCCAAGGATTTTTACAATCCCCAGACTATTTTTAAGAAGTTCTCAAAATTGAATCACACATTTAAAATGGAGGGGGGAAAAAAAAAAAAACCAAGTAACTGAATCCAACTCAGGTATGAAAGTGAAGATAAGAAAATGTAGCCAGCCCTTGGCTGCATGCTTCAAGCAGATAAAAATGGAAAACGGCCAAACCCTTTGACTGTGGGAAAGTCTCCCCCATTTGCATTTTGTTTTATTTGATTCTTCAGGCAGTATATTAACGCACAGGGGATTACTATTGTAATTTCCATTAGCACCGAAAGCGGTAGATTCCAGTTGAACGCATAATGTGTTATTGAAAACTTGATTTCTAATTTTTAAGGGTTGAAAAAGCAAGTGATTATAGCCTTCTTCGAAACACTTTTTTTTTTTAAAGACCTTCCATTAAATTAGTTACTCAGAAGGGAAGTGATGTAGTAATAGGAATGAAAATTGGGCTGTTTTTATCTATGTGAAATGGAGAGATGATAAAATGAAACAATAAAATTAGCTCACTTACTTAACAAACAGATTTTCACTTACTAATATTGAACTAAATGTAGGGTTGGCATGAAGCAGCTTTAAAAGGGGGTTATTTGGATAAATTAAGATTCATACAAATGGAGATTTGATACTTTTAAGTTTTGAAACTTTCAATTGTCATATGAAAAAAAATTCCAAAAGTATGTTTCACTCTTCATTAGTATTTTAGCTGAAGAAATGGAGCAAAGCTTTAGGAGTGAAGGTTATTTTGAAGACATGAGACAATTTCAGGTAGCAAGCATATGTGTAACTGTGTCCCTAGACTGACCAGACGCTTGTCAGAGCTCTCAGAAGTGCCCAAGGTTGCATGCTCATAACTGCGAGCATACACTCCATTTTTCTCTTTCCGAACAACCAACAATCCAATATTTTTATTAGTATTTATTCTTTTCAGTCAGTCACATTGTCCACCCTTTAATATTTTGAGTAGTGGCTTTCTTTGTTGCTAATTCAGCTCCTGGTTTCTGGTTTCTATCATTCACTTTTCCCCTCTGTCCATACTGTGTTCTTACTTTCCTCTGTGTTTTTTTTTCTTATGTTTTTTCCTTTATGTTATGTGGGGTTTTTTTTTCCTTTTTTTTTCCCATCTGTTTGTTTGTCGTTGTTTGTAACCCAGAATGGACAGAACTTACTATGCAATTAAAGATGACCCTGCCTTCACCTCCAGTAAATGGTATTATGTCTGGCTACTCTGGATTTCTCTTTTTATATTTGTTTTTTATTTTTATTGATGTGTGTGTGTGTGTTTATGCCACATGTGTATGAGTTTATGCCGTGTGTGTGTGTGTGTGTGTGTGTGTGTGTGTGTGTGTGTGCGCGCGCGCGCGCACGCGTGCGCCTTCAGAGGTAGAAAGAGAACAATAGAGCTTCCAAAAATGGAATTGCAGATAATTAGAAGCTATATAACCTGGGTGTGGGGACTCAAACTCCTGTCCTCTGGAAAAGCAGCAAGTGTTCATAACCATAAAGCCATCTCTGCAGCCTTGCTCTGTATCTGAAAAGTCCCCATGTGTCTACTTTCATAGAACAAAGCACTGGTTTTGAAAGCAAGCACTGTATTTGAATAAATGGTTATGTGTCCTCAATTTTTTGTTGGTATTTTTAAAGACAATTTCTGTGTGTTCTCCTGCTCAGGAGCCTTATTTTTTAATTATGTCCTCCTTTTCATTTATTTCAGGCATTTGAGAATGCCAAACACCTGAGGGGCTCTGTGTACATCGACTCACTTCTTACTTTTGACAATAATGTCAGTGTGTACTTTCCTCCAAGGCTTTCAAGGTGTTTCCCAACTCTTTCTTAAATAATTAAGGTTCCTTCTTTTTATGTTTCCATGACAATATCCTGCATTCTGATATTTCAAATAAAAATACTTAAAAGAAAATACATTTTTCTTAATTATATTGTTTGTCTCAAAAGAGAGTATTTAAAGACATTTTTGGGGAGCATGAATAATTGCAAGTATCATTTCAGCTAATGATAATTCCTTACAGGGCAGCTACATCCTCAATACTAAACTAGTAGACTTAAAGCAGGAAAAGGATCCAGAGCCATGTTCAGGATTTTCTGAAATGTCCAATAGTCCTTTACATAGAGGCAGTTTCTGCTTAGATGCTTACACTTCCTTGGTGGACTTTCATTAACCATAAAGCTAGGCTTTCTCAAGTCTAGTCATTACACAGAGTTTCTTTGCCATAAAAAGAAAATAATTATGTTGTTGCAGAGGCTAAAATAGCTTTATTTAGACATGTAGGTATTTTGATGGTTAGTTTCATCTCAGTGACTTTTGTCATGAAATTTGACCCTAGTATGTATTTCAAAGCTTGTCTCTGCATTCTGAACTCCAAACACACTAAGGCACTGGCCGGTTACTCTGCTGTGTTGTATTTATTGTCATGAAGTTTCCTCCCACAAGCTCTTCTTTTTCTCTTCCCATTCCCCTGCCCCTCTGTTCTTTAGCTGACTAGTCCTTGACATATAGAAGGTATTTCCCTAAAGAAGACCTCCACGCCCCTGCAAATGACACCAAAGCACCCAGAGCAAAAGTATCAGAACTGAGTCTTTGCACACAAATTCTTTTCAGCCAGCCCAGTGTGTTTTTGTGAAAACAATCAACAAAGAAAACATATTTTGGAGTTCAAGATGAAACTAATATTTACCACTAAGAATCTCACAAGAACTGGTAATATGGGTTTTAAGGAGAGAAATACATACATGGAAAATGTTACTAAGAGGTGGCTTTCACCATATACTGACTAAGTGTTATGGGAATAGATTCCATTTTCAACTGAATCATTTATATGTTAATAAGGTATCAAGAACAGTGATGTGGCTACCAATGGAATTAATCACATGTTTTCTATTTAATCCAAAGACACTACGGGATATGCAAATGTTCAAATGTAATATTAATTGAAGCAAAAAATAATATGACCTTGAAAGTTAGTCAACCAGAAATAAATGTTTATATAACATAAAAGCACCTTCATTTGAAAATAATATAGCAGTGAGGAAAGAAAGAAAGACTTGATTCTACCACACATTAACAAACCAACATATGAGCTTCTCCAAAAGAATATGCCAAAAATATGATAATATAAAAAAAAACCTTGAACTTACGAAAAGGAAGAGTGAATACAGTCTATTACTTCCCAATAATGAGACATACATATATCAAAGTGAGGCTGACTTGAATAGTATATTCAATACAATAATGCAGACAAAGTATGGCTCTTTACAGAGTAAAGATAGATCCATTTCTACCCATTAGTTTAATGTTAGATGAATTATCTGAAGAACATAAAGGTTGAGTGAAATACTTCTTGAGAAATACAGCCAAGTATTACTAGACTGTCTTATAATGTCTGTTTGCAAATATATGTGTATGGCTAGATTAGTTAATACAATAGATAGATAGATAGATAGATAGATAGATAGATAGATAGATAGATAGATAAACAGACAGATAGATAGAAATTGCAAATAAAAAACAATAATAAGATGTATTGATATGTGATAGAGACATAAAGGATAGATGGGTAGATAACAGAGGTAAACCAAAGAGACGAAGATAGATAGATAGATAGATTCATAGATAGATAGATAGATAGATAGATAGATAGATAGATTCATAGATAGATGGTAGATATATGGTTGTCCTGTTTAGAATTTCTTTTGATGTGATAAAACACCATGACCAAAGAAAGATGGGGAGGAAAGTGTTTATTCTATTTAAACTTCTCTGTACATCACTGTTCATCCCTGAAGAAAGTCAGGGCAATAATTCAAGCAAGGAGAGAACCTGGAAGCAGGAGGTGATGCAGAGGCATGAAGAACTACTTACTGGCTTGCTCCCCAGAGTTTGCACAGTTTTTCTTACATCCACAGTGGACCAGGCATTCTCCAATCAATCACTATTTAAGAAAATGCCTACAGGTTTGCATACAGCCTGGGTGTTATGAAGGCAATTTCTCAGTTGAGGTTCCCTCTTCTCAGATGATTCTAGCTTGTATTAAGTTGACCAAAAATTAGCCAGGACAGCGAGTAAGAGACATGTAATTAGATATGATAGATATGATAAAATGAATATTCATTACACACACCTGCATACATATATACATATATCTTACACTTCCACAGAAAACTTCTATTACATATAATGTAAACCTCTGAAGGCTCAATAGGGTAGTAAAGGATGCCCAGTCTTCAGGGAAGGGGAGGGAACTGTGTAATAATGCATTTTGAGCGTCTAAATTGAACTATATGTTTGTGACAGTTATTTAGGAAATTCCAAATTTTTCATGGTCTCTTTAAATATGGGGTCTGGCAATAAAAAGTAATCTGGCACTTAGCTTGTGGAATTCAGGGAACCACAGAAGCCCAAATAAATTTAATTTCCATAGTTTCTGTGATTTTAGTACCCATTTGCTGCATGGAAACTCTATGTTTGCTATTAAATTAAGACTATGAAGATCATGTAATGTATAAACTACAAATATGTCATAACTCTGGAATGATAATATAAACTTCAGTAGCTACAAATATAAGCAAGGCTATGAATCCCCGCTGTATTGAGGAACCCATCATTTCAGAAGCTCAGAGTCAGATGTGGCAAAGGTGGTAATTTACATATACCCTTCCATTTCTCAGAGCTGCCATGCGTATGCTATAAAACAGATAGAAAAATGTAATGAATTTATTTTTAAAGGGATTATATTTCTTTTTCAGAAGTAAGTCTCACAGAAGCATGGTGGTACATTCCTTTAGTCCCAGCACTCTGGCTATAAACTGAATCTTTCTGAATTCAAACTCAGGCTGACCTATGCATCAAATTTTAGGTCCATGAAGGCAACATAGTAAGACTTTATCTCAAAAAGAACTGAACCAAAATAAAAATTAACACCCTTGTGGGGGCTTAAGTAGGTATGACCACCATAGACTCCTGTGTTTGAATGCTAGGGTCATAGGGAGTGGCACTATTAGGAGGTATGGTCTCGTTGGGATAGATATGGCTGTTGGAGGAAGAATGTTACCGTGTGGGCAGGCTTTGAGGTCTCCTATGTTCAAGCTCTGCCTAGCATAGAACACAGTCCCCTTCAGCCGCCTGCAGAACAAGACATAAAACTTTTGGCTCCTTCAGTACCAAGTCTGCCTGCACAATGCCATGCTTCACACCAAAATTATAATGGACTAAACCTCTGAAACTATAAACCAATCTCAATTAAATGTTTCCTCTTATAAGAGTTGCCATGGTTGTGGTGTACCCTCACAGCAATGGTAATCCTAAGACATCTCCTAAAAAACGTTTTCTTTACAATAGTATTAAATGCTTAAAGTAGTAAACAAAGACAGATTGGTTCCTAAAAATGAAGATGAAGGCAAACACTGAGCTGCTATGCTATCAAGTAGTGTATCCTAAAGAGGAGAATCAACACTGTATATAAGTATTTACAACATCCCTGAAAGAAAAAAAAAAAACAAAACAATATAAAGAGGATGAGGAGTTTAATTCCTAGTCACAAATGTTGGGACTCATACAAAGGTCCATGCAGATGGAAAGGTTCTGTGTATATAACCACCAGCAGCCATGGACAAATTGGGTTCGCCTGAAAGGAGGGCTGGAAATGGAAAAGAGACAGGGGTGAAAGAAACATGGAGCTAAGACAAAGATCTCTGATTAAGGCTCAAAGTGTAATTTTCAGTACTTGTATATTTAGGGAAAGCCCAGAGAACCCATCCCATTTTAACTGGATTATGTCACAAAACAAGGTCAGTTCTAGGCTGAGGAACTGCAATGAAAATAGTCAAGGAACAAGCAAGGCAATAAACAATGTCCCGAGATCACTCCCACAACAGTGCCAATCAGGATGAGCAAGATATCTGAGCCTACTTCCCTGTCCTAGCCCAAAGTCATATTCATTCCTGAAGCCTACTTCTTTGTTCTAGCCTAAGATTTAGATTCTTGCCTGAAATTACTTCCTTGTTATGGCCCAACGTCAAATTCCTGCCTGAAGCCCATTTCCTTGTCTTTGGCCAATGTCAGATTCCTGCCAAGCAGCCCCAAAAGCTCTCCATATGTGTAGCAAGGTCTCACGTAAAAACAAGTTTACTTTTATTTTTTCATTCATTTATTTAAAGATGACATTTCATTATGTAGTCCACGATGGCCTGGTACTTACTATATAATTTATTAACTTCTATGGTGATTTAAATAAGAATGGTGCCAGTATCTTGGAATACTTTGTCACCATAGAATAGAACTGTTTGAGAAGGATTAGAAAGATACGAGGCGTAACTTTGTAAGTGTAGGTGTGGACTTGTTGGATGTGTCACTGGAGGTGGCTTTGAAATTTCAAAAGCCCACACCACGTCCAATGCCTGTCTTCCTGCCTGCTGCTCACAGAGCAGGATGCAAAGCCCTCAGCTTTGCTTCAGTGCCATGCCTGTCTTTTTGGAATCATGATGATAGTGGGCTAACCCTCTAAAAGTATAAACAAGCCTCAAACTAAATATGTGAAGGGAGAAATTTCTTTTCTGGTCCAATCTATTTCAGGTTCTGTAAGCTTCTTGTATATTTATGGTCATCTTTCTTTACGTTAGAGAAGTTTTCTTCTATAGTTTTGTTGAAGATATTTGTTGAAGATCCTGGCCCTTTAAGTTGGGAATCTTCACTCTCTTCTATGCCTATTTTCCTCAGGTTTGGTCTTTTAATTGTGTCCTGGATTCCCAGGATGTTTGGGGTTAGAAGCTTTTTGCACTTCGCATTTTCTTTAACTGTTGTTTCAATGTTTTCTATGATATCTTCTACATGTGAGATTCTCTCTTCTCTCTTGTATTCTGTTGGTGATGCTTGCATCTCTTCTCTCTTGTATTCTGTTGGTGATAGCTCATGATCTCTTTCCTAGGTTTTCTATCTCCAGGGCTGTCTCCCTTTGTAATTTCTTTATTGTTTCTATTTCCATTTTTAGATCTGGATAGCTTTGTTCAATTTTTTGATCTGTTTGGTTGTGTTTTTCTGTATTTCTTTAAGGAACTTAATGTGTTTCCTCTTTAAGGGCTTCTAACTGTTTACTTGTGTTCTCCTGTATTTCTTTAAGAAAGTTATTTATAGCCTTCTTAAAGTCTTCTTTCATCATCATGAGATGTGATTGTAAATCAGAAACTTGCTTCTCCGGTTCGTTGGCATATCCAGGACTCTCTGTCGTGGGAGAACTGGGTCTGATGATGCCAAGTAGTCTTGGTTCCCGTTGTTTATGTTCTTTCGCTTGCCTCTTGAAATCCGGTTATCTCTGGTGTTAGCTAGTCTTACTGTCTCTGCCTGGAGCCTGTCCCTCCTGTGATCCTGGTTATGATGGACCTCCTGCTAACCAAGCTGTCTCTGGGTGGTGGGGAGGGGCATGGAGTACCTGATGTGCCCCAGGGCATAGTTGTGGACATGAAAAATGATGAATCTCCAGCAAGGTAAGTCCTATGTACACTGGACCCCATGGGGTTCCCAATTAGGCCAGGTATTGGGGTGGAGGGGGCTCACCTCTGAGCCTGGCTGTGATGGACCTCCTGGGATTCAAGCTGTCTCTGAGTGTGGGAGGAAGTCTAGAGTGCTATCACTGTCTTGGGCAGATTTGTTGGCCAGAAAGAAGATGTGTCTACAGCAGGGCGGCTCATCCAAGTTTCATGTTTCTTAGTACTTAGGTTCTGTACACTAGCCTACATATGTTCATTACATCTACTGCCAACTTACAAAAGTGAGAACTTTGTAACATTCCTATCCACCTCATTCACATAGCCAGGACAGAGAACACTGAATGTGTAAACATGACTTTCCAAGGCGGATCTTTGGAAATACTGAGTTTATGAAATTCAGGATTGATATGAATCTACATAGACACATAGGCACCTACATACCAATGTGCCTTAGCATGCTATCCTGAGTTTTCCTCACATTTGAAGGTATTGCTGAAATTAAAACTATATCATGAAATCTTTTCTAGGTAACCCAACCAGAACTATTTCTCCCTACATGTATACTATGGTGTACAGGTTAAGATGTCCATGTTCTGTACTCCTCACTCATATTTTTAGATAAAAAATGGTTCAGGTAGACCCTTATACCTACCACAGTTTTCTAGCCACTGATGGAAAGACTGGCTACATCCTCACACTGACCCACGGGATAATCAGCTCCCGGTTATTCATCAAGTTTGAGGGGAGAGGTTTATCCTAGAGCTCCATTAAAGTAAGATGGAATTTCAAAGGGACTGGAGCTATGAAAAAGACTAGACTCTTCTAAAGGACCTATTAAATAAAGTTAAGAAATTAAAACTAAAACACTAGAAACAAACTCACAAAGCAGTCACGTTTCCATGGACATTTGAAGCCACAACATAAATTCTGTCTTAGCACATAGTGACTTGTTAGCTTAATTTCTGGCACATGGACCCTTGGTACTTGTCCTCAGCAACCCTTGTTGGTTCCAGATGCTGTAAGACTAATTGGGACACTATTTAGAGGGGAACTTTCATGCTGTCCATAGCTCCAGGTACTGGGCCAGCTGGATGTTTCCTCAGATTCCACACTGCTCAGAGGTTTATCTGAACAACTACTCAGCATGTTCTGTCCTTAGCCATTGTAGAAATACAAAAGAAATTTTACAGCGAGATTCTATCTCATTTCAATTAGAAAGGCCATCATCAAGGAAACAAACTACAATTGTTGGCTGGTTGGCTCTAGGTGGGGGAGATAGAATGTTTATACACTTTATACTCCGGAGATGGAAATGTAAAAGTGTAGTCACAGTGGAAACCATTATAGAAGGTCCTCAAAAAAAAAAAAAATAAAACTTTTATATGATCCAGCTAGACTATACCTCAGTATATACAGAAAGAAGACTTGGCCCTCTTATCAGAGAAATTGATGGACAACTGTAAACTGTATTTGTTGTGGTACTACTCAGAATAGCCAACTATGGCCTAATGACCATCAACAAATACATAGATACACTGGAGTCTTAGTTATAAAGAGTAACACTTTGTCACATGTAAGAAAATAAATAAAACTGGAGAGAACCATGAACATAAAACAATACAGGCTCAGACAATTATCATATTGTATGTATCATTTTCTACGTGGAATTTAGACTGTAAAAAACACAGAAATGGAAGAGGGCTTTTTGGAAAAGGTAAAAGGAACAGAGGGAGAAGCAAAGGAGGAATAAGAAGGTGATGGGGTCGGTGACTGTGACCTAAGAACCTGGATGCATATGTATAAATTTTCATAACAAACAAAATAATAAATGACTTTGAATAATTAATATGTTAATTTTTAAAACGTCAAAACCTCTGGCTTTCTACATCTTGAGAAAAGCACCTACTGTTTAGCAAACGGCATGCCCTTGACCGCCTGTCACCAATCTCCCTTTCAATTTTCAAAATTATTCATCTAACAGACTCTGTTACATGTCAGGTATGCAAAAAACAGCAAGCTCCCTTGGGTCAGTCATAACCCTTGAGCATGTGTTGAGAACCTCACATTTAGTTCATCACCTTGCCTCAGCTGATTGGCACCACTCCAAGAATCTTCCTCCTCCTGAAGTTCTCTGCCTCCATCCCTGCCCAGTGAGTCACAGATACAGGTTCCTACCTCGACGATTGCACATGCCATTGGCCCTCATTTGACAGCTTAGTTCCTCCCCAAAATGGTCACTTTTAAAATGGTATTCATACAGCCAGTCTCTGGAGAGCTGACAATTTCTCCCACTATCTCATGTTTTCCAAATGACATCCTGCAAAGCCTCGCAAAACTCCATGGATTATCAATTAGGCACTGTCAAAATGCACAGTTTTATACATCGGTAATATGTTTAATGCCAGTAGATAACTACAAAGAATGAAGTTCTTTGGAACGGAGAAAAGAAAACCTTAGGTGATGAAGGCTCTGAGACAAGTTGCTTACCTACAAGTTAGCTAACTGCACAAAATCATCACAGGACGAGATTTTAATAAATGAAAAAGTACACATATAGTAATCAAAGCTTGTTCTCTTACACTTTCTCTGTTTTTCAGCCTTGATCAAATCAAGTTCTTTAAGGCAGTAATGTTTTTCACAAAACTTCTCTTCTCTTCTCTTCTCTTCTCTTCTCTTCTCTTCTCTTCTCTTCTCTTCTCTTCTCTTAAATGATAGCAAACACCATCCCCTGTTGGTTTTCTCCATCAAAAGAAGGTAGACGAAGAAGTATCTTTGGGAAAAAAACCTGAAAATAATTTACTATAGACTAAGAATAGATACTGGGCAAAAAATGACACAGATTCAGGATTCACAGGACCCTGGCCTTGGAGGGCATGTAGCCATACCACAGAATTCCAGAGAATGTTTCTGTGTATGTGGCAGGTGTCACAAATGGACATCAGTGACCTTGAGAAAAATTCTTTAAATCCTAATCATGGCAAAGATGCAGCAGGCTGTCACAGGATCAAAAGAGATCCTGCTGACAGGGACCATGAATTTTGTAAGCTTAACTTACATGAATGGATAATAGAATATTCATTCTTTTCCAGCCAACCTATACATAAGTCCAAGAAATTTGTGGGGCATACTCTGTGGAAGGCTAAGGACTTGCCCCAAAATAGTAAGATTAAATTTCCATGTTACATTAAGTTCTTTTTAAAAATTGCTTAGGTTTTGTAGTATGTGGACCTTAGGGATTGTCATTAATATTCTTTTTAATTTAGTCCTTATTCTAGTTAAATTTCTATTGTTATGATTAAATACTCTGATTTAAAAAAAAAATAACCTAAAAGCTAAAGATGTTTACAGTTCTAGGTTTCTCTCTTAGTCACTGGTCTATTGCTGTGAAGAGATGCCATGATCAAGGACACTCTTTAAAGGAAAGCATTTAACTGAGAGCTTGCCTGCAGTTTCAGAAGTTTAGGCCGTTATCATTATGGCCAGGAGCCATGATGGCAAGCAGGCAGGCCCTGGAGCACTAGCTGAGACCTTTACATAATGATACATAGGCAGAGTAAAAGAGACTGGGCTTGGCATGGGTTTTGAAACTTCAAAGCCCACCCCCAGTGGCACACTTCCTCAACAAGTCCACACCTCTAGTTCTTCTAATCCTTTCAAATTGGTCCACCCACTGGCTACTATGCATTCAAATATATGAGCCTTCTAGAGCCTTCCTTATTAAAACCACCCCAGCTACAGTCTATCATTGTAAGAAGTCAAGACAGAAATTTCAAACAGCTTGTCACATCCCATTCGTCATCAAAAAGAAAAAGGAATTTATATATGGTCTGTTAAGTGCTTGTTTTTAATCAGATTTATTTTTCCATTTTTACAAAGTTCAGAATCTCCTGATAGGGAATGGTTCCACCTACACTGGGGTGGCTCTTCCCACATCAATTGACTTAAGATAATTTCCCATAGACATGCCCACAGGTCAACCCAATCTAAAAAACACCTCATTAATATTTTCCTCTTAGGTGGTTCTAGATTATATGAATTTGACAATGAAAGCTAACTATCACAGTAATCCACCCTGTTCTGTCAGTTATTTTTGTTATACTCCAGGACAAAGATAAGCCTTTATTTCAGAAGATAATGGTGAAATAGGTTTTTACTTTGTGCTACTGCCAGGCCAAGAACTCACTGTGTAGACAGACTGGCCTTAAAATCTCAGTGATCCTCATTTCTGCCTCCAGATTTACAAGAAAACAGACATGTGCTACATAACTAGTCTAAGATCACTCCCATCACCAGAATCTTTAAATGGCCTTGAGTTTAATTGGACTCAATGTTAATATATTCTGCATAATTAATATTAACAAAGCATGAAATCTTTGAACTGGGAGCATTACAAAATCATTTATTCTGATCATTTTATTTCACAGATGAATAAATTTAAGCTCAAATGTTTAAGTTTTCCAGACCTCACATAAAGTTTTATATTTTTTTTTTCTCTTCCAGAAGACCTTTCATCTTCTGAATATTGACGGTTGTATTTTCGGGAATTTCCTTGAAAACTGGGACTCATTAAATGACAGACCTATGCAGGTATTTAAATAGTAAAGGCAAATTTAAGATTATCATCCCAAATCCCATCCTAGTGTTCAGAGTTTCTTCAGCAGTGCAGTACATACAGCTGAAAAGAAGACACAGTGGTGGAGCACTCACTGAGATTTAAGAGGACAGGGCTTTGGTTCCAGAATTCATATCACAGAACTCAAAACTGCTTGTAATTGCATCAAGAACTAACACCATAAAGTCTCTTTGGGGACCTGTGCTTATGTCAACATACACACACACACTTAAATCTTTTCTTTAAAAAAAAAAAAAAAAAAAAAAAAAAAAAAAAAAAAAAAAAAAAAAAAAACCATAAAAAGAAAGAACTGCAGAGACATTTAAACAGATGCTCTTCCCCACCCCTAACTGAACCACTGGTTGACAATTCACGCATGTGGTTTCTTCTCAAAGCCCTCACATCTCTCAGGAGAATGACATGAGCATCATCTTTGTGGGGGTCTATGTTAATCAGAGATATATTGAGGGAGAGAGGTAAAATTAGATTGAGAAAGGTCCCAGGCCTCCAGGGAGAAGATGTAACTTGGCCATATGGCGCTAAGTAAAAGCAGCAGGTGTGAGTCGAGCCTTCAAGGGGGGTTTACACGGATGCCTGCCCCCTTAACCTGCCTCCTTTTGTCTTCAGAAGTCTTCCTGCTTCCTCACTGCCTTTCAAATGTTTTCTTTTCTCCTCAGGTTTATGCTTGGCTTTAATTTAATCTGGCTTGATCTACATGAAATTTTTAAGAGGATAGAAAACTCAGATGCATACATTTGCAGCTCTGGCCCCCATCCTTTTCTTTTCCCTTGTCCTTTTGCCTCTTGGTACTATGTCTAATGTCAGCAAATATCTAACATTTTAATCAGGAATAGAACAGTATAGAAGATAAAATATCCTTGGTACAATGAAAACCCAGCAAGCATCTCACAATATTCCTTAGAAAGCTTATTCAGCAACTTTAAGGACCCATCTCCTACTTCAGCTGTCAACTTAAGATAGTCCATTATAATCTGAGGGAATCTGAATTGGGGGGCTTGACTCAATCAGATTGGCCTGTGGGCATGTCTAGGGGAGGGTTTTGTTTTTTTTTTTTTTTTTTTTTTTGTGATTACTAATTGATGTAGAAAAGCCTAGTCTACTGTGGGCCTATGCACCTAGGCAGGTGATCAAGCCAGTGAACAAACCAGTAAGCAACTTTCCTTCATAATTACTGCTTCAGTTCCTGCCTGATTTCTCTCCTTCAGTGATAGGCTGTAACCTGGAAGTGTAAGTCAAATAAACTCTTCTCTCTGCTAAGTTGTTTTTGATCAGAGTGTTTTGTCACAGAAAAAAAACAAACAAACAAAAAAAGCAAACTAAATTAAAACTGGGGTGTGGGGAGCAAACTGGATTAGATGCACTCCTGCCTGTTGCGTACGACACTGCCTATCTTCCTTATAGAGTCCAAATGAAGACTGACTTTCTCCTCCTGCTGCACTTCCCAGCATCACTTGCTCAACTTGGTTAGACCTGTTTTTACTAAATGTGTGGGAGACTGAGAGTTAAGACGAAATAACAGAAAACACTGAGAAGTGTGTAGTTGCCGCGTTACTGTCAATATCCCCTTAATCGTCACTGTTTGTTTTGGTTAAAGTCTAGAATGTCACACAAGCTCATTTCTTTCACACTTGGTTTTCTGCTGGTCTTGCAGTTTAGGGAGATTCTGGGAACTTTAGGACATAAATCTTGATGGTAGACATGAATTAGTGGAAGCAGGCCTTGATGGTGGCAGCTGGCCCTGCTGTCAGGTCCAGTCTTAACTTCCTGGCTCAGCTACTAGAATGTAAACAGGGCACACACACACACACACACACACACACACACACACACACACACACACCTCCCACAGACATGCATCAAATCATTGTCACTGCAATGCCTTCCTCACTATGATGGACTAAAATTCTCTACAACCTTGAGTCAAAATCTTCTAACTGTAAAGTTGCCTTTGATGGTTGTGGTGTCGTAGCCAGAAGAAAGGCGATGTAACACTGAAAGAAGTACTTTCACAACTGAGTTTCATTGGTCTTTATCTAGTAACATGTGTTGATTCTCACTATCTCCTGTATCAATTCTACTCCTTCCTACTAACACTTAGACCTAAGCCTTCCCACCAACTGTCCATTCTAAAATGCATATGGAGAATTCTCGGGTTCTTTTATTTAATCATAGAGCATAGTCTATCTCAGATTTGTATTATTTTCCAGTCCAGACCATAATCTAAGGCATACTTTGAACCAAAATTAATGAAATTTGCTGAACAAAAATGTCCTAAATCCCCAAGATTTGTTATCATTTCTAAGTGACATTGAATCAATATTCTTTGTCTTTCTAATCGTAACTATTTTCCCAGTGTGGAAAGTGAGCTTTTGTTTAAGAATAAATTATTCCATCTTGATTTCTGAATGAAAATTCTTTCTCTGAAGCCAAGTATTTAAATTTAAGGATGATCAAATCGATCTTAAGTAGTAACCACTCTGGTCTAATTACATCTCTGGCTCCAAAATACGGTCCTGTATAGCAGGACCACAGGAGAAAACAGATACCATTGGGACTCTAAAACGCCAACATTTTGATATAAAACTTGCTTCCGTTTTAGAAAGCTTTGAGATAGCTTGCCAGATGTCTACTCTATAAACTTTAAAATAACATTTCCTCTCCCCACTGTAGGGCATTTCATCTAAGGTCCCTTCCCTAGAGTCCTGAGAGTCTCTCACCAACCAGGTCTCTAGAGTCCACTTCCAGTAGAAAGACAGGACATGAAGTGGAGGAATGGGATTGCCATCCCAGAGTCAAAAACTCTGACCCAGAGTTGATCCTATCTAAAAAAAAACTGGAGGAACAAAAATGGAAGAGAGCTTGATGGAAAGGAGGTCCAATGACAGACCCAACTTGGGATCCAGCTCAAGGGAAGGCTCCACAGCCTGACACTATTACTGATGCTATGGTGTACTTACAGACAGGAGCCTAGCATAACTGCCCTCCGAGAGGCCCAATAAGCAGCTAAAAAGAGTCAGATGCAGAGATTTACACCCAACCAGTGGACAGAAGCTGGGGACCCCTGTGGTTGAATTAGGGAAAGTCTAGAAGAAGCTGAGGAGGAGGGCAACCCCATAGGAAGACCAGCAGTCTTAACTAATCTGGACCCCAGAGATCTCTCAGACACTGAGCCACCAACCAAGCAGCATTCACCAGCTGATATGAGGCTCCCAACACATATACAGCAGAGGACTGCCTGGTCTGGCCTCAGTAAGAGAAGATATACGTAATTCTCAAGAGACTTAGGTCCCAGGGAGTGGGAAGGTCTGGTGGGGTTGGGGGCATCCTCTTGGAGACGATCGAGGAGGTATGGGATGAGGAACAGTCAGAGGTCAGACTGGGATAACAACTGAACATTAAAAAAAAAAAAAAAAAAAAAAAAAAGATTAAAGGATAATACTTTTTAAAAATTAAATTAACATCTCCTGATGCCAAGGCCTACAATGACAGGCCAGCGGACTGTGATAAGTATGAGCCAGATTACACCAGTTGGCTCCATGTAGATGTGACTCATAACCGATTGGCATCCAAGCAGTCTTTACAGATCTCTTTCAAGAAGATTCTGAAAAGAATGGTCATACGTGATCAAGGATGGTAGACCTGCAGCAACAAGCTAAAAAAAAAAAAAAGAAAGAAAGAAAAAAAGAAAAAAGAAAAGAAAGAATACAAACAAACAAAACAAAAAACAACAAAAAAGAAACAAACAAACAAAACAGTAGTGTTCTCAGTGACAGACACCCATTTCCTCACAACTTCAGTACTGCAGTCTGCAGTGAGTGATTGTCGCCCACCGGCACTTCCTGTGGCTGTAATATCGATCTGTCTCTTTAACTTTCTTCCTTTATGATCAGAATTTAAAGTAGTGCAATCCTTTCTGTCCTCATGAATACAAAAATAATAGTGGAGGGTGGGAGGATTTCCAGGAGGATTTTTCAAGCGACCTAGCACAGCGATGATGCTTCAGCACGCATGCGTCTGTTAAACCTTTTCTCGGGTATAGGCTGTCTTCATACCCCTTGGTGCAGAGCCTATCAGAGTAAGAATGTGTTCACTGTGTTCAGCTAAGTGGTCTGTTGGATTACACTTCTTCCCCATCACAGGGTGATCACTGGAAAGATGTTTTATCTGAATAAATGTAATGACATGCACATGCTATTTATTTATTTAAAAAAAAAAAAAAAAACTATATTTCAAGTCTGGCTCAACACTTGCTTCTCCCTCAGAGCAGTTTGGTTCCCAGCATCCATGTTGAGCAACTCATGACTCATGACTATGTATAAGTCTGTGTAGCAGGATCTAACGCCTCTGTCCCCTGTGAGCACCTGAACACATGTTCTCAGACCCACGTACACACAACTGCACATACACACAACTAAAAATAATAAAAATAACTTTAAAAGATCATTCAACTTTCTTTGTATATGCCATAATTTATAGTTTATTTAATTAACCAAAAGTTAATAGTTATCATAAGATTAAATCATCCTGGAATGTTCTTTCAACTACAAAAAAAAAATTACTTCTATTTTTTTATAAAAGCTAACTGTTGGCCAAGGCAGAAATAAGTTGAAGTTTCCTTGCCATCTGGTAGTGAGTTTATTACTTCCCTTCACTGTTCATCCATCTCTGATATTTATTGATAAATAATAAATTTATTTTATTTAAATAATAAATAATATTATTTAAATAATAAAATGAATTTATTATTTATCAATAATAAATTGATAAATTCATTTATCCTGCTGGAAATAAGGTATAACAAGATATCATGACAACTGGATAAAACTTTAATTTAGGAGTAATGTTCACAAGGTTTTTTTCTTTTAAATTTTAATGACTAATCCTCTGGTCCAATCTAAGTTTCCAATTATCAGTTTCCAAGTATCAATTACACAGGTATAAGGGAGGTTAGCTCTTCAAACAGTGCTGTTGTAAACCAGATAATGGGAGAGGAAAACTTAGTACCCGCACTTCACTGACTGATACTAGGTCAGTAATGAGACTCACAAGCACTGAACTAACTTTCCAACATTTTCACATCACCTCCCACTGAGAGTCTTGAAGAGTGAACTTTTGGTGACTATTTTGCCTCGATTCAAGGAAACAAACTTGGTGGTAAGCATGAAAAGCAATGTATTCTGTGGACTTCTGTCATTTACAAACCCCAGTGTTTAAGGAGAGTGGCTTGACAGAACACAGAAATCAGAGACAAAAGAATGCAATATTAGAGACGTGGAAGACAATGTATTTGTAAATCGGTTGGGTTTTTTTTTTTTTTTTTCAGTGTTTCTGGTGGTGAAATAAAATTCCCATTTTAAAAAAATATATCAAACACACAATGTAAACACAAGTGCAAGCCTTCACTAACCCATGTCACTTCTGAACTAGAAAATATCATGTATTCTCTGTGTGAAGACATGATTTGATGCTACTGCTTCGAAGGACGCTATCCTAATCTGTAATTGCATTTAGACAAGGATATGTGGTACAAGCATCACAGTTAAATACAGTTCTGCTTGAATTAATACGCCATACCTCAAGATTGGATTGTTATAATAGCCTCCTGATTGCCTCCCAACTTCCCCACTACAATAGATTCTCAGACCACTGCCAGACTAATCTAACTAAACACTGCTTACTCTAAAGTATACCCACTGAATGGCTCCCTGTTGTCTAATAAATAAAGCAAGAGATCTTCATGCTGGCATTTGAGGTTGTCCACAATACAGCAGTAACCTCGTTCTCTAGCTGATATCTGAGCCTTCCACTCTTGCTGTACTGGGTTTCTTGTTACTCTCAAAATAAACAATTGTGATTCGCTCCTCCAGAATCCTGTTTATGCTGTGGTTCTCTCTCGATGTACCCATGCAAGGGCCTGGTGGAAAACGCAGCTCTTTAATGAACTTCTCCTGGTATCCCCTTCCCACAGTGACTTTTCCAAGGAGTATTCAGAGAAGACTCTCTCAAGGTAGTTTTCTGTGTAGCAACATTCAAGGCCTCTACCCACTAGAAAAGCACTTTGTAGTTGAAACTGCTACAACTGTTTCCGGACATTGTTAGGTGTCTCCCGGAGGCAACTATCAAAGTTACAATATCTAATAAAGAGGCAACTATCAAAGTTACAATAACTAATAAATGAACTTAACAATATTATAAGAAACATTAATGCAGAAAAAACAATTGTATGTCTATATACTAAAAAAACGGACAATAGAAAATAGAAAAAATAATTTAAGTATCATTTTGATGATAACAGTAACTATTATGCACTTAAGGATAAATCTGACAGAGAAAACTGCAATTCTAGGCAGGGAGACCACTCAGTCAGAAATTCACTTGCCACACAAACAAGAGAGCTAGAGTTTGATTCCTAGCACTGGTATAAGAAGCCCAGTTTAGTGGGATGTGTTTGTAATCCAAGCACTGGGGGGGCAGAGATAAGAGAATCCCTGAAACCTGAGGCCCAGCCAGCCTTTTTCAAGAAAGAAAATGCAGGACCCTGAAATTATCTCCAAAACGTGTGCTAGATTGATCCTGAGGGGGGGGGGGAACCACTCCCAGTTGTCATGTGGTGTGCAGACATACAAACACACACACAGACACACACACAGAGACACACCCAGACACACACACACACAGACACACACATGTATGCATACATACATACATACATACATACATACATACATACAATACGATACAGATTCACACATTAACTCACACACAAAAAAGAAAAGAGCAATCTCTGCAAATTACAAAATACAAATATTTCTAAAAGAAATGGAAAAAATAGCTCAATTATATTAAGATGTTAATTCCTTTCAAAATCATTAATAAATAAAATGTTCTAGGCTTACTAGAAAAAAATTTGATAGGTATGTTTATTATATATACATATATATCAAAATTTAAAAATTGTGCATATGTAGCTTATTGTACATCAGTTAGATTCAGCAAAGCTATTGTAAAATAAATTGAATTTTTCGAAAATTTTAATATCAGCACTTTAAATATATTCATGTATGGGGCCCAGAATTTACATTTTGGGGATCTAGTCCAGTAAAACTTGGCTGATTAAAGACATACATACTTGTTCCCTAACCACACTTTACTGAAAGGGCAGTTATGAAATTTATGAGTACAGCACAGGGCAGTAACCTCAAAGAAAAGAGAATTGGAGAAAAGACAACGAGAAAAACGTTTGAAGTCTGGAAACAGTGATGACTGATTTAGCACACCACAAAAGGAGAAAGAAAGGCCAAAGTCTGCAAAGAGGTGGTCTCAAGTGCCTGCTGACTGAGTGTACCAAACCCCAGGAAATCCTAGGAACTGGACATACCGAATAGCTCTCTGAAAAGGGATAGAGCCCAGTGTGGCCCCAAATGCAGCTAGCTCACATCCTCTTCCACCATAACAAGTCAGGAGATATAGCTTTGGCTGGATGGCTTGGTTGGCAAAGGTGGTTGCTACCAAGCCTGATGACCTGAGTATGATACCTGAAACCCACACAGTGGAAGAAAAGAAATAATTATCACAAGTTACTCTCTGACCTCTGTGTACACACACTACACACATCCATGCACACACACACACACACACACACAAACACACGAATTACACACGTAAATAATTTTAAATCAAGAGGTGAATCCTACAGAGCAATTGATGCTGAGACCCAAGGTCTCTGGGCAGAGCCAAGGGAGGGTACAACAGTGACAAACAGGTGCTGAGTGGAAATTACATGGGAAGGGAAGGACCCCAATTTTTTTTTCTCCTCCTCCGGACTGAGATCTCTGAAAGTAGGGATAACATAGCTCAGATAGAATGCTAGGAAATCCTGTTTAAAGAAAAACTGGTTACCTCATAATTTAAAAGTACAAGTGACTGAGATCACTCTATAAAACTGTCTAGGCTAAGCATACTATAGAAAAGCCATTATTCAAATTGTCATAGCACAACACACACACACCACAAGCACATATACCACACACACACATTTATTGCTTCTAGCTAATTGTCTACTACTTAACTTTCAGTATGACTGGGCAAAAAAAAAAAAAAAAAAAAAAAAAAAAAAGGCGTAAAATTAGAGAAAAGCCTCTACCAGAGAGAAAGAAAGAGAGATGGGTGGGTGGGGGGGAGGAGAAAGAGAGATGATAAGAACTAGAAACATAGAATCAACTAAGCAGAGCTCATAGGGTCTCAAAGATACTGAAGAGACAATCACAAAGCCTTTATGGGTCAGCTACATCCTTTGCATATACCTTATGGTTGTGTAGCTTGCTGTTGTGCAACTCCCACAATGGGAGTGAGTTATCTCTGACTCTTTTGTCTGTTCTTGGGACTCTTTCCTCCTACTGGGTTGCCTCTTCCAGCCTTGCTATGAGAGTTTGTGCCTCATCTTACTGTAACTTGTGCCTTGTTTGATTGATAGCCCTGGGGGGGGGTCTGCTATTTTCTGAAGGGAAACAGAGAAGTGGATGGAGAGGAGACATTTCCTGCTCAGGGGATTCTGTGTTTCTAGTTCTTAACATTTTTCTCTTTTTTTCCCCTCTTCCTCTTTCTTTTCGATAGAGACTTTTCTCTAACCAGAGGAGGGAGACAGGGAGGAATGGAAAGAAGGAAAACAGTGGTCAGGAGGTAGAAGAGAAAAGAAGAGAAGAGAAGGGAGGGGAGGGGAGGGGAGGGGAGGGGAGGGGAGGGGAGGGGAGGGGGAGGGGAGGGGAGGGGAGGGGAGGGGAGGGGAGGGGAGGGAAGGGAAGGGAAGGGAAGGGAAGGGAAGGGAAGGGAAGGGAAGGGAAGGGAAGCAAAATATCTGCAACCACAAAACTTATAAAAGTATCCAGTAAGTTTTAAGATATGACTCAGAAATTGCCTGAGAGGTCATAGAAATAAGAGCAGAAAGATACAAATAACAAAATGTCAGCATGAGAAAGTAGGTAAATTGAGAACTCTAGAAATACAAAAGGTTAGAGCAAATTCATTTCAGCCAAATGAATCATCCAGTACTGAGAGACTTCCGTTGCCAAAGTAAGGGGACCAAGTCAATGATTGAGATAAAAGCCAACTGCAAATGCCATAACAGGAGCTTCCAGAACAGGAGAGCACCCTTATGCAAACTGATCCAAAGCATCAGATACACACAAACAAACTTAATGCATTGACCCAAAGGGGGAATAAAAGAAACTAACTTAGTCATCTAAGCAGGTGACAATCTTATCGATGCAGTCAGAGGACATTGGCTACTAACATTTTTCCCATCTTGGTTCCTATGACATTTTTAGCTTTAAAACAAAGCACATTGAAAGTTCTCTACAGTTATCTCCAGCACACACCCTAGGGAAGCAAAACCAGCCCTTTTCTCTTCTATATCTTCTGCACTGATATGTACATATGTCCACGTATACACATGGGCACCAATTCACATGCACACATACATACACTCAGACTCCTACATGTCCACACTAACTTTACACACACACACACACACACACACACACACACACATATCTGTGTATGCACACAGAAGCTTGTACATTCTGTAAACACACAATCATGTAATAATACACACATTCATGTATACTTGCATGTACAAAGACAATTCAGAACATTTTAAACAACTTGTTTCAGTGGACAGGAAAAATGGTGTCTGTGCTGTCAAGGGAGCCAATAACATGATGTCCAATGTGCATGTTTACTTTTTTTCCTCTATTCTTCTCTCATATATTACAAATCAACTGTAGTTTCCCCTCTCTCCCCTCCTCCCAGTTTCTTCCACCTCACCTCCTCTTTCTTCCCCCTCAGAAAAGAGCAGGCCTTCCAGGGACATCAACTAAATATATGGCATAACAAGCTACAATAGAACCGGGCACACATTCTTACATCAAGGTTGGATGAGTCAACGTAGTAACGAAAAAATAGTAGAACACCTTCATGCTGGTTTTATAGAACACTGGTCAGAAATAAAAATGATGGAAAGACAAAGGGATACATATGAAAGGGAAATGAAGTCTGTCGCTTGCAGTCCTGTTTCCTGTCTGCTCCTCCATTTTGCTAGACCTACAATAGCTCACTTTAGACTAGATATGTGAATAGCCAGTGGTGTTTTTTTCGTTGTTATTTTTCCCCAACCTCTTTAACTCACTTTAACAATTTAGAGCTTTCCCCTATGCTTTCACTGCCAGCTTTTCAGTTCCTAGTAGAATTCATTCTTTCCTGCTCCAGGAACTGTTACCAACAGGGCTACTAGCCCACTTACCACCCTAACCTTAAACATGACTCAATAGCCAGAACTGCTCAAAGTACAGAGAACACAAGTCCCAACATTTCTAAAGACAGGATTTCCACTGTTCTGTAGAGTAACCTGAATGGGCTGAGAGAGCTCTAGCGACAGCTAAGCCAGCTTTCCTCTCCTTACTGCAGTCTGTAGATGGGTGCTGGCCAGGCCTATGGGTAACTGGGGGAGACTGCAAGGACCAGCTTGTTTTGAAGCCAGCCATGCAGCCAGACCTCCACTCTGGGTCTGCTTCACCTAAACTTAACACTGATGAGCAAGTTCAGTGTCCGATGGTGTTGCTCTTGGTGTTACCAGATGGAGAGAGAACTCCAAGTATCTTTAGATGTGGATAGTTTTTAATTTTGCAACCTCAAGCAGACATTTGCTAAGACAGTACAGTGAGCTTGATGCTTGTACAATCTTTAGTCTATTTCTGGTGAGAGAATCTCTGCATTGCTGATCATTCTAAGACACCTGCCCAGCCTATCCCAGTGTTTTCTGTGCCTTCCAGGCCTGTTATTACTTTAAATTGGGCTTTTTCTAGGCTTTTGTTTAAAAGCACATCTGTTACCCAGTAAGGTCAGTGGAAGAGCCTGGCTGTCCGGAAATCAGGACTGTGGCAGCCTGGCACATTTATTGGGAACTCAGCTGGGTCAGGAAAAGAGGACCTTGCTTGGACACAAGCATAGCAGGGTCCTGTCTGAGCTCATTCCTTACTGGATCTGAGCCTGTTTTCTCTAGTGTGTTTCACCATCAACAAGAAAGAGAATTATCTTCACTGACCTCTAGATTCTATCTCTCTTAAAATTCTGTGATCCAGTATCCAGAACACAATATGTATTCTGACACCTCTGCCAACAAGAGCTGGGGCTGATTTTTCATAAAGAATAAATATTGTATTTTAAATATCTATTCAACATATCCACATATATAATTCCCCCCAAATTGCAAATAATTCCAGCTGGTTAAATTTAGAATGCTTATATTAAAACCAATTCAACAATACTCTCTGGCACAATTCCCAGAACATTTCCATTTGATTGGGAATTGTTTAAATTTTAATCCATTTTAAGCCTTCCCCTCTCCAAATTGTGCTCGTCTTAGAATGTCGCAGTTGAAATATTGACTGTGAAAGTGCCGCCTCTCTTATTAAATCATGCATCTCAGGGATGTGACTGCTACCCATTTGGATTGCTTTGGGGGCTGTGTTTTGAGTGTGCAACAACCGGAGAATGAATTTCTATACCTGTGGGCACAAGTCTATGCTAGAGCAACCACAGAGGCCTGCTTGTCCCTCTAAGAACTACTACCCTCTGCTGGGGTATTATTGCTTTGAACCCTCCCATATCCTCTAAAAACATTTAAGATGTGCAAGATGGTATATCTGCCATCAAACTAGGAAAATAAGCCAAAAAAAAAAAAAAAAAAAAAAAAAAAAAAAAAAAACCGTACTGTCCAGATTCCTGAAGTCAAACAAGTTCATATACACTAAGGTCAGAATCACACCCCTTTCCCTTTCCTGCCTGTGTTTGCAAATCGTATTCATCTTGGGTTCAATATTCACTGATATGAGGGAAACAAGAACGGAAAGAGTTGCAAACAAAATGGGCTGCAGACGAAGGTCAAACCCAGTCCTCACTTGGAGCTCTTCTGAGCCTTCGCTGTGAACTGTTACCAATGTAAGCCACAACCAATTCTGTCTCCTCCTACAGTTTTGGTAACCCACACACTGCCAGAGACCCTGCAGATTCCTGTTTCATAATATAAACTACAGTGCTATAATAGTTGAGCCAGTTAAAGGGTTAATCAGCACTGCCAGCTAGTAGCTAAATTGTTAAGAGGTAGAATGAGAGCCAGGGAGCTAGCTCGGTGGGTAGAATGCTCCTGTTGCACTAGCCTGAAGGCCTAAGTTCCAATCTTCAGCACATATGTAAATACCAGGTATTGGCAGTGCGTGCATGTAGCCCCAGAACTGGGTGAGATAAAAGAGGCAGGTGGAACTTTGAAATTCATTGCCCAGTCAACCTAACTGAAACGACAAGCTCCAAATGCTATAAGAACCCTTGTCAGAAAACAAGATACAGAGATGTGAAGTGTCAGAGGAAGATACTTGAAGTTGACCTCTCTGATCCAATGTGCACATACAGGCAAGCACATCACACACAGATGGAGGAAGAATATTGTTAGAGCCTAGTGGGATACCTTCTAGTAACTAAAGGTGTGCCATTTCTCTAGTTCTCTAACTCCGAGCAGTGAGTTGGCAACTTGCTTCTCACATCCTCTGTCATGATGTATCCCTTCATCACAAGTCTGAAACCATGAGCCAAAGTAAAAAAGCTTTCTCTCTATGCACTGATTTGTCTCAGTGCAGTAACAGGAAGCTGACTGCCAGAGACATTAAACAACCATCTCCCTTCATATGGCAGCCAGCTAGCTACACATCTATCAATTACACCACCACTTAATTATAATATAATTCAAAAGCCAGATGCTACCTTACATGTTTTAAAACAAGTGAAACTAAGGCTTGGGGTGTTAAATAACTTATTGATATACTCAGACAATAAGAAGTAAGCCTAGTTTATATCCCCAGGTCTGTCACTCTTGACTATCTAAAAGCCATTTCTTTAAAAGGAATAACAGAAGGCATCAGTGGACAAACACAGCATCAGAAAACCTATGCCAGGGTTTCATCAAAACTGCCCGCCATATCTACAGCTGGGTAGGTGTGACGATTTGTATATGTTTATCCCAGGGAGTGGCACTATTAGGAGGTGTGGCCTTGTTGGAGTAGGTGTGGCCTTGTTGGAATAGATGTGTCACTATGGGCTGTAAGACCCTTGTCCTAGCTACCTGGAAGTCAGTCTTCTCCTAGCAACCTTCAGATGAAGATGTAGAACTCTTAGCTCTTTTCACACCATGCCTGCCAGGACTCTGCCATGCTCCTGCCTTGATGACGATGGACTAAGCCTCTGAACCTGTAAGCCAGCCCCAATTAAATGTTGTCCTTATAAGAGTTGACTTGGTCATGGTTTCTCTTCATAGCAATGCAAACCCTAACTAAGACACTAGGCAAGACTCTGCCTTGACCTTATTCAGTAACTGAAAATGGCATTTGGTAGCAGAGAGAAAGGCTGCCAACTGTGAGGAATTCTCATCCCAAACTGTGTTGCCTTAAACACATGTTTTTTACATGCAAAGTCTAGTTGAGTGGTGTCCTGCAGAAATACAGTACAAACAGTATAGCACAAACACAGTAGAAAGTTTCTGGTAGCCAATTTTTTTTTCTGAAAAGTAAACAGGTTAATATGAAATTAATTGGTATATTTTACTTAACAACTATTTCTCACATATTACATTTTAAAATAATGAAATTATGATTGACATAATTTTTATATTACATTTTAAAATAATGGAATTATGATTGACATAATTTTTATGTTTGTTTTTCAAACTATCTTTGGAAGTTGGTGTGTATTTTTTTAAATGTATTTTTTTGGTTTTTTATTTGTTTTATGTATATGAGTACACTGTAGCTGTCTTCAGCCACACCAGAAGATCCCATTACAGATGGTTTTGAGCCACCATGTGGTTGCTGGTAATTGAACTCAGAACCTCTGGAAGAGCAGTCGGTGCTCTTAACCTCTGAGCCATCTGTCCAGCCCCGTTGGTGTGTATTTTATACTTAGAGCCCACCTCAATTCAGATGAGCTTGGCTTCCAGCATTTCTTAGTGTCATGTGACCCTTAGTGTAGTGTGACCCATGGTTACCTACAAGATTGTACACTCATGGCTCCTGGAGGTGGAATCCCAGTTCCCTGAACCTTTCCTTGGAGTTTACCACCTGGGATTCACAAAACAGCAACCAAAGAGACAAACATCAGTACAAACCAAGACCATAGAAGTGGCATCATCAGTAAAAGCTTCCCCAGAATGTGCTTCTTGTAGCTCTAAAATATGTTAATTGGTGACCCTTAATCCAAAGGAAGGTGAGAAATTAGATTCTTCTGATTTCTTTTGAATGCATAAAAAGAAGGGATCTGAGAACAAGAATGTGTCTAGCAAATGGGAGACACAGAAGCATAGATTTGAAAATGAAATGGAAGGTAGATTTAAAAGTAACAAAATTTCTACCCATAATAGAACTGGCTTTATATTATAGTATAATATAAAAACACATATGTGCTCTTTTTATATTGATAATCTGTAATATTTAACTAAATAATGAATAATTTTTTCTCTCAGAATATCTATCATCTGTGCCACTTTCCAGCTATTGTATTTGAAAACTGAAACAATGTAACATCAACACTAGTCAGTTTTCTGTTACTGTTAAAAAAAAAAAATACTTGAGATTATCAACTTGAAAGGACAAAGATTTATTTCATCCAATACTTGTGGAGACTTCAGTGTGTTGTCAGTTGGCCCATTGTTTTGGGGCCTGTGTCTGATTCAAACCCACACTGTGAGGGATGAATGTAATGGGAGATGATACTCACATTTTGTGGAAGCAAAGATAAAGAAGAAAGTTCCAGCATCCCCTTTAAGAGCATGGCTCCTGTGTCCTAATTCTCTCCCAGGGCACCACTTCACAATAAACATACTGTCTCCACAGTAGCAACACGGGCTGGTAGCCATGCCATTAACACCTAGGACATTTATCCAAGCCACAGCAGATGGTCTCAGCAGATGTTGGTACCAACACTGCTGTCCCTTTAGGACAAAGTGCTCCTCGTGGACATTGAAGGATGTACAAATGCACACAATGGCACCAAGTACAACACTCTTTGTACAAATTCTTTCTGAGTTAAGGCTAATGTGAAAATGTGTCCACACACGAGTGTGGATTTGAGATTGTGGGACTATTAAGAGGTGGATTTCACAGTCTCTGAAACATTAATAAACAATCCTCTGTTCTTTGAAAACTAAGCCATTTCAAACATTCTGTTATAGCTTCACAAAGTAGACTGAGACACGTAATACCTGTGATCAGTACAATATTTCATCACGTAAATAGACTCATCTCTTAACAATTTGAAGTTTTTCTTAACCATCCTTTTGTAAAAATAAATTACACCAATAAATAAATAAATAAATAGTTCTAAGGTACAAAATTTTATAATTAACAAAAGTTTTCTCATTACTCTTATAGAAAGAAAAAGTATCTCTAATATCAGATTTAATGAGCAATATGTAACTCTGATATCACCAGCATAGGGATTGAACTAACAAATATCAGAAATAAGCTATCCAATACTTTTAATGTAGTTCATCTGAAAACTTCTATCAGATTATACAAATACTAAAGGTTATGTTGAATTCAAGTATCATATTCTAAAAGCTTTCTTCTACCTAGTTTCTCTTCTTTTAAAGAAAAAAAAAAACATAAAAGTAGTTTCAATTATCTTAAACCATGCTGTGGTATTAAATGCTTTATAATCTATCATGAAGTTTTTCAATGTAATATAAATTAAAGCTAACATTCATGTTTATTCCATTTTAAATATGTATGTACACATTAGTGTAAAGAACTCATTCAGGCACACTAGGAGGTCATCGAATGGGATTGTGTAGAGATGAGGTGTCACGAACTGGAAAACAGGACACGTTACAAGGGCTGACAATTACAAGCATAAAGTTCCACGAAACGAAACATGAATGAATTCAAACTGCCAGGGAAATTAGGTCAAAAGCAGTCTTTAACTGTAATCTCCTGAGATTTGCATTTTGAAATGGAGTAGAAACGCAGGGATTCCGCTTGAGAGGGAATAATCGCATTATGGCTTCTCAACACTGTAGCAACTGAAATGAACTCTGGGCTCATTTTATAAAAGACTCACATTGGCCTCTCTGCAGCTAAGACCCATTTCAAGAGATGTTGTGGTGACTGGTTAATACATTAACAGTTCTTTAAAAAGACAGTTTGTATAGCTTAATATTGCCACTAATACCATTAGTATGCCTTGAAGTCCTTTTCTTTCTAATGATTCTCAGAGTGTCAAACTCAAACGGTTGCACATCCGCTGTATTCAGATGGATATGCGACTTCTGTGTTCTTTGGCACTGGATAATAATAGTGCATACTGGTAATCATCTCATGACCCCTTGGTAACACAAAACCAATCCTTCCCATTATCATCATAATGTGTAAATGTGCACTCAGGGCTGTTAGCACCACTCTGGGCTTTAACACACACCACACGGGGTGCTGATAACCACCTACCTCTGTGAATATGGCCTCTTTGTACATTCCCTGGAGATCTTAACATGACCTTGTATCACTTGAACATGATGTAAGATCACATTTGATTGTATTATAGAATCCAAAGATGTACTAAAATTTTAAGAGATAAAAAGTCGCATTTTAATTATAATTCATATAAAAGAAAGAAGTTCAAAACCTCACCTCTAGCCTTTTCTGATTTCTACATCCTCTGAGGGTACACTCATACATGTGCACGCAAGACCTTTGGTGCCATGGGGTTTATTGAAAGCTTGGGTGGAAATAATACCTTAAAACATCAAAAAGTTCAAATTTCATTGCTAGATCCTTATTCTAAGAGCCTGTCCTTCATCTTCTTGTAAGGCTTAACCACCTGCTTTCCCCTTCGCTCTACCTGCTCTTCTCTTTGTGCACCCTTTTAAACGGGAAAAAATGTATTTTATACAAAGTAAATTTAGATATTATAAGTCTTTAGGCCTTACTCTTATCCACTATATTTCAAAGGCATATTTATAGGCTAACCTCATTTTTTTAGTTCTTATGAATATCTACAAGAATGGAAGTATTCAATGGAAACTGCCAAGAATCTACGAGGGTGACCCTAGCAATGGGGGATGTGGAGCCTGTGACCAGCCAAGACTTCCAATGGAGGGATTGAAATGCCAATCCAGCCACTAAACCTAAGATTCACAATTTTCCCTGCCTACAAGAAGACATGCAGGGGTAAAAGGTGGAGAAGAATTGGAAGGAAGGACCAACTAATGACTGGCTCAGCTTGAGATCCATACATGAGAGGGAGCCCATCCCTGACACTATTAATGATATTTTGCTATACTTGCAGACATGAGCCTAGCATAAATTTCATCAGAGAGGCTTCACGCAGCAACTAGTAGAAACAGATGCAGTGACCCATAACCAAACATTAGGACGAGCTTTGGGAATCCTGTGGAAGGGAGATGGGTGGAAGATTAAAGGAGCCAGAGGGGTTAAGGACACCACAAGAAAACCTTCAGAATCAACTAAAACCTGGGCCCACAGGAGCTCATAAAGACTGAACCACCAACCATAGGGCATGCAAGGGACAGATCTAGACCCTCTACACATATGTAAGTGCACTTGGAACTTCATGTGAGTTTAAAGTAGGACTAACCTGGGAGCAGGGGCTATCTCTGACTACATTGCTTACATTTAGATTCCTTTCTCCTAACTGGGATGCCTTGTCTAGACTCAGTAGAAGACGCCCCTAGTCTTGTGCATTTTGATATTCCAAGGCTGATTTATATCCATGGAGACCTTCCCTTTTTTAAAGAGAAGGGGAGAGGAGTGGATGATGGGAGAGGGGGGAAAGAGAGGGCGAGACTAGAAGGAGAGGAAAAGGCAGGAAAACCAGGCTGTAAAGTAAATAAATAACTTAATTAATAGAAAAAAGAATGGAAGTGTTGCAATATTTATTATATATCCACTGACTTACAACAGCATCCTCGCAAAACAAAGGTTGATAGAATTATTATTTTTAAAGAACTATTTTTTTTATTTTCTGTATAGGAATATTCAGCCTAAATGTATGTCTTAGTGTACATGGTGATCAGAAAAGGACATGAGATACCATGGATCTGGGGTTACAGATGGTTATCGGCCACCTTGTGTGCTAGAAACCAAATCTGGGTCCTCTAGAAGGCCAGCAAGTATTCTGTGCCATCTCTCTAGCCCTTAAATTATTTTTTTAAGGAATTAATTCTACTAGCTTAAAATTATGTCCATTTGACAACATGATTATATGTGTAAATGGGATTTGCAATTGTAATTTGTTAAATTAAAACAAGACAACATTGCAATTGGGGTGTGCTCTAAGAAGTGGTATCTTTATAGAAAAGTATAGGATACAGAGAAGAAGGTCCTACAAAGACAAAGACAATGGCCGGAGTGATTTAGCTAGAAGCCCAGGAACCATCAAAAACTAAGAAGATGTGAAGTGTTTGATAGAGATATCACAAAGAATGAACCTTGATTTCAAACTTATATCTATACATGTCAGAAAATAAATCCTGTTGTTTTAAACTACCAGCTCTGTAGTATTTTGTTATAGCTGTCCTAGGAAAGTAACACATTGCCTCTGTAAGTTATCTGACATCAATACTTTCCTATCTCTTATCTTCCACTCAAGAGAGCCATCCTGCCTTTCGAAATGCAGACCTCTTCCTCCTCCTTCTGATCTCCTGAATGACTAAGTTCAGGGCTCAGAGTCTAAGAATCAATCCAGCATGACTAACTAACATGTGGCCTATGGGCAGCTTGTACCCAGGATAGCTACTGTAGTAGTTTGAATGAGAAATCCCTTCATAACCTCTTAAATTCGAACATTTGGTCTCTCCTTGGCAGTACTATCTGGGAAAAATTGAGAGGAAAGACCTTGCTAGAGATATTATGTTCATGAAGATGGGCTTTGGAAGTCAAAGCCTCATGACACTTTCAGTTAATGTTTCTCCTGTGGACCTCAGCTTCCTGCTCCAATTGCCATGCTTGCTGACTGCTGCCACATGTGTCCTTCCATGATGGTCCCTTATCACTCTGGAATCACAAACCCAACTAAATCACTTCTTTCACAAGTTACCTGGTCCGTGGTATTTTATCACAATAGAGAAGTAACTTCTAGACAACTAATACTGCTATCAATGTGGCCCAACACAAATCATAAACTTACTTAAAACATTGTGAGATTTGTGTGTGTGTGTGTGTGTGTGTGTGTGTGTGTGTGTGTGTGTGTGTGTGTGATTCAATTATACAGATCTCTAGCATGTACTTTGTAGATGACAATGACATTTTATAGTATCAAGAGGTTGGACATGCCCTCACAGACCATGGCTCTGCCAATCACAACCCTATAGTGTTGGGCAGGCCTTCCTTCTACAGTCTTGCTGTTCTTGACTTGCTTCAATTGAAAAGCATGGATAATAGAAGCACTTACATTGTAAAGTAATTGTCTCAAGTCCCAACTCTACCCAGAAATGAGTGAGTGAATTAATACCTCAAAGCACTTAGAACAGTCCCTAGTGATTGAATAATGCTTGCTATTATTTTTATAATAACTATATCCTAGGAAAAGTACATACTGGATTATAATTATTACAGACTAAACACAAAGAAATGAGTAGGGAAAGGGCCATAGTTGAACAAAGCAGCATAAAAAAAATTAGTTAAGGGTTTTATAACCTGAAAACATCAATTTTCCCTACAATTACAAGGAAAGGCATTGTTTCTGGGAGTATTCATTATCTGAATACTTCTTTTTTATTTCTAAGAATAATCAACCCCATTCAGAAGTTATTATCAACAGCTCCCTATATCTTCTTGAATTTTCTTATTTAAAAAAAGAAAGAAAGAATCTCTTGTTAAAACCTGGGCAGGTGTCTCAGTGGATAAAATGCTTGCTGTGGACCTGAGTTCAGATCCCAAATATCCATTTAAAGCAGGGCAGGGTAACCCCAATCCTGAGGTTAAGAAACGGTAAGAAGACTGGGTGCACTGACAAGCCAGTCTGGCTAAAATATCAAGCTCCAGGTTCAGCTAGAGATCTTGCCTTAAACAGGTAAGGAGGGTGTCCTGACAATGAATGCTGGGCATCAACAGTCTGGACATGACTACATGAATAAACACACAGGTGCATGCACACATGCCCACAGATAGAGAGAGAGAGAGACAGACAGACAGACAGACAGACACACACACACACACACACACACACACACACACACACACACACACACTTTGTGTTGCTATTGTATCATTTAGATAAAAGTATGAGGCAAAGAAAGCTGCATTGGTTTGAATGAGAAATGTTCCCTATAGGTTAATGTATTTGACAATTGGGTCCTACTTAGTGCTGCTGTTTGGGGAGGTATTGCTGAGGTTTTACAAAAAAAATACATCACTGGAGGTAAATGGCTTGTAGCCTGGCTCCACTTTCACTTCACTCTCTGCTTCTTGTGTGAGGATGAGATGTGTTTTCTCAACTTTCTGTTTCAAGCCACCAGATCGTCCCTACCATTATGGACATAGAACCATCTGGAACAGAAGCCTAAAGCAAACTCTTTTTTAAATTGTTTTTCGTCATGAAATTTTATCAGAACAATACAAAAGTAACTAACACAAAAACTAGAAGACGAAAAACAACATGGAAGGAAATTATCTGAGAAATAAAATCATTTACACTAAAGAAAGGCAGTGAATCCAGACATGGTAGTGTGTGACATCATCCCAGGACTCAGGAGACAGAGACAGGGAAGCTTGAAATTAGCACAGACTTCATAGTGAGACTACCTCAAAAAAAAAAAAAAAGTAGAAAAACCAGATGAATGAATGAAATATTTGAAACTAGATAAGCTAAGTTTGTGCTTTCTGAAGGTTTGAGCTTAAATTTTTACCAAAAAAGGAAAAGTAAGATACAAGAAAAAAATGTTAAAGGTAGTAAAGAAACAGAGATCCAAAAGAGAAAGAGGAGTGAGTATCCTCCTTTTGAAAGACTAGCAGAGCAGAGTTTACAGCTCTTTACATCAGTCTAGATACAGGTAACCTGGCCAATTCTACGAGTGCTGAAATCTGCTTCAAATAAACACATATTAAACACATTTGATCTAGAGAAAACTATCATCTGTAATTTTACTCCTGCTGTTTTTTTTCCCTCTGAGAGTGGTGATTATAATCAATCGTTAACCTTTTTAATTACAGGAAGGTGGCCAGCCTAATTGTGCATCCCGAGTTAAAGTGCAATGGGGAAGCAGCTGCAGAGGTTAGACTCCAGGTAATGGAGACATTGTGAAAAATATTCATCAAAGCGAGTAAATAAAGCACAAGAGAAAGCAATCACAGAGGCAGGGAGGGAAATAAGTATTAGTTTAATTTTATATTTTAATTAATTAACAAGCTTCAGGAAAGACTCAAAGAATCTTAACACCTAACTAAAGATTCAAATTACAAGAATCCTTCACTAGAGGGAAAACATGAGACAACAGGGATCAGGTAGTGTCTCATTTCTAGCTCACCTCCTAGGAACTTTCCTTGGAAACAAAAAGAATGAAGTACATGGCAGAGCCACAGCCAATCTGAGCCCCAAGAGAAAACAGCAGAGCTCTGGTGCCCTGAAATACAAGCTCAGAGAAGCCACCGCCTCAGGACTGGCCACTTACTCTTTATCACTTAAACCTATGACAACGAACACAAGAGAGGTGCTGTCAGTAATTTGTAAATATTGCAGGCCTGGTGCACACCAAATGAATTGAAGCTATATCACAGAATAGACATGGGGTGCTGGGATGGATGCTAGCACCCTCCACTCCTCCATTTACCAGGAAGCATGGCAGAGTTTGTTGTTCAGAGACAAGTAAGTTAGTGGAGTGGGATGTCGAGATTGAGAATGTTCTCATTGGCTTGCTTATATTTTCTCAATAAAATAAGAAGTAAAACCATCAGCTTACGAGTAATAGAAAAGGGGCCAGGCAGTGGTGGCTCACGCCTTTAATCCCAGCACTTGGGAGGCAGAGGCAGGCGGATTTCTGAGTTAGAGGACAGCCTGGTCTACAGAGTGAGTTCCAGGACAGCCAGGCTTATACAGAGAAACCCTGTCTCGAAAAACCAAAGAGAGAGAGAGAGAGAGAGAGAGAGAGAGAGAGAGAGAGAGAGAGAGAGAGAGAGAGAGAGAGAGAGAGAGAAGAAAATATGGGGAGTTTGAAGAGTAAGGAAGGATGCAAACTGCAGAGAAAAGAAATCGGACTGAAGACATATTAATTCATACCACTGTCATGAATTAATGAGTTTGGTCTCTTCACTGATATTCAGCTGTGAAATAGATGATAAGCAAGACTAGAAGGTCAGATTTAAACAGAATTTGAGTTTTTATAGGGCAAGGAATTTCAATGGAGAAAGAAGAGTATTCAGCCTATACATAGCATGTGTCTATAGTCTGTGTGAATAGTTCGGTTACTGGTCGGCTATGTCTGGATATTTCAAAGTCTTTCAATGTTTGTTGTTTGTTTGTTTGTTTGTTTCAAAGAACTGAAGAAGTGCACACAAATACTGAAGTATCCAGAAATCTTATTAGCAAAGCCAAAGTAAAAGTTAGACACATTGCCAAGAGAGCAGAGACTTCTTGAGTGATAATATGCAAGGGTTCCTGATTATTGCTTGGGAATTCTCTTTATGGACATTATGGAGTCTAGGAGAAGGAGAAGCTGTTTTCTAAGGCCTTAGTTTGGGTCGTTCTGTTTTGAATGATAGACTTGTGTTATTTAAGTTTTTCCCACCTCAAATGTCATTCCTCATGATGCATCTGATTTTGATCATGTCCAAGTATGCCTTCCCATAAATGGTAAGTAAAGGAACTATTTTAGAGTTTTTCTTACTCCACATGCAATCAAAACCAGTACAAACATAATTGGCCCATCTACTGTTTGTCAAGATATGTTCTAGGACATGTTTGGGTAAAGCTGGGTTGTCATCAAGGATTTATAAGATTAATAATCTATTTTCATTGTTTAAAGGAACATATATATGCAGCCTGATGTGAGTAAGGATGGGGGCCCAGGTTACCAAAAGATGGGTAGGATGATAGACAAGTAATAGATAGATAAGTAGATAGTAAATTGATAGATACGTGATAGGTAGATAGACATGATAGATAGAATAAAGATAGATAGATAGATAGATAGATAGATAGGTAAATAGATATAAGATAGATAGATAGATAGATAGATAGATAGATAGATAGATAGATAGACAGGTATATAAATCAAAATTAGAATTATCATCTTCAACTGTATGAGAAAAGTAACTTTGATCATGAAATGGCTGTTTAAGGGGAAAGATAAGAATAATAAAGTATTATTCTATATTAAATAGACCAAATTGGATGACAAACATGCTGTTCTGTGGATTGCATTAAGAGGAAAATAATTAAGTCCTGTGTGATTCAGGAACACCCATGTGAGGGGGCACAGTCACTCCTCTCCCACTCCAGTACCGGCAGGAAGTTGGGTCCAGAAATGATTTTGACAACTTACAGAAACAGTAATCATGATGAATCTTTCTACTGAGTAAAACGGCAACTTGTAATAATCTCACATGAATCTTCTCACCAGGATGGCATTACATTTTTCCCTGTGGTTACATTTATAAAATTCTATCTACTCACAAAATTGAAGGTTTCTAAACTAGAAAATATCTAAGTCCACTCAATTCTGAGATTCTGAAAGTTTTTTGAAAGAAAAGGAGGAGGAGGAGGAAGAGGAGGAGGAGGAAGAGGACAACGACGATGATGACAATGATAGCAATGATGACAATGAAGATGACACCAAGAAGAAGAAACATAGGAAGTTAACCTATGACCTTTCATTCCCATTTTAGAAGCAACAAACTGACTATAATAAGGCTTGGGTTTATTGCTATATTCTTAAGGGTTCCTTGCTCCCCCTGGGACATGTGTCCTAATGCAGAGAAGGTAATTCTCCAGCTGCTCACACAGCACATTTAAAGTGATTCTTGCTGGCTGAAACGGGCATCAGGAGACAATCTTCAGAAGAGAAGCTCTCCAAAAGGCAGGGCTCCTTGAATAGCATCGATGGCCAAATCAGCCAGGCTCTCTGCTGCCCCAACCTGTCCTTTCTAAATTCTAAGTATAAATCTTCAAGTTGACGTCATTAAATGACTATGAACACTGTGTTCTGGAAAGCTAATTTCATGCTATAGGAATAAATACTATGTCATGGACTCCTTATTTATCTTGGAATTTTAACACTGCTTCTTGAAAACATAAAGATGTGCGGTTTCCATTACTAATTAACAGAGAAGTTGATTAAAAGTCATGGGCTTCATCCTGAGGTACAGCATCTGGGGAAAGGATTTAAGAATTAAGATAATTTCCAGGTGAAATGAAACAGATCCTTGAAGGGATGGAATCTCATACAGCTACAATATTTACAACACTTTTATCAAGACATTAAAACAGAAGCAGATGCTTCCCCATGATTCTAAAATATTAGTTGCACATGGTATAATGCATTACAGAAAGCATTATAATAGATGAGCCTGGAAGGATAGAGCAGTTTTCTCTTGCAGCTGGATACAGAACAGATCCCAAATAGTTTTGATGTTAAACTTAATGCAGATGGGACCATCCTGGATGTGTTGTGAAATAAATTTCTCACTAGGGAGGTAGGGGAAAGCATTCCCCCCCCCCCTCTTTTTTAAAAAAAAAAAAAATATCAGTGTTGGAGGGGGTTAGTATAAAATGTATCCTTACTTTCAACAAGTCTAAATTAAAGAATCAGCAGTATCTCTGTGCTTAAAATTGTGCTGTTGCCATGTTCTACTTTTAAGCAAAAGCCAATTCCAAATCTGCCAGAGGATTCTTGCTGGGTACAGCCTCCAGCTCTGCCTGCACTAAGTGAGGGTAGTCTCTCTGTATGCTTATCATTTGACTCCAGTGCTGATTATTCATGCAGTACACAAACAGAACCTCCACATGTCTGTCACTGCATAAGGAAGAGGAGATAGCAAGATACAGCTCTACCTGGAAGAAGTCAGAAAAACACACAGGAAGGGCAAGTTTAATGCTCCTGAAATTGTGTCCAGGCAAAGAATGCACAGAAATGCTTAATCATCTCTCTGTGAGTTGTAAGATGGAAATTCCAGTAGATTTTCTAATGTAGAAAGCCATGGACAGGAATAATCAAACATGAATATGACAAGAACTTTGTTTGGGGCACCATGGAGGTAGTGACAGTCAGCCTAGTATAGAAGCTGGATACAGCTTTGTGAAGAAGCTTTTGGGACTTTCAACATATCCTAGAAAGGGGGTGGGGAGAAGACATCATAAGTAAAGATAGATCTTGAAAAAGCATGATATTCCAACCTCACAAAACCTTCCAAAGTATTAACTTGAAGAAAAACAAAAAATAAGGGAACGCAGAGAGGAAGGAAAAAAGGAAGGAAGGAAGGGAGGGGAGGAAGGGAGAGCAGAAGGAAGGAAGGCAGATCAATATATACATATTATTTTAGTATGTGTTCAATACCTCACAAAACTTACAAAGGGGGTTTAAGGTAGTTCAGCCATATTGTTCTATAAACACTCTAAAATTCTATTTTGTTTTAATATAAATATTTTTATTTAATGACTTTAAAATCAAGAAGTGCTTATTGTAAAAAGTACAAGAGACATATGAAAATATTTTAAAAAATTAAATCCAAACTCTCGGCAACAAACACTGTTTATATCTTGGTATAACTTGTTTTTTTCTTTGTATGTACCTGTAATTGCATGCACACATATGAGTGGAGCCCCAAGCTTTTACAAAAGGCATGGATTTGGAGTCATGTAGACTCATCACTGGCATCACCACCCAGTGCCCCCTTGAACCCAACTCAGTAGTAACGTTAGCACAGCTCCGCAGTCCACACTACCTGGTTGGTTCACAACCCCAGTGGCTCTCCTGGTCTGCTCATCTGACACACTCCAGCCTCTAAGCATTTTCCTCACCTAATATTCAACCTCTTCTATTTCCACAAAAACATCAAGGTTTCACAAACCACCTAAAAGTAAAATGCATTTCCTAAAGACTTATTGGGGGGGGGGGGGTGTTACTCAGTGGTGGATCACTTACCTGACATGCACAAAGCCTGGATTCAGTTCCCAGCACTGGGGTGGAAGGTTTAATGGAAAAAACAAAAACAAAACAAAAACAAAACAAAAGAGGAAGGGGAGGGATAGTGTTTGTTTGCTTTGTCTCAGCAGCAGTGACTTAAATTGAACATTCTGCTTTCAAGCTCCCAAGCAGTACTTTGAGAAACTCATTACCGGAAAATCTGCATTGAAACATTTGCCTGCACAAGATCCTGTTGAAACTTCCACCTCTTCTGTCCTTTACCTCCTATACTCGCAGGTTCTCATGTAGAGAAGATAGAAAAGATGGGGCTTTGTTTTGGTTTGGTTTCTAATTGTATGTGCGTATCTGTGTTGGGATGTATGCACATGGAGACAGAAGAAACCCTCAGATCCTCTGGATATAAAGTTATGCCCAGTTGAAAGCTTTCAGACATATGTGCTAAGAACGGAACTCCAATTCACAAGAAGAACAGTACACACTCTTTCCTGCTGGCCATTTCTTCAACCTCAGAAAAAGTGTTTTGAGCCTTTGGTTTCCTCCAATTTTTTTTTTTTTTTTGACTCAACGTTCATATTTACCCATCTAACACAATTCTTTTCCCAATTTAAAAAAAAAAAAAAACTGGTATAATTTGTGTCAACTTAAAAATTACATAGCTTATAAAACATCCCATGTTATAAATTATAGACCAGGAGCCTCGTTTTGATGGCTGGCTATTCCACAGTTATTCAACCAACTTTATAGTTTTTATTTTTAGATTTTTTTTTAAGATTTATTTATTTATTTAATGTATATGAGTACCACCAGGCCTGTCTTCAGACACACCAGAAGAGGGCATCAGATCCCATTACAGATGGTTGTGAGCCACCATGTGGTTGCTGGGAATTGAACTCAGGACCTCTAAAAGAACAAAGAACAGTCGGTGTTCTTAACATCTGAGCCATCTCTCCAGCCCATTTTATAGCTTTTTCAACCATATGTGCTTTGGTTAACCCCCGCATTAGCCAGATTTCCATAACTGTGATAACAAAAAATACCTGCTTTAACAACTTAAAAATAAGAAAGGTTCATTTGGAATCACAATTTTGAAAATTTCCCACCATGACTGGCCAACTGATTGTTTTAATGCCTACAGTGGAGCAAGAAGAATCTTAACAGCACCACTTGGGAAGGCTGTTCATCTCAAGGCAGAATTGAAAAGAGAAAAACGGATGTGCCCCACAGTTTGCCTGTAACTCAGTCTTGGTGATCTAAGACTTTCTACTGAGTCTTACCTCTTAAGAGTTCTCCAGCTTCCAGTAGTGTCATGGACCAGGAACTAGGACTTAACAATAGAACCTCTGGGGGATGGTTACCAAACCATACCATTATCTTTGTACCAGTATTGAAGCACTTTTTTTGTTATTGTTATATGAAAAGTCCATAAAATTTCTTATTTAAAAATTCCCGCCTTGAACTAAGCTTTGTTGGTCCAGGCAGACCACCTCCTCTTCCATTTTTTCCTTCTATATTTAGTTTCTTTCATTGACTACAAACCAGGCCCAGTATCTGTTAAGCTCCAACAGCAGAATTCCACCCTACCAATACATTTCCAATACCCTCATTATTCCCCTTTGCCAAGGTTCAGCCTCAGCAGGAGGGAGGGGCTTTGAGGAGCCACACAAATGAACCACTCAAAGTCAAATGATGAGATACAAGCTGACAGCTCTGTATTCTTCTGGAGATAGCTCTCTAGACAGATGTCTAGATATCTCAGCTCTTTCAGACTAAAGACCAGTCTCTCTTTTTTTTTTTTTTTACATATCAATTCCATTATTATCACAAGTTCCCTTTTGTTTTGTTTTTTTTGTTTTTTGTTTTTGTTTTTTTTTTTTTTTTTTTTTTTTTTTTTTTTTTGAGGCAGGGTTTCTCTGTGTAGCCCTTGGCTGTCCTGGAACTCACTCTGTAGACCAGGCTGGCCTCGAACTCAGAAATCCGCCTGCCTCTGCCTCCCAAGTGCTGGGATTAAAGGCGTGCGCCACCACCGCCCGGCACACAAGTTCCCTTTTGATTATCACATAAATCAGCATTTTATGACCTTAGCTCCTTGATTCTTAGAAAGAAACAGGAAGTACATTATTTCAACATAGCAAATGAACTCAAAGATCTGCCTGTCTTTATAAGCACCAACAATAAGTTTAGCTGGGTAGGATCTCATCCTGAGATTACCATTCCCACCATGCCTGGACTAACTCACTCTGTTCCAGGTTTACCTTGAGAGCATCCACCTGACTTTGTAAGCATAAACAATAAGCTAGCTGGGTGGCATCCAGCTCTGAAATCACCATTCCCACCATGCCTGGACCTAAATTAGCTCTGTCCAGACTGAACTTGAACTCAGAAATCTACCTGCCTTTGTATCTTTATGACAAGCTAGTTTATTAGTGCAGCTGCTTTTGTTCTTTTAGGTCCATGAATTCCCCTCATACCATTCGTGTTGCATCCTTATATTTTGCAGAGTTGAGAAAATTATATGTTCTTGAACTCTTGTTTTCAGAGTTCATTCTCACAGCCTTAAGGGCTATCCTGAAGGTCACAGCATTTACCATTTTGCTGAAGAACACATTCTTGCCTCTCAGATTCATGCTGCTTCTGATTAACCTTAACAGGTAAAGAATTCCCCAAAGGAAGAACATGAAAATACATACATTATTATACAAACAAGCCTTACACCTAGCAACCGCTAACCCTCGTGGCAGTGAATGCCCTGCTAGCTCTGTTCCTGAAATCAGGAACTGTATCATATCAACCCTTCTGAAACACTGCTCAGTTATAATCTCTTCACTACCAAAGTGGCAGCATACGTAACACTTAAAAGCTAAGTTTTAACTAGTAATTTTGTTTAAATTAAATGGAATCACTTCTTTTCATAACAATAAATAGATTTTTTAAACTTTTTAGCCAGTGGTTATCATTGTTTAATCTAGCCATTAGATTGTGAGGGTTTTCAAGATTTACAATGCAAATAAGTCTGCTTTGGTTTTTTGTTTTGTTTTTTCAGAAAAGTGCCATACTTTTAGAACCAATCATGAAATTTTTCTTCAGCAACTTGCATGTATTTGGGTTCTCTAATGAATCAGAGACTACCAGAGGTATGTATATATGCTTACACACACACACACACACACACACACACACCATATACATGGAGAAAGGGAGACAAAAACAGAAAAGAGAGGTCAAAACACCACAAAAAAAACTATCACATGATTCAAGATGTTGGTGAGTCCCCAGGTCCTCCAGACTTGGAAGAACTTAAAGGCCTGAGAGCCAGGAGAGCCACGAGTATGGTTTGGTTTTAAGGTTTACATGATGGTGCACGGATGATTAGCACATGCATGGTCGTGGGTGTGGCTTCCTGTTGGGCAGAGTTGTGGGTCCCATGTGCCTTCCGCTCGGGCAGCTCAGGGAGGCTCGCCTCTGGAGAGAAGCAGAAGCACAGGATTTTTGACTGGGTTCACCCCGCAAGATGCCAGGTGGATGCTGCAGGGCTCACGCCCAGGCATGGGGAGTTCTCAGTCTGAAGTCTCTGGAGGCACAGGACTCTTGAGAGGGGGGAGTCTCTGGGCCAATGCTGAACCGGAAGCTGATGGTCTGTCCTTGGGCTCCCAGACCCTGAAGAACAGACACTGGGGGCTACGAGCTGGCCCTCAGCTCTGGTGGCACCCAGCGGGTAGCACTCGCTTGGCTTGATCAAGGCTTGGCTAGCTTGGTTGAATAGACAGTCCCCATGGCTAGAACACCAAGAAGACCTTGAAAGGGGAGATTAGACATGGCTTGGTAGCTGAGACCTTCTCCACGGTTCCCTGGAGGCCCCAAAAGCACAAGAAAGTTTATGGTTCCATAAGCTTTATTTTCATAGTGGATAGTAAATGGATCTGGATGCACCCCCACTTAGGTCAGGGCAGACATGACTTAAATAGGGAGGGAGAAGGAAGGAGGGTTTGGGAAAGGAAAACTTAATTAGCTAAGCCCTCTGGCCTTTAGGTATCTCATTAATATGGAAATCTCTCTAGGGCTTAAGGTCTGTAGTCACCTACCTGTGGAGGGGCTGGTAGGTGACTGAACTGCACAGATCAATGGCATGTCAGGAGCCTGGGGTCTGGGGGTGTGGTTGAACACCTGCTGTTGCTCTATTAGGGTCTGGGGTTCAAGGCCTGTGCCCCACTAGAAACCAAGGTATCCTTTCACGGTTCTATATGCTAGAGCCCTAGATGTCCAGTTCAAGTCCAAAGGCAAGAGAAATGCCAGGGTGCTTGCTGCTTTGAAAGTCTATGTCTCCTCTTCTGCTGAAGAGAAAAGGTAGGTCTTTCATTTTAGCCAGGTCTTGATTTGATGAGATACACTCAAATTAGGGAGGGCAGTGCATTTTTACTCTGTCTAATTACTTACATGCCAGTCTGATTAAATACACCCTGGGTGCACATTGGAGAATTTTACAAGGTATTGTGATAGCCTGTAGGCTAATCATGTTGCCCGAAAAAGTTAACCATCATGTGATCCTGTAGTGATTCACATAGTGGGACTATACTTAAAAAAAGAAAGAAGGAAAGGAAGAAAGAAAGAAAGAAAGAAAGAAAGAAAGAAAGAAAGAAAGAAAGAAGAAAGAGAGAGAGAACGAACATTACTCCACACTTCCTGTAATCTATTTGGAGAAGAAAACATGGTTCTCAATTCTTGTTTTCTATTTCAGAGCAAAGACAAAAATGCTCTGATTTTTTCCTGATCTTCTTGTAGATGTTTTTTTTTTTTCTACAACTGTCTGTGATTGCTCTAGTGACAGTCATTCTATTGAGCTATGATATCACCCTGTCTTCTCCTCTATTTTAAGCCACAAGCTAATTCATACCATTTGTTTTGGAACCTGGGATATGATAGTTGCTCAGTGCACACTGAGTGGATGTTCAAAATATGAATAACAAATCTCTGAGCCAACAAGTAGCCAGCCAGGCTGAGTCTAGAGCTCATCCCTTGGTGTCACATTTCATTCTCTAGTTCATCCTAACTCCATTCTTTCTGAACAGTAATTTTGGTCCATTTCTAAGGATGTTCATTTTTTCCATTCTTACTTGAACACAGAGTCCAAATTTAAGCTAAGCAAAGTTCGTTACACCTGATCACTAAATGCTTACAGCATGCTTCTTCAATTTCGGTGGAGAAAGTTGAGATAAGGCTAAGGTTTGAGAGATTTTAGTTTATCTTTTTGTACATGTGATGTGTTGGTTGAGCCTGACACCAACATCATCCCTGTCAGCCCTCAAATTCTTTCTGATTTTGAGACAGGTTTTTTAGAGAGGCTCCCCCCCCCCAAAAAAAAAAAAAGAAAGAAAGAAAAGAAAAAAAGAAAAGAAAAAACTTAGAATCTGTTTTAAATCTTTGCAATTCTATAGAAAAAACAACTTAAGTAAGTTTGTTAAAAAACTGTTTATATAATTGTGATTTTTCTAGTTATCATGCTCTGAAAGTCAAAACAGCATCCCCTTGCCAATTACTTATAATTAGCTCCAGGATCCAAGATAATCCCAAATCCAATGACTAAAATTCCATCAACCCCCTTCCTCTCATGTATTTCTTTTGCTTTTTCCTTTATTCCTACTTCTATGAAACCCACCTCACCAGCCACATCGGATAAAAGCAGAAATCTAGAAATTGTCCTGAAAATTCCAAGTTTCACATCTTTCCAGCTACTGTGTTCAGTAATTCTCCAAGTGCTGACCATACCACTGAAGTCTAATAGAGTCAAGGCTCTTTCTCTTCTCTTCTCCTCTCCTCTCCTCTCCTCTCCTCTCCTCTCCTCTCCTCTCCTCTCCTCTCCTCTCCCCTCTCCTCTCCTTTCCTCTCTTCTCCTCTCCTCTTGACTCCTCTTTTCTTCTCTTCTCTCTTCCCTTCCCCTCTTTTCTTTCCCTTCTCTTCCCATCCCTCCCTTCTTCTCTTCATCCCTCCCTGTCCCCCTTCCTCTCTTCTTTCCTCCTTCCCTCCTTCCAGCCCTATCTCCCTTCCTCCCATCCCTCTCTTTCCTATCACTGTCCTAGCTCAGATCTTCAGTATCATTTGCCTATATTTAATATCAACTATCCACCTAACTGTTCCAATACTTATACTTATCTATGTCCCATTTCCATTGCATTCTTTATTCTAGAACCAAGATGATTGGATGAATTATTAATGTGTTAATTATATAAAATACTAGATTTCATTGTAAATTTTTCATATATGTGTATCTGGTACTTTGACCATATTTACTCCCCCACTTCTCACACTTGTCCAACAATCGCCACTCCTGCTGGTCCAATCCATACTCCCTTCAGTATATTTCAATAACCTTCTTCTACTTTCTTATGGACATAGACAGTGTACCAAATATACATAATAGAGCCTTATTTAGCTACCAAGAAAAATAAAATTATATCCCTTCTTTAAAAATTAATGTAATTGGGAAAATTGTGTCAAAAGACATAAGCAAAAATAAAATTTTTAGAAATACAACTATCTCATGAGTTTCCTCTTATGAGGAGATAGGGGCTCATGTATTGAAACTCACAGGGCAGCCAATGATCATCTTGAATTTTCAATCATCCTGCATCCTATTGGGGTGACAAACACCATGCCCAGTTTATGTGATGGTAGAAATCAAACCCAAGGTTGCATGCATACATCCATTCACTCTAACAGCTGAACACCTCAAAACACAAAAAGACAATTTTTAAAATGTCAAAACAAATGAAAAGAACGCAGTAGGCTTATGAAAGTCCACTTAAACTCATTAAATTAGTTTCCATTCTCTACAAGATAAAAGCCAGATTCCTCAGCAGAGAGTAGAACTGACTGGCAAATTGTTCCATCCATATGCTATGCCATGTGCCTCCCACTCACCCAAGTGATACAGTAAAAAGATATAAGCTAAGGGGATGAAGAGATTGCTCAGTGATTAGGAGCATTTGCTGCTGTTCTACAGACCTTGAGTCCAGCTCCTAGCATGCACATCATGGCTCACAAACATCTATCATTTCAGTTCCAAGAATCTCCCACCATCTTGCAGTGTCTTGAGGGCAACAGGCATGCACACAGTGTACTTACAGACATGGAGATAAAAAAAATTTAAACATAAAAACTTTTTGAAAAACAAATATTTAAATATTTTAAACTGGGTATGGTGATATATCTTTAACCCCAGTTTGTTGGAAGCAGAGGCAGGGATTTTCCTCTGTGACTTGATGTCAATCTTATCCACATAGCAAGTTTCAGGCCAGCGGGACTATGTAGTTAGAGTTTGCCTGCCTCCAAAAACTCTTTTTCTCTATAGAATACTATTTAGCTACAAAAAAAAAAAAAAAAAAAAAAAAAAAAAAAAAAAAAAAAAAAAAAAAAAAAAGAAACACAAAGGTACATGGTTGGAGCTGAAAACAGTGATTCTGTTTGCGCGCGCACACACACACACAAACACAAACGCCTCCAAACACCTAGGAGTTTCTAGTTCTAGGGTGTACCTAGCACCCTTGGACTGTGTACATGTGTAGTATAGTAAACTATGACTTTCAATAACTTTTTAAGGAGACTTTCCTACTTACTATTTTATACCTATGCATAATTGGGCATGCATGCACGTAAAAACAGATGTGTTATAAGACGGGCCATTCATTTAAAGTAGAAATATAATTACAAAACTTAATTCATCAATCAGACTAGAAAACCACCCAACTGCACTCCTTACTTCCTTCTTAGATCCCATAAAGAGAGAACCCAGGCTGCATCTGCACTCTTGAGGACTCTCATTCACATGGCCTGTTAACAATCTTGACAGTGTTTTTCTCTTTAGTGTGTATTATTGAGCTACTCAAAATAAAATTGTCTTTTGTCTTTTGAGAATCTGTGTGAGTCTTTCTTCTCAATCTTTTGAATAAGAAGACAAGAACCTGGATAGGTTACAAAGCCCAGACTCTCACTACCGATACCAGATCAAATAAAATATGTGATTTTTTTTTTTTAAAATGATTTGATAAATCATGTTTTAGCCCTATGCTTAACTGATCTTCTCAACTGCTAGGACAAAATAATCAAAATGACATGGTTTTCTCAAGTAAATTTATACACTAAGTATATTGAGATTTAAAGTTCCAAAACGAGGTCTTATATAAATTAGCAGTATCTAATTATCACCGGTCAAATGCTTGACTAAACAAGAGATTTAAGTTACAACCATTGAAAACCCTGCAGTACATATGAGCACAGTTAGCAGAAAAGGGAAGAGTCATTTCCTGGAAGGGCTGGTGATGTTCTCAGATTCCAGTTGTCCTAAAATATACAGAAGAAAGCAATTCTTTCACTGGGGGACCAGACTTCAGCTAGATAACTAGATAATTAGCAAGCTAGTTTTTTGGGGGGGCCTCAGTCAGTACCCCAATTATGTGCTCATAAATTCAGAACACTGATAGCCATAAAAACAGCTTTGCAATAAGCGTAATATTCTTTTTAAATTCTCATTAAAACAGAGGTCTTTGTGAACACTGAGGTAACCTTTGTGTGTAATGAAGACGCCACAGCTCTAGGTAAGTACATAATTGGTTTAGTAACAAGTTGTCACACCATTCGTTTTAATCTTTTTATTATTAATAATCATTTTATTTGTTTACATTTCAAATGTCAAATGTTACTTACCTTCCTAGTCTCCCCTCCATGGACCCTCTATCCCATCTCCCTCCACTTTGCCTATAAGAGAGTGCTCTCTCCCACCTACCCACTCTTGCCTCACCCCTATTGCTTAGATAATGGCAACTGTAGAATTTAATTTAATAAAACCAACACAGTAAATGTTTCCTATAATCTCTAAAAGAAAATAAAAACAAAGTTTCTTTTGACTCTAAAAAGCACAATCTGACTAGGGCACTTACTTTCTGGCATATGAAGCATTGAAAATTACAATCCTTCCACATAATTCAATCTTTTGTACATTAGTTTGTGTGTGAAGTGCCATTGAAACATAAAATTGAAGACTATAGGGGTAAATTAAAAGCTGGTAAAATAGACAGTAACTTAAATTGCTCATCCCTAGGGCTGAAGCAATGGCTCAGTAGTTATGAGGACCTGCTGTTCTTCCAAAGGACCTAAATTGGACTCCCAAGCCTCAGTAATTCCATCTCCAGGGAATCTTATGCTTCTGGCTTCCTACTTCACCCTGCACTGCTGTACACACTTTCACAGGCAGATATACACAGCTACACATGACTACAAACATAAATACTAACTCTTTTAAAAAAAGAAATAAAATCGTCTAGTCCCTACCTGAGCACTGATCTAGGCAATTTCTCTGTGGCATCACATGAAAAGGTCTCCACGATAGGTGTGAGAGATTCAATCCTTTCTGACTGCATTGGCTCTCTTTGATTTTGTTCTTGTCAATTCCATGCTCCAAAGGGGTTCAAGCAAGACATATTTACATCACTGATATACAAGACCTAAGACTTTCACCAAGTGGAAGAACCCCCCCCCCACACACGCACACACACACACACATACACCTCCCAACAATTGCTCTGACCTCCATAGTTGAGAACTCATTTGCAGGTAAGATTCACTCTGTTGACTTGCAACATGAAACACTCTGCCTCCTTTCCCTCCCTTCAGTATGTATTTCAATTTACACCTTTATGCTTGACTCTGGCTTTTGTAAAAACTCAGAACCAGTGTCTGGGTGGAGTGGAACCCAGAGAAACTCTCCAGCTTTTGCAATGACCTCAGATGCTGCTGGTTAAGGATACAGTTTGCCCTAAGCGCCTGTTTACAGGTTTCAGTCTTTGTCACTGACCTTCCTCATCCTGAAGTGCTATCAGCTCTGAAGTTCCAATCATAGTCAAGGTAGCTTTCGACTTCCTACCCATAGTTTGGTATTCTTCACCCTGAGTTTCATGAACTAATTTTGTCCATGGAATTCATTTGAAAACGGTCCCCTTTCCTTTTTTCTAGAAAGGAGCTCAACCCTAAACAATAAACAAAGAACAAATGACTATTGTGCCCATTGAACTCTAAATGCCTCGATGTTGATCACTAACAGAGTCATCTCCAATCCATGTATATGAGGAAATCTATGAGACCAATTTTCTGACTATATGATACAGAAATAACAAAATAATATTAATATCATCAGGCTTGATATAATGTAGGCTTCAAAACGTGATCTCTTCCATTTTATCAGTGTAACTTCTTTTTCTAAAAGTGAATGCTTCGTATGTAGTTTTATTCCCTAAACACATGTTAAAATGTTAAATTTGTAGTATACCTTTACTTGTTGGGTTTTTTATAAATATACTGTCCTATTGTGTGATTCTAATGTTTAATATTATCCCTACAGGCCTTTACGCAAAAGTCTTACTGAATAAAATGATACAAAATGAAGACAGCAACTCTATACAAGCAAGGTAACTCATTTCAGTTACTTTAAAATGCCATGAAACCTTTGTCATGAGAACTTAAACTGAGCATTAGTTATAATGAAGTCTCTTCATTAGGAGAGATTTTTAATCAGTGGGTGCCAGGACATGTAAATGTGTGTATATTTAACGAGAAAAATATAACCAAAAAAATCATTTAAAAAAATCACAAATGACTGAACAATAAGGTAAAAGAATTGATGTTCCTTTAAACATTGAAACAAAATCAGAATTAAGAACTGAAAAAATATAATATTAAAAAACATATATAATGCCTCTACCTTCCCTATATGGTATAACAAAATAAACACAGTTTTGCCCAATTCATGCTTTGACCAAATACTAAAATGGGATTTGTTTGTTTGTTTATTTGTTTGTTTTAAATCAGTCTCCTACTGCCCAAGCTTCAAGCTATATAGCAGAGGATGGCCTTGAAGTCCTGCCTCCTGCCTCCTGCCTCCTGCCTCCTGCCTCCTGCCTCCTGCCTCCTGCCTCCTGCCTCCTGCCTCCTGCCTCCTGCCTCCTGCCTCCTGCCTCCTGCCTCCTGCCTCCTGCCTCCTGCCTCCTGCCTCCTGCCTCCTGCCTCCTGCCTCCTGCCTCCTGCCTCCTGCCTCCTGCCTCCTGCCTCCTGCCTCCTGCCTCCTGCCTCCTGCCTCCTGCCTCCTGCTTCCTGCCTCCAGCTAAAATTACAGTCACAAGCTACCCTTATTGGCTTTAAGATGGACTTCTTGATTGAGTGTCAACATCCTGGAGAAATTCTGCAGTTACTTTCTGGTTGGTTCAGTTTTAATTTAAAAAATGAATACCATAATTGAAAGAATCAGCATTAATCTTTAAATCAAAAGGATTTACAATGAGATTATAATTAATTGCATGCCAAAAATATCTTATTGAGTAGGGTGGTGACCCCAGTTACTTTGCTTAATCACTTAAACAATCTAATTCTCAAATAAGAATTTGGACCACTTCCAAACATATCCAATTAAGGTTATCAAATCACAAATAACAGTGACAACAATCTCAAAAATAAACTCTTTGAAACTTTTCTTGTTGATGAATGAGTCTGAAGAATATTTTATGAGGGCTTGGGTACTTGCTGAGAATGGTGTTTGCAACAGTGCTCTGCAGGCTGCAGAATGCCTGGAGGTGAACATCTCCATAATTAGGTTGCATTTCTGTCCTAATACTGAGCTAGTCACTTGTTATGTCTCCGGTCTATTTGCAACAGACCAAAGTCAAAGAATAATATTACTGTTACCTTGTCTACATCCTGGAAGGCTTGAGATTGACAAGTTTTTATTTGCCATAAAAAAATTTTGATTTGGATATATTGCCATGTGGGTGGTTTTGGGAATCAGACTCAGGCAACGTTTTTAATCTTTATTTCCAAAAAAAAAAAAAAAAAAAGTGACAAAAATGTCCTAGACGATATTACATTGCCACAAGATTGTGATATGTTTTCTAGGATACATGAAGGGGCAATTACATAGAATTGATTCAGAAATTGATAATGAAGAGAAGCCATTTCAGGCACTCATAAGTAAAAATGTTTCACCCAGAAAAAAACACCCTCTACTGTCTCTGAGTAGCTTCAGAGCTAGAAGATACTTTGTGGGATTTGGGGTTGTTTTTTATTTTTGGTTTTGTTTTGGTATATTTTTGTTTCTGCTTTTTTTTTTTTTTTTTTTTTACAGTGTTTATGCTTTTTCACAGGAGTGAAGAATACTTCCTAGTTGGTACAAAATACTGAGGCAGTGTCAATGGTATTAAGCAGCCTCTTTGAGTGAATCTCAGAGGAAAAATGAGATTCCTATAAACAGGACAAGAATTTTAGAAGCCAGGAAATTTTCTGTTCCATGCTTGTGTACATGTGAGACTGTACTGCTTTCTGAAATCCCAATATTCTCAACTATGAAAAGCAGTGGTTCTCAACCTTCCTAATGCTGTATCCCTTTAATATAGTTCTCATGTTGTGGTGAATTTTAACCATAAAGTTATTTTTGTTGCTACTTCATAACTCTAATTTTGCTGCTGTCACAAATCGTAATGTAAACATCTATATTTTCTGATGGTTTTAGGTGACCCCTATTGAAAGAGTAGTTTTACCCCCAGAGGGGTCACAACCCACAGGTTGAGAACCACTGATTTTAAGAGTTTCTTGAGTTTTCTGTCGTGACATACTAATGGCCAACGTCTGTCTAAAATCCCACCACAGGCTTTCCTTTGACCTTAATTTCTATCTTGAAACTTCAGTCAAGCATAGAGCTAAAGACTATTGACATGTCTGACATGTTATATAATCGATGAGAAGTGTTTGACAAGTTACCAGCCCAGCTAATCAGCATAATAATGTAATACAAATAAGATGTGTCATTTAGATTTATTGTTAAGCTCTGAAAATTTGCATTCAAATATAGATAAAAGCATTCTGGCTGGAACCTGAACAAAAAAAAAAAAAATCTTGTGTGCTTTATGAAACTTTGTTGGTTGAAATATAATTTATTATTGTTGTCAGTTTTAATTGTAGGAGTAACCAGTGTGGGTAAAAGCTGCCAAACTGGTCAAAAGAAAAATGTTGAGAAACTTCCAATAGTTAGATTTAAAAAACATTTAAAGTTAAACTAATAGTAGCAGAGATTACATTATTGGCTAACCCTAAAGAAGCCAAATTTCTTTAGGAACACAAGAAATGGACATAAAATATTAAGTATTAGAATGTGGATAATATCACCTTTTAGGCTGATTAGAGTAACAATTAAAACATAAAAGAAAGTGTGTTTACAGTACCAACAGAGTTGCCTAACCTGGATGCTTGGGGGCTCTCAGCAACTGAACCACCAACCAAAGAGCAAGCATGGGCTAGACATAGCTCCCACACAGACAAATATATAGGAGATATATAACTTGGTCTTCATGCTGGTCCCCCCAACAACTGGATCAGGGGGCTGTCCCTGAATCTGCTGCCTGACTGTGGATTGCATTCCGATAACTGGACCATCTTGTCTAGCCTCAGTGAGAGAGGATGTGCATATCCTGACTTGATGTGCCGGGGTGGGTGATAACAGGAAAGGGGAGCTCCTTCTTCTCAAAGAAGGGGAGGAGGAAGTTCGGGGAGGATCCGTGTGAGGGGGTACTGGGAAGAGAGGGGAACTGATATTGGGATGTAAAGTGAATAAATAAATAAAATTTTAAACAAGAATGATTTTTAAGTATCAGTTATCTAATTGCATGGAAGCCTAAGATTTCTAAGCAAAAAAAAATGTCCTAAGAAATCTATATACTTTATGGGAATAAATTATCATCAGGATGTCAACCTTGCTACATCAGCATTTCACAAATGGATAAAAAGTAAAAATCCTACAACAATAAATCATGTTAAGCCAAGCACCATTAAGGAAATGAATTTACATAAAAGAAGGAAATGTTAAAGAAAACCCAGCTTCTTTAATTATATTTTGTCCTCTCTAACCAAACTTCAAAATAATAATTTGTAACAACAATTTGAGGTTTGAATCTATGAAGTTAAAAATATTATTTTAAACAATGGATTGATGCTCTTTATCCTATTCAAATTATTGGAAGAAGGTTCGGCATTTAAGAGTAAGGAGCCATCTCAAGTGTCATGCCAAAGGATTTGTGTTACTTCTAAAATTTACAATGATAGTCATTATAATTAGGAAAAAGTTTAAAGACCCTTGCAGGGAATTTGGCATAATTCTAACACTACTCTGGATGTTTTAACTTTGCATAGTGAGATTATGAATTTAAAAAATGCTGCTCTGCTGAGTTTTGATGCTGTAAATACTACTGATAAAATTATCCATGGCCTGAGGTCAGTATTTCCATTTTGGTCAAGCTTCAAGAATGGCATATATAGGTTGATCATGTTAGCCTTATTTGTCCTGGGAATACTTTTATTCCTGCCCATCACGTTAAAGCTTGTCTTTAACAACATCAACATGTTGGACCCCCAGACAGTTATTAATTTAACAGGCTGGCAAGCTAAGGACAGTTAAGATTCTGCAAAGAGCCTTACCAACCTAAGACATAAGTGCATTGCTTTCGATAATGCATATTCCACAACGGGTAAGGATGACACTCTTGTCAGAATTACCTAAGACAGGTTTGGTCTTATTTATGATATTTAAAAAGGGGGAGATGTGGAGAGCTCTTAGGGCTTTTTGGCAGGAATCTGACATTGGCCAAGGAAAAGGAAATGGGCTTCAGACAGGAATCTGACATTAGGCTAGTACAAAGAAGCAATTTCAGGCAGGAATCTAAATCTTAGGCTAGATTAAAGAAGTAGGCTTCAGGAATGAAAATGACTTTGGGCTAGGATAGAGAAGCAGGCTCAGATATTTTGGTCATCCTGATAAGCCTTTAGAAACAGTGATCACGAGAGTGATCATGGGACTTTTTTTATTGCCTTGCTTGTTCTTTGACTATTTGCATCATTATATTGCTAGTTCCTCAACCTAGAACTGACCTTAATACTTGCATGTAATTAAAATGGCATAAAACAAAAAGGAAAAGGGGGCATGGGATAGGGGTTTTCTAAGGGGGGGGAATGGGGAAAGGGGATGGCATCTGAAGTGTAAATGAAAGATCTAATAAAAAAATATAATTAAAAAATATATATAAAAAATAAAATGGCATAAAAGCAGATTGGGAAATTTTTTTAAACTAAAAAATAAAATTTAAAAAATGAGTTTAAAAAAATAATTCATAAGTCTAAGCATAGTTTGGTCAAGAGGTAAATCATATGCCTAGTGTCTCATTAGTATTGAAGTTTTATATAGATAAACCAGACAAAATTTTATTTTTTGTCCTTGTACCTACAATAAATTGTTCATTCTCAGTTTTATACATATATATGTATATATATGCATGCATATATATATAATTTTATATTTACCTAAAATTATATACAATACTTATAAATGCATATGCAAAGGTGATGTGTGTATGTGTCAAAGAAAGTTATGTTTATAGGGATGACATTGTTGCCTACAAAAACTCCAGTACCAGACATGCAAAATTTTCTTTAGAATAGTTGGTCACCATAGTCTAAATGTCTCCCCAAACAAGATAGACTATTGATGTAGCTGATGGTTGCCTCTCAGATGTTCAAGGTTAGCCCCTAGCTGAAGACACTACACATTTCTATTATTGGAGCTGGTTTTAAGTTTCATAGTACCAGAAAATATTATGTTGCCAAGAAATGGAAGCAATTAATACTCCACACAGCTGTGACATGGATGAACTACAGCAATGACCAGCATGGCAAGATAGCCATGAAGGTGCAATAAGTGGCACTTTGGACGTATGGCCCATGGAACAGGATAGAAAACATGCTTAGTACTAAAAACTTAACCAGCTTTAGGGACTAATGAGATCACAGATCCATCATTACAAACAACATTTTAAATCCTTATACCCACAGATAAGTGTAGCTATCATTCATCATTACGGAAGTATCTCTGTACAGGAAGTAGAGACCATCACAGAAAATCACAACTTGAACCACTCCAGAGATTAATAGATTCTGGAGAGCTCAGCCTCAATGGATATGTCTTCATCACAGCTCCTGCATCTGTGTCTGAAGGAACATTGAAGAACAGAGGGTGAAAGATTTATAAGCGCCAAAATAGCAGGAAGTCTGCTATGAAACAGGCTCTCATAGAAAGGACTGAATAAACAAAACCAGAATATAAGCCATATCAAACACATGGTATCATAGTTAGGGTTACTCTTGTTATGATAAAGATAGCATGACCAAAGAAATTTAAGAAGGAAAGGGTTGATTCAGCTTATGTTTCCTTATCACATCTCATCATAAGACAGGACAGAGCCAGGCAGTGGTGGCTCATGCCTTTAATCCCAGCACTTGTGAGGCAGAGGCAGGTGGATTTTTGGGTTCAAGGCCAGCCTGGTCTACAGAGTGAGTTCCAGGACAGCCAGGCCTATAGGCAGGAGCTGATTCAGCACCCATGGAAGAGTGCTGCTTACTGACTTGCTGCTCCTCATGGCTTGCTCAGTTGCTTTATTATAGAACCCAGGACCACCAGCATAGGAATGGTACCACCCACGGTGGGGTGGGTCTTCCCCCATTAATCACTAATTAAGAAAAATGCCTTAAAGCTGGATGTTGTGAAGGCATTTTCTCAAGTGAAGTTTCCTCCTTTCAGATCACTCTACTTTGTGTATCAAGCAGACATAAGACTAGCCAGCACATACGGCATGAAGAAGAGGGAGTCAGTCACACCTGTAGACAAGAAACTACAGCCAATGACTGCTAGAAGAATTGATCTCTCCCAAGAAAGTTGTAGTTCCCTTATTGGTTGTCCAATACAAAGTGATCAGCTCTGAAACCATATACACAGACAACAACAACTGACTCATCGGGTTGTTTTTATATATTTGTATATATACTCTGTTATGCTTGCAGACAGGAGCATGTTGTCCTCTGAAAGGCTCCACCCAGCAGCTGACTCACAGTTACAGACACCCACAGCCAAACACTGGGTGGAGTTTTGTGACTCTTATGGAAGAATAGGAGGAAAGATTGCAGACCCCAAAGAGGATAGGAACCCAACAGGAAGACCAACATAGGCATCAAACCTGGACCGTTGGGGCTCTCAAAATCCAAACCACCAATCGAAGAATACACACCATCTGGACCTAGGCCTCCCCAATCATATGTAGCAGAATGCAACTTTACTTTCATGTGGGTCCTGAACAACTGGATTAGGGGCTATCCCAAAAGCTGTAGCCTGCATGTGAGATATGTTCTACTAGCTGGACTGCCTTGTCAGGCCTCAGTGGGAGAGGAAGCACTTAGCCTTGCAGAGACTTGAAGTGCTAGAGTGGGGGGCATATCCCAATGGGGCCCCCATCCACTCAGAGGTGAAGTAAAAGAGGGATGGGGGAAGGATTGTCAGAAGGGGTGACTGGGAAGGGAGCAGTAAGTGAAATGAAAAGTGAATAAGTAAGATAAAATTAAATCAATTATTTTTTAAAAGAACTACTCAGAAACTTACTCTTTCTCAGGATTTCTTGGCCTTTTCTGCATCTCTTAATGCATCTGGGTATATTTGCCCAGAATTTTTTAAATTAATTTTCCTAATAAATTTGAACAGTTGTCACTTATTATAATCAATCTGAGAAATATTAGTATATCAAACAAATACTGTGTATTTACATGTCACCTACTCCCATGTCTCCGGACTTTATTTCTTTCAATACCACACCTTATTTTTCAATGTGTACATCTTGTACTATTTTGTTAAATTTGTTCCAATTCACTCAAGGCAGAACTGTGAAGGTTCTCTAATTTTATCTTCATATTATCCATTAAAATTTAGATATACACAAATTACTTGTATATATTGGCCTAACATTCTGCAATATTGATAAGTTCATTTACTGACAGTAGTGAATTAACGTTTCATTTTTAGTGGATTACTTAGTAATGACCATAAGACTTCTTTCCAATAAAGCTGCAATTCATTTCTCTTCATGTCCATGAGCCCTGGCTAGAGCCACCAGCACAGTGCTGACTGCTATGAGGAGGACATTTCTAAGATCTATGTAGAATTAATTATATTAATATAGAAATATCATCAAGAATTATCATACACAAAAGAACTTGGAGTTAATATATTCTTATGAGAATGCTACAAGAAAGTTTTGAATTTAACAGTGAACAATCGCCTTCCGGTCTGGGCCAGAGCACTGAGCAGATCTTGGGTGGTAGCTCTGAACCCAACCTCCAAGAACCCAGAGGAAGCAGGGATCCCAAGCGCTCGAACTCAGGCAGTATCTTAGGTAAGCAGACAGCAAGGCCCGCCCTAAACAGGGAGTAACTGGGAACCAAAAGGACCCAGGAAGTCACTCCCGGCCCGCAACACTGGTTCCTTCCGGTCTGGGCCAGAGCACTGAGCAGATCTTGGGTGGCAGCTCTGCCCCCAACCTCCAAGAACCCAGAGGAAGCAGGGATCCCAGGCACTCTAACTTGGACAGTGTCTTAGAAACTAGTTCTCAGATCTGAGGCCTGGATCAGACCTCTGCCAGGTTTGCTGTTGTGTGGACCCCGGATTCCACCTGAGACATACTGGAAGGTCCACTCAATCCAGAGCCACAGAAGAACAAATGAACTCAGAGCTTCAGACAACATATCCTGAAATATTCTAGAGGAGACACTGCACCCAGAACAGCAGACACCTAGCTGGACTACTACCTTGGAGGCACCATATCCTGAGGCATCTTAGAGGTACCACTGTAATCAGTGCAGCTGGAAAAGATCACAGAGACATCTGGACCCCTAGGAGATCAGACACAAGCTAGATAACTAGAAAGTTAAAGACAGCAAGTACAGGCAGCACTAGAGTTAACCAGATGGCAAAAGGCAAGTGCAAGAACGTAAACAACAGAAACCAAAGTTACATGGCATCATCAGAACCCAGCTCCCCCATCAGAACAAGCCCTGAACACCCCATCACACCAGAAAAGCAGGAATCAGAATTAAAATCACTTCTCATGATGATGATAGAGGGCTTTAAGAAAGACATAAATAACATTCTCAAAGAACTTAAGGAGAGCACTGGTAGACAGATAGAAACCCTTAAAGAGGAAACACAAAAATCCCTTAAGGAATTGCAAGAAAATGCAACCAAACGGGAAAAGGAATTAAACAGAACCATGCAGGATCTAAAAATGGATGTAGAAACAATAAAGAAATCACTAAGAGACAATACCCTGAAGATAGAAAACCTAAAAAGATCAGGCGTCATAGACACAAGTATCACCAACAGAATACAAGAGATGGAAGAGAGAATCTCATGTGCAGAAGATACCATGGAAAACATTGACACAACTGTCAAAGAAAATGCAAAATATAAAAAGCTACTAACCCAAAATATACAAGAAATCCAAGACACAATGAGAAGGCCAAACCTAAGGATAATAGGTATAGATGAGGGGGAAGACTCCCAACTAAAAGGACCAGTAAATATCCTCAACAAAATTATAGAGGAAAACTTCCCTAACCTAAAGAAAGAGATGTCCATAAATATACAAGAAGCTTACAGAACTTCAAATAGTTTAGACCAGAAAAGAAATACTTCCCGCCATATAATAGTCAAAACATCAAATGTACAAAACAAAGAAAAAATACTAAAAGCAGTAAGGGAAAAAGGCAAAGTAACATATAAAGGCAGACCTATAAGAATTACACCAGACTTCTCACCAGAGACCATAAAAGCCAGAAGATCCTGGACCGATATCATACAGACCCTAAGAGAACACAAATGCCAGCCCAGACTACTATACCCAGCAAAACTGTCAATCATTATTGATGGAGAAACCAAAATATTCCATGACAAATCCAAACTTACACAGTATCTCAACACAAATCCAGCACTTCAAAGAATAATTGGTGGAAAACTCCAACACAAGGAGGGAAACTACAACCTAGAAAAAGCAAGAAAGTAATCTTCCAAAAACCCCAAAAAAAGATAGTTACACAAACATATCTCCACAGATGTTAGCCCAAAAGCTTGGATTATCGAAGACTCAACCCACAGACCACATGAAGCTCATGAAGAAGGAAGACCAAGAGGGGATGCCTCAGTTCTACTTAGAATGAGAAACAAAAATGCTCAAGGGAGCAAATAGGGAAACAAAACATGGAACAGAAACTGAAGGAGGGGCCATCAGGAGACCATTCCACCTGGGTATTCATCCCATGTACAGCCACCTAAGCTAAACACTGTTGTGGATGGCTGGAAGTGCATAATGTGAGAAACATGATATAGCTGTCTCCTTAGAGGTCTGCCAAAGACTAACACACTCAGAGGACAATGCTCACAGTTAACCACTGATATGATCAGGGGTTTCCCAATGGAGAACTTAGTGAGAGGACTGAAGGAGCAGAAAGGGTTATTGACCCCAGGTGGAAAGCAACAATACCAAACAACCAGAGCCCCCCAGGGTCTAAACCACCAGCCTGGGAACACATAGGGAGGGACCCAAGACTCCAGAGGTATATGTAGGGGAGGATGGCCTTGTAGGACATAGGTGGGAGAGGAGTTTCTTGGTCCCATAAAAAAAAAAAAAAATGAACACACAGTGGGGGGGGGGGGAATGTGAGGGCGGGGAGGGGATAGTGAGGGGGGGTAGGTGCGGTCACTGCCTCATAGAAGCATGAGGAGGGGGATGGGATAGGAGGTTTCTTGGTGGTGGGAGGAAGTAGGCTAAGGGGATAAAATCTGAAATGTAAATACTACAACCAATTTTAACAAGCGGGACAAAAAAAAAGTCTTCAGAACCAACATCTTTAAAAAAAAAATGTAAGCCCCCTGGGGGTGGGAAATTTTTTTTTCTCTTGATACTAAAACTTGTTCTGAGAATTGTATATTGCAGAATACACAGCCTTGGTGTATCTACTCATCAAGCATACTGAGCAGACCTGCCCAAACCTCTGATGTCCTGGAATTCCTCTGGATTCAGTGAAGACACAGCATCAGAGGCTTATCAACTTACTCTCCCCCCCACCCCTCTTCTAAAATCTCAACGCCCTTAATCAGCTTGAAGAAGTTAAAGAAGAGTCAGCGCCCCTATTCCCTGAGCTTGGGGAATAATGTGGTTAATAATGGTCTGTCTTTCTAGGGACAAGTAGTGGTTTTGTTGGAACAGGGGGGATTAGCTAGGACTTATTGCATAGCCATAACCTATTGGTAGAAATCTGTATAATTATTATCAAGATGAAGTTATAATTTCTTAAATGGTACAAAATTTACTTTGATCTTAAATTTAAGATTTTCATTGGTATGAGCCTCTTATTAATATAAAAATGAGACGAATATTGATACGCTCATGGGCATTGTGCCTGTATAACACATTTAGGAATACAATGCCTAGACCCAGCCCTTTTTTAACTTTTTTAACTGATTTGGGACGGTTAACCTATGAGTTAAGGGACTATAGCAAATTCATATTTTTGAGTTTATTGTTAGGGTGTTTTCCATATTTTATTTAGAAATAGCTGAGAGGAGTGAACAGACAACAGTCCAGGTTACCTTACATGGATAGTTGGTTTTCAAAACATCAGAAGTCCATAGAACTGACGCTACAAATATTTATATATTAATGTTCATATTGATTAGAGACCTGTCTGCTCCTGACAGCTTCCTGTCGTGGATTCTAAGAAGAAATTGAGCATTCTTGGAGTTACTCCAGTTGTGTGGTAACAGCCACTAGGCAAGAATTGCCTCTCTCCATCTTCAGACAAATTACTGTCCAGAAAAGGACACACATGCAGAATAGTCAACTGATTATATCTGCCTAGACAGAGTAATCAGTCCTTAATAATCCTGCATCACCAAGGTCTGTCAGATGATTCTGGGCCAGAAGGCTGAAGATTTGATGCTCCAACGTTCGGTAGTATAGGGGCTTTTCAGGTGTTCAGAGGTCTCTATAAATTGGCTAAGTTTTAGAAGCTATGCTTTGTGCTTCCCACAATTATAGTTAACTCAGTTATTCTGGATTTCTGACGGGGTTGAAAACTTATAGCTATTTACCGTAAGAGAAAAGATTTGAGTGGATGGTCGTCAGATGACATTCATCCTAAAGCCAGGTTCAGAACTAAATGTTTTAGTTAGGATAGATGACAGAGGTGCTGGTTAGTCAACAAAAGGATGGATGGGGTATTAGGACTATCTTGTACCTCACTGGTACAAATTGGCATAATTATGCTCTAATTGTATTTTGAGAGAAAAGTTTCATTTTAACAGGAAGGGTGATGTGTAGGAGGAGCTAAGGTAGGAGGAGTACTGAGAGGAAGAAAAGGAGTAAGAAGAGGAGAAGAAGAAGGAGAGGAGAAGCTAGGTGATGAAAGAGAGAAAGAGGGGGGAGACAGGGAGGCAGATATTCATGTATCTCCACCAGTCAAAGATAGTTGTTATATCTAGGTTGGTCAGTGGGTTACACCTCTGATTGAACAATTCCAAACTTATAACGCTTATGATTAACATTATTTTTAAAAAATATATAAATGCAAAAAGGAAAAGGGGGCTTGGGATAGGGGTTTTCTAAGGGGAAGGGAATGGGGAAAAAGGGGATGGCATCTGAAGTGTAAATAAAATATCTAATAAAAAAAATTTTTTTTAAAAAACAGTGAACAATCTTTGTAACCAGGGGCTCCTATTTTCTATGTGGGGTATCCAATCTTTTGACATTGTGGCATGATGTCACCTACAAATGTATAGGGCCACGTACATAACAGTCCACAGACACATGCGGTGCCACATATCTTAGGTTGGACACTGTCTGAGATGCAATATTTCCCTGACTTCAGGAAGCAGTTCAATTCCTGATCTTAAAGTCATTTGAGTTTGCAAAGTCTGTGTTTTAGATCTCAACATTGGAGCTTTGCAGATGGTTGGATGAACAAAGTACTTACTGTGTCATCATAAGGCCTTAAGCTGAGATTCCCAAAACCCATGACAGGGAAGGATCGGCACAGTTTCCATGTAAACCCAGAACTGTGAATAGAGTTGGGGGTAAAGACAAAAGAATTTTGGAGCATGCTGGCCAGCCACTTTAGCAAAAATAGTAAATTCCAGACTTGGGGAGAGACCTTAACTCAAAAACTAAAGATGAAGTCTTATGAAATAGATCAGTCGGTAAAATAATGGCCGCATAAGAGTATAGACACTAAGTTTAGATCCCCCAATAACCATATAAAAAGCTGGACATTGTTGTGAACATCTGTACCTCCAGCTGTTGTATGATAGAGACAGGAGAATTCTAGAGGTCCAGAATTCTCTGGTCAGTCTGTCTGGCTAACACAGTGAACCCAAGATTCAGTGAGACCCATCTTCAAAAAGGTAGAAAGCCAATCGAGGACAACAAGCTGGTGTCAACCTCTGGCCTCCACATCTGTCCACATGTGTGAGGACACCCACACAAGTACACACATGCATATACCAGAGAGAGGAAGAGACAGATATACAGATAAACCAATACAGAGAAAGACACATGTGAGAGACAGAGAGATATTGATTTAAATGACATCAGAAAAAGATTACAATAATATCCTTTGGAGCATATAATATACATATACATCATATACATATACATACACATGCACACATATACATACACATACATTGACTAATACCCAGGGTGACTGTGACAGTGGAGTTTTGCATAAGAGCTTAATTAACATCAGCTAGCTATCATCTCCTTAACCATTAGATCCAACCGTGGCCCAACCTATCCTCTTTTATCATTCTTCTCTCCTAGATTCACAGGTGAATGAACCCATGCCAACCTGTTAGGGCAGCTTTCATCAGCATCTTGCCTGTCTATTTTGTTAGCAAATGAGAAAAGCATTTTGGAGACTGGTACTCTTTATTTAAAAACTGAACAACGTAGATTGTGTCTGAAACAATCTTCACGAGCAACAGTACAGGAATGCTCACCCACTGAAAAAATAAAACTCCAAAACCTAAGGCACTTGCTGTCCCTTCTGTGAACCAAGTGAAGGACAGATTGAAGGGCTGAGAGGAAGAACGTCATCTGAAGGGGAAATCTAACAAAATTTAACTACTAAAAGAAAACATAGTCTGCCCTTCTGCTGCATGGATATGGGAAGAGACATTCGCATAGAATTTGAAGGCAAATACAATGGAAGTATAAATAGATGAATTGATTTGCCTCAAACTAATGACCACCTTCTACACTGCCAAGGAACCCAACAGCAGATGGAAGGGTGAAATGAAGTGGGAGAGAGCATTTGCAAACCTGAGTCTGATAGGGGCCTGATGATGCTCAGGCAAACTCTGAAAGGAAACCAATTGAATAGGAAAATACCAGTTTTTAAACTGGCAAACATACATCAAAAAAACACACATGCATTTCTTTAAAAATGAGGCACATAGATGGCCAAATAGAATATGAAAAAAAAAAAAATACTCAACATTGTTAACTGTCACAAAAATGTAACTGGAAGCTACAATAAAAATAGTCCCCTCAAATAAAAACGACTGCTGTTTCTTGAAATACTGGTGCACATAAAGAGAAATGGGAACCCTCACATGCTGTTAGCTAGGATGTAAACTAGAATAAACATGGCGGGAAAGGTTTAGAGCTTCCTAATATAATTGGAAGTAGAAAGAACTGTATGATGCAGCTAATACATCACAAAACATAAAAATAAACCTCTCCTGTTTGAATAACAGGTGACAGTAACCCTGATTCTGTCTCATGTGACAGTAGTCTTGTGACTTACTCTGCTGTCCAAGATCAAACTCAAGACTCTGGAGCTGGGAGTCTTCATGTTTTGAGAGGCTTATATGCTGTGGGCTTATTATCTGCTGAAATTCGTTTTGGATTCCGTGTGCAAAAGCGAACTACGTAAAATTCACACAGATATATTATACTAGGAAGCTCAATTCCACCTATGGAAATGATGACTCAAGACTTAAGCACCCCCTTAAACATACCGGGGAAACAAAGCATGTGTTCTACATTAGGAGTCGGGGATGGGTTCTGGGTGGGGGACACAGGAGAGACTCAACAGCAGGAATAAAGGTGGGTAGAAGGGACTCGATGTAAGACTGTGTCTCCCAGAACAGCTACTGTCCTATTGTAAACTAAACAAGGAATGACAATTGCAAAGTGTGACGCTTATTTATGAGGGAGGAGAAGAGAACATTAGGAGATTGAAATAATCCTGTAGCCACAAGAAAATATATCTCTCTTTGAAAAAATGAAAAAGTTAAAGAGTTTGTAAGGGTGGTTTTTGGGGGGTTTCCCCTGCCCCCTCTTTATTTTATCATACCTCACCTAACCGAGAGAAATATGACCATCACTGTATCAATCTTGTTCCTCTAAGACTTACATGAAGGCAAGCTGAGCTACATCAGAAGCTCCGAAGTGGGTGGGAGGGAGGGCCTTGGGTCTGTTAGATTGCAAAGGTGGCCCATGCTAGACCAGGGAACTGCTTTGTCTCCTAATACACTGTCCCTTGAAAGGTAGAGAATGTGGTAGAATTAAAATGAAGTGCCTCAAAAACATCCCAGGTGAGGAGAGTTCAGCTGTGGAGTGCTCAGACTTCCTGAGTTTTAGATCTGAGCGATGGGCTCTGGGCCAAGCTCCAAAGCCAGCCAACAGCCAACAAAAAGCCTCCGAAAAGAGCAGGAGGCAAGCCTTTCCTTGCCATCTGGCCCACTAGCCAGCACAGTGAGCGAGAAGCAAGCTGTCCTGAAAGGGGTGCTGTCAAGGAAGACATAGAGACCAAATGACCAGTGTGAATGCAGACTCTAGTGGCACTCCCTTGGTAGGAAGTTGTGCCAGAAGCCAGAGCTCACTTCTGGCTGAGAGTCACACCTTATGGATCTGCCCCTGCCCTCGGATCCGGATCCAAGCTTTTGGAGAGGACTGTAGCTAGAAGCCTTCTCTTTTGTAGCATCTACTGCTTGTGGGACCTCAGATCACATAGCTACCAGCTGCTTAAGGAAATTATTCATTATTCCAAATTCAGCTCCACTGAAGAAGGAACAATTACGCCAGGCAGTGGTGGTGCACGCCTTTCATCCCAGCACTTGGGAGGCAGAGGCAGGCGGATTTCTGAATTTGAGGCCAGCCTGGTCTACAGAGTGAGTTCCAGGACAGCCAGGGCTACACAGAGAAACCCTGTCTTGAAAAACAAAAGAAGTAACAATTACACTGTGCCTCGTGTGCTTATGGGGAACCCCTTCATAGGAGTAACTGTCTCCTATGTAGGGACAAAGAACCCACTCGGCAGAGTAAACTGTGACTCATATTGGTACTCAGGACCTCCTCAGCAGGATAATTGTGTCCCATGTGTGTACACAGAACCCCGTTGGCAGGATAACTATACCCCATGTGGGTACACAGGAGCCCCTCAGCATTTTAACTCTGCACCATGTGGATACACAAACTGTCCTGAAAGTGAGGAGTCTCACTGTCTCTTGGACCACGAGGGGGAGAAAAAAAAAAAAAAAAAAAAAAAAAAAAAAAAAAAAAACCTTACATATCAGAAAGAAGGAATGCATCGCCTTTCTCTGGAATTATTTTAATTCTGAGAACTAAAGCAATCTTCTGCATCTAAATCATAGGGCTTGGCCCTCTACAAAGAGAAAAGAGTTTCATGTCTCCTGGCATGAATGAAACCTTCTTGCCCATCTTTCTGCAGTCACTGAGTGTTGCCTGGCTGGTTTGCTCTACTAAAGTTCAACAAACAAGCAAAACAGTGGTGTGGTTTGAATGTCAAAGCCACTAGGGCCTCCTTGTAGGGACCAGCGGTGGGGAGGGGGCAGGATTGAGGAGAAAGTCGTCCTGCTGTGACAGGGAGGGAAGGGTGGTCTGGAACTGATCAGAAAGGTTGTGATCTTCTCTCTAGCCCTGGGAGGTGGGACTAGAGCAGGGCTAGTTCCCATCAGGGCAGAGAGAATTCTGCTTTTGGATGGAAGGGGAAGAAGGCACCCTTGAGAGCTGATGGATGCCCTCCCTGCTGCATAGTACCCTTTTATTTGAGTAGAATCTTTCTGGGAGTTGATTATGAACACTGTTTCTTAAGCAACCTACTTCGGCAGTCCTTACTATCCCGTTACCCACACATGTGTTTGGGATTATCGTTTGATTCCTCACGGATAGGACAAATTGTTCATTGCCGATTAGATACTTAAAAGACATTTGTTTTACCTGAGTCACATCTTCATGGAAACTTTCCCAGGAACAAATTTACAAGAGCCCATGACTGGCATTGATCATAGTTATTAAGCATAATGAAATCCAAACCGACCCGAGTTCATCTCCTCTTTTAGCCTCTAGGGCCCCAGTTTTCTCTGCTGAAGGTTGTGAATGCTGATTTTTAATAGTGACTGTTAGCATCCGTAGGAGGTTCCAGTTAGGGGAAGTCGGTTGAGCAGATTACAAAGCCATTTTCAGTTCAATTGGTCAGTTTATGCTCCATTTAAAATAAAAATCTCTTCAAAACCACTTAACGTTTAAAGTAAATCTTTAAAGATTTGCCTTTCAAAGAAAGAAAATGGCCAGTGGTCGATTTAATAAAATTATTGTCATTGTAAAACAGATTGTTAAAGAATTAGGGCTTCGTTATTGAGGTGTAATCCTATAAAGGAATGAAACTCAAAGCTCTGAGCCAGGCCAGTGTTATACCACGGACTAACATTTTGCTACTGCCACAGCGATGCTACTAACATTCAGGCTGTACGACTGCTGAGCAAGGATTCCCTTTTGTGATTCTTCTAAGAAGTCGGCCCTAAAAGATACAAATTAAAAGCAAAAATACAGACTTTTCTCCTTCTTTTTTTTTTTTTTTTTTTTTTCATTACTCTAGCAATATTGTGGATGATGGAAAGGAGAAAAAAAAACTGTCTTTTTATATTGAACATGATCCGTGTTTACCTTCTTACAAGGATTCCAGAAAGTTCCTGCCCTGGTCTCGAATACTGAAGATTAGAATTGGAACTGCCTCAAAATTGATTTAGTTCCTCATTTGCATGTATTAGAGATAATTAGACAAAAAATTGCTCTAATTGCAAGGGCTAGATTGGAGGATAGTGTTAATTAAGAGTATGGCGGTTGACGATCGTTTGCCTCTCATTCTACTTGGGAGACGGAGACTGGGGAAACTCACCAAAATTCCCAGACCAGTCTGGGCCGTAGAATAAATTTGCCTCAGAAGGAAAAATAGGGAAGGTGGCTCAGTTAGCAAGGCACTTGGTATATAAGCACAGGGACCAGGGATTGGATCCCTGGCACTCACATAATTAAACACACAAAAATGCTGTGTGTGCATACTGCAGCACATGCCTGTAACCCCAGTTCTGGGGAGTCAGGGACAGAAGGCTCCCTGGAGCTTGCTGGCCATCTAATCTAGCAGCTTCAGTGAGCTGCAGGTTCAATGCAAGATCATATCTCTAAACATATGGTGGCAAGCAGCCGAGGAGCACACCTATATTACGTCGTATACAAGCACACACACACACTCGTATGTACATGTATACAAACATGAGGGGGTACTGAGGGCCTAATAATTTGGTGGTAACCGATATCACTTGGTAATTCTTGCCAGATGCCAGGCACTAAGTCAAACACTTTATTCTCGGCATGAGTTGCCTTACTCTCATGTAGCAAATTGCGAACACCATAAATTCTCCTCAGTCTTAAGTGCATGCTCCTTACACGGCCGGCCGAGTCCTGTTCCCCTATGGGGTAGAGTTCATTTCTCCACCTTCAATCCCGGCCTTACTACGAGATTTATTTGCTTTAGCCAAGGGACACCTCGAATAGGATTCAAATTGAACAGGAGTTCACTACTCACTTTAGCTGCCTTGAGGCTATCCTGTAAAGAACAATGGGCTATCCTGGTGAATAGGGAGAGTGCTTTGACTTTGTAGAGAAGGCACATGTTGTTCCAGTAAGGGTGAGAGCTCTTTAGACATGCTAACCTCTAGCCATACAAATAAAATTACCCTAAACAATCACTCCAGCAAGGCTTCTCCAGAAAACAAACAAACAAATATAAAAAAAAAAAAAAAAAAAAAAAAAAAAATCCTTCTAAGCCAGTCCACAGCATAAGAAATAGTAAATGTTATCATTAACTTAACTGACCAAGTGGGGAGCAGTTTGCTATACAGCAGAAGCTTACTAGCAAGCCTCACCACGACTTCCGGATTTGGTGACAGTGTTAACCTTTTGCCCCTATAACATAATAAAGGCCCGAAATAATCCACTTTAGCAAGAAAAGGCATATTTTGATTCACAGTTTGGGGTTCTGGTGCATGGCTAATCTGTCTGGTTGCTTTTGACAATATAACACATCACCCCAGAAATGAATGGTGGAGAAAATTCACAACGCACATGAGGGAACAAAGGACAACTAAAAGATCAGAGTTGCTCACTCCTTCCAAGGCACAACCTCCAAAAAAAAAAAAAAAAAAAACAAAAAAAAAAAAAAAAAAAAAAAAAAAAAAAAAACACAAAAAAACAAACACTAAAGACTTTTTTCTAGGCCCCAACCTCCTAAATTGTCCACCAACAGTACCCCCTATGAAGAACACAACTTTGTGCTTCCATATGTGGTATACACGTGTGTGCGTATGTAGCAGTGCATATACATAGAAAGCATACCTACATGCAAATACATAGAAGCCAGAGAGTAGCATGTGTCTTCACTGATCACTTTCTGCCTAATTCCTCTGAGAATGGGTATTTTGGTGAGCCTAGAACTTACTGTTACTTCTGAGAATCAGAAGGGCCAGTAATTCCTTTTCTGTCACCCACTCTCAGTGCCAGGGCTATACCTCCCTTTTTATTCTTAAGCTGAGGCTCTGGAGCCAAATTCCTTACATTTCTGCACAAGCACTCTTAACCAGTGAGCAGTCCCTCCCACCCAAGAGCAGACCTTTATTTTACACAGGGGCCTTTGGGTAAAATTTGAGATTCAAACTATAGCAGACCCTACATGGCAATTTTAAGGCAATTGTGAGACATGTAAACATTAAGTAACTTGCCTGCGGTCGTAAAAGCTAACAGTGGAGAGAGACAACCTCTAGAATCCCTGCTCTACTTTGGTGCAGATTCTTTTGTCATTTAGTCTGTTTAGATACAAAACTTGGAAGTGTCTTTCAACTAAGGAAACCAAGACTTGGCTTTTACTCTAAGGGGACATGGAAGTGGATAAGATATACGAGAAAAAGAAATCCTGGAAAATAATTATGTATGGGGCTTTTCACCAATGAATACACAAGTTAAAGGAATGATAACTATATCATGGTAATCATCAAAACTCACAGTCCATAAGTCAACAAACCCCAGTAGTATGCAGGAGCTTCTAGGTGGCCTACCACTGGTTCACAGATGCACTATCGTGTGATGTTGCCATATGCCATAGATGCATTTACTGTGTACCTCCATGAAGTGTTATCAAAATATCTCCCAATTCTTCATAGTTATTCTCTCTGTCTTCCTTATTTTGTGGCAGCAGGCAAGAAGGATTACCATATCCTGATCCCTAAACCCGAAATGTTTGAGACCCACAGTAACCAAGCAGCTAGTAAAAAGTTCTCCCCAAACGTCCCAACCTGCTGGAACAGGAAGCAAGAAGTTCCACGATCATTAAAAAGATAGCATTGGGAATGGCGTGGAGCCTAGGCACCACACGGAGCACAGAGCCAGGTTGTAAAGGCGAAAGGAGCAAGCCTTGATTTATTGAGCTGTAATTCCACTGAGGGTTTCTAGTGACTCCAGCTTCACACTTGTGGTTATAGTATTCCCAGAACCCCTCAGTGGAGTGATTTCCTGAAGTGCGCAGCTGCCTCTTATTTATTTTATTAACTTTACATAAGAAACAGGGGAGTGCAGCTTTTACACTATTTGATGATGATCATTCTTGTCTTTTCATGTTTGAGAGAGAAGGCAGAGGGGGGGAATGTAAAGTACAGTGAACAGTGTATAAAAACTTTTTGCTTGGTGTTATAATTTTGCAATGAAGTTTATGTGGACTCGATACATCACAATCGATTATATTTCAGAAACACGTCAAAACTACAGTTGCATACCTCAGAGGACAGCTGTTCAAAGTGCAAACGCTGAATGTAAAAGATGGATCTTGCTGGACTTCTTGAAGTGTAACATTCTTGTTATTAAGGAGACAAGGTTGAGCCAATTTGTTAAAGAATCTCCTACAGTTCTTTCTAAATTTTTCTTTCAAGCTTCTGGGTGACATCAGAAAATACCCCTTAAGTGGCCATCATTATCTGAAAACATCATTGAAGAGACTTTCAAGTTTAAGCTCTGAGAACCTGAGAATCTGATCCCATAGGTTGGAGCTAATTTCAACAGTAGCGTGGAAGAGAGACAATTTGCTGCAAACAAAAATTTACATTAGAAATATTATTTATACACTAAGTTAACAGTGTCTTTGTGGTTTGTGCATGCTTTAGCCATTCCTAAGGAAATTCTCTTGCATAACTGTTTTGACCATTCAGTACTGTTATAAAATAATGAATAAGCCAAGACTTAGTGTTAACGTCACTGCAATTTCTTACTAGGCTAGGGAATGACCAGAAATTCCTCAGAAAGCCCAACATACGGAGCTTATAGCACTTCAATTATGTCAACATTTATTAGTTAAATAGAAATCACAAATCTTCCTTAAGGAAGTGATCCCAGATGCCTGCAATTAATATTTCTCAACCCCTCCGAAGATACTCTAACTTAATTTCTTGTGTCTCTACTTTCAAGGGCTAAAAACTCACAAATTATGTCATTAGAAACAGCAACGGCTAACCAGGGTTTTGTTGTAATGTATTTTTGTTAGCTGAGACTAATTGGAGCCAAATGAGTAGAACGATATGGTAAGGATACACAGAGAGATCCCGGGTCTTTAGGAACCGAAATAAATGAGGGCAATCAGCAGTGTATACAGACCGTACTGCGTTCAATTAATATAAATAGCATAGCAGTCAGCTGCAAAGCCCCATGGAGGATGATGGGTTCTGAGGGACAGCAGATGTCTATAGTGCTGGGGAAATACAAACAACATGCCAGACCAGAGCAGATCAAATGGCAAAGGCGGGGATTCAGAAGCTCAGGTGGGGGTGGGATGGGGAGCTGGCACATTTTCCTGGTACGGTTTTATAAACAATGGTCTGGTCTAGGTTATCAATTCACGTGTGTTGGCTGGTAAGAGAGGAGCAGCACACACTCTCCTTCTGGAGAGAAAGGGCAGCTAGATGGGATAAGCTGTTGCTGGATCTTAGCCAGACAACGATTATTTTGACCCACACGGTCCAGCGTAAGGCATAAGAGTTGTTTTAACCATGGATTGGTTTTTATAGTAAATGTTGATATGACACTGCTGAGGTGGATCCCACGGTGTGTTGACGCTGAGTTCTTAGAGGGTAAAGTTTGCATCCTGACTTTTGTTCGCGTGGTAACTGTATGAAGATGCTCCTTTCAAGGTAGACAGTTATGATCAAATGTTTCTCTTTTCGAAGTGAAATGACATCAAACTCACAGGTTGGAGTTGTTTCAAGCACAATGAGTCTAAACAGGACAATCATTGATGGGAATTACAGTTCTTTCTCCCACTTGATTCTGATGTGTGCATGTCAACCTTGTTGTCCTTATTAAGCACACACGTGTTAAATATGGTCTTCCATAATAGCCAGCCAATGAAACAAAATGATACAATTTCAAAAATCTTGTTTTACTCATAAAAGAATCATTGTATAAAGACTCTCCTATTGATGGTTCACTGTGTGACGTCTTACTCTGCTGTGATTAAATATCAGCCTCTCTGAGTTTCAGTTTACTCCCCTTAAGATGAGGGACTAGCTTGGATAACCTTATGGTTTTTCCATATCTCTGAGCCTGTGTAAACTGAGCACCAGTCAAACTTCATGAAACCACTAATAATTCAAGCAGAGTGGCCTTTTGTTATAACCCAGATAGCTAAAAAGATTTCTGAGTCTTCTGAAGTTCAAACCATGAGTCATTACAGGAAGTCAAGTAGGAATCATTAAGCGAACCAAATGGTGCTCAATTATTACAGGGGAAAAAAGACAAAATACAGGCAAGACTAAAATATAAACTATCCATAATCTTGACACCCAGGTAGTCTCATTCTTAAGAAGTTAGTTGGCAGAACAGAAGACAAAGAAGTAGAAGAGTAATGGGGAAATGGTGGGCAGAGACACAAATGGTATGGATGATAAAGCTGGCACAGATGTGGATGGAGATATGGTACCTGCAGGCAAAGTGATGCAAGGAGATGCACATTTAGCATATCAGCCTCATTTTTAAACTTAATATTTTAGGTGATTATATTTTAAAAGCATCACAATTATTTTGACATACTCCCATCTATGTGTATGAATATATACTGAATTTCCAAATGTCATAAAATCTGATAGCTCCTTTTTAAAAGTTACTATTGTATGCATGTGTGTATGGTGTGAGTTGAGGTGGGACATACAAATGGGCAGTGTACATTTGGAGGTCAGAGGGCAACTTTGAACTATCAGGTCTCTCCTTCCATCTTTTAGATGCAGTGTCTCTCTTGCTGTTTCTGTCACTGGGCTGCATGCTCAGGATAGATGGTCTATACATTTCTGAGCAATTCTCTCATCTCACCACAGAAGTGCTAGGATTGTAGATGTATATCACAACATCAGCATTTCTATATGGTTGTGTAGATTAAGCTCAGGTCATAAGGCTCACACAGAAAGTGCTTTTCCTCACTAAACCATCTCGACGACACCCAAAGCTATATTTTATGAATCTATAATTAAGTAAAATTATCAAAAATGAAAAGTAGAATATGAAGTCTGTACAAAATTTTAAGACTACTATTTTTTAGGAAGGGTCTCTCCATGTAGTCCTGGCTCACATAGACTCACAATGTAGAACCAGGCTGGACTACAGTCCATAGATCTGCATGCTTTCCTCTTTCCAGTCCTGAGATATCCAGCCTAATTTGAAGACTTTTAACAACCAAACTGTCAAGCATACCTTAGCAAATGTTTTCCTATGAACCTAAAACACAGTGAAAATAAAAGAGAAAAGAGATTTGGGGAAGAATCTGGTCCTGCATTAGCCTTTATAAGTGTACAATTAGATGTATATACTGATCAGAGATGCAGATTGGCCAGACTGAGGAGTAAACACTAAAAAATACTTAGTGTGTGGAGTAGCTGTCCTCACTGAAGTCATTGATATACATTCTAGATGAATGACAGGCAAGACAAACCGAACACACCAATGGACACCAATCCCCAGGTGTTCTTCAGAGTTCTCCATTCCCCCCTTCCCCCCCCAAAAAAAATTATAAGCACCAGTGACATCAGGAGCAAGCAAGCACTCTGCAAGGATGAAGCCAGGTCTTTGATGGACTCACTGTATATCACCACACCCTTGGTTTTATGGGTTCAATTCCTACTGTATAATGTACAGCTTCTCAAACTCAGCTCTGGGTTTAGTGCTTCACCTTAGCAGTTTCTGTGACTTTCAGGTTGTGTTTGCTGGCTTTTATGTTTCTAATTGTTGGAAATCAAGCACGGAGACATCTTTGTAACAGCAGGTTATTAATAATGATAACGTAGCAAGCAGGGGATTTAAACGTTTAGGGCCTGCTCCCTCCAGGTGAGGTCTTAGCAGGTCTCTCATCCTGCCAGGCAGAAAGGATCTCTCCTTCATTTTCTGACACTAGCAGGTGTTTGTAAGCACCCCTGAACAGAGCATTAAAAGTAGGAATTAAGAGGAATCCCCATTCTTCTTTTTTTTTTCTGCCCTTCAAAGATTACCTAAGTCCTACTTCCTATTTCTTTTGAGGCAAACCCCAAGCAACCAATATTCCTTATTAAAGCATCTGAGCCTTGAGTAAAGCCTTGTCCTGCGAGTGGAGCAGTGCTAACTTTGCAACCGCTAGACTGCCCAGGCAGCTGCAGGGAAACATGCCCATCACTATTCACAGGAAGATGTATGTAATTTGGAAGTATATTCACGCATGCCACCGGATCTGTCTGGGAAAAGATTCAAGGATGCTTTTTCCTTGAAAGCCCAGAATAGAAGCAACATGTTATAGAAGCAAGTTACTCTGTGAAAAAAGATAAATAAGAACATAGATGGAAAACCAGCTCACATATAGTATAAACTGACATTGAGAGATATGAGACTAATCACTGCAAATGTTATGCATAGCAGGGAGGGGTTAAGGAGGTGGACTAGCTATGATGGAATAGGGCAGATTATTTTAAGAAATTTACTTCTCCAGTACAGAAATCACCGGCTCCAGAATGGAGAGGCTGGTGATCCTGAGAGGGTTGGGAGCCTTGGGGCATTCACAGTGAGCAAAAGAAACTACAGTGATCACACATCCCAAAATAGATGCAAAATGGTTATGAATCACAGATACACCTACAAAGGCCAAGTAGTAGATTCCTGTCTTATAGTTTAAGCAACTATAGCAAGTTTTCTTGTTAATTGGGAACTGCAGGTCTTCATTATAAGACACAGGTTGTGCACTGTAGTAGACTTCGAATCTATGCTTTTTTTTTTTTTTTTTTAAATCTTCATAGTAACTCTAAATACAGACTTGCATTGAAAGTAAAGAAGCTGGGAATTGGCTCATAGGAACGCCTTACAGAAAAGAGGCCATTCTAGGTTTCTGGGGAATAATTAGGATGCATTCTAAAAACTAACCCAAAGGTCTTTATTGTCATTTAGCATTTTTTTTTTTATAAAAGCAAACAGAAATTTTACCTGCCTCAGAGAAGCCTACAGGTAGTGTAAGTAGACTCAAGGCAATAACAAAACCCATACTGAGGTGAGGACATGGTCCAGCTGGTGAATCTCTTGCCTTCAAGGCATAAGGACCTGAGCTTAATCCCCAGAATCCATGTAAAAATTCCGTTGTGGAGCTTATGATTCTAGTGTTAAATTGATAGAGACAAACAGGTCCACAGGCTGAATGGCCAGGCAGCCTAACCTTCTTAGCTAACCCCAGGACAGCACGAGACTCTGTTTCCAAAGAAACGTGGATGACACTTGAAAAGCATCACCAAAGGTTGTCCTCTGACCTTCCATGCACACACACACACACACACACACACAGAGAGAGAGAGAGAGAGAGAGAGAGAGAGAGAGAGAGAGAGAGAGAGAGAGAGAGAGAACCTAAATGTCTTTCCATATCTCTTCCCCTGGCCAAAAATGACTGCTAAAGTTCCAAGGGATGGCATATCCTGATATTCAAAGAAGCAGCAGCCAGGGTTCATTCCTTCTTGCTTTTTATGAGTAATGTGACCATCTCCCTGAAACTGCCTGGACCAGTTTAGAACTACATAAATCATAAAGTAGGTTCAATATAGAATATTTAACATGGGAGATACTAACTATAATAAAAATAGTCATAAGATACAGATAAGCAAAGGAATCCAGATGTGGTTTCGAAACCTTTTCCAGAGACTGAATAGCAAATATTTGTGTTTAAGTCTCCTCTGATCCTTACTGATTTGGAGTTTATGGAAAAAAGCTAGCTCAACCCCTGCTGATCCAGTGCCAGGCAAAGGCCTTCAGGTGTATGGGTGGTCAGTAGAAGCTGCTGCAGCAGAAACCGCTCTGTGCAATCCCACCACGACCTTGCCCCTACCACACAGGCAGCTGTCTAGGCCAAGACTGCACAGTCAAAGGCAGATCCTGTTCTGGGTTTGTGGCTAAGACAGGTTTTACCTCCTGTCTCCACAGTCACCCTGCAGATCCTCAGTTCTGGCTGCCATAGCAAGAAACCTCCTTCGCCAGCAATGTCTTTCTAGTGCCCTCTACTGAGGAAACTTTAACATCAACCTCATTGTCAAGAAGTGTTTACAGGAACTCTGGCTTGATCCTTGATCATGGAAGCAACCCAGATCCAGAGGAGTTTCTCTCATTTATCATTGACTCAAAGAGTATGATATACACATGCTTAAGACTATAACAAGTGTATCTTACGACAATAACAAGGTGCACACCCAAAGGAATATGCCAGCATACTGTAGAGATGCCGGAACACCCATGTTTATAGCAACAATATTTATAATACTCAAAGCAAGCAACCCAGTCTAGATTCCAATAAATTAGCAGATAATGAAACTGTGGTGTACACACACACACACACACACACACACACACACACACACACACACAGGAGTTTTATTTCAGCCAGAAAAAGCTATAAGGTGCCATCCACAGGAAAATGGATGTAAAAGGAAATCTTTGTGTAACTGACATAAGTCACACTCAGAAACACAAATACGTTTTCTCAACCCTGAAGGTGTGTACCTACTGTGTACCTACGTGCCTGTCCTGGATGGCCTCATCACGTCTCTGCTGTCTTCACAGGATAAATTCACATTTTCATACACACACACACACACACACACACACACCATGCCTTATCCCCTATTCAAAGTGAGTTTCACCAGCAGTGTATTTAATAGCAAGGTTGCAGAGGATCACAAATGTTATTCTGGAAACCTGTTTAATATGAGACATTTGAAGACATTATTTGGTGAGTAGTTTTCCTTGCCTATATAAAAAGGAAAAGTTTAGAAAGCAGACATTTGTGCTCTTTGTATAATTTCATTTAAAGATATTTTAATTTCATGTACAATGTCTTTCACCTAGACAATGACAACTTTATATTTTACAAAATATCAAGTTTTTTTTTCCTGCTAATGATTTATTTTCAGCTTACTTAGTCAGTAGTCCCCTCTAATATATAATGCTTCTCCTGCGGGTAGTTGTCCACTCAGAAGATGCCACAAAGTACCCCACTGAGAGTCATATTTCTAGGTCACATGTGACAAAGCCTTGGTAGCAGTCCAGTGGTCTTTCCTTGAAGGCTGATGTGGGATAATATTGCTGAGGAATATCTGAAAGCTGGCAAGACTTTCCTGACCCAAACAACACCTATATAGAGCTTTTGGGGATCTTGCCTATCATAAAGAGAGAAGGTTGTGTTTATGATAGATTTGGCTGTGAACTTTGTGTTGGCCACGTCGAAGACTGCAAAGCTCAATGCTTAAGTTCTATCTAGATGTAGAATATAATGGAACTCAGAGACTGTATATTGGAGCACACGTGAAGTGTTAAGGAATTGTAAAATTGACTCAGCTCAGTGTATAATTATCCTGCAATGGCAGAGGGTGTGGGTTAGACTTAGGCTAGGTCTGAAAGGGGACGTTTGCTGTTTGTCTCTGTCATCAGCGACATCCTTTGCCTCTGGTGTGCACACCTTCTCCAGCATTTCTAGTTGGAAAGAACCTCCAGGTCCCTTTTTTTCTCCTTCCAAAGAAAGACTCCACTCAATATATCCATGGTTACTCAGATGCCGAAAAGACCCTAAACACATGTGTGGGAGAAAGATAGAAAACACAAGGCACTCTGGAGCCCAAGTGCTTTGACTGGGCATTCGCTGTGTTAAGCTGTACAACCTTGAGAGTATTATTTAATTTCATTATGCTTCAATTTTCTTTCCTGGAAAAATGCAGATAAAATAATTATACAAACCTATTCTGGTTAAGTTACACAAAACACATGAAGCCTTTATGTAGTATAATGACTGAAGCAGAGGAATTTTGCCTGATATCAGAAATACAACAGCTTTTAATATTGGAATAAAGAACAATGTTTTCATAATACAAAAAAAAAAAAACCTCTTAACGAGGCCATAAATTTGAAGGACAGCAGGGAAGTGTAATTGAGAGTGTTTGCAGGAAGGAAAGAAGGGACGGAAGAAAAGTTTCAATTATATTATACTTTCAAAAAATGAAATTTAAAAATGTTTTTAATAATTTGAGTGTAAATAATTGATAATATAAAATCTTTACTAATTTTGACTGGCTAATCAAATAGACAACAAAGTTATTGAAATGCTGACTTGTATATTAAGCAAATTTTATTTTGTGCAGTCATGTACCGGACAGCAGCATTTTCCAGACTGATGTATGCAAATGGTCCTATAGGATTATGCTGGAGCTGCAAACTGTCACCATGCATGTAGACCCCTGAATCGTGACACACTGAATTCCACGCATGCTGGTGGTGATGCTGGTGTACACAAGCTCACTGTGCTGTAGGTTGCACAGGAGTGTTGCGTTACAGCTGTTTGCAGTACATAAAACATGCTATAACTATGTTACTAGTTCACGTGTTTACAGTTCCATGCTTCTATCAATATTTAGGGAAATAACCCCTTTACTCATGAACAACACTTCTATAAAAAACACTATGTCATGTTATGCCACAACCACAGACATTTCATGTTTACTTTTCCTTACTGGCATTTTCTCTCATGCTGAGTTTAATTTTGTGCTTTTTGTTTGTGAGAGCTGTAGTAGCTATAGGAGATGTTATACATGTATACAACCCTATGGCCTCAGTGTGTCTCAGTGGCCTCAAACATTTTGACATCTGAGTCTGTATAAGAGCTACACTGTTATGGCTTGAATATAAAATGTCCCCCATGGGCTCATGTGCTGAAAATGGGCCTCAGCTGGTGGCAGTATTTGGGCAAATCTTGGGAACATCATGAGGTAGTACCTTGTGGGAAGGAATAGGCTATTGAGAGAATCAGTCTCAAGAGTACGCCACACCTAGTCTATTCTCACAGTCTCCTTCTTTCCCACCATAAAATGAGGAGCCTCTGCCATACCATGCCTGCCACCAAGAGGTTCCCCCTTGCCACAGCACTATGTTCAATAGAATCAGGGACCACGGAATGAAACCTCTGAACCATGAGCAGAAACAACTAACTTCTCCCTATGTCTTGTCTCCTTTGATATTTGTCACAGCTATTTAAAGTAACTGGTACTCTTTATGATGGTCTCACAGTGATAATAGCTAGCCCATTATGAATTTTCAGAAGATGTCTCTATCAGTAAGCTACTTGTGGCATAATCATGTGTCTGGTTTGATATTTTTAAGGGAATCTTAAACGAACAACTACTGTGCATGAGGTTATTCCTAGGTGCTATTGGGGAAAGTCCCTGATAACACGGACTTAGAAAAGTCATCTGTTTATCGTATTGTGGATCAGGTACTGTAGCAGAGTATATTGGTGTCTCGGTGCTCAAGTAACTGAGGCTTCAGTAGGTTCAAGATGTTCGTACAACTCAAAGGGGCTGTATGTCCTCACTTCATCTTGACCCCTCAGCTGGCTTTCTCAGTTTGTCCCCATGCTGCATCTCTTGAGGCTTCAGTACTCACAACATATTTAACTAACTTGTCCCCTGCACAGGAACAGTTATCCAGGTGTACCTCTCCATGTAGTAGCCAAGGCTTTGCTAAAGTGTGACCTTCTTCATCCTTCTCCATTCTCAGATGTTTGCCCAATGATTCAAGCTCCAGGAGCCAATGCCAAGCAAACCAAGTAGAAGCCAAAGGACTTTTATGGCTCATTCTCAGAAACCCGGAGCATCACTTCTGTCACATTCTATTGACTGGCAATTCACTGAGTCCAATCCAGAATCAATGGGAGAACATTGAAAAGCTACATCTCAGTGTAAGAAGTAGAAAACAATTTGGATCCTTTAATCTACCTCCAAAATCAGCAAGGTGACTTTAGATGCCTTCCAAGCTACTGCCCTTGACCTTCTCCTAAGAGCTGTCTATCCAAACTGTCTGTAATTATTGCTCCTTAATAACCTTTCCTTTTGATTTAGGGCTCATTATTGCACTGAAATTCTTCTTACTAATACTAATGCAAAGGAGGAGGAGGAGGAGGAGGAGGAGGAGGAGGAGGAGGAGGAGGAGGAGGAGGAGGAGGAGGAGGAGGAGAAGAAGAAAAATGTTTCTGAGCTGAAAAATATAATGAAAAAAGCTTCTCTTCTTTTTCTCCTTTCTATGAGTTGTTTTAGGAAGTTGAACATCCTTGTCAAACCTCCTCTACTTAGGCCTCACTCCAGATTTCCTGTCTTCCTGTGTGAAGCTGTGTAGGGTGTCTTGGGTTTTGGTGTGGCATAGGCCTAGAACCCCAGCCCCAATGGGGCAATGGCGGGGTTCGGCCACACCCCCAGAACCCAGGTTCCTGACACGCAGTCTAAGACCTCCATTTGATCTGCACCATTCAGTCACTTAGGCTATGCAGCCCCTCCCAAAGAGGTGTCACCTACACAGGTAGAGGGTGTGACTGCAGGCTTCAGCCTCAAGGATTTCCATATTAATGAGTTACCTAAAGGCCAGAGGACATAGTTAATTAAGTATTCTTTCCCAGTCCCTCCTCCCTCTCCCTCCCTATTTAAGTCAGCTGCCCCCCTGCTGACCTAAGTGGGGAGTGCACATCCAGATTCAACTACCATTGCCATGTCAATAATGATCTTGGAACCCGGACTTTCTCATGTTATTGGGGCCTGCCATTGTGCTGCTGTCCTGGAGGACTTCCCTGCACTGCAGCCACAGGGACCCTCATTCCTGGAAGTTTCTTCATAGTCTTCTTTACATCCTTCTTTTCTTCTATTCATGTCTCTCCTTCCAGTCATTATCACCATTTCCCACCCCACAACCACGCCAGCTGTGAGTTCTTCCTGAACACATACATACATGCAGTATGTTTACTTCTATTGCTAATCAGCTAGTCAAATCCAGAAAGTGACCCAATTTCCTAAAGAGGTGACCTACTTGTTCACCAATGCCCATTGCCATTCAAACCTGTCTAAAGTACACCCTTGGGATTTGAATGAAAAATGTCCCCCACAGGCTCATGCATCTTAAAACTTGGTTCCCGATTACTGATTACTGGCACTGTTTGACTGTTTGGGGAGTTTATGGAACACTTGGGAGATGCAGCCTTGATGGAGGAAATATGTCACCAAAGGATGGACTGAAAGTTTATTCTCTCTCTCTCTCTCTCTCTCTCTCTCTCTCTCTCTCTCTCCCTCTTTTCCTTCCTCTCTCCCTCTCCCTCCCCTCATATCCCCCTGTGCCACTTCTTGTGAGGAAAATCAAACGAAGTTTAACTGCAATTTGCCCAACTTGAATATTTTTAAATCACAATTAATGAAACTCAATTGATGGCATTAATATTAAGAAAACACACACACAAGATCTATGATGAGCTGGAGAGGAAAGCCAGTGGTTACAATTGCCTGCTATTCTTTCAGAGGATCCAAGATCGGTTTTCACAATAAGTGGCTCACAACAACCTGTAACTCCAGCTTCAGGGCTTCAGGGCATCAGAATTCCTCTGCTGACCACCATTGAAGTGGCTCACAACAACCTGTAACTCCAGCTTCAGGGCTTCAAAGCATCAGAATTCCTCTGCTGACCACCATTGCCCCCCCCCACACACACACACACAATGCAGGGAGGGAAAAGAGAGAGAGAGACAGATACAAAGAGAAAATAAATCTTTTTTTAAAAAAAGAACTATGACCTGGGAAGGTAAAAGACAAAAATTATCTCCTTGGGAATAAAGAGGGGACGTAAAGGTTTCCTTCCACTTGATAGAATTGCTGTTACTAACTGATTATATAATTTGATTTGGGCATCAAGACTACAGAAGACGACTCATAAATGATGACTAGAATGACTTTGTTAGAACCAGCGTAACTGTTACAATTTTAAAACAAAGGGGGTTTGACTGTTAACTTGGGATAGAGCCTTTCCCTATCACACATAGTAAAATTTAAAAAAAATAAAATAAAACTAATGCTTATATAATATTCCTTAGCAATAATAAATTTAATATTATTTTACACGTGTAATAGTTATATGAATATGCGTGATTATTATAAAATATGATGCTAATCTAATAATTCATATTTTTCTGACTTTCTTGTTTAGTTACTTTTGCCCTCTTGTTGCAGCAACCAATACCTTGTGAGGAAATAGAAATGCAGTTTTACCCAGTTTCAGCCCCAAATCTTCAGCTCAGTTATTCGAGCATTGTTCAAGTGGAGGAAAAGAGAGTATCATGGATATGGCTAAAGCCAAAGACAGATTTGCTCATTTTCTTTTAATAATTCAATTTTGTGTTTTCTCTCAGAATAGAACAGCCACTAAATTTCCAAAAGACATATTCATGGAACCAAATCCTTATTTGTTCACTTGAATGTTTCTTATACAGAATTCCATTAAATTATAGTGGCCTTTTTATATAACTAACCATAGTAGTCTCCAATTCTTTTGCAACAACAAAAATGAACTACAAGATATTTTTAATAACATTCATCAGAACTGGTGTATACTGGGGAAGTGGTACATAAATAAAATTTTGCTAATTAAATCATAGAAAAGGTCCAATAATTTTATTAACATATATTTTATTAAGGAAGCAATGTGTTCTAGTTCACTGTTTTTCTCTTAAATTATACAACATCATACCGATCCACAATTTTATCATTATATTTCTCTTCCTGAGAATATCTTAGAAAAATAAATAATTTTGATCTCACTACAATGTTAACCAAAATCCATGTAATTTATTAACATCATGAGAATAGTTGTATAAAATATTGGTAAATCCACTGTCTTCAAATTTGTCAAAAGTGTGTGCATGTTCATTTTTCAAATTATGATCTTGAATTTTGAAGACTCGGGAACAAGAGACTCTTGAGTTGAAGGCCAGCATGATCTTCATAGTGCGAGGCTACAGAAAAACACTCAAAACTATTATCATGACATTTATTCTAATTCCAGAGTCAGAACTGATAATCAGGAAGCCTATCTGGGTCTGACCTTGGCCCTCTGCAGAGATGTTATGGTTGTGTAGGTGGGACTCCACAGTGAGAGCAGAGTTATCTTTGACTCTTTTTGTCTGCTTTTAGGAGCTGCCAATAAGGGCTATGTCTGGGCCTGTGACTATTCAGTGGCAGGAGTCTGCGTTGATGTCAGTGACTCATGTTACCACTACCTAACATGAGTTTGCCTCTGAATGCGGCAGCCACAAGCGTCCATATGGATGTCCAGAAGCTGTGCAGAACTGCCCCTGCCCCTGCCCCTGCCCCTGCCCCTGCCCCTGCCCCTGCCCCTGCCCCTGCCCCTGCCCCTGCCCCTGCCCCTGCCCCTGCCCCTGCCCCTGCCCCTGCCCCTGCCCCTGCCCCTGGCCCTGGCCCTGGCCCTGGCCCTGGCCCTGCCCCTGGCCCTGACCCTCATTGGTTGCGGCTGTAGAGAACTGGCTTCATCTCTCATTGGTTACAGTACTTGCGAGACCAGACCCTGCACCTCACCTGGACAGCACGAGTAAGCCAGTCCCAAGAGTAAGAGGCAGGAAAGCTGGCCCTGCCACGTGTCTGCCATGTGGTGACATGGGTGTGGGGATGGTGTTCTTCCCCTCTGGAAGATCCCCACTCCTGCCACCTGAGGCAGTCTGGACAGCTAACCCACTGAGAGCTGGTGAGCTGGCCCTGTCCTTTGCTGGCTGCAGTACCTGGAAGAGCAGGCCCTGCCCCTCACCTGAGTAGCACAGTAGAGCTACTCAGGTAGGTAAGATGGTCTGAGGGCAAGAGCAAGAGAAAGCTGGCTCTGCCACTCTGCTGTGAGGTACCATGGGGCGGGGGGGGGGGGGGGTGCCCACCCCTTTCCCCCCATCACAACTGCAGAAGTGAGAAAACTGTCCCTGAGGTCTTGACAACAGAAGAGCTAGCACATCCCCTCACTGGTGTAGAGTAGGCCCTGCATCTCATTTGGGCAACACAGTGGAGCTGGCCCGAGATGGCAAAGGCACAGGTGAGCTAGCCCCAAGGATGTGAGAGCAGGAGAGCTGGCCTAGCCCCTTTGTTGATTAACACTTGGGAAAATCCTCCCCTCCCCCTGTTGTTTGACTAGGTGGCACAGTAGGGCTGACTCTGGAGGCATGGGTGCAAGTAAGGTGGATCCATGTGCACAAGCGCTGACCCTGCCTCCTACAGATGGCACTGGATAGCCTAGCTGGAGCAGCATTGGAGAGTTCGCCCTGGTGGTGCCAATAAGCTGACCAGCTTAGCTACCACTCAGCACAGATCTGGGGCTCTGAGTTGGCCCACCCCCAAATCGATATCATCTGTGAATGGTTGTGAAGGGTCAGTCCTGCTGATCCAAAGTTTCAGGATCTCCATGACACAGAGCAACAACAGGACAACCAGTAGGAGACCCGCTAAGGATCTGTCACAGAAGCCAGAGATCTCAAACCAGACCAATGACTCACTGCAATGAAGTGAAGATGTGTGAACAATGGGATGTACTGTGGAACACACTTTGATGTACTACAGCTTCCACAGTGTTTCCTATGCTTTGTTTTGTTGTTGGTGGTGTGTGTGTGTGTGTGTGTGTGTGTGTGTGTGTGTGTGTGTGTGGTTTTATTTGGTGCGGGGAGGCAGGTTCCAGGGGCAAAGGGTAGGTATGAGGGGATGGGGAGATGAGTGGGACTGGGGTACATGATGTGAAACTCACAAGGAATCAATAAAAAGTTAAAGTAAGAACATAATCCTGAATCAAACAAGATTGAAGGCAAGGACCTATACCTGAGGCTGTCCTCTGATCTCTATTCTCTGTGACAGGCAAGCCAACACCCATACACAGACACATATAAAACACACGCACACACTTTAAAAGCCAACACCCATACACAGACACATATAAAACACACACACACACACACACTTTAAAAGTGTGTATATTTTTATTCTGCCATTTGTGTTTTTTAAAATCAAATCTCAGTAAGATAATATGCACACTGTCCCCTTAGAAAAGGACTTTTATTTATTTATTTATTTTTTGGCTTTACTACCATATTACAGTATACTCAATAGTCACACTGTCCTGTTACTGATGTAACAGGAGATGCAAATTCTAAACCTTTAGCCCCAAAGCTTACTGTTCCACACTCAGAAACTATGAATATGTCATTGCCGCAGATATTATGCCACATAGACCAGTTTTCCCATTACATTACCCAGGTAAACTTGATGACCCCTTATGTCCTGAAAGCCAGACAGCCTCCCAGCAGATGGCAAGAGATGTCAGGGAGATGCCATGCCTGAGAAGAACTCGGGGATGCACCCTGATTGCTTTGAGGATGGAGCATAATGCAGAATACAGACGAGCTTCTGGACAGAAGAAAGGCCAACTACTAATGACCAGAAGAGAAATGGCTGCCTCTGTCAGACACGTGAAAGGAACTATGTTCTACCAAAACTGGGAGTCACTGAGCATGGCGCAGCTGCTATGGGAGCACTCAGCCAAGCAGATCCTGAGCAGACAGTCCAGCTATGCCATCCAGATCTCTGACATCCAGAAATATGAGACTTTTCAGAATGGATTTTAAGTGCTAATTTGTGATGATTTGTGAGGCAGAAACAGAAATCTAAGACAACAGAGAACATTCCCGGCACTCATGAAGCCAGTGAACTAACAGGTCTCAGAAATTACTGAGGACCAGGCATTGTAATCCAAAACACTGACCGACATGCGTGTGAATAAAACTGCAGATGCTGTAAATCATCCTTTAAAATGATTTATTTCTTCGTTACTTCTAACAAATACTTTTACAATTTTTGAAAGAACAATACCCTTTTGTTTTGCTTCGTTTTAAGATTTGGGTTTTTATTATTGTTTCTATTCCTGTTGTTTGTTGCTGTGGTGTGTGTGTGTGTGTGTGCGTGCGCACGCGTGTGCGTGCGTGTGCGTGTGTGTGTGTCTATGTCTATGTCTGTGTCTGTGTTTGTGTCTATGTGTCTGTGTATGTGAGTGTATGTGTGTGTGTGTGTGCACGTATGCCCCATGTTTTTGATACCTGAGGAAACCAGTTTTTGGACACACACACACACCGGCAATAAACAACAAAGAATAGCAACAATAACACAACCCAAATCTTTTTTTTAAAAAAAGATAGTATTTTTTCAAATATTGTACAAGTATTTGTTAGAAATAATAAAAAGAAATAAATTGTTTAAGGGATAATTTACAGCATTTGCCATTTTGTTCACATACATGTCAATCAGTGTTTTAGATTACAATGCCTGGTCCTCAGTAATTTCTATGAGGCCTGTTAGTTTACTGGCTTCATGAGTGCCAGGAATGTTCTCTGATGTTGGAACTACAGCTATGGCGTAGCACACATGGCCTATGTAGTGCCAAGGACTAAACCCAGGCTCAGTGCATCCTAGGCAGACATCTACCAAGGAGATACATCCCTAGCTGAAAGAGGGGGGAAATCAGACAGATGGATGGACAGATGGACAGAAAGATTTATAACAAAAAAATCTAATCATTATTTTCTAGTAAGAAATTCATTTACTAATAGTATGTCCAAGGATTAAATTGAAGTTATTAGACTTTGAAAAGAGATTCATATCCACCCAGACTCATACTTAGAATCATTGTTAAATTCTGGTAACAATGCTTGTCATCAGAGAATGGTGGCACTCACGTTTAATCTCAGAACTAGGAAGGCAGACTCTGGCAGATCTCTGTGAGTTCAAGGTCAGCCAGGTCTACAAAGCTAGAGTTGGGATAGCCGAGGCTATCCAAAGAAACCCTTTCTCAAAACACAAAGCCAACCCACAAACAACAACAAAACAATGATTGTCGGTAGCAGCGTACATTCTTCTTCTAAAATGCACTGTTAATTTCCAAAATATTCTTATTTTTGCCAACATACATTTTTCTCACCACTCATTGCTTTACGTTTTCTCTTCCTCCTTCCTGGATGCCATTGTAACTCATTAAGGTGAAGATTTCTCAAAATTCCACCACCCACAAATTAACCAGTCATTTTCCTGTTCCCTTGTGATTATTCACACCTGATGGGTTCTCTCACTTCCCCAGCGTTTTTTTTTTTAAATCTTTTATCAACAACTTGCATATTAAAATTGGTAAACAAATAAATGACTTGATGAGCAAAATTGAAAGAAATTTAAAATAGGCTTAAAAGTAGGCATGGTAGCACATGGATGTCACCCCGGCACTTGACAGGCAGAGCAGGAAGATTGTAATTTCAAGGCCAGTCATGGCTACTGAGAAAGTTCCAGGCTAGTCTACATGGAGAGACCCTGTCCCAAAGACAAACAATCAAGCAAACGCTTATATGGAAGATGGATAGGAAAAGAAAAATTTTGCTTAAAATGTTTTTCATACAATATATTTTAACCATACTTTTTCCCCTCACCAGATTTCTCCCAGATATCCTCCACCTCCTTACTGTTTTTTAAAGAAGGTTCAAGTTAGATGACTTGATAGGGAAAAAAAGGTCAATAAGCAATAATAAACAAAAAATACACAAAAAAATGAGTTTATTTTGGCTATATTGAGGTGTTTACTTCAACACAAAAAGTAAAGACACCAAAAGTTTTTAGAAGGTGACTTTATATTATAAATTCACACAAAATCCCTTCCTCTCCTGTATCATTAATTCCTCAACTCTTTATTGTGAAATAAATTTGTTTTTCTTTGCACCTTAAAACTTGTTTCTGTTTGTATAGAATGTGACTCTTCCTAATGTGAGCATAAGCCCCGCTTCTCTTTATGAAACCCTCTATTATGTTTCTTTTAGTAATTCAGGGAGTAAAAACTACTTTAGGGAATATTCGTCCAAGCTTTATAGCTGGTTTACTATTATGACCAAGCAAGGAAATTTCACTTCCAAGAGTAACCACAAACCCAGCTACTTTCCTCTGTAAACTATTGTTCCAACATATTTCAGCCTGAAATTTTCCAGCTGTGCTGAGGGCTTCTCCCAGACACATGGAAACTATTTCTTGGGGCTTATTTTTAATTATAGCCTTTTAGTCTCCTTTGGTTCTTCAGATATTTCTTCTCCCAAGGTTACACGATGCTCTAGAGACATAACATTTGTGACACTACCACTGCATGATCGTCTACAACGATGAACATCACAGGACACATGGAAGCCTTACCGCAGAATGTGGGTTTGCTTTTTGTAGTTTCTTCGGAAGGATGTCCACACTACCGACAACGCATGTGCTTTGAACTCGTTGCATGGTATTCATCCAGTTAGAGGTCTACAAATACCACACAACTAGGATCCCACAAAATGTCATGCTAAGCAAGATCCACACCATTAATAACAGGCGTGGAAAGGGGCATCACACACCCTTGGAACAGGAAGCCCTTCTAAAGAATACTGTGTAACTTGCCCGTCGTGAGAAGTGACCTCTTAGTGACCAAAGCATCTTACTAACAAATGCTTTTGAGTAAATGTTCCAACAAAAGTCATGTTCGTTTTCCAGAAATGGACAAAAATAAAGCAGAATGCCTAGTAAGGGTAAATTTAAATGCTCTGAACTGACTTTGAAAGAGTCATGCTGGATATATTCATAATTCTGCCTCAAGTTATTAGACTCTCAAAAGTCTGGGCTAGGGAAATCCAGAATGTGTGTATCCAAAAAGAGATGTAAAAGACCCAAGACATAATCTATGCTACCAACATTTGGAGCCCACCACACTTCGTAGAGAAAATTCTCAAGCTGACCAAGAAGAGTGGAATGGCTGCTAAGCTCCTGACACCACAGCGAAGGGTCCTCAGTGACTTTTGTCTCATCTGTTTAGAGGATTTTTAGTCATAAAAGAGTCCATATTCTACTATCAGAGTAACTTTTCTGTCAAATGATAAAGAAATAGATAGAGGCCTGGGAAGACAGCGCAGTCAGTAAACCGCTACCATACAACCATGAGGACTGCACTTCAACTCCCCAGCTCTTATACAAAGCCAGATGAAGTAGCCTACATCTAAAATCCCAGTGTTCCTCAGATGAGAAAGAAGCCAGAGACTAGATAACATCCAGAATCACAAAGGCCAGCTAGCCCAGCACAGAAATCTGCAAACAAAAGAGAGACCTTGTCTCAAACAAGGTGTAAGAGTAACACCTCCAAGTACACTCTGACCACCACTGAACAGAAACAGCCACACTCACATAGACATGCACACATGTCAGCACACACGTAGGGAGAAAAGGTGCAGTGAAGATAGTCTATAGCATAGAAAGTGAATTACCTTCAATAGTATGTACATAAAATAGCTAATATAACTGACTTTCTGCAGACACGAATCTGAGCTCAGGGATGGGAAATAACTTTTAGGTGAGGTTTGAGCAAGGCATGAAGGAACATATTTTGTTTTATTTAGCTTGTGCTTTAATCCTGGCGCCCACACTTCTTTGACTAAGCCGTGTGGTCGTTATAAATTTATCACATTATTGCCAGAATTCTTTTGGTTTAAAATTTCTTCTTGCTAGAGCAACATCATACACAGAGATTCTCAATGAGTCCTTCCAGAAGCAATGGCAACCACATCACTATGGAAGCCCCAGAAATTCATGGTTTAAACCCCAGCCAGTCTGATGACTCATGGTCTCAGTGGTGGGCCTTAGCAATCTGTATTAACAAGGTTGCAGGCAAGTCTAACACAGACAGAAGTGTGAGGTCCAGCACAGTCCTCAGCATGTATGCTACCTGTACAGCCTTTTAAATTTGTGTGTACTTTACACACACACACACACACACACCACACACCTCACACACACACCTGCATAATTACCTCTTGCAAACAAAAAGCCGCACATGACATTGTTATCGAATAAATGTACCGGTTCATCCTTGTCAATTTGACACAAACTAGGGCCACTGAGGAAGAAGGAACTTCAGCTGAGGAAATGTCTCCATCGGACTGGCCTGTGAGCATCCCTCTGAGTCGTTTTCTTAATTGCTTAGTACTTATGGACGTCCTAGTCCACTGTGGGTGGTACCATCCCTAAGCAGGTGAGCCCGGACTGTGTAAGAAAGATAGTTTAGCAAGTTAATAACCAGTGCTCTTCCTTATCCTCTGCCGCAGTTCCTGCCTCCAGGGTTTTCCCTTGAGTTCCTGCCTCTGCTTCCCTCAGTAATGGACTGTGATCTGGGAGTTGTAAGATGAAATAAACCCTTTCTTTCTCAGGTTATTTTTAGTCAGTTTTTCATCAGCATCCAAACAAGCAAACTCCGATGACTGGTGGATTAAGCCATTTAGCAAAAAACTTCGTTCTTTTCTTTCTTGTTTGGTAAACTTAAAGATAGAGTGTGATAGTGTTTCTCACCTGGAAATAATTTTATCCCCCAGAGGACATTTGAGACTTTCTAGAACATTCTTAATTAGCACAAGTGGAGAGTGAACACTACTGGCCTCCAGCAATCAAAGACCTAGGAAAACTGATTAACATTATACAGTGTCCAGAACCAAACTTGCTAAACACCCACATAACAGAGAATCCTTCAGCCATAAATATCAGCAGACCCGAGGGTGAGAAACCTCAATTTTTGAATGAAGAATTCAAAAATTCAGTAAATATTTTTTTAAATAATGATTCCAGAATGATCTATACTCTCCAGTTTAAAAAAAATAATTTGCATCAATTAGGTAAATTACTCTGTGAAGAATAACGCAACTGGCATTATTTGCAAACTGTAAATACTGGTTTCGGTATACTAGGTATGGTAGCTAAAGCCTGTAATCCTAATACTCAGGAGGCTAAAGTTGGAGGCTGGCCAGAAAGTTAAGCTCAACCTAGCCTACACAGTGAGTTCCGTGAAAGCCTGGTCTACAGGGTGAAACTGTGTCTCAAGTGACAAGCAGACAAAACATATGGCCTCCATGCCACAGGCAGACTGTTGAATCGGAAGAGCAGTACAGTCTGAGAATGGGCATCTACGCATTCCAATAGAATGTTATTTACAAAAATTAACAGCCAGTGGAATTTACCATGTGGATCTTTAGTTTAGGAATCTCTGGAAAGGCAGTTTAAGTACTGACTGGGTAAGAGAGCTGACAGGGTGCAGCATCAGGAAAGGTACTTGCAGGGACACATGGTGACATGGGTTTGATCCCTTGGAGAGACACATAGAAAATGAATATGGATGGATGGATGGATGGATGGATGGATGGATGGATGGATGGATGGATGAAATACTGTATAAGAATTTATCATTAGGAAACTATCGTGGTCAGAGAAGGTGTCAAGAATGGAAGGACTTTTTAAGCTGAGGCTTGAATGGTGGAGAATACCACAAACACTAGCAGGGAATCAACTCACTAACTACTTGATTCTTACAGCAACGCTGTGCCACGGATAGGATGAAAGCAGGATCCATTTAGAAGGTGAGACTGGACAAGAAGACAAGTGCTCCAAAGATACTAGAAAAGATGCCTTAGCAAATGACATTTAAGCTCATGAGCCATCTGAAACCTTCAAAAGATTTCAGGTAAGGGAATGTCCTAATGCTGGCAATGATTCAGAATCCAACAACAGGAAAAATTTACTCTTAAGAAAAGGAAAGGCCGATGGGATAGCTCAGCAGCTAAAGCCATACCATGCCAAGCCTGACAGCTGTGCTCCATCCCAGGTCCTATGGTAAAAGGAGAGAACCAACTGGTACTACCATCTTTGACCATCACATGTATGTAGCCCTGGCATGTGTGTGCACAGAAATAGTTTGTTTTGCTTGTTTGTCTATTTTCTTTTTTGATTATAGATTTTATACATCCTGACTCCAGGTTCCTCTCTCTCCTCTCTTCCCAGTCTCTCCCTCACCTACCTCTCATCCATTCCTCCTGTTTCTTTTTAGAAAAGGGCAGGCCTCCTGTGGATATCAACAAAACATGGCATATCAAGTTGACAGAAATAGTTTTTCAAAGAAGATCAAGAAGCATCAGAGAAAATCAGACCCTCACTCTATATGTAGATAGATAGATCTGTTCCCCCTCCCTCTTTCTTTCAGTCTCTCTGAGCATGCACAGATAAAGGGTCAAGTGGGGACATTTGAGCTATCCATCTGAAAGCTAGGGACATAAGTTTCCTCAGAGCCAGCCCTGTCAGTTCTGTGATATTGGGATTCCAGGCTCCGGAGATACAGAAAGTAATGCCATTGTTTAATAGGCTCCATCTGTGGGATTTTTTCATGGTATACCAAGAAAACTAATGCTTCAAGCATTCTATAGCATCCGCAGATGAGACTGCCCTTTCTATTAAGATACAGTTGTCTTGGAGAATGTCTGCACCTACCCATCAGGAATTGCATTAAAGCAATTTGTAAAAAAGGAATACAATTATTTCTTAGTGCCAACTGCCTGCCTGAAAAAGTACAGAATCTGTTGAAGGAATGTAACAACATCTATCACTCAACAATAAAAAATTGCAATATTTAACATGTAATAAAAATTAATGAACATGTTAAAACGGAAATATATAAATTTTAACCCCTGAATCAGTCAATATAAACAAGAGAACTGAGTGACAAGGATGGATTAATAGACAAAGACTTTAAAAGCGCTATCAAAATATAAATAGATTAAGGATATCAAATAAAATATAAACACTGTGAGGGCATGAAATGTATAAAAACATGAATAAGACCATTGGAAATATAACGTACATGATCTGTAAACTAAAATTCACTGGGTAAAATAGACTAAAGTGTTAATAAGGAAAAATAAAAAGTAAACTGGAAAAATACTGTAATAAAACTACTCAAAATAAAACAGAGGAAATAATGCTGGGAAAAAGAAAAGAAAAAAATGTAGTCTTAGTGTCCTGTGGGAAAATATCAAGCAGCATAAAGGACACATTATTGGTTATGTTGTGGATAAGTTTGATACCCCAGCATAAAGGGATGCTGGAGTGATGGGGCAGGAGAGGGTGGGTGGATGGGTGGAAAATAAGGTGCATAGGGAATGTGGGATGAAAATAATTGGAGAAATAACATTTTCCAAGTTTAATAAAAGCTATAAATTCAAGCTGCTTAACAAAAAAAAAGAATGGAGCAAACAAAGAAAGGGAGGAAGGAAGAGGAAAGAGGGAGAAGGAAGGAAGGAGGAGGGAAGAAGGAAGAAGGAGGAAGGCGGGAGGAGGGAGGAAGGATCATCACAAGTCACATCACTGTGAAACTTTTCAGGCCGTGATGTGTAGTAACCTGTTATGTTTTAAATGAACACCAATGCATTTATTAATCTAGAGTCTTTATCTTCTGTTTTAAATCTGTTTTTGTGTGTGTGATGGAGATGAAGCATGTGTATGCCACTGCCCATGGTGCTGGAAAGCAGCATCACGCCCCCTGGAGCAGGAGTTGCAGGTAGTCGTGATGTCTGACGTAGGTGCTGGGATCTGAACTCAGGTCCTCTGCAAGGACAGTGCATGCTCTTAACCTCTGACCTATCTCTCCAGCCTCCACTGCACTGATGTCTAAAACCTTTCTACCATCTCTTCTAAGAGATGATTACCAATAAAGTCAACTATAGGAAACATCCCTGCCCCCTGAGTTCATATCTAACAGAACCCACTCTACACCCTTCTCTTTTCTGTTTAGGATTCAGATCTGTTACTGATGAATATAAGTGTGGTTAATTAATTTTTACATTACAAAAATTTATACAATATATAATTTCATTGTTTCATAAATCCATTCAATACATAAATTCATAAAATATATAAATTCATTGTTGAATAATGAATTATGTTGCAATACACAGATTTGCTGCTATTTTTATTTGTGTGTTGATAGTAGCTGTAGAGGCCCTATGAGACTCACCTATAGCTAGAGTTACAGATGACTGGGAACTTCCTGATTTAGATGTTGGTACCCAATCCCTGGCCTGTTACAAGATTAGTAAGCACTCTTAACCATTGGACTGCCTTTCCAACCATAACTTCCTTTTATAAAGTATAATATTTTTACTAATTCCTCGAGAATTTCATACAGGCATTCAATTTATTCTGAACACATTCACCTGCCAATGCTCTCCTAAACATCTTCCAGGTCCAATCCCCACCTTCCCACCCTCCTGAACTTCCTGTTCTGTTTTTCTTAGAAACCAGAGTCCAAGTATTAGTCCCCATATACTCATATGGGGCAATATATCCATATACTGGATATGGGGCAATCTGCTGGAGCATAATCAACCCACCACAAGGCAGCAAAACATTGAAGAAAATTGACTCTTTCTTCCCCAGATGCCATCAACTATCAATTGCTCCTCAGTCAGAGGCTCAAGAGCCCATCTTCACTTTATAGTGGAATAAACTGTGTTGTGCTTGTGTAGATATTAGAGAGGCAGCCATAGTTGTTATGAGTTCACGAGTGCAGCAGCCCTATTGTGTCCAGAACACAGTTTCATTTTGTTTGCCTCCCGTTTCTGACTCTTACAATCCACACCCTCTTCTTCAAAGGTCCCTTGGAAACTTGGTGAGAGGTGTCATATAGATATGCAATCCATGGTTGATATTCCACAAAAGCTTGTTCTCTGCAATTTAAGCAATTGTCCAACTGCCACTGTTCAGCAACACTCACCACTGTGCACAAAAACAAAACAGTTTCTGATGTGGTCTGAAAACTACAGTTATTTCTGGGTAGAGGGAATCAAATTTAGAGGGTAGTTTGATACTATATCCACTTAACAAAATCAAAGTAGAAGGTTCACCAGGACTGATGAGGTGCCCTACCATGAGTTGTTGGCCAGATTGATATCACTAGGCATATGTTTCCTCCTCTCAAGTAGGCTTTAAGTCTAATCAGACAGCAGTTGGTTAACCCCATAGCATGTGTGCCTCTGTTGCAGCCGTGGGCATATCTGACATCATTGTAGCTCATAGGGTTCACAGTTGGGTAAGAATGTTGATGTTTTCTCCCTGAAGCCTGCCCAATGCCTTCCAGTTTTGTGACAACTAACCAGCAATAAGGACGCTTCCTTGTCAATACATTTGTGTCCTGTGACCAAAGTGTGTGGTGTCTTTAGCCATAGTGTTTTACCATTGAAGTCTCATGGATGGGCAACAGCAACAGCAAGTTACACAGTGTTTTAGACAGTCTCTGGGATACTCCACTGATCAACATCTGTATAAGAGTCATCTTATGCCTGGCAATGGAATTACGGTTTAACTGACAACCTATAGAGGGTAGCTCCATTAAACATTAATATGAGAATTCTACAAATGGATGTGTATATATGCACATATGTATATGTGTACATACACACATATATAGAGGTGGGGAGAGAAAGCTTATAAAATAGATGCCTATGTGGTTTTTTCAAACATCGTTACAATTGGTTTACTCCCCCCCCACCATCTCATTCACCCTACCTTCCCTCCCTCCCTCTCCTCATCTTTATCTCCTCTTCCATCAGTTTACCCTTTCTCCTTCACACCACTTGTATTCTACCATCCTCTTCTCTTCGGATCGTTCTTCAGCCAATAGCCGATTTCTAGTTTCTTGACTTTGGCATGTTCTCCAAGTTAAAGGCATAAATCTAAAGAGTCAACATTAGATCTGCGTATATATGTATGATTTACGTATGTATGAGAACACACATTCATCTTTCTGTATCTAGGCTACCTCATTCTGTATCTGCCTAAATATTCCATAATTTCCTTTTTTGTTACAGATGAATGAAACATCATAGTCCATGGTATCTTAGTTAGAGCTTTATTGCTGTGAAGAGACACCATGACCATGACAACCCTTATAAAAGATTTAATTAGAGCTGGCTTACAGGTTCAGGGGTTCAATTCATTATCATCATGGCGGGAAGCATGGTAGCCTGCAGACAGACATGGTGCAGGAGCAAGACCTGAGAGTTTTACATCCTGAACCAAAGGCAAACAGAAGGAGACTGTCTTCTCCAGACAGTCTGGAATGTGGGGGTGTAGGGACGGTCTTATTCCACACTGGGGAGAGTTTGAGCATAGAAAACCTCAAAGCCCATTTCCACAGGGACACACTTCATCCAACAAGGCCACACCTCCTAATAGTGCCACTCCCTGTGGGTCAAGCATTCAAACCCATGAGCCTATGGGGCCATTCCTAGTCAAACCACTGCACGTGAGTTCTATGACTTCATTATCTGTTCATCATTTTCTGGGCATCTAGATTGTTTCCATGTCCCAGCTGCTAGCCCTGCTTCACGTTCTTGGCTTTAATGCCTTACCTTCCCACTCAAACCTTTCTAAAGTGCTGTCTCCTCCGTGTGGGAAAGTCTTCAGCTGCCTCATCTTCTATCCTCCTGCTCCCTTCTGTCTCCCCTTTTAAATTAGCTTACACTTCTTCATATCTTCATTTAATTATGTAGTTTTTAAGTTTTTATGTGTACAGGTAGTGTGTGTGTGTGTGTGTGTGTGTGTGTGTGTGTGTGTGCATGGGTGTATCAGCACTGTATTTGTGGAGTCCCTATGATGTCAAAAGAAGGAATCAGATTTCCATGAACTGGAGTTACAGATGCTCTGAGCCATCATGTGGGTTCTGGGAATCAAAACCAGGTCTTCTGCAAGATCCGCCAGTGTTCCTAACCACTACTGATCCTTCTGTCCAGACCCTAATAATGTATTTTAAATAGGCAAACCCCAAGTCTTTTTGTCTCTGCATACCTAGTGCAGAGTATGAGACACCTCCTGCACATGGGCCTGGAAATGGATTCTGCCCATTAACTCATAAGTACTATTTACAAGGAGTATCATTTTATTCTTCAGCAAAGCCCAAGCATAGTGTTGATATTTGTACTTATTTTAAACGTTGCATGGCTCTTCTAAGAGTGCTATGTACTGCAATGTGGTTATTTAGCATTACTTAGGTTCCTAGATGCTATGTAGAGAATCAAACAGTTAAAAGCGTTTTACTATGTTTAACATTTACAAGTAACATATGCATAAAAAGCTAACGACCCCTAGCAAAAGAAAGTGTGCTGACCTTCTGTAAGAAAATGGAAACACTGGTTTGTGATGAGATACTACAAAATGAAAAGGAGAATGAGTGCAGACCCAGAAAATTCAAGTTCAGCTTGTGAACTCCGGGATTCCTGCCTCATGGCAAGATGCATCTGTGTTACAGCATCGCCACCATGTGGCCACATTAAGATTCGCTCCAGCTCATGTGTTTACACAAGCTGGGAGGCATTTACTTCATTCAGAAGGGAACTAATTTGATTCATCCCTTGAAAACTCTAATTTTTATTATGACTCTTTAATCATCGTGGCTCAATTCAGCATTTTCACAGTTTGTTGTTTTCCTCTCTGATGGTTATCAATTTTTTATTTCACTAATATGCAAAAATGTCATAAAATATCAGATAATTATGAACAAGAATAACAAAAAAGTTAAAAGGGAACTACACTATCTCCTGTCCATTTCTAACTGTAGTTTCTTCTAATAATCATTGCTGTCTTCCTCAGTTTATTTGACTTTCTGTAATTTGAAATGCACACCCATATTATGTGCTTAAATGGAAGAGAAAAGGAGAGAGAGAGAGAGAGAGAGAGAGAGAGAGAGAGAGAGAGAGAGAGAAGATTAAGTGTGTGTGCACAGGTGCATGTAAGTGTGCATGTGTATGTGTGCATGGGTAATGTGTGATGTTGAGGACCAAGCTCAGAACTTTATTAGGCAAATATTCTATGACTTAGTTATCACCTAAACCCCTGAAAATTATTAGTAAAAACTCCTCAGTGAGAATATCAAGTAGCAATTTTACCACACAAGGGAGAAAAGGCATTTTGTTAATCAAAACCTCTCAACAATGACAAATTTCTATGTTACACTCTGCAGATAGCACAGTGAAAGTGTTCCCAGGTATGAACCTCACAGAGGGCAAGGACAGTGTGGTCACCTGATGCTTTTTCTCGACACTTCCTAGTGTAGCTTCATATCTGTGTTGGCAATCCAGTAATACGTAGAATGATTGGGACAGGTAAGTAATCAACATATCTTCTATTTAAACTTGTTATTCTATGACACAAAGTCTTATGCTATGTGTTCACATGTCATATAATGTTTACAGTCTGTTAATTCTTCTGGCTTTCAAATTCTGCAGGGATCAAATGACATATAAGATTTTTCTCTATAGCCTTTTCCAGATTTGAGACTGTGGGAGCTGATACAGCCCAGTAAGTGGTACATCTACATTTTTAAAGGGTGATCATGGGTGGTAGATGAGTATATGACTCATAGGTTGGTAGTACACACATTATAAGACAGTAGTGATATGTGAGGGTCTTGGTTGGAGCATCAAATCTGAACAAAATTTTTAAAAAATGGAAAACCAATACATTGCTTCCCAATAAGGCAGCAAATCCACACATTTAGGAGGCAAAGGCAAGACTGTCTGAAATTCTAGTCCGGACAGAGCTGCGTGGGAAGATGAGTAGAAAAGGCAAATGGGTTCTCTATTATTCTATATGCAAAAAAAAAAAAAAAGGAGAAGTTGGAAAATAAAGTTTTTAAACCAGCTCCACAATTAGAATGTACTGGCTTTTTTCCCAAAATTATTTTAAAGGGGCAGCAACTATGGGTTCTGAGAGAAAGAACTGGCACCTTATAAATGTTCTTGATAAAGAACTCCAGCACACTGGGTACCCAAATGATCTGAGAGACAGACTGTGTCATGTGCTTGGCAGGCTGATTACTCTGGCTACAAAAAAAAAAAAAAAAAAAAAAAAAAAAAAAAAAAAAAAAAAAAAAAAGGTGTAAATTAATTCCATGCCTTCAAAGGGAGCAGCTACAGGTAAATACAGCAATCATTTGATGACTAAACTCACTGGAGCAAGTCACTTTACAAACCTCAGGGACGAGGAAGATGCCTCTGAAAGTGGAGAGTCAATGAAGCTAAACCATCTTCCTACACTTCATTTCTTCTGTAACTATTTCTAGAAACTATTGTTCCCCCAAATACCCAGGAGGTGAGAAAGTCCCTCAAAGAATGATAAATAGGAAGGGAAGTTTAAAACTATCAGCAGATTGTAACAATGTGTCACGATTCATTAAAATAACATGTGAACATGCGTTTGTGCCAAAACTAAGTCATAACTAGATGTCATTCTGCGCTTAACTAAAGTATTGCACGCTTAGACATTCTATTAAAATGTTTTCAGTAGCCACAGTGGTCAATGAATCCACAAAGCCAGTTCTAAAGCCTGATATTGCTTCAGAATGAGTGGGTGGCCACCTACTCAGTACCTTTCTTACACCTTGCTGTACAACACTCTCTTTTAGCATATATTTGTTGTGGTAAATCTCTTGCCCATAGGGAGTCCATAGAATAAAGACACAAGTCAATAAATATCAAATGAATGCTGCATGCCTAGGTTGGGCAGATTTACCATTAAACTACACTATTTCCCCGGCTATGAGAGCTCTTAACAACTTGCGGTTTCCTAGGTCTTCTTCGTCTTCTCTCTCTCCACCAACTGCCCTCTGCCTCGACCAACTGCCAACTCCGCCGCTTCTCCCCTGGAATAATCATTCCAGGAGATTCATTGCTCACTAATAGTTTCTATTTTGGGTTTTTTTGTTGTTGTTGTTGCTTGTTTTAGATGGAGTCATAACTGCATTGCCTTAGTCATCATCAGTGGAAAGTTCATGTGTGTGATGGTTTGTATATGCTTGGCTCAGGGAGTGGCACTATTAGGAGGTGTGGCCTTGTTGGAGTGGGTGTGGCCTTGTGGAAGCCAGTTTTCTCCTATTTGCCTTCAAAAGAAGATGTAGAACTCTCAGCTTCTCCTGCACCATGCCTGCATGGATGCTGCTATGAGCCTGCCTTGATGATAATGGACTGAACCTCTGAACCTGTAAACCATCCCCAATTGAATGTTGGCCATGTAAGAGTTGTCTTGGTCATGGTGTCCACATCAATAAAATCATAACTAAGACAATGCATCTTGGGGGACTCCTCAGTATCTCTATAAGGGGGTTATAAATTCACTGTGGCTCCATGAATACTCTGTATCTTCTGTGACAACAAGTATTGCACAGTGATACTGATTTCTACTAACGCTGTAAGCTATTTGCCATCTTCCTTAAAACCTTGGAACTGCCAATAATTCTTATACATCTGTCCCTCTCCTCTATGGTCAGTCGTACTCTGATCCTTCTCATTCTTACGTTAATACCATTTTTCATTCCTAAATTTTCTTCTCCATGTCTCATGCGACTGTTCAGCCATGTGTGCTATGCCATTATCTCTTTTTCAAAATACTGAAGTTGATTCCTAAGAACACCTCACATGTGAGTGTTGTCAGCTCTATGTCAAAGGTCCACTTATTTGGGGCCATTATTATTTCTTTTTATAATGAAAACAATTGTGGGTGATATTCACTGTGCATACTGATATGTTTCATAAAGATGTCTCCTACATGTCTAAGTGTGTACGTGTTCATGGGTATGCAGGTGCATGTGTGTGCCCATGTGCGTTCTTGCATATGGAGACCTAAGGACAGCATTACATGTTTTTGCCAGTTACCATCATAGTGTTTGAGAAAGGTATCTCTCACAGAACCTGGGGCTTGTAATTCATTTAGACTGGCTCTGTATACCAGTTTCCTCTAAGACTGAAACATTCCACCCTTGCTTGCTCACTAAGACAGGTTCTACATCTTTCTGTTCAAGTACTTCTGGATGAGATTAGAAACTAAGTCAGTGGACTGCAGGTGACAGACAGCCCTCTTGGGATGGGGTGGGCACCTTTGGAATTGCTGAAAGCCTGAAAAGAAGACAGAGGAGAAACTCCCTTTTGTCTATGCCTCACTATTAAAACTGAGACAGCTCACCTTATTCTGCATCAGGATGAGTTATAGCACTTGCTTTCCGATGTCTCTTGCATAGAGGTGTCAGACCATAGAGTTCTCTGCACAGAGATATGGTCCAATTTCTCATAAGAAATTGCCCAGTGGTTCTGTATCTCTGGAGAACTTTGACTCAAATCATGGCCCCACATCTTCAAGCAGCAATTTCTGCTTTATTATTTAGAGAGGCTTATGCTGTATAATTACATGATGAGATGCATTATTTATATTAAATATTTTAATTAAAAACACTTAAATTGCCAAGATAAATTTTCTCTGAAATCAGAGTAGAATATAAGCAAATACCTATTTACACATAAATGTAAAATATAAGCAGCACCATGAACCTACAAGGTCTACTCATATATTATAATTATATTAGCCATGCAGTTTTAAATTCTGAAGCCAAGTCAGAATGCAATCACTATAATCACATGGAGGATTTTCTACACTAATTGTCATCTCCCATTTAAAAAATGCATTAAATATACTTACATTAGGAACCATGGAAAGATCTATCCCACATTTACACAGCATAAGAAAATTCATAACTGGAATAATTAATCATATTAACAAATTATAATCTTGCCACATAAGCACATGGTTTCTTTGTGGATGATAATGGCCTTGAACTCCTGATCCTCCTGTGGCCTCTTTGAATAGAACAAAAGGACTTTCCGTGAAGCACAGAAGACTTCTTGACCAGGGGCAATGGATGGATGCTGTGTCTCTTCCTAATATCAATTGATTAGGAATATTACACAAAAACAATATATTCAGCAGTATGGGCTTCTCTCTCTCTCTCTCTCTCTCTCTCTCTCTCTCTCACTCTCTGTTTCTCCTCAGTAAGTAACAATGCAAAGATTTTTAGGAGTCCATTAAGTGAAAAAGTCAGAAAAAGGGTTTCTTACACAGCTATTTGCCAAGCACAAACATTTACATTTCCTAAAACTTCTCGGCCCCCGTCCCAAAAAAATTCACCTGCCCTACCCTTTTCTTGTCTAGTCATAAAGTTATTCATATTTACATTGTTAGCAGTTCCTCTGGAATTCAGCAAAGTTATTTTTGATGTGCAAACGCCTGGCTTTCCTTTTTCAGATTTGCATAACATGAAGTAGCATTGCAGACCTTCATTTCAGCCCTGGCTTCAATATCCCTCACCAGAATAATATTAACAGGAGGGGACTGAGACAAGCCCAGAGAACGGCAGTCTGAAAAGGGATATAATGCTGCAGAAGAGCTCTTGCTTGCCTAATTGCATGAGCATTTAGTTTCAATTCTTAACGTGAGAAAGGGCGTACAGAAGGCAGGCAGAGACAGGGAGACTGGATACCAGAATAGAAAACACATACTGATTTGATGCCCTTTGCCTGCCTGGCCCACAAGAATCCTTTGCCTTCTCTTTAGTAATGATTAAAATCCACTTTATAAGTCTTACGTGAGCTCAGCTATTAACATTCACTCTGGGCATCCCATGGGGCCTCCCACCCAGTCTCCTCATGAAGTTGTCACACAGCCCCTCCCTCCTCTACCCAGAATGGAAGAGTCAACATAGCCATTGTCAATCCTTGTCATGGACCAATCATTCAAAACAGACTTGGGGATGGAAGGGGAAGGAGGGAGGGATAAGTAGCAAAAATACCTTAGAAGGAAACGTCATCTGCTGTCAGGACTCACGACCTGAGTTTGATCCCAAATACCACTTTTAAAGGAAAAAAAAAAAAAACACTTCTGAAAGTTGTCCTCTGACCTACACACAAACACACACACACACACACACACACACACACACACACGATTAATTAATACAGACATTGTTTAATAAAACAGAACATGGGGGTCTCTTGTTTTGCAGTACTATGCTGGAGTTGAACCATGGGCCTGCATATGCATACCAACAAGTGCTCTGCTGCTAAGCTGGCACCCTTTGAGACAGAACTTCAAAACCATTACAATCTTCAAGAACCTTCAGAAGGATGTATTTTCTTCTTGGATGACCAATAGGAAGCCAATCCTTTGACGTGGTCAGAAAATATTCAGAGAACTGTCTTGGCCACAAGATGTCAGTAAATTTCCACAGTCTACTTTGAAATGCTGTGAGAGGGGGACCTTCCTTCCAGATGATCCTGAGAGGCATCCTAGGCATCTGGTTCTGAGCAAGAAAAGGATAAAGGGCTCTGGTTCCTCTTAATATTAAGTGGAAAACTATGACCAACCAAGAAGGGACTCAGATGCAAAGGAAAAGCCATTTGCAATATCATCTCATGCTATCTGGACCTTTATAAATTTGTTTCTAGTAAAATGGAATCTAGTCTACATGTTTAAATAACTAAAATTTAATGATTTAAAGTTAATGTTCAAACGTGAAGAGACTAGAATTTTTATCAAAATCGTCAGGAAATCAATAACTTGTCAGTAGCACAAATTCATTAATTGGAGCAAGTTTAGTTTAGAAAGTAAAATATATCTGCTCATTCAAAAATGACTAAGAAAACCCTAATTCATTTATATTATCAACCTTTGCTTAGTCTTTAATTTTTACCTCTGGGCAGGGAGGGAGTTGCTTATAGTTTCAGAGGTAAAAGTCAGCATTTTGGAGGTCCTAGTGCACGGGCCAGGGGTGAGGCACAATATTTATGATGGGAAGTAAATAACAGACCAAAGCTATCACATCATGGCCAGAAGAAAAAGAAAGAGCTCACTTTTATAAGTCTTTTCCTAGAACTCACTGAGCTATGAATCCATACATGGATTAGCCCATTTGTGAGGTCAGAGCCTTCCAAGGGCCCAAAATTTGATCATTTTCTCATAGTAGACATTCAGAAATATTGAAGATCTAAGCCCTAGTCTTCTGCCCCAGTTTAAAAAGGCTCACTTCCCTCTCACAATCACAAGATACATTCAGTCTATCTCCGAGCATTTTCCCTGACTTGATAGTACCAGCATGGCTCAAAAATCTGAAGTCTTCTGAAACACTAGGCAAGTTTTCTCACCTTTATTTTTTTTGTTACCATACAAAGCTATGCATTTATTTCATTATAGAATCTTTGTACATGTGTTTCATTTCACTGTGTTCTGTTTCGTCCCCCTTCTCCAATGCCTTCTACTGTCATATTGAGTAAGTAGTCCCCTGCCTCCCACTAAGAAGGTCTGCTCTCCTGTCATTAGCATCCCATTACTCTCTTTTGACCCCCTTTAATGTCCCCTTAATTTTAAAGTTTTTTCCTCTCATTTCATTGTCCCCTTTCCACTTTCATGATCTGTACACACAGGTACACATGCAGTAAGGAAGACGGAGAGAGAGAGAAAAATGAAATTGTGCATCTGAGAGAAAACATTTTATTTGTCTTTCTGGAGCTGGCTTATTTCACTTAGTGTAATGACCTGCAGTTGCATCTGTTTTTCTGCATATGTCCTGCATGATCTAAAATGTTTTCATGATTCCATTGTGTACATGTATACATATTTTCTTTATTCATTCATCTGCTGGTAAATATATAACCCTATTCCATTTCTTTGGTAATGAGAATAATCAGAAATAAGCATGGAAAGGCAATATCTCTATGGTGCATTGACTTAGAGTCTTTGGGGTGTTTATATGTAGTACCAGAATAGCTTGATCATGTAGTTCTTATTTTTAGTATTTTGAGGAACCTACACACTGACTTCCCTAGTGACTACACCAGTTTCCATTCCCATTTACCCACGTGGATGCTGCCACCACTAGGGGTAGTGCAGTTACTTATGCTAGCATAAGAGGTTTATCAGGTATTACTAGGGTCAGATTGTAGATTTTCCAATCTACAATGGTAGGTTTCCACCATACCCATGAAAAAACAAAAGTCATGATAACAACGTGTAGATTAAATTCTTAGGAAAGAAAGAGAGAAACAATGTTAACAATCAAGAAAGCGATGAGCTGGGCATGGTGACATATAACAACTTTAAACCCAGAACTCATGAGGCAGGGGTGGGAGGCGCTCTGTGAGTTTGAGGACAGCCTGGTCTGCAAAGTGAGTTGTAAGTTCTAGGACAGCCATGGCTACACAGTGAAACCTTGTCTTGGGGACAGGGGAGAGAAAGGAAGGAAAGGAGGAAGGAAGGAGGAAGGGTGAGAGAAAGGGAGGGAGAGGGGGAAGGAGAGAGGGGGCAGCAGGGGACAGGAAAATGACACATAGGAAAATAAGAAGTGGCCACACAATTGTGGACATTGCTAACTGAGTGGGGCAGAAGGTATTAATAACACTGACAAAACAAGAGGACATGAAACTGGGAGACAGATGGGGTGGGGAGTTCTAGGGAGGAAGAGGACAGGTGGGTAGATAAGATCACATATATTATATGAATATTTGGAAGTTTTAAAGAACAAAGCATATACTTTTAAAAAAATGATGTATGCCTTCTAGTCTGGGCCCGAGGACTGAGCAGATCCCAGGCGGCAGCTGTGCCCCCAATCTCACAGAACCCAGAGGAAGCAGGCCTTCCAGGAGTTCTAACCCCCACAGTTATCTTAGGTAAAGAGACAGCAATACCTGCTCCAAACAGGGAGTAACTGGGACCCACTAAGACCCAGGAAGTCACTCCTGGCCCAGAGCACTGGTTCCTTCCGGTCTGGGCCTGAACACTGAGCAGATCTTGGGCCCCAGCTCTAACCCCAGTAGTAACACACACCCCACACAGTTCTGATACAACCAAGACAATAGGAAAGACAGGCTCCAGTCAGGGACAGGGCAGGTAGCACTAAGGAGATCTAAATGGCGAAAGGCAAGTGCAAGAACATAAGCATCAGCAACTGAGGGTACTTGCCATCATTAGAACCTAGTTCTCTGACACAAGAAAGTCCTGAATTTCTCATATCACTAGGAAACCAAGATTCAGATTTAAAATCACTTCTAATAATGATGATAGAGGACCTTAAGAAGGACATAAATAACACTCTCAAAGAATTTGAGGAGAACACAGATAAACAGGTAGCATCCCTTAAAGAAGAAACACAAAAATCCCTTAAAGAATTACAAGAAAACACAATCAAACTGGTGAAGGAATTGAACAAAACTATCCAGGATATAAAAATGGAAGTAGAAACAATAAAGAAATCACAAAGGGAGACTACCTTGGAGATAGAAAACCTAGGAAAGAAATTAGGAGTTACAGATGCAAGCATCACCAACAGAATACAAGAGATAGAAGAGAAAATCTCAGGTGCAGAAGATACCATAGAAAATATTGACACAATTGTCAAAGAAAAAAACAAAATGCAAAAAGTTCTTAACACAAAACATCCAGGAAATCCAGGACACAATGAGAAGACCAAACCTAAGGATAATAGGTATAGATGAGAGTGAAGATTCCCAACTTAAAGGGCCAATAAATATCTTTAACAAAATTATAGAAGAAAATTTTCTTAACCTAAAGAATGAGATGCCCATACACATACAAGAAGCCTATAGAACACCAAATAGACTAGACCAGAAAAGAAATATCTCCCATCACATAATAATCAAAACACCAAGTGCACAAAACAAAGAAAGAATATTAAATGTAGTAAGAGAAAAAGGCCAAGTAACATATAAAGGCAGACCTATCAGAATTACACCAGACTTCTCACCAGATACTATAAAAGCTAGAAGATGCTGGTCAGATGTCATACAGTCCCTAAGAGATCACAAATGCCAGCCCAGGCTACTATGCCCAGCAAAACTCTCAATTACCATAGATGGAGAAACCAAGATATTCCACGACAAAGCCAAATTTACACAATATCTTTCCACAAACCCAGCATTACAAAGGATAATATCGGGAAAGCTCCAACACAAAGAGGGAAATTATACCCCAGAAAGAGCAAGAAACTAATCTTCTTCCAACAAATCCAAAAGAAGATAGCCACACAAAAGAACATAATTCCACCTCCAATAACAAAAATAACAGTAAGCAACAATCACCGTTCCTTAATATCTCCTAACATCAATGGACTCAATTTTCCAATTAAAAGACATAGGCTAACGGACTGGATACATAATCAGGACCCAGCATTTTACTGCATACAGAAAACCCACCTCAGTGACAAAGACAGACTCTACCTTAATAAAAGGCTAGAAAACAAATTTTCAAGCAAAGGTCCTAAGAAACAAGCTGAAGTAACCGATCTAAAATCTCCAGCCTGAGAACACAAAGGGAGGGACTCATGGCTCCACCTGTATAGGTTGTTGAGGGTACCCTTGCCAGGTATCAGTGGAAATGGAGGTCCTTGGTGCCTGAAAGTTTGGATTCCCTACTGTTGGGTAATCTCCAGAGCAGAGAGGCAGGAATGGGAGGATGGTAGGAGCACACCCTCATAGTAATTGAAGGAGGGGGGATGGGGTAAGGGGTTAAGCATCAGTGGAAGTGAAGGGCCTTGGTGCCTGAAAGTTTGGATTCCCTAGTGTTAGGGAATTTGAGAGCAGAGAGGCAGGAATGGGAGGATGGTAGGAGCACACTCTCATAAAACCTCCCAGAATTATATGGATTAGACATGACAGAGGCAGGCCACCAGAAGACTAGATTCCAGAATCCAAACAAAAATTTATCTTGATACTAAAATTTGTTTTGAGAATTGTATATTACAGAAGACACAGCCTCGGTGTATCTACTCATCAAGTGAGCTGAGCAGACCTGCTCAAACCTCTGATGTCCTGAATTCCAGCTGGATGCAGTGAAGACACAGACGTCAGAGGCTTATCAATTTACTCTTCCCCTGCCCCTCTTCTAATATCACAACGCCCATAATCAGCTTGAAGAAGTTAATGAAGAGTTGGTGCCCCTATTCCCTGGGCTTGGAGACTGAGGTGGTTAATACTGGGCTGTCTTTCTAGGGAAAAGTAGTGGTTTTGTTGGAACAGGGAGGATTAACTAGGATTTATTGCATAGCCATAACCTATTGGTAGAAATGTGTATAATTGTTATTAAGATGAAGTTATAATTTATTAAATGGTACAAAATTTACTTTGATTTCAAATTTAAGGTTTTTATTGGTATAAGCTTCTTATTGATATAAAAGTAAGATTAATATTGTTACTCTCATAGGCATTGTGCCTATATAACACATTTAGGAATACAAGGCTTAGACCCAGTCCTTCTTTTAACTGATTTGACTGATTTGACTGTTTTAACTGATTTGAGATGGTTAGCCTGTGAGTTAAGGGTCTGTAACAAATTCATGGCTCTGAGTTTATTGTTAGAGTGTTTTCTATATTTTATTTAGAAATAACTGAAAGAAGTTAACAGACAACAGTCCAGATTGTCTTACATGGATAATTGGTTTTCAAAATGTCAGAAGTCCACAGAATTGATGTGACAAACATTTCTGTATTAATATTCATTTTGATTAGAGACCTGTCTGCTTCTGAAAGCTTCCTGTATTGGATTCTAAGAAGAAATTGAGCATCTTTGGAGTTACTCCAGTTGTGGTCAGACTGTCACTAAGCAAGAATTGCCTCTTTTCATCTACAGATAAATTACTGTCCAGAAACGGACACACTTGTGGAATAGCCGACTGATTATATCTGCCAAGACAGAGTAATCAGCCCCTAATAATTCTACATGACTAGGTCTGTCAGATGATCCTGGACCAGAAGGCTGAAGATCAGATGCTCCAATGTTTTGTAGTAGAGGGAGTATCCAGGTGTTCAGAGGTCTCTATAAATTGGCTAAGGTTTAGAAGCTATGCTTTGTGCTTCCCATAATTTCAGTCAGTCATTCTGGATTTCTGATAAGGTTGAAGACTTATAATCTCATAGCTAATCCTGGCTATTTACTTTGAGAGAAAAAATTTGAGAGGATGGTTTTCAGCTGACATTCATTCTAAAGCCAAGAAAAAAGCCAGGTTCAGAACTAAGTCTTTTAGTTAGGAGAGATGACAGAGGTGCTGGTTAGTCAACAAATGATGGACTGGGTATTAGGACTATCTTGTACCTTACTGACACAAATTGGTATAGTTATGCTCTAATTGTATTTTGAGAGAAAAGTTTTATTTTAAACGGAAGGGTGATATGTAGGAGGAGCTAAGGTGGGAGGAGTACGGAGAGGAAGAGGAGGAGCAAGGAAAGGAGGAGGAAGAGGAAGAGAGGAGCAGCTAGGTGGAGAGAGAGAGAGAGAGAGAGAGAGAGAGAGAGAGAGAGAGAGAGAGAGAGAGAGAAGGGGGGAAACATGAAGGCATATGTTTGCTTGTCTCCGCCAGTCAAAGATAGTTGATATATGTAGGAAGCCGCGGTTAGCAGTGGTTATCGGTGATACATCCGCCATTCCAAGATGGCGCAGACATCATGTCCTCCCCACTAGTAAACAACTAACTGTGCAGGTGCAAAGGCAAAAGGCGCGCCAAGGTCACTGGCCAATCCTGAGGCGTAATATTGGGTGATGAGTGAACAGCCAATCAGAAGTGAACACGTCAATCTAGGGTGTATTTAAGCTGTGCCTCTTCCTGTGTTTCGGCCCTTCCGTGGTCTTTCCGCTTCTGCTGTTACAAGTAAAGCCTTGTCTGTGGTAACCACCCGAATACTACCTCACGTGTCTCTCTTCCACGGGCGAAAGGGGACACGGGAGGCGCGCAGAACAGATATATCTAGGTTGGGCATTGGGTTACACTTCTGATTGTATGGGCATTTTGTTATTGAGCATTACTAAACTTATAAAGCCTTTGATTAACATTAAAAAAATTGTATAAAAGCAAAAAAAAAAAACCAGAAAAGGGGATGGAATAGGGAGTTTCTAGGGAAGGGAAATGGGGAAACGAGGTGGTATCTGAAATATAAATAAAAATAAGAAATCTAAAAAAACTGATGCACTTATTACTGAAATCAGATCTTTAATATATAGTATCATGTTACAGACTGACAATCTCAGCTATATGGTAATCACATTAGGTATTTAAATGTAAATATGCAAAGCTTCCTTTTTCCTAGTCAGTGTCTTTAAACTATTATACATTTCTTGAAATGACTTAGCCTGGAGATGAAATAGTAAAAATAAACTATTTCATGTGACCTCATGTGTCACATGACTTCATAATGAGACCCACTCCACAATATTTTTGTACTATTTTAAGTCAAAATATAGCACTTAAAATCCATGAGCCAAGACATTTTTTTTCAATTTTGGCTTTAAATATGCATAGAGATATAATACAAATAGTCACAAAGCTAAAATAGTTACTCAGGCTCAAAATAGAAGATGCTTTAGTAAAAGACAAAGAAATAGTGCATTCCTGTTAACACTAAAAAAAATTAAGAATATTTTCCTGAGACACTGGGCTATTGATTTTCATTGGAAGCTCCACATTAGATGTTTCCATTAGGAAACAGTTTCCTCAGGGGCCTGTGTCCCTAAAGCAAATACTTGATGTCCAGTTAAGAACAGGATTCTGCAACAAAACATCATTAATTTTCTACTTCTATAACTGATTTGCATCATTATTTATTCTTGCCTTCCCTCAATTTCTGATACTTTCCCAAGTAGCTGTTGAAGCACTATGACTATAATCATGTGGTGCTAAGAAAACTAGCACTATGGATGAACACTGTGGATGTATGATTTTTGTTGCAATTCCCTGGCCTTCACAGTTTCAGAGAGCAGCCCATTTTCCCCACACGAATAAGTTCCTATTGACCCCTGAGAACACATGAACTCCAACTATCTATTGCTTCTGAGGTAAATTAGATAAATAATTTTTTAAATGAAAAGCACCAGATGTCTTCCTTTTTATTTTATATACAAGTTCTAAAAGTATCTTACAGTCTTCAAAGTCAAACATGTTACATAATGTTCTGCAAGTGTAAGGCCAAACTAAGTTGTCATTAGTGTTTTCAAGTGACTTGAAACTTCAGTTGCACTTCCTGAGTAGAGCCACAAATAATAAGAATGCGATCCTACCTTTAGGTAGAGGGTGTGGCTCAAAAGTAGAGTTCTTCTGTATTTACCTGAAGGCCTGGGCTTTGACTCCAAAACCAACAGAGTAGGACAGAAAGTCCTGTAGTATCTGAGATGATGTTGGAAAGTTATCATCCCATTGTTGCTTCAATACTTTGATTAATATATATATATATATATATATATATATATATATATATATAATCATATATTCACAATATATCTACAATACATCTATCTACTATAGATACTATAATACAATATATCTACTATGGAAGATATTTTAGAGATAATGCATATAATACTTTTGATATATATGTCTAATATGAAATAATAAGTATTGTGATTTAGTATCTAATAAAAACAAAATAAAATAAAAAATGATGTATAACTCCAATTCTCACTTTCTGTTGGGAAGAAAACCCTGAAGCCCCAAATATGAAACAAGTCGGGGCAGTTAAATTGGTCTTGGTGACAGCAGACTGGAGGATCTAATAACAGGAAATAAACACACACACACACACACACACACCATCAGTTCTGGCAACCTTAAATTTGGTGGTGGAAGTTGGTCTGCATGTCCGTCGTCCTGGATGGTCAGCACTGGAGACATCCAGGTCATCACCCTTCACATCAGAGACTGCTGCACGAAGGTTCACTGTTTGATGATGAGCTATGCTGGGGAACAATTAGGAGACAGCCACAAGGACACCCAGCAGACTGTCAAGGTGGAAAGAGCAAAGGCAAATGAAGTTTGGAGGACAAGGGGGTTGGTTGGGAATAAACCTTCTTCAACCCTTTTTTTCTCCCTCAGTCACTGAGGTCAGGGGTGCAAGTGTGCTCATGTCACAGCAACCTTGTTGAGGATTCAGTTCTCTCTTGACACCCTGTAGGATATGGAGAGTGAAGTCAGATTGTCAGGTGTGTGCAAAGGCATTTCAGAGGGCCAAGCCATCTTACCCACCTTCTTGGAATGCGACCCTCTAAGTCTGTGATTGACGCCATAGGCCTGTGATTGATACAGGCCTTACCTACCCTCTGTGGTAAGGAATGAACCCTGTCACGTGTGGATTGCAGAGACTGAGCACTCCAGATGGAGGCTTAACAACTGCTCAGCTTCCAGAGCTGACTCACTGCCATGTGTGGTTTGCCAAGGATTCCGAAGTGTGGGCCACTTGGTGTCTACAGCCTCTGTGATGGTTTATATATGCTTGGCTCAGGAAGTGGCACTATAAGGAGGCGTGACCTTGTTGGAGTGTGTGTGGCAGTTCTGGAGTAGGTGTGTCACTGTGGGTGTGGGCATGAAAACCCTCATCCTAGCTGCCTGGAAGCCAGTCTTCTCCTAGCAGCCTTCAGACGAAGATATACAAGTCGCAGCTCCTCCTCTACCATGCCTACCTGGAAGTTGCCATGTTTCTGCTTTGTTGATAATGGACTGAACCTCTGAACCTGTAAGCCAGCCCCAATTCGATGTTGTCCTTAAAAGAGTTGCCTTGATCATAGTGTCTGTTCATAGCAGTAAAACCCTAAGAAGTTGATACAAGGGTCTGGGGTACTGCTGTGATAGGCCTAACTATACTTTTGTTTGGAAGAGTGTGAATTTGGAAAGTAGTGGAATTCTTTAAATGGAGCTTAATGGGCCATCCTAGTAGGAATATGGAAGACTTTCTTGCTGAGGGTGATTTGAACTGTGGACGCCTAGGTCTAGAGGTTTCAGAGGAGAACTATTTTAAAAGGTGGCTGAGAGAGTCTTCTTGTGATATTTTGGTGAAGAATGTGGGTACTTTTTGCCCTTGAATAGTGTACCTGATGCTAAAAAGATTTATATTAATTGCATTGACAAAGGAAGACTCCAATAAGCCCAACAGAGACTTTATTATCTGGTTAAGTCTCCTAAAAAGCATTTTAAACAATCATAGAAAGCTGAGAAAAGAAAAATACAAAATATATGGTTCATGGATTCAAGGAGCACAGGGCAGTAGAATGAAGCTGAATCTAGTGTTTTAGGAGTTAAAAGATAAGAGAATGAGATTTGGGGTCAAGATCCCACCCAGCTAAGCTTAGGTCCAGGGATGGTGGTACACACCTTTTTTTTTTTTATTGGATATTTTATTTACATTTCAGATGCCATCCCCTTTCCCCATCCCCTCCCCCGGAAAACCCTTATCCCATGCCCCCTTTTCCTTTTTGCATTTATACACTTTTTAGAAATGTTAATCAAAGACTTTATAAGTTTGGTAATGCTCAATCAGAAGTGTAACCCGATACCCAACCTAGATATACCAACTATCTTTGACTGGTGGAGATACGTGAATATCTGCCTCCCTGTCTCCCCCCTCTTTCTCTCTCTTTCTCTCTCTCATCACCTAGCTTCTCCTCTCCTTCTTCTCCTCCTCTCCTTACTCCTTCTCTTCCTCTCAATACTCCTTCCCCCTTAGCTCCTCCTACATATGACCCTTCCTGTTAAAATAAAATTTTTCTCTCAAAGTACAACTAGAGCATAATTATGCCAATTTGTACCAGTGAGGTACAAGATAGTCCTAATACTCAGTCCATCATTTTGTTGACTAACCAGAACCTCTGTCATCTCTTCTAACAAAAACACTTAATTCTGAACCTGGCTTTTCCCTTGGTTTTAGAATGAATGTCAGCTGAAAAACAACCACTCAAATCTTTTCTCTCAAGGTAAATAGCCAGGATTGGCTATGAGATTATAAGTTTTCAACCCCATCAGAAGTCCAGAATGACTGAGTTAACTATAATTGTGGGAAGCACAAAGCATAGCTTCTAAACCTTAGCCTATTTATAGAGACCTCTGAACACCTGGACACTCCCTCTACTACAAAACGTTGGAGCATCTGTTCTTCTGCCTTCTGGCCCAGGATCATCTGACAGACCTTAGTGCTGAAGAATTATTAAGGGCTGATTACTGTCTAGGTCGATATAATCAGTTGAGTATTCTGCAAGTGTGTACTTTTCTGGACAGTAATTTGTCTGTAGATGGAAAGAGGCAATTCTTGTCTAGTGGTTGTCTCACCACAACTGGAGTATCTCCAAAGATGCTCAATTTCTTCTTAGAATTCAATACAGGAGGCTTTCAGGAGCAGACAGGTCTCTAATCAAAATGAACATTGATACAGAAATGTTTGTCACGTCAATTCTGTGGGTTTCTGATGTTTTGAAAACCAACTATCCATGTAAGGTAATCTGGACTGTTGTCTGTTAACTCCACTCAGCTATTTCTAAATAAAACATAGAATACACCTTAACAATAAACTCAGAGCCATGAATTTGCTATAGTCCCTTAACTCACAGGCTAACCATCTCAAATCTGTTAAAAAAAAAAAAAAGTTAAAGAAGGACTGGGTCTAAGCCTTGTATTCCTAAATGTGCTATACTGATACAGTGCCTATGAAAGTAACAGTATTCATCTCACTTTTATATCAATAAGAAGCTCGTACCAATGAAAACCTTAAAATTTGTAATTGCAGTAAATTGGTGCCATTTAAGAAATTATATCTTCATCTTGATAATAATTGTACAGATTTCTACCAACAGGTTATGGCTATGCAATAAATCCTAGCTAATCCTCTCTATTCCCACAAAACCACTACTTTTCCCTAGAAAGACAGGCCAACATTTATCACCTTAGTTCCCAAGCCCAGGGAATAGGGGCGCTGACTTTTCATTAGCTTCTTCAAGCTGATTATGGGCATTGAGATATTAGAAGAGGAGTGGGGGGAAGAGTAAATTGATAAGCCTCTGATGCTGTGTCTTCACTGCCTCCAGATGGAATTCCAGGACCTCAGAGGTTTGAGCAGGTCTGCCCAGCTTGCTTGATGAGTAGATATACCAAGGCTGATTATTCTGCAATATATAATTCTCAAAACAAATTTTAGTATCAAGATAATTTTTTTAAGACGGCTGACATTTTATTAAGGATGTTGGTTCTAACCACTTTTCTTTTTTTCTCCTCTTTTATTGGATATAATATTTACATTTCAAATTGTATCCCCTTAACCCATTCCCCTCACCACCCAGGAACCCCTTATCCCATCCCCCCTCCTCCTGCTTCTATGAGGGTGTGCACCCACCTACCACCCACTCCCCCTCCCCACCCTCAGATTCTCCCTCCCACTCAGTGTTCAGCCTTCATGGGACCAAAGATCTCCTCTCCCAACTATGCCCAACAAGGCCATCCTCTCCTACATATACAGCTGGAGTCATGTGTCCCTCCATATGTGCTCCTAGGTTTAGACCCTGGGGAGCTCTGGCTGGTTGGTATTGTTGCTCTCCTCATGGGGCCACCAACCCTTTAGGCTCCTTCAGTTTACTCTCTAACTTCTCCATTGGGAACCTTTGATCAGATTAATGGTTAGCTGTGAGTATCTGCCTCTGGGTATGTCAGACTCTGGGGGACCTCTAAGGAGACAGCCTTATCAGGCTACTGTCAGCTTTCCCTTCCTGTCATCCATGTCAGGGTCTATTTTTGGTGACTGCACATGGGATGAATACCCAGGTGGAATGGTCTCCATACAACCTCCTTCAGATTCTGTCCCACACTTTGTCTCCATATTTGCTCCCTTGGGTGTTTAGTTACTCCTTCTAAGACCTAGGCATCCACACTTGTTTGTTCTTCTTCATGAGCTTCATGTGGTCTGTTAGTTGAATCTTTGTTGTTTCAAATTTTTGGGCTAATCTCCGCTTATCAGTGAGTAAATACCATGTGTGTTCTTTTGTGATTGGGTTACCTCACTCAGGATGATATTTTCTAGTTCCATCCATTTTACCTAAGAATTTCTCGAATTCATTATTTTTAATAGCTGAGTAATATTCCATTGTGTAAATGTACCACATTTTTTGTATCCATTCCTCTGTTAAAGGGCATCTGGGTTCTTTCCAGCTTCTGGCTATTATAAATAAGGCTGCTATGAACATAGTGGAGCATATGTCTTTGTTATATGTTGGGGGCATTTTCTGGGTATATGCCCAGGAGTGGTATAGCTAGCTGGGTCCTCAGGTAGTGCTATGTCCAATTTTCTGAGGAACCACCAGACTGACTTCCAGAGTGGTTGTGCCAGCTTGCAACCCCACCAACAATGAAGGAGTGTTCCTCTTTCTTCACATCCTCGCCAGCATCTACTATCACCTGAATTTTTGATCTTAGCCATTCTAACTGGTGTCAGGTGGTATCTCAGTGTTGTTTTGATTTGCATTTCCCTGATGACTAAGGATGTTGAGCATTTCTTAAGGTGCTTCTCGGCCATTCCTGTTTCCTCAGTTGAAAATTCTTTGTTTAGCTCTGTACCCCATTTTTAATGGGGTTATTTTGTTGTTTGGCATTTAATTTCTTGAGTTCTTTGTATATATTTGATATTAGCCCTCTATGGGATGTAGGATTGGTAATGATCTTTTCCCAATCTGTTGGTTGCTGTTTTGTCTTGTTGACAGTGTCCTTTGCCTTACAGAAGCTTTGCAATTTGATGAGGTCCCATTTGTTGATTCTTGATCTTAGAGCATAAGCCATTGGTGTTCTGTTCAGGAACTTTTCCCCTGTGCCTAGGTATTTGAGGGTCTTCTCCAACTTCTCTTCTATTAGTTTCAATGTATCTGGCTTTATGTGAAGGTCCTTTATCCACTTGGAGTTGAGCTTTGTACAAGGGGATAAGAATGGATTAATTTGCATTCTTCTACATGCTGACCTCCAGTTGAGCCAGCACCACTTGTTGAAAATGCTGACCTTTTTCCACTGGATGGTTTTAGCTCCCTTGTCAAAGATCAAGTAACCATAGGTGTGCTGGTTCATTTCTGGGTCTTCAATTCTATTCCATTGATCTTCCTGCCTGTCTCTGTACCAATACCATGTAGTTTTAATCACGACTGCTTTGTAGTACAGTTTGAGGTCAGAGATGGTGATTCCCCCAGAAGTTCTTTTATTGTTGAGAATAGTTCTCACTATCCTAGGTTTTTTGTTATTCCAAATGAATTTGTAAATTGCTCTTTCTATCTCTATGAAGAATTGATTTGGAATTTTGATGGGGATTGCATTGAATCTGTAGATTGCTTCTATCAGGATGGCCATTTTTATTAAGTTAATCCTGCCAATCCAGGAGCATGGGAGATCTTTCCATCTTCTGAGATCTTCTTCGATTTCTTTCTTCAGAGACTTGAAGTTCTTGTCATACATATCTTTCACTTGCTTGGTTAGATTCACTCCAAGATATTTTATTTTATTTGTGGCTATTGTGAAGAGTGTCATTTCCCTAATTTCTTTCTCAGCCTATTTATCCTTTGAGTAGAGGAAGGCTACTGATTTGTTTGAGTTGATTTTATATCCAGCCACGTTGCTAAAGTTGTTTATCAGGTTTAGGAGTTCTCTGGCGGAAGTTTTAGGGTCACTTAAGTATACTATCATATCATCTGCAAATAGTGAAATTTTGACTTCTTCCTTTCCTATTTGTATCCCTTTGACTTCCTTTTGCTGTATAATTGCTCTAGCTAAGACTTCCAGTACTATATTAAGTAGGTAAGGTGAGAGTGGGCAGCCTTGTCTAGTCCCTGATCTTAGTGGGATTGTTTCACGTTTCTCTCCATTTAGTTTGATGTTGGCTACTGGCTTGCTGTATATTGCTTTTACTATGTTTCGGTATGGGTCTTGAATTCCTGATCTTTCCAAGACTTTTAACGTGAAGGGATGTTGAATTTTGTCAAATGCTTTCTCAGCATCTAGTGAGATGTCCATGTGGTTTTTTTCTTTGAGTTTATTTATGTAGTGAATTACATTGATGGATTTCTGAATATTGAACCATCCCTGCATTCCTGGGATAAAGCCTACTTGATCTTGATGGATAATTGTTTTGATGTGTTGTTGGATTCGGTTTGCGAGAATTTTATTTAGTATTTTTGCATCAATATTCATAAAAGAGATTGGTCTGTAGTTCTCTTTCTTTGTTGGGTCTTTCTGTGGTTTAGGTATGAGCATAATGGTAGCTTCATAGAACGAATTGGTAGTGTTCCTTCTGTTTCTATTCGATGGAATAGCTTGAAGAGGATTGGTATTAGGTCTTCCTTGAAGGTCTGATAGAATTCTGCACTGAAACCATCTGGCCCCAGACATTTTTTGGTGGGGAGATTTTTAATGACTGCTTCTATTTCTTCAGGAGTTATGCAGGTGGTACAGGAGAAACTTTGCAGATTTCTGGCTTCAAAGTCAATCTACAGAGCAAGTTCAAGGACAGCCAAGCTTATGCAGTGAGGAAGTTGGAAAACAGAAAGCTGGTAATGGAATCAGGGGTTAGGTTGGGGTAACGTTCCAGACCCAGCAGGCAGGACCTGGCAGCTTTGGGCATAAGGATCTGGCTTTAGAGTCTAGAACAGAAGAGACTACTGGGACAATTGATGCTGGTTAGCTGTAGCTAATAAATTAGTGGTGATTAGGAAGAGACCAGCATTAACTTATTCAAGTGAATTCTGGGAGGTATTTTCTGAGAGCACAAAAAAACCTGTGTTCCAGAGATAGCCAAGGTTATACATCATGCTGCAGCTGGACTTGGTAATGTGTAAGAGTCACCCAGGTGGTACTGGTTTAAAAGGCATGAAGGGGCCATGAAGAGCAGCTGAGGTTCAGTACTGTGAGAGGCCATGAAAAGCCATTGCTGAAGGTGCAGCCTCAGTTGCAGTTGGCAGCGCAGAACTGAAGGGGTCATGCAAAGAAGTTGAGGCTTGGAACCACGAAGGTTCCAAGCCTCAACTTCTGAAGCTTAATTGCAGCAGAAGTCCCCAGTTTATTGGAGTTGCCATAACTATGGGATGATCACCAAAAACAGCAACAGCAGTGAATTAGTGTCAACCAGAGCCTAGAGTGCAACAAAGGGCAGTGAGATATGACCCAAGCCTTTTGGAGGAGCCCAGAAGATCATGTGTGGATCACAGACACTGGAACAAAAAGCTGTGACTTTGAAGTTGCCTTGGAGACCCCAAGATGGTTGAGATGCCAGAGCTGTGGGCTATCTGCTGAAGAAAGTTATCAACCAGCCCAGGAGACAGAGCGTTGTTATGATCAACAAAGATGAGGAAGGAATTGAAGACCTGAAGACTACTTTGACATCAGACATGGAGATGCAAAGCTTTGAGTTTGCCCAGCTGGTTTACTGTCCTGCTTTGGGGATTACAGTTAAGTGATTAGATGATTCTCATAAGAGCTTTTGAACTTTAGACCTTTAGCATTGTATAGACTGTAGGGACTTTTGAAGTTGGACTAAATGTATTTTGCCTTATGCTATGTTTAAGTGTGGCCCCCATAGACTCATATGTTTCAAAAGGCCTATGGGGACCAGGGAGTGAAATGTGATGGTTTGTATATGCTTGGTCTGGAAAGCGGTACTATTAGGAGGTGTGACCTTGTTGTAGTAGGTATGGCTGTGTTGGAGTAGATGTGTCACTGAGGGTATAGGCTTTAAGACCCTCATCCTAGCTGCCTGGAAGCCAGTCTTCTCCTAGCAGCCTTCAGATGAAGATATACAACTCTCAGCTCTTCTTGTACCATGCCTGACTGAATGCTGCCATGTTCCTGCCTTGATGATAATGGACTGAACCTCGGAACCTTTAAGCCAGCCCCAATTTAAAAACCTACCAGCCTTGGTCATGGTGTCTGTTCACAGCAGTAAAACCATAACTAAGACAGTCTCCTTTCTGTATGGAGTAGCTTATTGGATGGCCAGGGTCTGAAAGCACCAGCAATGACAGGAAGAGTTCTGGTTCACTCAAGCATGCTCTGCTGTAGAATTAAATGCTGGGTTTCATTTTCCAACTCTGACATACTCAAGAAACACTACTTAGCTAGTTGTGCCACACCTGGATGCATGCATACATCCAGGTGCCTCTTGAGCAAGTAGAAACAGGCCCAGCCAACAGGCTTTTGAAGTCTTTAAGGGTTGGCAGTTATTTCTGGAATGCAAAGAAGGAAAGCTTCTACAGTGAATGCAGTCCTGTTTCTGACAACATACTCTCAAAAAATAAATTATTATTCTGTGTTAAAGTGTGTGTGTGCCTGTGTGTCTGTCTCTGTCTCTGTGTGTCTTCTGCCTGTCTCTTTCTTGTTTCTGTCTCTGTCTGTCTCTGTCTGTCTCTCTCTCTCTCTCATGTGTGTGTGTGTGTGTGTGTGTGTGTGTGTGTGTGTGTGTGTGTGTAGTGTGTGTAGGCTATGTCTCTGGCTCCTCCTTTCTCATTTTTATTCAATCCAAGACCCCAGCCATGACAGGTAGTCAAATTATTAGCTAACTAGCCAGACCATAAGTTTAGTAAAAAGAAAAGAAATCAAGGAGCACCAGAAGCTGCTGAAACACGGGTGCTTTGTCAGTTGCTCCAAAGACCTTTTAATGACAAGCTGCTGGCCTCTCAGAAGTGTTCCATAGTTACGTTTCTCAGGTAGCTCTATAAAGCTTCGTTTTCTTATACATATATATATATATGTGTATATATATATATATATATATATATATATATATATATACCATCCTTTCAATAATATCATCACCTATGTACAGGAAAAGAAACAAATCTACAGGTAGCCTTAGATGGGCTCTCAGACTGCCTGTTTGTTAGCTCCAGAGAGAAGTACTCTTTCATAACAGCCTCAGTATTTGAATGTGGTTTTAAATAAACCCCAACACTTTCTGCAGTATGCAAAACACCGCGATGATGGTGAAGAGATAAGCAGCTCTGTAGAACTGAACTGTTTGTACAAGAGCCACGTGACCTCGTAATCTTAAAATAACCAGCTCCTTGTTCATTCATGCACCAGTTATCTAACAGTAGAGAATATCCTTCATTGGGCAATATTTTCTCCAAATACTCTGTTCCCTAAAATATTTCCCCAAAGAAATGTTTTTTGTCTCTACCCTGATCCTAAAACCTCATGTGAAACCCTTTCCTCTATAAACAGGTAGCATGTATGGGGCCTGGAGATGAAGGGTGGACTTCCTGTCTAGTTCTTCCTCCAGCCTTATAAATCAAGAAAGCCAAATTTACTTCTAGTCCCTTCAGCAATGAGCCACCATGTTAACCTTCTATATCTGCCGTTACCCACCCTTTTAAGAAAGGAAAGTGCTTTCCCTTTCTTGTAGTAAGTAATCTTGTAGATGTCTTGTAGTGTCTTCGTTTACCTATCATCTTCAGGGGTGCGAAGCCTGTGTTGAAGAACATCATTAGAGAAACGTCAGGGTCCTGAAGGACCATGGGCCATTTTAGTCTACACTAAAACTTATTCCCTAGTACAGTCTTGTTTTCTATATTTCCGTGTCTTTTTATTCTCATGTGTAATACGCTCATGTTAAATGATGACTCATCTCAGGAATTTTGTTTGAAAATTTGAGGAGCCTCAAGAACACAAGTCAGGACTGCTCTTCCACACTGGCTCTCAGCGGTGCTATGTTCTAAAGGTTTCTTTGTATGTGTATGAGTGTACGCATATATTTGTATCATGTGCCTGTCTTGTGCCCATGAAGCCAGAAGACGACACCAGATCTCCTGAAAGTGGCTATGCACTGCCACGTGAGTGCTGAGAACTAAATCCACATCCTGATGGTGCAGCAAGAGCTCTTTTTTCAAGACAGGGTTTCTCTGTGTAGCCCTGGCTGTCCTGGAACTGGAACTCACTCTGTAGACCAGGCTGGCCTCGAACTCAGAAATCCACCTGCCTCTGCCTCCCAAGTGCTGGGATTAAAGGCGTGCACCACCACCGCCCGGTGCAGCAAGAGCTCTTAACTCCTGAGCCACCTCTTTAGCCTTCATTGTTTTCTTGCTGATAAAACATTTTCAATTGTTTCTGTTTTCCCTAATAAGCTTCTAACAAGTAACTTATAGTTTACTAAAATTCTGTAAGATGCTTCTAACTTTTGTTTCATCTACTTGGCATGGTGGCCAAGGAAATAATTACCTATTGAAATTAATTTACCAGTGAAGTCAATGTGTTTTATAAAGAATATGGCTGAAGGATGTGGAAGAATGATGTGAAATGTCATCTGGACATGACATGGCCAGTGTGCTTCTGAACTCACTGTACCTATGGCTGTCTACATAAGAGCAAGTCAGCACTGCAACAGACATCCTTAACTACACTGAGAGTTACAAAAGGTCGGGAGGGGGACATGATAGAAGGGGCATGTACTGGAGGAATCTGGGAGAAGTAGGTGACGAGAGTTGGGTGGATGTGGTCACACTTCCATACAATTCTAATGTATGATTGCCAAAGAATCAATAATCCTTTAAAGAAAACATTCTGATGGCATCATAAAGCTATTTAAAATGTAGTACAATTTTGATTCATAATAAATGGATTTCAGGCCAAAAATCACTTCAGCTACTCCTCATTGTCCTCCTTTATATGTTTCAGATCTTTGAGAGCACTGTGCCTTCAGAATCTCTTGCACAGCACACACATTGTTTTTCTGAAGTCATACAAAGCTTCCATCACTTGTGTTCCAGGGGTTTTAAGGAAAACTCACACTATACAAGTCCTCCAGGTGAATACAAGAATCTCCAGCAGTGTTACTGAAACACAATCTCCCCTATGTAGCTTCCCCCCTCCCCACCCCCTCACACACAACCCCTGACAGTCAAAACATCTCAGGTCAAACCATCAGAAGTAAAGAATTTCCTGTAACAGTTTTTCATTTTGGTTTCTGCCAAACCACTTTGTGCTTTTCTTGATTAAAAACATGGAAATATATTTAATTATATGCAAAAGCATAAAACACAGTTTAGCAAAACACTGTCAGAGTGTATAGTGATTAAATAACAACAACAACAACAAAAAACATGCTAAAGACATTTTTCCCTGTCTAGTTCTAGTATAAAATCAATTTTTTTCATAGCATTTTCTGGATATTACTCACTGCAAACAAAATTTCAAATACTAATGATACAAATATGTAAAAATGTGTGATTTTTTTAAAAAGATCTATTTTTATTTTTTACCTGTGTGAGTTTTACCTATATGTACATGTACCATGTATACAGGCCAAAAGATGGAGTCAGATCCCTGGAACTGTACTTACAGACGGCTGTGAGCTACCATGTGGGTGCTGACAATAGAATGTAGGCCCTCTACAAGAACAGCAAGTGCTCTTAGCCACTAAGCCCTCTCTCTAGCACCTGCATATATATGTTTTCAGAAAGAGTTGTTTTCAATAAGTATAACGTGTAAAGAATCAAAGTGAGTATTATGTTGTATAACTTATTTTTTAATCTTGTTTGCTTGTTTGTTTAGAAACAGGTCTCACTATGTAGTTCTGGCTGTCCTGGAACTCACTAACATTGGCTTGACCAGGCTAGCCTTGAACTCACAGAGATCCACCTGCCTCTGCCTCCTGCATTGCTAGGATTAAAGGTATGTGCCACTACACAGTTCAGATATTAAAATTATTAAAGTTTTAAACAATGACTACATTCAGATAGACATCAATGTCAATTGTTGATGAAAAACAAAAAAAGTATTTGTTGTAAAAGGTATCATAGAACAAGCCATGTAAGACCAGCTTCCCAGGAGGCTGAGAAAAGGTGCCTAGCCTTTGGCTCTGTCTCAAAATAAACTTTAAAGGGGTTGGGGGGCGGGGGGAATGCAGAAGGTGGATCTCAGTGGTAATATGCTGACCTAGTGTGCCCATGACTTTGGGTTCAATCCCATATCCAGGAATTCCAAAACAAAGAACCTGTTAAGCTTTAGTCTCTTATGAATAGAAATAAAATGTAAAAGAAACAATTGCAATCCCAACTTAACATCCAGCAAGGATGAAGGATACTTGGTAAACTCGTAACACATAAGGGACTGCTAATAAACACTAAGCCAAAAAATAGTGCTGATGAAAGCTAACAAAGGATCTCAAGTGAGAAGAGGAGAAAGCACATCCTTACCAAGTCCTCAAAGACAAAACTGAAGCAGCCATGCAAAACACATGATGATGTCTCAATGTATTCAAAACTTCTAAAGCATGTTTAACCATAAGAAATATTTACATAAAAATAGCGAGCCCACAAGATGGCTTAGCAAATAAAGGCACTCTCCCACCAGGCCTGACAATCTATTTCCCCCATGGTACAAGTGGAGACTATATTTCCAAAAGTTGTCTGATATCTCTGCATGGCAACCATGGTGTACACACACCACAACACAAATATACGAAAAATATTCCTTAAAATATAAGGCATCGTTGCTTTTAAAAGATGACAGTAAGCAAATGGCAATGCTCATTCTGAGGATTAGTCAACAAGAGCTAAACATTAGTCTTTTATATGCAGTACAAAGATGCAATGGCACCATTATAGATCGTCTTTGAGTATTTGAGTTTCAGTCTAGATTGTCATCACATGAAGTGGCACGTATCTTTAATCCCAGGACTGAGGAGGCAGAGACAGGCAGATCTCTTGTGCGTTGAGGTCAGTGTGGTCTATACAGTGAGTTCCAGGACAGCCAGGGCTAGGCTGAGACTTAAAAAAAAAAAAAAAAAAAAAAATCCACACTGTAACATCAGCTATTCCTACTGCCACAGTAAATAAATTAATACATTCAACATACACAGAAAGGTAACTGTCATATAATTGGTGAAGTTATCTATTGTTCATCCCGTGTAAGTAACTTGAGGAAGAGGATTGATTACAAAGTAAAATACTACAGCTCTACCAACATTCAACTTCTGGAGACAAAAGCAACTTAATATAAGAGTACCACTAATCATTAATAGAGCTAGAATGTGTAAATTTATAAACTAAATGCTTCAACAATAAGGCATTCCTCTGCATTTTTTTTTTTAATCCCAGGTGGGTGTTAATTAAACTCAGATACAGACAAAGACAACCATGAGCAGTCTGATCCTATGACCACTGCCTCTCCTGTGCTGCCACTACAGGTATACACAGCCACACCTATTTACAGAGTTCTGGGGATCCCCCAAGGCCTTCCTGGGTGTAGGCAAGAACTCATCCAGCTGGGCTACACACCTAGGCCTCCTCCACACATTGTTGTTAGAAAACTGCTCATCAGACAAGTTATGGTTGTTGGTAATTTTTCTTCTAGTCCTTAAGCTTAAGTGAGATATAAATTTCAGTTTTTAGTGTCAACACACTTATCACAAAGCCTCACTAAATGACTAAAAAAAGAAAGAGAAAGAATATTAACGGAAAGAAGAATTTGGAAGATTCAAAATTCTAGGCTAGTGATCTCATGATTCTGCATACATGGACTGGAGTTCTGGCTTTACACATCACACTAAATTTAAGGTAAATAGAGCAAGTTTAACATATAACTGAAGTTCTACTTAAAGATTGCTATAAAGACTCGCTAACAAAATGAAACTAACACATTTGACACATTCTCATAATTTGGAAGTTTTCCTTACAAATCTAAATTAAATGTTCTTATGTTATAGTCTATATTTACATTTAATCTATATTCCATGCATCCTTATGACTATTTAAATTTTCAATTATTTTTTCTTTATAATTATACAAAATGGTCTATCAAAATCTTTCAACCTAAAGAAATTCATACTCTAAAGTAATCAAAACTCCAAGAATGAGATTTAAACTCAACATGTTTAACCAAACAACCTAGTGATATTTTACACTTGATTCAATGACTTATAAACAGTAGACAATTAATATATTTCAAATAAACTTGATGAGAACCCAGATTCAGTTTTCCAACATTGCAATTATGCTACATCCAAACTGAACAGATGCAAAGGTATGAAAATTCTGCAAGAAGTAGATGAGGAAGAAACCAGTTTGTGGCCATATACATGAACTATACAAAAATACTACTGTTCTTGGAAACCATTCATTAGAATCACCAAAATATTCACTAATAAATAACCATTGTCTTAGTATAAGGTTAACACTTGAGACTCCTATTCTAAAGCATGCTACCAATCATTTTATCAAAATGATAAAACTTACTTTTCGGAGCCACTTGACAGTATTTCAGTAGATTTAATCCTAACATCTTTTGAAAAATAAAGTTTGTAAGTAACAATTATTTTTTTTTAAAGTATAAAATTCCCTAGAGAGTACACTTTCATTCAGGAGCCTTATCCCATTGCGTTAAGAACGGGCACTATTTAAAAGTTTAACATTAGTAGGGCAGTCAGGAAACACATGATAGATGTTTCCTATCATGGACTATAATAAACCTACAGGACTCAAATGTGCTTTGCGAAGGTTCATGAACTCATTGAAATATTGAAAAATCCAATACTTTTGAAAGAACACCACCCTCCCCTTATGCTACACAAGGCTGATGTTTATCCTAACATTGAGAATGAGAGGGTATCCCTTGATTCTTTGCCTGTTCTTGGGACCCTTTCCCTCCTACTGGGCTGCCTCTTCCAGCCTTGATATAAAGGTTTGTGCCTAGTCTTACTGTAACTTGTTATATCCCTGAGAGGCCTGCTATTTTCTGAACAGAAATGTAGGAGTGGGTATGGGGGAAGAGGTGATGTATTAGTGAGGGGACTGGGCAGAGTGGAGGGCGGGGAAACTGCTGTAGGGATGGAAGAATAAGAATAGACAAACATACTTTAATCATAGTTTTCATTCATTTCTATGATCTACTCAGGCAAAGGGCTATTTTGGTCAAGACACAGTTAATAATTAGTATTTCACTTCATTTTGGTTTCTGGAGACAGGGTCTCTCTATGTAGTCCTGGCTATCCTTGGACTCACTTAAGTAGATCAGTAAACCTCCAACTGCTGGGGTCAAAAGCGTGTACCACCCACCACATCTGGCTATAATCATGTTTTAAAGCAGTTCTTTACATCGTCTTCTGGTGTTTTGGTTTGGTTATAATTTTTAATAAGATTAGGTAATCAGCCTTTTTTTTCATCACCTTCTGGGAAGAAAGCAGAGTGTCTCCAAATCTGTTGTTCACAAAGCAGCTTAATAAATTACACATGGCTATTTCCTGTACTTTGGCATTTTATTTTTTAAGACACATGAAATAATCTTAGACACTAATAGAATATCTAAATTTAATGCTGCCTAAAATTCAATGCAAGATTTGAACATTTTTATTTAATCATTTTAACACCATGTACCCTGCTATTAGGCTATAGGCAAAACCAGCCTTTAACAAAGCCCAGATCCCTAACTCTGAAATCCCAACAGGCTTGATCAGGGCTAATACCACTGTGATGCAACACTTGGACCAAAGCCACTTGAGAAGGAATTTATTCAGCTGACACTTCCACATCACTGCTCATTAACTGAAAGAAGTCAGGACAAGAACCTGAAGGCAGGACGCGATGCAGTGGACATGGAGGGGTGTTACTTACCTGCTTGCTTTGCCTGCTTTCTTGTAGAAACCAAGAACATCAGCAGGTGGCTTCACAATGGGTTGGGCCCTCCCCCATCAATCACTAATTAAAAAAAATGTTGTACAGGCTAGCCTACAGCCCCATTTTCTGACACATTTTCTCAATCTAGATTCCCTCCTCTCAAGGCGTTAGCTTGTGTCAAACTGATAAAAAAAAAAAAACAAAAAAAACAAAACAAAACAACAAAACTAGCCAGCATACCAACCATTCCATATTCTATGCAAAGAGTTGTACTTGCCAGATTTTTCAAGTATTAGCTAGGTAGAATACAGCAAAGCCGAGCTGGCTTCAGAAGCTCTTCCCTAATAACACAGGGTGTGGGCCAAAGAATTCCATGTTTGCATTTTCTTTTGGTTCCAAATGTCTTGAACAGATTTCAATTCTTCTAGATTTCTTTCTCTGAATATTTTCTTCATTATTTCCCTATATATGTTAGATTGCCTCAGTTGTAATATCCCGCCAACGCCAAATACAATTATTCTCTTAAATTTGAGTAATAGAGACCTAAGTTTTTGCATACCTACATGTTAAATCAAACATGCAGGGGACCAAACCTTAAGCCCCGACTAGTAGTTTGCTCATTTATCACTTTATTGCACAGAGGACCCACTTTGGGCCAAGGTGCAGACATTAACCTGAAAAATGTAGCCAATCCTCTCAATCTATTAAGAATACTTCAAACTTTTCAAGTTGATTTAAAGCTGTGCCTTCCTTAGGCTTTTTAAGAATTCAAAATTCATACTCAAGACTGCTTTAAAAACAAAAACAAAACAAACAAAAAATTTCTATAGTAGTAACACAATAGCCTAAGAATCATTTTTTAATCTTATGCTTTACTCAGGGTATTTATACTGATACTTGAAACCTAGGAAAGTATAATCAGGTGTGGAGTATGCCTTTAATACCAGTACTCAGAAGGCAGATGTAACAGATCTCTGTGAGTTTGAGACCAGTCTGGTAAACAGATCAAGTTCTAGGATAGCAAGGGCTATGCAAAGAAACCGTCTGGAAAAATTAAAAAAGAAAAAAAAAAGGTTAAAGTATAAAATCAAACTGAATTTTCAAAACCCAAGTAGAGGTAAACAGTGGGTAAGAATGTGATCTTGTTGTTTAACATAACTGTTTTGCAGATTACTGTTCCTTTATACCTACTTATACTTTACTATACAGAAAATAACAGGAAAATCGGCTTGGCTGTGTGGTTAAATTGCCTATAGGTCTCCTGGAGAACTGTGGGCTGAATCTAAATAGTCTACTATTTGTATACAGACAAAAAGAATTTCCCTTCTTTATTATGTTAGAACATGCTGATTGTGCTCTTTATAGGCATGCCACTAAAATCAAAGGTGGGGTGGTGGTGAATCTTTACCCCTTATTTCCAGTAACCATCATCAATCTCCTCGGTTATCAGAGTTAAATGCAAAAATTTCACAAGTATAATACACCATCACATTTTCCAGAATTTCTCCCAAATGACAATTTAAAAATTGAAATTCCTAACTAAATCCAGGATCAGCAACTAGTTACTGGGTGATGAGCGATACAAACATAAAGGCAACTACATAATTAACCTGTCAGGTCTACCCTGGATCTCAAATCTAGTGACACAGAGGTGGAAAACTTTGTTAGGACAGATGTGTGCATACCTGTACCCATGTTATAAGTTCTAAATGAGTTGTTATTATTTATTTGCTTTTATTTGCATAAGTCTATGATTTGTTTTTATTTTGAAGAGAGTCAACCTGTGTCAAGATCAATCAGGAGGAAGAACAGTGATTTGTTAGGGATCGTACATACCTTTAAAATTTCCACATGTACCTTCCATCTTTAAAGTGTTATAGTAAACATTCTGTAAATTGTTGGCTGAAGCCTAAGCAGTAAAAAGGTCTGTGTTGACAACAACATTTATTGCTGGGAATAAATCAGAAAAGTAGCAGATTTTGAGATGTTTGCTTGGACTAGAAAAGGTAACTTGAAAAAGAAGTTTCAAATGGGAAGCTAAGTTTTTCTTCCCAGGCTAAGTTATTGGACTCTTTGAACAAGTCCGCTACTTGTATCTTATATAATTATATTAAACATCATTAAAATGCTGTTTTTTCTTTTGACAACACTTTAGTGAAATGCATTCATAAGAAATCCAATAAGCCATGAACATGAATAATACTAATCCCTGCCACTTGGAAGCACAGAGATTAGTAGGCTAGTCACTAAATCAAATGAAAATATTACCTAAAGTTTCTAAGGCACACAGGTATCTACAACATCTAAAGTGGGATTTATTTGGTGGACCGCAACAAGTTCTCAGAACATTTGCTGTAACTCAGGTAGAAATAGGCAAGTATTCACATTAGTCTGTAGTCCAAAAGGTATTTCAGCTAAAATATGTCAATTCTCACAGCTGCAGTGCTTAGAGATGGTCACTGTTGTCTTTCTGCAGCTTCTTCAGACTGAGGGACCGAGCTCAGTGCTTTAGAGGATTAGGCAAATTCATTTCCCTTTTGTTCAACAATGCCTCATCTCTACTATGTAAAACCTGGTCTCCAGTCCCACTATCCAATACCTGCCTTACATTAGGTCTTACTTCAGGGCTATTACACAAAGTGATTACATTATAAAAGGCCTCCAGATCACTCTGCTCAAATGTTACAGATGGTTTCAGTGATGATCCAGGAGCAAGGGAACTTCCTCCAACAATTCTCAGGTTGATAAATTTGATTTTCCAAGTATTTTCCACAAAAGGGCTACGGATAAGTCCAAAAATTTGTTCAAATATGCCCAAACAAGAATTTCCTCGGTGGACAGTACCTGCAACTCCAACCATAACTAATCCATGAGGAGAAGACGCACATTTTAATCCTTGAGAATCAAGGTTGGGACTGAGAAAAAGAAATTCCTCTTTCACTAATGACAGCAAGCGAAGGCTCACAATTTCTGCTCCTTGGTAGTCTGTCATGTTTTGTTCTGAGGTGTTATAGTAAAACCTAAGCTTGACATCATGCCAGAAGTGCTGTGGGCCCCATTCATCTTGAGGTGGTCCCAGAAAAGGATTCTGAGAATTAAGAAGTTCAAAGAACCAGTGACAGAATTCTTCTCCTAAGCGACGAAAATCAACCTTTTCAGCTTCTTTATCTTCCTTTGCCTGCTGTGAAATGAGAAGGAAGTAGAGTGAAGGACTCCTCTTACACCCACGGGTTCACCTAACAACTGACCACACCCAGCCCAAAGAACCTTCTTTCAAAAAGAAAGAAAATTTTTTAAATTTCAAATTTAACCAAGTAAAATGTAACAAGGCCATTACTGGGTTCAGTGTAACCCAGCTACGGTGCAGCTACTCAGGAGGCTGAGGTAAAGCTGGGTTGAGCCCAGCAGCCCATCGGTCTTCAATGAGCCCTCAGCATTCTCATCCATTCACTCATTCTTCTCTTCCTCTCACCCATCCTCCTCCTCCCCACTCCAGCCCATTCACTTTTCTTTGCTGGGTTTGGTATCAAACCTGATAGGTCCCCTAGACCTTTCCTGTTTTTCTTTTTCTAAGACAGAATCTATTATGTATCCAAAACTGATCTGGAGCTTGCAATCACCAAGTTTCTTGTCCTCTGTATGCCAGCTTTCAGGCATGGCACATTCCATCTATTCTGATATCCTGTCTCTTAAAAACCAATTATGAAACAGTAATATAGGAATGTTATAGTTAACACCCATGAACTTGGTCCTAGAAGAAGGTTACAAAAATAAGAAATGAACAAAGCTCTTTAAATATCAGCATCAGCGTGAACAGTAATGACAATGTGCACGATTTCCCTGATTATACACAGCTCTCAAAACTCTACAATTGCTTCAAATGGATCCTTTATGGACTGTAAGTAAAGGGAATAAAAATAAGACAACTACAGTAATTAATAAAACTCATAGGAAATGTGGGCATTTTTCTAACATCACAAATTCTGAAAAGTACTTACTAAAGCTCTTGCCACTCATATCTGCTCTAACATAGAATGACTTTTTTTTTCTAACCAGATTGTCAGAATTGTTTTTAAAAAATGCTTCCCTATACTCTTTAAACACATACTTCCAAAGATAACTGAAATGGGTCATTTTCTATGACTGGAATTAATACATTTTTGGTTTGGTTTGGTTTGGTTTCCTTTGTTTTTTGTAGCCTTGGCTGTCCTTGAACTCAACCTGTAGACCAGGCTTGCCTAGAACTAACAGAGATCCACCTGCCTCTGCCACTCCCAAGTGCTGGGATTCAAGGTGCTCACTACCACTACCCAGTACTGTTTCTTTTTTCTTTTTTTAATTAAAAGGGAATATTACTATAAAAACAAACCCTATAAACTAGGTCTCATGCTTCTAGACATTTTAAAATATAATACTTCACCAGGAATAAGATATTATGCCTTAATTTATACTAAACAAAGTACCTGCTATTCAACATATTTAAGTATATTTTCCCCATCTTCACAATAAACATAATGACCATTTCTTTTTATTATATTAAAGTAAATTGCTATGAGCATTTTTTCAGTATATTAAGCAAACAAGACCTTAAAATATCCTTTCCTAGTATAAAAACTCAGAAATTACCCAGAGTTCAGTCAATTAACATTAAGTACACACTATTCATCACACACACATACTTGAGATGAACCAGCATTAACTGAAGAAAAGAGAAAATTTTTTTTAATTTCTTAAATGAAATTTTTACATGGCTACCTATTGCAGACTTATAAAATGAAAGAGGACACTTACAATAGCTTTCCAGCTTTGTTTAAAATGAAACTGTTCATATAGAATACTTTATAAACATATATTCTCATTTATGGAAAGAGGGATACACACTCACACCCAATTCAATAGATTACATACACTCTGAGAAATAGTAAGTCTGAGAAAGAGTCTGTTTCTACATTACTTTCTTGAAGTATGTTAGGGAGACAGAGCCCGGGAAAACAAGAGGACTGTGAACCATGGACCTCAGAGCCAGGATTGTGCACAGTTTCAGATAGAACAGGGATTTAGAATGGACACACAAATCTAGTATACCTGCTCAAAGAGTTGGATGTCCTCTGTCTTTGCAACTGGCTCTGCTTCCTCCTTCAGTTGGGGTGGCTGTTTTTCCCAGTAATCTTTTGCATACTGAATAAGATTGTGTTTTTCAGTAGTTGGAGGTACAACCACCCCTTGTGTTGCCAAATACCTAAATATGACTTCTCGGTGGACTTTCTTGCGCCTCAGAAGTTCTTCTACATTTTGGCTATACACTAATATTGCATGAATAGCATCTAGAAAAAAAAGTAACAACAGTTAATAGACAATTACAAGGCATTTGTAAATTTGCCCAACATTAGCAAAAATTTTATTAAAAATTATTTAAGCTCTTGTCCTGATTCTTGCTTTTACATAACACGGCTATGGTTTGAAAAGCAAAAATTATCTTACCCATTTTTCTGCTTTTTTAATCCTTTAGACCTAAACTTCTTTTACCTTGCAAGACAGTGGTGGTGGGAGACAGAGGCAGGCAGATCTCTGAGTTTGAGGCCAGCCTGGTCTACAAAGTGAGTCAAGGATAGACAGCCAGGTCCACACAGTCAAAGTTTATGACCCAGAAAAAAATTTATTTCTATGCCCCAAATACCTAAGATCCATAACACTTGAGAAAATGATTAAAATCACAATAATTGATACCAAGGAATGTGGTCAAACTTCTGATTCTACAGATAATCAGAGCTGGGATGGCAGAATCAAGACATTGTTTTTAAACTAAAAAGTTGGGCTGAAAACACAGTCCAAATATCTTTCAGATATACTACTGTTGCAAAATAGCAAGAATTTTAAAAAGAAAAAGAATGAAAGAAAGAAAGAAAGAAAGAGAAAGAAAATGCACTCACTACACCTACCTTCCAAAGATCTTACTCCACAGACACACAGTATGTTTGATGCCCCTATTTCAAACTTCCCTTAAAGATGCTATCATCCTTTTCCCACCCCTTTCAGGGTAGCTACTAAATTTGTTTTGGAGGTTTGTGGTGTTCTTTTTGTTTTGTTTGTCATTTCTATTCTTTTCTTTCCAGCAACATTCGTTTTACTAATGTATTTAGGATATGTTAATGTATATCCTTTGTGTCTTTTATACAATCTTTATTATTTAAAAAAAACTGGTCTTACCACTTCTCACCTAAGAATGTAGAACATAGAGATTGAGCATTCCTTGACATATGTGGATTAAAACTGTCTGCCTTTTGTTTGTTTCAGTGGGTATTTACCTAAGATACCCACAAATGGAATTTATTAATGTCCCTACGGGCTGAAAGAAAAGAAAGCAGGAGCTGATTGATCTCCTCGGAAATCAAAAACACACTCTGGGACTTCCTGAAAATCACGAAAAAATGGCTCAGCTGGTACTTGGGTCAGCATGTCAACTAAGCTCTACCCGGCTAATACCACTGTCCGACCCACCAGCTACCCTGGACCCGGCTCCGCCGGCGAGGAGGCGGCAGAGCTGAGCAGCGATAGCCCAGAGAGGCATTCCCGCGGCTTCGGCGACAACCTGGGCGGAGCCGCGTCTCCTGACCCGACCCCTGGGGGTGACCAGCCCCCATGCCGGCGCCTACCTTGGCGGTCCACAGGCTGCACTAGGCGGTTGGTGACGGTGTCGCAAAGGGCCATGATCTCGTCATTGTCCAGCATGCCGAGTAAGTTTCGGCAGCCCTCCGACTCTAAGTGGCTGAGTCCCGACATCTTGTCCCCGAAAAAGGGGACAGAGGACGTCGCCACCAATGTGTCGCCCTCACGGCCCGCGGGCCGGCCGGCGCCTTGGCAACAGACACCGGAAGTGCCTTTTCAAGCAATCGCAAGTGCCGGAAGGGTCTCGGATATTCCAGCCCCCCTGGGCGGAAGTGCTAGCTCAGAAACAGCGAGGAAACGTGATCCGGACTTGTGGTACCGGCCGATATTGGAGTAGAGTTCCACAATTCGCGCTATAAAACAAAACAGTGTCCTGAACATCCAACTTCCGACCGAGGGTTGGCTAGAAATGAACCTTTAAATTCCCCGGCACGCCCGCCTTCGAAAGGGCGACTTAAAGCGCATGCGCGCGCGTGCCTGATGGTGGAGGCAAGAGTGCAAGCGAGCTCCCGTCGTACCCCGGGGCTGGCAGGTGGAGGTGCTTCTCCACTCCAGGCCCGGGAACCTTTGAAAGTCTGTCCTCTTCTGGCCACCTCTGAGTTAGGTGAGTCAGCGCTTTGATATTTTTTAGCTACAAAAATTAGGCTACACTTTTAAACACTCTAGGGAGAAAATGTTTTAAAAGCACTATAACTTGCTTCTCCGTGATCTCGCTTCGCAGCCTTTTAGATAGCTTTATAACTGAGCCCAAGAAGGAGGTAGTGGAACCCCAGTTGGCAGCTGGTTGGTCATTAAGTACACCTGAAACAACCTGGGGCTTCAGATGTGCATCTAATGTGGAGCTGGAGGGGGAAGGTGCCACACAGTCTTGGGGCTGCGCCTCTAGTTGCAGGACCTACCTGCCATCAGATTTGAATTAGTGGTTGCTGTGCCTCAATGCAGTTAATAGTCAATTTGGTGGGTGTGCGGAAAATACACATACACAAACAACTTGGTGATTTGTGCTGTGGTTATTAGAAGGAGAAACTGGATTTTGATTAGAGTTTTTTTTTTTCTAAATACAGAACTATTGAGATTTAGGGCAGGGTAATTTATTGTTATAGAGGTTACAGGATTCTTAACACCATCCCTACATTTCCACAAAGAAAGGTGTACCCCTACTCTCAGTTGATACAAGTGAAAATACCTCCAGTAACAAATGTTCCCTGAGAAGGAAAATCATGCCCAGGTGAGCCACCGATACAAACCCTGCCCAAGGGGGTTTCTGAGATGATGAAAATATTGTTGTATTGCCAGCCCCAACCGCTGTCCACATCTGGCTTTTGAGATCTTGCAATGTGATAGTAAAACTGAAGAACTAATTAAACTGAAAAATTAATTTAATTTTTATGTAAATTTTATGTGCCAGGTGTCTACTGGATTGGATCATGCAGATCTAAAGATTTGTAGGCCATTCTGTAGACATGCATCTTTTATGTTTGACCTCTGACTTCGGTTCTTTTATTTTCTAAATCATTCTTGCAGATAACCACAAGGGTTTCCGTATGATAAATACCTTAGACATGTATTGCAGGTCTCTGCTTCAAAGCCTATGTTCTTGGTGTTTTACTTGAGAGAGTTTTCCCTTTAGACATTTTCCTTAGCTCATTTTTCTACTGTTTATTCATGTTCTTGCTTCAAAATATGGCTAGGAAGGCCCTAATGCTTTACCCTATTCAAAGTCAACACCCACAGTCTACTTATGTTTCCTACCCATTTCATTTGTCTCCGAAGGGTTTATATAGTTTAGTGTATTATGTTGGTTATAATTCGTATCCCACACCCATCCCGTTATAAGGTGAGTTCTGTAGGGCAAACAACTTTTGTTTTATTACCTTTGCAAAGCCTGGTACATTGTAGATATACTTTTAAAAAAATAAGTTGTGAGGTCACTTTAAAATTTTTTTTGAACAGGAATATGATCAGACTTGTTTCAAACAGGATCACTTGAAGTATGGTATGAAGGGTAGTCTGAAGGAAGTGAAGAGGAAAGAGAACCCAATTAGAAGACAGCTCTAATAGTCTGTGTGACAAAAAAAAAAATAATACTTTGAGGTAGAGAGGAAGATCTGATAGTCTTGGGTAAGAGCAGACTCTGGGTTGGACCACCAGAGCTGCCATTTCTTGAGAAAAGGAAAACTGGGTAAAGTAGGTTTTAATGACTCATAGGAGAAGAGCTCAGATTATCTGGAGCAAGTGTTGATATCTCAGAAAAAAAAAATAAACCACATGGAGAAGGTTGGGGCAAAAAGAGGATGCTGGGTTAATTGTGACTGGGTGGCAATCAATATAAAGGCAGAATTTTCAACATGACCATAAGACCAGAGTCAGGATAATGAGAACAAATTTGCCAAAGGCATACAGTTTCTTACTCTTACTGGACACCTTGGATAGTTTGGGGGTTTTGTGATAATAACCATCTACTACAGATAAGACTCTACTCTGAAAAGGGCTGGGAGATTTATTAATTCATGGGTATATTGATGTCATTATGTCCACTTAATGATATCTTCTTATAACTAAGATTTCCACAACAGAACTACAATTCTAGAATTTGAATAGTCTTGTCTACATACCCTTTTTGACTGTTTCTAGTAACTCTGAGGTAAAGGCATACATTTTGAGGAGACATGAGAGTATACTCATTTTTTTTAATGTAAATAAAAATTTCTCAGGTGTTAAACTGTTTCAGGCATCAGTTCTTACTATCTATTCACTAAGTTGCTAAGTGCCTACCAATAGGGATATTTCTGAGAAGGCTTTGAATTTAAGGGGAGTTTTCCATATGGGGAAATGTGATACACTACATTGCTTATTATCTATTTTTGACCCTTAGCTTGTGTAAAGGAATTTTAATCCACCAATATGGCTACTCTGGCAAGGAGATCACATCCAAAGACCTTCTAGGTCAGTTACCTGGCAGGAATGACACACCTTTAATCCTTTTGGCTGGAATACAAGCCATGTGCTTAGTACACATACCATTAATTCCTAAAAGTGAGGACAAATTTAGTTTGTAGAGGAAAGAAGCCATGTTTGAAAATGATATCTAATTGAGGGGCAGAGTGATGAATAAGAAAGGTTTAACAGGAGTCAGAGATAGGTAAACCCCAATTCTCATGAGAACAGCACAGGAAAGAGAGGTGACTTAAGAGAATATCTAGAGAAAGAGAGGTGGTGTGGTGTGTGTGATATGGCTTGTGTGTGCTTGTGTGTGATATGGTTTGTGTGTGCTTGTGTGTGATATGGTTTGTGTGTGCTTGTGTGTGATATGGTTTGTGTGTGCTTGTGTGTGATATGGTTTGTGTGTGGTGTATGTGATATGGTTTGTGTGTGCTTGTGTGTGATATGGTTTGTGTGTGCTTGTGTGTGATATGGTTTGTGTGTGCTTGTGTGCACATGTGTGCAGCTTTACCAGCACAGTGTTACAAAGACAGATTGCAAGTGAAGACAGAAGGAGCCAGAGAATGAGAAGGAGCCAGAGAATGAGAAGGAGCCAGAAGTGAGAACCAATTGCCAGAGTTAGTTTGAGGCCAAGTAGAGCAGTTCAGTCAGAAGCCAAGAGAAGTCTGTTTGAATCAGTCACCTTGGAGAGAAGTTTTCGAGCCAGAACAGTTGAATTGAACCAGCCAGTTGAATTCATAAAAAACTAGAAAAGAAGAGCTACTCAGCAGTAAGCCTCTTAGATGACAATTACATCTGACAAATAAAATTGTCTTGTATAAGCTTGTATAAGAATTACCCAAGCTTTGTGATAGATGTAGAGGGTACGAGCTCACAAATAAGCTCTGGGAAACCAGGACTGTGAATTGCCCAGGCTTATCTCTTAAGTGGGAAGGATGTGTGTTTGCCACAGAAAAGCTGAAGTGACCTAGTGACCTTTGCTATTTGTAGGGCTAGGTCTCACTCAAATCTCCCAGAATGTTTATTCCAGACTCCCCCTCCCTATTCCAGACTCTAAACTTTAGCTTTGCTTTTTAGCCAATAGAAGCCACCCTTAAGGGGAGATATCACATGTACTTAATAGCCTAGTGATTCTACACCACCTCTGACAGACCACACCAGATCTGAGGCCACTAAATTATAGAACCCATCTTTATATAGTAGAGGCCACATGTACTTTACAAGAGTTTTAGTGTAGTCATGCCTTAAGTTTTATTTTGCATATGGGATTGAGGTCATTGTTACCAGGAAATGTTTTTCCAAAATTATACTGTACTTAAGTATGTGTTAGATTCCAGTCTGCCTAAATCCTGTTGAACCAAGCTTCTGTCTTGCCTCTTGCAGTTCTCTGCCAGCATTAGAGCTTGCAGGGAACCTCTACAATATAATATTTACAAGTTTCCACATAACACTGATTTTACTGTTCCAGGGACCACACTTTACTAGAAAATAATGAATTATCTACTAAGTATGTCAGCCAGACTTCATTCTGTCCCTAAAATCACTGATTCTCAGTTAAAGTGTCTCTGTTTGACATGTCTCCATTCATGTTTGTAGGGAAAACTGCATGGCAAAATGCAAGAAATTTGATTATTCAATTGGGTAATCCTTCTCTTAGGCATCTGACAAGCACCAGTCACATTAACGCTTGGGTTGTTATTTGACTATTCACTTGGATAATCCTTCTCTTAGGCATATCATTCACATTAATGCTTGAGTTGTTATAACAATGGGAGGTAGCACATAGACAGTATATGATAATACAGTAAATCAGAAGCCATTTTTCTTCAGTATGTAGCATTCTTCAAGATAAAGATATTGATATATAATCCAAACTTGTGTCCTTGTTAAACACTGGTTCTACAGATTAGTATATATTTTATTCTGCTTGGATATAGCACATTTGACGTAAGCATGTACACATGTTCATGTGCTGGGAGCTTAGTCTATCTAAGGTACGAAGAACATTAAGAAATTATCAGGGGGCTGGAGAGATGGCTCAGTGGTTAAGAGCACTGACTGCTCTTCCAGAGGTCCTGAGTTCAAGTCCCAGCAACCACATGGTGGCTTACAACCATCTGCAATTAGATCTGATGCCCTCTTCTGGCTTGCCTGAAGACAACTACAGTGTACTCATATATGTAAAAATAAATAAATAAAATCTTTAAAAAAAAAAAAAAAGAAAAAAGAAAAGAAATTATCAGATCACTAGTCACCATTGGCAGAATGTTTGCTCCTGTGTGCTTGTTACAGAACAGCATGGCTCCTCCTCACTCCCACTTCTTTTCTGCCTGTTTTCCTGACCAGGCCATGATACAGCCAGGATCGCAGTATGCTTTTGCAGCTAGCCCCCAACAGTGAGCTGAATAAACTATGTTTACATATTATCTAATGTCAGGTATAGTGGTAATACCAGACAAAATATCCTACCTTTCCAATTCCAAAGAAGAAAAAATGGAATGTTATCTAAGCAACTTCCTAAATATCATAATAGATGCATTGTTGTGAAAATGCATTACATTTAGTCCAAGATCATGTGTCCCTCAGTCAGAAAATTCTAAATCTCATTGCTATAATGTTTCAGTTACATTTTTATGTGTCAAACTGCTGTAATATATGCAAATCACTTTAACTCACTTATTCACTTGTAGTGCTATCTCATTGCATTAAAGGTATTTCTACTTATATACCATTTTTCAAAATTTTAAGTTATAGATAATAGGGTAGCATTTTGTTTTGTTCCCTGCTACTGAATCAAAAGAGCCCTCATGCCCAAGATACAAATAGTAACTTCCATAACTTTTTTTTTAGTATTGGCATTAAAACCACGGCCTCAAGCATGCCAAACATGCTTCCACTGCTGAACCACACCCCTAATCCGTTTTAGAATACTAAGATGAAAATACTGAGCATGGCATGCTCAGCCAGCATTTATCCTGATACTCCAGTGACCCATTTAAGTTCCAGGAAGCACTTCATCTTTGAAGGCACCAATGTTCACATATGAACTGCTTGGCATCTGCTAAGCTCTGATACCTCCTTTTGCCCCAAGTCTGTAGAGACTTCAGTAGCCATTATTTTAAGTGTATGCATGTTTGTAACATGTGTGTGCACCATGTATGCCTGGTGCCCAGGAAGGCAAGAAGAGGGCATTAGACAGTTGTGAGCTGCCATGTGGGTGCTGGCAACTGAACCCATGAACCCAAGCCCTTTATAAAGAGCAGAATGCATTCTATAAAGCCCGAGCCACCTTTCCAGCTCCCTCCATCAACTCTTTTTTTTTGGTTTTGTCGAGACAGGGTTTCTCTGTGTAGTCCTGGCTATCCTGGAACTCACTCTGTAGACCAGGCTGGTCTACAGAGAACTCAGAAATCCGCCTGCCACTGCCTCCCAAGTGCTGGGATTAAAGGCATGAGCCACCACCATCCGGCCCCTCCATCAACTCTTAACCCTGCATCTGAACTTAATCAATAAAGAAATAAAAATAAAACCAGCAACAATAAAAAACCCTACTTGTATAATTTTCTATCCTTTCAAAAAGTTTCAATACCCTGAATGTGATAACATTATCTGAGACATCCCACTTTTATGAGGCAAAAAAAAATTTTCATTGAAATAAGCTGAATTTTTGAAATCAGTGTACTACATAAAACTGAACGCTTGCATTATCAACAAGGACAATGTTTTATTGAACAAATCTATGTACAATACAAAAAATTTCTTGAAATGAGACACTATTGTTGATTTATTGCAGTTCAATGGCTCAGTTTTAATTTGTACTTTTATAAAATGCAAAGTAAAATAATTTAATGATCAACAAGGAAGCACAATTTTCCTTCTTGATGAATCTGTAGTATCTTTCACATAACAATCCCAAAATGCAAATGCGGCATTTGCTCATTCTGAAAAGGTGTCTGACAGTACCAAATAAATTAAAAATAAACACTATCATCCCCTTTAGGCTTTTCATTCATACAATAGTAAACCAAACAAAGTACAGCTAAATATTCAGTGTGATTTGAAAAGAATCACAGATCAATGATATAAATTATATTTTGTTATATATTGGTGGTTTTTTGAAAATGAATATGGCTAAAGCCCAAAGTACCAGTGTCCTTATCCACGGAGACTCTTTCCTTTGCATCTTCTGTGTCTGAGCAGCAAGGATTCAGATCTGCACTTTTCTTGACCTTACAGACACGTATAATTCTTTATTTTAAAACAAACTTTTGAAAGGTGGTTCATGTATCCTCAAAACAGACGTAGAAAAAAAAGGAGAAGGAAAAGACTGTAGGTAAGATGAAAGCTTCCTTTCCTTCTGAATCCCAAAGCAGAACTGCTGGATTTACACAAAAGCAAAGTGCTTTGGAGAAACATCCTAAGAAAATGCATACATTCTTTCAACAGGTAAAATTGAGATATGAAAAGGATATGAAAAGGTTACAAAAATCTGGTCCAACAGAATTTTACACGACATTTTGTGTTGATTATATATGAACCAACTTTATCCATAGAAAAATTTTCTCCTACCAACACAAGTCAAAAGAAAACCTTCAAATTAAGCTTAAAGACAAAATAACAGGTGGAATTTGTTTAACACATCTTTGCACACAAACTTCAAGAAAATGTTAGGCTTTATGGATTTATATCTGTATGAGTGGTTACAACCTGTAAAAAATAAAGTTAAAAAATGGTAAATGTTATTAACTGCGAAGTGTACAAAGCAGAAATTATGTTCCCCCCAAAAATTCATTGTGCAAATGAACCAGTTTCCAAACAGGATTTTTATTAAAAGATGAACTAAAATAAAAGTCAATTATTACATTTTTAGTGTCAAGAAATATGGAAAACATTTTGAGTTGAACTTAAAAGGATTTAAAATTTATGAGTTGTACTTATCTGTTATCTGTATGTAAATTCCACAGCCTAATGTAGGCTACATAACAAAACTAAAACAAACTTCAACTTGATCGGAATGGACTAGTGACCATCATTGCATAGTTGCAAATGCCCATGGTAAATAATAAAAAAATAAATCCTCTGATAGAGCATTATTGGAAAACATAGTTTTTAAAAGTCTGAATGCCACCCTGAAAGTAATGTCCCTACAATCTGTAGTATGATGAAATTGTCTGATTTACACAAAACCATGCTGGAGTAGCTAGAACACTTAGTTGACACGTGGCATACTAATGTGTCTAAAGAGTTCACCTTTGTGTTTGTATGTCTTTATCTTGTTAGACTTATATACTATTATGTAAAGAAGATCTTTAGCTATTTTTCTTTTCATAACAGACAGGTGGGAAATATCTAGGGGATTTTTTTTTAAAACTGTAAAATATTTGTTTTAATAATTTAATAAGTTAAAATTTTCCTTAGGAAAATCAATGGTCACCAAGGACAATAATGCATTAATATATGTTATTATAATCCTGTTGTACAAATTTTGATGTAAATACTTCCTTAAATATAAAAATTACTATGCAGGCCAAATTCATCACTAATGAAGAAAGTACATTAGTATGGCTTAATTTTGAATTAATTTTCCTAACTGAATAAAATGAACTCTTGATCTGATTCTTAACTGACATACTTTTAAGCCAATTATTTTCATAGGACCATACTTATAACTCATACTAATGTGTAAACGATTTTACTATGAATCATTCAGCAATGTCCTAATATGTACAGATAGAAATATCCCAGTGTGCTTTTACCATTATTCACATTGAAGATTTTTCAATTCAGTGTTTTCCTTCAATTATCTAGCATGTGATGGTCTTAGATTATTCTCTCACCCCCTCTAAAGTAGCTGATGGTACTTTTCTTCCTTTTCTACTTAACACTGCTGCCTTTAAATAACTGACATTACAAAAGTGGGGCGTTGAGGGTTCTTATCAAGAGCTTATTAGCCAAGCACTGTTTGTGTTTTGTTTTTAATTTTTCAATGGTGGCATGCCATTCACTGAACTTTGACCTGTCTACTTAATCACCTAAAACAAGTTACAATCTTTAGTAGACAACATGATGATAAATCAAGCTTTATTTCTATGTATCAGCTTCTAAATTATATCACAAAGTAAAGAGCAATGAATGATTCTTTAAAATGTTTGACCAGAAGGGAAGACATCATGAATATGCATGACAAGAAAACAAATTCCATTTTCAGAATGTTTTACATGTTTATTGTAAACCAGCTCCCTTCCACCTCATCTTAGAATGAACCAACTTTTTCCTTTCTTCAGTAAGGCCATAGCTGGTTTTTATTTCTGACTAGTTACTCAAATGTGTTTTCACATAAAGCAAAACTGAACATGCTACTATTAATCCCCATAAACTTTTTTAAAGTATAATTTCATGGATAACTGGTACTTTGGGAGTTTTATAACCCTTTTGGAGTCTAAGCCAGCACATCTCCTCTGCAAGTTCATTCCAGAAAATGTGCTTTGTCTTTGCTTTAGTAATCCGAGACCACTCTAAAATTAAGGCCATCAGGGAAATAGCAAACTGATGATGCATTTTCTTGTAGTGCTTTTTCTTACACTACTGCATGATCAACAGATCGTTCTGAGACATTATCAGGCACCTGTAAAACAAAATATGTTTTAATTCAAATTTCATAGATTATAGTAGAAAAGCAAGCCTTATATTTCTGGCATGTATGTGCATGTGCTTTGTGGTGTACATGTATGTGCATGAATGCTTGTGAGTGGACATGTGTCCAGATCCATCTGGAGACCAGAGGTTAATGTTGGTTATCTTTCTTGATAACAATGTTTAGGCAGGATCTCACTGGAATACAAAGCTCAGAGATTCTGCTAGCTAGTCTAGCTAGCCAGCTTGCTGGGGGATTCTAAGTGAGCTTCTGCATGCTTGGATTGTAGACGAGGCACTATGCTGGCCCAGCGTTTACGTGGGTGCTGGGGACCTGAAGTCCTGTCCTCACCACTGCACAGGAACTATTTTATCTGCTGAGTCATTTCCCCAAACTCTTTACTTCTATTTTTGACAGTAACTTTGTTTTACTTGTTTCATCTATCGTGCTAATGAAAAGTATTGTCTACAACTTCTATTATATGAAACCTAGAATAAAGAAAAGCCAGTTGTTGTTAAAAAAAAAAAAAAAAAAAGTAGAGTACAGTACAGTACCATACAGTATGGTATAGTAGGAAAAGTAGGAGCAAAGAATGAAAAATCTTGAGTTCTAGCTTCCACAAGTTCATAAGCCTGTGCAAACTACTTGTGAATTTGTTAGTAGTGCTAAAACAAGACTATTAATCTCACCTCATAATGGTTGTAGATTTAAAGGAAATGTGTAAGATACTGCTTTATCATCTGGGCTACACATGTTAATGTTTTTAGTTGCAAAGATATACATTATAGATATATTGATGGTATTTTTCCATTTCTACAGATAGAGCTACTGAAAACACAGAAGACTTACTTTCATCATCTGAATCAAATCCAAAGAGTGTCTGACATTTCTTTTGTGCAAGGTGAGCCTCAAGTGCTTCTGCATTACAGTAGGTGGTCAGGCATTTGCCACATCGTAATCTTTTCACTGGTTTTTTATACATGTTATCTTGATCAGAACAGGCATCTACAATATCAGTCAGAAACTTTCTGCGTTTTGGCATACTAAGGTATCGTTCATCAAGGTAACTGGGAGGCAAAGGTCTGACAAATGGCTTTGTTAAAATTAAGCCATATGAAGTATGTTCACTTGTAAGATTTGGTTTGGATGGTGCCTGAGATACCGACAGGGCACTGTGTTCTTGTGATACAACATTGGATAAAATAGAGCCATTTTCTGTCCTGTTTCTGTTTATATCTATTTTCAGAGTAGGGTCTGATGTAACTAATGGTATTTGCTCTATTTCACTGTGTCCATTGACTAAGTCAGTGGTACTATGAATATTTTCAGGATTTGGCTCTATGGCAGGCATCTTTTGGTCTATCAAGCTTATATTTGAAACAGTATCATCAGAATGTTCATTTCCATTCTGAACTAAACTGTCTGTTTTCTTTTCCATAGCGTCTATACATGTCTTTGGTTCTGTAGAATGTTTCCTTGATTTATTAGTAGAAACTGGCTGATGAATCATTTGGTTCTCATTACTAAATGTGTCTATTTCCTGATGGTTAGGAACCACTTCACTCAGTTGTGCAGATGATTCTGGTGTTTTGCTTAAGTAATGCTGGGCTTCGTGTTCATATAACAGAGGAAGATCTTCAAAAAGCTCATGGCATTCTGGAAAACTACACTGAGCTTGAAATATCCTGTGACTTTTTGTATGCTGGGCAAGCTGGAATGGCAGCTTAAATGACTCATTGCAATTGAAGTGCAAACAAAAGTACACATTTGGATAGCTGTGTCTATTAAGGTGATCTATAAAATGTTGAGAATCCTCAAACTGCCTTTGGCAAAATTTGCACTTTCCTTTGCTCCACTTCATTACAGTTTGCCGCACATTTAAATCAGTCGGATGCACAGTCCTTGCATGCATATTTAGAAACCCAATTCTTTTAAATATCCTTACACAGCCAAGAGCAGGACACTTGAAGTTCCCTTCTTGGTCTGTAGCATATACATCTTTTGGATGGCACACAGTTCCATTGATTTTATGCAATACTGATGTTTCTTGATTTAGATCATAATCATCTTCATAATCCTCTTCATTCTCTTCCTCCTCATAGTCATCATCACACTGAGGTAAAGACTCTGAGATATTATTGAAAGAAGTGTCTGGTTTGCCATTTTCAATAATGTTTTCCATAGCATTCTCTGGTATAGCAATGGGAATTTTAATGAACTCAGTCATGTGTTCACTGATGACCTCTTTGTTTCTCTCACTGGAAGCAGTCAATGTCTCTATTTCTAAGCCCTTGGTATTTGAATTCCCATTTTCAAAGGAAATTGAAGAACTGGAACCATTTATTTCTTCCAAAGTGATGACTTCTGGATCATCCTGTTGTGCTGTAGCAATCTGCTGTCTCTGAATCTTCTTAACATGAGTTTTTAAATGCTTCTGCATAAGTCCTTTGTTCCTAAATTTCCTACCACATATCACACATGAAAAACTGCCTTTTTTCTGATGAGCCTGGGCATGCCTTACAATGTGGCCACCAACAATTTCCTTGTTGCATAACATGCACCGATGCCTTCGGCCACTATGCTCCACTTTGGAAGTGTTAAGAGCAGAGATATTTCTCTTTGCATTAAGCTGCCCTTTAGGCTGCACTCCAGATGCATCATCAGGATCTGTCTCTCCAGTGCTCTGGTCTGGGAGTGTGTCAAGCCCTTCTTCCACACTCTGCTGCTCCCCTCTCTTTTTTGGATTACCTGCAGATTTTTCCGGTGTATTTTCATTTAGAAGTTTCACTGCTGATTTATCACGCAGTAATGCCACACAGTTTTTCTTAATCATTACGAAGTTCCAAAACTCAGGATCAAAAAACAGTCCCTTTTTCAAAATTGGAAGTAATTCAAAACGAACACGATTTTGAACAGTACTCGTGCCTTCACTATACTCTTCATCTGGACGTCTGTAAAGCTCTTCAACGGTGTGGTAGGCATCTAAGGAACGCTCAAGAAAAAATACTGAGAGAGCACAAACCCTGACAATCTCTAGATCATTTGGCAAAAAATGTGCAATTGTTTTATAAATTAGACATTTAGTTTCAGGATCATCATGGAGATCAAGCTGGAGAGCACAACCACATATCTCAACACAAATCTGCAAGCCTTCTTCTTCAACCTGGAAAAACAAAAATATTCCTACTAAATATAACTTAAAAAAAAAAAAAAAACAATATACTATCTGCTATAAAATTTTAAATACAACTCCAAAACAAAAATTTTCTGAAACAGTATTCTGAAGTATGAAAAGAATTTTCAAATCAAGTCTCTTCAATAATTATGTTTGCTTTACTCTTTTATATTTAATTTTCAAGTTTGACAAGACCCAATAACTGTAATATAAAATGTTTGCAAACTTTGCTTAGAATTTTCTTTCAACTCTAGCCTCCCTTAAAGGGTCATTCTCATTCTCTGACAGAAGACTTAGTGCATGTCATTTCAAATAGACGCCAAGAAGTAATTATGTTTTAAAATCAGCGAAAATTTTATCATACTAACTAACTAGTACTTATAATAATGGTAATAATATTATTATTATTGCTATTATTATATATGCTAGGCAAGTGCTTTACATTTACTCAAATACGAAAGGGGACTTCATACAAATCTAATAAAGTGTAAGAATAATAAACTTACTGGAAATTGTATGAAAATCAGTCAACCTTTTACTTCTGTTAATGACAACTGTATTAGCTTTCACTGCAGAATTTTTTTCTGATTCACTAAAATCAATTTTATGCCTCTAATGGTTGAAATAATCAACACTTATTTGACCAGGACAAGAAATCAGAATGGTATCTGTGTATGTTGCACTTCAAACTGCCAACATATGGGTTGTGGACTATAAGAAAAAGTATCCATTTGCAGGCCTCATGTCCTCTTACTCTCTTTTATTCTGGTAATTCCACTTAACTACATACAGCTTTATTATCCACTAAGATTTTCTGAGACAATGAAGGAATATAATCAGATCATTTGTAAATTAATGTTCATAAACAGAATTTATAATGGTAAAAATGATAAATTTGCTTAGTCATAAGATAAATGTTTTATATGAGAGCAACTGTTCCCAAATTAAGTAACAATAGACTATTTTTTTCAACATGTTCCTTGTTGAAGATCTGAAGCTGAAGAGAAAGGATTGTGACATACAGAGAACGCAACATTGAAATCTAAAACCTGAAATGATAAATGTATTTACCTCATCTTTAATGATTTTCATGAAAGGAAATATGACTCTCACATTAGTTGCTGTTCTTAAAAGTTGGTAACATTGATCTACAAACACTTGTTTTGAAGGGTTAGATTTAAGCTGTAGTTTACTCCATAGGAAAATCAACTCCCTGTAAATGAGAAAAAAGACATATATCACAATATAAGTTCAGACACTGATTTCTTTTGCCTGATTCTACACTATCCTTGCAAGGCTATACATAAAGTAGTTATAAATGTGTATGCTCTCTATGCTACCTTTGAGATTAATAGAAGTTAAAAGAGAAAAATAAAAACTACATAATCTTGCATTAATTGTAAAGATTTCTACAGATATGCTGGCATACCTAAGAAATTCATAGTGTTGACTCAAATCAGTTCTAAATTCATATACTAACACTGATGTCATAACGTTAAAACACACACTTTGGCCTTTAGCATACCATCATCAGAAGACCATCCAAGAATGGAGTCAAGAGAGAATTCTGAGTGCTTGTGAGAAAACTCTAAGAAAACTGAGTCTTGTGACTTCAGTCTCTTCAAATATATGGAATTGTTCTTGAAATGTGTTTTCATGCCTCACTCAGGTGTAGTGGATAGGAGTGAGTTCACTGCCATTATTCACTGCAACTGGCTATTGTTAATTGTTTATATTCCTCTATGGAAAAACATGTTTTGTCACGTGCTCCACATGTAACTTGCACTTGTGATTCTACACTTTATTCATGTGATTCCTCTTAATCCTCAGAGTATAAATTGTCTAATGCTCTGAATAAAGTTTGCTGTTAGTTGTATAAGACTTTAGTCTGCCTCATTATTTTGGCTTCATTTCCCCAAGTCCTATTGCCAACTAGAGCAGTAAATATACTACTTGCAAATTTAGAAACCAATATTTTAGAGTATTTTCATTCTAGTAAGATACTTAAAATAATTTTAAAATTTAAACATTTTCAAACTGTATACTTTACATTATCGTTAGATCATGTGCTTTTCTGTGAACATGCTGTACTTTTAAACAGACAAACTATAGAGCAATTAAAGCATTCATAGGTAGATTCTTTCCTAACACATGGCCAAAGATGAACACAGACAAATAAAAGCAGTGGTTTTTCAGGGAAAGTGAAAGCATAAAGATACAAATGGAGAGTCTGCCCTCAGCCCCTAAACTTACAGAAAGCATCCTAATTTGGATCTACTAAAATTCTTGGTGGCAAGTTTGTTTGTTTTTTCCAAAATATACTATGTATGTCTTGTGAACCCAGCACATGCAAGCGGAGTTGGGCTCACTAGACACTGGGCTTTTTTAATTTTTCATGCAACATCATGTAAATACAACTCCACTTGAGAGAAATGTAACAATTATGGTATCAAAAATTACTCTCTGCTAAGAGAGAATAACAAACATTATCAGTTTAAAAATTCATGACTCTAATATTCTATATTGTTAAATTTTTAAAAATGACTATCACTGTTCCAGTTAGGAAACAACATTGTCTTTGCTACTACTCAAAGTAATTTTGGTTTTCAATCTCCCAAGGCACATATTTCCTGAGATGCTGGTTAGGCTTGTTTGTATATTTTACGAATCACATTTTCTAGTTAGTAATGCATGAACATCTCTTCAGTGACACAATGTATGATGAAGGCAGTAACTGACATTTAAAAAATAAAAAAGCTAATGTTTGCTTACCGTTATTCACTATCTTTAAAAACATCTCTAGTGAACTGCCTGGTATGTACTCAAGTTTAATAAGTCATTAGCTTCCTACATAGATTCTATATAACCTTCAAGATACCAAGAAATAACATTTGATTAATACATTTTTGTTAGCTGAAAATCTAGAGTATTCTATTTTATTTTTGGGCTGTTACTGTTGTTTCACAGATGCCAGGGAAGTATTCTATATCGAAGCTATTGCCCCATTTAGACAATCTCATAGCTACTGTATTCTTAAATATGGAAACTTCTTCAGAAATTTAATAAGATAAAGTATACACATAAAAATTGGTGGTGAACATTAGAAATAAGGAGAGTTTTTATAAAAGGGTGATGGATTAAAAAAAGCAAGTAGACCAATTATATTAAGGAACATATGGCCTAGTTCTGCAATACATTCTAAAACAAAATGATAGCTGGAAATCAGAAGATAGATAATCCATTTAATACTTTACAAATGAACATATTATAAATGTATACATGTTTATTTTCCCAACTTATTGCAAAATAATGATTGTAAATGGACATTCTTTGCACTCAAAAGTTTTATTTTGTATTTTGATTCTTAGCTGATAAAAGTTTAATTTCCCTCTCATCCCTTTGTTAAATTGCAGGTGTGGGAGGTAGGACTTAGTAAACAAAATATATACCTGTCCCAAGACTTTTTCAGTATAACAAACAACACTAAAAACATCAAAGCAACTGTAGGGGCTGGAGAGATGACTGAGTGGTTAAGAGTTTGTATTGCTGTTATAGAAGATCCTAGTTCATTTGCTAACATTCATGTTGCATTCATTCATAACATTCACAAACAAAATCAACTCTGGTTCCAGAGGCTCTGATGCCCTCTTCTGGCTTCTAACAGCATCTGCATTCACAAGCACATCAATATGCATACACACATAATTTAAAAATAATAAAATGATGGCATTTTTAAAAAGTAGTTGAACCTTTCGAACAACTGTAAGGAAAATATATAGTCCAAACTCTACTAACCAATCCTCCTTTGGTTTATTTACCATTTTTTCAATTCAAACTATGCATCAGAAACACTTACCATATGTAGTACATGTCCCCATTCTGGAGCTGTGGAATAAGAAAGGATTCACAGAGTTGTAAGGCTAGCAAAGTCTTGCCTTCTTTTTCAGTGTTACAGATGATATCAATTCCACTCTTACAGTCAGTTTTCAATAAATGCTATAAGAAAAAAAGAAAGAGTCAGTTCCTATCATCAAAAACATGTAATACTCTAGTTGCAGTTTCTGTTTCGTGTACTTGCAACACTGATATATTTCTAGTTTCTTTTACAATTATATACTGTATTGGAATACTTTTATAGTTTTAGCGTATAACACCTGCATGTTACAATGAGTACTTGCAAGGCCATTAATATCTGTGGGTAAGTAGAATTCAGGGGAAAGTAGTCCTTTCATTGTAAAAAGCAGAATAAATATAAGCATTTAACTTCTTAGCACTTTAAGCGGCAAAATCTTAATATTTCTCAATTCTTATTTTTTTTGTATCATACCAAAAGTTTAGTAAGTAAATTATATTAAGTCATTTGTTACTATCAAATTCTAGGTCACATGAACTTAAAGAATAGTCACAAGTAAATACATTTAGATAATGTGATCTCTAAATCCTTGTTATTACTGCAAAACAACTGAGTAGCAGCAAGGTTTTGTTTTTAGTAAGGTTAAATGATAATAGGAAAAAAGTCTTAAGTGATACCTCCCGGAACAGCTGATCCTCCACAGGTGACATAAACAGACATGTGAAGAGTGCTTGATGGAAGTACAAGTCTTTACTGATTTCAGGGTGATTTATACAAGATTTAATAAGAGCCATTGCTTCAGGTATGCGTTCACAGGCAATTAGGTATCTGGCACGTAGTTCAAAGAACAGTGGATTTTCAGAACTTAAGTATTTGTTCACTATATTAAAAAAGAAAACATTATTACTCTCAAAAAGTATCCAAACTTTACTTTAGACTTTACAACTAAAACATCATATTTCATTAGATTATGTAAATAACATGTTCCACAGGAAAACTTTTATTTTTGAATAGTCATTTAAGATGGCTGATAAATGAAAATAAGCCTTCGAAACAGTGCTCATGAAATTCTAGTTGATTTCTTCTTAGTTTAGGAAGGGGGTAAAAATTAGAATTAGATATTCTTTTAGTTCATCATTATATCAGAATGTTTCAAATAGCAAATCTAAAATGTCCCGCTAGTCTAAGATTACACATTTTTCTTTTGGTAGTCCAATACTTTCACTATTATAAGAGACCAAATGCTAAACTAGTACATTAAAACCACATTAAATCATTAAATTAACTGTAGAGAAATGTAAGCTAACTTAACAAAAAACCTGAATCATGAATGAATAAATATTAAATAAAAAATTGTCACAAGGTATAATGTGTTTATGCACATTAAGGATAATTACTAATTTATGATTACTTTTACTTTCATAATATACAAACACATTTAACTGTGTAAGTTTATTTAAACCTAACAACAACCTTATGACAGATTCTATGCTATTTGTTTTATTAGAGATAATATGATTTGCCCTATGTCAAAGATATAAGTGGCAGAGACTGAAGTGGAACCTATATTTTATGATTTTTAAATCAAAATATTTTTAATTATTTATATTTCATCACTAACTACTGAAGTGTTGATGGACTATATTTTATTTTGACTTAAACATTTTAGTTACATTTACTTCTGTTTAAAATGTATGATGAGTAAACAGTAACTTGGAGTTCATGCAAAAAACTATTTCAGTCTGAACTTTCCCATAATGACTACTACCCAGGGAAGAGTCATCTATAGTAATGAGACTCTAGAGAACCTTTGCCCAAAGTGAGGAATGCTAGTGTAGTTATAAAAGGAGCCTGAAGAGCGTCAGCCTTCACACCAGCTCTGTTCTAGCTCCTACTCAAAAAAGCCTACACTCCCTTAAAAGCCTAAGAAACTTTCTTCTCTCCTGTCCTTTTAAAAAATTATAAAAAAATTGTTATTATTATTTGTGTGTGTGTGTGTGTGTGTGTTACTCAATTAACAAACATGTACAGCAAGTGCCTTTTTTTCTTGTGAGCCATCACACTTGCTCCTGTCTTCTTCCACTTGTGGCTTTCTTGATGCTACCCACCCTATCTCCTCTAGCCACATTTCCTTGTTTCTTCTCATGATGACCCTTATGTTTCCTATTAATTTATTTACTCTTCATAATTTTCATCAATAAACAAATCTTTCTTTCATTTTCAACTGTCTCGGTCTTTGATTTACTCTAAGGGCTTTCCAATTCACATATCATGCAACAGCTGCCTTTGTTTGCCTCTGGCATGTTCCACTCTTGGTGTAGTGCTGGTTTGGTCTTAAGCCAGGTATAATAGCCCCTTCTCCACACACTCCATGTCTTAATCTGTTGCAAATGGGAATATCTTTATATGTTCAACACATGCTAATCAACTGTTCCTAGGTTGGAAAAATTTGTCTGTTCTCTTTGGCTTTTCTACATTTTTGTGCTTATACACTATAGCTAAGTTTATATGCTAAGTTTTAGTGAACCATATATCCTAGAACTCAGGACATTTTCAATAACATGGGAAACTAAAAAGTTAAGGTTAACAGGTTGCATTAGGAAACAGAGCCTCCTGCTTCAATAAGAAATTTTTGCTCTCAAAGAGTCCCCTGTGGGTCAGTATGACAGAAGCTGATGTCAAAGAAGGATGTAAGGTAACAGGGGAATGACACAAAATTTTATTAGTTTGGGAAATGCTGTTCTATCATATTTGAAATTTACTTATTTATGTCATTCAACTATCATGTGATCATTCAGTCACAGTACTGTGTGAATAGAAATTCACACAGTAAGCCTCAGTATTAACCAATTACTGTGCACAGGGCATTGGACTAACTATAGAATACAGGCACAAGAATATATTACCATAGTAACAGGTAAAATAAAATCAGAGTTCCAACCTTCAGAGAACTCTGATGCAATGGATATTCTGTGGTTTAGGGTTTAAACTTAAAAATCAACAACAACAAACTGTTGCTACTTAAACATATTTTAAAACTATAACTGAAGGGTTTAAAAACAAACTCCCTATAACCCAGTAAATATGTCAACAGCCACAGTACTATTACTAGAAAGAATGTAACAAAGCTGGTATCAAGAAGCACTTTGGGCCAAGTCAGAAAAGAAATGGTTTTGGTGTTGACTCTCCTGAAGTACCTATCTCCTGAGATGTCGGTTGGGCTTTAAGAACAGCTTGCAACACTGGATCTTCCCATGGGCCACCATCTTTAATGATTCGAGTCACCAGTTCCAGATTCACATTTCCATATCTGCGGAGGTGATTCTGGCATTCCTAGGAGAGAAAAATCATTTTGGTTTTGTCAATTTAAAGGAGTTAAAAACTACTTGATCATCATGGTCCATAAAGTGACTGATGGCCACATGATAGCACTCAATTATAAAAGAGAAAAGGGTATCATTGAAACTTAAGTAGGGCAACAAAACCCCACTAGTAACAAATAGTCTTAATGTCAAAGGTTACACAGTTATACATGATTGGACTGAAAAAAAAAAATCCCATTAAAACAGGGATAACAGGTAACCAAAGGGAAAAGCCTACAGGTGAATCACTTGTAGGGAAAGAACCAGGTTGCAAAAAGCTGAAAATTCAATGATCTGTTAAGTTTACATAAAAATTCAAAAAAAGTTTCTGTTAACAATGACAGGCAAAGCCTAAGGGGAGGTACTGCTCAGAACATACAATCTATGCACAGGAGACACAGGTCTCTTGCTCTGCCCTGAACTTATGCCATGTCTTACGCTGCAGTGATTAAGTTTCAAACTGAACAGTCCCCTTCCTTTTGTTTGGAAATTAGATTTGTGATTAGCAGATGAAGAAACACAGGCCGAGAAAAGAAATCACACTTACAACATGAGCAGGTTTTAGATACATGTACTAATAAAATAAGTAGTAATTAATCAGTACTCTCCAGCTTCTGCAGTTTTTTAGATATATACAGTGCTTTTAAATCATATTTCATTATATTGTAACATTAATAAAGGAATTACATTGATTTACTTAATTTTATTTCCTGAGTTTGATGAACTGGCTTTAGATATACATCATTTGTGTACCTGTTGGACTGTTCTTTTTGGTTCATTATACACTAAGAGTTTTAAAACTTGTTCAGGAAACTTAGAATTTTGAAAAATAAACTAAGACTTAATAAATAAATAAGTTGAGCTTGAACCCTTAGGAAAAAAAGACAATAATGAATCCGGAAGTATCTGAATATATTTCAATATTGTCTGCATTGTAATTAAAGCACAATTGTCCATTTTTTTCCTGTACTTAACATAATATTGGAAGCAGACAAATACCTTAGCATCTTATAAAAACTGTTTAACATTTTAAAAGGTATTAAAATGTTTGATTTATTAGATGAATGATCAATTAACAAATTCACAATGACTGTTACTTTACTTGTATTAAATTATTATGTTTTTATAACATTTGAACATTACATTTTTGACCTAAAAGTTAATTCTAAGTATTATTTTTTACTTATTGGTTAAGAAAAAAAAGAGGGTTTATTTTATTAAAGAACAAGATGGGAGAAACTGAAAAACAAAAGTTTCAAATGGGGTATCCCTGTTCCGCAGATTGGTATCAAATTGCTGGGCTTAATGAGTCTTCCCTCAGGCTCCCAGGTAATGGGAACTAGGAGTACTTCACACCAAAGAAGTCGCAGTTGAGTGTGTGTGTGTGTGATTATTTCACACATATATAATTATTTCATCAAAGAGGACAAAGTTCAATTGTTAGAAAATAAGTTATCTCCTAAATGATTTTTAAGGGTGTCCCTAAATTAGAACAACTAAGTACTAAAAAAATCCTAGAGTGGGCAAGTTACTTAACTCTGTGCTCTATAGTTAATTTTTCTATAGCAGGCTACTGAAAAGAGCTCACTTCATAAGATTATCATGAGGATTAAATATTAACATACAGTAAGTAGTAAAAAGGTTCTTGGGGCAGTGCTTTGTACATAGTAAGTACTCACTAAAGGTGAGCTTTCAGTTCTTAGAGTACTTTAACATTTTCAAAAAAAAGTGCATGTGTGGTATGTGTAAATAATATATTTTAGGGTACCTAGTTGCTTGAGCATTTAAAACATGTGCATTTTCAGTATGCTATAACATTAATTATTAAAGGATATGTGGTGGGAAAAATATGTGTGACTACATATGAATTACCAGTTATATTGCCAATTATGCTGGGGTATTTAGAACTGGACTCATTCTATGTTAGTGTATCCTATAAATTTCCTTTTAGAAAAAAGTAGAAATTTAGTTTAAAAAGAAAAAAGGGGGTTCTCTAAAGCCTCTAATTTAGACCATTGAAAGTTTTTTAGAGAAAGCTCTGACAATCTTATCTTTAACAAGTACCAGCCTCAAGAAATCGTGGGAGGTAGGATGTCAGTGTGCGCGTGCATGTGTGTTTCTTATACCTGGGCTAGGATTACAATATACACACTCCAGCTGGTAAGATACAGTTTAAACTATTCCTTTCACATTTAATGTGTAACCCATCAGTGTGATTATCCTGGTATGTTTGTGTGTGTTTCTTTTGTCAATATAATAAATTTTGTAGAGTACTACTATAGAAAATAACTTATATAGGTAATGAAAATGAATCATTTCAGTGTGGTCTACTTTTTAAAAGACAGAATTAAAGAGAATAAATAAGTATAAAAATAGTTCCTTTCTTTAGATAGTGTTAATAGCTTTTGCATGTTATTCAAACTAACATCCCCAAAGTTAGTATAGAAGTTATTTCACTATAGAATTTTTCTCTCCTGAAGCATTAGCCATATGTTTAAAATGTTTCTAAAACAATGCATAGATGTACATTAACATACTCCTCTACTGTAACTTACTATAGCTGCTTCTGAAGTAGGCTTATTACAGTTACCTTAGCTAGTTCCTTTCAACACTGTGCCTTTGCCAAAGGTATGAAGAAAACAATTCTACTTACTTTTCTTTCAGAATCCACTGTAAAGTAGGATTAATATTTTGTTCTGAAGATAGATTGTTTTCTTTCCTAAACTGGTTGCCATTTTCAAGTCCACATCTGTCTATAAGGCTAAATTTCAGTATCTGGATCTTTTTACATCTAAGTTTGACCCCTTCATTTGCTTATCATAATTAGAAATTTAAGACCCCACCTACCTGGACCATAACTATTACACATGACACATCCTTTTCTTCATCTTTGTCTGCAACATTTTAAATTCACCTTGTATTTTACCTGTGCCCTTTTCTCATGTCACTCTTTCTTCTATAAATTCCACGGTGTTATCCAAAACCATCCTATTAAGTCAAATAATTGATTGATTGATTGGTTGATTAATTAATGTGTTGTCTTTGCACATTCTTACTTCTCAGTAAGTCTTTATTATCTACTTCAATCCACAACAGATTTAATTACTGTCATTTCAGTATTAAAATCTATACCAATCTTCTCTTAATTTTCACATTAAGATGAGGATTTTGAATATTATCTTACTTTCTTTAGGTAATTAGGAGTTTATTCAGGTCTGGGGCGATGACTCAGTGAATCATAACACTTGCTATATAAACAGGAGGACCTGGGTTTGAATCCTAAGCACCGACATAAAAATCAGATATGCCTGTTATCACATTGCTTAGGGCAGAAACTCACTGGCTGGGAACCCTAGCTGACATGGTCAACTTCAGGTTGAGTGAAAGACCCTGTCTCAAAAACAATAAGATGGAGAGTGATGAAGGATACTCAACATCCTCTCTGTCCTTTGCATGTGAGCATGAGTGAGAGCACTCACACATTCACTGTACAATGTGCCTTCTAACATGTTTCCACAAACAAGCATTTTTTTCCTTAAAAAAAAATCTTATTTTGGAAGATTTGCAGGTATGTACATTTGTGCACCATGTACATTGCCCATGAAAGCCAGAAGGAGCTATCAGATTCCCTGGACCTGTTGTTACAGATGGTTGTGAGCTGTCATGTGGGTACTGGCAATCAAACCTGGATCCTCTGGAAGAGGAGCAAGTGCTCATAACTGCCAAGCCATCTCTCCAGACCCAGAAAGTATATTTTTAATGCTAATTTTTTATGAAAATAGAGGTCACAGGCACCTGTGTAGATGAAGGAATCATGAACATCTTTCTTATTTTATAACAGCATGTATCAAAGTAAGTTACCATATCAAATGGAAGCAAAAATGTAAATGTTCTTCAGTATGGTTACTTACAAAAACACACATCAGTAAAATCAAGATTAGGTATGTTTGCCTTGGATTTAATCCTTACCACCACATAAAACTGATGCCTGTAATCCCAGCACTGGGAATTCAACAGGAAGATCAAGCTCATGGACAACTCATGCTACTTTGAGAGTTGGAGGTTAGGCTGGCATACTAAAACAATCTTTTAAAAAAAAAATCAAAAATCTTTAGAGTACTTAGAAATGAAAAAAATGATCATTTACTTATCACTAATTTTATTATTATAATTTCATTGGTGAAAACAGCAAAAATGTAAAATTTAATGTTGTTACAAACTTTTACAATAAATTAATTTGTTCCTCTTTTCTATGAAAAGTTTGAAAATAACTAAAATATTCTAATTTGCCCATATATAAGGAACATGCATAATAATGAAAACACTATTGTTTTAGAAAAATACTTTTAAAGGAGGAAATAATTTTCAGTGAATATGCACGAGTATTTCCATTATTATATAGTGGTTGTTATTACTATTATTATTATTATTATTATTATTATTATTATTATTATTATTGGCATGCTGTCTTTAAATTTTTAAGGCAGAATTTACTGTTGAAAAGCCTGTCATTTGGAGCATTTTAATGAGTTTTTAGCCCATTTTTTTTTTTTTTTGTAGGCCCAAGTCCTACAGAGAAGGAAGGTAGCGGAGTAGTTCTTACATCTGAGCAGGAACTAGGGCTAAGAAGTGGTTTCAACCCATTAAAAGTGCCTTCCATGCCTAAGGAACTGGGTTTGGATCTGTGCAAAAGCAAGACATGTGGTTACACTCCTAGACCTACTCTCTGTCTTTTAGCCTTATATATCACAATCCTATGGGAAGGACAGCAGAGGTCAAGGCCCAGAGGCAGACACGCTCTGAGACAAAGGAAGTCAAGAGACAAGGAGAATGTCTGAGGAATCTGGAATTATAAGACAAGAGAATCCCTGAAGCGTTGGCCAGTCAATGTAGTCAAATTGACAAGCTTCAGACTCAGTGAAAGATACTGCTTCAAATAATAAGATAAAGAATGATTGAGTACAACATTTAAAGTTAACCTCTGGCCTCCACATGCACCTTCACACACATGTATACCCTCACTCTAAAAAGTATATATGCCACACACAACACACCACACACATAAGCAACATATTCTGAAAACAATAGAAATCTAGAAATCAACAGATTTCAAGAAAACTCTTTGTATAATTGGTATAAAGACTTTTAAAGTGAGCATCACAATTTCTACGTTTTAAATAAGCAATGGATCAGCTATCAAACAATGGGTTATTCTTATTATTCTAACACTAATATATAAGACCTGAAGATTTAAGGTATTTATGCAAGATTTATTTGAACACAGGATCCCACATAAAGAAATACACATAAAATCCAATTTATCAGAACATGCATGTGCAGTCTGGAGAATAAGAGGTCATGTTGCACCTGCCACCAACAGGGCAAGTTCCTTAATCTCAACCAAGAAAGAGATCTTCAGATTGATTTCTCTTATGAACACTGATGAAAAAAAACTCAATAATTACTCAAACTGAATCCAAGAACACATGAAAAATATCATGCACCATGGGTTGGTTCAATATACAAAAAAAAAATCAATGTACTCTATCATATATACAAACTGAAAGAGAAAATAAATCATATAATCATTTCATTAGATGTTTAAAAAGCCTTTGACAAAATATAATACCCCTTCAATGTTAAAACTCTGGGAGAGATAGATGAGGGATACAAGGTGCATACCTAAACATAATAAAAAGCAATATGCATAATAAGAGCAATATCCAGTAAGCTAATATTCAATATCAAATTAAACAAAATCAGAAACTTAAAACAATTCTATTAACACCAGGGATACGACCAAGCTGCCCACATTCTCCCTATTATAACACTTGAAGTTCTAGCAAAAGCAATAAAAGAACAAGAGGAGATCAAGGAGATACAAACTGGGTAGGAAGAAGTCAAGCCATTACTCTTGGAAGAGGATGTGATAGTATATATAAGCTACCCCAAAAGTCTATCAGAGAATTTTCCAACAGCCAATAAACACCTTCAACAAAGAGATCGAATACAAAATTAACTAAATTAAAAAAAAATCAGTAGCTCTCCTTTATAAAAATGATGAACAGACTGAGAATGAAATTAGGGAAGCAGCACCCTTCACAATAGCCACAAATAATATAAAATACTTTGGTGAAACTAACCAGGCAAGTGAAAGACTTGTATGACAAGAAAGAACTTCAAATCTATGGAAAAACAAACTGAAGAAGACATCTGAAGATTGAAAGATCTCTTATGCTCAAGACTCAGTAGGATTAACATATGGAAAATAGCCACCTTACCAAAACCAATCTACAGATTCAATACAATTCTCATAAAAATTCCAACACAATGCAGTTCTCAACTTCATATGGAAAAACAAAAATTCTGAATACCTAAAACAATCCTCAACAATAAGAGAACTTCTGAAGGTAACACCATCCCTGATCTCAAGCTGTACTACAGTGTATAGTAAGAAAAACTGCATGGTATTTGGTGTAGAAACAGACAGGTTGGTCAATGGAATCCAATAGAAGACCCTGAAATAAGCCCATACACCTACAGGCACTTGATTTTTGACACAGAAGACAAAACCATACAGTGGAAAAAAAGAAAGCAACTTCAACAAATGGTGCTGGTCTAACTGGATGTCTACATGTAGAAGAATACAAATTGATCCATATTTACCCTGTACAAAACTCAAATCCAAGTGGATCAAAGACCTCAACATAGAACCATATATACTAAATCTAAAAGAAAAAAAAAGTGGGAAATAGCCTTAAATGCATTGGTATAGGAGACAATTCCCTGAACAGAACACCAATGGCTCAGGCTCTAAGACCAACAATTGTTAAGTGGGACTTCACAAAACTGAAAAGCTTCTGTAACACAAAGGGACAAAATGGCAGCCTATAGATTTGGAAAAGATCTTCACTAACCCTTCATTCAACAGAGGGCTAATATCCAAAATATATAAAGAACTCAAGAAGTTAGACACAAACAACTTTTAAAATGGAGTACAATTTTAAAATGGAGTACAGAGCTAGAGAATTCTTAACAGAGGAATCTCAAACGGCCTAGAAGCGCTTACAGAAATGTTCAACATCCTTAGTCATCAGGGAAATGCAAATAAAAATGACCCTGAGATTCCACCTTACATCAATCAGAATGGCTAAGATTAAAATCTCAGGCTACAGCAGACACTGGCAAGGATGTGGAGAAAGAGGAACATTCCTCCATTGCTGGTGGGATTGCAACTTGGTACAACCACTTTGGAAATCAATTTGGTGATACCTCAGAAAATTGGAAATAGCTCTACCTAAAGACCCAGCTATACCACTCCTTGGAAAATACTCAAAGATGCTCCTTCATACCACAAGGACACATGCTCCACTGTGTTCATAGCAGCTATATTCATAATAGCCAGAAACTGAAAACAACCCAGATGTTCCTCAACAGAAGAATGGATACAGAAAATGTGGCTCATTTACACAATTGAATAGTATTCATCTATTAAAAACAAGGGCATAATGAATTTTACAGGTAAATGGAAGCAACTAGAAAGTATCATCCTCAGTGAAGGTAATCTATACCCAAAGGACATGCATGGTTTGTACTCACTTATAAGAGGATATTAGCCATAAAGTATAGGATACCCACACTACACTCCACAGACCCAAAGAAGCTAAACAAGAAGGAAGCCCCAAGAAAGGATGCTTGAATCTCACTTAAAAGGGAGAATAAAATGGTCATAAGAGGCAGATAAAGGCACTTCTTCTGGGTAGTAGAAGGGATGGGTAAGAAAATGAGGTGGGGAGTGGTTCAGGATCAGGTTTAGGAAAAAAACAGAAGAGAGGGTCAAAGGGCCAGGAGAGTGAATAAAGATCTGAAGAGCTGAGGCTGGATGTAGTGGTTGATCTCTAGGATGTGTCAGAAACCTGGGATGAAGAAAGCTTCCAGGAGTCTATGGGGATGACTTAGCTGTGACTCACAGCAGAGGGGATATGGAACCTGAAAAGGCTACCTCCTATAGCCGGGCAGGACTCCCAATAGAGGGATAAGAACAGCAATCCACCCACAAAATATTCATCCCAAAATCTATCCTATCTACAAGAAATGCAAGGACAAAGATAGAACAGAGACTGAGGGACTGGCTAACCAATAACAGGCAAAAGTTGGGAACCATCCCATAGGCAAGAACCAATCCCTGACACTATCAATGGTACTCTGTTATGCTTACAGACAAGACCCTAGCACAGCTGTTCTCTGAAATACATGCAGACACCAACACCCAATCACTGAACAGAGCTCAGGGATTCTTATGAAAGGGTTGGGCAAAGGACTGCAGCCTGAAGGAGATAGGAACTCCACAGGAAGATCAACAGAATGAACTAACCTGAACCCTTGGGGGCTCTCAGAGACTGAACTACCAACTAAAGAACATACACAGGCTAGACCTGCTTCCCTACATCCTACCCCACTCACACACATATATAGTGGATATGCAGTTTGGTCTTCATGTGGGTCCCCCAGCAACTGGAGCAGGGGTTGTTGCTTGTCTGTGGAATCTATTACCCTGGCTGGGCTACCTTGTCTGGCTTCAGTGGGAGAGGATGCACCTAGCCCTGCCTGCAGAGACTTGATGTGCCACAGTTGGGGGAACACCCAAGGTGAGCCTCCACCCCCTCAGAGGAAAAGGAGAGGGGTTGGGGTGGGGAGGACTGGAAGGCAGCAAAAGCCAGGATGTAAAGTGAATAAATAAATGAGGGGGGAAAGAAAACTGCTCCTCACAAAGTACTTCTCTAAAGATAAGAGTTGTATTCGTTTAACCACTATATTAGTTACTGTTATAATAAAACACCATGACCAAAAGCAACTTGTAAAAGAAAGGTTACTTGGCTTACGGTTCCAGAGTGAAGGTCCATAATTGTGGGGGAGGCATGGCAGCAAACAACCTAAGCAGGAAGCTGAGAGATCACATCTTCAATCACATGTGGAAAACAGAAAGAGCAAACTGGAAGTAGGGTGATACATTCTCAATACCATATCCACAGAAAGGTACTTCCTTTAACAATGCTGCACCTTCTAAAGGTCCCATAGCCTCACCCACAAAACTGTCAGTAGCTGGGACTATGTGAGTTTATGGGAGACATTCTCATTCCAACCACCATGATCACCACCATAAAGAATGTTTTGAATACCAGCAATAGAACTTTGCTAAACTGAATCTTTAGGATAATTTTTCAAAGTGCACTACCTATGGACCATAATCTAGGTTTTTTGAGGTTTTCATGGAAAGTCTCTGGTTTTAGGAGAAACAAGTACTTGATGTACCAGTAAAGAAGAGTGACCTTAAATTATAAACAAAAACAAAAATACCTAGGAAAATAAAATTCTAAGTATCAATATTATCTAAGCATCTGTACTTAGATGTTGCAGCACATCTAGAGTATAAGTTACATTTTCCTACATTCTGTTCTTCACTCAATCATTACTGCTTCTAGAAAGGACACTGCAACCTAGATTCCTCAAAACACCGATTCTTCCTTCCTCCTCCCTATCTCCACGCATCCAATATCATAACCCACACTTTTAGTTCTTCATCACTGTATGTACCCCTCTACTCCTGTTTTATTTTTATAGACTCACTGGAGATTACAGAATATTTACACTAACTATAATAACAAGTTTCAAATTTTCTTTGACTTATATTGATTAGCTTTTTATGATATATTATGTAGTGAACACATCTGTGAATTATTTGTTTGATCAGTATGGATAAAAGACATACAGTCAGTTTTCCAAGTATTTGGATTATTTGTTTCTGTTGCCCTTTGTCATACACTATAAGGCTTGGTTGATGTCTTACTAAATCTTTTCACACTTGAAATAAACCATAATCATTAATAATCCTGTCATTTGTTACTATAGAGGAGCTCACTGCCTGCCTGATTTTTCTCCTTTGTGATATCTAGCTTGTTCCACATGGGGTCTTAATTTGCAACATTTTTCCTTCATTCTGAAAATTGAAAAGTATAACAGCATAGCTATAACTATGAACTTTAAAACAATTTTAGGGATTGTTTCTTTACAGTAATGTGTTTTTTATTGTAGTTAACTGCCTTCCCAGACAAACCCCAACATCTAATTTCTTGTCTGAATAGTTTGCTTAAGACCCTGTGGTGGACTGAATATGCATGGTTTAGGAAGTGGCACTATTAGGAGTAGGTGTGGCCTTGTTAGAGGAAGTTTATCACTGTGGAAGTGGGCAATGGGACCTTCCTCCTAACCATGTAGAAGCCAATCTTCTCCTGGCGGCCTTCAGATGAAGATGTAGAACTCTCTCTCAGCTCCTCCTGCATCATGCCTGCTTGGATGCTGCCATGCTCCCACCTTGATGATATTGGACTGAACCTCTGAACCTGTAAGCCAGCCCCAATTAAATGCTATCCCTTGTAAGAGTAGCCTTGAACATGGTATCTGTTCACGGCAGTAAAACCCTAACTAAGATTGGCCCTCATCCAGAATTCACAATTAATTTTTCATCATTGTACATTTTTTGTCATTTAATTAGATATTAATCTGTATGATGAAGAGGTAAGTGCATCATATGAGAAATACATATCATGTAGAGGTAAAGAAAAAGTACTGAAACTCAAAGCTAAGACAGAAATCCTTATGGGCTATATTTGGCTATAAAAAGTGAAGGTTCCTTCAACATCAACAGGCCTAGCAGATATCCTTAGTGGTTCAATAGTCGTACTTTTATCTTGAAGAAACCAACAGCCACTTAATTGAATATAAGGCCCACTTAATATATCTTCTTACACACAGGAAAGTTATCTCTCAACTCAAAGAAACATCTTTTTGCAGCAGATAAAGAATATTACAAAAATCCACAACTGGTTAAAAATGCAGAAAATAAATTATTGTACACACCAATAATTCATCTCCTACACCTAATGCTCTATAGAACACTATAGAAAAAGGAGATGGAGAGTTTGTAAGAGCCCCAGGACAGGGAGGGATGAGCCCCAGGACAGGGATGCCTGCTGTAAAATACTGTCAGTTCAGCACGGGAGCGAAGCTACAACCACAATAGTTCAGCAGTGATGAGTTAAAGAAGACATGCATGATAATACCACCAAACAGCCCCAATCACATGTACATTTCAGCACACCTAAATAGATTCTGTAGGTCTGTTTCTACTACATATAAAAATGATGATGATGATAATAGTGAGGCAGTGAATTTGAAGGTGAATTGGGAGAACACAGAAGAATTTGAAGGAGATAAGGAAGTGATATGCTCATATGAAACTCTCCCAAAATAATAAATAAATAAATAATCCCCTTAATTTATGCAGGAAGTTTTAAACAAAGTTTACAATTTATACTTGAGAAACTCCAATTTTAGGTAGTCAGAAATTCATGAAAGAACAGAGTAAGTTTAAAAACTAGGTTTGAATCCTATGGTTGTCACTATCTGTCTTAAAAGCACTGTCAGGGGCATTTTGCCAGCAGAAGGAAACTATTAGATAAAACATGTAGTTTGTCTAGCATGAGGTAGAAAGAACTATAAAACTGGGCCGTTTGTAGTTTCACGTGGGAAACTACATATGGATGACTAGAGCTCTTTCCTCTGGATTCAACCCTCTGCCTCCAAAAGGAAGGAGGTTATATGAACAGTAAATGATTGTTGGGAAGCGGGGACTCCACTGAAGCTGTTTCAACATTGTACAGTGAACTCCAGTGAAGTAGCTCTGCCGAGTCATCATTCATTAACCCCAAACCCACTCAGCCTTGAAGTCATTTCTTTGGTCTGTAGTCTATACCCTAGCTAGAATGAACTGATATTTGTCATATGATAGGAGAGAATAAATTTAATAAAATACAGATCTAGGGATTAGCAGCACCAGTATAATCTAGGAGCTTGTTACAAAGCAGACCATCAGGTCTCACTTTACACTTCTAAATCATAATCTGAATTCTAACTTGGTCCTCATATAATGTGGTATATATCAAGATATTAGCAACCCAGTTTGTCCCATTTAATGTGGAAGAAAAAAAACACAACTGTAAACCTACATATAGTATGACACTCAAAAAGTGGACAGAGGTGAGATACTCAGGGAAATAGGAATTTTTACTAGGATAGTGTATTAAAAATAATTCAAGGCTACATTAGATTATAACTATATTACCAATAATCAGTCAAAAAACAGGAAGCTTTCCAGGCTTTGCAAACACAAGCTTTTACTGAGGTATACAGAATAAGAATGAATGTTGGCCTTTGCTAGATCCCAAAGGTAAGAAGCCTGGGGAATACCAACAGCAGTAACTCAGGTCAGAAAATGAGAGTTGATTCCCCAGGTAAAGCTAAAATGGAACCAGATGTTTTAAAGCTTCTGTGAGTTAGAAGGCTCAAATGAGCTATGTGTAATGATCCATACCTCTAATTCTAATATTTGGGAGACTGGCACAAAGATGTTGCGCTGCCCCAAAATCGAGGTTAACCTGAGATACATGGTACATTCTAGGCTAGCCAGTACTACACAGCACAAAACTAAACAAAGCTTCAAATAAGTTCAAACTACAAAGAAGCCAAAAGCAGAAAATAAAAAAAGAGATTTTTTAAATTTATTCTTTTGCTTTGGTTTATTTTTGGTTTTGTTTTGTTTCCAAATAGGGTTTATCTGTTTTGTAGCCTGGTTGTCCTGGAACTAGCTCTGTAGACCAGGATGGGCTCGAACTCATAGAGATCTACCTGCCTCTGCCTCCCAAAAAACAGTACTAGTGTGAGAATGGTGTGGCACTCAATCAACACAAGAAAAAAAATTGTCCCCAGAAGCTCTTAGGTGTGGCTTGATGGAGGAACTGGGTCTCAGTTCTCTTCTGCAGCTTGAGGATCAAGATGTAGCTCTGTTGGCTCCTTCTCCAGCCCCATGTCTGCATGAACCCACCATGTTTCCCACCATGACAATAACAGATTAAATCTCTGAAACTGTAAGCCAGTCCCAGTGAAATGTTTTGCTTTGAGTGGCTGTGGTCACAGTGTCTCTTTACAGCATTAAAACCTAAGACAAGTATATTGCCAACAAGTGTCAAAGACAAAGTGAAACAGAAAATAAGTGTTAAAAACTTGAATATGTAATCAAAGTAGATTTGCTTTTGCTTTGATTTGCTGATATCTTCTCTTTATATATTTTTGAGACAGGGTTTCACTCTGTAGCTCTGGCTGATGTGAAAAGCACTATGAAGACAAAGCTGGTCTCAAACTTAGACAGCTGCTTGTTTCTGCCTACCAAGTGCTGATACTAGAAAACAGGTTGTTTTGATCTATTTTGTTGAATTAAGAATGGACACAGTAGAATGCTAAATATAAGTTTCATAATACAGCCAAACTCCCGATTAGCTATAAGTCTTTAATACTATAGTAATGTTCTATATGACAGGTATGATCATATATGATCAGCCCCTGGAGTGCTCCAACTCTGCTGTGTTTTATTCCAACCAAGAGAAGTGCTGATGAGATAACAGTGAGAACATATGGGTGAGCAGTGTACTATGTGTTGTTCCTAAAGAAATGACTAAAAGAACCAAACTATTGTAGATAGATAGAAGAGGTCTTAAAATTTTCACTCTGTTTGTGCACTGTATGTACACATGCATATATGCAAGTGTAATCAGGTGCACAAGGAAGTGTGTTTCTGAGTGTGGAAGCCAGAGGTTGATGGTGGCTATCTTCCTCACTTGCCCTCCACCTTATTTTTGAGACAGTCTTTTAACTGAACCTGAAGCTTCTCAATTCAGCTAGACTGGATAGCCAGTGAGCTAGTAGCATCACCCCATTACCACCTCCTAAGCACAACAATTACAGAAGTGTAAATCTATGTCTTGAACTTTTTCTATAATAATTTATTTCGTGTACATGTGTGAACACACATGTAGCATTCAGAAAATAACCCATTGGAAGTTGGTTTTCTCCCTCTACAATGTAGGATCCAGGGATTAAACTCAAGTCATTCTGTTTGGCAGCAAGCACCTTTACCCACAAAGTCATCTATCCAGCCCCTAATGGATTTTATGGGTGTTGGAAGCCAAACTCAAATCCTGATGCTTCTGAGGGCAGGCATTTTGCCAACTAAGCCACCTCACTTCTTTGACATTCTTGTCTAGATTTGTTTCATAACAAGAACAACAACCTACAGAAGTTCCATGAAATGGGGAAAAGAAACAGAGCAAGTAGCTTGCTTCTTCACCAGGGGAAGGGAAAAAGTTAGTATGTTCCCACATGTGCTTAGGTTCTTTAGGCAACCACATTTGAATCCAGGATAGAAGCTGTTTGAGAAATCAGTTAAAATTGATTTCATGATTTTCCATTACCTGCCCATATAGGGGAATCTTTAAAACTGTAACTGAAGTGACCATAACAACTTTTAAGCAAAATCTAAATATGATAAACTACTTTTAGAGAGAGAATCAAACTGACTTATGTGTGTATAAAATATAAAATAGTGAACTATTTTACCTGGAATGAGCCAAGAATATCCTTTAAGGGTTCTTCATAAAACTCATCTCTTCCAAAGAACAGGAGCAACTCAAAGAAACTCCTGAAAAGAAAAAAAAAAAATATATATATATATATATATATATATAATTTTCATTGCTTTGTGGGTTTGTTCTATTTTAAAAGACTACCAAGTTGTAATATCTCTCTAATATCAAATACTTTACTTATAAATACTTGATTTTAAAAAAATCATTAAAGGGCTAAGGATTTAGCTCAGTTGTCATACACAAAACCCTGACATACACAAAACCCATCTCTTGCACAGCACAGAAAGAGGTATATTGGTACATGTCTTTAATCCTAGAACCTGGAAAGTGACAAAAAGACCAGAAGTTCAACATCATCGTCAGTTACATGCCAAGTCTGAAGCCAGCCTAGAATACATGAAATACTGTCTGAAAATACAAAAACAACTTACAACGCACAAAAAGTAATGATGCAAAATGACAAGAGATTAAAATATGTCAGATCAAGCTTGGTACTATATGATAATATGTAGAGGAAAAACTGTATGTGGAGCTCCTTACTATCTGGGGTTTTAAACAACTACTGGAAATTCTAGAATGTACATGTCATACATCAAGGGAAACCTCTGTGTACTCACCAACATACAATATTTCTATTTTGGTAGATTACTTAGGGAGATCAGAAACCAATAAAGGCAACTATCTCTCTTTAGTATAAAGTATAAGGCCCAGAAGTCAAAGATGAGCTGGAAAAAGAAAAGGGGACAAGTGGCAGAAAGGACAGTGAACAGTGAGTGGATCAGTGGGATGACACAGTCACAGTTTATCATATCTGTGTATAAAAATCTCAGAGTAAAACCCATTATTTTGTACAATGATATATTCTAATTATGAAAAAGAAAAAGATAACAATGAAGTTGCCACATCATTTGGGTTCTCCTTTTCAGAGATTCTTTGGAATATGATTCAGACAGCATCACATGCTACAACGTGAATTAGAACTTTTACAAAATTGAAATGAACTCAGGATGCAGCTCAGTGCTAGAGTCCTTGCCTAGCACGAAAAACACCCTAGATTTAATCCCTAGCACCAGAGAGGAGAAAATCTATGATATTAGTAAAAGTTGGAATGAAACTCTCAAACCTCTTTATCAACTGAGTTTAGACAATGTATTTTTCTTTTGTTGACTACTTAGCAATATTTAATAGTACCTTCTCCAAGATTTATCTCAAAAACTACTTTTCTTTTTCTTATTGGAGGCTCACTTACTCCTCCTATGCTCTGAAGCTGGCCTCAAACTTTTGGAATCAAGAAATCTACCTGCTAAGTTCCTAAGTAAACATGATAGGTTTCTACCCGGGGTCATTTAAAAAGTACTATACTTATTCATAAGATGTTGACTCTTCCTATTTTAAAATTGGTTATAGCAATTCATTTGTATCCCCAGGCTCTGTGCATAATTCTTTTTACTACATCTTCAGTTAATTCCTCTACTAAAGTTATCCATACAGTTAGAATCTACTTCAAATTCCCATATATATTATTTTTTTTAATAGAATCCTCCTATGCACTACAAGTATTTTTTTTATTGCTATTATAATATAATTTTCCAGGGCTGGAGAGGTGGCTCAGTGGTTAAGAGCACCATCTGCTCTTCCAGAGGTTCTGAGTTCAATTCCCAGAAACCACATGGTGGCTCACAACCATTTGTAATAAGATCTGATGCCCTCTTCTGGTATGTCTGAAGACAGTGACAGAGTACTCACATATGTAAAATAAATAAATCTTTAAAAAAAAAAGATAATATAATTTTCCTAGGTCAATCAGGGAATTACTACCTATAAGACAAGAATCACTTTATAAAATAAAATTGTCAAATAAGACACGAAATTTTAAGTCACTGCTTATTGCAAAATAGATACATATGCATGAAAATAACATTAACTTTGCTGTAAACCTTCATGAGAGCTCTTGAATGAACAGGTCCATTGATAGCAAGCAGTACACTTTGAAAGAAATCTTTCTCTTTAAGCAGTAGGTCTCAAGACTGGACCCAGCAAACCATATTGGGAAAGGTGTTTCATCATTCAGGTGTTGTTCTACTAGTAAAGTTTGATAGATATTTGGTAGAATTCTTAAGGACCCTAGATTTTTCAGAAATGGTAAACAAGGGTCTACCAGTCTGGACTGCTACAAACTTCTTTGGTTATCTTAGAGTTACAACAGGACTTCTTTAAATGTTTTTTTTTTTTTCTTTTCTTCTTGTTCCTTTTCACTTGAAAATTTTTTATATGATTCTGGATATATAGGTATACACAATATACACTTACTGATAATAGCTGTAAGGAAATTTACTTTAATTCTTCCTTATACATTTAATTTTACCACTGACTAAAGATGAAAACAAATTGCCATATGTATTCTTTTATTGTTACATAGAAATTTATATATTGTTTGAATATTATATGATGACATAGAATATGTTCTGTGTTTTCCAGAGTTGATTGACATTTTGCTTTTATAATTATCAATGTTGAAAAACGTTCCTTAATATAAATACATAGTACAAAATGACTGAAGTGTGTTTGGGGACTTTCAGAAATTGCTGACAATCCAGACCTAATCCTAAGCCCAAATTCATTTATCATTTCTTTATAAGACTCAAATCAGCTTTCAAACAGCCACTTTTACAATCAAGCCTTCTAACACAATACAACACAAAGATCAACTAATTTGGTACTTACATAGAGCACTGGTAGGAAATTATTAAAAGTCTTTGTTTTCCAGAATTAGGTGACTATGTTTCTCTACATAGAAAATTTTGTATGTACAGTAAAAACATTGCAATTTATAAGAAATATCGTTGAGCCAAGATGTATAAGACAGCACTCACTGATACTACATAGCATGACAGTGTAGTCAGTACAAGGCATGCAAGTTAAGTGTTAAGAACCAAGGCTAGCTTCTGGTCTGGGCCAGAGCACTGAGCCGATACGAGGCAGCAGCTCTGCCCCCAATATCACAGAACCCAGAAAAAGCAGGCCTTCCAGGAGCTCTAACCAGGGCAGTATCTTAGGTAAAGAGAAAATGAAACCCAAACAGGGAGTAACTGGGACCCACTAGGACCCAGGAAGTCACTCCTGGCCTGGAACACTGATTCCTTCCTGTCTGCACCTGAGCACTGAGTAGATCTTGGGCCCAGGTCTAACCCTAGTAGTAATACCCGAACCACACAGTTCTGATACAACCAAAATAATACAAAAGACAGGCTCCAGTCACGGACAGGACAGGTAGCACTGAGGAGATACAGATGGTGAAAGGCAAACTTGGCCTCATTAGAATCTAGTTCTCCCACACAAGAAAGTCCTGAATTCCCCATATCACTAAGAAAGCAAGATTCAGATTTAAAATCACTTCTAATGATAATGATAGAGGACCTTAAGAAGGACATAAATAACACTCTCAAAGAATTTGAGAAGAACACAGGTAAACAGGTAGCATCCCTTAAAGAAGAAATACAAGAATCCCTTAAAGAATTACAAGAAAACACAACCAAATTGGTGAAGGAATTGAACAAAACCATCCAGGACATAAAAATGGAAGTAGAAACAATCAAGAAATCACAAAGGGAGACTACCCTGGACATAGAAAACCTAGGAAAGAAATCAGGAGTCACAGATGTAAGCATCACCAACAGAATACAAGAGATAGAAGAGAGAATCTCAGGTGCAGAAGATACCATAGAAAATATTGACACAACTGTCAAAGAAAACACAAAATGCAAAAAGTTCTTAACACAAAACATCCAGGAAATCCAGGACACAATGAGAAGACCAAACCTAAGGAGTGAAGATTCCCAAATTAAAGGGCCAATAAATATCTTCAACAAAATTATAGAAGAAAACTTCCATAATCTAAAGAACAAGATGCCCATAAACATATAAAAAGCCTATAGAACGCCAAATAGACTAGACCAGAAAAGAAATACCTCCCATCACATAATAATCAAAACACCAAGTGCACAAAACAAAGAAAGAATATTAAATGCAGTAAGAGAAAAAGGCCAAGTAACATATAAAGGCAGACCTATCAGAATTACAACAGACTTCTCACCAGATACTATAAAAGCTAGAAGATGCTGGACAGATGTCATACAGACCCTAAGAGATCACAAATGCCAGCCCAGGCTACTATACCCAACAAAACTCTCTATTACCATAGATGGAGAAACCAAGATATTCCACGACAAAACCAAATTTACACAATATCTTTCCACAAACCCAGAATTACAAAGGATAATAGCGGAAAAGCTCCAACACAAGGAGGGAAATTATACCCCAGAAAGAGCAAGAAAGTAATCCTCTTTCAACAAATCCAAAAGGAGATAGCCACACAAAGATAATTCCACCTCTAATAACAAAAATAACAGGAAGCAACAATCACTGTTCCTTAATATCTCTTAACATCAATGGACTCAATTCCACATAGGCTAATGGACTGGATACATAAACAGGACCTAGCATTTTGCTGCATACAGGAAAGCCACCTCAGTGACAAAGAAAAACTCTACCTTAGAGTAAAAGGCTGGAAAACCAATTTTCATGCAAAGGGTCCTAAGAAACAAGCTGGAGTAGCCATTCTAAAATCTCCAGCCCAAGAACACAAAGGGAGGGACTCATGGCTCTACCTGTATAGGTAGTTGAGGGTGGTCTTGCCAGGCATCAGTGGAAGTGGAGGTCCTTGGTGCCTAAAAGTTTGGATTCCCTACTGTTGGGGAATTTCCAGAGCAGGGAGGCAGGAATGGGAGGATGGAGGGAGCACAGCCTTTTAATAATTGGAGGAGGGAGGATGGGGTGAGTAGTTAGGCATCAGTGGAGGTGGACAGCCTTGGTGCCTGGAAGTTTGGGTTCCCTAGTATTGGGGAATTCGAGAGCAGAGAGGCAGGAATGGGAGGATGGTGGGAGCACACCCTCATAAAAACTCCCAGAATTATATGGATTAGACATGACAGACGCAGGCTGTCAGAAGACTAGATTCCAGAATCCAAACAAAAAATTATCTTGATACTAAAATTTGTTTTGAGAATTGTATATTGCAGAAGACACAGCCTCGGTGTATCTACTCATCAAGTGAGTTGAGCAGACCTGCTTGAACCTCTGATATCCTGGAATTTCAGCTGGATACAGTGAAGACACAGTGTCAGAGGCTTATCAATTTACTCTTCCCCCTGCTAATATCTTCTTCTAATATCTCAACACCCATAATCAGCTTGAAGAAGTTAATGAAGAGTCGGCACCCCTATTCCCTGGGCTTGGGGACTGAGGTGGTTAATATTGGGCTGTCTTGGTAGGGAAAAGTAGTGGTTTTGGTGGAACAGGGAGGATTAGCTAACATTTATTGCATAGCCATAACCTACTGGTAGAAATATGTATAATTGTTATTAAGATGAAGTTATAATTTCTTAAATGGTACAAAATTTACTTTGATTTCAAATTTAAGGTTTTCATTGGTATGAGCTTCTTATTAATATAAAAGTGAGATGAATATTGTTACTATTATAGGCATTGCGCCAGTATAACACATTTAGGAATACAAGGCTTAGACCCAGTTCTTCTTTAACTTTTCTAACTGATTTGAGATGGTTAGCCTGTGAGTTAAGGGCCTATAGCAAATTCATGGCTCTGAGTTTATTGTTAGGGTGTTTTCTATATTTTATTTAGAAATAGCTGAGAGGAGTTAACAGACAATAGTCCAGATTGCCTTACATGGATAGTTGGTTTTCAAAACAACAGAAATCCACAGAATTGATGTTACAAACATTTCTGCATTAATGTTCATTTTGATTAGAGACCTGTCTGCTCCTGACAGCTTCCTGTCTTGGATTCTAAAAAGAAATTGACCATCTTTGGAGTTATTCCAATTGTGGTGAGACAGCCACTAGGCAAGAATTGCCTCTTTTCATCTACAGACAACTCACTGTCCAGAAAAGAACACACTTGCAGAATAGTAGACTATTCTAATAGTAGTCTAATAGTCTAATAGTAGACTATCTGCCAAGACAGAGAAGATTATATCTGCCAAGACAGAATCAGCCCTTAATAATTCTGCATTATTAGGTCTGTCAGATGATCCTGGGCCAGAAGGCTGAAGATCAGATGCTCCAACATTTTGTAGTATAGGGACTGTCCAGATGTTCAGCGGTCTCTATCATTTGGCTAAATTTTAGAAGCTATGTTTTGTGCTTCCCATAATTTCAGTTAACTCAGTCATTCTGGATTTCTGACAGGGTTGAAGACTTATAGTCTCAGTCTCATAGCCAATCCTGGCTATTTACTTTGAAAGAAAAGATTTGAGAAGATGGTTTTCAGCTGACAATCATTCTAAAGCCAAGAAAAAAAAAAAAAAAAAAAAAAAAAAGCCAGGTTCAGAACTAAGTCTTTTATTTAGGAGGGATGACATAGGTTCTGGTTAGTCAACAAAATAATGGACTGGTATTCGGTCTATCTTGTACTTTACTGACCCAAATTGGTATCGTTATGCTCTAATTGTATTTTAAGAGAAAAGTTTTATTTTAACAGGAAGAGTGATATGTAGGAGGAGCTAAGGTGGGAGGAGTAAGGAGAGGAGGAGGAGAAAAAGAGGAGGAGCTAGGTGATAAGAGGTGGGGGAACATGGAGATGGATGTTCGAGTGTCTCCACCAGTCAAAGATAGTTGATATATCTAGGTTGGGTATTGGGTTACACTTCTAATTGAATGAGCATCTTGTTATTGAGCATTACCAAACTTATAAAGCCTTTGATTAACATTAAAAAAATAAAATAAAATTTATAATGTCTTTGGGGAAAAAAAGAAACAAATAGAACTATACAAAGAAAAAAAAGAACCAAGGGTAAATTGTGTGATATAACATGAGTGAACAGAACCAGAAATACCTTAAATTCATCATGTAATTGAGTGTGAATTAAGATCTGGTCATTTCAAGTGTATAAACTTTTATGTTGCTAATTTTTCACAACTTTCCCATTCAATTAACAACCATGTGTGGTCACACAACACACAATTTCAAAAGCTATCTTGCATTATCTTCTAATACACAGCTGTTCCATCTACACTGAAAATCTGTTTAGTGTATCTACCAGACTAAACAGCATGGTTACATGTTTGAAGTCTTCCAATTGCCATAGATAAAAGCTTGGTCACCAGCTTGTGTTACTGGTGGGAGTGTCCTGAAATAGTTCTTATGTCATTGTTTGTGTCCCTTGAAGGGCATCGAAGGTCTCTGGTATCTTCCTGTTTCCTGTTTCCTTGCTGCCATGAAGTAACCAGCTTTCTCATCTGTGAACGTTTTAGCCATGATGCACAGTGTTTCTAAAGACCCAATAGGAATAACAATAGACTGAATCTCCAAAACTTTCAACTAAAATAAACCTACCATAGATGGCTAAAAAGATGGTTCCTTGAATAAAGTGCAACCTTTACAATTATGAGAACCTGAGTATGAAACTCAGCATTCATATAAAAGCAAAGGGCAATGACATACCCCTGTATAAAGACAGATGAAGAAGCCTTGGTACTCAATGGCTAGCCAATCTAGGAAAACACCAAGTTCTGGGGTAAGGTAGAGGGCAATTCTGTCCCACACACACAAGGGTAACTTGGCACACATACATGTATATACTCCACAAACAAAACAAACAAACCTACCCTCTTTTTAAGTTGATCATTTTTAAGTATTCTTTTACAAGTAAAGAAAGCTGTCTAACTACTACTTTCTTAAATTTACTTAACTAGATCTTCTGGATAACTTCAGTTTCTACATCAGCATTCCTGCTCCAGTTAGTACTTTTGTGTTATTGAGAAAGCTTCCTTCCTAAAAACTAAAAACAAAAACAAACAAACAAAAAATCGCTAACATTAATCTTTTGTTTTATAGAGAGCCTTCAGAGATTTGACAATAGTTAGGGCCTTGTGTGTGCTTCCATACATTAACCGTATAAATTTAGAAAGAAGTTGATTATAAAGCTAAATATCTAAAACAAGAAAAGGAAATAAAAAAAGAAAAAAAAATGCTATGAAGTTTGGCATGGTAGCACACACCTTTGATTAATTCCAGCATTCTAGAGGGACAGGTAGATGGATCTCCTCTGAGTTCCAGGGCAACCTGGTTTACATACTGAGTTCCAGGCCAACTAAGGATACATAGTGAGAGCCTGTCTCAGGAAAGGAAAAGAGAAGGGAGAGGAGGGGATCAGAGGGGAAGGAATGAAGAGAGAATAGGAAGTGTGCTAGCCAGTTATGTCAATTTGACATACAAACTAGAGTTACCTGAAGAAGGGAACATCATTTGAAAACAACGATTCCATAAAATCTAGTTGTAAGGCATTTTCTTACTTAGTAATTGATGGAGGAGGGCCCAGCCCATTGTGAGTGGTCCCAATCCTGGACTGGTGATCCTGGGTCTATAATACAGCAGGCTAAGCAAGCCATGGGAAACAGGACAACCTTTCCATGCCTCTACACCAGGTTCCTGCCCTGCTTGAGTTCCTGTCCTGACATACTTTGGTCATGAACAGAAATATAGAAGTGTAAGCCAAATAAACATTTTCTTTCCCAACTTGCTTTTGGGTCATGGTGTTTCAATGCAGCAAAAGACCCTAGCTCAGGCAAGAAGGGAGGGGAGAGGATGGAAAAAGAGAGAAGCAGAGAAGAGAAGGGGGGAGGTGAAGGGATTGGAAAGGGGGAAATAGAGAAAAGAATCTATAAAACAAAAAAGTAATAGTAAAGGACTAGCTAATATGATATTCTAGAATGCCTTTGTAATTAAATCAATTATCACATTAGCATAAGAGTAAATAAATTAATGAAGCGAAAGGTAAAATAAAGAGTTCCTAAATAAATAAAGCAGTACCAGTTAAGTATTAAAAGCATCTCAACTCAGTAGCCAAGTGTTAGGTAGCAGCATATCAAATCACTATACAGCCAAATGCTTTAAAAACAAACAAAAATTCCACACATTTTGCTCTACTCTCCAAATAGATAATGTTCAAGCTAACACACTGTATTTTTAAAACAGAAAAATTAATCACTGCTAATATACAAAAAATATTCCATATAACCTAGCTATAGAAGTATCTTTATGGCTCAAAATTATATTTAAAATACATGTGGATTTCAAAAACAGTATAAATATTAATATCATATCCAATGCTTGCTCATTTTGGTGCTTCTTGAAGAGTTTTTAACTTTCTTCCTCTCTCCCTGCTTCTCCTAGTTTGGGGCTGTTAGGAATGAACTACTAACTTCTCAGTTTTGGCTGAAGACTCATTTCTCTTCCAACTTATAAATCCATTTCAGGTGAGGTATTTTTTTTTCTTACATTGTTTTAAGATGTCATTCATTGTGTTCTGCCTTATATAGTTTTATTTACAAGATGTGTTTGTATTTTATGTTTGGCATCTTTATTTTTGAAGTAATAATAGTTGTCTGGTTTTCAGTTTGAGTATCAGGTTGTTGAGGCACTAACTCTGTACGCATATGTGCATGAGAAATCATACTTGCACTGAGTTCTGGATCTGTGTATTCATTTCTCTTCTTACTTTTACAAAATTTGTGGTCAGAATTTTGTCAAAACTGCTTCTGGTTTATTTTAGATGTTCCTTCTAGGACAGCGGTTCTCAACCTATGGATCATCATGACGCCTCTGCAGGTCACATATAAGATAGCCTGCATATCAAATATTTACATTACAATTGATAAGAGTAGCAAAATAAAAATTATGAAGTGGCAATGAAACAATTTTATGGTCTGGGGCATCATAACATGAAGTACATAAAGGGTCACAGTATTAGGAAGCTGTGAACCACTATTCTCAGATTTTAATAAGTATATAATAGTTTTATATTTTCCCATAGCTCATAAAGCTCTTTTGTCTCCCCTGCCTTTTAAATTGGATAATTTCTACTAAGCAACATTCAAGATTCAATCAATTTTGTTCAAGGCAAACCAAGGACTTTGCTTAAACTAAATTCCCAACAACCTTTTCTTTGTCCATCAAAAGCACTGGCCATTCTGAATAACACTGTGGTTTTTTAGTTTCTAGCATTTATATTTGAATATTTAAGTTGCCCATTTATGTGTTCAAATCTGCAGTCTGTTCAAGAATGCTGTCCATCTTCCCCACTAGGATCTTTGAAGATCTGTAACTGACTTGACTATTTTCACTCTTGATAAAAATAAAATCACACTTTAAAAACTTGTATAAATTTGGAAAGTATTGTTTCATGTGATAACACAGTAGAGACTGTAGTATCATGTGCCTGGAAACATTCTTACCTTTTCTTGCACTGTGCCTTTATTGTGGAATACTTAACTTAAATCAGTTAGAACTTAAGCTGAGGTAGGCAGGTGGGGTGGATGTCAAAGGAAATAAGGAGAGGTATGGGGTGAATATGATCACAATACACTGTATGAAATCTCGGTGCCCCAGAGTAGGGGAATGTTAGGGTGCTGAGGTGGGCATGGGTGGGAGGATGGGGGAGCATCCTCGTAGAAGCAGGGGGAGGGTGCATGGAATAGGGGGTTTACGGAGGGAAACCAGGAACAAAGATAACATTTGGAATGTAAATAAATAAAATAACCTATGAAAAAAAGAAATCTTCAAATTAATAAGAATTATTTTTAAAAACTAAGTTAAGGTGAGCGTGAGTTTTATTTTTCTCTCATGACTATCAATCAATAAGTAGGAATAGGATAGTTCATCACTTATCACTTTCTTCATCTACCAACACAAATTTAACAATAAAATACAGATGCTCATTTCCAAATTGGTTGATATTTTTATCTACATTACTGTGTGTTATAAGTGAATCAAATAAAATTTGGTTGGAATATTGTCTTTTTGGTGGTTTTACTGATGTGAACAGACACCATGACCGAGGCAAGTCTTATAAAGGACAACATTTAATTGGGGCTGGCTTAGAGGTTCAGAGGTTCAGTCCATCATCATCAAGGTGGGAACAGGGCAACATCTAGGCAGGCATGGTGCAAGCAGAGCTGAGAATTCTATATCTTCATCTGAAGGCTGGTAGTGGTAGACTGGCTTTCAGGAAGCTAGGGTGAGGGTCTTAAGCCCACACCCACAGTAACACATCTATTTCAACAAGGCTACACCTCCTAATAGTACCACTCCCTGGGCTAAGCATATACAAACCATCACAAATATATAATAGAAAATCAAGTTTGAAATATAGTACAATAAAGTAAGATAATAAAAAAATGATTGGCAATGTACTAGTAAACCTGTGGTATAGCCCTAAAATATCTAGCTGTTCTGAATAAGAAGCTAATCTTTTTAATTTTTGTCATTGCACATATGTATGCTACTAGTTTAACCAGTTCACTCTTTTGGTAATCTTTGAGGACCTGATGCTAAAATATGCTAAAATTCATGAACATTCTTTCCTTTTTGTAAGAAAAAGGTTGGAAAAGCCACATTAATATCTCTGTTTTGCTCTCTCTGCTCTTAGTTTCATATGTGGCCATTGTATTTTATGTATTACATTTAGGAATTACTGCTATGCTCATAGATAGGTTCCTCGTTAAGTTGCCAACAGGGAGGCTTCCTCCAGCAGCAGATAGGAGCAAATGCAGTGACCCAGAGACAGACATTAGTCAGAGAGTTTAAATTGAAGGTCTCCATTTGGTCTCTCCTCTTCAAGATCAGGAAGCAGAGAAGAGGAGGAAACGCTGTAGGAGTTAGAAGTAATGGAAGATGCCAGGAGAACATGGCCCACCAAATCAATTAAGCAAGACTCACATGATCTCATAGAGACCGAGACGGAAATGGTAAGCACCGGCCACATGGGTCTGCAACAGGTCTCTGAGTATATGCTAAGGCTGTTAGCTTGGTGGTTTTGTGGGACTCTAACAGTGGGAGCAGATATATCTCTGACTCTTTTGCCTGCTCAAGAGACTCTTTTCCTTCAATTGGGTTGCTTTTTTATTCTCAATAATGAGACCTTTAGCCTTATCTTGTATTTTGTTTTGTCCTGTTTGGCTGTAGTCTCTTAGAAACCTATTCTTTTCTGAGGAGGAAACGGGGACAGGAAAGGGGAGGATCTGAGGCTGAGGATAGGTGTAGAGGGAGCGGAAATTGGGGAATTATTGTAGGAGAGAAGACTATATTTTCAATTAGAAAGGAAAAAAAGGGAGGGAGGGAAGGAAGGAAGGAATTAGTGTTAAATCAATTTACAAGAGAAAAGGGAAAGACTGGTCATGACAAGCTACCTGAAATTTGCAAGTCTCCAAGCTTCTTAATTCTCAGTTTCCTTATCTACCAGGAATGAATATGAGGTATACTCTAATTCTCATATATATATTTTTTTTCTTTTTTCTTTTTTCCCCTTTTTTAAATAAAATACAGCCTACAAAGAAGGGGAAGTCAGACATATTGTGGTTGCTGATTTAAAATTTTTTATATGACTCTACATTTTCAAAACATTTGAAAAATATTCAGGTAAATAAAATCAATTCATTTTCCTTTTCTGTAAAAATCCCTTTAAAAGCCATAATGAAATTGTTCAGTCTAGAGATGGTCTACCTTCCTATAGTACAGGAAGTTCAGAATTTTATAAATGTGGGCATATATAAATTACTAACAGAGAATATGGCAGCTTACCTATTTATATATAGAAATATATACATACAATTACATTCACATAAAAAGAGACTTAAACACAAAGTTCATATGTATGTATGTTTTTTCAGCTGAATAAAAGTTATATATACATGATATAAAATATGAAAAAGAAGTTTTCAAACAGAAACTAAATATAATGAAACCTGTGAATATTCTGACTTCTTTTCTGTGTAGGTACCTTTATATGGCTATAGAAGGCCCTTCTGCTGCTTTATCTAGTTATTTCTAGCATTCTTTCAGAAGTCAGTAAGTGTTACCTCAACTACAAGTTTTCCTCTAACATCCCAGACTAGGCAAAGCCTTTGCTATGCCGTCTCATTATACACTGCAAGTATCTCAAAATTGCAATTTCATAATAGTATAACTGGTAGTTTATTATCTTTAAATTCTGCAACTTTTGAGACTAAGACTTATTTGTCTCCAACTTTTCCTTACGAACAAAACACAGAGCTTTACAGGAAATAAAATATAGTTATGGACGCCTTAAGAATTTTCTGGTTATTTTGGAAAAAGAAAATACTATCCTTACAATCGTAATGAAACAATCGTTTTTTTCTTTCCTCATATTTTTCTTCTAGTATGAAAATATAGTTCTCTCTTCTACTAGAGTAATTTCTAAAAGCACAGAATCCTTCTCTCTCTTTTCTACCTTCATCTGTCGCCCCTTGTCCCCTTCCCCCACAATAAACCTCTCACATGTAGAAAAACACACACACAACAGTTACAAGAGGATTCAGTATTGAATACATTTAGGATAATCAACTCTCATTCTCCAAAACACTCCTAATTTCTGAACATGATAAATATGAGAGTTAAAGGGAGATGATGTGATAGTAACCACCAGACCTATGTCATTCAAATCCATGATGGTGACACTAATTTCTACAGTACCTATAATCTATACAGTTCAAAATAATGGTTTTGCTTCACTCTTTTCTCTAGTAGTGAAAATCTCAATGGCTTCAGTTTGACATTTCCAAACAAAATAGCTTTCACTCCAAATATTAGAGAAACTAAGTATCTGGGAACCCGGAAAATAATAACAGTTTGTGAATTTATTGCACTCATTTTGAGTAAGACTTATGCAAATTTCCATTGGTTACTTGACTTGCAATTCTTAATAACTTATTCAGCTATCCTATGGATGTGATTCTGAAGGTATTTTTTTAATTTCTTCATATAATTGTATAAACATATCTTTGTCCTTAAATGATTGGCTTATTTTGCATGTTTGAAATTAACCTTATACTTTTCAATATGACCAGATCTCACTATGTAAACCCTTCTGCCTTGCAAATCCATAAGCAGGTCAGGAGAGCATGAACTTTTATGAAGACCTGTCTTGTTCTGTCTCCAGTGTTCTGGTATTTCTTTCATATTTCCACTCCCACATCCCCCACACACACATCCTGCCAGGCCTCCCTATTCCCTGGGACCTAAGTCTCTAAGCCTTAGGTGCATCTTCTCTGAGGTCAGACCAGGCAGTCCTCAAAAGACAGCACTACTTAATAAGCAATTCAAATAACTAAATCTTTCATTCAGCATTCTCCCTTAATATAACATTTGATTCTTGTTTTTTGAGAGAGGGTTTCATATATCCTATGCTAGCCTCAAACTTTCTATGTAGCTAGCCAGTGATGACCTTAAACTTCTGATTCTCCTGTCTCCACAAAATAATGCTGGGATCAAGTCCCATTCAGGGCAGATAGTTTAAGATTTGATTCTTAAACTATTGTATTTTATATCAGCAGCAGTAAATAGGCTACCAAGCAAAATAAAAATCACCATATGACATTTTAAATAATGGGAAGGGAGGCTCTAAATAGGGAGTGAGATAAATCCAGAAGGAGGGCAGACATAGTAACAGTAAGGATACCATGCACTCCTGCACATGGCTCAAAGGCCCCCTGAGCTTAAACTGATTTGAGTGTTTCTTTCCTGAGCACTAGTTTTCACAATGCCAGAAGTAGCATGCAAGCTTTCAAAGGAGGAAAGCAACCAGCAGTCCTAACCCAATTATGAGGCCTACGAACAGCATCAATGACCAGCATGGTACGATAACCCTAAGGGTGTAGTAGCCACACACATATCTTGGTGGTAACTAACATCTCTCTAAATGGACTTAAGAACAATTCAACAAGAAGGAAACCATGCCTAACACTGAATCCCAGGTAAGTGAGGTAAGTCATGGATATTAAAGGAGAACCTACAACCATCATTTTACTAAACCAGAAAAACTCCTAACTACATTTTAGATATTTGTCTTTCTACATAAGTGTAGTCCTTACTTCAAGAAAACTTATCTTTGTAGCAGAAATTCGTAAACATTACAAATAATCAAAAATGCAGAGTTGTAGAGCCCATTCCCAGTGGATATATTTTAATACACTTCCACACATAAGGCTCAGGAGCATTGAACAAGAGTGGCTGAAATAATTGTAGCAGCAAGAGGACCAGAGTTTGCTGTAAGGATCAGTCTTCTAAAAATGTCAGAGCCATAAGTTCTCATCAACATGACTACCAATACATGGCCTCCACAAGGACAACAACAGACATGCCTAAGTGGGCAGAAGAAAGACCACAAGACCTTACCACAAAGAACTTCAGCAACTAAGAAATGCTGAGAATGGAAGAAAATAGTCTTACCCAGGAAAGAGCACACCAATTGGTTATCCAATACTAAATGATCATCCCTAAAAACATACCCAAAAGTAACTTTATACTGATGTATTTAGTATACATAGGCATATACATACTGTGGTGGTTTCAATATTCTAGGCCCACGGAAGTGCTACTATTAGGAGGTGTGGCCTTGTTGGAGGAGTGTTCACTGTATAGGCAGACTAGGACCTTTGAGGGTTCCTAATACTCAAACTATGCCCAGAACGAGCGAATCAGTCTTCTGGCTGCCTTCGGATCAAGATGTAGAACTCTCAGTTCTTCCAGTATCACGTCTGCCTAGATGCTGCCATACTTGCCTCCATGATTGATGATAATGGACTGAACCTCTGAAATTGTCAGCCAGCCCCAATTAAATGTTTCCCTTCTAAATGTTTCCCTTCATAAAAGTCACTTTGGTCATATTGTCCCATCACAACAATGGAAACCCTAAGTCACATATAGAACAGTAATTAATGAAAAGAAAGACAATGAATTTGAAGATCAAGAAGGGAAATATGGGAGGCTCTGGAGGGAGGAAAGGGAAGTGGGAAGGGCTGTAACTGTATTATAATCTCAAAAATAAAATCCCAGAACTTGGGAGGCAGAGGCAGGATTCAAGGCCAACCTGATTTATATAGTGAGTTCCAGAACAGTCAGGACTACATAGAAAGCCTCTGTCTCAAAATTAATAAATTAATTACTAATGGTGATGCTAATGATGTAGTCCACTTCCAACGCTTTGAACCCTTTTTATATTCCAACACTCTAGTTACCAGTGAAGCCACAGCTCTTGTCTTCTTGCTCCTCCTATGTCCTCTTGTCCCTTCTCTCTCTCCCCTTTGCCCTCTCCCTCTCCTTCCATGTGCTCATGATCAACAACTTCTTCTTCTTCTTCTTCTTCTTCTTCTTCTTCTTCTTCTTCTTCTTCTTCTTCTTCTTCTTCTTCTTCTTCTTCCTCTTCCTCTTCCTCTTCTTCCTCCTCCTCCTCCTCCTCCTCCTCCTCCTCCTCCTCCTCCTCCTCCTCCTCCTCCTCCTCCTCCTTCTTCTCTCTCTCTCTCTCTCTCTCTCTCTCTCTCTCTCTCTCTCTCTCTCTCTCTCTCTCTCTGCCTTTCTGTCTCTACTACCCTCTCAACTCCCCTCCCATGCCCTGAATAAACTCTAGTCTATATATAAAAAAAAAAACAAAACAAAAAACATACAAACAAAAAAACCAATGAAGCTACAGAAAAAAGTGAGGGGAGGATAATAATAGCACTTTGCAAAAATGAATTTTTATACTTAAAAATAATTTGTTATTTAAAACTTCTCTTCTTCAAAACAAAACAAAAAACATACAAACAAAAAAACCAATGAAGCTACAAAAAAAAAGTGAGGGGAGGATAATAATAGCACTTTGCAAAAATGAATTTTTATACTTAAAAATAATTTGTTATTTAAAACTTATCTTCTTCAAATATCAGTAGAGAATACTGACAATGTTTTAGAAGTCTTCAAAATATAAAAACATTGATTGATTGATTGATTGATTGATTGTGGGCATCAGTTTTTTCCTACCTAGCCAGATTCATCTGCAACTACCTGACACAGGTCTTAAGAGATGTGCTTATCTCTTCAAGGATTTCTATGGTTCAATGGGGTGACATGGGATTATAACTTGAATAAGCCAAAGGTTTAACCACCTTTTCCTCACCGTAGTGATTAATCCAAGTAGGGACACATACCCAAACTGGGCTTGAGATCTTCCAAACATACTTTTTTTTGGTAAGAAGGGGGCTAGTTAAATTAATGAGCCATGCTTAATCTAGTATTGTTAGAGGCACGAGAAGAATTAAAGCAAAAGATTAAGGCTAGAAAAAAAAAAAAAAAAGATCAATTCGCTGTAGTATTTTATTTAGAAGATCCTGAAACTAGTTCCAGTTTCAGTGTTTGCTTTCTTATGGTTGACCTACCTAATAAATCCACATCCATACACACACAAATGCTTTTCTCTCTTACTTTATTTTCACTTACCTAGTTTGAGTAAAAATTTCTGTATAGTTATAGGCAAAGTCAAAATATAGTTTTCATTCCATTAAGAATCACAAAGTATTTTTTAAAACTCAAATTTTTAAGCTTCCCTTTTTACATTTAAAAAATAATCTTACATTTCTTTCACTTTTGAGCATATGTAACCAATTTTTAAAAAACACAATGTTTTTTAAATGTTTTTTTCTTTGCATTTCCTTTGACACTTTTTTTATATTTTGAAATTATAATTTCACTCCCACATACCCTTCCTTGCTCATTCTAGATCATGGTCTCTTTTTTTCATTAATTATTGTCACATACACATATGTATATGTATCTATATAGTAGTATATACATATGTTCCTAAATACATAAGTACAACCTCTCTGTCTGTATGTTACATGTATATATGCCTTTTATCTTCTTCAGGAGAGGTTCCTGCTATATAGCCCAGGATGGCTTCAAATTCATATTTCTTCAGTGTCAGGCTGCTAAGTACTAGGATTACAGGTATATGCCACCATCAACAGCTTTATAGGCACTCAACTTTGTTTTATTAATTCCATTTCCTAGTTAATGTCTTTACCTTTATAAGGTCTAGCTTTCTTTTTTTTATAATTTATTTATTTGTTTTATGTATATGAGTACACTGTCACTGTCTTCAGACACACCAGAAGAGGGCATCAGATTCCTTTACAGATGGTTGTGAGCCACCGTGTGGTTGCTGGGAATTGAACTCAGGACCTCTGGAAGAGCAGTCAGTGCTCTTAACCACTGAGACATCTCTCCAGCCCGAGGTTTAGCTTTCTATTCTTTACATTTTAGCCATACTTAAAAAAAATTTATTTAACTTTATTTTTTATCTGCATTGTGATAAAAATTATCTGTGATAGTGCAGATCCCCTGGAGTCAGAGTTACAGACAGCTGTGAGCTGCCGTGTGGATGCTGGGAATTGAACCTGAGTCCTCCGGAAGAACAGCCAGTGCTTTTAACCATGGAGTCATCTCTTCAGTCCCTTAGCCATACTTCTAAATCTTAGCGTTACCTTTGGTATCTTATTTTTTTTTTTAACACACCATAATGTAATTTGAATGTTACACCTGTTTTCTCAACTGTCTCTTGAAAATATAATACAATTTAGGTTTTCATGGTTTGGTTTCTCACATTAACACCATTCTTCCATACCTTTTTTTTCAGTTTTTTTCCATTGTATTTTTTTCACACTGAAGGCAATCTTGAAATGTCTGACGATTCTTTAATAAACTTTAAAAATAAGACCACGTGCAGAAAACTGAGACCCCTATGAGCATGGATTTCTTGATTCGTGAACCTTTTAGAGTAATTAAGTCAACCACTAGCTATTCCAGGAAGAATCTTTCAATTAGAGAATGCAAAGGTCATTACATCAGCATCATTTAATTTCCTTAGAAGAAGGAAACAAATCATGCCTCTTAAGCCCAGTAAATGGCCTGACAAAAAAAAAAAACAAAACAAATCTACAAGTAACTCTTTCCCCCATATGCTCCCAATGAGGGCAGCTCCTGCAAACAATTCACACCTTGCACATTCACATTCCATGCCTACTGTGGGCAGGCAAGGAGCACAGGCTTCTTTTTACTTGCTTTAATCACTGCACTGTTTTAAACTCACTTTATAACTAGGTATATGCACACCTAAATCAGTAAGAATTTCAGATTCTTAACCTTAGAGACTTACCCTGGTCCTTTTTTTGAATTTGGCAATGGATAATTTCACAGCCCAGTGTTGTGCTGGGAGTGTAAACTGAGACCAAATACAAACACTAGATGGGTTTGAACTTGCTCCTGTGTGTCCTATATCCTTTCTGAATTTCAGAAAATTGTGTGTCTTTTTATCACTATTTACTTTTCACTTTTATCACTATTTTCTTTTCTCTGTATTTCTTTTCCTTTTTTACTATTATTTTAGTTTTATTTTATTTTACTATTATTTTAGTTTATTTTCACTTTTATCACTATTTTCTTTTCTCTGTATTTCTTTTCCTTTTTTACTATTATTTTAGTGGGCTCCTAGGAGGGCAAAAAGAAAAACTACAAATGCCATTTATAATTTTCAAATGCCCAGTTTATAATGTTATCTACAAGCATTTTTTTTTAAAACTGAAAGTTTCTTGACCTCTTTCTTTAAGTTCCCTCTCTGCTAATTATCATAGTCTCAATTACCATATTCTGAGACTTATCATTCAAATTTGCCAAGACCACTTGGAGAAATAAAATGCAAGGTAGTGACCAGAAGAATGTGTGTACCACAAATCCATTGATATCCATTCAATAAAGTAAAATTGTTCCTAAATGCTGAACATTAAAATGAAATAACTTAAGAAATGGCAGTTTCTTTTTGAGAGACAACATTAGGAAAGAAACACCTAAAGCTAATATATCAAAGTAACAATGTGTTAATAAGAAGTAAAGAGTACTTACACAGCAAGACTACTCAACACATACTGTACGTGTTCACATTCATCTGGGAACGACGTGCTGGCTGACGTAAAACAGCAAAGTGCAGTCTGAAGAACCTGAAGCTGTGGCAACGGGACCTGCCAACGTCCAGCATAATCTTCAACCACCTGAAGAAGTGATTTCAAAAGCACATTACTATGAAAAATGTTGCCAACTTAAGTTTAAAATACAGATAAAACTTAAAGGATATAGAAAAACATTAATTCTGCATGAATGCACCAGAATGAGAGGTAAGGAAAAGTGTTCTATATTGTTTATCTCACAGTATAAATCTGAAAATAAAATCATCTTTGAAAATGTAGAATAGAAATACACTAAATGAATATTTTCAGCTGCCAAACCATTACCAATTTTTGTTAACAAATTTTCACAGTCTATATACACCTTTTGTTTAAACATCAAAAGTATGAAAATTAAAATAACTATACAGAAAACTAGAAATGGACATACATATTATTACCATTGTATTAACAGCACTAGACATGCTCTCCACAAGTGCTTCTCAAGCTACAGTAGCATAATACTCTGATTAAGAATATTTATGTACTATTTTATGGGGGGAGATGAGGAATTATGATTCTTGGGCCTTGCTGGCCACCACCTGAATTCCAGACTCAGTGAGAGGCCCTGTTTTATAAGAATAAGCCAAAAATGAAGCTGGATATGACCTCCTCGTCTGATCTCCACTTATACACAACCCCACACCACCTCCCCTACATACACCCCAAGCAAACACACACACACAAACACACATATAATAAATATATATAATATATATTTATATGTTTTATAAATATACAATATATTTAATTATATTTTATATAGTTATATTTATAAATATATTTATATTTATTAATTATATTTAATACATGTATTATATATATATATATATATCAGTCATCATTTTGAACTTTCCTAACAAGTAATTTTGTAAGAAAAAAATCTAAAGTTAAAGTTTACATTTTTTAAAACAGCAAAATGATTTAAAAGTAGATTCTAGAAATGTAAGCCATTTGGAATCCGCAAACAAGTTAAACCTCAATATTTTTGAATGCTCAATCAGGCAAGTTCCTTGTACAACTCACTGCTCCTTAGGTTGATATTTATATAACATGAAGGGCTTTCAAGAGCTCTCAATGTGGTTAAGTCTAAAGTTTTCCAAAATGGAAGCTGGAATAAATGCCTCTGCAGCTTCACATTCCATGTCATCTTGAACATTATCTATTCTATACTGATAGATAATTCACCACATCTAAAGACTATTTTTTGCTGGGGTACATAGCTCAGTGTTAGAAAACTAGTCTAGGATGTATAAAGCTTCAAATTCAGTTTCTGGTAGCAGCAAAATAAATAAGCAAAATTAAAGATGATTTACATTACAAACTCATTTGTTAGAATATTCATTATGAAACAAAAAATGGCATCTACTCACAAATATTAGTTTGGTGATCTAAAACCATATAACAATGCCACAGTCTGTCAAATACAATCTCTTGTCTGAATTTGATATCTGATATCTTTTAACTATTTTCCCAATGGTGTCTAGAATCTCTCCTCTCAAGAGCAGACCTTGAACCCAGCCCAAACTACCATACATATTCTTCCCGTACGTAATCCAAAATGAACCATAATACCTTAAAGTAACGCAAATCACAATCATTTTCACATCGATTTAGTCTGAGGATAGTATAGATTTGGGTTTTTCAGTCAGCAAAAATGCTGTATTGTTTTTGCACCCAGATTGCTCTTCTAATGTCACAGCTTTCCCATTCACAGTACCAGCCCAAACCACCAGGTATGCACAGCCAGTGTATTAGCATTTACTTCCAGTTCATGATACCTGAAAATATGCAAGATTTTTTTATGTCGTCATCAAGATTGTATCCAAAAAATAACACAGACATGTAATGGAACATGTTCAGATCCCCAGGTCACATATGAAAGATCACTAGTCAGTATCTTTTTGGCAAGGCTATTAAACCAGCTAGTAATATTAAGTCTCCCCTATCTCACTGAGAAAATGTCTAGAAAAAGAAAAATATTAAAATTTACATATGTTGAGTCTTCCACATAGCTCATAACTATTGTCAATAATCCTATTTTTTAAGTAAACACTTTTTAAATAAACACTTCAGCAAATTTACTCACTATTCGCCATGCTCCATGTTTCCCATAATCCACCTATTTGGAAAACACAATACTTGCACATATCTGTCTAGGTTTACAACAATTCTTCAGTTCTCGTTTCTATAAATTTGATTGTTTGCAAAGTGTCCCCCAGAGTCCATCCGAATGTAATTGAAAATTTTAAATTATTACAGACTCCTCCCAACTTTGGTTTGTAAGCTTTGGGTCTTTTAGATACAAACAGTTTCTAACTTGGAAAAAAATAATTTACCTTGTTAGATGAGATATTTGTAATGAAGCAGCTGCATTTTTTCTATCCAAATATCTCCTGCATATATTCACTATATTCACTGACTTAACAAAAGATAATAAATTTTCAAAAGAAAGAAGAAAATTAAGTAAAATCATATTATAGGAATGTATTCCATTCAAAAGGAAAGATATCAAATCTAGCTTCACACAGGAAATAAAAGCTTTGGTAAATCATGTAATAATAAATAACTTAAAATATTGATTAGATATTATTCCTGTTTCACAAAAGGGATTTCATACCTGCTACTGTGAACCTGGTTAAAAGCCTGTGGTTAGGGAGAACATAGGCCTCAGAGGTGAAAAGTCTTATTTTATTTTCTAAATAGTCATGCTGTTAAACTGCTTTCTAAATAAGTTTAAAGCCACAAATGAGAACAAAATGGCTGAGTGCTCAGCTAGAGACCGTCCTCTGCATCTACCTCCCCAATCCAAGGCTCAGGACATGGAAGAGGGAGCTGAAAGAATGTGAGAGCCAGCAGACGGGACGGAGAGCAGTGAACTGTTGACCTCTGGATATGTCATGGTTATTACACACAGCAGCTGTGGTCTCCTGTGCAAGATCTACACAAGAACCAGTATGGATAGGAGAGGGGCTCCCACAGTTAGTGGAAGACCTGTTGGCATCTGATGGGAAGGAGAGTCTCTCTCCTTTGAGTACTATGGTGCTACAAGGGTGTTACAATGGTCCCACCTCATACATATATGTAACACTAATTAATTGAACTCGGCAAGTTATTAATAATAATTTTAAAAGAAGGACATGAGGGTGTAACTAAGACCGGATAGGACACACTAGAGGGAGTCACAAAGGGATAGTGGCAGCCATATATATAATCATATTGTATAAATATAAATATATGAACTTTAAAACAATTTATTTTTGAAAAAGTAAAAACAAAAGTACACTACAAAACATTATCTCCATACTAACAAGCAATCTTGGTTTGTGCTAACTGCCATTGAAACACTGTAAATAACTCTTTGAGCTATCTGTAATTTGTAGTTTACTACCCAAATTTTTATTTATTTATTTATTTATTTTTAATATTTGTAATTTAAAGTTGGTTGAGACTTTGTGTTTTAACTATTCTGTTAAGTTGTACTCTGCTACTGTACACGTGAATAGTATACAGCACTTGCCTTTTAGCTTTTTTAATTTTTAAAAGGTAGCATTATCCAGATGCAATCTATTTTTTTCTAACATTCCCACAATAGGAATGGTATTGTTTTTTATGTATACTTTATATAAAGGAGGGACTGACTTTTTTCTTTTCCTCTTCTGTGGCCCCAGTACTTTCTATAAACTACAGGAAATAACTAGAAAGCTTATACTGGTTACTGAAAAGAAGGGTAGATGCCACAACATCAGTCAGAATTCTCTCACTCTATTTCTGTCCTTCTTTAACTCTGGGCAGTATAACTGTCTTTTTTTTCTACATTTTCATTTATAAAATATGAATTCAGTCCTTCTCAAAACATACCATAGTGAGGACCAAGTTTACACCTCATGCCCAAATCACTTAGTTCATGAGATGATGTTTGCAACGATTACTGAGATCCTACCGACTCTAGGCCAAGGTTAAGTGTACAAGTTTTGTTCTGTAATGCCTCCTCAGGTTTTCTGCATCCACTGCATGTAACACAGGTCAGGGTACCTACATAGTAGCATGGAGGTCAGCATAAACATCTGGCTTTTCCAACCACCGGACTGAGCACAGGAACCCCAATGGAGGAGCTGAAGCGCTTTGCAACCCCATAGAAAGAACAACAATTACAACCAACCAGACCGCCCTGCCACAGAGCTCCCAGGAATGAGTCATCCATACTACTCCTACAAGTAACCCCTAATCCATACTTGCTAAATGACCTTATTAAACTCATTCTTCACCTTAATCAACTCTGCTCAGCAAATTTGCCTTTAACAGAATTGGTACTTTGGTTTGTCCCTGGTTCTTTATCTAATGTGAACAGATACCTTTTCATGTCTTTGGGGGAAAGATGACATAATAAATAATGTATATAGACTACCACAGAAACCAGAAAACAAGCCTTTACCCTTTTTTCTGAAAGTTTATTAGGTGATCAACTATAGAGTCTGCCTCCCAATACTGAATGGGGGAGTTATGTCCTCCATGCCTTTATTGGGGCAGATGAACATTGATAATGAAAGGTATAAACTAGTATGCACTCTATATACAATATCAGTAAACTCAAATGATCCTCTGCATTCCAATCCAATCTACCTGATCAAGCAGCTGCCAATTTATAGACCTCTGTTCTTTAGCTCCAGCCACACCCATACACTCTCAACAAATCAAGTTTTCTGCCATTGGTGATCACCCTGTCTTCCTGAAATTTATCTGTTCCTCAATTTTCTCCAATAATTAACTCTTCTCAGACCTCATTTAAAAAATCATTCTTTTGAGGCTGGAGAGGGCTCAGTGGTTAAGAGCAATGACTGCTCTTCCAGAGGTCCTGAGTTCAATTCCTAGCAACCATCTGCAATGGGATCTGATGCCCTCTGCTGGTGTGTCTGAAGACAACTACAGTGTGCTCATAAAATAAATAATTCCTTTAAAAAAAAATTATTCTTTCTCGGTTGGCCAATTGATTTTTGAAGTTCCTCCAGTTTCAGTTTTTATACCATTTTCTTATTCCTTTTCTTAACTTAGTCTGTATTTTCTCCCTATATGAATTTATAACTCACATCAAATACTATCCATATAGCTACAAAAACCAGAACTTCCTTACCAAGCTGTGATTTATAGAAGTCTAGCTATCTTTGAACTCAACTCAAATGGGGCAAAATATCTTAAATTTCATGTTCAGATTAAATCAAAGAACTTCAGCAAAGATGTTGTATAAGCATCTAAAAACAGCCATGGCTATTAGCCCCCTTTATAGAATTGTATCCCCTCTCCTCATGGAGCCTTTATAGACAAGTACCAACATTAGCATCAACAGTCTGTCTACTGCATAGATTTTCTATTCTTTTCTGATTCACAGCTAGTTCCCAATGTATTAATCAATGTATTCAACTTTACAATCGTATATAACACATTCTACAGATCAATCTTTTTTCATATCATGTTGCTACTACTTACTCCTTCACTATCTCCTAAGTCCCTTATCATTGCACATTAATACACACCTGAATGCTATTCAGCAAATTAAATTATTTTGGTTACTACTTTACTATATGGTAATTTTACTAGATTTTGTTTTTCTTTTGTAGTAATGGGAACTGGTCAGCTCTCTACAACTAATCTCTCTCCAGCCTTTTTTTCTTTCTCACTTTTTATTTCCAAACAACTTCTCAATAAGTTGCCTGGGGCTGGCTTTCAACTCCTTCTATAATGTAGACAGGCTTTGAACTTGCAATCTGTCTACTTCAGTCACTAGTCTATCACCAGTCCCATATAGAATACAGATTTCTTAAAATTGATTTAAAGTATACATATTCATACATACATATATATACACATATATAAATACATATATGTATGAATATGTATACTATATATTCTTAATGATTACGGGTATGGGCTATAAATATTGTAGATAAGAGCTGTATCACAACACTTGCAAGCCCGGCCTGAGATGCTTTTCAAAACAAGGTAACTAGTGATTATTTAGAAAGCAATGATAAGTATATAAAAGACTTTGTGTCAGTAAATTACTTATGCTTAAGATTTTACTGGTAAATGTAAAAGAACAGCTTTATTAATTCAATTAATTAAATTATGTCTTCTCCACACCAAAGTGAGAGCATTTCACTTATCTTTACAGATAAAAATTCATTATGCTAAATGACTAAACTTGAAAATAAAATAAAATACATTTTATCCTGTATTTTTCCATTATTAAAAAAAAAGTAGTTTTTAATACTTGGGCATGGTGATGCACAAATTTAATCCCAGCATTCAGGAGGCAGAGGCAGGCAGATATCTGAATTCAAAGCCAGCATCTACAGAACAAGTTCTAGGACAGCCAAGGCCACACACACACACACACACATACACACACACACACATACACACACACACACACACACACACACACAAAACCTGTCTGGAAAAATCCATAATAAATTTTCCAATAAATTTTAAACTTTAATAAAGAAAACCCAAGAAAATAAACAGGTTAAAGGAATAATAAAATTCCTCCATAAACATACAACTAAGAGATGCTATACTTGTCTTCTGTCTGCCAATGAGGATTCAAAATCAAACTTCTATATGCACTGAAAAAAGTAGACAACTGCCTTCATGTTATGAATAAGAAGTATGGGAAGCAAATGGATTTGGGGCTTGGATCTAGGTCTTATCCGTCTTACTATGTATACGCAATGTTCTAAAATCCGGGAAGTGGAGAGACCACTAAATTGGACTAGTGTGGTAGCATGAGTCTTTAGCTCTAGCACTCAAAAGGCAGAGGCAACAATATCTCTGAGTTCAAAACACAACCTGGTCTACACAGTTTCAGACCAACTAAAACTATTGAGACCATGTCTCAAAAATAAATAAATAAATAAATAAATAAATAAATAAATAAATAAAAAAAAATATAATCCTAAATGAAAACACTTCTACCTGGTCTTAAGCATCTTGGATAACCAACCTGCTTAAACAGTTTCAAATATGAATAAACATTCTTTACAAACATGACTTGGGGGAGGGGGCATAGATTTTGTTACATATAAAGATTTCCATGCCACTTGTCACTGAAGGTGTTCTCAATAATTTGCTGTTATCATTAGCAACAACTAGCCTTCAACTATGAAAGCCAACCTAAAAAGGTATTAAAGAACAACATGTAGACTAATTGATTTTGTTTTCCCTAGTTACTAATAAACAAATAAATAGCCTTCCATGAATTTCACCCTTCATGAATACTGCAAGTGTCTCTAATACTCAAGTTTTTGAAAACCATTTTTTAAAGACCACATTTTAAAAATCATTAAAAGGAATATATGAAGTGATGTAATGAATTGATTTTTAGCTCTGAACATTAACAATACAATAGACCAAGGACTTGGCAAAAGTAAGTACATCAGTGCAAATTACTATCAATACTTGCCTTTATCTTTTATATTTATTCTTTTTGATATTGCTGTTTGTTTTTTTGTGACAGAGTTTCTCTGTGTAGACCTGGATGTTCTGGAACTCAGAAATTATGACTGCCTCTGTCTCCTGAGTGCTGAGAGTGCTCAGCCTTTTTAAATTTTTTACTGAGCTAACTTTCAACATTTATTAAATGTAGCCGAATAAACACACATTTACTTCTGTTCTCACTTACCAACTTAACTAAAATAAGTTAAAATGTTGTTTTAAAAGACCTAAAGAGACACACACACACACACACACACACACACACACACACACTTAGGTAACTAGGAAGTAGCTAGAGGAAGTTGTTCCTAGCTTGAGACCTGAGAAGCTAAAATGGAAAACATTAGTGGAAGAGTTCAGGAACAAGCTAGTTGTGCATCCTGGGGGGGGGGGTTCAATTGGAGGAATGTGAAGCACTACATATTTGTAAACATGGAAGTGAAAGGAGTGTCAAAATTCACAAAAAGGGGACTGGGGGGGGGATAAATATCTACCCCCAGATCTCCTTCCCAGGCAAAAATAGAACCTAACCCTAATTGTTTCTCTGGAGAGAAATGCAAGAAAGAGACTCAAAAGCAATGTAGAAACCCACAAGAATGGGTGTATATAAGAGTTCAAACTGGAACACTCAATAACAAGAGAAGGCTCTACGAACCAACTGATCCCACCTAAAATTGTGTGTGAGTGTGTGTGTGTGTGTGTGTGTGTGTGTGTGTGTAAGTTGCAAGTGACTATCTCTGGAAAAAAAGGGAGGGGGGAGAAAATATGTTTTCCTAAAAAGTTACCCCCACACACCTGTCAAAGCTAGGTTGCTTCTATAGCTCAACACCCAAACTTGTTTTCTTCCTTCCTTACTAAATAAAATCTTAAGAATGAATTAATCATTCTTAAAAGTTCTAATGTTCTATATGGATGAGGATGCCTAAATAAGCTGGAAGAAGCCAGTGAACAGGATTTAGGGCAAGATAGTTGTCAATTGCCCACAGAAATACCATGTTGTCACATAAAAGTCACATGCAATAGCTGGAATCCCAGCATATATACTGGCATATTAGACAAACTAGAAAAGAAAAATGGTTTAGAAAGAAAAGCAACTGTACAGTCATAACAAGACCACAGTGCTATCCCACCACCTCCAAATGAAGATATTTTACATGAGCAATAAGTAACTACGTTGTTTAAGTCACTTAAATCAGGTCTGAACTTTCAGGGAGAAGGAACTCCTCATATTTAGACCTTCTATATGACTTTTAAAAATACAGGCACTGATTAAAGGTAAGATATGCCAATTAATAGCAATAATTAGTAATAAAAATAATACATTACACACCCTCAGAAACCTTTCATGAAAGTACAAGTATTATATAAATTTTGCACCAAGACCAACATATCAAGATTCTTTTCTAAGACAATTAATTTGAATTTCTTTGAAGAGACATTAAATATATATTTTGTAAAAGAAAAAAAAAGAGGCAAACCCTTTTTATGTTATGACCATGTTTTAGGTGTTTTACATAGACAATTGCTGTTAAAACTTACTGAAGAATTATTAGGTACCTTTTGCTAAGAACAACAAAAAACTAGCTAGCTACAAAGTAAAAATTAAAAGTATAGCAGACTTTCTCACCCAGGTACCACTGACGTGTTAGACCAGGTTAACTGTTGGTCTGTCCTACACTATCCCTTGAGGGTGGTCAGCATTTCTAGCCCCACCCACTAACTGCCAGTTAGGAAAATCTAAGACTGTAGAATGCCACAGGGAGGAAACAAAATCTCTGAAAACCTAGACAGCAAATGTAGTTGCTTCACCCATCAGGAGCATCAAGCTGTGAAAATATTACAGACTAAAATTTAAAGATGATACTATTCTAACGTATTTTCTGAAGTTCATTATGGGATATAAACTAGCAGTTCCAAAGATTAGATTATCTCTACTGCCCCTCCTAAACCCACAGAGGATTGTGTATCACAGGAATATTAATAGCTTCTGTCTGTTTAAGCCTCTCTATGTGTTAAGGGCTTTCTGTTCATTATGTCCATTCTCTCATTTTATAGCTTGTCATCTGCTTACGATGGCTGTTAAGCCCAGCATAGTACAAAATAATTTTATAGTCTACTTATCACACTATTAATATGACTAATAACCTATCAGATTATTTCCATCTCATTATCGTTTGATACTAAAAGTTGCTTAGTTTACTATATGTGACCAAACTCAAAATACTTCAGCTTTAAGAACTGAATGTTTCCTGCACCTAACAACTCAAGAGAGACAACAATAATGTTTCTTGAAATAATTTTTACTACTATGGCATAATAAAGTATACTTTTTAAACTTTTTTAAGTGGGGATTGTGTGTGTGTGTGTGTGTGTTGTTTTAAGACAGGGTCTTTCAACACAGTCCTGAATTTCACTATGTAGTCTGTGATCTCGTCTCTAACTCACCTGGCTCTGACTCCTGATTGCTGGGATTAAAGGCTGCACCATCAGCCTTGCCTCCTTTTTCCATCTGTATCTGTGCTTCCTTGAGTACTTTCAGGATTTTTGCCTTGTGCCTATCATTAACTTTCCATCCCTCTATCCCATCTGCACCATGCAGTTCCATGTACATGTTTTGTTTGATCATTTCAATTTGCCTTTCAGTAGAAATTGAAGTCTGAAATCAAATCCCATCTTGTTCTTTTTGGAATCTAAAAAAAAAGTGAATTTGTTTTGGCTTCAAATTCTTCTTTGTAACTTGTTATCTGAAACTTAAGAATTAACAAGTTCTTAGTAAACATTGCTTTCATATCAAAGCAAATTGAGTATGGGTTAAGGTGCACCCTACTGAAGCATTTCTTGAGGAGATAACTAATATAACCCAAAAGAGGTAATTACAGACAATTAATCCACAGAGCCTTTGTTTAGTTTTCCTTCAAAGAATTGCTCATTTCTTTCTCCTGCAACCACACTACTAACCAAGAAATTTTGATTCATATTTCCCCCAAAAAGAAAGAGATAAACTGTAGATTTTCTTCTCAATATCACAAGCTGTGTATACAGTTTGTATAGTTAGCCTTCTGTCACTTAGATTATCTATTTTACATCATTATTTTATTAATTAAATATTAAATTATCTATTTTGAAATTACTCATGATCAAGTAATTTGCTAATTAGTAAAAGTTATTTAATATTACTATTAGTAAATAATAGAATCCTAATTATTTAAAAAAATTATCTTTGAAAATTCAGTTATATATAAGCCAGTTTTCCTTACTGGCAAATAAGACAGTTAACAAACTCCTATTTTATCAAGTAGTAGATGAATGTAACCTATTATATGTCATTCTTCCATTCCATTTAAAATATGTAAGAGGTAATATATATAAATTGTAAAATAGAACCAGAACAGAAACTCAGAAAGAGATCTATTACTGATCTCTAAGATAGATGATGAAGTTCCAGAAAAAAAATGGTCATATCAATATATGTCAATATAATTAATACTTATAATTTAGCTTTGTAAAATACAAGTTCATTGCATTTTTCCTGGTCAGTTTTATTCTTGGCTATTCATAACTTAACATTTCATAAAATAGTTAATTTAATTTGTTCTTAAAACATTTTAAAGTCAATTATCAGAATCTGATTTTGTTTTTTGACTCAGGGTCTCATTATGTAGCCCAGGTAATCCCTGAATTCGTATTCCTGGTGCCCCACCCCCAGGTTCTGTCATAGTTTTCCATAAGCTAAATGTGCTCATTTTTTCTTAAAAAAATAACTTCAAGAAGAAATTTAAGAGTCGGTAAAGCTTCTCAAAAAAAAAAAAAAAAAAAAATGCTCTAGCACTCAAAATTTTCAACAATGAGGAGTCATTTGAGCAAGTATATTAACACCACCGGGCTGGGGTATAGAGCTCAATGCGATATCTAGCCTTGGTTTCAATGTCCACGCAGGGTGCATGCACATTCGCACATGTACACACACAGGTTGGGGGTGGAGGGCTGCTGGGCAAGGCAGAAAAACAGAGAACTAAGTTGTATTTTTAAAAGATATGTATCCTGAAACAATAAAATGTTTCAAAATATATTTAAAATATCAGATGCATACTAATGTTTCTAAGTCTGAAGTTTCTAGGTTCACAGTCTACAAGTGTAAGGATTGCTAAACCTTAACCGTGTTATTAGAAGAAAAACACCCCCAAAATCAAGATACTGAACTTCAGTGAACATCAACTGTCAAGATGAAACACGTTTTCAAGAAAGTCACTAAAGAGAAAATGGTAAAAATATACACTGTCTATACCCGGACTGTTTCGGCCTTCAAACCAATTTATCTATGATACTGGCAGAAATTTTAAATTTAATCACTAGTAACTTATTCAAAAAATATCAACTTGCCCTTCTTTCCTTAAATGCTTGGCAGGACATAAAATGAAATGTCAACAAATTTAATGCCCACTCAGTGTTCGCTTTATTGCGCACCTGTGACCAGAATTAAATTAACAGCTAACTCATCCAAACCTTTTACGTATTTACCCAGCTAGCAACTATCCCAATCCAAAAAAGCAACTGAGGCACAGATGTTAAGTAACAGGTTAACAGCTAAGAAACCATAGAGCCAGGCCTTGAACACTTTGTACACATTAAGAAACATTTTTTAAAGGGTAGTATGAAAAAAAAAGTATCTTATTTTAAAGAAGCAAGAGTTTCAAACGCAAAAAGCTTGTATTACAAATATATGCAGATGAGAATGCAGATTATCCAAACTTTATCCCTAAACCCGTAGGTTGTTTCTATATTTGCTTAAGTTAAATAAAAACTACATTCAATCCTAAAAGCAGTCAGCAGAATAAAGGGAATAAATAAATTGCTGTCACTTTTCCTGATACTGAGTTTAACAGACTAACCAAAAACGTGTAATTTAAAGGCTGGGGGAGGGCTGGTGTAACCAGGAAAATAGTTTCAGGAAAACGACTTTCTGTATGTGCAGTCAATTAGGAAACAGTGTGTTTGTCAGAGAAGAGGGTCAAAAAAGGGAAAGATGACAATCACTCCAATAACGTCCCACACGGAAAACACCCCCCAACCCAACACACACCTGGTGGGGGAGGGGAGTAGCTAACGGTGGGTCAGTGCCAAAGCCAACGGAAGAACTGGTCCAGAGGGACCTAGTGAGGGAATGACAGGAGACCCTAGCAGAGAGGGAGGGGTGGCGATGACAGGAGGACAGGCAATGGGGTGATAGCTTGCTTGGCGTCTCTGAAAAAGGGAATGCGGGGGGAACTGGGTCTTAGAGAAAGACAGGAGAGCTCAGCAGAAGTGAGAGGAACCGGGTAGTGAACGTGAGAAAGGCGGGACCCTCGAGCACGACGAGGGTCTGCATGAAGCACAGGCATGTCAAGACGAGGTTCCTTCCAGTTGACCGTCCAGCTCCCACTCCCCCCACCAGGACAAACTCACTTTCTCCTCACCTCGAAGTCCGCAAGTCACCCCCAACCCACTCCCCGTCCCCATCGCCAAGCTCGGAGAGGTGCAAAGAGGGGACTGGGTCTTCCCAGAGTCCCTCTCTGTCCCGCTGGAGGATCAGTCCCGGACACAGCCCAGATACCTGGGCCAGCAGGCCAGGAGCCACGCAGAGGCCCAGGAGCCCGGTGACAAGTCGGAGCGGCCGACGGGCGCCTCACCTGACAGAAGCGTCGGCAGTAATCCCGGCTGCTGATCCCGACGCCACCGCCACAGCCGCTGCTGCCGGCTCCCCCTCTGCCGTCGCCCGCAGCTATGAGCCCCACTGGGCCCGGGGGGGACTCCACAATGGCCACGAGCTCTTCTCCGAGGCGTTCGGCCTCTTGATCGCTCTCTTCCTCCGCCATGAGGCTCTCGCCGCCCAGCGCGTACCCAGCCCCTGCGCCGCCGCCGCTGCCGCCGCCGCTGCCTCAGCTAACCTCCTCCTCCTCTCCTAGTTCCCTCCTCCTTTCCCTCCGCCCCTGCCGGACAGGGCCACTCGACTGGGCTCTACTTCCGGCTCCGCCCACCCACGCCCCCAGTTTTCACTGGAGAAAGAAAACCGCCAATCATAGATATGCCCGCCCTACACGCCTATTGGTTCAATTAACCGTCTGTTTGACAGCCCTGCCATCTGTTGGTCCACACTACTCGGCGGTTGCTGAGGACCGCCTACGAGCTCTGCCATAGGGCGCGCCGGAGGACGGGGCGCGGCGGGGGACACGGCGGCCGCGGCGGGGTTCGCTCGGGCGGCGGCGGCGACGGCGGCGGTAGCGGCAGGAGCGGCAGGAGCAGCGGCCGCAACGGGATCTCGTTCATCCCGTTGCTCTGCCTTTTCTTCCTCCTCTTTTCGTTCCCGGTGAGGGCTCATGCACTTCCCCTTAACGGCGGCCCGCTCCTACGGTACCGAAGAGCTGGGAAAGCGGAAGGTGGGCTTGGCCGTTGGTGCGGGCGGCGGGGCCGGGGCCTTCGGGCCGGGCGAGGGAGCCGGGGGCGGGGCCGGCGGCCGGAGGAGGAGGAAGGAGACGGGAAGCCTGACAGCGACGGCTTCGGCCGGCGCCCGCCGCCCCCTCCCCAGGGACAGCCACGGAGTCGGCGGGGCGGCGGACTTCTCGGGCCCTGCGAGGGCAGCTGGGACGCAGCCCCGGGCCCGCAGGCGGGGTCGCGGCGCCGGGGCGCCACCTCGGCCGGCGCGGCGGGAGGAGGCTGTCTAGACGTCGGGCGGCCCGCGCCCGCCTTCCCCGCCCCCACCGGAGCCTCGGGCCTGTGGAGCGCGCGGGCCGCGGGGCACCCGCCCGGGGCGTGCGAGCCGAGCGGGCTTGAGCTTAGGGATCGCGCACGGAAGGCAGAGACACCTGTGTACTGAGCGGCTGCAGCCGCTCTGCCGCGGGGCTGCGCTCGGCCTTTCCCGCCCCTCCACCATCTTTTCCTCTCTGTTTGTTTTTGTGTTTTACAGTAAAGGCATGACTTCCCGGCGCCGCAGGGAAAATAGGGTGCAAGCCCAGAAACTGTTTCCCCACCACCACCTGTTGAAAAACTGAGTCGGAAGGCGTCTCGGGGTCTGAACAAACTCATTGCTAGGATTGGATGCGTCTGTAGTTTTGCATCGGAAAACCGTCTCTACTTAATATCAAGGAAAAACAAACAAACAAACAAAAAAACCTAACCGGAAATTAAGTCGGTAAATATTTCGAGTTGAAAACTCAAAAGAGTTTAGTTTTGCTCTAGTAAATGGCTGCTTCGCTTTTGTTAGCTAGCTCTCGGCGCTTTAGCGTTTAACTTCCTCATTTGTTTAGAGTATTTTTGACTTCTGAGAATACTTTTACACGTAACTGACATCATCTCCTTGCTACGAGGTGGTTATTTGCATCAGCAGTATCAAGAACAGAGCTTTTAAGTTAAAAGAGCAGAAAAAGTTCAGGCTCGACGTTAGCACAAGAATTGCAGATTCATTTTCTATAAGTTTGCAATCAAAGAAAAATTCTAACTGCACCCTCAGTTTTTCATAACAGTTTTAATTGTTACTAGAACAGTTTTGTTTCATAGGTATAGAGTACTTATTGAAATTGCAAACGTTTGCAATGATAATTTTCTAAGTATTAGGTGGGATTCATCATGATGTTCCTCTTTTCTGCTGTGAAAAAACCTATGCCCTAGCACAATATCTCACAAGAAACACTTGTGTACCAAAGATATAATGGGGCGGAAATCCACAAAAATTAAGCTTGTGAAATTCTAGACATTTTGTGCCTCAGAGAATTTTTCTGAATTGCTAAGTCCTACTTTGGGTCCATAGATTTTGCTCAACATACTGACAAAAGTTGAAAGAACCTTGGTGTTGCTCAGCAAGTAGACTACTGCAGGGGGATACTCCATGCTTTGTCGTTTGACCTAGAAAAACTAACTCTTCAGAACATAATTGGAAGTATATTTTCAACATGTTTATAACAAAATTATTCAGTGTTGTACCTGCTGTCTTGATTATTATGAGCTGTTAACTCACAGACATAGTTCCAGGAGAGTAAGTCTTGCTAATCATTTGTTATCAAACTGTATTTATTACCTTGGGTTTCCAGTACTTGTAATTTTATAAAGCTGATAGTCCATTGATAATTTTCAGACGTTTGTAGGACAAGTGAGATAACTCAGAGTAAAGGCACTTGCTGCCCACCTGAAAACCCTGAGTTAGTCCATGAAACCACGTGTTGGAAAGGGAGGTCCCTCTGGCTGTTCTCAGCTCCAAACAGGTGCTCCTGCATTTGTACATACATAAATGTAAAAAGCAGCCAGGTATGGTGTCACATGTCTGTGATCCCAGCCACTCAGAGACACTAAAACTAGGATTTCACATTGAAAACCCTGCTGGACAACAGGGTTGGTTTGGTGTTTTGAGTTTTGATTCTAGGCTAAATTTAATACTAAGCCGCTTCTAAATTATGTGGTTTTGATAAATCGTTATGGGGGGAGTAGATTATTTGAATTTGGCTTTTCTTTTTCTGTTTTGTGTTTCATTTTTGTTTTAATTTTGTTTTGGTTTTTTGTTTGTTTTTTGGTTTTGCATTGCTGAGGTCAAACCCAGAATTTAGTTTAGGCTAGGCAGTTGTTTTGCCACTAGTGGTAGTGGACACCCAGCTGTTTATTTACTTTTTATAAGCATCAAATTTTGATTGGCCGGCACATATTGGCACTATGTTAAGGGAAATAAAAATTAGAGGAAATTCAATGGAAACAGGAAACCAAATGTTAAAGAACATACTGGCTTCTCCTGATTATCACCTTTTAAAAACTTACATATATTAAAAAATACATTTTTTCAGGCATGGTGCCATACAATTTCAGTCTCAGAATTCAGGAGGTGGCAAAAATAGGTCTCTGTCTACATAGTAAGACACTGTTTTTGTTTGGTTGGTTTTCTAGACTGGGTTTCTCTGTGTGACCCTGGCTGTTCTGGAACTCACTTCATAAAACAGGCCTACCTGTGCCTCCCCGAGGGCTGGGATTAAAGGCATGCACCACCAGGCATTGAGATCCTGTCTTAAATAAGTAGCACTTATTGTCAGCTATATGTAGGCCTCAAGTTGTAATGTCATTGTAAATAATTGCTCTTGCTTTATGGTTGTTTTTAGTGTTTACTTGTTTTTCTCTTTGGAAAATAAGGCTTGTTACCAAATTTGTACACAATTGAGTTCTCAAAATCACTTTCCCAGCAAGAAGCTCTCTACTTTGAACACACGTCTAACTTGGGCAAGATTAGTATTTTTAGTACCCTGAATCTTTGCTGTGATTGTGATTTTTTAAAAAAATAGACACATTTAGAATATTTTAATATTTCTTCATGAGTCTATTTGTCATAAAATCCAAGGAATTGGGAACTTGGATTAATAGGTCATGTGCTTCCTGTGCAAGTATGTGGACTTCAGGTCAGATTCGCAGCATGCATGTAAAACGTGATCCCAGCAGTATGTATCTATAATCCCAGTTCTGGGTTCAGTTAGAGAAACTACTCAAAAGACAATAAGATGTACACATGGGCATATGCAACATACACACAAGTGTCAAGGAATGAGCCTAGCTATATGCTGCTAATTTGCTCTAGTTTTGTTTTCCTTGAATATTTCAGATAAGGTTTAGAAGACATATGACCTACAAATTGAACTAAGAATATTTGGGGGATACTGAGGATCACTGAATTAAGTTTGGTATGGTTTTGTTTTTTGTTTTTGTTTTGTTTATCTTTACCCTTAACAAAAGCACTTATAATCCTACCTTTTATTGTTAATCACTTGTAGAATGAAGTATTATAATACTAACATCTTTGTCTTGTCTTAGAAGAGCTGTATTCAGAGAGAAAATGGAACGATTTGTTGTCACCGCACCACCTGCTCGCAATCGTTCTAAGACTGCTTTGTATGTAACCCCTCTGGATCGAGTCACTGAGTTTGGAGGTGAACTTCATGAAGATGGAGGAAAACTCTTCTGCACTTCTTGCAATGTGGTGCTGAATCATGTTCGCAAGTCTGCCATTAGTGACCACCTCAAGTCAAAGACTCATACAAAGAGGAAGGCAGAATTTGAAGAGCAAAATGTGAGAAAGAAGCAGAGGCCCCTGACTGCATCTCTTCAGTGCAACAGTACTGCGCAGACAGAGAAAGTCAGTGTTATCCAGGACTTTGTGAAAATGTGCCTGGAAGCCAACATCCCCCTGGAGAAGGCTGATCATCCAGCGGTCCGAGCATTCCTGTCTCGACATGTGAAGAACGGAGGATCCATACCTAAGTCAGACCAGCTGAGGAGAGCATATCTGCCTGATGGATATGAGAATGAAAATCAGCTCCTCAACTCACAAGATTGTTGACAAGGCAGTTATGACCATTGTGATCAAGATAAATAATGTGGAGTATTAAAGTTAATGTGTTGATTGTGTGGTTCATTTTTATATTTATTTCATTTTAAATCATGTGATACAGAATAGTTTTGCAATGTGTATATAGTTACAGGCAAAAGACAGAAACCTCACTGCAAAACTTGCTAATTTTAGTCACCGATGGTATAAAGTAAAACTTAGCTATAGAGTGTATTAGGCTATCTGAAACCTGGTGGTTATCTTTAAAACTGACAGATGTTCTCCTGAAATGTTTGTGCATGGAAGAACTTCCCTGCATTGTAGCCCTGTTGCCATGTATAATTTTTTTTCCTTGGGAGGTTACATAATTATTTGGATTGAGAACTAACCTAGAAGACTGAAGCTGCTGCCAGGCTATACCTCTCCCAGGACCTTAAAGAAGTTCAAATTCTTTTCAAAATAGAGTAGAAAGCCGGAAATGTTCTTCAAGCTTAAGATCTCTGGGAGAAATGACTAGTCAGGTTACATTCTACTCAGATGTGAAATAATTGCCTAACCTTCCTCACAGTCTCCTTTTCTGCTTTTTAAAGACATGTATTTAGTAGCAGCTTCAAGTGACCAAAAGACTAAAATCTCTCTTAATGTCTTTGCCAAAAGCCATGAGGGATTTTGCAGTGATGAGATTTTAGTCTTGAACTATGAACAAAAATTTTCAAACCATAGTTTTCATGTTAAAAATACCATCCTGGATTTGCAAACTTTTTTATGTCTTGGTATTAAGACTACAGGACTGATATTTTAATTTAAATACACTGTGGTTCCATTTTTCTCTTTTTACAGGGAATTAGTTACTTTTTGGCTGACAACAAATAAGAAAATTGCTTTCTATACATTAATTTTTCCATAAGATTTTATAAGAGTTTATTTAGGTAAATAGACTAGAAATGAGTTTTAGTTTTACGTTTACTGCTTTGCCTCTGGTGATGCAGATTTTAAAACTTGGATGCTAAACAATCTAGAAAACCAAGAATTTTATAGTAAAAATAAAGCAGGATGCTGAGTCAAGTAATCAGTTCTTTCTGTTAAAGGTCAACCATGTTTAGGTTCTCTGAACTTCACTGTTCTGTAAGCTTATTAGAAGTAATTTAGCTCAATAAGTCCTCTTCATGAGATCCGAATTATATTTTTTAAAAGTTTAGTAACTGAAGACTTAGATTAGAGCTTTAATATTAAAAAAAAATCAAATAGTTGAAAACATTGAAGTTATATTTCTATTTTAAATCAGTGGCAGGATGCCCTGAGTGACTTGGAGTTATCTTTGAGGTCATTGTGCCGCAAATTTCAATTAAACAAAAAGCCAAAGTTAATAGAAAAAGTAATTTGTGGGGTTGTGTTTTGATTTTTTTTTTTTTTTTTTTTTCCCCAACACAGGGTCTTTTTACATAGCCCTGGCTGTCCTGGAGCTCACTTGAGGCTAGCCTCAAGACCCACCTGCCTCTTTCCCTTCTGAGTGCTGGGATTAATGGCATGTACTAACTCACCCAGCAATAATTTGTGTCTTTAAGAACAGCTTGTCTAATGGGTTTTACAGATTTAACATTCCCAATTCAGGTTGTCAAAGTGACCACTTGCTTTGTTTTTATTTTAAAAGCCTTCCATGGAAGAAAAAAAAATCCGTTCTCAAAAATTGCAGTTTTTATTTTCTCATGTTTGGTTATATTCATGTAGCACATAAATGCCTAGACTAGTTGTTTACTAACTGCAGTTGGTAAAACATAAGAGACCAGCAGCAAAGTAAACAGTGATTGCTTCCACTTCCTTAAGGAATTTGCAGGCAACCATGTTTAAATTGCCTAAGATGGTAGGAAATCTAAGCAACTAAAATAATTGAGTTTTGTACCACTATTTTCAGAAGAAAATCACTTAATTTTTCAGAATTCCATGTGATCTGGACTATTCCCTATTGTCTGGGACTATGCACTGTCAGTAAACATGGCAGAACAGCTTCTAGTCCAGTAACATTGATGTTGCACTAGGAAAATAAGTCACCTTTGCCTTTCTTACAGTTATTACTGGTTTCAGTTACTTAGTTCCTATAGAACTGTTTTTTCCAGGCTTGCAACTATTCTTCCATTTTTGAATCTCTAGGGGCATAATTCATTCTGTTAGGGTTGTATCATGTCCTTAGAATGAGGTTTCCATCCCCTTGGGGGAAAGTTAGTATTAATGTTTCCTCACCGATTATGAACATTTGTTTCTTGGAACTGGTTAAATTTGTCTCATAAATAATAACAGTGGTTATAGTAGCCTGCGCAAACTGGTAAAGATTTGCAAAACTATGATTGGCATGTTAGATAACAAATGAGAGTGTCTACGGCGTGCTACGTGAGAGAGGCAAAGTGAATTTATGTACAGAAGCTTTCAGTCTTCTATAGTGTTAGTATGATGCTGTACTATTGGACCAATAGCAGCTCTTTTTTATTAGCTGGTTGCATTATCACAAGCTTTGTAATGCTTCATTTATAAACTGCCTTCAGCACATGCTTTCCTGTTAATGTTTTCTCAGAATATCATAGTATGTCTTCCAGACCCACACTGTATCCTTACAGTTGATAGGTCTAGCTTGTTGAATTTCCTGTTGGTTTCTTTTTCATTATCTGTGACATATAGCAAGCCTGAAAGATATTGTAATCATTTTTTTTTTCTTTTACAGAGTGAGAAATTAGATTGTGTATGAGAGCCTATATAGTTATTTTATCCATTATCTTTGATTAAGGCTTTCTAATGTTACTTAGTAAATGTTCCTTCCAGTTAATGCCTGTGGCCCTACTGAATTTTAAGGGACCAGAAACCTTTTAACAAGTTAATCTTACTGTTGTATACAGTAAATTTGTCTGGTTAGGAATGTTCTGAAATTGGACATAGAGTTGGCAAGATTCCCAAGCTAAAACTTTGGCCTGAAAGAATGTGTACATGAATGTTAACAAGTACATAAAAGCAAATTAAGTTTAAAGGGACCTAAAACAAAGGCTAGAAACAAGTTTTCATTTGATTCTTAGTCTTTGTAAGAGCTCTCTGTTTGACTTACCTCAACTGCCATTAAGTGAGGGTAAATCACCTTAAAATAACTGATTTACATGGAAGGTTAGTTGTAGAGTTTCCATCCTAGCTTGCTTTGGCTTTGGTCAGCACTGATGAAATGTGAAGTGGCTATTCTAAACCCTGGTTGATCTCAACCCATACTCCCAGACTGCTGAGGTAACTACAGTCTGTTACCTAGTGCTATTCTACTTGTATCCAGAATACTGTATTAAAATTTTACTATGTTAATTTTCGTACTCCTGTGCTTATTTTTTACTTTTGCTTATGCACGTGTTTTAGTATGAATGTGTTGCTTTTTTAAAAAGTTTGTGATATTTAGAAATAAATTTCAAAAAAGTTTCTAAAGTTTTTGAAATCATATTTTGTTTCGTGAGCCAGTGACAGACACTGCATAATTTCAAGGTTTTGTGTACTGAGTTGATTTTCTACAAGTCGATTATTTGTAGGGTTAACCTCTTAAGCCACAGTGACATCTAGGGTTCAAACTGCCCTGTTCTTCCAAAACACTAGGCAGTGGGTAAGTTCAGCCAACGTTTTAGTGGGAACTTTGTGCTTCTACAAGTATTAGGAAGGGCTAGGAGGATATAGCTTAGTGGTTACCCACAGATTCTAACTCCAGTTCCAGAGGATCTGACACTCTTAAGGACTTCTCAGGCACCAGCATGCAAGTTCATATAAATTTACATAGGCAAACAAATCTTTAGAAATGTCATGAACAACATCAGTTGACCACAAGCCAGGACAAAAATTATATATATATATATATATATATATATATATATATATATATATATATATAGTTTGTTTTCAGAACTCTTCAACTAAGACAATAAGATTGTCTTTTAAATTATTACATGGGTTGGCATGCCCCTGTCTCCACTCACATCTGAGCAAGAGAACAATGAACTAATTATGGTGTTTTATTTTCTGAAACCAAAGTGTTAGAAAAGCTTTTAGGAATCAACCCATACTGTTCAGTTTTATGTTCGAGAACTTCCTTCAGGTTTTCTAAAGAACCTCAGCTTATTAAGACAAAAGTAATTAGTAAGCAGTGAGCCTCTCCAGTATTATACTATATATGACAGAGAAATGTCTCCTCAGGATTCAAGTGCAGTGGCATGCTGCACAAAGATACGTCTTTGTTTCTAGGCAACTACAAACATTTCTCGTGAAACTCGTTACCAGACAACTTCTTGTCCAGGTCCTTTAAGACTTGTATTTTAAAAGGCACAAAAATGGAATATCTGAAGAAATGTATCTTCTAGAAATCTGGAATTTTATATAACCTATAGAATACCAATTTCAGATTAAAATCTATCAAGCAGTGAAATTGAAATCCTTGCAAAGAACCTTCCATAAGAATTTTAACAAACTGCACAAAAGGCCAAACATTTAATTGACTGTTCAGTATCAAGAAAGATACAAGTGTATGTAGACAAACACTCATTAATGATTATCATAACCCAAGCCCCTGGGTTTATATGTATATCATAATAAATGCTCAAAAGTTTTCTATTTAAGCATGAAAGCAGTACTTCACTCTGCACTCTTGCCTTGCTCCCTCCTCTCCACCCCTTTTATCTCTACACTTTTACCATGCTATTTAATACCTATTCAAGGGCTGGTGAGATGGCTCAGCAGTTAAGAGCACGGACTACTCTTCCAGAGGTCAGGAGTTCAAATCCCAGCAACCACATGGTGGCTCACAACCATCCTCCGTAATGAGATCCGATGCCCTGTTGTGGGATGTCTGAAGGCAGCTACAGTATGTATTATTCAATAGTAATAATGACAGGGACTCAAAGATAGCTCAATGGTTAAAAGCACTTGCTCTTGCAGAAGACCAGGGTTTAATTCCCAGCACCCCAATTAGGTATAACTCCAGTTCCTGGAACCTATCACACTCTTGACCATCACAAGTTCTACACAAGGTACACATACAGAAAAGCTGTCATATGGATAAGAATAAAATATTAAAGTATGATAATGTTATATGTTCCTTTTAATCTACTAAATTCCCCCTTTTTGGGGATGTAGCCTATGAATGCTAATAGCAAGTATAAAATACATGTAAAAGGAGGCATTTGGGGGTCAGGAGAGACAGTATGCTGCCTAGTCTAATGTCAACTTGACTACAAACTAAAGTTACCTGAATGGAGGGAGCCTCAATTGAGAAAATGCCTTCATAAAATCCAGCTGTAAAATCTTGATTAGTGATTTGTAGGAGGTGGGCAGTACATTGTGGGTGGTCCCATCTCCTGTTTTGTGGACCTGGGTTCTATAAGAAAGCAGACCGACTGCCTAGTCCACCTGTAGCAGCAGAGGAGAGCTGCAAGCTATCCCCTGACTTCCATCATCTGGCCCACAGCCCAGTCTGCCTTTCCAAAAAGGCCTGCAGGGGTCCAGAAACATCCAGGCCCATGGTTCTCCCTACCTCCCTCAGGAGTCCTGCCAGCATTGGGAACATTCTGTAAACAACAGGAATAACCAGATGTTTTCAGACCAGCATAAGAACATAATCAACCACAGTCAGAGCAATAAGGGATCACCAGAGCCTACCTATCCTACTATAGCAAGCAAGCCCTGGATATATCCTAACATAGCTGAAGCACAAGAAGATGACTTTAAATCCAAGATGATACAGGCCTTTACAGACCATTGAAGAAGAAATTAATAAATCCCTTAAAGAAATACAGGAAAATGCAACCAAACAGGTGAAGGAAATGAATGAAGCTGTTTAAGAACTGAAAAATGGAAATAGAAGTAATAAAGAAAACACAGTCTGAAGGAACCCTGGATATGGAAAACCTAGAAAAGGGAACAGAAACTATAGATGCAAGCATAACCAATAGAATATAAGAGATGGAAGTGAGAATAGCAGACATAGAAGATATGATTGAAGATATCGATATATCTGTCAACGAAAAGTTAAATCTAAAAAGTTCCCAATGCGAAACATCCAAGAAATCTGGAACAACATGAAAAGAGCAAACTTAAGAATAATAAGAATAGGGGCTGGTGAGATGGCTCAGAGGTTAAGAGCACCGACTGCTCTTTAGGTCATGAGTTCAAATCCCAGCATGATGGCTCACAACCATCCATAATGACATCTGATGCCCTCATATGGGTGTCTGAAGACAACTACAGTGCACTTTGGGCCAGAGTGAGTGGGGGGGGGGGGGGGGGGGGGGGAGCAAGAGGGAGACAGAAAGGGGAAAGAAAAAAAAGACTAATAGGAATAGAAAAAGGAGGCGATACCAGTTACAAGGCCTAGAAAATACTTCCAACAAAATCACAGAAGAAAATTTCCCCAACATAAAGAAAGATATGCCTATAAACATACAAGAAGCTTTCATGCATCGAATAGATTGGACCAGAAAAGAAAACTCTTCCTCCACATAATAGAGTACTAAATCTACACAAAGAATATTGAAAAGTGTCAAGGGGAAAAGGCCAAGTAATAGATAAAAGCAGACCTGTCAAAATTATACCCGACTTCTCAACAGAGACTCTAAAAGACAGATGGGCCTGGGCAGATGTCTTGTAGAACCAAAGAGACCACAGATGTCAGTCCAAACTACCATTCATTCCTAGCAAAACTTTCAATTATCACATATGGAGAAAACAAGATATTTTATAACAAAACCAAATTTAAACAATATTTATCTACAAATATAGTCCTACAGAAGATATTAGGAGAATTCCAACCCAAGGAGGCTAACTACTCCCAAGAAAACACAGGAAATAACTCACCTCACATCAGCAAACCAAAGGAAGAAACACACACACACACACACACACACACACACACACACACACACACACACACACACTACTGCTATAAACATCAAAAGAACAGGAATTAACAATCATTGTTCATTAATATCTCTTAACATCAATGAATGAATTCAATTCCCCAATAAAAAGACACAGGCTAATAGAATGGATGAGAAACAGGATCCATCATTCTGCTGCATGCAAGAAACACACCCCAGCAACAAAGATAGACATTAACTCAGAGTAAAGGGCTGAAAAAAAGATTTTCACAGACCCAAGGAACAAGTTGAAGTAGCCATTCTAATATCTAATAAGATAGATTTGCAACTAAAATTAATCAAAAGACATGGGGAAGGACACTGCATACTCATAAAAAAAATACATGAAGATGACATCTTAATTCTGAACATCTATGCCCAAAATACAAGTACACTCATATTTGTAAAAGGTAAATTACTAAAGGTTAAATCATGGATTGAGATCCACACAGGAAGTGCTGTGGAAGCATAAGCTGAATAAACTCTTTCCTCCCCAACTTGCTTTTGGCCATAGTGTTTTGTCTCAGCAGAATAAACCTTTTCCTTCCCAACTCACTTTTAATTATGGTGTTTTGTTACCATAGAAACACTAATTACGACACACAGTCTCTCTACATAGCCCTGCCTGTCCTAGAGCTCACTATGTAAACCAGGCTGGCCTTGGACTCACAGACATCCACCCACCTCTACCTCCCAAGTGCTGGGATTAAAGTTATGTAGCCACAATTCCTGGCCAGTTCATTTTAATATAACAAAAATCAACAATAAGTACTCTAAATGTTCAGCAATAGAAAGATGGATAAATGTATGTCCTAGCTATATTATAAACTACTGAAGTTATCTAAACATTTGTCTATGCTAATTGTTAAGTTTGAAATATACAGAGTGGGCTTTCTCACCTTTGAAATAAACTATGCTACCTTAGTGTAATATGCTTGAATGATATCAAACCAAATCAAATTTGATATTCAACAAATGTAAAAATAACTGGAAAATGTAGACACTGAATAAGGCCAGAGGAGAATAATACAAAAACAAAATCAGCTACACCCTTGTATGATTGACTTGTTCACAATAACATATGTTATCATTGCCATATACATAAAATATGAAGTAACATATTAAAACCAGTTCGCATGACCATCATATCCAAATATAAGGACTAACAATTTGCTTAATTCATCTTTATTATGGAAATATTGAACATTGTAGATATTTAATTTGTTAATTTGTATTACAAAATCTTAATTGATGAAAATATTTTTACATATTTCTATATAATTTAGTTACACATTTGTAGAATTAAGCCTTTTTAGCTCAAGTTATGATTAAATAGATAAAGGGGAGTCAATTTCAAATATATCTTTAGACTTGTTATTCTATTCATAACCTAAAACTTCCAATTGTTTACCATACTTGTAAACATTAGTCTACAATATTTCGGTGGTTCTTATAACCAACAAAAGTTGAACCACTGCTAAAGCCCTGGAGATACATTTAAAAATCTGAAAATTAATAGGAACAAGGTGAATGCCACACAATACCATTGATTAATTCTTTATAACTTGTGATAACTTCTATATAATATTTAAATTTTCTACTTTAGAAAAATGCCACCAGGATCAGAATAAAAAATCAATATTGCTATTCATCTGAACCTATTTTTTCCCCACAGAGATTGCCATCTCAGAAGTTAAATCTTTTGAATGTTCTTTATTTGCTTAGAAGTTGCATAATGTATCCTTGCTTCTTGACATGGTACTCATTAGTTAAATGGTAAATACTTGAAGTGCAGTTCTGTCTCTGCTGGCCATCTCTTGAGAAATTTCTTCTCCTTTTATGCTACTGTAAATTCCGAATGTTGATGCTTTGGATAACAAGATATTATCAATTCAGTGTGATACCTCCAAAATTATTCTTGTCTAGAAATCTGTACATATCAGTCTGCATTTTTAAAAGCATCAAGCAAAAAGTTTCAATTCAGTCATCATATACTAACAGAATGTGAAAGCTAGAGACCTGACTAATTTCCCAATAAACATGACTTCAGGTTCTACATTTCCATAGAAAGGAGACTGGCAATAAAATCCCCTACATGGCTATAAGGCATTTAGCTTTAATCTCATTAGGTATTAATGTGCCTGTCACATTGGTTTTCTGTATGTTAACCAGTATGGATGAAGCTAATATTATAAATATCTGATCAACAGTGAACCGGCAGTGGCGCAGCCCGTAAGACATCCGCCTGTAGAGGGCGCGGGGCCCTCTGCGCTCTCTCTCTACCCCGCGGGTTCGAATCCCACTCACTCCTGTGCGTCTCCTCCCGCGTCTCTTGGGAAAAAAAAAAAAAAAAAAAAATATATATATATATATATATATATATATGAGATCAACGTAATTGCTGTCTCCAGAAGCCTATGTAGAGTATCAATCACTTTGTGACATTTAAGAAATAACATGTCTAGATGTGTTTTAAAATTATATCCGAAATAATTGGCTTTAAATTTTTGCTTTGGGTTCTTTTAAAAGTTGTTTTTGTCAAAATAATACGATAAATAAATAAATAAATAAATAATATGATTTATGGCATCAGATGATGCAAAGTGACCATACCAGCAGTCCCTGCCCCACCCTCTCCGTTTTCTTGTTCTTCCAGGATTCCTCTAAAATGTCCCCTTTGAAACTCCTTTAGATGTTTATTCTGATACTCACTGTCCTGTTTATTTTGTTGGTTAGTTGACTGGTTTTATTCTATGTTAATTATGTTTCTTTCTTCTTCTATTCATTTATTTAGTTGGGGCAGGGTTTTCTGTACATAGCTCTAGAAATCACTAACACATTCCTGTTTCTTAATAAATTGTTTATGCTATCATTTTGGTTCATCAGTTTTAGAAAAGAAGATCAAAAAGATCATTTTACCTGTTCCATCACAATCCCACAATTTCCTTCACCATAGGATTTTTATGTGGTTGAAATCAATAGGTAATGTTTCCACTATTATGACCACGTAAAAGACCGTTCATCATTAAATATGGGCATTTACTTCTTCATATAATTTTCATATAACATTTTTAAAGTCATTTATCAAAAAAAAAAAAAAAACCAAAACATTGAATTTGCTGCTTTATTTATTCCAAACGATATAGCCAGCACCTGTTAAAGGAACCCTCCTGATACTTATATAAATCACCTATCTGTTGCACACCTCTTTCTGATCGTGACCCTTTCCAGCTTCCATTTTTCTCCAGTTCAAGTCTGAAGCTTCCCTCTAGGTCCAGTACAGTGATGATTCTAGGCTATTTCCTCTCTTCGTGTAGGACTTTTCTGGCTAAATCCTTCCATTCCTTGGCCCCACATGGGAAACCTAGTCAATACAAGATTAAGAAAGGATGTTCCCGGGTCTCAGGTCCCAGGAACTTAAAGACCATCTGACATTCCCTGGGAGCGGGTTATGACAGTGGGATGGTCTTAGGATTCAATAGTGGGATAGCCATAAGCAATGACCCTCGCCCAAACTTCCCGGTTTGTTGTGTCTTTATAACTTGCCGCCGAAATTAAAGTTTCAGAGCTTGATCAGAACCCCAGACTTGCTCTCATTCTTTGTGTCTCTTGTCCCTTCATCCTTTTGCCCCCTTCCCTAGGGTCTCATCGAATCCCCTCAGGCCGGGGCAATGGGGTGTGCATTACTTTATAACAGAAATAACATCACTGTTTGGTTCTTCCATATCCTCTGTGTTAGAATAGAAAGTTTGGTGCCTTTCTATGTTTTTGCAAGTTATAATATGAATTTATATCATTTTATACATTATAAATATTTACTGCTGTACAACACAAAAATCAAAGACAACACAAAATGACTTAGAAAAACAAGTTTTAATGAAAGTAAAAATAAAGAAGACAGGAAAAGGAGATCTCCATTAAAATGTGTATGTGTATATTATTTTATATTGTGGTGTTTATAATTTATTTATTATTCTTATTCTTATAATTTATTATTATTCTTTAGATTTCCAAAACATCTTCGTTGTTTTCTGAAAATTTATTTTTTATTAACATCTTATTTTAAGTTTATGATTGTAGTATACTATGTTCCTGTGGCTATTAATAATATAAAAAAACACTATAGACAGTCAAGGTCATCCTTAGTTATTTAAGTCAGATGTGGGGTTAGCCTTGGATATGTGAGGCCCTAACTCAAAAAAAAAAAATTATAAAAACGAAGTAAATAAAATTAGAAGTGTTCTCTTCTATATTATCTCTGTTCTTCCAGGTCCTTCTATTTGTAACTGTGTTTCAATTATTGAACTATTCCTCAATTACTGGAAACATTTAAAGATCTAGCATTTGTTGAATATTTGTTCATACACAAGAACTAAACAGTTAGGGCGAGAGAGACGGCTCAGCAGTTATGAGCATTTGTTCTTCCAGAGGACCTGTGTTCAATTCCTAGCATCCAAATGGCAGCTCACAACTGTCTTTAGCTTCAGTTCCAGGAGATCCAACACTCTCACACAAATATACATGTAGGCAAAACACCAATGCTCATGTACTAAAACTTTTTAACATATTTTCTAAAAGTTTAAAGTCATCCTTGGAAACATAGAGACAATCTTTACAGAATACAGTCAGTTTAAAAAAAAAAAAAAAAAACACAAAAACTTCCCTAAAGGTTTTCCATTTCTGCAGCATTAAAGAGAGTAGGGTGAGCAGGGCAGTGGCGGCTCACACCTTTAATCCCAGCACTTGGGAGGCAGAGGCAGATGGATTTCTGAGTTTGAGGCCAGCCTGGTCCACAGAGTGAGTTCCAGCACAGCCAGGGCTACACAGAGAAACCCTGTCTCGAAAAATGAGAGAGAGAGAGAGAGAGAGAGAGAGAGAGAGAGAGAGAGAGAGAGAGAGAGAGAGAGGTGACCTTTTAAGAGCAAGAACTGAGTTAAGTATTGACATGCTGAAATCTTAGTATCCAGTTCTACAGGGCATGAACTTGTGTCTAAATAGGCTTGTTAGTGATGGCATAGGATAAGCTATACTGGTATAGTGTAGGCACCTAATTTAATATATCTGGTACCAATACAAACATATTATATCACAAGAACAGGAAGGTAGAGGCCAAAATGATCCAACCAAGCCCAAGAATCATCAAGCTTTAAACCACCTGAAGCTAAAAGAAAGGCACGGAACATATCCTGTCGAGATCTCAGAAAGAATCCACCTTGGATCCAAACAATAGCAAATTTCAACTACAACCGCATGAGCAGTTACAGGAAAGAGAAATAGGATTTTGCATAAGGTATTCACAGAAACTTGAGTTTGTATATAGACATGTATTTGTGAAACAGTCTTTTTCCCTTTCTTATTTGAGAAGTAAAGAGTGTCAACTTGATAGTGTAATTAAGTATTATTAATTTTACATGACAGTATCTAAGTCACAAGATATCACGATGAGAAAACTCGTGGGTTGTTGCCCTCAGTTCTAGGAAGAGGGTGAGTATGTTTTCTGATTGCACAGCATAGGTGTTATATGACACAACATCCATTTGCCTTTATTTAGATATCAAGTATGACTTAAGTAGAAGCAGGACACTACCAAGTTAATGATGGGTAGACTTGTGATGGTTTTCTGAGTGGGCTGACTTGGCCAAGAGGCACATAGAAATCTGTTATTATTCTGTGGTAACAGTGAGGGTGCTTTTGAAGTAAATTCATACTTGAACTGTAGACTGAGTAAAGATTGTTCTCCCAAATGTGAATGGGCCATGACAAAAGCCCATTCATTCAAGTGTGGCCTTTTTTCTTTTGCAAGAAGGCATAACTGAGAGGCATAACTTAGACCTTTGTCCTTCAACTCCTTATAACTCAAGTATCACTTCACTTACTATGGTCTCCTTGCAAGTGAGACTAGTAGAAACATATTCACAGAGTTGCCTTAAAAACCAGGAAATGCAGCCACAGCCACTTTCTAGCAGTGTTCATAGGCAGGCAAGCATGAACTGTGTAGCTAAAAACAACTCAAACGTGTTCTCCCACAATTCAGGAAACTACAAACGTAAAGTCGATGTGTTGGCATGTGGCTGAGTAGTGTATCTTGCTAACAATAAGACACTTGCCTGTCATACGTGAGCCCCGGGTTTCAGGGGCTACAGTCTGGAGACTTATAAAGGCTCCACTCTTCAAGTCAGTGGAGCCTTGCTACTTCCTTCCTGCCCCTTGCTACTTTTTGTGGTTTGCCAGCGATCATTGATACTCCTTGACTGGCAATGGTAGCCTCCAGTCTCTGTCTCCATTGTTCTATGGAATTCTTTCTTTGGGTCTGTATTTAAATTTCCCTGTGCTTGTAAGAACACCATTCACCCTGAACTTGGAACATTTTAATGCTTTCCAACTTAATTAAGTCTGTACTTTCTTCTAGAGACGCTTCTTAGGCGGTGATAAATTATCTCCGGATTAACCCCATTGTAAATGTAAAATATCTATCATACGTTTAAAAAAATGCATCTAATATACTTAAGGATTGAACCTCCCAGCTTATGTTTTTCTTCATGCTCATGCAGCTGTTAACTGCTACCCGGCATGACAAAGAAAACACCATACTACAAAACCCAGGGGAAAAAAAAAAGAAGTATTTTTTCCTAATACACACACACACACACACACACACACACACACACACACACACACACTCATAACCATGAAGCAAAACTTGAAAGCTGTGATACTATCAGGCAAGCTACTGAAAGCTTGGAATCATCTGTATTTCAGAACCACGTCCTATTCACTGGGGAGGGCAAGGGCAGCGGGGGTGGGGGGGTGGGGGGGAGGGGGGCACAATTCAATCCATTGTAACAGTTTTACTCTCTAACCAATAAAACGAGCAACAAGTTTGCCATAGATGCAGCAAGATGGTGAAGGAGATAGTGGAGCCCCATTTTGCTTGCAGAACTTAGTCAAGAATGTCTCAATGGTGTTTTTAGAGACCATGGTAATAAAATCAGATCATGAATTAACAGCAGGCTCTAGATGTATTGTGAAGAACATGTGCTGAAGACTTAGCAAATCAAGAAGATGCACTGTGAGATGAAACAGAGGGAAAACTAAAGCCCATAGCCCCGCCTTTCAAGAGGAAGGATCTCTGAAGAAACTGTTGCAGGGGTATCAGGAAAGAAGGTGTCTGCAGTGCCTCAGATAGAGAGAATGCAGAAAAGGCTGAAGACTTCAGGGTTCCTGATGTGGTTTCGGTGAGAATGAATCTCATGGGCTCAGATGTCTGGATGTTTGGTCTCCAGTTGCTGGACTGTTTGTGAGGGACTAGGAGGTGGGGTCTTCTTGGAGGAGGTGTGTCACTGGGGATGGGTTTTGAGGTTTCAAAAGCCATGCCAGGCCCAGTCTGGCTCTCTCTGTCTGATACTTGGGAATGTAAATTCTTAGCTACTGCTCTGGTATTATGGCCTGCTTGACATGGGGTCACCCTCTGAAACTATAAGCCAACCCCAGTTCAATGCTCCCATTCATAAGTTGCCTTGGTCATGGTGTCTCATCACAGCAATAGGAGAGCCACTAATACAGTCCCTGTAAGCTTGAAAAGTAAGAAAGGTCTAGTAGCTACATTTGTAATCCCTTCAGTTCTTAAGAAAGGTCTGTCATCAGGCACCGAGCCTATGGGCAACCTGGATGAGCTAAAGGGAAGAGCACAGAAATTTGCTTTAAATGTATCTCATTTCTCTAGAAAGTATAAAGACAATGAGAAGCTGAAAAAAAGAAAAGGCAAGTGCCTGTATTTAGCACTTGGTAGATAGAAGGTTTGTTACAAGGCTGAGGCAAGACTGGGCTACCCAGCAAGTTTTATGACATCTTGGCAGTGAGACTCAATCTTAGTTACAACAACAAAGTACATGGTGTTGTGGGTAATAATAATAATAAAACAATAATACCATAGAATACATCTGTGAGGTTTTACAACTCTTATGACTCAGAGAAATTCTTTAAACATCCATAAAAGGAAAATGCTATCTGTATAAAACATGACACATCACAAACATCATGAAGCACAGTATGCATGATGATAATCTCTAGACTTTGCATCCTTAAGATACAAAGAGAATACCTCACGAAGAGAGCTGTTATTGAAGCATTGGCTAGCACTTAGAAGTCAATAAATCAATCCTCCCAAATTTTGAGGATGCTTTAGTTTGAGACTACATAAGTACACTTATTGAAACTAGAATGAATGTATAAAATCAAAATAAAAATGATTCTGATTTGCAAAGTCTCCAGAATTATCACGTCCAAAAAAAATTTTCCAAGTAATTATGAATGCGTGGCTCAGTGGCTAAGAATTCGCAGTGCTTTCCAGAGGACTCAAATTTGGTTCTCAGCGTTCTCCTCATGCAGCTCAGAGCCATCTGTGACGTCAACTCTAGGGTATCCCACACTGTCTTCTGACCTCTTTGGATTCTGCATTCATGTGCACAAAAACACAGAAAATACATAACTAAAACATAATAAAATAAAATCTTTTGTAAAAGATTTCTTAAGATCATTTCAGATAGATAGGAAAGAAAGAAGATGCAGTCTACAAGAAAGAACGGCATATAAATGTGCATTTTAATCTTAATATTGATGACTTAGATTGATTAAAATTCTTGAAGGTACTATTATTGTTTTACAGATTGGGAGGAGATAATTGGGAAAATTCAAAAGGAAGGAAAGCTTTAAAATGTACTCCAATTTTTGTAAAATACATAACCCTATTATGCACCTACAGTTTACTATTAAATTTGCATACAGAAAGGAACAACAAAACCCACCAAGAATTGGCACATAACTTCTAATACCATTGATCAACACAAAACTCAGACAAAGAATTCAGTGGAGCAGACAAATCAATAAACAAATAAACCAAGAAAGCAATGCAAAAGACAATTACAGGAATAGTCAAAATATGTCCCAATATATATGTGATGGGTGATCTTCGTTGTCCAGTTGACTGAATTTCTGCCTAAGAGGCCCACCTTTGCGTTTATCTGTTATGACGTTTCCAGAGCGGTTTAACTGAGGAAGAATGACCACCATCTAGGTGAGTGGTATTATCTACCTCATTGCATAGAGACTTAGACTGAATAAAAAAAGAAAAACAAAGGAAGTTAAGTGAGAACACACATTTCTGTCTCTACTTCATGACTGTGGATGCAATGGTACCATACCCCTCACTCTCTGTACAGTTGTTCAAAAGCCTGTACTAGGAGGTTCTAGGCTGTGGAGGGAGAAACTAGCACTTCCGTTCTGCTACGTGGTGATATCTGCCTCCTCCCCCCCCCAAAAAAATTTATATTATGATTAATAACAGTAGTAAAATTACAGCTATAAAGTAGCAATGAATGTAATTTTATGACCAAGGTCAATACCACGTGAGGGTACAAAAGGGTTGCAGCATTAGGAAGGTTGAGCTGCGGATCACTGTTTTATCAGGAGGCGGAGGGGAATATAGCCATGAGGTCAAGCTCAGTAAAGTCTGCCTCAAAACACAAAACAAAACGAGTTGCTTAGCTGGGTTGAGTATAGGAGGGATGCTGTCTGCCGAGATGGATAACAAGAGATGCTACAAGACTCCTAGTAAGTCTTTCTTTACTGCCGAAGCGATATTTTGTCTGTAGTATTCTGTGAAGACACTTTCTGATCTGAGAAGGGTTTGTTTGGTTGGTTTTTGTTTTCAGGACTTTTCAGCTGTTGTATCTATAAGAACTATGCAATTGTTACATCTTCTTGTTCTTTCTCCTTTTGGGGGTGGTGGTGGTGGGTAACTAGACATCAATGAGAAAGTTTGAATTTTTTAGGTCAGTTGAATGGGAACCCAACCCGGAGTTTTAAGTGAGATCCTGCACCTTTTTATTTATTCTAAAGAGGCAATTTCATCTCGGCATCTCAGTTATCCCCCTTCCGTGCTTGATGCTATGTTGAGACTCAGCAGAATTTTATGTATATTTTATGCTTGCTGAATTTAGATAAAAACGTAGGGGAGTCTGGAAGAGTTAAGTTTATATTTATACTGCCCTTGTTTCACCTGACGGAAGCTACTTAAACCGGGTACTAAACTGACTTTAAAGTATAGTCATGTTTATTTTTTTAAGTTTAATTAATATATACATAAAATGCATGGGCCATAAAGTGAGTTGGTGATAATTGTGATACTTGGATAGGACAATTGTCCTTGTTCGTTAGAACAAATTTCTTCCTGGTTCATGTCTCAGTTTGTTTTTCTTGCTGAACGTATCAGATTACCGAGTGCCTGTCCTATTTCACTTAGGTGCGGAGGATTACACTGGCTAAGTGGCAGCTTCTGTCCTGTGGGGCTCAGAGTCCTCAAATCAGATAGGTAAAACCATAGGGTTCCACACCGAAGCGCTGAGGCATCATGCACACACCATGCGAGGGGCACAGGGAAAATAAGTCTAGGAAAGATTCAACACCTCATTTCAGCAGGCAAGTCCATGCACAGTGTCCCCGTGAGAAGTGAATAACAAGACCGGCATTGTTAATTACAGCATTGTTAATTACAGCTTGATCGCCAGCCAGAGCAAGTAAACACGCGTTAGCTAGAGCCTTTGCTAGCTGGGTATGCTACAAGGGGCTTGGTGGAAAATGCTAGTTCTTTGTTAAGGATGCCTGAAAGCGAAGATTGTGTACTAGGGGCCGAGACATTGCCAAACCCGACCATAACACAGAGGCTGAAAGTGAAACTAGTTTCTGAGCGAACTCTGCAGCAGCCCGAGGGGTAAGCCCCACCCTCCTGTGCCTGTGTGCTTTTCCATCAGCTCTGCAATCTACAGTTTCACTCTGCCAGTTGCTCTCCACCTTCAAGGACACACTTGACCTCGGAAGAATACTGGACCAGAGGCTTCTAACAGCCAAGATGTGAAACATTCCAACGAAGATAAGAAACACAGAAAACCAGGCTCTCAGCCCCTTTTGTACTGTCCTCCAGGCCCTGTCTCTCTCTTTCTGACCCATGCTGGTACTGTTTCTCAAAAAAAAAAAAAAAAAAAAAGTTCAAAAAGTTCATATGCTGTGATCATGCATGCTGGCCATTCATGAAAAAAAAAAAAAACAAAAACAAAAAACAAAAAAAAAAAAACGTGAAGTAAGTAACAGCTACATGAAATTACATAAGTTACGTTTGTGACACAAATGATTTACTTAGCAGGTTTTAAAAGGACCACATAATTTTTAAAAGGCCACATAATTTTGAAAAAGATCACATATTTTTTTCAAATATTATTTACCAGCACATATTAATTTGGTACACTGTACATTAATAATAGGTCTTGTAGTGACCGTTATAGAATGTACACCCATCATGTAATACATTACAATCATATTCATGCTTTACACCCATCTTTACTCATATCCCCTTTGTTCTCTCAACCAATCCCCCCCTCCTTCGATTTTTTTTTTTTTTTTGTGACCCAATAAATTTTGTAGAGTTCTAATCCAGCAACATCAGCAACATGGCTGCTCTTGCGAGGGATCACATCCAAAGAACTTCTAGGTCTATATGATGTAGCCATCAGGCAGACACACTTTCAGTACAGGCTGGAGCACACACCCTTTTTAATTTCCAAATAGAAACGAATAAATTTAAATAGTTTTCCGCAACATAGATTAGCTGTCCCCATTATATTCTAGAGACACTTACACAGGATAGTTAATTAGATTCTATTTTACCATATAACTAACACACTTACTTGAAGTTGATTTAAATGACAGGAATTCCACTGAAATAAATAAAAGGAAATAGCCAAACGTGGTGTATGGATTTTAGGGGTCTAATTATTTAATTATTTCTGTTTTACGAATGCAACAATCCTGGGTATATTGAACACAGAAATAAAATAAACACTCAGAGCTTAGTGACTTTCTCAATTACCAGGATAAACGTTGACTCTATATCCTAAATGTACTTAACACTGAGCCGGCATACATTAAGAAGGTTTAATTTGTTCATGGTTGAGCTGGCTGCTATTAGTTCCATGGATTGATTCGATTGTCTCCTCGTTGTCCCCATGGCTAGCTGCTCCCGTTTCCACTTTGCTTTTAGTAAATAGGAAAAAACTATCAGTGTTTTCCCAACTATTCAATATTGACTCATCTAAGAGGTATTCTTGACAATGATCTGCCTACTTCTCATAAGTAAATGTAGTACACACCTTTAATCCCAACAGTAATGCCTAATTGAGGTACAGACCAAGGAACACATCAGAGAAAGAGTTGAAAGAATGAGTCAGAGATAAGATCTGAAAGATAGTTCCAAGCTAGGCAGTGGTGGTGCACTTTCGTTCCAGCACTTGGTAGGCAGAGGCAGGTGGCTCTCTGAGTGTGAAGCCAAGCCTGTTTACAGAGTGAGTTCCAGGACAGTAGGGATACATGGAGAAACCCTGTCTCAAACAAACCCTCATATAATAGCATTAGGGTCTCTTTATTACAACCTCAGACTTGGGCTCGCCTCCAACTCAACCCTGACACAGCAGAACAGGAAGGGAAGGTGGTGGAGCGGCCTCAAACCCTCAGCACTACAAGTTTTATAGGAAAATAGGAGCAAGGAAGGGGGTGAAGGAAGGGGTGTCCAATCTGCCAAGCACCTAATAGGATGACTATAAGCCGACAAGTGGGTGCTCTGAAGCAAGACCGAATACAATCACAAAGGGTCTGAAAGTACATCTGGAACAATCAAACTAATCTTTGATTAACTGGTACTAGAAAGTAGCTAGGGAGTAACTCTGGCCAAGGACAAGCCGTGGGGTCCTTCCTGGTACTTGGGTGCAGCTTGGGTTCTGCTGTAGGTCAAGTCTCAGGCTTTATTCTTTAAAATGGAGGCTAGTCCCAAGATGGAGTAAGTTTGGCCTCTCATCTTCACCCCTGAGTCCTGGAATTACAAAAGTGTGTGTCACTATGTCCACTTTATGTGGTTCTCTGACTGAGCTCTGGCCTTCTTATACTCTAGACAAGCACTGTACCAGCTGATGCTATCCCCAGACCCCAACTTCCCTGCTAAGATATGAAATAAAAAGTGATTTTATAATGATGACATTGATTCTGATGGAACTTGGGGAATATTGTACTTGGCTGAGAACCTGCTTTATGTTTTTGTTTTGCTTATTTAAGTACTTATATTTGATTATTTGAAAATAATGTAGATAATTAGGCAATCTAACAAAATCAGTAGAAAAGACAAAATGTAAGGACAGAGTTGGGCAGGGTGGCACATCATGGAGGCACACGCCTTCAGTCTCAGCTCTCAGAGGCAGAGGCAAGAGTAGCTCTGTGAGTGGTTGGCTAGCCTGGTCTACATAGTGAGATTCTCAACAGCCAGGACCATATAGTCACCCTGTCTCAAAAACCGAAAACAAAACAAAACAAAAAGCAAAGCCAAGACCAAACCATAAAGACTTGGTTGTTGGCCTTTTAACATTGTTTTTCACTACTTAAACTCATCCGGAATGGTAATATTTCATAATGTTCTATGAAAGAACATGGTGTTTACTTATCAGTGTTTATTTACAATTTCATGTCGTGTAATTAATCATGAATAGTGATGTAACACTTTAAATAAAACTCTCAAGCGTAAATAGATTTAATATTCGGGCTGGCGGCATGCCATCATTCAGAGCCTGTTAGGTTCCAAAACAACTGGGAACACATGACTATCTGAGCTACCTGTTAACATATTAAAGGAGACTGAAGCTGCCCCCTGGCTGCCAGGTTTTCTCAGTATTGGCAAGTAGCTGTTCCAAAGGCTGTCTTCTCAGCACTTCTCACCCCTACCCTATGGTCAGCTCTCCAGTGCTTCCCTCCCCCCAGCTTCTCTTTTCTATATGACCCAGTCATTTTGGCCCTGGGTTCTCTTGGCTTCTTTGTCCTTCTCTTCATCTTTGACTCCTCTCTAGGTCTGCTTACATCCACTTCCTCCACCAAGCTCCTGCCCTGGCCCATAATCTGGTCTATCACGCTGGCCATGTTCAGTCTGGACTCTTGCAGAGTCTCCAGCTGTTCTCTTCCCACGTACCTACTTCCTTCTCTCCTGTACCTTGGAGCGGTCACATCCTCATTTCCATTCAGGGCCCTTCTCTTGCTTGGTTTTCACTTAAGTTAATTCTTTTTTTTTTTTTTTTTTTTTTTTTTTTTTCTGTTCTTCAGATCCTCTTGTCTATTGCGTTTGATATGTCTCCCCTATCTACAGCATGTCTTAGAACTGTCGAAACTTCAGTGTTTCCTTGCTTTCCTGTATTTTTAACCTTCCCACAGGATATTACACTAATTGTGTGTCTGAGCAGCAGGTTTGTTAGGGACCGATTGTTTCTGGATCATTTTTTTTTTTTTTTTTTTCTTCCTACTTCACAACGTTCTATAATAAATGTCATCACTTGTTACCTGTCTCTTCTCTGGATGATGAAAAAGTGAGCTATCTCCACAGCTCCACACTTTCACAAATAATGTTGAAATAAACTTGTATTGTTCCTTTAGTGAGCCATGCAAGAGTATTTTGGGCCCTGAACAAGGAAACAGCTTATGTATTTTCTGTCTCGGTTGTCTTTCCAAAGACACCGCTTTGCTGCAGCGTTGATATCCGCCTTTGCCCCTTGGTTTTATTTACCTTTCATTACTTCTTTCTGTTTGATTTATACCACTTCCTTTTTTTTAAAACAGCCTCACCACTTTTTTCTCCTTTTTTTAATATCACATTTATTCTATGTTTACTTTTCTAGCTTCTTGGATTAATCTCAAATCATTTTTAAAAATTGTTCAAGCTTTCTGATAAATATATCCAGACTATAATGTTTCCATTAAACACTGGTTCAGTGGTATTCCAAAAACTTGATGTACAGTACTAAGTGTTTTAAGTCCGCTGTACTTTCCTCTTTCTCTTTCTTTCTTTCTTTCTTTCTTTCTTTCTTTCTTTCTTTCTTTCTTTCTTTCTTTCTTTCTCTTTCTTTCTGTTTCACCAACAGGCCATTGATGTGATTGCAATTGAAGTCCTCAAATGCACTGGAGTTCTAAGGTTTCCTGTATGCCTGATTGTAAAGATAAACTGACTCAATGTGCTAGACAGAGCTACAAAACAATCTGCTGCTCCACTGAGCCTACTCAGATGTGGTCCTGAAGGAACGCGCATGCGGAAGGGAGCCTCCCAGAGGGTGAGGCTCCAAGCAGAATAAGGACTTTATTAACTCTGCACATAGAGAAAAATCTGAACGAAGGCTACAGATAAGATTTGAGAAGCCAGTGAACCGTCTCCAGGTCTGCCACCACGTTTTTGATGTGCCAGCCTCTGCTGCTGGTAGATCTCAAGTTCAGAAACAGCAGACAACTACAGTTTGTCAGGTTGTTTTCCTATTGTGAGAACTTGAACTCGTTCTCATTCTATTTCATTGTGATGATGAGTAACAACTAGACGAACGGTTTTAATGGAGCATGAATAGATCTGTGTTTTGCAGGGGTTGGGGCCCGCCGTACAGCAATTTCGTCTACATTCCCTACGTAATCACATGTCACATATGCTGTAGATTGGATATGGTTTGAGTGTTTGCCTCCAATGCCCATGTCCTACAGGCTTGGCCCCAGCATGATAATGTTTAAATGGTAGAGTGGAGTGGAGGCACTCTTAGAAGTGTCCATGTAGTCCTTCCTGTTGGGACCCTGGTTAGTCCTTGTGGGAATTGTTTGGAGACAGGATCTTACTGTATAGTTTTGGCTGGCCTGGAACTTACTTTATAGACCAGACTGACCTTGAGCTCACAAAAAGATCTGCCTTCTTTTGCCTCCCATGTGCTGTAACTAAAGAAAAGCATATGCCCATACTTGGCTGAGAGTGGAATCTTGACTCTAGTCTCTGATTTCCTGACTTACCACATGGCCACCTTCATAGGTATTCAAACCAGTGTGATGTCGTCTTTCCACATAGGCAGTTACTAGAGGTACTAATGTTAGAGGACTTTCTATCTTGAACTTTTAGTCCTCAAATTATAAGCTACAGTAATAAGGAGTAGGCTTTCTGGAGTTTAGGGGATTTACTGGATGACATAGCAGCAGAAAGCAAAGTAAGGAAACCACATATGGTAATAATTGCTAATTTGGAACATCCAAAGCCTTTTAGCCAGAGGATTTCCCATTTCTCAGGAGGCTGTGTGTCATTGGTGGGGCTTAATGCAATTTCCACAGAGTAGCTGTCCATGGAAAGAGCTTTTAATCAGTGAGGAAGATGTGGCCAGAGAGGAATTATTACCCCTGCCTAGAACAAATCTGAGATATGTTCTATATCTCCCAGAGGACCCCAGATAAAGTTATTCCCAAGTGATAACTTGCCCACAGTTACAATTTGATTTGAATTGTCCCCTCAACGCCTCATGTGTTGAAAGTGTAATACCCAGGCAACTGGATCATGAAGACTCTGACCTAAACAGTGGTCAGAGAGAGTCATGATTTGATGATATACCTAGGAGAAAGGAGGCAGGGCCACAAAGAACGTAGTAGGTCCTGGAAAGCATCTCCTTACAGCAGCTTTATCTTCAGCCTAGACTCTGTTGTCTCTCCTTCCCAGCTGCTATGGGATGAGCAAGTCTGCTGCACTACCATGCTCTGCCTCCGCCTCCATAAGTGCTAAAGAGACTGGAACCCTGTACGTAGTAGTGAGTGCAAACAGATTGTGCCCCTTTAAGGTGCTGACAGGAGGTACTTTGTCACAGTGACTAATGAACACATCAGTGTACTCCGAGTCTGTGTTCTTCCTTTCCACATGTTTCTGCATTTTCTCTTGGCCGATGGTCTTCTGATCATCAACAAATTAAAATGTGTGCGTTCAAATTCTAGGTTCAAGTTGTGGTTCTGGAAAATCCTGCCTAACACCACGTATGTTCTCTTCACAGAAGACCCTCTTTCAGCTCCCACAATCTGTCCAGTCTTTTCCAGCAGGGCTGACATTGTAGTTAGTCTGCCTTAGAAACTTTACTGTCACTATTTCAACGGTTTTTTGCCCTTCCTGAAGGTACTCTTGCTAGCCCCAGCACAGCACACTTGGCCCTGCCAGGCCTTGCCCTCCCCCCTCCTCCCTCTGCCTTGCTAAGATCCATTAGATTACATTCTTAAAGCTAACCACCAAGGTCTATTCCCTTATTTGGCCACTTCCTCCTCTTGGGGCTGAATACCAAGGTCCAGCTATCAAAGTATTAAAGTCCAGCAATCAAAAGCCCCAGTTGGCTCACTCAATTCACATGCCCAATTAAAATTAAATATCTCCTCTCCTCCTAAAGTGGGGGTTTACCCTTTTGCCTTTATAAACTGTCATTTTCCTATGGGCTACATCTGTCTCCTCTCTATCCAGAGGCAGTCCGGCTTCCTTTTCCTTGTTCCCTTCTCCTTCTCCCTTGTCTTCTATCCCCTGACTTTGTCCCTCTGGAAAAAATAAATGTCCTTTGTGCCAAGAACTTGATCTTGGGGGTCCTGAGCCCATACCATTCCTTTATACTTCAGCCTTTGATATTATTTATATAAAACAGTAAATGTTACGTATCTCCTCTTATTTGTGGAATGAAAAAATAAAATAAAAGGAGGAAATAACTACCCCTAAAGTATGGAGAAGATTTTTATTGTAGAGAGAAGGGAGAAAGCAGGCAGAGCGAAGAGTCCAGGATAAACACAACAGGCAACAGACTAAATCGGACCACGAGAGGAGGGAGGGGGAGGGAGGAGAAAAGAGGAGACCAAGTGAAGCAGCCTAAGAGACTAGGAGCTGTGAGGCTGAAATGGTTGAACTATACAAGATCTGGCTAGGAGAAGAGAAACTGAAGGTCAGCCATTGTGCAGGAGATGCTTAGGGTAGGGGGTAGGGGGCAGGAGACACGTGTACAGTTTATCCTGGAAATGCCAGCCAGTATCCCCTTTGATGTGCTAATATGCACCTCCCTTAGCCATTTGTCCCAGGCTTCTGTGACCTCACGGAATTCTCCAAAATCTTTTCAAATAACAGTAGTATATGATTAAACTTTTCAGACTTTATATTCTTGAGAACAGTTAAATGATTTAAAATTCTAATCTGAAGTTCCTTCAACAGTTTAAAAAAACGTGACTCTTTAGTCAAGCAAATAGACATACCAGGGTTTCAAATAGCAAGACTGTTCTGATAGCAGGTTTTCCTCAGGTGTATTTTGAAGTCGGTAGGAGGTACTTTTTGTACCATACATGCTGTTCAGTGCACTTGTACATAACAATATCTGTGATAACCAACACTGTTTCTAAATCTATACAGGATTTAGAATCTTGATTGTCAACACTATAGACTTATGCTACTAAATCAAAGATTTAAATTTTTTTTTTAGAAGTAGAAGCTAAATTATTGCATAATAGACATCTGTATAGTTCTATATAATGGGACTGATTGTTGCTGGCTCTTATATGTATAGATTTCACTTATGTTGTGATACTGGTTAAACCTTTTAAGAATTGTTAGGTATTAGATTTTGGATAATTACTAACCACATACTGCCTGTTACTTAGTAACTGTGTTTTTGTGAACACTTGGAACCTTCTGTCAACATCTTACAGAAATGCCTGCCACCTTTGAGAAAGGGATATGAACATTTGTGATGCTGCGACATTACTTACAGGACACACAGAATGGACTTCAGGTATGGGAGACCCAGGAGCCACCCCTTCTATACCTCTTGCTTGCTTAAGATTGGGCCTAAAGCAGTGGTTCTCAGCTTTTCTAATGCTGAGATCTTTTAATACAGTTCCTCATGACATGGTGACCTCCAGCCATAAAATTATTTTTGTGGCTACCTCTTAAGTGTAATTTTGTGACTGTTAGGGGTTGAGAACCCCTGGCTTAAAGGATTCATTGGCATTAACTCCTTGTTATGTGTCTCTTACCCACCTTGTGAGATCAGATCAGACCAGCCAGGACCGATGTTATCTTGGCTATGAAGGAAAGTGGAGAACAAGAAACCTCATGGCTAATGAAATAACTTTCATAGACCAAGAGGAGTTACTAGAATGTAGATGAAGTCCTGTGGGACATGGGAGAGCGTGCCTGTAGTCCTACTATTTGGGAAGCTGAAGCAAGGGGATACTAAGTCTGAGGCCAGGCTAGGCTTCATGGAGAGGCCCTGTCTTAAAACAACAAAAAGGATTTGCTTGTGCCATCACTCCCCAAAGGAATTAATTAAGAGCGATGCAAGTTAACCGCTCACTAACAGGATGTGTTCTAACCTTGGTGTGAGCTGGTATTTGGCTTATGCGCTGGCATGCTCTGCTGCTGCCACCACCAGGTGGCCAAGGAATGATTTTATTCTAAAGAATAGAATAAGAGGTTCCTGCTTTGACTATCTGACTGTTGAAGAAAAAAAAAAAATAGACTCTAAGGAATTAGAATTTCCCCAGGAATCTCCCGCTAGGAAAGGAAATTGTTGAAGCCCAAGGGGGTCATCCAAAAGGTTAACCTTAACTTCCTGGAGAAACACTTAGAGCCAGTCAGATGATCTTGCAGCTGTGGAATGACCTTGAATGAGAAAACTAGACCCCATATGTCTGTGGGCTGGGTACCACTCTGTACTGTCTATAGTTATGTATATTCCCTGCATTCTGTTTAAATCCTACCCAAACCAGATCCCTGCAGATGACCTTGGGAAATTGTGGCTGACTTTTTCAACCTTCCCAATGTGGCTGTTTGAAAAAAATAATCTTGGTCATTTTTTTTTTTCTACTTCTACTACTACTACTACTACACACACACACACACACACACACACACACACACACACACACACGACTCCTGGTTTGGCAGTAACTGCAGGCAGGTCTCTGTGAGTTCAAGGCCAACCTGGTGGTCTACACAGTGAGTTCTAGGACAGCCAGGGCAGCATGGAGAAGTCCTGTCTTGAAAACAACAAAGAAGCAAACAAATCCTTGTCTTACTGTGGATAGTCATGTTTATCTTTCCTAGAGTATTTTCTCCTCTTGTACATAGTTTCCCCATTTAACTGCAATATCAATTTCTTAATATGACATATTGTCAAAAGAATACACATTCTATTTGATAACTGAAAGCTTTGCTATGGTGGGTTATAGCTCATTGGTTGAGTTTGCCTAGCATGTGCAAATCTCTGGGTTTAATCTACAGCAACTTTCACCACTCCCTCTTAAAAAATGGTTCGTTATGACTGAGAAAGAAAGCCTCAAGGGCCACTATAATTTGAATGGCAAATGTGACGGCCACAGCAATAGGGAGTCATTTAGGTGTTTCGACAAGGGAGAGCTTCAGATAAACAGTGCAGTGAACAGACCATCTTGGAGGCTCTGTCATAACTCCCAGGACAGGCCAACTACAACAGGGGTTAGATGACTAAGCACAAAAGGAGAACTAGGCAGAGCATGCGCCTATTTAATTCAATTCAAACTCCTGTTTGAAGCTTGAGTTCTGCACTGTGATGACAGACTCTCAGTGCTGTACCTTGTCTGGGGATCTCCTTCCACAATTTCTCTTCCTCCTTCCCTTTCTCAGGTGTTAGCCTATTAGCCATTTCTGCTTCCTCTTCCTGCTCCCCTGCCTCTAACGTATCTTGGCATGCTTGGATTTCTAACTGCATCAATGTGCCTGCTTCTGAGATGTCTGAGACTCAGCAGAATAAGCAAGTGCACTCTGTCTATTTCACTTAAACGATTATTTAAAAAATAAGTGCAGCACATAAAACTCACTATCAGACTGTTTCCCTATATGATGCTGTGGGTTCTGTAGGCCTCTGTCATCTGGGATCCTCTTTTTCTAAAACTCATCAGAGTTTGCTGTGAAATGAATGTGTGTGTGTGTGTGTGTGTAAAGAGATACACATTTATATGCATACAAACATATATATATATATATATATATATATATATATATATATATATACCTATGAATATGTACTCACTACAGATTCTTTTTACAATAGCCTTTGCCAGCTTGATATGACATATTTCATGTTTATACTATAAAGATGTAAGTGTTTAGAATTATCTTCTGAATCCATTCATAGTTTACTAAACAAACCAATCTGTCACGGTAGATAACAAGTACTTGGTCAGCAGTACTTACAATGTCATTCCTTTTTACTGCCTTAACTTCAAGTAATAAGGGGTTCTGACTTGTGCAGAATTAATGTTTTCCTTTTTCTGCGTTCTGTGCTTTACAAAACACTAAAGCTTAATTCAGACAGAAGTAATTCAGACTATGTTTCAGACTCTAAATTCAAGTTCATAAAGAGGGATATATGTGTGTGTGTGTATTTAAGATTTATTTTATTTATACACTGTAGCTGTCTTCAGACACACCAGAAGAGGGCATCAGATCCCTTTACAGATGATTGTGAGCCACCATGTGGTTGCTGGGAATTGAACTCAGGACCTCTGGAAGAGCAGAGCTCTTACCTACCTTAGCTGTCTCTCCAGCCCTCCAAACAGCTTACATTTATTATTAGCTTTTAGTAATGATTGAATCTCTTGAAATCTATAGATATTATAACCAGGTTATAACTCCAACCTGAATGTCTTCCTTCCTCTTTCTTTTCTTCCTCCTCCTCCTACTCCTCTTCCTTTTTCTTCCCTTCTCTTCCTCCTGCTGCCCTCGTGCTTTCTTTCCTCATCTTTCTCCTCTTCTGGAAAAATCCTTTATGTTAAACATTCAGATGTTGAGTGCAGTTGTTAATGAAGGAAGTGGCCCTTTTTAATCTCAAGTGACTAATATATTAGAGGAGTGTAGACCTTCTAAACTGTCCAGAATGATCGTTTGTAGTTCTATTGTGTAGATTTATCTAGATTGGTGATCTAACTCAAATGCGATGAAATCTCTAAGTTTGACTATATTTGGAACTTTCTTCAGTCCCTTGCTCAATCCTACCCCAAAGAGGGAAATATAGAAGTATCCACACAACTGTTTCAGTACAGTACTCTACTAAAACGGAATTAGTCATTCCCTACAGTGTTGGTTTTAGAACTATGGGAGGTTGCAAGATAAGGAAAGAGAAAGAGAGAGGAAAAAATGGCATACTGTACTACTTTGGTTTCTGTTGCTGGAATAAACACCATGCTCAAAAAAACTTGAGAGAAAGGGTTTGTTTGGCTTACATTTCCATCGAGGGAAGCCAAAAGAGGGAACCTGGAGGCTGAACCCGAAGCCAGAGAACACAGGGAAATGCTCTTTATTAGCTCGCTCCCCGTAACTTGCTTGGCTAACTTTTTAAAACATTCTAGGACTCCCTGCCTAAGGATGGTACCACTTACAGTGGGCTGGGCCCTTCTGCATCAACTAGAAATCAAGAAAAAGCTCCCCCACCCTATACTTATGAGCCAACCTGATGCTGCCCTGTGCGTTAGTTTGTGTCAAGTTACTAAAAACTAAACAGTAGACACGCAGCTTAATATTAAGGAGTATCGAAGTTTAGAGAAGATGAAAATGAAAAGAGCCACAAGAGAGCTGTGTGGGAAGGAAACACAGGATATAGAAGGAGAGCATCCGGTGGAAGCAGGAAGAGAGTTATCCAGGGCGTCACACTTCGGCAGACGTTCCAAGACATTGTTTTGTTCCAAGACAACAAAAACTGATCAGGGATTTTTGAAAACTTAACTGCCTGTAATATTCCATGTAGGAATTTATTTCGACACATGACATGAAGTTGGAGAGCAAAGCAGAGTTAGCACACCTTGTTTAACAGCATGGATGCCTCCCGGGCAAAAGAAGCTGGTAAGTAATATAAGCCAGAGAAAGACTGGGCACATATTTAAGCTTAAACGGTAACTTCAACAGTAGTTGTAGAGGACAAACTGTATTTAGATGAAACCAAAGGGAGAAAGAGCAAACCAGAGAAGATGAGATTGTAGTCTTGGGAGATCATAGGACATTGGGTGCCATTGTCATAACTGCAGTGGGACTGTTGTCCTCTCGTTTAGCACAACCTGTTCTTCATATGGGAGTCATTTATCTATCAGTCTATGATTGCAGGCTGAGCTGTCAACAGCAAATGAAAACTTTATTTCTTCTTTTACCGGCTGCTTGAGTGCCTATCATTATATAAATTTAGGAGATTGGTGTTTTCGTTTTATCCTTTTGGCGGGTGGATTTTATGTGATTGCTATATGTATTATATTGCTCAATGTCTAATTAAAAAATTGTGTTTTGTTTTCAAATGGTGTCCCCTTTATTTTTTAATATTTATTTAGTTAGTTTTTTATATTTATTTATTTATTTATTTATTTATTTATTTATTTATTTATTTGAGACAGGGCTTCTCTGTGTAGCCCTGGGTGTCCTGGAACTGACTCTGTAGACCAGGCTGGCCTCAAACTCAGAAATCCGCCTGCCTCTGCCTCCCAAGTGCTGGGATTAAAGACATGTGCCACCACTGCCCACTGCTGGCAGTGTCCCCTTTATTCTTTTCTTTTCTCTTTGCATTAACTAGAACTTTTAGAACAGTGGCCAATAGAAGTTCTTCTTTTTATTTTATCTTCTTATCCAAGATGATTGCCATTCAACCATTCACCCTGAAGTGTTCTGCTAACTGTAGGATTTTCATAAATCTCTAAAGTTGACTGAAGATTTCCCATAGCTATAAAACCTTTTGGTTTTTGTTTTGAATTGAGAGTAGGTTTTGGATTTTGTTAAATAGTTTTTCTATGTCTACTGAGATAATGCAGCTTTTCTCTTTAGTTTGTCAAAATGGTTATTGATTAATATTTGAATGTTAAGAAGCCTAACATACCTAAAAATATGTATTCATAAGGAAAATAAGATACACAGTCAGCAAAAAATAACTGTTGGCTTTTCTTTGGGTTTCTTTGACTCACAAATTATTCAGACACCTACCAATTAGTTTCTAAGTACTTGGGGATCTTTGAAATAGCGTTTGGCATGGATTTTTTTATTTTACCGTGTAACTCACTGTATATAATTATTAATACATTTGGATCAAGTGTAACTCATTTACTGTTTAGAATATGGCTAAGTATTCCATGTGTGCTTAGCAGAGCTATGAACTGTGCTAGTGTTGAAGGTCAAGTTCTGCATCCGCACTTCGAACTGGTTACACTACTCTGACCCTTATCATGTATCAGCAAACTTGAAACAGAAAAACCACACACTTTTGGGGCCCCAGCACCTCTGTAATAACCACACAACTCTTAAGGCAGAAGCATTTGAGATTTAGTTCTCTTAAATTGTCCGTTAAGTTCTGCTTCAGGGGTGTTTCACGTTGAACGTATTTGCTCTTGTCTCCAGTCAGTAAAATCTGGTCATAGCACAGCCAGTTTCCCCCGGGAGCTCTTCTGTGGCAGTGTGCGAGCACTCATAGATGTTACCTAAGTGGACCAGCTTCTCTCTGCTTCAATAAAATATTTACATTGACAGGTGGGCAATGGGGAAGGATAGATTTAGCTTTCTGACTGTGGTTGCCTGATTCCCTGCTCTAATTCCTCACTGACTTTCCATCTACCCGTTCATCAGTGACTGAGCGGTGTTAGCAATGGCTCTGAGACATGTGAATATACCCTGGGGAATCTTCCTGTGGTCCTGTGAATTTGGCCTCATACACTTGGAAGTTTTATCATTGGATAATTGATCATGTAGAAGAAGTATGTTTACTGACTTGGATATAGTGACCATCATGAGATGTCATTCTTTATTGTAGAAGATAACTTTGATATAGTGACTATTGGGAGATGTCACTCTTTACGGTAGAAGATTTCTTTGCTTGGAAGCCTAACTGATGTTAGAGCAACCATCTCAACTGTCTTTTGATGTTGAGTGATAACAAGATGGTCCTCATAGAGTTACCTCCCTTGCTGCTATGAAGAAATGTCTTACAGAAGGCAACTTGAAGCGAGAAAGACTTACTGTATGTTACAATCTAAGGGCACAGCTTGACCTGGCAGGGAAGGCCTAGAAACAGGAGTGTGAAGGGTAGGGGGCTAGTCACAGTGAGTTCTTAAGCAGAGGTTGGACAGACATTGGGGTCAAGTTATCAACCCTCAAGTCCTGTTCTCAGTGACTTGCCTCCTTCAGCAAGGCTATGCTTCCCGAAGGTTCCACAAACTTCCTAAACAGAGGCACCAATGGATTTGTATGATTTTCTTTTAACTCCCCTCTTTCAATGATTACATATCTGATTTTCATCTTAATGGGTATGTTAAGGTTTCCACTATGCATCTTTACATTGTTGTGTATACCTTCAAATAACATTATGCTATTTCAAGCACAGCATAAACCCTCATGGTTTTATGCCTGATAGCGTCTTTTTCTGACCTTTATATTGCTGTGTAATTTTACCTTTTCATACTTTACCAACTTCACACTATGCTGTGATTTTGTTGTTTAAAACCATTTAGCTTAAAAGCTTTAAATGGTAGAAAAATACAGGTATTCACTAGCACACTTGCTATTTCCAGGGCTCTTTGGGTCTTGGTGCAGAGCATATAGCCTTATTTCTGTTCTAACTGAAAGGTTTCCTCTAATACCCTTGACTGTGTGGTTATGTTAATACCTTCCAGCTTTCATTTGTTTAAAGATGTCTTTAACCATATTTTAATCATAATTTTATTATTTAGCAAGAATTACTTTTTGTTCCTTCAAAGCTTTAAAATTATTACGCTTTCATCTTCTAGATTGTCTCGTTCCTGCCATTATGAAATTTTCTACCTCTGTAAATTTATTTATATATTTATTTGCAGGACAAGTCTCTCTGTAGCCTGGGTTGGCCTGGAGTTTTTCAGAGACCAGGCTAGGAGTCAACCTGTCATGAGCATGTGTCACTATATCTAGCTATTACTGAGGTTTTTTGTTTGTTTGTTTGTTTGCTTTTGTTTGTTTGGTTTTTGTCCCCTCACTTTAAGATTTTTCTGGCCAGGAGGGCTTTGATGGTGATGTGCCCTGGTATAGATTTCATTCTGCTCCTTGTATTCGAGTCTGTTGAACTTCCTAGACTTGAGGCTTTATAGTCTGTATCTGGTCTAGAAAAAAATGTCAGCAATATTTCCTTAAACATTTTTTCTTCCTTCTTCCTCTTCCTTCAGTGACTTAAAAGTATGTGCAGACTAACCTGTGTTCCTTGAGCAACAGTTCAGAGATTTGTTCATTTAAAAAGTTTTCTGGGGCTGGAGAAGTGACTCAGTGGTTAGAAGCACCCACTGCACCCATGCATCCATGCCTGGCTGTCTCCCAACTGCTTCTAGGTTCTAGGGGATCCACTGCCCTCTTCCGGACTCTGTGATAACTCTACTATTACTATTACTATTATTATTACTACTAACACACACACACACACACACACACACACACACACACACACACACGCGCGCGCGCGCGCGCGTGCGCGCGCAACCTGTTCACTCTTCTCTATGTGTATCTTCTAATTTCTAGTTAAGAATATTAACAATTCTATTTTCATTAGAGACCTGTCTGCTCCGGACAGCTTCCTATGTTAAACTCTAAGAAGAAATTGAGCATCCTTGGAGTTACTCCAGTTGTGGTGAGACAGCCACTAGGCAAGAATTGCCACTTTCCTTCTACAGACAAATTACTGTCCAGAAAAGGACACACTTGCAGAATAGTCGACTGATTATATCTGCCTAGACAGAGTAATCAGCCCTTAATAATTCTGCAGCACTAAGGTCTGTCAGATGATCCTGGGCCAGAAGGCAGAAGAACAGATGCTCCAACGTTTTGAAGTAGAGCGAGTGTCCAGGTGTTCAGAGGTCTCTATAAACTGGCTAAGTTTTAGAAGCTATGCTTGGTGCTTCCCACAATTATAGTCAACTCATTCATTCTGGATTTCTGATGGGGTTGAAAACTTATAGCTATTTACTTTGAGAGAAAAGATCTGAGTGTATGGTCATCAGCTGACATTCATCCTAAAGCCAAGGAAAAAGCCAGGTTCAGAACTAAGTGTTTTAATTAGGATAGATGACAGAGGTGCTGGTTAGTCAACAAAAGGATGGACTGGGTATTAGGACTATCTTGTACCTCACTGGTACAAATAGGCATAATTATGCTCTAATTGTATTTTGAGAGAAAAGTTTCCTTTTAACAGGAAGGGTGATGTGTAGGAGGAGCTAAGGTGGGAGGAGTACTGAGAGGAAGAAAAGGAGTAAGAAGAGGAGAAGAAGAAGGAGAGGAGAAGCTAGGTGATGAAAGAGAGATAGAGGGGGGAAACAGGGAAGCAGATGTTTATGTATCTCCACCAGGCAAAGATAGTTGATATATCTAGGTTGGGTAGTGGGTTACACCTCTGATTGAACAATACCAAACTTATAAAGCCTATGATTAACATTTCTTAAAAAAATGTATAAATGCAAAAAGGAAAAGGGGGCATGGGATAGGGGTTTTCTAAGGGGGGGGGGAATGGGGAAACGGGATGGTATCTGAAGTGTAAATGAAAGATCTAATAAAAAAAAAAGAATATTAACAATTCTTTATATAATTTGTTCATTTCACACACTAGTTTTTTTTTTTAAAGATCTACTTATTTATTCTATGTGATTACACTGTCTCTGTCTTCAGACACATCAGAAGAAGTCATCGGATCCTGTTACAGATGGTTGTGAACCACCCTGTGGTTGCTGGGAACTCAGGATCTTTGGAAGAGCACGAAGTGTTCTTACCTACTGAGCCATCTTTCCAGCCCCCACACACTAGTTTTAAGCTCTAAAATCTTCAGGTAGCTCGTTTCAGTATTCATGTCTCTGCAGGTGCTTTTGAATGTAAGAAGTTCAGTTACATTTTGAAAAGGGATCTTGCCTATTAGTTCAGCCTTGTTTGCTCTTTAATGTTTTTGACTAAATGTTTTTGACGATATGTTTTTCATATTGTGCTACACTTTCTGCTTTGTCTGATGCCTAATCATTTGTGTTGGTTCGTTTTACTTAGTTGGTTTTGGATACTTCTATAATCCTATAAAAAACAGTTTCTGAACTTTGTTCTGAGTTTTATGTTTTTTGAAAGAGTTTGGTCCTTATGTTCTTAAATTTAAGCTTTCAGAGGATTTCATAGCAGCTCAGTGCTTTGGCGAGTGTGGGATAATCTCTATTGTTGAAACAAGATCTTGTTTGTAGTGCTCCTGGTTTTTATTGTGTTATGGGTTTTCTAATATGGCTTCTGGGGACAACACTATTTCTGCGTTTATGTGAGTGTGGGTGGGGGGGGGCATTGCTGGCTCTGTAATAGAAACCTTAAGAGATAATGTGGCAGAATGACAGTGAATATTTCAGTGAGTGTGGGCAGGACACGGTCCTCTTAGGATAGGACTTTTGAAGACAAAGACAAGTCTCAATGGGAAAAGGAGTAGAAGCATGAGGCGTCAAATAATTAAATTTATGACATTTTTCATCTAGGAAATGAATATATGACACACACACACACACACACACACACACACACACATGTTTATCTATCGCCTCATTTTATATAGATTGGTTTTTCAAGAAAGGGTTTCTTTTTGTTGTCCTGGGTTCCACTCTATAGTGGAACTCACTCTATAGACTAGGCTGTCCTTGAACTCACAGAAATGGGCCTGCCTCTGTCTCTCCCAACCAGTGCTGAGATTAAAAGCATGTGCCACCATCACCCAACTGAGGCTATATATTTTTCAGTTATCTTTTGTAAAGAGACAAGGAGTGGTAGGAGCCCCACCCTGGGCTCTTAGGCAACAATGGATGCTGTGCAATGCTAAACTGAGGGATTTGCAATGCACCTGGGTGGAATTGCTGCTGACCTAGAGAGTAGCTGCCTCCCTAGAGCCACTGTCACCCTCATTGATCCTGTTGGTTGTAGAGTGTATGTGTGTGTGTGTGTGTGTGTGTGTGTGTGTGTGTGTGTGTGTGAGAGAGAGAGAGAGAGAGAGAGAGAGAGAGAGAGAGAGAGAGAGAGAGAGAGAGATATCATCAAGCAAGGCCTTTCTGCTTGTTCTTTTAAATGCTGAGCAGCTCCTTCAGGGAGCCATCACACAGAGCTTCAAAGCATCCTGTCCCTGGTGGAAGTTTACACACATACATGGTTTCCTCCATTGCTTGTCTTATCTGCTCTCTGCTCTCCCTAGTTTTTATTTCATAGCTCACCTCCATTTCAATCTTGTCTTGCTTTCTAGAGTTTCACCATTTTTTTTTTTAATGTCTGTAATCTTCTCTGCTTTTAAAGCAGAACTCGGGCCCTTTATATATACTACCTCAGGGTGTTTCTCTTAAGGAAAAGCCCTAGGACCTGCCTTGTTCACTGACCCAAACACCAAAGCGAACTGTCTACGGTGTTTACTCATAGTTCTGTATCATTTCTGGGTAAAACTGTAGCCGTTTCATGCCCGAATCCCTGCGTTCCATCGCTAGGAAACCCGGGAGGAAGAGAATCAGCACTCGCTAACCAGAATGTCCCACGGAATAGAGAATAGAGGCCACAGAAGGCGTTCTAGTTCTTCATACACTCTGCCTCCAACATAATCTGGGGAATGAATCATCCCCAGAAGCAGCGTGGTAATCCACACACTTCTACGCCATTTGCCGTTGCCGGTCCCATTCTTTTCTGATGCTTTGTGCGATGAAAAGTGGGTATAAAGTTCCTTTGCTGAATAAAGATAGCTTGGTGGTTGTCTTTAGAAAGTCACTTGGCCTTGTGTTTGTATCGCAGCTCCCTGCTTCTCATCATACATCGCAGTTTATACTTGACAGTGTGAGTGGCAGCCACGCCACGATTCCTCAGATCAGAGTATCTGGCAGGCAATGGCTCAAAGATGAATAAAGCAAGCTTGTCATGTCAAGAACTGTAATTAACAATGTTTATTGCCAGTACCAAGTTCTTGTCTTGTGAAGAAGAGGGGCCAGGAGCCCTGCATGGGACTTGCTTTTTAAAGACTTTTCTAAAGTAAATTTTCTGTAAGGCTATCTGGTCAGGGGCTGGAAGGTCAGAGCCTCTCCTGAGGGAGCTTTCCTAGGTGGCGGTCAATGATCTGTTATGACCCTCACAAGTGGTAAATGATCTATTTCCTTTAACGAGGGATTTTAGTACTAAGAACTAGACTTTGAATGTTTGATTTAGCAATTTTATTATTTTACCAGCAAGGGGCAGCAAATAACAGTGTTTGCTTGAGAATAAAAGTATTACTTTAATACTTAAATACTTCTTTCCCTTCCTCATCCTCCTTCTGCCCTTCCCCCTCCCCCACTTTTTCCTCATTTTTTTTTTTTAACTTCATTTCCTCAGTGTGCCTCTGATTTTCCTGCTGCTTTTTGTTTGGCTTTCCTGTTCCTCCTAGTGATGTGAAAGCCAGAATTATTGAGAACGACAACAGTGTTCAAGAGGGAAAAGGACATATGAAAATACGTAAAAAGTGCAACACCAAATGGGGCAAGACCTACTGAAAAGAGCTTTGTGTTGACCAATGATGACTCAGAATTTGTAAGCTAGTGCCACATAGCGAATATCATTAAAATTAGCTAGAGTCTTGTAACGGTAAAAAATAGTTGACAAATGCAGCCCCCCCCCTGCATTTCTTTTAAAACACCAGTTTCCCGTTTGAGTGTTAGCTGTCTAACTTTCATTTTGTTTCATATTGATGAGTATGTATAGACCTCCCACCGGAAGTGGGGTAATACTACAATGCCAGACCAGTGCGAACCAAAATCAGTATGACACTGTTTGCCTGGTGCTGGCTTATAGTGAAAAAAACCACACAAAGAACAACTCTGTGTGTTAGAAAAAAGGAGACGTTATGACACTTAGAATGAACAGAGAGTAATTTCAGTGAGCAGATAAGTAGAGGAGGTCTAGCTCTGGCAAGATGACACCAGAAACTTCTGAGTCTTTCCCTGTATGTTTCCTCCTCCTCCTCCTCCTCCTCCTCCTCCTCCTCCTCCTCCTCCTCCTCCTCCTCCTCCTCCTTCTTCCTTCTTTTTTTCTTGTTGCAAGTGTTACTGTGGAAAACGTAACTGTTAGGATTGGAAAATCTCTGAAGGAAGACCCTAAAGTCAGATAGAATGCAAAAACAGAGTGTCTATACAGCAGAAACAACCAGCATGTGTGTGTGTGTGTGGGGGGGGGGGGTGGGTCAACCACTCTTTGAAATGGCAACCCCAGGCAAAGGCACTCAGGTTTTCTTATACGGAACCGAGGGGACTCTCTAGAAGGATTACATCATCTAAAATTTCATTGGTGGGTGCTAGGGGTCACAGGTGGTCAAGGCTCTGCATTCCTATGTCATGAACTTTTAACCATAGGGTGAAATAGGGCCGCCCAGCGCAGATGGCCCATTGTGAGATGCAGTATTTCCCCATTTTTGTGGTTATCTCCAGGCTGTTCTCTGGGAGGGGTTTTTATGATCTTGTTTTGGATTTTATGGTCTGTCTCTGGGGCTGGTGTCTTGTGGCCTAGTTTCTGGAACTTAAGGTCTGTTCCTGGAGCTAGTGCCTTACAACCTTTTTTTCAAAATCAGGCCTGGTCTTTAAAAGGAGATAAACGGGTCCTTAAATGGAGACAAATGGGGCTTACGTTATCTTTACAGTAACATGCTTTTCTTGTATGTAGGTGGCACTTTTATTTCTGTCTGAAGGCAAAAGTTATTATTATTTTTTGTTTTAGATAAACTTTGTTTTTCTTGGATTTCTGAACTCCACACATCTACTTTTCCCAAAACTTTTTCATTCTAGATTTGGGGAAAGGCTCATTTTTTTTTTTTTTTTTTTAATTTGGTCTGCTTCAGTATACGCTAATCTTTGAAAGGTAGTTCATTTCACACAGTGCTTAGGGATTCTCTTTTCATCCTGACATCTGTCTCAAGGTGTAATTGCAACCAGGTTGTGACCTAACGTAGTGACTTTTCCTTGTGTCTTGAGTGGCTCTTCCTGGGCAGCCTCTGTGTACGCCCCTTCATACCTCAGTCTTGCTCTGCCTCTGACCTCTGCACCCTTTCATGCTGTTGTAGGCCAGAGGACTCACTGGGGCTGCATCAGATTTTGTTTGCTTCTGATACATCACACAGCTATATTTCAGCCTTCACATTCTTTCTTTCTAAATAGAAAATTCAATATAATACAAAATTCTTAGATGCTCAGGGTCTCAGAAAAAAAGAGACTCAGAGACTCCATTTTCATACTCTGCAATCCCTTCTGGAGTTTTCTATCCACACTTGAATCTTGACTACCCAGTTGTTGAAGAATTTGAATGAATTCCTTTGCATTTCTTCTGTGTTATTCTGGCATCACGATTTTTTTTTTTAAACTTGAAAAGACAATGTTTGCATCAGTGCTTGCGTTTATTCTGGGGAAATTCCCTTGACTGAAAGATGGCCAGTTAATGACAATGGAATGAGGAGGTGTTGAAGGGGAGAATTAGATTGTATAATGTATCAAACTGTTATTTGAAAATTAAGGCCAGGGTTGGAGAGATGGCTTAGCGGTTTAGAGCACTGACTGCTCTTCTAGAGGTCTTGAGTTCAATTCCCAGCAAGCACAAGGTGGCTCACAACCATCTGTAATGGAATCCGATGCCCTCTTATGGTGTGTCTGAAGACAGCAAAAAATACTTACATAAACAAATAAATAAATCTTTAAAAAAAATCACAACCTAATCAATTTTTACCTTCTATCCCCATTACATCATTAATTTCCTTTTTTCTAAACTACTAAAAGGAGGGAGACCTTCATTTCTTAATCCTCTAACATGCAGTCACAGGACATCAATGTAGCAGAAATAGAAAATTTACAGTTTTGTGAATATTTCCGTTTCACGTTCACAAATACACATCTGGATGTTAGCATTATCTCGTGACAGGATGAGGCTCCTGTCAGCATCGGGCTGCACATTCAAAAATGTCTCCATAGTATTATAATTGAGACATTATTATTCCTGAGTGAACAGACTGTACTCTTGTTATTCCTTTTCTATGTCTAGACATGTTTAGACGGCAACTTTTCATTGTGTTATGGTTGCTTATCGTTCTCACGCTGTGCATGTTTTGTAGTTTAAAAGTAATAGGCTGTACCACATCGCCCCTGGATGCAGTAGTGTATATCACTGAGGTGTGTGCACATGCATTCCGATAGCTTTGAGATGAAATTGGTCGTATCTTAGAACGTTTCCTCTCTGTTAAACAAGCAGTGCGTATCTTCACAGAAAGAATTTTTTTTTTTTTTCCTGAATCTCATTGTGAGTTTTAGATTCGTCTGTAGAGGGCGGCAAATGGCAGCTTAATTCCTCACTCAATGCCTTAACCTTAAAGTATTAATGTTCCCATTATCTTAAATCAACAAGAAAGACTTCCTTAACAGAAAGAAGGTTTTTTTTTTTTTTCCTTCTTTTTCTTCTTGGTGTGGCTGCTTTTTTTGTTATAGATAAAAAATAAGTGTGAGACTGACAGGGAAAATAAAGTAGCTAAACTTATTTTTGTAGCTCTTATTCCCTGAAAGTTTTAGAGCTTTCTTCCAGAGAAATAGAACGTGCTGCTCTGAGTACGAGGCAGTCTGGTTCTCCTGGCGGACTGTCACATTAGTTCAACACTCACTATTATATTCTTCCCCCGGGGGGAAAACAACTACTCAGTGTTCCAAGTTCCTACTTCTGTTCTCTTTCTCAAATTGTGATCATTTAAACCATAGTTGCATTTGCCATGGTTACTTTATCTTCCACAAAGAGAACAACTGAGTCATAGTTACCTAAAATCAAGCTGCCTGTGAGAAAGAGTGATTTCTGCAGTAGGATGGTTCATTTTGTTTTCTTTGATTTTGAGATGGTTTTGATTTTGAGAGTCAGGTTCTGGTTGGGCAGCCCAGGGTGGCCTTGAACTCACTATGCAGCCAGTTTCAGGCTCCCGGGGCTAGGATTAAGGTGTGTCTCACCACACTTGGAGGCAGGATGATAATTCTTTATCACCTCATAAGAATGTAAACAATAGGTGGCTGGAGAGATGGCTCAGTGGTTAAGAGCACTGACTGAGTTCAATTCCCAGCAACTACATGGTGGCTCACAGACATCTGTAATGGCATTCCGTGCCCTCTTCTGGTGTGTCTGAAGACAGCTACAGTGCACCCATATAAATAAAATAAATACATCTTAAAAACAAACAACCCCTGTTTTTCTTAAAAAAAAAAAAAAGAATGTAAAAAAGAATGCAATGATTTTAGAATGCTCACATTTGTGCATCCTTAGGTTACGTCCTTCCTTTCAGAAATAACCTCTCCGTGTAAGCTCTCCAGTTTCACTCTTGCTCACCCATATCACTCAATCAGTATCTACTTTATGTCTATATGAATGTTTTTCTTTACACAAATTTTTTCTAAAAATTAAATTATGCAATACATGGGCATGTGAGGTGGAGTTTTTCCATCTTTGACAGTATTATAACATTCATTCATGTGAGGGCCTTTATCATTTCCTTTTTATTAAATTAATTCTTCGGCAGTACAGTTTCATATATGCGCACAACATATTCTGATAGCTTTCCCTTCTGGTTCTTCTGTATTTCTCTTCCACCCATGTCAACCTCTGCTTGTTCCTGTTTGTCCCTTTCTTTGTCATTAGTTCTGATTTTATTGTGTGGCCCATTTAATTAGATCATAACTATCTGCTAACCTCTGGATTAGGGCTATCTGTTGGAGCCTGGTGGAGTCACCAATGGGTATGTCACTAAAACAATGACTCTGTCTTTTCCTGAATCCATCCACAGAAAACCCTTGAGCAGTGAGGGAGAGAGACCCCTAAGTCTGTGCTGAGTCTCTGCCCAGCTGATGATGTCCCATTTTTGTGTAGATCCAGTGTAGTAAGATGGTCTTTTTTTTAAAAGAAAATTTTATTTAAGCAAAGACTGTGCATTGGATGATTAATTTTGGTTCTCAGCTTGACTACATCTGGACTCAATTAAAACCCTAGCATCTGGGCACATCCGTGTTTTGTGTTTTTTTTTTTTTTTTTTTTTTGGATTGGCTCTTATGCAGCGGGAAGACCTACCTTTGCAGTGGGAAGACCTACTCTAAGTCTGGGTCACACTGCTAGTTTGGTAGTAACCTAAGTAGAAGGACTTGGAAGAAGGAAGTAGTTGCTTTTTGTCTGCTTGCCCCCACTCTCACTGGTTAGTTCATTTCTTCTACTGAGGAGGAATGAGTTCCTTCTCTGATATTAGAGCCTACTTCTTTGGTATTCTCACATACACTGAAGATCAGGTGAGACATCCAGCCTTATGGACTGAATAGCTATTGGACTCTTGTCAGGTGACACCCATTATTGGACTGCATGAACCACAGCATATAAGCTGCTCCAGTAAATCTCCTCTTAATATACTTAGGTTCATGTTATCATTTGGTTCCTGACTAACAAGGTGCAATAATACCACATTCCACAGTACTAAAACAAAGGACTGAATAATTATAAAAACCTACAAAGACAGAAAGGAAGAAAACACAGCTGCAAAACAAAGTTCACAAAGTAGTACCATCAACGAGAAGAAATGACATCAAATAAGCAGCAAATGATATCTTCACACTGGATTATACTTCCTGCCTCCACCTGCACTTTTTTCTTTTCCCTCCCCCTTCCCTCCCTCTCTCCTTCCCTCTCTTCCTTCCTACCTCCCTCCCTCCCTCCCTTCTTCCTTCCTTCCTCCATCCCTCCCTCCCTTCCTTCCTTCCTTCCTTCCTTCCTTCCTTCCTTCCTTCCTTCCTTCCTTCCTTCCTTCCTTCCTCCCTTCCTTCCTCTCTTGCCCTTCATTCCTCTCTCTCTTTTTCTTTGGTTCTTTGTTTGCTTCTTTCTTTCTTTCTTTCTTTCTTTCTTTCTTTCTTTCTCTCTCCCTCCCTCCCTCCCTCCCTCCCTCCCTCCCTCCCTCCCTCCCTCCCTCCCTTCCTTTCTTTCTTTCTTCCTTCCTTCCTTCCTTCATTTTCTTCTTTCTTTTTTTTAAAGTTTTTTTCTTTTTTTGGAAGAAGGTACTCATTATTGTCATCTGTTTTAGAATCTTGTAAATTGTGGAGTAAAGAGTCCAGAGCAAAACAGAACAAGACTTAGAGAAGTACAACCACAAGCGCCCCTTTGACTTGGTCAGAACAAAGCACACATACAAGCTTTGATGGAACTTTGCAATGCTGCACTGGTAATTAATCTAGTCTTATGAGCACATCTCAGAACTCAGGGGCGAGGTCTCCAGATATGCTAACACCCCATCACCTCAGGGCTTCAGCCAGCTATAATCAGATAGGAAGAGAGGCAATAAAAATTTAGCTTTACCGTATTGGGAAATATTACCTGTACTGGCTGGTTTTGTGTGTCAACTTGACACAAGCTGGGGAGTTGTCATAGAGAAATAAGTCTCATGGAGGAAATGCCTCCATGAGATCCAGCTGTAAGGCATTTTCTCAGTTAGTGATCAAGTGGGGAGGGCCCATTGTGGATGTTGCCTTCCCTGGACTAGTAGTCCTGGGTTCTATAAGAAAGCAAGCTGACCAAGCCAGGGGAAGCAAGCCAAGTAACATCCCCCCATGGCCTCTGCATCATCTCCTGCTTCCTGAGCTACTTGAGTTCTAGTCCTGACTTCCTTTGGTGATGAACAGCAATGTGGAAGTACAAGAATAAACCCTTTCCTTCCCAGTATGGTTCTTGGTCATGATGTTGTGTGTAGGAATACAAACCCTGACTTAGACACTACCTGATGATAAAAACTGCCCAGGAAAAGTAAATGATGTCATTTATAGAGCTACAGTCAAGTGAAGCAACAGCAGCAGAAGAAAGAGGAAAGAATGTATGATGAATAAAGGAAAGAATAGAAGAAAAAAGGAAGAAATGAGAAGAGAAAGAAGAAAACAGCAGGGAGACAGAATTTGGAAAGTATTATTCAATGTGTAGAGAGTCCTTGTGATATATGTTATGAAATAATATAACAAACTCAATAAGAAAAAACTTCTAAAAATCAAGATGGTTAAAATGAATTAGAATTGACATGTTAAAAGGATATTTCAGAAATCAGAAGACGATTCAGAAACACAGAGCTGTAGAAGTGGTAAGTACACTGTGACCTCCAAACCAACAAGAGATAAAGTACATTATAATAAAATAGCCAAGGCTGGGGACGATCATCATGAACACAGAAGGAAGCGTGAACTTTGGTGATTTTATTTCTGCTGCTGGTGTGAGGTAAAAGAAGCACTAGCCGGATCCCAATGCTGAAAAAGCCCAAGATTCTGAGGAAAAGCTTTGTTTCTGTCTTTGTTTTCTTTTTTGGTTTTGAGATAGGATCTCACTATATAGCTCTGGTTGTCCTGAAACTCACCATGTAGACCAGGTTGGCTTCCAGCTTACAGAGATCATCCTGACTCTGACTCTCAAGTGCTGGAGTTAAAGGCATGTGCCACCTCGCCTGGCTTGAGCAAAAGTATTTTTTAAAGTGTTTCTCTGTAACTTCTTGGAACACATGAAACACACCCAGAACTGATCCAGACACTCTAGGGGCTGAGGACTCAAGCTAGGTTTCCCTGCATGCTGTTTGAGCTCTCTGCCAACTGAGCTATATCTTCTTACAAGGACAATAAAAAAAATTCCAAATTTAAGATCCACTGTACTTAAATTGCAAATAATTAAAAAAAAATGAAAAATGAAAACATTCTTGAAGGATAGATGGTATTTTCTTTTTTACAGAAAAAAATTATCCAAATTCTATTTTTTTTGTTTGTGTGTTTTTGTTTTGTTTTGTTTTAAGACCTGGTTTTTCTGTGTAGCTTTGGCTTTCCTGGATCTTAAAATCCATTTCATCCTTTGTTGGTGAGAAATACTTCTTTCCCCCTTCCTCTCAAAAGTTAGAAAAGTACAAAAAATCCATCCTGAATATCTGATTCCTAAATAAAATTTCTTGGGAGTGGAAAGGTTCTACTTTGATTGACATCTGTGCTGTTTTTATGTCAACTTAACCTAAGCTAAAAAGTCATCAGAGAGGAGGGAACCCCTATTAAGGAAAAAAAAAAAAAAAAAAAAAAAAAAAAAAAAAAAAAAAAAAAAAAACCCTCTGTAAGATCTTGCTGTAAGGAGACCAAGGGCTAAAGCTGGGAGATTAAAAAAAAATGCAGACCACCAAGGCACTGCTCATTTTTCCAGTTCTGATCCGTTCCTGCACCAGGGGTCTGATCAGGCCAGTGTCTGCCTCCCTCCTGAGTACACTAGAGCATCTAAAGCCTTCCTGCAGCCTCCCCTCTCCAGGTACCCTGACGGGAGTTCTAGACCAGTGTTATTTCCCCGGACGTCAACACAGCATCCAAGTTTATTGGTGGTGGAGCTACCACAGTTGATGTGGCTGGATCAGGGGCTGGCATTGGCAGTGTTTGATAGCTTGATTATTGGCTATGGCAGGAACCCATCTCTCAAGCAGCCGCTCTTCTCCTATGCCATTCTGGGTTTTGCCCTGTCTGAGGCCATAGGACTCTTCTGTTTGATGGTTTCCTTCCTCATCCTCTTCGCTACGTGAGGCTCCATGGGGTCACCCAGACGTCTCTGCTGCTTTGACTCCATGCCAGTCCTGGTGCTGGAGTACTTTACCACTAAACAACAACGCTTCTCTAAAAAGAAAAAAAAAAAAAAAAAAAAAGATCTCACTGTAAGCCAGGCTGGCTGTAGGGGTTTTTCATAATTAATGATTGATGAGGGAAAGCCAGCTCATGGTGGGTGTGGCCACCTGATAAGAAAGCAAGTTTAGCAAGCATTGGAGGCAACTCCAGTAAGAAGCACACCTCCATGGCTTCGGCATCACTTCCTGCTTGGTTTGAGTGCCTGGACTGACTTCCTTAGATGATAATGATATGGAGATGTAAGACAAACAAACCCTTTCCTCCTCAAACTGCTATCAAACGTGATAAGGACACTTGTAGGGTTTCCATTGGTGTGAAGAGACACCATGACCATGGCAGCTCTCACAAGGGACAACAATTAATTGGGGCTGGCTTACAGGTTCAGAGGTTCAGTCCATTATCGTCATGGCAGAAAGCACAAGAGTATCCAGAAAGGCAGGGCGCTGGAGGAGCTATTTGAATTTTTAAAGCTTTTCAATTTTATATAGTAATGTTTACTGTGTGCCTGGGCATATATGATGTGTGTGTGTGTGTGTGTGTGTGTGTGTGTGTGTGTGCTGGGGGGAGGTACATATGACACAGGATACGTGTGGAGTTTGTTGTCTTCTACATTTTCACTGGTTGGGAGATGAAAGTCCTATCATCAGGCCTACAGCATTGGGCATCATATCCTTTTGCCTCCTGAGCCATCTTGCTGGTCTGCACTTCTTTTATTTATTTCTATTTTTTGTTTTTTTTGAGACAGGGTTTCTCTGTATAGCCTTGGCTGTCCTGGAACTCACTCTGTAGACCAGGCTTGCCTCGAACTCAAAAATCTGCCTGTCTCTGCCTCTCAAGTGCTGGGATTAAAGGCTTGCGCCACCACTGCCAGACTACAATTCTTTTAAAAACATATGACTATTTGTGTGTGTGTGTGTGTGTATGTATATGATCACATGTATGTGTGTACCTAAACATGTATGTATATAATACATAGATGCCAGAGGTCATTTCCTTAAGATCTGTTCACCTTGATTTTTGAGACTCTTTCACTAGAACCTGAGGTTCATGGGTTTGTCTAGGCTACCTTTCCAGAAAACCTGAGAGATCCCTCATTTCTACCTCCTCAGCATGAGGATTACAAATGGGTGTTACCATGCCTGACTGCATGAGTACTGAGATTTGAACTCGGGTCCTGAGGCTTTTTCAGCAAGCACTTTACAGTGGTACACTTTACTGACTGAGTGATCTCACCCCACCACCCCCACACTTTAGATTTCATAGTAGAGCACTATAAGATATTTCGGAAATTATTAAGTAAAACCCAGCACAAAAATTTTTAAAAAAAATATTATTTATTTCACAATATTTTTGTTTTAGACGAAGCAGCAACAAATTGAGCATATATTTGTTCGGCATTGTTTTTAATGACTGCAACAAATCAAGCATCTTTTTGTACTTGGAATGCTGTTACAAATTAATGTTTGAACATTTTATATAACATTATCAATTGATATTAAAATTATTATAATAATGTAACATTTCCATGTCTTTTAAAATATTAAAGTAGCCATTGCATATTACTTTCATCAGTGCGAAGATTTTGATAAGGAAAATGAACTTGCGTTTTAGCATAAGTTGATGGCACACTTAGACTTGTACTTCAGAAATTACTCAATAGAAAATACAGATAAGACAAGTCAATTTTCCAACCTGAACCTTTAGATGTTTTGTTTATGACTTATTAAGGAAGCTAGGGACATGATATTCCTATATTTGCATTTATGACCATGGGTTTTTAAAATATAAGTATGATAAATAGAATGGATATGCTTTAAACTTTTAAACTTGTGAAGTAGATTTAAAAAAAAAAAAGAAAGAAAATCAAGCTTAATACAAAAAGCTACAGTTGATTCAGTTTCATATCTCTAAAGATAAGCAAAACTAGAAATATGGTAGATTATTAACTTGTAATTAATCTTCTCACTGTTTTAGGGGCACACCATTAAAACTTGCGTTTGAGGGCTAATAGACAGCTAAGGCATTTGTGGAACAAGAAGAAAGTGGCTTGGTGACCATTGTTAAAACATTATAGGTTCCCCAAGATTGGACAGATGCTTCTGGAGGAGAAGGGCAGCTTTTATGTTTGGGCAGTGCTTTATCACTTGGGCCATAACTGTGTAGTTCGGGGAAGTGACTGTGGGCCTCATGTATTTTCTCCGTTAAGATGGTTGAGCTAAATAAAACTGATGAAGCTCTTCCTCCTCAAGCTTTAGAGCCAGTGATGTCAATTCTCGAATTCCTCACGATTAGAATTGTTCCATTTGGAATTGAAGAACTCATGGTATCTTCTCCTCTACTGCACAGATACCATTGCCCTATCATCTGAACATAGATCAGCAAAGAGAAGGGGCCTGGGCATAAGAACTCATGAGGAGGAAGAAGAGGAGGAGAAGGAGGAGGAGGAGGAGGGGATGGAGGGGGAGGAGGAGGAGGAGGAGGGGATGGAGGGGGAGGAGGAGGAGGAGGAGGGGATGGAGGGGGAGGAGGAGGAGGAGGGGGAGGAGGAGGACTTTCATGTTAGTGGGGCTGGATGCCAATAACTTAATTTTGAGATAACCAAGGGTAGTTACTTTTTCTTTTTACATCCATTTCAGCATAGGAATAAAAAAAAATCACCTTTAGGAACAGGCAATTTGTATTTACAGATTGCTGCATACATAATTAATAATGAATTCTCGTGGTGAATAATAAATAACATTGATATTCATCATCATGTACGGACACTTCTGGAAAATTACTGTTCTTTGAATTTCATGTATGTCATTGTGAGTGAGCTGTCCCCTAATAACTGAAAATACTCTTTTTCTAACGCTAGTCAACTTTTATTAAACACAGATGTAGAGTGAAAACAGCAATTTCAGTCAGTTTCTAGAACACCACATAGTGGGGCCATGTTTACTTAGGAAGGTTGGCATTGAAGTAGACTTGAGACCACGTGGATGTAGGCAACACCTACAATCCCGACACACAGGAAGTCCAGGCAGGAGGATCTCCAGCTTGAGGCTGACTGGGTTTTTATTGTGAGAGGATGTTTTGAACAAAACCATATGCTAAGTGTGATGCTCAAATGTGTGGTACACACCTTTTTCCTTAGCCTGAGGAGGCAGAAGCAGGTAGATCGCTGTGTGTTTGAGGCCAGTTTGGTCTACACAGCAAACTCCAGAACATCCAAGGCTACATAGAGAGACTTTGTCTCAAAAAGCAAACGGGCAGCAGGGAGGTGCCTGTGCACGCCTTTAATCCCAGCACTCAGGTGGCAGAGGCAGGAGGAGGCAGAAGCAGGAGGATCTCTGTGAGTTGGAGGCCTAAGCAAGCTCATGTCAAACAAACCAAGCTCACATTTCCCTAAAACCTACAAAGGAACAAAAACAAGTCTCTTAAGTAACTTGAAATTACCATTTTAGTTATTCTGAAAACCAAGTGTTCATGAAGAAAACTGGAGTATTCAAAGGAGATATGGAGAAAATGAAAATAATGTTTCCTGAAAACAATGACTCTAAGTACAGTAGGAAGTAGGTTTAGAACACTGGAATTTGGTCTGTGCTTTAAAGGGCACATTACTTAACTTTTGCAAGGAAGTGGAAGGTATTTGACGAGGAGAACGAAGGCTGAAAAGCAATGTTCATAATGTAAGGGGTATGGGAGAGAGGAACCAGACCAGAGCAGACAACATCCATTAGGACCATAGAGGGTAGTAAGAGATGAGATTTTCTAAGTGTTTTTTTCTTATTAATACCAAGACTAAAAGCCACAGCAGTGTATATATGTACTGAAGGAGCAATGGAGAGACAATAATACTTTCATATATATAATTTACTAGTATTTTAATCTTTGTAAAGCTAAAACCTAGGCTTCCTGTTTTTTGCCTTAATCATCAGAGTTCTCATTTCAAATGAAAGTTTCTTTTAACCATTTAATGGATAAAACCGAAACTGTAATCCTGAAAAGTAGGGGAACTCAATCTCTGAATTCATCAACAATGAGAATTAATGCTAGGGTACATGTGGTTATAGTTTTTCAAAGATCAATAAGTTAGATGATGCCAGGATTGTAGCAACATGGGTGGCAGAATGTTGCAAGGAGGAAGGTTGGCGCGAGCTCATATGGGTGGTGTTCGTGTGGCTTGGTAAGGCTGCTGGGCCTTTGTGCTTTGCTAGACAGGATGTTTCCAGAAGAGTGAGAAGTGGCCCAGTGCTGTTGGCTCCCTTTCTCTCCAGGCTCCCAGGGGCCCACTGAGGGTCTGCATGTTCAAAGTTCTCCCTCACAACAGACTTACAGTGCTAAGGAGTAAGAGCCATGACTCACACTTTGTAACCCTTTAGTCTCTGGGCGAGTTTGTCTTCTTTCATTATCTCTTATTCTTTCAACCGTACTCCGAGGGATGGAGGGCTGCTTAGTATTAGGTTAATAGTTATCAGAAGAATTGGGACTCTGATTTAGCCTTTTTAGATTTTAATTGTAGAGTGCCCTATGTAAACAAAGCAGCTTCCTGTGTCACAAAGAATTTGTGCTATGTTCTAGAGAGAATAATTTATCCTCACTGAGAATAGAGTATATTTTATTCGCTTTTAACTAAATGTATGATCATTTACAATGGTTTTGGTTTTGATCTCCACTTCTGCAGTTCTGCATTTGTGATAGTGGTCAGGTCAGTTTCTGGATGGTGACTTTGTCTTTTACTAAAATGATGGACTAATGTCTTTTTCCGATCCTATAGCCACAGGCCCACACTTAACTAGCTCTCGTCTTTTAAAGCTCTGCTGTCTAGAACTGAAGCCCTAGGCTTCACCTTCTTTGGAGTAATCTCAGATAAGTCCCGACATGCATAGGATCAGGCCTGACTTCACAGACTGACATGCCCGTTTTTGTTAACAAGCACCCAAAGTGATTTTTATTCACACAGGTTTAAAAAACCTGAAATCATCACTCACTTGAAAGAAATTCTCTTCCTACTTCACCTTCAAATTCCAAACTTCAAACGGTGTACTTAGTCAAGATGACTCTTTTCCTTTGCTTTCGTATTCTCAGCATCACTTTTCTTTGCAAAAAGATAAACTGACACATATTTGCACATTCCTGTCCTCTCTATTAGGCTTACAATTGACTCATAGCCAAGCCCAACAGTTATCACTATAATAGGTATATGTATATAGTTATAACAATGTAATAGTTATTATGTCAGTATGTAGAGAGAGGGAGAGAAATAATAGATACTGTGTGTGTACATGGGGGGGATGACTATGGCTTTCTTTTATTAATTGTGTAAAAGTGGGAGACCTCAAGATAGCAAGCTCAGCCACAGAGCATAACAACGTAATAATGATATACCACATCATTTGTGGGTTTGACTTTTGGCATACGTATTGAATGTATACATTTTAGGAATATTAATACAACATGAAGAGATTGGGGATGAATCTAGCTTTACTATGTCCACATGACCCAGATGGATGATCTTAATGTTCCCGCAGAAGAGCAATTGTCCATGGGAAAAACTTGAACTGACATTAAACACAGACTTTAATGGAAAATGACTTGGATATGATATGCTGTTCCGCTTGATGAAATAATAATATATTTTTTTTGTCAATTTATTTTATGTATATGAGTGCTCTGATTTCATGGACACTAGAAGAAAGGAACACACCCTATTACAGATGGTTGTGAGCCACCATGTGGTTGCTGGGAATTGAACTCAGGACCTCGGGAAGAACAGTCAGTGCTCTTAACTGCTGAGTCATCTCTTCAGCCTCTAAATATTTTTCTTAAAGAGGAATTTTTATGATTTCTATCCCGGTCAAAGGTTCTATTATTATTATTGTTAATTATTATTATTATTACTTTAATGCCACCTTTTCTAGGTAGATTTTAAATACCTTTCTGCTTTGGAGAAGGTCTTCCATACCAATAGCCAGACATTATTATAATATTAGCTGATATTTCTCTTGGTGGTGATAAGTTGAAGGAAGACACAGGCATTTTAAATAATTAAAAAAGGCGACTGATTCAAAGGACCAAGACAAATCATTGTAAAATATTTACTTTATTCATGACAAAAATATTAATTTGGTTTTAGAGATATTTTATGGCAAGGTAAAGGTCTAAGGATGATGAACCCTGTAATTAGGAAGATACGAGAACCACATATCTGGAACAAGTTACTTTAATTGTACTGCATTTTAAAGTAAGCAGAATTACTTTTGAAGGACTTTGGGAATTATCAAGAAAAATATCTTTCATGTTTCTACTGCACAGTTTAAGAAACCTGATTCTCTGACCTATAAATCAGAAATAGTCTATAAATTCTTGAGACAACGATTTTACTCTTGAAGAAGAGACAAGCCTATCAGCAATGAGTTTATGACACCGTCTGCCTTCCTGATATTCCACAGCAACTGGATTTAAATTGCTTTCCTACTTATTTGTATTAGAAAATCTAGGTAAAGGGCACAAGATTAAAATGGAGGGTGTGGCTATGGGGTTTAGGCTGTGGCAAGGAGGTGAACTTGTTACTGGCCCAATGATGTAGCAGGAAAGATGAATACCCTAGTTAGGTCAGCTGGAGAACCAAACTCGTCAGTGAAACAAAAAATAGGAACCGTTTTCTAAATTTGTAATGTAGTTTGTTCTTAAATATGGGGTCATCACTTTCCAAACAAAACAAAAAAACCACATAGGCTCTTGGTCTTGCTCTTGCTCTCTCTTGATTTTTCTGTCCCCTCTCCCTTTCCCCCTCTCCACATTCTCATGACCTGCCTCTACTTCTCTCTCTCTCTCTCTCTCTCTCTCTCTCTCTCTCTCTCTCTCTCTCTCTCTCTCTCTCTGCCTCTCTCCACCTCCCCTACTGCCCTCTTAACTCTCCACCCCATATTAAAAAAAACCCAAAACAAAAACCACATAGACCAGACAGTTCATATTCTTAAACTAAACTCAAATCACATGTTTTATGTGACTTTTAAACACAGTCAGTATGCAGCTATGTGTACTAACATATTGGACTAATTTTGATACCCAATCATTTAACTTTCTTATTTCTTTGGTGTCATGTTTTTGCTTTTAATACATCCTCCATTTGAAGATACTTAGAAGATCACTTAATAAAATAAAGCCTTTGATGGATTTTATGGTGCTGCTATATTAAGATTCTAGTAGGAAGTAAACTTTATCTTGTATTTAATAACCTTTGATGATATTTATGTTTTCATCCTCTGTCTTATTTGTTAAGAAAAGAGCTATTATATTGCATTTTTTTTCTTTTTGATGGCTTTTAGCTACTTAGAAAATTTTCATTCAAAGGATAAAGTGTTTATATTCTGAGAAGTCCGTCTTGCTAACTGGACTTGTCAACTGCACATATTTCAAAGAAAGTGCTAATTGGCAATTTCAAGTCCCCTACATTACCAATATTTAAAGATATTGAAAAGATATCGTTGATACTTATTCATGAGGGCATACTTATCCATTAGCCTGTAACCTCAGCTTATGGGGTAAATGCAGATGAACTGATCCTGCTGTCTGTCGCAGCATCTTTGAATCAAACTGATGACTCTACAACACAGAACATGAATTTGGATCTTCTCCTGAGCTCTCAAGGGAGATAAATGCAACTTCTTCATTACTTATGACATTATATTTCTTGATCTGAGACTTGCTCCAACTTAGATCTAAGGACAGCATTTGTACTTAGGTTTGTCTTGCTTGAAACGGTTAGTGATTTGTCTCAAGAGTTTTCCCAGCCGTGCAGTGGTGGCGGAGGCAGACGGTGGAAAGGTCTTTGGTTGAATAGGTCACAGACAGAGTCAAATGTTGGCAAGTGAGAGGGTAAAAGAGAAGAAAGAGAATGTGAGAGAAGACACAAGGCATGAGAGCAGAGGCAGAGTGCCGTGGGGACAAAGCACGTGGCAGGGGACCTCATTTGTCTATCAGTTCTGAGGTCAGAACTCATCCAACAGTTTCGCTTAGTCCGGAAGTGTTCAGCAGTGCCTGTGAGCTTCAGCACATCTGGGCGGTCTACACTTCATCGAAAAAGTCATCGTTTATTAAGAGATCCTGTAGTTAATCTCTTTGCCTTGGGCACAGATTGCAGGCGCTCAGCCTGTCCTGCTGTCTTACTGACATACAGGCTGTAATGTATGGATCCTTCTTTACATCGCCTCTTCTCGTTTCTTTCCTTTTCACTGCCAGAATCAAGCTTAGCACTTCATCACCTCGACTATTGAATTGGTTTCTAGCAAGAAGCCTGTCTTATTTCCAGTACTCTCTCTGCTGCTCAGGTCTACTCAGAGAAGCTTTTCCTCCCTACCCATTTTATTTCAGATTTGCTCTAAAGTTGTATTATTTTTGAAAATCATCGTTGATAACTGGAGGGTAGTAGCAAGGTTGACAGCACAATTCTTTTCTCGACATTAAAGCCAGCCACAATGTTCAAGTGTACCTTTAATCTGACTTCCTTTGTTGTCTTAAACGGCTAGTGACATGATTGGCATGTCCTACAATCCTTGCATGATGAAGCCTGAACTCTTTAAGTTGTCCCCACCTGGGCTATGCTCTTTCATTTGCACATGCTCAAGTTCTACTTTACTTGGCACACCTTTTAGATATATTGTTTATGAAAATGCCCCAATGTCCTCCAACCAGATGTGATCAGAGTGTCTCTATACCATCACAAGTATGTAAATAACTCACTTGCTAGATCCTTGTTTATTTTCATCTAGTATAATTCTTCATTCTTTCTTCTCTTAGATTATAGATACGTTGATGGAAGAGTTTGTATTTTATCATTTCCTGTATTTTCTATCTAGTACATGTCTCATTGCCTTACACAAAATCACATCTTTAGACATCTGTTAAACCAAGAGTAATGTCTCCTGTATATATAGAAAGTGATGTAATGAACTCTTTCCACAAGGAAAGAATATTTTATAACGCACACAACGTTGCAACTTAAACAGGTGTGCTGTTTTTCAAATATGTTGTTTTTCAAATGGTCTTGATTTATGAAAGCTGTCCTAATTATAATAGGAAAACATATTTTTTGTAAATCAAAGCTGTTTTAATATTTTTATTATATTCTCTATAATAAAAAGGAAATGATGTTCAGATCTTAAGATGAATAATCTTAAGAGAGGAATTATAAAAACTGGACTTAATAACATTAGTGGAGAGAAAATAAATTTTACACTAGAAATATGTTAATTATGGTGAGTGTTAAGGTACTTAGATTTTAATTGCATAATAAACCTTGTCTCTAACCTTGGGACTTTGATTTCATAGACTGACATATGATTAAGATAATACTATTCTAGAACTTAATATTAAATAAAGATTGCAAATGTGCAGAAAGTTCAGGATATTAAAATATTTTTCTATGTTTAGCTCACCAGATGATTATTTTCACTGTCCAAATCTGAGGGCACTGTCACAACCACTGAGGTCTGTGTCTTCTCTACTAAGACTAAGAGCTGCTGCTGCTGCTGTGTCTTCACCTGTGTAGAGCATAAGATGGAGAAGGGGCAATCGTAGTGCAGTGAATATTTCTTCTATAAATTAATGGTGATATAGAAATTACCAATGAAAAAATGCTAGTTAAAACTTTCTCTTCCAGGACAGCCAGGGCTACACAAAGAAACCCTGTCTCGGAAAAAAAAAACCAAACCAAACAAAAACAAAACACAAAAAAACCCCCAAAACAAAAAACAAAACAAAACAACAACAACAACAACAACAACAAAAAACAAACAAAAAACCCCCAACAAACAAACAAACAAACAAAAAAACTCCCCAAAAACAAAAACCTTTTTCTAGTCATTGTAACATATAGACCTGGAAAGCCTTGTAATTGATAGTATGTATGTATGTATGTATGTATGTATACATATATATGTATTTCTAGTTAGCTTCTTAGGTATATTGCATAGACAAAATATCGTGAGCTGAGCTGCATAAATAATTTCCTAATCTTGAGAACATTAAAATGATGGCCAGATTAATACATCTTATTTTCTTGGTGCTATTAAAAATAAATTTATCCTCTTATAATTTTAGCAGTCTTAATATATTTTCTCTATAAATTTAAATGTTTTATTACTTTACATTCATTTAGTTATCCCCCCAACAAGTAAAGCTTCCACCCTTTGAAAATAGGCTTCTTTTATCCTAATATCGGCATCGTACAAGTTTTTGGAAGGCTTTCTTGAAGTCTTCATTAAAGATGGTATAAATCAGTGGATTTATAAGGGAATTCAGGTAGCCAAGCCAAGCCAAAAAATTTGACATTTCCTCAGAAATTTTACATTTTTCACAGACATTAACAACCAATTCTTTTACAAAAAAGGGCAGCCAACATATTACGAATGCACCCAAGATCAATCCCAGGGTAGTGGCTGCTTTGCGTTCTCTAGTGCCTGAGATTTTCTGTCTTCTCCAAGATTTCTCATGTTTCAACTCCGACCTGGGACTTTTCACTGTGCTATGAATTCTATCGAAGTCTGTTGATGGATCAGATAAGGATTTTTCTAGCACGTAGGATGTGGAGACCAGTTTAATGCTCTTCTCGCTGCTCTCCAAAAGGACTTGGCCATTCAGCTCCTCCTTCAACATCCGACTTGCTTGTCTCTTGTGGTATAGTGTCCTTGCTGCTTTGTATATTTTGTAGTAGAGGATCAATATCAATACAAGCGGGATGTAGAACGCTCCAAACGTGGAGTAAATTGTGGAAACAATGTGGTCATGTTTGATGATACACTCATCATCTCGGTTAGTTCCTTGATGCCTCCAGAAGAGAGGAGGCATAGAGATGAACACAGATATAACCCACACTATCGTAATCATGATGCCGGCATGCTTGGGAGTCCTTTTCCTGGCGTACTCAACTGCATCTGTGATTGCTCGGTACCTATCCAAGGCTATAGCCGACAGATGCAAGATGGAACACGTACAACAGATGATATCAACACTCAGCCAAATGTCACAGAGTACTTGTCCCATAATCCAACTCTCTCTCACAATGTACACGATACTGAAGGGCATCACCAGGACAGCTACAAGAAAATCTGTAACTGCCAAGGAACAAATTAAATAGTTGGCTGGGTGGTGCAGCTTCCGAGTCACAATGATTGCAGCGATCACAAGGGAGTTGATGGTGGTTGTCATCAAGGCCAGCCCAGACAGAGTGAGGGATACCAGAATTTTGGATGGCATTCGGTTTAACAGTTCCTCAGAGGTCAAGTTTTGGTCTGATGAGTTTAAAAAATCCATTTTTTAAAAAAAAGGTTAATATAGTTGAAGAAATGAACACCTGTAACAAAGGAGGAGAAACACAATTCAGAGAAAGTTTCAAGTACCGTTTTCTTGTTTTTAGAAGAGAAAAAAAATAATGTGCATGTTTTCTTAGAGCATTCTATGGACTAAAAATTGGGGTTCATATTTTTTTCTTATTTAAGAAATCCAACGAGAAAAGTAACAAATAGTAACTTTCAAAACATTTATTAAAAATTTCTACCATAAAGCAATTTCTATGAGTAAATTCACCAATTATCCAATAAATCCCTCTTGACTATGAAATTGTTGTAAACAGTATATTAGCTCTGACCACTTTTCTTTTTGTCTACAGCAGAAGCTATGTTGAAAAGTACATGCTAATATTTTCTACTTGGGTATTTTGTTATATAGCCTGAGAACATTAAAGGCAGCATTTAAAAATGGTAAGTATAGCTGGGCAGTGGTGGCACAAGCCTTTAATCCCAGCACTTGGGAGGCAGAGGCAGGAGGATTTCTGAGTTCGAGGCCAGCCTGGTCTACAGAGTGAGTTCCAGGACAGCCAGGGCTACACAGAGAAACCCTGTTGCGGGGAAAAAAAAAAAAAAAAAAAAAAAAAAGGTAAGTATATTTGTATTTAACTCAATGTTACATGATAAAATTATAATCAACACTTGTAATGTATTTGATGCCATAATGTAGAGGCTACATAGAGAGAAAGAAGAAAAAATACTATAGGTGGCAGTTTATAAAATTAGAAAAATGTTGGTAGCCTTTGGGAACGTGGTAGTTAATTTGATTTGAAAAGACAAAATAAGATTAGTTGGAGTCACATAACCCTACGTTATCCATTATAACAATAGCATCCATGACCAAATAGCCCTCTTACCAAGTGAGTTGTCAGTTAACAGAGCTCACAGAGGCAGGTACCCTGACAGAGATGCTTGTTTTTTTTGTAAATCACTGTTGTGTTGATGACATTACATTGCTGCTTAAGGAGGACCCTACATCCGTGGTTTATCACAGTTGCTTTAGTCTGTGATTTAACTGGAAGTCAGATAAAGCCTGGGAGTAGATGTAGCTCAGTGGTAGAACACTTGCCTAGCACGTGTAAGGCCCTGGGTTTGAGTCCCTGTACGGAAAGGGTCAAAGAACAGTAACCGGAGTCACAAGAAATACTGTTTTACAAGCTATTTCCTCATTTCCTATTACTCTCCTTTCGTTTTCATAATTTTTAGTGACTACTTGGATCTCAATGATGAATGGGAAGGAATTAGAATCTGATACTTCTATTCTTAGCTATAATTGCTGCTTTATATGCATATCTTAGCATCTTAAAGTAAATATAATGCTAAGATATGCTTAAGTTCAAGATGGTGGTATTTCTGTTACAACTGCACTGCTAACATATCATTTAAAATCTTAATATTTATATGTTTGGTATTTCATAAGGATGCAAACAACCATATATTTATCATGCAGTTTTCTATTTGCCTGTGTTTGGGTATCAGTACATAATTCAATTTTGATTTCCAGGTGTTCACAAAGCCACTTGCTGCTAAGCAGATTGAATGCTAGAAAAATACATGAATACTCACCACCTACGTAAGTGGTCATCTATTGTATAGTTGAGAAATTGTCTCATATCTACATAATGCCCATCCATAAAAATCAACTAAGATATCCTATATCTACATAACACTTACCTGTACAGGTCAACTAAGACACGCCAAGGGAGGCAGTGGAATATAAATCCCCCCACCCCTAGACATTTTAAACTATAATTTATTAAACTCAATGGCTCTCAGACTCACACTGAAGGCTTGTTAAGCCACATTTCAGGGTCCAAACTTTGGAGTTAACGATTCTGTAAGTCTGGTGTGAGGCTTTAAAATACACATTTCTGACACATTTCCAGGTGATACTGAAGCTAGCGCATCAGAGAGTCTGTCCTCTGGGTTTAATAATCCTGGCTGCTTCCAATAATTCTCTATCCCCTGCCCCAGTGCTATAGCATCTGTAACTTTCTCTCAAATGATAGCATCTACAGTATTTCAAAATTTCTTCAAAATGTTTCTTTCTGACATTCTAACTTATTGGAGACTCTCAAATGACCTCTCACTAATTTTTTCACTGGATATGTCTCTATTTTCATTGCTGGCTCAGTGATTGTTTCTGTTTAGGGATATATGTCTTCTCCCCTCACATGTTTTTCATGTTTCCGTTCTCTTCTGAGAGAATATTGGGTGAGATGGTCTGAGATGTAGAGAACTCACAGGCATCATCAGAACTGTCACAAAGGCCTTGTATGTGGTTTTTAGTAACACAAGACCTTCTACTCCTACCTACCCTCCCTCCTTCTCTTCCTTCCTTCCTTTGTTCCTTCCTTTCTTCCTCCCTCCCTCCCTCCCTCCCTCCCTCCTTCCTTCCTTCCTTCTTTCCTTCCTTCCTTCCTTCTTTCCTCCTTCCCTCCCTTCCTTCTTTCCTCCTTCCCTCCCTTCCTTTCTCCTTCCCTCCCTCCCTCCCTCCCTCCCTCCCTCCCTCCCTCCCTCCTTTCTTTCTTTCTTTCTTTCTTTCTTTCTTCATTTCTCTCTTTCTTGGTAAATGCCATTTTTAAAAAACTGTTCACAAATTTTAGTTTTTACATTTGTTTGGTGTGTGTGTGTGTTTCTGTTTGTATGTGATCATGTGTATTATGGCACACATATGGAGGTTAACTTTGAGGAGTCAGTTCTCTCTCCTCCCACCACAAGAATTTCAGAGATCAAACTCTGGTTCACAGGCTTCACAGGCTTGTTGGCAAGAGCTTTTATTTGCCAAGTCATCTTGCTGTCTCTCCCTGTCAGTTATGTATTCTTCTTGGAAAGAATTTTAGAAAGGCCAGTGATCTTTTATGAAAAACTTACTCCAAATCCAGTGGTACATTTGGGAAATATGACTAATTAATTTCTGTTTTCTCTCCAATTCCTGTCATTACATGATTCTCTCTTTACATATTTTATATTATAGATTCAGTTAAAAACTCTCTCTCTCTCTCTCTCTCTCTCTCTCTCTCTCTCTCTCTCTCTCTCTCTCTCGTGTCTCTGTCTTCCTGATATCTCACAGTGTGCTCAGACACCAGAGGACGTATCCTAGTGTATCACTCTCTGCCTTATTCCTTTGGGAGAGAGTCTCTCATTGAACCTGGATCTTCCTGCTTGGCTAGTGGCCAGCAAACACCAAGTATCTTCTGTTTCTGCCCCCCCCCCCCAATGTTGGAGTTATATGTATGTTCAGCTATATCAGGCATTTTACATAAGTGCTGAGACTTGAACTCAGGTTGTCATGCTTACGCAGCAAGTGATCTTACCCACTGACCATCTCTTCAGGCCTCCGAATAGCTTTTAAATTAATTTCTTTGCAATGCTGTTTACTTAATAATATGAGACTAGAATTAAAGGTACCAACATTTACTGTATTATAAGCAAAAGTAACTTTCCATTTTAGTTTATCTGATACACAGTTTTGGCATAAGAAATTATTCTGCAATTCTACTTTGAGGAGAAAATAAAATGAGACAAGCTGATTGGAAATAGCTATATAGGCTTCCATAAACGAATGCCATAGGAGAGAGGACCAGCTAAAAATTAGGAGAGTTATTGGATAAGTCAACTGATTTTTCTCCGTGTCACTCTGTACCATTTACATGACCCTTAACAAAATGGCACTTCATGACAGAAACTCCTCTTAAACCTTGGTCATATTTTATGATTATATGACATATAAATAAGAGTTATAAATATGTCAAGCAAATTATATTGCAGTTTACCAGAACACTGTCTAATATTAAATCTAGGAAACAAATAAATCTTCTAGAGTGATTCATAGACAATAAAGAAGACCGGAAAACAAGCCAATCACAGTTGGCTATTAATTTCCTTTATTCTTATTTTTCTTGCCACCTATAAACAGAAGTTCAACAAATCCTTTTCTTTGTCCAATGTAGACACAGCCTGTCACTCTTCACCCTCATTCTTATTCAAGTTCCCGCTGTTATGTCCTTGTATTGCTAGGGACATCGACTGGTTACCTGACATAGAGTGCGTCACAGATGACACTTCTGTCCCACAACACAGGCTTCTTTCTGTATTTCAAATATCTTTACTGGGGAAAATTAGTCTATGAAGATCTTCAGTCTCATCAGCTGACACCTAAAAGCTTCTCATATTCAGTCAGCATAACAGTTTGACATCTTGATGATCTAGTCACATGGTGCATTAAAAACCTCCTAACTACATGTAATATTTTAAATCTAATGGTTATTTACATTCTAGAGTTCGCTTGGTCGTGTTTTCTAAGTTTACTATCCTCAGGCTAAGCTATCAGCTCTTAGGGAAATAGTTTAATTTATTTTCTTCTGTGAATAATTAATGAGGTCATACACAAATAGATTTCATTGTAGTATTATAAATAGGCAAGACCGTAAGTTCAAGTAAGTAAGTGTATCAAGGCCTTATGAAAACCTACCTATTGGATATTTAAATTAGGTTAATAATAACAATACTGTGCTATGTTATTTTACACATTTATCTTAAGGCATTTATTCCCTTAAAGATGCTTCAGGAGATGAAAAGCAGTCACTGTGTTTCCTCATAGATGAGAAAACAGAGGTACAGAAACGTCACAAACATCTCTAAACTGAAAACACAGCTAACATTTGATATATACATTTGGTTTGGGATATCTGTAGAATTCAGAAATCTAGAATCACTGGTTTGGGGGACTGGAGAGCGACCTTAAAAAAGGGGAGCAATGGGCTGGAGAGATGGCTCAGCTGTTAAAGGCTAGGCTCACAACCAAAAAGGGGAGCAAACACTTGTTCTTAACCACCACTCTCCAAGAGACACGAATTCCTTCACAGCTCCATGCCAGTCACGGGTTCTCTAAAGTACTCTTCTGTGAAATAAAGATTTTGTTATGTATCAAGTGTGATTTCAAATGGAAGGAAATATTCCATAGGATGAATGTTTAAAATGTGGGTGTGGCCAGTTTCTATGAGTACTACGTGTTGCTACATGGAATAGCAGCGTTTACTCATGCTGCTTTCTACAACCTTTTACTGGCAGTACAACTCTGAGCCCTTACATCTCTGCGTTTATTTTTCTGTTCCTATTTATTCCTTTAAGGACCATTTGTTGGGTTCTTTTTTACATGGTAGTTAGTCTAATAGCTGTAAAAAAACCCAATTAAATACTACACAGACACACAGAAACACAGACACACAGACACACACACACACACACACACACACACACATATGAAAATGATTTGTTGAACTTCTGTTTATAGGTGTCAGGAATATATATTATATATAATACATCTATCTATCTATCTATCTATCTATCTATCTATCTATCTATCTATCTATCATCTATCTATTTGGACATTCATGCATTTAGGACATTTATAAAGTAGTATATTTGTATATGACTTTTTTCAAATGTTTTTAATGTTACTTATCCCTCTGTCAACCACCTCTGCCCTATGCTTCACTCCTATTCCTCTCTCTACTTAAACCTCCCTTTCTCTCTTTACCTTCATAGCAGTTGTGTTTTACTATTTTCCTTCCTTTAAGATCCCTCTCCCCTCCCCCAAGCCAATGACCCCTTTCTAGATTCCTGGATTCTACAGATATATCAAATCAAATGTACATATCAAATGCACAAATTAACTGTACATAGATTTGATGCTAACCTACACATGAGTGAGAACATCCAGTGTTTGTTTTTCTGGGTCTGAGTCATTTCACTCAGTACGTTTTCCATTTCCATCCATTTACCTTCAAAGTTCATGATTCTATTTTTCTTTGAGCTGAATAAACTTCTACTGCACATTGGTACCACACTATATGCTTCATATATGTATATGCAATTATATGCACATGCATACGTGGTGTTATTCCAACCTTCTTATGCTACTTGCTCCCCCCAAGCCAATGTATGAGGTCCAACACCATGCAATGTACAAGACTGAAAAGCTGAAGTTAAAGTGGACCTGGCAGAGGTGTAGTTGGATATGCAGCTTAGCAGTGTATGTGAGAACCACTGCAACTTTCCAGGCCAGCCCCTGGGGAGGAGCTACTTTGAGGGTCTGGGGGAAAGGTCTTCTGAGGGTGTTTCCTTGATTTTAGGTGGCAAATTTCAGATAAGTTTTAACTTCCATGTTCTTTAGGTTTGAGCTTAGAAATTGATGTTAACTCTAACATCTTAATTAAACTGCTTTAATACAATGGTATTCTGAGTGATTCATCTAACCAGTTTCTGATTCAAGTGAGAGCATGCTTGGAGTGCTTATTTGAAATTAATTCTTCATCCTTCTTTTCTCGTTGTGCTTTATTATTAGAAAAAAGATGGTGATGTTTGAGGAGACTTTATGTAATCAACTGGAGCAATGGCTTTGTTCCATATGAAAAAGTTTTCTCTACCTGTCAAGAGCAAATGAGTCATGGTTAGTCATTTAACAATGACTCTCCACTTAGTAAATATGCCGGCACATAGGTCTGTGCTTTGAGAACATTGCTATTCTCTGCTGGTCTTGGACACCGGTTTGTTGATTCATCAGACAGATTTAACCAAATTTTGAAACTACTTATTCAATTATTTATTTGTGTGTGTGTATGTATGTATGTATATGCATGTATATGCATGTGTACGTATGGAAGCACATGTGCCAGGCTGTGTATGTGGGTACTAGATAAAGAACTAGGTGGGAGCAGGTTCTCTACTTCTACCTCATGGGTCTCAAAGTTGTGAACTCAAGTCACCAGGCTTCATGGCAGATGCTTTGAACCACTGAGCCATTTCACCATCCATTAATTTTTACATATATTTAAATTGAAGATACTAATTGTGATTTTAAGAAACACTTACATATATGCACGTTACACTGCTCAAATGTTCTGATTGTTATTTTTCAAGGGACACCTGCTTAATAGCCTGGTTGAGAGGAAGGGAGAGATTAACTTGCAACTATATTAGGGAAAACTTCAGTATGATTCTTAGATATGGGAAGCACTTGCTGCAGGAAAGGAGGCAAATAGGCATATTTCTGTACAGTACAATGCATACTGTTACTTTGACTCTCTCTGAGACTCACATGAGGAGGATGCCAAGCATGTGGGAGGGTGGAGGAGGAGGAGGAGGAGGAGGAGGAGGAGGAGGAGGAGGAGGAGAAAGTTATGGCAGGAATAGGGGTGTGAAGACAATAAGAGTCTATGTTTATATCTAAGACTGGGACTTCAGCTTGTCAAGGCAGTTGTCATAGTCTGTTTGTCTCTTTTAACAGAATGCTGCAGGCTAGGTTATTTTAAATGGTTCTTTGTCTATGTCTCTATCTATCTATCTATCTATCTATCTATCTATCTATCTACCTATTATCTATCTCTTTGTCTATCTATCTATCTATCTATCTATCATCTATCTATCATTTATCTACCAACCATCTATCTATCATCTATCTACCAATAATTTCTCTATGTATCTATCATCTATCTATCTATCTATCTATCTATCTATGTATCTATCTATGTATCTATCTATCTATCTATGTATCTATGTATCTATCTATGAAGCATCTGGGAAGTCTAAGATCTAGGGGCTGTTATCTTCCAAGACTGTTTTACTGCATCATCCCCCATGGTAGAAGATAGAAAGACAAAAAAGAGAGAGGGTGTAAAATTCACTTCTATTATGAAATACCTCTGCAGTAGGGACATTAACTCTTTCATTAGAGCAGAGAAATGACAACTAAAACACTTCTCTGTAGGCCCCAACTCCTAGCATTATTACACTGGGAATTAAGTTTCTAAAATAGAAACTTTGTGACATTCATTCAAACCACAGCAATATGAAGTACAACACTGGGGGATGAACCCGAGATCCAACAGAACGTCCTTAAACATCTCATGTCTCCATTTATTAGTATGAACTCAGGAAAGTTACATCAGCTTTCAAAGACCAAGTTTCATTATTTTAGTGCAGAGATAATAAAAGTCACACTGCAAGAAGTATTGCTAAGACTGGTTCCTTCCTGCCTGGGCCAGGGCACTGAGTAGATCTTGGGTGGCAGCTCTGCCCCCAACTTCTAAGAACCCAGAGGAAGCGGGGATCCCAAATGCTCTAACTCTGGCAGTATCTTAGGTAAGCAGAGTGCAAGGCCCACTCCAAACAGGGAGTAACTGGGACCCACAAGGACCCAGGAAGTCACTCCCGGCCCGGAGCACTGGCTCCCTTTGGTCTGGGCCAGAGCCCTTAGCATATCTTGGGTGGCAGCTCTGCCCCCAATCTCTAAGAACCCAGAGGAAATGGGGTTCCCAGAGCTCTAATCTGGGCAGCATCCTGTCTGCTCTTGAGCACTGAACAGATCCTGGGCCCCAGCGCTTACCCCAGTAGTTACGCCCACCCCACAAGGTTCTGATACAACCAAGATAATAGGAAAGACAGGCTCCAGTCAGGAACAGGGCAGATAGCACTAAGGAGATACAGATGGCAAAAGGCAAGCGCAAGAATATAAGCATCAGTAACCCAGGGTACTTGACATCATTAAATAACACTCTCAAAGAATTTGAGGAGCACACAGGTAAACAGGTAGAAGCCCTTAAAGAGGAAACACAAGAATCCCTTAAAGAATTACAAGAGAACACAACCAAACAGGTGAAGGAATTGAACAAAACCATCCAGGACATAAAAATGGAAGTAGAAACAATCAAGAAATCACAAAGGGAGACTACCCTGGAGATAGAAAACCTAGGAAAGAAATCAGAAGTTACAGATGCAAGCATCACCAACAGAATACAAGAGATAGAAGAGAGAATCTCAGGTGCAGAAGATACCATAGAAAATATTGACACAACTGTCAAAGAAAACACAAAATGCAAAAAGTTCTTAACACAAAACATCCAGGAAATCCAGGACACAATGAGAAGACCAAACCTAAGGAGTGAAGATTCCCAAATTAAAGGGCCAATAAATATCTTCAACAAAATTATAGAAGAAAACTTCCCTAATCTAAAGAAAGAGATGCCCTTAAACATACAAGAAGCCTATAGAACATCAAATAGACTAGACCAGAAAAGAAATACCTCCGGTCACATAATAATCAAAACACCAAGTGCACAAAACAAAGAAAGAATATTAAATGCAGTAAGGGAGAAAGGCCAAGTAACATATAAAGGCAGACCTATCAGAATTACACCAGACTTCTCACCAGATACTATAAAAGCTAGAAGATGCTGGACAGATGTCATACAGACCCTAAGAGAACACAAATGCCAGCCCAGGCTACTATACCCAGCAAAACTCTCAATTACCATAGAGGAGAAATCAAGATATTCCATGACAAAACCAAATTTACACAATATCTTTCCACAAACCCAGCATTACAAAGGATAATAGCGTGAAAGCTCCAACACAAGGAGGGAAATTATACCCCAGAAAGAGCAAGAAAGTAACCCTCTTCCAACAAATCCAAAAGAAGATAGCCACACAAAGATAACTTCACCTCTAGTAACAAAAATAACAGGAGACAACAATCACCGTTCCTTAATATCTCTTAACATCAATGGACTCAATTCCCCAAATAAAAGACATAGGCTAACAGACTGGATACATAAATGGGACCCAGCATTTTGCTGCATACAGGAAACCCACCTCAGTGCATAAACAGACTCTATCTTAGAGTAAAAGGCTGGAAAACAATTTTTTTCAAGCAAATGGTCCTAAGAAACAAGTTGGAGTAGCCATTCTAAAATCTCCAGCCCGAGAACACAAAGAGGGGGACTCATGGCTCCACCTGTATAGGTAGTTGAGGGTTGCCTTGCCAGGCATCAGTGGAAGTGAACAGCCTTGGTACCTGAAAGTTTGGATTCCCTAGTGTTGGGGAATTGCAATAGCAGGGAGGTAAAAATGAGAGGATGGTGGGAGCACACCCTCATAGTAATTGAAGTGGGGGTAGGGGGTGGGGGGTGGGGTAAGGGGTTAGGCATCAGTGGAAGTGGAGGGCATAGGTGCCCGAAAGTTTGGATTCCCTGATGTTGGGAAATTTGAGAGCAGAAAGGCAAAAATGGGTGGATGGTGGGAGCACACCTTCACAGAAACTCTCAGAATTATATGAATTAGACATGACAGAGGCAGGCCGCCAGAAGACTAGATTCCAGAATTTAAACAAACACTTATCTTGATACTAAAATTTGTTTTGAGAATTGTATATTGCAGAATACATAGCCTTGGTGTATCTACTCATCAGGCAAGCTGAGCAGACCTGCTCGAACCTCTGATGTCCTGGAATTCCAGCTGGATTCAGTGAAGACACAGTGTCAGAGGCTTATCAATTTACTCTTCCCCCAACCCCTCTTCTAATATCTCAACACCCATAATCAGCTTGGAGAAGTTAATGAAGAGTCGGCACCCCTATTCCCTGGGCTTGGGGACTGAGGTGGTTAATATTGGGCTGTCTTTCTAGGGAAAAGTAGTGGTTTTGGTGGAACAGGGAGGATTAGCTAGCATTTATTGCATAGCCATAACCTACTGGTAGAAATATGTATAATTGTTATTAAGATGAAGTTATAATTTCTTAAATGGTACAAAATTTACTTTGATTTCAAATTTAAGGTTCTCATTGGTACGAGCTTCTTATTAATATAAAAGTGAGATGAATATTGTTACCATTATAGGCATTGCGCCAGTATAACACATTTAGGAATACAAGACCCTGTCCTTCTTTAACTTTTTAAACTTATTTGAGATGGTTAGCCTGTGAGTTAAGGGCCTATAGCAAATTCATGGCTCTGAGTTTATTGTTAGGGTGTTTTCTATATTTTCTTTAGAAATAGCTGAGAGGAGTTAACAGACAACAGTCCAGATTGCCTTACATAAATAGTTGGTTTTCAAAACATCAGAAATCCACAGAATTGATTCTACAAACATTTCTGTATTAATGTTCATTTTGATTAGAGACCTGTCTGCTCCTGACAGCTTCCCTGTCTTGGATTCTAAGAAGAAATTGAGCATCATTGGAGTTATTCCAGTTGTGGTGAGACAGCCACTAGGCAAGAATTGCCTCTTTTCATCTACAGACAAATTACTGTCCAGAAAAGGACACACTTTCAGAATAGTCGACTGATTACATCTGCCAAGACAGAGTAATCATCCCTTAATAATTCTGCATCGCTAGGTCTGTCAGAACATCCTGGGCCAGAAGGCTGAAGGTCAGATGCTCCAACGTTCTGTAGTATAGGGACTGTCCAGGTGTTCAGTGGTCTTTATAAATTGGCTATGTTTTAGAAGCTATGCTTTGTGCTTCCCATAATTTCAGTTAACTCAGTCATTCTGGATTTCTGATGGGGTTGAAAACTTATAATCTCATAGCCAATACTTGCTAAGAGGAAAACTTGTAGCTCTAAGTGCCTACAAAAAACTGGAGAGAACATACACTAGCAGTTTGACAGCACATCCGAAAGCTCTAGAACTAAAAGAAGCAAATAACCCAAGAGAAGTAGACAGCAGGAAACAATCATACTCAGGGCTGAAGTCAACCAAGTAGAAACAAAAAGAACTATACAAAGTATCAACAAAACCAGGAGCTGGTTCTTTGAGCAAATCAACAAGATAGATAAACCCTTAGCCAGACTAAACAAAGGGCACAGAGATAGTATCCAAATTAATAAAATCAGAACTGAAAAGGGAGACATAACAACAAAACTGAGGAAATTAAAAAACTCATCAGATCCTACTACAAAAGTCTATATTCAACAAAACTGGAAAATCTGGATAAAATGAACAATTTTCTAGACAAAGACCAGGTACCAAAGTTAAACCAGGAGCAGATAAACCATCTAAACAGTTCCAAAACCCCTAAAGAAATAGAAGCAGTCATTAAGAGCCTCCCCACTAAAAAAAGCCCAGGACCAGATGGTTTTAATGCAGAATTCTATCAAACCTTCAAGGAAGACCCAATACCAATTCTCTTCAAATTATTCCACAAAATACAAATAGAAGGAACACTACCTAATTTGTTCTATGAAGCTACAATTACACCCATACCTAAGCCACACGAAGACCCAACAAAGAGAACTCCAGACCAATCTCCCTTATGAATATCGATGAAAAAATAAACACTCAGTAAAATTCTCGCATAATGAATCCAAGAACACATTAAAACAATCATCCATCATGATCAAGTAGGCTTTATCTCAGGAATTTAGTGATGTTTCAATATTTAGAAATCCATCAACGTAATCCACTATATAAACAAGCTCAAAGAAAAAACTACATGATCATATCATTAGATGCTCAGAAAGCATTTGACAAAATTCAACATTCCTTTATGGTAAAAGTCCTGGAAAATTCAGGAATTCAAGGCCCATACCAAAACATAGTAAAAGCAACATATAGCAAGCCAGTAGCCAACATTGAACTAAATGGAGAGAAACTTGAAGCAATCCCATTAAAATCAGGGACTAGACAAGGCTGCCCACTTTCTACCTACCTATTCAATATACTACTGGAAGTCCTAGCCAGAGCAATTGGACAACAAAAGGACGTCAAATGGATACAAATAGAAAAGAAGAAGTCAAAATATCACTAATTGCAGATGATATGACAGTATATTTAAGTGACCTCAAAACTTCCACCAGAGAAATCCTGAATCTGATAAACAACTTCAGCAAAGTGGCTGGATATAAAATTAATTTAAACAAATCAGTAGCCTTCCTCTACTCAAAGATGAACAGGCTGAGAAAGAAATTAGGGAAATGACACAATTCACAATAGTCACAATAATATAAAATATCATGGTGTGAATCTAACCAAGCAAGTGAATGATCTGTATGACAAGAACCTCAAGTCTCAGAAGAAAGAAATCGAAGAAGATCTCAGAAGATGGAAATATCTCTCATGCTCATGGATTGGCAGGATTGACTTAGTAAAAATGGCCATCTTGCCAAAAGCAATCTACAGATCCAATCAAAATTCCCCATCAAAATTCCAACTCAATTTTTCGTAGAGATAGAAAGAGCAATTTGCAAACTCATTTGGAATAACAAAAAACCCAGGATAGCAAAAGCTATTCTCAACAATAAAAGAACTGGAGGAATCATCATCCGGGATCTCAAGCTGAACTACAGAACAATAGTGACAAAAAACTTCATGGTATTGGTACAGAGACAGGCAAGAAGATCAGTGCAATAGAATTGAAGACCCAGAAATGAACCCACACAGCTATGGTCACTTGACCTTTGACAAAGGAGTTAAAACTGTCTAGTGGAAAAAGGATAGCATTTCAACAAATGTTGCTGGTTCAACTGGAGGTCAGCATGTAGAAGAATGCAAATCGATCCATTCTTATCTCTTTGTACAAAGCTCAAGTCCAAGTGGATAAAGGACCTTCACATAAAACCAGATACACTGAAACTAATAGGAGAGAAGGTGGGGAAGACTCTCCAATACTTAGGCACAGGGGAAAAGTTCCTGAACAGAACACCAATGGCTTATGCTCTAAGATCAAGAATTGACAGATAGGACCCCATAAAATTGCAAAGTTTCTGTAAGGCAAAGGACACTGTCAATAGGACAAAACAGCAACCAACAGATTGGGAAAAGATCTTTACCAATCCCACATCTGATAGACGGTTAATATCAAATATATACAAAGAACTCAAGAAATTAGACTCTAGACAAGCAAATAACCCTATTAAAAATTGGGTACAGAGCTAAACAAAGAATTCTCACCTGAGGAAACTCGAATGACTGAGAAGCACCTAAAGAAATGTTGTTCAGCATCCTTAGTCATCAGGGAAATGCAAATCAAAACAACCCTGAGATTCCACCTCACACCAGTAAGAATGGCTAAGATCAAAATCTCAGTTGATAGTAGATGCTGGCTAGGATGTGGAGAAAGAGGAACACTTCTCCATTATTGGTGGGATATCAAGCTGATACAATCACTCTGGAAATCAATCTGGTGGTTCCTCAGAAAATTGGACATAGTATTACTTGAGGACTCAGCTATACCACTCCTGGGCATATACCCAAAAGATGCTCCAACATATCAGAAGGACATATATTCTACTATGTTCATAGCAGCCTTATGTATAATAGCCAGAAGTTGGAAAGAATCCCGATGTTCTGTATCCATTCAGAGGAATGGATACAGAAAAGCTGGTACATTTACACAATGGAGTATTACTCAGCTATTAAAAATAATGAATTGGTAAAATTATTAGGTAAATGGATGGAACTAGAAAATATCCTTCTGAGGGATGTTATCCAATCACAAATAACACACATGTTATATACTCACTGACAAGTGGATATTAGCCCCAAAGCTCAAAGTACCCAAGATACAACTCATAGACCACATGAAGCTCATGAAGAAGGAAGACCAAAGTGTGTGTGCTTCGGTTCTTCTTAGAGGAAGTAACAACATACTCACAAATACTCACAAATATGGAGACAAAGTGTGGAACAGAAACTGAAGGAGGGACGTTTCGGAGACTGCCCCACCTGGATATCCATCCCATTTGCAGTCACCAAAGGTAGACATGGTTGTGGATTCCAGAAAGTGGATGCTGACAGGAGCATGATACAGCTGTCTCCTTAGAGGCTCTTCCAAAGCCTGACATATACAGAGGCGGATGCTCGAAGCTAACCATTGAACTGATCATGAGAATCCCAATAGAGGAGTTAGAGAGAAGACTGAAGGAGCTGAAGGAGCTGGCAGCCCCATGGGGAGAGCAATAATACCAACCAATTAGAGTTCCCAGGGTCTAAACCACCAGCATGGCAGCACATAGGAAGGGACCCATGCCTCCAGCTGTGTATGTAGGGGAATATGACCTTGTCAGGCATTGATCGGAGAGGAGATCCTTGGTCCTGAGAAGGCTGGATGCCCCAGTGTGGGGGACATCTTGGTTGGGGAGGTGGGAGTAGGTGTGTGGGTGGAGGCATACCCTCATAGAAGCAGGAGGAGGGGGGATGGGATGGGGGTTTCTGGAGGGATTGGGAAAGGGGATAACATCTGAAATGTAAATAAATAAAAGAAAAAAGATTAAGGGAAACAAGTGTGGTATAGCAAGAGTGCACGAGGTCTCCTATATGGGAAGTTTTAAAGAAGTCCATCTTGGAGCTGGGTGCAGTGGCACATGTCTTTAATTCCAACACTCAGGAGGCAGAGGCAGGCAGACTTCTGTGAGTTTGAGGTCAGTGTGGTCTTTAAAAGGAGTTTCAGCACAGCCAGGGCTGTTACATACAGAAATCCCATGTTACTTCTTGCTCCTCAAAATGTCCATTTTGTCGAAGTTGAGTGTAGAATGGTGAACACCAGAGGCCAGTGAGGGTAGATAGGGGTGAGAGGGTTAGAGAACATTGCCCAGTAGTTACTACGTTACAGTTAGATAAAAGCAAGACACTCTGCTACATTATTTCAAAGCAGGGTAATGTGCTACTTAATTTTTGGCATTTTGTATTAAATCTTTGCCTGTCCCACGTCTTCAAAGTGCCTTGCAAAAGTGACTATTCATAGATGTGTTCTAAAATATCACCATTATCTCATTGTCCTGGCATACATCAACTGAATTTTTCATAAGGGATGGCGTTTATTATCAAAATGCTTTTTGTATCTTTGCAAGGTCCGATATGTGATAACACATATTCGCGAAAATTTTGCTGTCGTCTTATCTGACTTGCTTCAGTCTTACACTTTCTGTTGTTTTATTTGTAAGTTGGGATTATTTATTTCTTTTGGGTAGAAGTTAATTTTATACACATTTTTATATATAAAATTATATACATAATTATATATATAGCCATATAAATGTACACACACATATATACACATTTGTTTATACATTGTATGTATATATACATATATGAGTATATATATATATATATGTAAAGGGGGCACAGGAAACAGCTACCAAACAGATGTCAGAACATCTTTTTAAAGACCACATAATGTAGCATATTTGTATTGAAATGTATCACTAGCCAGACCTTCTGTAAGTTCAAGTTATTAACTGGATTAATGTGAGCTTATAAAAGGCCTGGCTGCTTATCAAAAACAAAATCCAATCAATCCAGTTTGAGACAAGGTGGACAAAACTAAGTAACTCTATTACAGAGAGGCAGGGGCATCCAGGTGGGTCATCCAGGTGCTGGGGGTGGGGGAGACCGGAAAGGCCGGTCATCTATTGTAGTTTCCAGATGTTAGCTGCCTCTGCCATGTACACTCCTTTTTGATCTTTTCTGTTTGCATACTGATTAATTTGAAGTCCTGGCCACAAAGCTGCACAATTCTGGGTGTTCTGTTTGTTTTTGTGCTGGTGACTAAATTCTGGTTTCACACATACTAGAGAGGTGCTCCACCACAGATGCCTTTCTTCAGCCCCGAGAGAAGAATTTGGGTGGGTTTAGAGTAAGTTGTTTTCAAACATCCCCAGAAACGTAGAATCAGAACTATAGGGAGAGAAACGTGGAATCAGATCTATGGGGAGAGAATTACGTGTGAGAGAGTTAGGTAGAGAGGTAGAGCGTGGGTAATATGAATTCAGAGAAGGAGCAACTGCTTCCAATTATGTTTCATGAATACAAATATTTAGTATCATTATTTTTATTAACCCCCATGAATTATTTTTAAAATGTTTTGACATTTTCTTTTTTTGTTTCTGTTTCTGTGTGTATTGTTTGGGGAGGCATAATTAACAGAAAGATGTCTCAGAAAGTCATATCCAAACCTATTGTTTTATAAGCTTTGTGCGCACACACGTGCACACAAACTATTTATTTGGAGTTCCCTTACCTGGGAGTAACACTTTTCCCAGAAGTTGCCAAATAAAACCCCAGTGCCAGGTGTGTGATACCTGAGTTGTTAGTCATGACTGTATTGGCGATCCTCCCAAAGCAAGTGAGGCTATTGCAGTTACTCTTGATTGCCCGCCAGAACTTGAGGACAAGACCCTAATGCTGAGGGTGCCACATACTTCAGATATAGGACATGGAAAATATCAAATTGGTACTGACTGGGAATCTTCACTCCCACAGGCAACTTTTCATGTTCCAAAAGGTGCTGGGTGGTGGGGAGGGGCTGCTGAGGGATAAGTAAAGAAAGAGTGGAAGAGTTTCTGTGTACCAAAGGCTAGCATCATTGGGCAGCCTCGACATGCTAGTCCCAAATGGATAAAGCAAATGGTCCATCTTACTCACCTGATCATCAGCTGTGAGAAACAGATCTGGAAAACAAGGGTGCTTTAGTGAGCATAGGCAATGAGGGAAGATGTGTTGCTAACCCTTGCTTAAGAGAGTAAGTTTCTCTTTGTTGATAATTTAACTATCATTATTGGCATATAAAATAAGTGGTTTCAACCTCAGGCAAACGACAGAGGTTTAAATTACATAGAGTTATATGGAATATTAGGAATTTGCCAAGAAAGTACAAAATAAAATATAAAGTAAAAAAGTAATTTGCAGAGCTGGAACACTTACTGCTCTTCAGAGAATAGGAATTTGGTTCCTCACAGCAACATCAGGTGGCTCATGGCTGACTAATTCCAGCTCCAGATTGTATAATACTTTGTTCTGGACTCTGCCGCCCCTGCACATATATGTGTACATATATGTATAAAGATATCTATCTGCGGGTAAGTGCACCCAGGAGCCCCCCAGACACATTCTGGGGGATCCATAGACCCATAGCCAGCGCTAGCACGCCCCTTCCGCCGCTCGCCCCTCCTGCAGTCTGAGGCCTGCGGGTAAGTGCACCCAGGAGCCCCCCAGACACATTCTGGGGGATCCATAGACCCATAGCCAGCGCTAGCACGCCCCTTCCGCCGCTCGCCCCTCCTGCAGTCTGAGGCCTGCGGGTAAGTGCACCCAGGAGCCCCCCAGACACATTCTGGGGGATCCATAGACCCATAGCCAGCGCTAGCACGCCCCTTCCGCCTCTCGCCCCTCCTGCAGTCTGAGGCCTGCGGGTAAGTGCACCCAGGAGCCCCCCAGACACATTCTGGGGGATCCATAGAACCCATAGCCGGTGCTAGCACGCTCCTTCTGCTGCTCGCCCCCCCTCCGGCCTGAGGCCTGCAGGGTCTGAGCCCCAGACCAGACCTCTACCAGGTCTGCAGTTGTGTGGACCCCGGATTCCACCTGAAACATACTGGAAGGTCCGCTCAACCCAGAGCCACAGAGGAACAACTGAGCTCAGAGTGTCAGACAACATACCCTGAGATATCCAAGAGGAGACACTGCACCCAGAACAGCAGACATCTAGCTGGACTGCTACCTTGGAGGCACCATATCCTGAGGCATCCTAGAGATACCACTGTAATCAGGGCAGCTGGAAAAAAATCACAAAGACATCTGGACTCCTAGAAGACCAAACAAAAGCGAGACAACTGGAAAGACAGGCTTCAATCAGAGACAGAAGTACAGGTAACACTAGAATTAATCAGATGGCAAAAGGCAGGCGCAAGAATGTAAGCAACAGAAACCAAAGTTACATGGCATCATCAGAACCCAGTTCCCCCATCATAGCAAGCCCTGAACACCCCATCACACCAGAAAGGCAGGATTCAGAATTAAAATCACTTCTCATGATGATGATAGAGGACTTTAAGAAAGACATAAATAACACTCTCAAAGAACAGATAGAAACCCTTAGAGAGGAAACACAAAAATCCCTTAAGGAATTACAAGAAAATGCAACCAAACGGGAGAAGGAATTAAACAAAACCATGCAGGATCTAAAAACGGAAGTAGAAACAATAAAGAAATCACAAAGGGAGAACACCCTGGAGATAGAAAACTTAAAAAAACAATCAGGAGTCATAGATACAAGTATTACCAACAGAATACAAGAGATGGAAGAGAGAATCTCATGTGCAGAAGATACCATGGAAAACATTGACACAACTGTCAAAGAAAATGCAAAATACAAAAAGCTACTAACCCAAAATATACAAGAAATCCAAGACACAATGAGAAGGCCAAACCTAAGGATAATAGGAATAGATGAGGGGGAAGACTCCCAACTTAAAGGACCAGTAAATATTCTCAACAAAATTATAGAGGAAAACTTCCCTCACCTAAAGAAAGAGATGTCCATAAATATACAAGAAGCCTACAGAACTCCAAATAGTTTAGACCAGAAAAGAAATACTTCCCGACACATAATAGTCAAAACATCAAATGTACAAAACAAAGAAAAAATACTAAAAGCAGTAAGGGAAAAAGGCAAAGTAACATATAAAGGCAGACCTATAAGAATTACACCAGACTTTTCACCAGAGACCATAAAAGCCAGAAGATCCTGGACTGATATCATACAGACCCTAAAAGAACATAAATGTCAGCCCAGACTACTATACCCAGCAAAACTCTCAATCATTATTGATGGAGAAACCAAAATATTCCATGACAAATCCAAATTTACACAGTATCTCAACACAAACCCAGCACTTCAACGGATAATTGGTGGAAAACTCCATCACAAGGAGGGAAACTACAACCTGGAAAAAGCAGGAAAGTAATCCTCCAAAAACCGTAAAAGAAGGTAGCTACACAAACATATCTCCATTGCCAATAACAAAAATAACAGGAAACAACACTCATTTTTCCTTAATATCACTTAATATCAATGGACTCAATTCTCCAGTAAAAAGACATAGACTATCAGACTGGATACGTAAACAGGACCCAACATTTTGCTGCATTCAGGAAACGCACCTCTGTGGAAAGGACAGACACTACCTCAGAGTAAAAGGTTGGAAAACAATCTACCAAGCAAATGGTCCCAAGAAACAAGCTGGAGTAGCGATTCTAATATCAAATAAAATCAGTTTTCAACCAGAAGTAATCAAAAAAGATAAAGAAGGACACTTCATATTCATGAAAGGAAAAATGTACCAAGAGGAACTTGCAATTCTCAACATCTATGCCCCAAATGTAAGGGCACCCACATACATAAAAGACACTTTACTAAAACTTAAAGCATACATTGCACCCTACAGAATAATAGTGGGAGATTTCAACACCCCACTCTCAGCTATGGACAGATCATGGAAACAGAAACTAAATTGAGACACAATGAAACTAACAGAAGTTATGAACCAATTGGACTTAACTGACATCTATAGAACATTTCATCCTAAAACAAAAGAATACACCTTCTTCTCAGCACCTCATGGTACCTTCTCGAAAATAGACCATATAATTGGTCACAAAACAGGCCTCAACAGATACAAAAAGATTGAAATAATCCCCAGCACCTTATCAGACCACCATGGATTAAGACTTGTCTTTGACATGGACAAAAACATCAGAAAACCGACATACACTTGGCAACTGAACAATGCTCTACTCAATGATAACTTGGTCAAGGAAGAAATTAAGAAAGAAATTAAAGACTTTTTAGATTTAAATGAAAATGAGGACACATCATATCAAAACATGTGGGACTCATTGAAAGCAGTACTAAGAGGAAAAATCATAGCTCTAAGTGCTCACAAAAAGAAAGTGGAAAGAGCATACATCAACAACTTGACAGCAAACCTGAAAGCATTAGAACAAAAAGAAGCTAGTATACCCAAGAGGAGTAGACGGCAGGAAATAGTCAAACTCAGGGCTGAAATCAACCAAGTCGAAACAAAAAGAACTATACAAAATATCAACAAAACCAGGAGCTGGTTCTTTGAGAAAATCAACAAGATAGACAAACCCTTAGCCAGACTAACCAAAGGGCGCAGAGACAGCATTCAAATTAATAAAATCAGAACTGAAAAGGGAGACATAACAACAGAAACAGAGGAAATTAAAAAAATTATCAGATCCTACTACAAAGGCCTATACTCAACAAAATTGGAAAATCTGGAGGAAATGGACAATTTTCTAGATAGATACCAGGTACCAAAGTTAAACGAGGAGCAGATAAACCACCTAAACAGTCCCATAACGCCTAAAGAAATAGACACAGTCATTAAAAATCTTCCCACCAAAAAATGTCCGGGGCCAGATGGTTTCAGTGCAGAATTCTTTCAGACCTTCAAGGAAGACCTAATACCAATCCTCTTCAAGTTATTCCATCGAATAGAAACAGAAGGAACACTACCCAATTCATTCTATGAAGCTACCATTACACTCATACCTAAACCACAGAAAGACCCAACAAAGAAAGAGAACTACAGACCAATCTCTCTTATGAATATTGATGCAAAAATACTCAATAAAATTCTCGCAAACCGAATCCAACAACACATCAAAACAATTATCCATCAAGATCAAGTAGGCTTTATCCCAGGAATGCAGGGATGGTTCAATATTCGGAAATCCATCAATGTAATCCACTACATAAATAAACTCAAAGAGAAAAACCACATGGTCATATCACTAGATGCTGAGAAAGCATTTGACAAAATTCAACATCCCTTCATGTTAAAAGTCTTGGAAAGATCAGGAATTCAAGGCCCATATCTAAACATAGTAAAAGCAATATACAGCAAGCCAGTAGCCAACATCAAACTAAATGGAGAGAAACTTGAAGCAATCCCACTAAGATCAGGGACTAGGCAAGGCTGCCCACTCTCACCTTACCTATTCAATATAGTACTGGAAGTCTTAGCTAGAGCAATTAGACAACAAAAGGAAGTCAAAGGTATACAGATAGGAAAGGAAGAAGTCAAAATTTCACTATTTGCAGATGATATGATAGTATACTTAAGTGAACCTAAAACTTCCACCAGAGAACTCCTAAACCTAATAAACAACTTTAGCAATGTGGCTGGATATAAAATCAACTCAAACAAATCAGTAGCCTTCCTCTACTCAAAGGATAAACAGGCAGAGAAAGAAATCAGGGAAATGACACCCTTCACAATAGCCACGAATAAAATAAATTATCTTGGAGTGAATCTAACAAAGCAAGTGAAAGATCTGTATGACAAGAACTTCAAGTCTCTCAAGAAAGAAATTGAAGAACATCTCAGAAGATGGAAAGATCTCCCATGCTCCTGGATTGGCAGGATTAACTTAGTAAAAATGGCTATCCTGCCAAAAGCAATCTATAGATTCAATGCAATACCCATCAAAATTCCAAATCAATTCTTCATAGAGATAGAAAGAGCAATTTACAAATTCATTTGGAATAACAAAAAACCTAGGATAGCGAGAACTATTCTCAACAATAAAAGAACCTCTGGGGGAATCACCATTCCGGACCTCAAACTGTACTACAGAGCAGTAGTGATAAAAACTGCTTGGTATTGGTACAGAGACAGAAAGGACGATCAATGGAACAGAATTGAAGACCCAGAAATGAACCCGCATACCTATGGTCACTTGATATTTGACAAGGGAGCTAAATTCATCCAGTGGAAAAAGGACAGCATTTTCAACAAGTGGTGCTGGCTCAACTGGAGGTCAACATGTAGAAGAATCCAAATTAATCCATTCTTATCCCCTTGCACAAAGCTCAACTCCAAGTGGATAAAGGACCTTCACATAAAGCCAGGTACACTGAAAATATTAGAAGAGAAGTTGGGGAAGACCCTCGAATACCTAGGCACAGGGGAAAAGTTCCTGAACAGAACACCAATGGCTTATGCTCTAAGATCAAGAATCAACAAATGGGACCTCATCAAATTGCAAAGCTTCTGTAAGGCAAAGGACACTGTCAACAAGACAAAACGGCAACCAACAGATTGGGAAAAGATCATTACCAATCCTACATCTGATAGGGGGCTAATATCTAATATTTACAAAGAACTCAAGAAATTAGATGCCAAACAACAAAATAACCCCATTAAAAAATGGGGTACAGAGCTAAACAAAGAATTCTCAACTGAGGAAACTCGAATGGCCGAGAAGCACCTTAAGAAATGCTCAACATCCTTAGTCATCAGGGAAATGCAAATCAAAACAACACTGAGATACCACCTCACACCAGTCAGAATGGCTAAGATCAAAAACTCAGGTGATAGTAGATGTTGGCGAGGATGCGAAGAAAGAGGATCACTCCTGCATTGTTGGTGGGGTTGCAAGCTGGTACAACCACTTTGGAAGTCAGTCTGGCGGTTCCTCAGAAAATTGGACATAGCACTACCTGAGGACCCAGCTATACCACTCCTGGGTATATACCCAGAAAATGCCTCAACAAATAACAAAGACATATGCTCCACTATGTTCATAGCAGCCCTATTTATAATAGCCAGAAGCTGGAAAGAACCCAGATGCCCTTCAACAGAGGAATGGATACAAAAAATGTGGTACATTTATACAATGGAATATTACTCAGCTATTAAAAATAATGAATTCGAGAAATTCTTAGGTAAATGGATGGATCTAGAAAATATCATCCTGAGTGAGGTAACCCAATCACAAAAGAACACACATGGTATTTACTCACTGATAAGCGGAGATTAGCCCAAAAGTTTGAAACAACAAAGATTCAACTACCAGACGACATGAAGCTCATGAAGAAGAAAGAACAAGTGAGGATGCCTAGGTCTTTCTTAGAAGGAGTAACTAAATAACCAAGGGAGCAAATATGGAGACAAAGTGTGGGTCAGAATCTGAAGGGGGGGTTGTAGGGAGACCATTGTGTCTGGGTATTCATTCCATAGGCAGTCATCAAAAATAGACGCTGATAGGGATGTCAGGATGGGAAAGCTGACAGCAGCCTGATAAGGCTGTCTCCTTAGAGGTCTCTCAGAGTCGGACATACCCAGAGACAGGTACCCACAGCTATCCATTAATATGATCAAAGTTCCCAATGGAGGAGTCAGAGAGTAAATTGAAGGAACCGTGAACCATAAGGGCTGGTGGCCCTGTGAGGAGAGCAAGAATACCAACCAGCCAGAGCTCCCCAGGGTCTAAACCACCAGCCCAGGAGCACATAGGGAGAGACACATGACTCCAGCTGTATATGTAGGGGAGGATGGCCCTGATGGGCATAGGTGGGAGACAAGATCATTGGTACCCTGAAGGCTGAGCACTGAGGGGGGGGAATCTGAGGGTGGGGAGGGAGGCTGGGGGTAGGTGGGTAAACACCTTCATAGAGGCAGGAGGAGGGAGGATGGGATAAGGGGTTCCTGGGTGGTGGGGGAAATATGGTAAGGGGATAAAATTTGAAATGTAAATATTATATCCAATAAAAGGGGAAAAATAGAAAAGCGGTTAGAACCAACATTCTTAATAAAATGTCAGCCTTCTTTAAAAAAAAAAAACCTATCTTGATACTAAAATTTGTTTTGAGAATTGTATATTGCAGAATGATCAACCTTGGTGTATCTACTCAACAAGCAAGCTGGGCAGACCTGCTCAAACCTCTGAGGTCCGTGAATTCTATCTGGAGGCAGCGAAGACACAGCATCAGAGGATTGTCAACTTGCACTCCCCCCCACCCCTCTTCTAATATCTCAACGCCCATAATCAGCTTGAAGAAGCTAATGATGAGTCAGCGCCCCTATTCCCTGGGCATGGGGACTAAGGTGGTAAATGTTGGGCTGTCTCCCTAGGAAAAAGTAGTGGTTTTGTCGGAATAGAGAGGATTAGCTAGGGTTTATTGCATAGCCATAACCTATTAGTAGAAATCTGTATAATTAATATCAAGATGAAGATATAAATTCTTAAATGGCACCAATTTACTTTGTTTACAAATTTTAAGGTTTTCAGTGGCATGAGCTTTTTAGTGATATAAGAGTGAGATGAATATTGTTACTCTCATAGGCATTGTACCAGTATAACACACTTAGGAATACAAAGCTTAGACCCAGTCCTTCTTTAACTTTTTTAACTGATTTGAGATGGTCAGCCTGTGAGTTAAGGGACTATAGCAAATTCATGACTTGGAGTTTATTATAAGGGTGTTCTCTATGTTTTATTTAGAAATAGCTGAGTGGAGTTAACAGGCAACACTCCAGATTACCTTACATGGATAGCTGGTTTTCAAAACATCAGAAATCCTTAGAATTGACATGACAAACATTTCAGTATTAATGTTCATTTTCATTAGAGACCTGTCTGCTCCGGACAGCTTCCTATGTTAAACTCTAAGAAGAAATTGAGCATCCTTAGAGTTACTCCAGTTGTGGTGAGACAGCCACTAGGCAAGAATTGCCACTTTCCTTCTACAGACAAATTACTGTCCAGAAAAGGACACACTTGCAGAATAGTCGACTGATTATATCTGCCTAGACAGAGTAATCAGCCCTTAATAATTCTGCAGCACTAAGGTCTGTCAGATGATCCTGGGCCAGAAGGCAGAAGAACAGATGCTCCAACGTTTCGAAGTAGAGCGAGTGTCCAGGTGTTCAGAGGTCTCTATAAATTGGCTAAGTTTTAGAAGCTATGCTTTGTGCTTCCCACAATTATAGTCAACTCAGTCATTCTGGATTTCTGATGGGGTTGAAAACTTATAGCTATTTACTTTGAGAGAAAAGATCTGAGTGTATGGTCATCAGCTGACATTCATCCTAAAGCCAAGGAAAAAGCCAGGTTCAGAACTAAGTGTTTTAATTAGGATAGATGACAGAGGTGCTGGTTAGTCAACAAAAGGATGGACTGGGTATTAGGACTATCTTGTACCTCACTGGTACAAATAGGCACAATTATGCTCTAATTGTATTTTGAGAGAAAAGTTTCCTTTTAACAGGAAGGGTGATGTGTAGGAGGAGCTAAGGTGGGAGGAGTACTGAGAGGAAGAAAAGGAGTAAGAAGAGGAGAAGAAGAAGGAGAGGAGAAGCTAGGTGATGAAAGAGAGATAGAGGGGGGAACAGGGAAGCAGATGTTTATGTATCTCCACCAGTCAAAGATAGTTGATATATCTAGATTGGGTAGTGGGTTACACCTCTGATTGAACAATACCAAACTTATAAAGCCTATGATTAACATTTCTTAAAAAAATGTATAAATGCAAAAAGGAAAAGGGGGCATGGGATAGGGGTTTTCTAAGGGGGGGGGAATGGGGAAACGGGATGGTATCTGAAGTGTAAATGAAAGATCTAATAAAAAAAAAGAAAAAAAAAGATATCTATCTATCTATCTATCTATCCATCTATTATCTATCTTTAGAAATGTATATTATATGTAATAAAATTTACATAGCTATTATATGTTAGCACCACCAGGTGTTAAATTATAAATCCAAAGACATAATTTTTTTATGGTGAAAAAAGTGTATTTTCAGAATTAGCCATCTGGACTCAGTTTAGATGATCCCAATCTTGTCCACACCATCCAGAGCATCATAATCAACAAGCGAACACACGCCTTCTTCTCTCTCCATCAGGCCTCATCAGGGTATTGACTTTGGCCACATCAATGTCGTAGAGTTTCTTCACAGCCTGTTTGATCTGGTGCTTGTTGGCCTTGACATCCACAACGAACACAAGCGTGTTGTTGTCCTCTATTTTCTTCATGACTGACTCAGTGGTCAGCGGGAATTTGATGATAGCATAGCGGCCAAGCTTGTTTCTCCTGGGTGCGCTCGTTCAAGGATATTTTGGCTGCCTCCGGAGCCGCAAAGTCTTGGGCGGCCGGAAGGTGGGTGACCTTCGTATCTTCTTTTTGTGTCTGTGGACGATTTTCAGCACTGCCTTCTTAGCTTTCAGGGCCTTCGCTTTGGCTTCGGCTTTGGGAGGGGCAGGAGCTTCCTTCTTCACTTTTGGCGCCATCTTGGCGAAAAGCCCAAAGATATTAAGAAGACAATGTCCTGAATTTACTTAAAAGTTATTTGGTAACAATTGAAGTTTGGTTGTCTTTAAAATGACCTTTCTAAGACAAGCAAATTTTTAGTTGTCTGTGTCCTCATTTTACTATTATTGTTGTTATGGGCTTGTTTGAGTGTGTGTGTGTGTGTGTGTGTGTGTGTGTGAGAGAGAGAGAGAGAGAGAGAGAGAGAGAGAGAGAGAGAGAGAGAGAGAGAGAGAGAGAGAGAGAGAGAGATGAATGCACATGTGAATGAGGGTGTATGGAAATTTGAGGACGAGTTTCATGGCTCTATTATTTATTTATTTATTTATTTATTTATTTATTTATTTATTTACTTTGTTGAGGCAGGGTCTCTCTTGTTTCTGAGCCTGAGCTGCGTACTCCAGGCTAGCAGCAGAGTTGATGTCTGTCTCACCAGGTCATTTTAGGAGTGTGAGGACTACATTCCTCTGCATGTGGCTGCTTTTGTTTTAATGTGTGCTTATGGGACCAGATTATCATGCTTGAATGGTAGTTCCTCACTGACCTATCTCACTGGCCTGGTATGTGTATGCGCGCATGAGAGCATGTGCGTGTTTCTGTGTGTGTGTGTCCGTGCGCACGTGCGTGTGTGTGCGTTTATGTGTGTGTATGTATGTATTTTTATTAGAAATTCTGTGTATATAAAACCAACTGACAAATACTGAAGTTGCCAAGCTATGCTACTGATAAAGCTTAGTTTCAGGAACATTTCTGTTTATCTTGATTTAAAAAAACAAGTAATAAAATTATGCTTATAATGAATAAACTCATAGTACACATATGCTTCCAGTTTTTTTTTTTTTTCTGTATTTGGAAATAGCCCCCTGGCTATGATTTTGATATATTGATTAAATACAATGCCATTTATATTTTCTTTTAGCTCGTGAATTTTAATCTCAGATCATCATTAGTTTTATGGCAAAGAAAGTTTCCATTTGTTTGAAACAAAGCTGTTTGTGGTTTTGTGGCTTAAAAATAAATTGCAGTTTAAAATACTGTGGCGGCTGCCTGAGTTCTATCCATCTTCATCCCCCTAAGTCATTAATACAACGTATAATGAGGTCTTCTTATTAGATTTGCATCCTTATTGCATTTGCATGTTTGCCTTGAATGTCACTATCTTAAGAAGCTACCAACTATTATGAGTTCCCAGACAGGCGCTCGTTTTTATCTGTTTACAAAAACCCCAGCAGGTTACAAATAATAGGACATTTGTGAACAAATGAGAGGAAACGCCTCCTGTTAATTCCCTTTTCCTTTTTGTCCCCATGGCATGTTAATACCTGAAAGGGAAAAATATCGCCATTCATACTCCTATTCAATGTCTATCTTTTTACAAGACAATTTGTATATTTAGCATATGGAGTCTGTCATATTTAACAAGCTAAAAATCCTTCAGAATATTAGGTCAAAACTGAATTTTAGGTAAGCAATGAACAGTGTTGTTGTTTACGGACATGAGTGCATAGGCTGTGCCTATTCTGACAAAAATAAATATTGCTAATAAGAAATTGAAAGTTAAGTTGGTATCTTTTTAAATCTGGCAGACCGAATGTCTATAACTGATAGGACTTGGATAAATTTTACATTCCTTCTCTGGGTTTATCTGCTTGTTATGCAACTTCCTTTCTTCTCCATTTTTAAATTAAAACCCGATTTTTATATAACTCTGTGATGTGCAGAGAACATTTTTATGTCTCATGCCATACCACAGAATGTATTTACATTAAATTATATAACAAAAATATTTGTAAGCACAAGCAGCCACAATTACATTGGTATTCTCAATAATAACTTTCTAATTTAACATTTCATTCTCAGAATTTCTTTAAAATCTCTGTGATGGCTTTTAGGTCCTTTGGATCGACGAGAGTTTGTCAGGTGACAAGCTTTTTTTCCAGTAATAAAAAGGAACAAGTATTTTGTTGTTGCTTATTTACTGTATTTTATTTTGGTGAGACAAAGTTTAACTCTGTAGCTCAAGCTGTCCTAGAACTTACAATGTAACTGAACCTGTGGAGATAGCCTTGAACCTTTGAAGATAGAAAAAGCAAGTCAAACTTGGACTAGTTTGATCTTCTCAATACATTTTGGCTATTTGCATTTTTCTCAAGACAGGGTTTCTTTGTATAGCTATGTCTATGCTGGAACTCACTCTGATGACCTGGCTGGTCTCACACAGATCTGCCTATCTCTGCCTCCCAAGTACTGGGATTAAAGGTGTGTGCTGCCACCACCCAGCTAATTTTGGCTAGTTATTGAGAACATTATTGTTAGGGTCTGAATCTGAACTATCCCTTGCAGATTTATATTTTGATTGCTTGTTCTCCAGCTGGTGGTTCTCCTTTGGGAGGCTGTGGGATTTTCAGGCGGGACCTTGATAGATAGGTCATGGTGCATATCCTCAGCTGCGTCTAGTCTGGTTACATCTGCTTGCTTGGATACGGAAAGCCTTCTCTCTAGACGTGGCATCATGAATGGAGCTGCCTTCCACAGCTTCTCTGGAGTGGTAGATTGAAATCTTCTGAAATTGAGTGCTCCCAAAAGCCCCCCCCTTTTTACATTGTTTTTCTTACTGATGTGAGAGTCACTAGTGATGTCATTTATCAGAATTTCTCTGCTTCTCAGATTTGGACTGTTTGAAGTATTAGTTAGGACCTTTGTAGGTTAGTGGTACTCAAATGCAACGATGAAATCAGAGCTGAAGCTAGTTCTTAATTGTAGACCTCCTATTACAGAGGAATGGAAGGGTCAGTAGGGTAAGACTCTTGCCTCAGGAAGGCAAGACTGTCTTGAACTGTGCTAATGAGATAGGACGAATGATTTTCCCTTTAGTGAGACCATATACTTTTCCTTCCCAGAATTCCTACCCCCAGCACAATTAGCTTAGAGGGCCTCAGCCTAGCAGCTGCCTTATTTTGGGAATTACTCAAAAACAGTGCAGCTTTTCCTGTCCTTATTTATTTATTTGTTAATTTAAAAATCTCCCTTTAAAGCGTGCTTTTTGTAATCCTTTGGTCTTCCTTACTCTTTTACTGAATCTTCCTTCTTTTTTTGCCATGTGCCTACTTGTTCACTATGTAGCTAACCCCCTTGTAAGCTAACTCAAAGGACATGGCTTTCTCTCTTCTTCTTCCCCACCTAGTCTCCCTCTTCCAGACAGCTACTTAGATTTCCTACAACTTGTCTGGGTTGCACGTTTTTTTTTAAACTCTTAATAAAATCGCCCCTGAGCTTCTTTTAAAAAATTTAAAAAAAATACTTTAAAATTTCATTCTTTAGTTAGCATCATTGGGTAGACATACTCACATCAAATTTCACTGTAAGGCGTAGATCTGGAAATGTTTAATTTTTGTTTAACTTCTTAGAATATAAAGGGTGTATTATAACAAGCTCCTAGAGCTTTTAATAGGGAACCAGATCTTAGCACAACTGACACCATAATAAAAGCACTGATTAGGCCTTGGAATCCAGTAGGTAGGCACAATGCCAAAATGGGGATAAAGGCTAAGACAACGATTCCAGGATGTGGCTGGGGAAGTCCTGGAATAGAAAGTCCCTAAATGTATTAACCTTGCTTTTGATTTCTGTAGTTCCACTTCTTGCTAACTATTCTTCCTAGTCAAAGTGTGTCAACAAGGATGTGGTTTCTATGTATAAAATGCCAAGAGCTGTAAGGCTTTGTGTCGAGGATTTGAGCTGGTTTCCCAAGCAGCTACTGGCCAGCAAATAAAGACTTTCTATCTGGCTTTAAGAGTATCTATGTGGTGGACTCTGGAGAGTTTACCATGGTGCATCAATATAACAATTAAATCAAACCAGAACTACTTCAACATTGGCCATAGCTAATTCCTGTGTTTATGTAGCAGACACATTGACTGGAAAGAGGCTTCACTCCATCCCCTGGGCTAGTTCCAGGGCCTCCATACCTTCTTCAAGCATGAACATTCTTCTCTCCTGACTCTGGTGGAACTTTTCAGCTGTGGACTGAAGCATGCATTTGGTCCTAACTTACACAAGTTAGGAGACATTAACATGATTTCATTGAAGTGTGAAGATAACAGAATCTTTATTTTGAGTTAACCTTGATTACTTGCTTGATGTGAAGGTGCAGAGACCCCTGTGGGACAGAGATTCTAGCAGCTGTGTCTGGACTTGTAATTTCTCCACATTTTTCAGGTCTTCAGGAATTTTCACGTATGGTAGGATACTTTTACAGGTCTGGAGGAGTCCCATCTCAGTCCCTCCCTCCAACCAGTTGCAGGGGCAGAATAGGTCAGGTTTAACATTTGAGTTTCCATTTGAATCCATTCCTAAACTTGCTTACTAATGAGGCTATAGACTCCAAGAGAGGGCTCCAATTTCCATGGTAACAACTACAACATATTATTTTTCTCTGCTTTTTTTCAGAGGGGTACAGCCTACTGCCTTTTTCTAATTGATGAGCCCACACACATTTGTAGTACCAGTTGCTTTTGTGAAACCCAGAGTTCTGAAAAATAAATTTTGGGGATGCTACAAAGGTTTCAGGTACTTCATGTTTATTATAAACATTCTCATAGTAATAATTAGGAATTGCCTACCTCAATATCAGTCATGCCACAGCAGGAGAACAAATTTCAAATGGTCCTCTCTCATTATGCATCTGTTAATTAAATTTAATAAAACTTAGGAAGAAGCAGAGAAGGAAACATTAGAAATAACTGGTCATGTGGGGCACTAGAATGGTGAGGGAAATCACACAGAGGCTTTGTAGAAATTATTCATATGCCTCTTTCATAATCCCCATAATAAATGTTATTATATCCTTTTACAGCTGAGGAAAGAGAGGCTCAAAGGGTCTCGTGATCCATTTACTGTTCCATACCCAGTTAAAGTAGCACAACTGGGATTCAATAGTGGTAGGCTGTGCAGGCTTCTGACTCAACCCATATTCTTTTTTTTTTTTTAAACCCATATTCTTTATTCAGAAGAAGCCATTTAAAATCAGTTTTCTTACCTCTCTAAACCAGTAATGATTTTTTTCTTTCTTTCCCACAGGGATGCCTACTGTTTCTTGATACTTGAATGACTACTTTCTGTCATACATCTACCATGTTTTACAAACTATCAATTGGTTACCACCCACAGGGGTAGAGGAGTCTCAGGAAGGGTGGACAGCAACTGCTCTCAGTTTGCTGCCTGACACTAGCACTCCCTGGGGGACTTTTAAAATGTTGGTGTCTGCTTTCAAATTCTGGAAATTCTGATGTAACTCATCTGAGACATGGCAAGGACATTGAGAGATTTTTGGTTTTACCTTAAGTGATTTTTTTTTTAATGAATAGTCATGCTGGGAACACATAAAACAGGCACATAAATATTTGCATAAAGAAGTAACATAGATGAGTTGATGCTAGTTATTTATTTGGCAAATTTACTTTGTGAAAATAGCTGCTGAATGAAAAATTTTTTTTCAGAAGGAACCTGAGCAAGTTAAAACTTGCTCATGTCTCCTATTTAAAGGATGTTTGCAGTCAGTCAGAGTATTGTGCTGTAAACATGTACTTATTTCATTAGTTAGGTTATTAAGTCTTTCCTATTTAATATGTAAAACTCATAATCCTTGTAGATACTGTGGTGATCTCATATCACATTCTGGAACAGATTTAATTAATCTACGAGAAAATCACATTATCAAAACAGCATGAAATATCCTCAAATCAGTGTCATAAATCCTTTTATTAGTACTTACAAAAACCTTTTTATATTTGCTTCTCCTGTCCCTAACCCTGTTGAAGTCTCACAAAGTGAATCTCAGCCGCCTCTGAGTGCCACTGCAATATTCTTTAATTTTGGAAATGAACTTTCTGAAATATAAGAAAATAGAAGGAAAAAAAAAGAGACTTTGCTAGATTTGTCCTAGAAACAGTATATTATAATCTTGCTTTAAAAGAAAACATTAAAGTGACAGAGGAGAAAGTATCAATGGGCTGTAGGTTATAAACAGTACTCAAGTTGTCAGATGTCTGCACCAAAAGGATGCAGGAAACCAAGATGCACTTAGATGTGGCGGAGCTTGCAAAACTTAACAATACACAGATAGTACGACAGTGGCAGTCTTGTTGAGCCCTCGCTATACTAGAGTTTAGGCACTATTGCTTTTCCTACTCTACCCATAAAGATGGAAGAATTAGCAGACTTCAGGCATTACAAATTAGACCAGATCAGAACGCAGAGCTCCAATAGTAACCATGATATGCCATTGCTTTCTTTGTAATGGTAACACTTTCAATTTGAGTTACTAAGAGAATGGTTATGTAAGAATAGACATACACACATAGATGGATACACACGACCCACAAACCTCAAGTCAATAACTCAGGGTGAGGTATCAGGTTAATAAATTTGTGGTTAGATGGCTCATTTGGTGAATTATGATTAGCTGGAGGAAATATGTCAAACAGAATATGAACCTGAAGTTCTGGAGAAAGAACTGAGCTGGAAAGATTTGGGTAGCAGATCTGTGGAGATGGTGTAAAGTCATGATAGCTAAAATGAAGGAGGAAATCAAAAACAAGAAGTTGTAACACTGTGTACTATGTGTGCACTTATGTGTGAAGCAGATAGTGCACAAGCTTACACAGAGAGAAAGTAATACAAAAGAGAGAATATATCACTGAAACCCATGGGGGGAAAAGTGTTAAATCGTAAATAGCAATGTCAGCTACAGCAGAGATGCAATAGACTAGGGTAGTAGTGAAGAGAAGGTGGGCTTGGCTACTGGGAAGCCATTAACAGTCTTCTTCGTAGGAATGACTTTAATATTATCTTTGGGATGTGATAAAGTCTGAGTGAGCTCATTATGTAAAGAAAAGTGTTTAGAGGAAGTATTGTTTTTCAAATGCTTCCTATGGGCCATTCACTATATTTTAAAATGAGAACAATCCTACTTGGGGACTCAGCATTTTCAAGGGTACACAGAGAAAAAGGAAATGAGAGTGCCTCCAATACAGTAAAAACTTTACATTTGTTTCAGCGAATGATAGCATGATTAGACAAAACTAAAGAAAACTGACAAAGACATTCCTTTAAAGAGATGAGCAGAAAGGATAAAATCCTAACAAGGTCAATTCATAAAATAAAGGATGAGACTCAATTAGCAGAACCATCAATGAATGGGTTCTCCATGCACATCATATGCACACCAACAGGATGATAGGAGAGCGTTAGGAAGAGAAGTGAACAGATTAAGTAACATCTCTGGGAAAGTTTCAGCACTATTTTCCTAAGACTGGGAACAAAAAGAGATGCTTGTCCCTACTGCATGTTGTAGATGTTGGGGAAACACACAATGAATAGACAAAGATAAAGCTATCTGTATTTTCAGATGATATATGCATTTATATAGGAACTCTATAAGAATCAGAAAAGTGACTTAGAATTGGTGACTTTTATCACACTTTAGGACCAAAGGTTAAAAAGACCAAGTTTTCTGTCCTGTGCTAGCATCAAATGACTGATGCAACACAATTGAAAAAGTCTTATCTGAAGACACTAACAACATAAAGTAGTTGGAAATTAATGTGAGAAAACACATGTAGACTATCTGCTTTGAAAATTATGGAACATGTTAGAGAGGAACTTAAGGAAGACCTTAAAAATGGAGAGACATGTTTTTGAAGACTGAGTGAAAGATTAAGATGTCAGTTATTCCCAAATGTATTTCTAGTGTCAATGTAGTTCCAGGCAAGATATAAGAGAGATTATTTTTAGAAAGTGGCAAGTTGGCTCTGAAACTTAAATGAAGAGACAAATCTATTTTGGAAAGAACATAGCTTCAGAATATATAGTTTGGTTCTAAGACCTGCCATAGAGTTATTGCAATGAAGGCAGTTTGGCACTGGTGAAATCATAAATGTGTGAACTATGTTTTATAGGTATATTAGCGACATATACATGGTTATTTAGAGAGTTGAGAAATACAGCCACGGTTGTTTTCATTTTAGTTTTGAAGACGTTAAGGTAATCTGCAAGGGACTAGAGGAGTAGGTACTGGTCTTGTACACATCAAAAATAAGGAGATGAACAACATTTTTTAAAAGTAAAATTCAAACCAATATTTCACAGAAGAAAATGCTTGACCAGGCAAAATCTCAAAGAGTATGGCTATCATCAAGGTTACTATGGAAATCTAACATAAAATGATGAAAAGGCCATCTATACATTATAATCAATAATACTAAAAATATAAAATTACTGGTGTTTAGTGAGAATATAGAACAATTGTAATTTTCATGTGTCATTAGTGGAGATATAAAATGTCAATTATATTGGAAAATGATTCACCAGTGTGAAGTAAGATTAAGGTTGGGGGTGTGTCTTAGAGCACTTGTGTAGCATACTCAAGGCCCTTAGTTTGATCAAGCACCTCAGAAGACCCAACCTTTTAATTTCTAGGCCTTTTCTAATGAGAAATAGAAATGCATGCTGACACAGAGCCATATACATGTATATGGCCAAATCTATTTTACTCATGATAATCTCAGGTTACAAATAGCCAAGATATGTACCCATAGACAAAAGGATAAACCTGATCTATAGCTCATAGAGTTGAATGCCACTCATCAATAAACAAACAGCAAGCAGATACCAGCAACATGGATGATTCTCAAAAATTATTATTGAATAAAAGACTCCAGGCATAATGTGGGTATTTTGTCTTATAATTTTAGTACAAAATGCCAACTCATTTAGTTGTCACAAAGCAGATTAGCTGCTGCCTGGATATGGGGACAAAGGGAAAAAAGACTGTAAAAAGATGTAAGAAATCTTTTGATTATATGTGTCTTTTGATGCTGGTTGTGGTTGCAATGGGGCACACAGCCATTAAAACCAAAGATTTTTGTATTTTAGATCACTATGTTCTATTCAATTTATCCCTCAATAAATTAGATAAAGCAAATGTTCCCTTAACACATATAAAGACATATGTTTATAACTGAGACAAAATACAGGGACAACAACCCAGGAGAATCGCCCAGAAGAACAAAGAATAAACAAGAACTAGTCTCAGAAAATCTTGAGACATTGGAGATCTAAAAGCACTAGATGTAGTGTGGAATGGAGTCTAAAACAACAGACTTTCACTGCTCTTGGGAACATAATTCTTGTAAAATCAAAAAATAAAACAGTTTGTATAACATGGAGAAAGGTGATATCTGAGTTTGTCACCAGATAGCTTTGATAACAGTTAGGCCTCAGAAGCAAGCTCCAGGTAGGCAGAAGGTACCGAGAAGCTCAGATAGGAGACTACCCTAGGACAGGCCTTTTCTATGCTGGTTAACTAACCACAAGGTGATATTCATGAGGTTAGTAAACCAGCCTCAAGCTGTGAGCTCCCATAGTGTAAACCCCATCCCAATGAAACTATTTAGAAACTGGAATTTGGGGAGTGGGCTCCAGAATCTCACAGTTATGATCCCAAGACATGGCTTCTCTAGCCTTTGTGTTGATACCTATCAGTAGGAGTTGAGACGGTGCATGGCCCTGGCTTCAGTGACTGTTGGTCTTCCAGCACTGTCACTGGGTTCACTGTCCTGTTTCTCAGCAGGACACTGATAGCCATTGTTGTCAAAGGCTTTCTGGACCTTCATCAGTGTCATCCTTCAATTCTGTCAGCTGAAGAACTTCACAGTGGACATGGATCAAGCAAACAAGTTTCTGAAGCATCTTCATCAAGCATCCTCAGTGAAGATTCTCCAGTGGAACCCTACAGCAGTGTTTGTTCCCAAACAACTGTTTTCTGCTTGGTGGGGTGTAGGGGTGATATTTAGAAAATAGTGCCCAGTCTGGCTTGTTCCTGGGAAACCACCATGTTCTCGCTGCTCCTTGGCTCTGACCTAGGCTCTGGCTAGCTAGATGCGTAGGCCCTGGCACCCACCAGACACCAGTGTGGCGGATGGCTCTGCTGAACCGCAGACAATATCTGCCATCCTCTCAGTACCCTGTAGAAATGAGACTGTTAACACTTAATGATTATCTAAAGTATTTATATATTTAGAGCTGCTCAATCAACAAGATGCCCACATAATTAGAGTTGTTATCCAATACCTAACCTTTTTATTTATTTATTATTTTTATTAGTAACTTCTTTAAAAATGTTAATCAAAGGCTTTGTAAGTTTGGTAATGCTCAATAACAAGATGCCCATACAATCAGAAGTATAACTCAATACCCAACCTAGATATACCAACTACTTTTGACTGGTGGAGACACATGAACATCCGCCTCCACGTCCCCCCCCATCCTTGTCTCCTCCTCCTCTCCTTATTCCTCTTCTTCCTCTCCTTACTTCTCCCACCTTAGCTCTTCCTACATATCACCCTTCCTGTTAAAATTTTAAAAAAACCATTTTTTCTCAAAATACAATTAGAGAATAACTATACCAATTTGTATCAGTAAGGTATAAGATAGTCCTAATACCCAGTCCATCATTTTGTTGACTAAACAGAACCTATGTCATCTCTCCTAACAGAAGACTTAGTTCTGAACCTGGCTTTTTTTCTTGACTTTAGAATGAATGTCAGCTGAAAACCATCCTCTCCAATCTTTTCTCTCAAAGTAAATAGTTGGGATTGGCTATGAGACTATAAGTCTTCAACCCCGTCAGAAGTCCAGAATGACTGAACTAACTGAAATTATGGGAAGCACAAAGCATAGCTTCTAAAACTTAGCCAGTTTATAGAGACTGCTGAACACCTGGAAAGTCCCTATGCTACAGAACGTTGGAGCATCCGATCTTCAGCCTTCTGGCCCAGGATCATCTGACAGACCTAGTGATGCAGAATTATTAAGGGCTGATTATTCTGTCTTGGCAGATGTAATCAGTTGACTATTCTGCAAGTGTGTCCTTTTCTGGACAGTAATTTGTCTGTAGATGAAAAGAGGCAATTCTTGCCTTGTAGCTGTCTCACCACAACTGGAGTAACTCCAAAGATGCTCAATTTCTTCCTAGAATTCAAGACAGGGAAGCTGTCAGAAGCAGACAGGTCTCTAATCAAAATGAACATTAATACAGAAATGTTTGTAACATCAGTTCTGTGGATTATGTGGATTATGATTATCATAATCAGTTCTGATGTTTTGAAAACCAATTATCCATGTAAGGTAATCTGGACTGTTGTCTGTTAACTCCTCTCAGCTATTTCTAAATAAAATATAGAAAACACTCTAACAATAAACTCAGAGCCATGAATTTGCTATAGGCCCTTAACTCACAGGCTAACCATCTCAAATCAGTTAGAAAAGTTAAAGAAGAACTGGGTCTAAGCCTTGTATTCCTAAATCTAATTTCTAACCTTTTGATAGAAGTTGTTATCCAGGACAGCTTTTGACCCATTTGTGGTTCTCCATGGCGGATAGCCTCCTTCTTCTCCTTCCCTTTCTCTATTTCTCCCCTTCCTTTCCTCTTCTTCCCCCTTTCTCTCTTTCCCAGCCCCACCTCCTCTTCTACTGCATAATCACTGAGCTCCACTAAGTATCCTGCTACAGTGAGAGGTCTGTTTAATTTTTATATTAGCATAGCATATATTATATGGAATATCTGTGTGATAAACTGAGCATTTTTGAGAGACACATCCTGTGGGTATTTCAATTTCCCAGGGCCTTACTACTCACAGGCCATGCTCTATGAAACTGCTTCAAAAAGTTTGAATCGTCTCTTAATGATACATGACTTAAGGTTGTACATTTGATTTTCTCATTATCTACGTTCAAGGTTTCCTATGTATCTACATTAGCCTTTAAAATGTTCTTTTTATCATACCCAGTGGTTATTTTTATAATAGAATATCAACATCATTAAAAATAAACAGATGTTGTTGACACCCTACTGTGGGAAAGAAGAACATTTTCAACTCCTGAGCACTTAGATTTCTCTTGCCTTGTGCTTCTGAATTTCTGCTTTCATATCATTGAGCTTGATAACATTTTAAACTTAGTTTCAAATTATTAATTTCAGTAGGCTAAGATGATTTTATTTTTATTTAATTATCTATCTATCTATCTATCTATCTATCTATCTATCTATCTATCTATCATCTCTCTCCAGGGTTTCCCTGTGTAGCCTCGGCTGTATTGGAACTAACTCTGTAGACCAGACAATCCTCGAACTCAGATATCTGCCTGCCTCTGCCTCCAGAGTGTTGGCATTAAAGGTGCACACACCATGCTAAACAAGAGTAAGTTGATTTTTAAAAGCTGTAAATCAAGTCAACAATTGTGGCTGTGAAATTTTTTTTTTTTTTTTTTTTTTTTTTTTGCATTACCAACTGACGGTGCATGCATGAATTTTTCTTTTCTTTCTTTTTTCTTTTTTTTTTTTTTTTTAAATTTCCATTTTTCTTCTGAAACTGGATTCCCCATGTTTTGCTTACAAAATTTATTATATGATAACTTTATGTTTTGGAACATATCTATCGAAACAAGTTCTTTTGTCTTAGTCATTTTGTTCCTGCAATGAAAAAAAAACAAAAAACAAAAAACTATGACTCACGCCTCCACTAACTCTAGTTGGGAATATTTGCTCTTTAAGTTTGCTGTAAATTGTTACTATGGGCCTCCCAGTAACTGCTTCTAAGGCTTGCTTATGTAGTTTCTTGCTTTAATAGTTTCCTGTATTTTCATATAAGTAACTGCTGATTTTGGTGGAGAATATACTCAAATAATAAGGAAATACATGCGAGAGGCAACTTTTATGTATAACTAGAAATATCCTCTGTTGGTGTTTGCAGGGGATAGCTAGGAATTTTTGAAGATGCTCATGCCATGTACTTCAAATAAATGGTTGCCAATAAGCCAAACATGTTCTTTCATCAACTTGAAAGCATTGCTATATTCCTTATGTACCTAGTACAATATAATGGTATGGAATGGTTATTACATTGCATTATTTAGGTAGTAAAGTTAAGAAGAAAAGCCTGTATATATTTGGTACAGATTTGATTTCTTTCTGTAGTTGATTGAATCCATGGATGTGGAATGTATGATGTCCAATTCTAAAGTGCAAACACACACACACACACACACACACACACGAGTGGTATGTCCTAGTTTCATTCCTGTTCATGTGATAAAACATCCTGACCAACAGTAAATTTGGGTAGAAAGGGTTTATTTTAGTTGACAATTTCAGGCCCTTTGTGGAGACATCAAGGTGGTAGGAATTTGAGGGAACTGGTCACACTCACAGTTAATGGCAGAAAGAAAATGAATGAAACCTGTCTGTTTTCTTGTTCTCTGCTAGATTTCTCTACTCTTATACCATTCAGTACCCCATGCCTAGGAATGGTGTCACTCACAGTGGGCAGGGTCTTCCCACACCAATTAACCTACTTAAGGCAGTCCTGAACAGGTACACCCACAGGCTAACCCAATGTAGACAGTCCTTCATTGAGACTCTCTTCTTGGGTATTGATTCTAGATTGTTTATCAGCTTAACAATTAAAGTGATCACATGGTGCTTTACTCTGAAGAAAGTCATGGAGCTTGAGAAGAGATGTGGTGATAATCCATTTTCACTCCCCTCCCATTTGCTTTATGTTGATTATAAGTTTCAAAAGCAATTCTTGGTAACTGGGTCTTTTCCATGTCAAATTTTTTTTAAAAAGCAATTCATTAGAGAATGCACGAAAAATGCAAAAATATGCAAAAGAAATTGAGAAATTTTCATGTGGAAATATTAGTGGCTCTAGAGAGGTGGGTCAGAGAGTAAAAGCTTGCAGTCTGCAAACACAGCAATCCAAATTAAAATCTGCAGCACCCATTAAAAATCTGGACATGGGTGAGTGTGTATAACCCCAGCATCGGGGCTGAAGGCAGGTCAATCCTGAGAGTGCCGTGATCACACTTTCTAGCTTCTGCTTTAAAAAGTCCCTGTCTCAAAGCAAGAAAGCAGAGAGTGATAGAGGAAGACACCCAATGTCCTACTCTGCTATTCATTTGAGCTCATGTGTACATACTCCTGCACATTCATGTGCATATATGCATGCAGCACTTACATATGCACATGCGTGTGCACACGTGCATACACACATTAACAAATAAACAAATAAATACAAAAGGAGGTACCATTAGTAATAGCAGCTACAAAGTCTGAGTCTGAGTCTGAATCTCAGAAAACAGTCGTTTTAGAATATAAGCCCATGCTTCTTTTGCAGAGCCCATTGTAGAGGCCATCTCTATCTCTGTCATAGAGGGATGCTGGAGGATTAGCTAAAGCAATACATCTTAAGAGCAGAGTGCCTTAGCCCAGCACAAACTTCAAAATGTTGTTTTTCTTGACTTAGGTACTAGGCTGTCTGTTTTAGACAAAAGTTATCTGTGATACTTGTAGTCTAAAATCAGGAGATTGCTGTGTGAATTGATTTCTCTTACCTTCAATAGTAGTAAGGTAGGAATAGAAACAATATATAGAACATAGATTTTTCCAGATCAGGGCTTCCCTGGTAAGGGGGTACTGAAAACAATGGGGGTTTATGAAGGTATAACTTATATGACCCAAGAATCACTCTGGGAAAGGGAACTCAGAGGCACCTTGATGAACTGAAAACCAGGAGTACGTTATTTATGAATGAAGAGATGAAATGAGGAAAGGAATTGTGGGTCAGGGGACCAGCTGTTGGGATTAGGATTTTCAGTGGTTTGGACTGGATGAGTATGAGAAGTGAAATGTGTGGCGGAATTTGTGAGGGTTGATCTCAAGAAGTCAAACAAGCATTGCTCTATTGGGTACTATGAGGTTGGGGTGCCTTATGTTTGGAAATCTTAAGGACTTTGACCAAAAATGAGAAAAGTCCCATTTTAAAGTCTGTGACCACTAGGGTAGAAGCCTAGGTGTTCACTACGGTAGAACCCGCAACTGTTATTTTGCTCAATGGCCATGCTATTGAATGGCCTTCTAAATGTTTATCCCAATACCTGCAAACTTAGCCCTAACAACATCTACATTGATACCATACCCTTCTTCACAAGGCTCAGGGTGCATTGTGGAAGAGTAAAAGGAAAGATTGTAAGAGTTGAAAGATGGTAAGGAATGCTATGAAATACTGTCTGCTGGACATGGCATGGCTATCACAGGACATGATGTTATAGTAGCTGTGGTTTCCTATGTAAGACCTGCACAAGATCAAGCCAGTCAAAAGTTCACGATAGATGGGAAGTTATTGGCTGTGCATAGCTTCAGGAAGAAAAAGAATCATCATCATGATTATCATCATCATTACTTTTTTTTTTTTTTTTTTGAGAGACTGACCACTGGTAGGTTTCCCATGCCCCATTGGATAACCCTACATGCATCCACAGACTTACTGAATTTTTTTTTTTTAATACATAAATGTTTCATGTTGGGGCATGTTTTTTTTTTTTTTTTTTCATGGAGAGGCATGTTGGAGGGTTATAGAGAAAGTTGGAGTTGGGGAAGGGGTTATACTTCATTGTATACATGTATGAAATTCTCAAAAATAAAGAAAAAAATTATGACTACCAAACATACTGTCACAGATTGCAATACTGTGATCTTCAGGAAAGGTGAATCAGATGGGTTTCAAGGCAGGACTTTTGAAGTCACAGTATGAAAATAAAATCTGGATGTGGACATAGGAAACAAGGAGAATGTTGTCTCGTGTTCCAGGATGCATGACTCATAGAAGAGAGATGCCTATATGTCTCACGGGCCTCTATAACCTGTCTTGAGACTCTTTCCCTTTCCCAGTGTCACTTTGTTCCCTGAGAATCTATAATGGCCTTGGAGGAACTTGGCAGTCCTTCACAGAGCTGATCTTCCTGAAGGAGTCCTTTCCTGAAGCCTGGAATTATATCCCCAAATGACCTTCTTTTCTTAAGACATCGACTCATCGTTTGAAGTTGCTTTTAGTAACTGAGCTGTCAGAGGTAGAGGCACTTAAGTGATGAATCATCTCCTAAGTAATTAGAATGGAATTATTTGTAAGGCAGTGTTAATAATGGCCGTATAAAGGATATTTAGTCTCCATGGGGCGTGATCAATCAATTTGTGTGTGTGTGTGTGTGTGTGTGTGTGTGTGTGTGTTTGTGTGTGTATCCTCAAAAGATTTTTTAAAAATTTTTGTCTCTGAAGGACAAATATATTCACACATTCCATTAAGCTGGGAATCTGACTTGAAAATTCTTTTTGAAAATTGCTGTTTTCTGAATCTAAGCTGTGCAGATAGAAAGTCTTGAAATCTATAAAAATATGTTTTCTCTTACAGATGTTAGTAAATTTACTCAGTGTTAAGTTTGAGAGTTTAACACAGCACTGAAAGGGTTGATATTGTGGTTGACTTAGTAATTATTCAAGCAATGTTTGAAGTTTGACTATTGGAACTGCTACTGACAAGCACACACAATATTAAAAATTAAATTTTTCTGTAATAGTACCTAAACAGTAATATGAAAAGAATAATATATATTCCAATTTATGCATAAATACATGTAATGAATACGTAATTTGGACAAAGACACAAATTTTAGGTTACAATGCAATATCCTGGATCATCTTTATTTTAGTGATGAGTTCCTTACTAAGGAAGGGTCAAACTACTTTTTGGCCTTTCAATTTCATTTGGATTACAGCAGGTCTTATAACCACTAACCATACAACTCTGAAAATTGGAGGCAGAGATGCTAAAAATGAATGAACTAGTGAAACTGGTCCCACAAAAACCTAACCTTGAAACTTGGAACCTTTAAAATGGAAGGTCAGAGCTGGAGAGCTGGATCAGGGGTGTAGTGGCATATTTTCCCTGAAAGTTGGGAGGAGCTAAGGTGGGAGGAGTAAGGAGAGGAAGAGAAAGAGTAAGGAGAAGAAGAGGAGGAGGAGGAGAGGGGAGGAGAGAAGAGAGAGAGAGAAAAAGAGAGAGGGGGAAACATGAAAGCAGACATGCGCCTGTCTCTTGCAGCCAAAGGCAGTTGATATATCTAGGTTGGGTATTGGGTTACACCTCTGATTGTGTGGGCATCTTGTTATTGAGCATCACCAAATATATAAAGCCTTTGGATAATCTAAGCATTAGAGTCTCATTCTTACTGGACCCGAGTGGATGGCGGGATGGTCTGGGCACAGCCCAGCCTTGTGGAGACAGTGTGGAAGATTGATAGAGCCATCTCCCATGCTGGCATCTCGTGGGTGCTAGGGCCAGTGATTCTGCAGAGCGCTTGGTTTCAGACTGCAGCCCATGGTGGCCTGAGCTAAGCAGAGCTGCCACCACATAGATAGTTGGCCAGTCCAGTGGCCTTCATTAAATATCAAACACAACAAAAGGGTCAAGAACACTCTCTTCCAAAGAATCCGGGTTTGATTCCCAGCACTCACAGGGAAGCTAAGAACCATCTGTAACTCCAGTTCCAAAAGATCAATGTCCTCTTTTGGCCTCTGAAGGCACTAAGCATGTGATAGAACACAGGCATACATGCAGTCAAAACACCCATACATATAAAATAAAATAAAATAAAATAAAATAAAATAAAATAAAATAAAAATAAATATATAAAATAGTTAAGAAAATGGAACATCATCTAGATTTACTCTCATTACTCTAGGATGATTAGATACATTTCAATGCTTTACTTTTTTATGTGTAATTTCTTCTCATTTTAAAAGGCTTATTTTATTACGTGTAGAAGTATCCTGCCTGCATGCATGTGGCATATCATATGTGTGCCTGATACCCATGGAGGTCAGAAGAGGGTTTTGGATTTCCTGGAACTAGATGGTTGTGAGCCATTGTGCGAGGCTACAAAGGCAACAAGTGCCCCTAACAGCTAATCTCTCTCTTCAGCCCCACAGAGAGTTTTCAGGGAAATAAAGATCACCAAATAATAGTGATATCAGGTAGAAATCTTCATTTTGACAAAACCTTACATCTGCATGACTTAGTAAATGTTTACAAATAGCAGAGATGGCAGTTTACTAATGGCCTTTGAGATGGCTTAGCAGGTGAAGACATTGCCTGTCTGGGCCTAGTGATCTGAGTGCACCTTCTGAAACTCAGATATGAAGGGACAGAACCAACTGCACAGTGCTGTCCCCTTACTGCCACATTGCATTCTGTGGCATGTGCATACACACAGATAACACACACGAGCACGCGCGCGCACACACACACAGACACACACACAGACACACACACACAGAGAAGTAAATAAGTAAACAAACATAACTTAGTCAAAATATCACATTTAATTTTGACATTCTCAAACCTCACACTAAGTCAAATTTCATTTGTTTTTCTTTTGTTCTACATCAATTTTATTATGTATGGATTTATTGGAGGCAGGCATTAACATTTTATTAATCAAGTGCAAGAGTACCTATACTATCATAACATAGTAAAGATGCTAATACAAATTTGTGTGAGATGCTTTTGAACAGTTACTTGGTGCCAAAGTTTAATTTTCAGGTACACTAGCTTAATTGATCTTTTTTTTCAAAATTCTAGGTGGTAGTATCATGAATAATTTTCATCATCAACTGGATTTGGAATCTTTTTGGAGACATACCTTTGGGCTTGTCTGTGGGGACCTTCCGAGAGAGATTTAATTAAGGAAGGTAGACTCACCCTTGATGGGAACAGCTCTATCCCACGGGCTGGGCCTGAACTGAACAAAGGAACAAAGGAGAGAGTAAATTGCTTGCCAGGATTTATGTCTTTGGCCTTCTGCCTGAAGATGCCATGTGATGAGCGAGCTCACACTCCTGTTGCCATGCTTGCCTGCCATGGTGGGTACATCCCCTCAAAGCGTGTGTCAAATAAATCCTTCCTTCATTAAGCTGTTTTTATCAGGAGTTTTCTCATAGTAAAGAGAGGATAATACAGCGTGTAGATGTTCCTTTCTTGTGTTAGACAAACATAAACCCCTTTACGTAGGAGGTAGCAAGTGTGGGAGTTCCTAGCTTCAACATTTAATCAAAAAAATAAAATTATGCTTGTTTATTTAATTTGTCTATGCATGGGCACAGGGAAACCACAGTATCAATGGCGTAGAGGCCAAAGATAACTTTGGGAAGCTGGTTCTCTTTCTCTACCATGTGGGTTCTGGAGATCAAATTCAAATTGCCAGGCTTAGTGGAAAGTCTTCTGGTCCAATGGGCTATTTCATTAATCCCAAATATTAAGGTGAATAATTTAAAATTATTTTATGTATACACTCCTATTTCTTGAGACGTAGGACTGTGCACCATGTGTGTGCCTGATAGACTCTTGCCAGAAGAGGGCGCCAAAGAGTTACAGACAGTTGTGAGTTACCTTGTGGGGGCTGGAAATAGAACCGGAAGTCTCTGGGAAGAAAAACCGTGCTCTTAACCAGTGAGTCATATCTCTAGCCCCTTAAATTCAGTTTTTTTTTTTTAAATTCAGTTTTTAAATGCTATGCTCTAAAGTCTTTTTAAAAATAACATTCATTCTTTACACAGTACTATTATGCTAACACAAATATTTTTTGCTTTAAAATTATTTTATACAATAGCACTTCTGAAGCTTTTTATAATTCACTAAATATAAGAAAATTATAAATAGCCAAATGTGGACTTGAAGAAGCAGGAACAACTCTGTGAGTTCGAGGTCAGCATGGTCTACATAGTAAATTCCAGTTCAGTCAGGACTACATAGAGAGATCCTGTCTCTACCCCTGTACTAAAAACAAAAACAAAATTCCACAAAAAATTCAGAAAAAAAAAACCAGAAAGAAAGAAAAACGAAAGAAAACAGAAAGAAAATTGTCAATTACCTTTTAAGTTTGCAATTATAACTTAAGACTCTCATAGAATAGGTTCATTTGTTTGTAACATGATTCAGCTGAAAAAAATTTGCAAACCCTTGTGTTATCTCAGATTATGTACTCAAATCACATCCCCTGTTATTTTAAAGACAATTGGAGAGTAAAATATCTTCATTTATCATGTTCGTCCTCTACTTAAAATTTCACATTAATCTCAATGAATGACAGGAAGACAACGTGATGACATTTGCATCACTGTAAATACAGAGGTAACCGTGCAGGTTGGAGCTGCACTCAGTCTTAGGCTAGTTTGTTCAAGGCTCTGGCTTCATTCTCAGCAACTTCAGAAAAAGAAAACATATACATGTATATTTAAAATATATATAAAATTACACCTATATCTATATAGATATAGATATCTGCTACTTGATATTCAGTGAAAACATATGCCAATAAATTAATTATCAAGTTGAAAATACTACAAGAATGCCTTTGTATACTTATTGAATGTTTCTATGGTCAAGCACTGATTGTTTAACCTATGACTAAGCAGCTTATTGGGCGTGGTGGCTCGATTCTTCCCCCTAGTGTCACAAGAGAGTACTGTATGTAGATGTGCAAAGATCGGAATCCTAAATTTGGAGTAGGATTCCTACTGAATGTGTATTTACCATTGTAAAGTAAAGCAACAGCAGCAATGAATCCAAGTCATCCCAAGATGTTGAGATTATCTGTGTTATGTAATATCATAAACTGCCGGTTGAAAAACACTGATCTGTTTTTTTTTTTTTTTTTTTTAAAACTGTTAAAAAGTACTTAGAGAAATGTTTGCAAAGACAAAACATGCTCATAGGCACAAATAACCACAATAATTTTCAATGTAGCTATTTTATTCAATGCAATGATCAATTTATAGTAGTATTTATGGATAGAATTGTTTCTTTTACCCTCCTTCCACATGAATATTTGTGTGTGTGTGTGTGTGTGTGAGAGAGAGAGAGAGAGAGAGCTTACATGTGTATGTGTATATGTAAATTCTATCTTATCTTTTCATATAGTAGGCATGTGACTGTTTTAATAAGCATGAGTCCATAGGCTCATATATTTGAAGAGATACTTAGATCAGGGAATGGCACTATTTGAAAAAAATTAGGAGGTATGTCCTTATTGGAAGAGGTAGGGCCTTGTTGGAGGAAGTGTGTCACTTGGGGTGGGCTTTGAGGTTTCAACAGTCCATACAAGACCCTATCTCTCTCTCTCTCTCTGAAGATCAGGATGTGGGTCTCCTCTATGGCTCCCGTGCCATGCCCCCAACCATGAGGATAATAGACTAAGCTTCTGAAATTGTAAGCAAGCTCCTGGCTTAATGCCTTCTTTTATAATAGTTGCCTTGGTCATGGTGTCTCTTGTCAGTAATATAACAGTGACAAAGACAAGGAACATTCAACTTTTACTGCACAGCGTGTATTAATACCCAATCTTAGAAAAATAAGACAGGTTTATGTTTAATCTTATCAGACAATAATCAACTACTTTTGATTATTTCTCTCTTAGAGTCTTGGATGACCAGGCTATAAGCTCTTTATTTGCTTGTACTTCTTTAGTACTTATTTTTTTTTCTTGGAATTTAAATTGAGAACAAAGAAAATCAACGATCAACTGAACTATTGCCATTTCAGTAAATAACACTATACTGATAGCCGGAGGCAGTTCAAAATTCTCAGGATAACATTAGATCAGATTATTTATTATGTTGGGCTGATGGTAATGCCCTGAACTCCACTGAGGCTAATTATAAGTTTCATTTTCCATATACAGTTAAATTTTATTAAAGTGTCAATATCTCCATAATTTATATGTATTAATATATACCAGTGTTACCCCGAATATTAATAAAGGTGCAATAAGACATTTAAAAGTCATATTTTATATTTTTGAAGCATTTTTATGGTTACTAAAGATACTTATTGCAAAAATATGGAAACTGGAGGTCAGTCAGTAGAAGAAATATAACTGCATAACCAACACCATCTTTTGTTGCGTGACATATTTCAGTTGGGCAGATGGACTGTGTGCTCAGATAAATGGAAGTTAACTCAACTCTTTAGCTCTGTGATACCTGAATACATGCAGTCCGCCTATGTGTTTATTCTGCTCTGAGATTTACCCTGGGTCTTCTTTGTTTTTAACACAGTGCTTTGTAATTTACTATGTTTTGGGAAAGTTTGTTGCAGCATTGGACAGAACCATTACAGATTCTAACTCCAGTTCATGATTAGAATCTTACTAACATTCTAAATAGAAAAAAAAGATAATAAAATTAATTTATTTTAAAATAAATCCTGTTGTATTTTTTACATTATAGAATATATAATTTTTTAAATGAAGAGAAGCTTCAGTGTTGGAATACTTGAAATCAGAAATCATGAAAATTTAGGATTCTGAAAGATTGAAAGACAATTATTGTTTAGTCAAAATTCAGTGTGTCTTATGTTATTTGCATATTATTGTTGCTGTTTGAGTTCGTGTGTTACTATGTAACCTTGAGCTAGCCTATTAAATTATTTTTACTTAGCTACATTTTCATATTAAAAGCTATAAGAAAACTTAGCTGTGGCATGTTACATCTCCAACTATATTTTACAATGGTTCTACATGTGCACAACTCGTCCAAATATTAGTAAATTATTTAGAGATAGTGATTCCCGTCAACGCAAAAAGGAACAAGAAAAGTGTAATGAAGCATAATTTGCTCAAAGACAGCAATTTCTTTAACTAAAATGTTTCACATGGAGCCTATAAATTAAGTATGAGCATAAGGTATTTAATAAGATCTCTCGCTCTGTCTTGAGCATATTAAAAAAAAAAAAAAGAAAATGGAAAATAAATGAAATGCAAACTTGTTTGTTCCTAAATTTTTCTGTAACTCATGCAATTTTTTTTTTTTTTTGAGGCAGTGTGTTAGATAGCCCAGGCTGTCTTGTTTTTTTTTTTTTTTTTTAAGAATTTATTTATTTATTTTGTGTAAGTACACTGTAGCTGTCTTCAGACACCCATTATAAGGGCATCAGATCTCATTATGAATGGTTGTGAGCCACCATGTGGTTGCTGGGATTTGAACTCATGACCTCTGGAAGAGCACGTCAGTGCTCTTAACCACTGAGCCATCTCACCAGCCCCCCAGGCTGTCTTGTAATTCCAGCTCCCAATGTAGCTGAGGATAGCTCTGATAGCGCTGCTCCGTTATATTTGACTGCCTTTACATCTGGCTTTGTAAGTATACATTTTTAGTTTGACTTTGTTATTGTCTTATAGGAGAAAAATAGATGATAAGAGATAAAACGGCAAAGAGAAGAATGCAATACTAAAAAAATAAATTACCAATCAACAGAAGAGGGTCAGAAGCAGTGGGCAATGGGCTGGGAAAGCTGTACACCTGGGAGGAGGTGGGCACGGGAGGCTGTGGGCACGGGAGGCTGTGGGGCACGGGAAGCTGTGAGGCACGGGAGGCTGTGAGGCATGGGAGGCTGTGGGCACGGGAGGCTGTGAGGCACGGGAGGCTGTGAGGCATGGGAGGCTGTGGGCACGGGAGGCTGTGAGGCACGGGAGGCTGTGGGCACGGGAGGCTGTGAGGCATGGGAGGCTGTGGGCACGGGAGGCTGTGAGGCACGGGAGGCTGTGAGGCATGGGAGGCTGTGAGGCATGGGAGGCTGTGGGCACGGGAGGCTGTGGGGCACGGGAGGCTGTGAGGCACGGGAGGCTGTGAGGCATGGGAGGCTGTGGGCACGGGAGGCTGTGAGGCACGGGAGGCTGTAGGGATGGTTTACTGCAGCAGTGCTCCTACTAGGTGAGGAAAAGATGCAGAGGCAGAACTCTGCCTTTGTCTCTGGTCCATGGTGTCTCTGCATCATTCCATGGAGTAACTCTGTATCATTTCAAGTGAGAATAGTCATTTTGAGAGTGAAGATGAAAATTTTAGCCATGAAATAAAAAATATCAAACAATAGATGAAGAAGTGGGATCTGAATCCACCAGTGTTATTACCTTAGAATAGCTGTGGTCACCCAACAGAGCATCTCTGATTCACAAATTTCAGCGTGTAAAATGTATATGTGCTTTTCAATTAAAAGTTAATGAAGATTATTCAAAATACTGATACTTGTATACATAATGTAAAGCACAGATTATGATTTATAGAGTCATCTATTAAGGAACTAATGAAAAATATTTATACATTTCATAACCTGTGATATGAACTTTCAAAACAAGACTTTAAATTACATTAACTCACTGTGGCATCATCATCCTATAATTACTTAACTGATATAATAACATGTACATATTCTCAATGGGATATATTGTTCCTTGTGTGATCAGTGATTGTATGTACCTTCTTTATTTGAGCATCTTTAGTATTTTGCCTTATGCTTTCATGAGGTAGACATAAATGAATAGTTGTTTCATACATAAAAATAAATGCAATAATTAAGTTGAAATACGTAAAACCCTTGACCTGTATGTCTAGAAATGCATAAGTTATTATAAAGGAAAATCAGAATAAATCCAAATAATACCAATTTACATTCCTTTTTTTCTTCATTATTAAAAGAACAGATAGTTTGGCAGGTCAGGTGGTGGCATATACCTTTAATATAAGCATTTGGGTGGCAGAGGGAAGGAGATGTCTGTGAGTTCAAGGCCTGCTTGATTTATGGAGTAAGTCCCAGGATAGCCAGGAGTACATAAAGAGATCCTGTCTCAAAACCAAAAACAAAACCAATAAAAAATCAGATAGTTCTAGAAAATACACTATTTGAGGTTTCCAAACAGCATAGATATTGTTTGGGGCTTCTACATGCTATAAACACTGGTTTTGCCTTTGCAGCTATAAGGAATGCATACGATGTTCTAGTTGACTTCTGTGTTGCTGTGATAACTACCATGACCAAAAAGCAACTTGGGGGCAAAGGGCATTTGCTTACAGTTTTATTTAGCTTATAGTTCATCACAGAGAGAAGCTAACACAGGAATTCAAACCAGGAAATTCAAGGCAGGAACTGAACTAGAAATGGTGTAGAAACTCTGCTAATTGGCTTGCTCTCCATGGCCTGTTCAGCCCATTCTCTTACATACCACAGGAGCACGTGCCCAGGGGTGGCACCGCCCACAGTGGGCTGAGCCCTTTTACACCAATCAGGAATCAGAAAATGTCCCACAGACAATGCCCACAGGTCAACCTAGTGGAGTCAGTTTCTCAATTGGGATTTCCTCTTCCCCGGTGATGCTGGTTTGTGTCCTGTTTAACAACACTAGTACTAGGCAAAAATGTCTAATTTTTTTTCTTTTGTAATTTTGAGTCTCAAACACAAGGCTTCACATGCTAGGTAAGTACTGTACCAATGAGCTGTGAATGTAATTCAAAACCTGATTTTTCTGGGGTGGAAAATTGGGACCATTCACCTTCTGGACCAGTTTAAAATTTTCAACAAGCTGTTTTCCCATATAGAAACAAGACATAAATATTTTCCCACAACTAACAAAGTATTGTGCTTCCCTTTCGTTCAGCCTCCTGTGTACCAGATATGCTGCAGGAAACATGGGAATAGAACTGTCTCTCTGACTTTGATTTCACTTCTGCCATACAGCTGAGTGCTGTTACTAAATATTCAGGTAGTGTTAAGTTTAATGTTTTCAGGGACCCTATATGGTTTCTCATGAAGATTGTACTAACTGACGTTCTCAGTAAGAGTGGCTGGCACAGATTTCCTTTTCTCTACACTCTTACCAAACACATTTTTTGTTGTGTTAGATATAACTTAATATGTAGTAATTTGAAGAAGAATCTCAACCATGGGATCAAATATTGAGCACTTGGTTCCCAGTTTGTGGTGCTGTCTGGATAGGTTTACGAGGTACAGCCTTGCTGGAGGAGATTGCACAGGAAGGAGGCTTTAGGATTAAAAGGCTTGCATAACTTTGAGTTTGCTTTCTTTGCTTCATGCTTATAGTTAAGGGTGTGAGTTCTGTTTCCTGTGCCTGATGCCATGCTTGCTGCTTGCAGGTATGCTTTACCACAGTGATGGACTGTTATCTCTCTAGTACCACAAGCCCAAATGAAACATTTCTCCTATAAATTGCCTTGATAATGTGTTTTACCATAGCAACAAAAAAGCAACTAATATATAACACAATAAACCAAATGTTAATATATGATATACTATGAACTTTGATTATTCTTGTTCTTTTCTTATGAATAGACATCTATTTATATATCTTTTCAAAACTATGTGTCTTAGTTGTGTCTTAGTTAGGCTTTTACTGCTGTAAAAAAACACCATGAACAAGGCAACAATTAAATGGGGCTGGCTTACAGGTTTAGAGGTTCAGTCCATTATTATCAAGGTGGGAGCATGGCAGCAGCCAGACAGACATGGAGCTGGAGGAGCTGAGAGTTCTACATCTTTATTCAAAAGCAGAAGGAGAAGACTGACTTCTAGGAAGCTAGGGAGAAGGTCTTAAAATTCACCTCTATAGTAACCCACTTTCTCCAACATGGCCACACCAACTCCAATAAGGCCATACCTACAAATAGTGCCACTTTCTGAGCCAAGCATATTCAAACCACCATATTATAAAATATAAACTCTCTTTTTCAGTAATAATTAAAACTCAGTTGAGTGTGTTGTCTATGTGATGACACCAAAGATTAAATATTGGGCATTCAAGGATCCCAAGGAAGACAGAAAGATATTATGTTAAAGCACAAAGCAGCAATGAAGAGAAGAAGCAGGTGGGTAGTATCATTTCCTTGTGGATAAATGTAAAGCTGTTGTTACTAAAATGATTTAGAACAGAAAAGAATCACACACATGATCAAGTAAAGAGAAATGTGTACATTATAAGAGAATGATGACAATATGTACTCAGAGAATGAGAAGAGATGGACTTTAATTTTCAAATGAGTTTAAAGGAGATTTATGGTGAAAGTCAGCAAACAGCATAGGAGAGTAGCCTTGGGAGGGAGTGTGGAAAAGAGTATCTTTGCCTCTATGTTTGTCTCCCTTAACTCTAGCTTCTGAAAGACAACATTTCTAAGGCACATTTGCAGATATGTGAGATCAAGGCAATGAAATATTGATGGGATTTTCCAGCAGGAAGAACAGTGTTTGGTTAATTTTCTCTCTTGGGTTTTTTTTTTTTTCTTTCTTCTACTATGGCCCTAGGTGCTAATAAAGAATGGCTGACCAGGCAGAAGCCATTTTGACCAACATGGTGATTCTAAAGATAAAGTAATGGACTATGGAAGGAAGAACAGAAGGAAAGACAGACTTCTACAGATACTGCAGAGACAGCATATTAGCCCTTGGTTCTAAAGTCAGCTTCTTTAATGCAAATCAAGCTTCCACCAGGTTTAAAAAAATTCTTTGGTTTTATACAGATGAACTTGCTTCCAACCAATGAGATTTCTGTATCCGTAGGGCCTCTGAAGTTTCAAATGTACCTAGTAAGCCTCAAAAGGCAAAGAGAAAGCAAAAGTATGATTTGATATCATGTATCAATGAAATGTTCCACTTTAATGCTACACAAATGAACAGAATTGTGAGCATGCACCCAGCTGTTCCTTTTCCCATTGTTAGGGACAGTCAGTGCAGTCTTATAGATTTTGTATATAGCATCTAATCAGATGTATACAGAAGCATACGGACTATGTTATTCTATGGTAACAGACGGCATCAAAATTTCAATACCATAAAGAGATAGAGTTTATTATTTGTTCAGTGAACACGTTTCACACACGTTAACAAAGACTCTTCTCTGTGGGATGATGTCATACTACATGCCCATTTCTTTGCATAGTAGGGAAGGTTTTAGTGATGAACTGCTTACATTTCATTTACGAAGACTAGTTACATAATCAGCATGTGCTCTAAGGATGGGAAACTATACCTTTCCTCATTCACAGGAGCAGGAGGGAACAAGACAGTAGAAAGAACTGACACCAACTACGCTGGTAAATTGTAACAGAATTTATGTGAAAAATCTCAAAGCATAGTTTAAAACGGTTTTACTTTTTGGATATGAAATTTCACATTAATTATTTTTGTTTCTTTAGCAAGGCTCCCCCCGACCCACCCCCCACACACAACAGGACAAAATAAACATTTCCTGATGAAAGTTTCCAGAAGACTAATCTCTTCTTAGCAGGTAAAAGGTAATTTTCTTGAGAAATAAGTCTCTGCTTGAAGAGACATGCACTCAAATTTAAAGATTCATGAACACCCACACATAGACGTTTATGCATCCTCTCTCCTGCAGACACTGACAGAGCATCTGCTAAGTGCCATTTAAATGAGGCTCACTGAAGTCAAGGCATAGGGAGAAGGAGTTAAAGAGAACCAGTCGGTCCTCTAAACACTTCTAAAATCCTTTCCCAATCTATAATTTTATTCGGAATACAGCAACTATGGTACACCTTCCAAATACCTTCAAATTACTAGGTACTTGTTCGAAACTAATGACATAATTATGATATAGATGTCTTTATAACATGTATCCCAGTGGGAAATGTTTAAAAACCTATATGTTTATAACTTTGGGATCTAGAGACAAGCAAGATGCTGTGTGAAGATCCTATAGGAAGATGACAGTGGCGCTGGGGGTAGGGAATTTGGAAAGTTGATTCATCATGTAGGGACCAGAAGCTTTAGGCCTTCTGAGATGCTAGAGAAATTGCTTTGACCCCTAGCTGTGATTAGCTTCTACTTGAATCTTGGCTCTACAATGACATAGAAACATCCAAGAGGTCATTAGAAAAGGGCATTATGTTTTATAAAACCTACAGATTTTGAACTTGGGGAACTTGGCTAATAGGCCAATAAATCTATCAGAAATAATGCCCTGCCACCAAGGCTGATTAGGAGATTTGGCATGATCCAGCTAACTATAGCAGCATTAAGAAGACAGGTTTTAGGTCTGTCCCCAAAGACATATCTCAATATGGATGTTGAGTTTTTAGCCTTTGTTAGATTTCCAATAGTAGAGCCCACGAAAAATACAGTAAAGCAAAGACGGTTAGCTAACTTCAGACTGAGTATGGTTCTGTTCAGAAAGTAGTCATGGCATCTCTTACCTGCCCCAGTACAAACACTCCTCAGTGACCAGCACTTGGGGAGTTTGACCTATCATGTTGCTTTTCTGGATGTATTAGCTACTTTTTTTTTTTTTTGTTGTTGCTGTGATAAAATACCATGACAAAAAGCAACGTAAGGAGGTTGTTTTAGTTAGTGTTTTATTACTGTGAAGAGACACCATAAACTCTCATAAAGGAATGGCTTACAGGATCAGAGCTTTGGTCCATTATCATTGTAGTAGAAAACATGCTAATACACAGACAGACATGGTGCTGGAGAAACAGCTGAGAGTTCTAAATATGTATCCTTAGGCAGCAGGGAGAGAGAGAGAGAGAGAGAGAGAGAGAGAGAGAGAGAGAGAGAGAGAGACTGGACTTAACTTGAGCTTCTGAAACTTCAAAGGCAGCCAGGGCATCCTCTAACAAGGCCACACCTACTTCAACAAGGCCACATCTCCAATCACATCATTCTCTATGAGTCTATGAGGGGCCATTTCATTCAAACCCCCATAGAAACTACAAGGGTCTATTTTCACTTATGGTTCGGAACAGTCTGCCATAGTGGCCATCATGTGGAGCCACAGGCAGAAGCTGGCTGATGACATTTTCATCCACACACAGGAGACAGTGAGTACAGGAAATGAGGTAAAGATATAAACTCTCAAAGCATTCATCAGTGACGTGGTGCTTCTTCAGTAAGGCTCCAGCTCCTACAGGATCTAATAACCTTCCCTGGTGTTCAAATATGTGTGCCTACGGAGGACAATTTTCACTTAAAATACAGTACTTTACAACTGAACTACTACTCTGTGTTCAATGTCCATCTCAGAATCCTCTACACTGGCAAGTACAGAAAGGTAAAATTGTTATTTCCATTTTACTGGATAGATTAAGTACTTCAACACTCTTTGCTCTGTATGTGATAAAATTCATATACATATGATATACATACACACATATATTTAATATATATGTATATACACACACATATATATATTATAAACATGTAAGATAAATCCTATATAAATTAGAGGTTATTGGCCTTCCAAGCAATGAGAAGTAGAACAAACATTGAGAAACAGATGTCCACAGTTAGGTCAGTGTTGACATCCAAGGAAGGATGCCTTGATGGCAGAGTTCTGAAGAAGGAAGTAAGGCTAAGGAACGCCGTGCTACTCTGACAACTTTGATGACACAGAGGCACTGAAGGCATTTCCCCTTTGTGTCTGAGACTTGGGAATTAGTTGCTTTGCTTGCATAACATATTTGGCTTGCCTGGTGCTGCCAAAGGGCAACATTTGCCAGCTATTTATATTAATTTAGAGAAATGAAAAATTCAGAAAGCTGAAATCAGGCCACAGAAGATACAAATTAGTTCTGTTACAGAAAGCTTAATGTCAGTGCTCATTTCCTGGAGCATGGTAAATATATCCAATAGTTTGTTTCTCATAGCAGAATGTTGCTACAGTTTCAGAGCAAAATGGGAAACAGCTCCCTCGTGAACAGCCTGACTAAATTTCTTAGGGCAGAAAAACATACACAAAAGTAAATGTTATGCCTCAGAAGTAAATTCTAAATCAGAATTTGTCAGATGCTTCAAATACTCAAACATCTATTTTAAAAACAGAATCAGAATTTCCATGAGGTATCAGTAATTAACTTTTTTCTTTTCTCTCCTCCCCTCTCATTCCTACTCCTTCCTTTTCCTCCTGTCTCCCTCCCTTCTCTTCTTCTCCCTTCTTTCATTCCTTCCCTCTCTTTCATTTTTTTTTTTGTGGGCGGGGGTGTGGAAGAGTGACAGGAAGATGTCTCTATGACAACCTTGAGTTTCCTATGACCTCTGATTCTCCTGCTTCTATGAAAAGTGCTAGGATTTTATCCATGCGCCACCATACTTAGACTAAGCAACTTTTCTCATGGGAATCATTTCAGAAGACAGGGAACTGTCATCATAATGAATAAAATAGTTTGCAAATCGAAAGTATCAACAATAGGTCAACAGCAGGTTGAAGAGAAGGCTCCGTGGTTAAAAAGCACAGGTTAGTCTTCCAGAGGATCAGGGTTTGATGCCCGACACTAACATGGTGCCTCACAACGTTCTGTTACTATAATTTCAAGCTATCCTATGCCTTTTTATCCTCTTCTGGCCTCTGTGGGTAACAGGAACTGAAGTGGTGCACAGACACACCAGCAAGACAAAGCATGTATATGTCGCGTTAGACACGTAAAGAAGGCCGCTGGACTGGTCGACTATCTATGTGGCAGCGGCTCTGCTTAGCTCATGCCACCATGTGCCGCGTCCTGAAGCCAAGCGCTCCACAGCCGGAAGTGGCCAGAGGTCACGCGCAGGCCAAAGCTCAAAATGGCCAGCCAGAATCACTGGCCCTGGCAACCACGAGATGCCAGCATGGGAGATGGCTCTGCCAATCTTCCACGCTGTCTCCACAAGGCTGGGCTGAGCCCAGACCATCTCGCCATCCACACGGTACCCAATATAAAATAAGACTCTAATGCTTAATGATTAACCAAAGGCTTTATATGGTTGGTAATGCTCAATTAACAAGATGCACACATAATTAGAAGTGTTAACCAATTAATTAGCCTAGATATAAGTTGTTACCCAAGACTGCTCTCGATCCAAGCGGACCTCCTCCTACATCTCTGTCTCTCTCTTGCCTCCCTCCTCCTCTTTCTTTTCCTCTTCCTCCCTTACTCCTCCTCTCCCTCTCCTTATTCCAACCACCTTAGCTCCTCCCAACTTTCGGGAAAAATATCCTGCTACATGTATACACATAAAATAAAAATTAAAAAGTACAAGAAAGCCAAGTAAACAGAAATAGTCTTCAACAAATGCTGGCCAGATACCATATCTAAGTAGTTTAGCAAGCCTTGTATGCAGTAAGTACTAACTTTATATTTTTAAATGAAACTATTTTTGATATCAAATGCCCTTTTATCAATAACTGTAATGTTAAAAAATGAGTCATATTGTAACAACAGCCTACTTTCATCTTTACAACAGTCTCACTTGACGTGAGTTATGATTGAGTTTCAAGACGTATGCCAACTTATTTATGCCCACTTTTTCTGTGCTTATAGGAAAGGCATCGGGTTGAAGTGAAGGCTCTAAAGGTCATGTGAGTCACCACATGCCTCTGGTCATTTTATATATTTGTGCCTCATTTCCTGTACCAGTAACATGTGAGGCTACAACTAGAAGAACTCACATGAGTCACTGCTTTTCAAAACCCTGAGACTGTACACACAAATCAATTGGTATAGATCTGTAAACAGGAGACCCCGCTTTCTCCATTCCAAAACCTTGAGATAGCCCCCCCCAATCAATTGGTGCAGATCTGTCATCTTTTCTGTCAAAGCCCTTGTCACACACAACAGTAGTTTTTACTCTTACTATATTTAATACTTTTCTGTTCCCAAGATAAAATTTTTAGACAACTTCTTTGCCTGAGCTAAACACCCACCGACTACCTAGTCACCTGTGCACCTACTTTCATCTATTTAACTGCCCACCCATCATCTACCGATCTATCCCACCTACTCATTCATTCTTCAACTCATTACTAAAGCCTTTAGTCTGCTCCAGGCTTGCAGTGATGAAGAGAACATGCAACCCCACTACAACCCACTAAGATAAGTCATGAAAAATTCCCTATAATTACACACATTACAAAATTGGCTTGTGGACTAGATGGGGACATTTTCCACTAGGGAAGAATGTCAGCCTGGTGCAAAATGAAATGAAAACATAGAATGTAAGAGACAAAATGACGCATGCTCAGGGTGGAAGAACACAAGGAGTGGGGAAGGAACCATGCTTGCTTCTGATAAAGTTCTGCTATGTGCCTTGAAAGACATTAGGGCGACAGAGGTCCTAGAAATGAGGTTTGGAGAATTGTGTTCATAAATGGTTCTATCTATTATATGAGGTATGTCTAACATTAGGTAAAATTGTTATAGAGTTAATGGATTGGTAGGTTTGAAGGTAAAGAGTGAATATTTAAAAATATTTCATTGTTCAAAAATTTTATACATGTATCTAATATATGCTAATTACTTTCTTCTTTCTGCCTTTCTATTCTGCCTCCCATTTTTCTAAATGCTCCTTCACCCCTACCATTACCTTTTCAAGACTTATGACATTTGTTTTGTGACCTGTTTAACTTAGTCAGGGCATCTGGATGACCATGAGATTTGAACTGATTACTGCAGCCTGGTGAGGTCACCTGTGAGTGCACACAATGACACACAAGTTGATCCATAGCAAATAGTTCAGTTGTTATAGATAGGATTCTTAGACCCAATTCTTATCCATGCCTGACTATTGACAAGCCATTATTTACAATATACAAAGGCCAGGCGGTGGTAGCATATGCCTTTAATCCCAGCATTCTGGAGGTAGAGGCAAGATCTCTTAATTTTATGCCATCCTGGTCTACAGAGCAAGTTCTCGGACAGCCAAGGACTATGGAGAGAAAACTTGTCTTGAAAAAAAAAAAAGAACAACCCAAACCAAAACCAAAACAACAACAACAACAAAATCAAAACCCAAGTAAGAAACAAACAAAAAAAAGGTGTTCTTAACTTTTTGAACTATTATTTTAAATCTGTATGCGTAAGTATAGGTGTCCAGGGAGGCCAGAAGTGTTGGATACCCAGATCTAGAGTTACAGGCTGTTATGAGCTGTCCAACATGGGCACTGAGACCAGAACTTGGGAACTGGAAGGACAGTATGTGTGTGTTCTTAACCATGTGCTGTCCCTCGGCCTCCATGCTGTTATTTTTAAGCAAAACTTATCTGAAATGTTGACATGGATATGTGGCATAGTAATTGAAAAAATGATTAAAAATACAATTCACATACTAAATTGAGAGATTTAACTGATAGAAATAAATTTTATGAATATTAAGTGAAAAAAGATTGATTAATTATGATTCTTTGTCTTGAAGTGGACTCTAAAGGGGCGATCACATATTTTTATGTACACACTTATACAGCATTCATATTTTATGGCTAGGTACTATAATTTTGATTTATAATAAAAGAAATTAAAAATATTTTCATTTCAAAGGAAATTTTAAAGAAAAATAATTGTGCACAATAATCCACAAAGGAATATGCTAAAATCAGAAATGCCAACTTAACCAAATGTTAAAGAAAGTGACATTCCTGCCTTCTGAAATCCTCATAGCATTCCTTGGTTTCAGCTGCATTGTGTCCAGGAGGATTTCTCTTTATGACAAAGCTAGGCTGAAGCAAATTCATTAACATTCACTGTGGAGAACATTCAGTGTTATTAGCCATAGAGATAAGAACTTGGGAATCTAAAGGCATAACATAAATCCTTAACTTAATTAAATGATGGTTATAAACAGCCACTGATATTACAAGCCAGCACAGACGAAAGCAATTTAAGCAAAGCTCTGGTTTGTTTCATGGAAAACAGGCTGCCACCTAAATCCCTTTCAGATGAACAGTCCCTTCGGCCATAAGTTGTCCTAAACTCTACATGTCATGGAGTGGGGAACACATAACATTTTATCCTTACAATTTTCAGGACACAGAGTTTCAAAGTACCCCCAAAATGAAGATAAGTAAATATGGTCCCCCCACTTTCACAACAGTGTTTGTCTTATAAAAAAATAAACTTCATTGGATATACTTAAGGTGTATAAGAGGATGTTGAAATAAATATAAATTAGGTGGTTATTAAATGGAATGAGTGAACATATGCATTATCTCACATGATTATATACTTAGCTGCATCACTGTCTGGAACAGATATAATCTACTCATGCCACAGAAATCGCAAATACACACAAAAAAGAAAAGAAATTGTGAGCACACAACACTGCAGTGAACTCTAGTATTCAGTTTGTCTCAAGGTCCTTAAGACTTCTTGATCCTGTATATCTGCTACTTTGTATCTTTTGGTCCAAATTTTCCCAGTTCCTCAAGTTCACTACTATCTGTGTATTGATTCTTTTTTGTTTGTTTGTTTTAGTTCTTCAAATTTCACATATCACTATGATCATGCCAGCTTTGATTTTTTTTTTTTTTTTGGTCTCCAATTGCACTTGGCAATAATGTAGTTCTTCTTTTGATTGGCAAATTTATTGTTCATTTTCTTACCTTATTTTAAAATCCCTGAATAATATCCCAGTATATTCTTTCTGTCTGTCTGTCTCTCCCCTTACAGTTTATTGATCTGCTTGTGGGCTTTGTCTTGACTACTGTGAGTCATGCTGCAGTGAGCTGGGGAGGGTAGTTATCACTTCCAGATAACTGACTTCATGTTTTTTTTGTGAAGGATTCTTAATTTCTTCAGTAACTTCTGCTCTGTTTTCTATCATGTCTGTCTTTGTCTAATTCCCACCAGTAGTGTGCAAGGGCCCCTGTTCTCTTTATTTTCACCAACACTTCTCTCTTATTTTCTATGTGGTGACAGCCACTCTACTGCTTGTGAAGTGATACGATGATTTTGATATATGTTTCTCTGATGATGAATTATGAGTTTATTTTCATATGCCCCTTGGCCATTTTTATAACATCTTTCAATAGAAGTCTATCCACCTCCTTCATTCATTTTAATTTACTTTAATTAAAATGTTTAATTGTACTGTGTACTATCTTGATGTTGTGTTTATGAATTCTTTATACATCTTGGGTTACTAATCCTTTATCGGATAATGTTGCTAGCAGGCATTTATTTCAGTCAGTAGGCCATCATTTTGTTCCATTGCTTGATTAACTTGTCATGCTGACTTTACTTTGTTGTCCCCCTTTTATTTATCCTCCTTGTAGCCTGAACTCTTGCCATATCCAAGCAGGCCTTGTGAAGGACAAACAGAGATGCCAGATTTTAAAAGTAAATAACTTGTATTCATTCAGCTACCTGGATAACGATGCAGGGGATGTTCTATCTCAGGTAGTATGATATAAAGATAAATGCCTGTCACAGTGCCTGGCATGCAGGAGACGCTCAAATGCAAGAGCAGATGTAAGGCCCACCCGAGTTCTTCAGAAGTCTGTTAGGGCTGCCGCTGTTGCTACTAACATAGGCATTTAACAGGCAAAGGCTCTTGCAGTGTACATCCCGGAAGGAAGTGTAACAGATTGCCTGCTGAGCAGCAGAGGGTGCCCAGATGAGCAGGACAGAGGTGTTCTCAGATGGGAGAACATCCATTGCTCCCAGCAGTGTCATTGTCCCAACATAAAGGAAATCGGCAATTCTAGTAGTTTCTCTGTCTTGTTTTATTTTTATAAGTATTTATAATTTTGCAATTCAGGTGACATTTTAAAAACTTTCTCCTTGTAAATTTATTTTTGGAAGGGCTTCAATTCATTACCACCATAATTTACTTACTTGTTATACCACCTGCCAGTGTTTCTCTCTCCTGGTTGTCCTTGCAGCTGGCACATTTAGCCCTTATGTTGCTTGTATCAGAGGGGGTGGATTGTTTGAAAGATGTCAAGAAGTCACCAATGTCAATTTCTTTATAAAGAACTTTAAAAAAATCCTACGAATGTTCACTAGATAAAAAGATTTAAAAGTCCAATGTGTCATACATGTAATCTGTTAAATAACAATCAATTTAAAGATAAATCACTGTTAGAAATATTAAAGAAGAATGACTTAGTTGCACTTAGTTTCTGAAAAATGAACTTTCTCTTGTTATATTTTGCCTTTCTTATTTATTGTAGTTTTCTTTCGAGATAGGGCTTCCTCTGTGTAGCCCTGGGCTATCCTGGAACTCACTCTGTAGACTAGGCTGCCTGCATCTGTCTTGAGTGCTGGGATTAAAGATATGTGCCACTGTGCTCAACTATACTGTTATTTCAGTAAAATCCAAAAGTATACTTTGCATAAGAGGAAAAGCAGCCTCTATTTGTTGAATTAATTATTTAAAAAGAGGCCACTGGTTAAGCCGACTATCTAACCTGCAGCAGCTCTGCCTAGCTCAGCCCCCATGTTCTGTGGCCAGAGGACACGTGCACTCCACAGCTAAAAACGGCCAGCCAGAAACACGAGCCCTGCTCAAGAGATACCAGTGTGAGAGATGGCTCTGCCAATCTTTCATGCTGTCTCTGCAAGGTTGGGCATTGCCTAAACCATCCCACCAACCACGCAGGCTTGGTACAAATGAGACTCTAATGCTTAGATTACCCAAAGGCTTATATATTTAGTAATGATCAATAACAAGATGCCCTTACAATCAGAGGTGTAACCCAATACCCCACCTAGATATACCAACTACCTTTGACTGCTACAGACAAGCGAACATCAGCATCCATGTTATCCTCTCTTGTTCTCCGTCTCTCCGTTAGCTCCTTCTCTTCCTTCTCATCCTTCTTCACCCTTACTCCTCCTCTTCCTCTCCTTACACCTCCCACCTTAGCTCCTCCTACATCTATTTGATTGGGAATAATTTCAGTACTAGCTAAGGAAAATGAGGATTGGGGCTGGAGAAACTCTTGAGCAGTTAAGAGCACTGGTTTCTCTTTCACGTTTGATTCCAGCAACCATAAGGCCCAACAGTCTGTAACTCCAGTTCCAGGGCCCTGTGCCCTTCCCTGACCTCTCAGCCAATGTTGTGGGTGGCTGGAACAGTCTAAGGAGGGCAGGCAGGGGGGCAGATTGACTTATATGCTCACTGTAGTGTTTAGCTGGTGCCAGGATGCTTGAACCAAATGGTGTGAAGTACCATTCACTGTTCACAGTAGGGGAGTGTCTCCTGAGGCTTATTATTTTTAAATAAAATTGAGAAAGTGGGATGCCACTTTCAACTCAATTAGCACTTTACATTGTGTCTTTGTTGCATGCTGTCTGAACAAGTTAGAAAAGAATGTTTTTCAAATCAAACCAAATTACAGATAAACCTGAAATTATACATAAGGCTTGATCTGTGTTCTTGAATACATGAATACTAAAAAGAGAACATTCAGACTTAATAAGAGCTAGTGTTAAAAGGTCTGCTAGTTATCCATTGATCAGCACAGTTTCAGTCTGAGGAAAGCATTTTTATCAAGGTTGTGTGGCTTAGTATAGAAAAGACTGCCCTATCTCTGATTGTAGTGTTTGTTCTTTTGTGGTGAGTGGGAAGAGACATATATATATATATATATATATATATATATATATATATATATATATATATGATATATTTATGTGTATATGTTATATATATGTATATATTACACTAAAATTCAGATATATATCGGTATCTTTAGTTGTCTGTCTGTCTGTCTGTCTATGTATCTATCTGTATCTATCTATGTATCTATCTATGTATCTATGTATGTATGTATCTATGTATCTATGTATGTATGTATGTATGTATGTATGTATGTATGTATCTATCTATCTATCTATCTATCTATCTATCTATCTATCTATGTATCTGCAGTTGTTTCTTTATGTCTGTGGTGTCCTCACTGGTGGATGAAGAATACTGGGGGAAATATTGCATCTGTGATGAACATGTCAGCCTTTCCTCCTGTCATTCATCTTTACATAGTGCAGTATGAGAAGTGTATATAATAAGGCTTGTGGTGCATTGGGGAGTATCCTAGAAAAGATGAAAGTATGTGAGAGGGGATGCACATGTAGCATTTACAATGTTTTACAGAAGGAACTCAAAAACTTGATGATATTGGTATCTGTGGGGAAGTCTGTGGATATGGAGAAGTTCATGCTTGTGTGTGTATATGTGTGTGTGTTTGTGTGTATCTCTGTGTGTGTGTGTGTGATGTTACTGACTAGCTTCATTTTAGGAATTTAATCCAGGATTCTTAATAACTGACAAAATGGTTCTGATAGTTAATGGAAACCTACTTTTTAATTAAAGAATTTTGATACTAGCCATACCACAAATATTTGTTTGTAAATATATACATATATATGTGTGTGTGTGTGTATAAAATACAAATTTTTATAAAATACTTTTTCTCAGAGATTCAAATTCAAAATAATTACTCCTAATTTCCATATATACAAAGACATAGTAAAGCTAATACTGTGATTTTATAATTGGATTTTATTTATTTGACAGTGTTCTATTAGCACATGCAACATTTTGTATGTAGTTAAACTAAAGTAAATATAAACTAAAAAGTAATAATATGTAAATTAGTGATGACCCTGAAACAGCTACTCTGTAGTAATCCTTCTATGGGGTAGCTTTGTTGATAGAACACTTTTTTTTTTTTTTGTTTTTTTTTTTTTTTTTTTTTTTTTGTTTTTCGAGACAGGGTTTCTCTGTGTAGCCCTGGCTGTCCTGGAACTCACTCTGTAGACCAGGCTGGCCTCGAACTCAGAAATCCGCCTGCCTCTGCCTCCCAAGTGCTGGGATTAAAGGCGTGCGCCATCACTGCCCGGCTGATAGAACATTTCAAAGTAGATTTTATTTTATTAATGATGAGAAAACTGAAGGATGTGGAAGTAAAGTATAATTATCTGAAATTTGAATTTAGGTTCCTTGACTATAGATCTTGTACTTTCTACCATGACATATTGATTTTGAATTAATCATTGAAACAAACAAATTTTAAAGTCATTCTGGCTATTAAAATGAGAACTCCTACTGATCATTGGAAATAGAAACGCTATGTTATAGTAGCTATGTGCTTAAATTTTCTAGGAAAAGTACTGATAACAAAACAAGATAACTATGGTTCTTCACAGTATGTTCTGTTACATCCATCCATATATATTATGATTTTCATCAACAGTTTTTCTCTATTTTAATATTTTCCCTGATTATAGACTTAGGCTTACTAGTAGTTAAGTACAACCTTATCAGTAAGATAACTCCTCTCCAATCATCAGTTATAAAGGCTGACATCACAGATCTATTGATGAATTCTGATATCAATGAATTACTTGAAACACCAATGTAAATTCAGTGTGATTCTTCTTCCAAATTTTGTAAGATTTAAGAAGAGAAGATACTGTGTGGGATACTAAAAATATGAGTCGAGGTGATATCTTGCCAGGAATGTGAGATTGACTTAAATTATCTCTTCCTGCCCTTGAATCCTCCCCACTCAGGTATTTTACAATAGTCAGAGAGATTGATTGCAATCAGAATTGTAAAGTTGACAACTGAGTTGGAAAACAACCCTGAAATAATTATGTCTGAATGAATAGAGCAAAGAATTTGACATCCATGGCAGAAATGACTAATTAAAGAGTAGAACAGCTAATTTTATGGTCATTGTTTCATGAGAAAGGTCTAAAGAATGAGACAAGTTGAGAAATTTCAAGATACTGTTTAAATCACCTAAATGACAGAAGAGAGTTAAATGGGAATTTATGGTTTTGTTGAAGACTCAGTTGTGTCATTTTTTTTTTTTCCGGAAACTGTCTTGTAAGGGGATATTTTGCTGAAGCAAACACATGAGAGAATGTTTTTCTGAGAACAGACACGTGATGTTTTTCTGTAAGCTGCCTGGTGAAAGGGCATGTGACGTTTTGCTGAAGTGGACACTTGAGAGGACATGTAATGACTGGAAAAAGTATAAGTATAAACCAACAGACAGTGGACATTTGGCATTGGTTCACCTTGCTGGTCTTTGCTCATCATTGCTTGTCATGATGTTGTAAAGAAAAATGCACTAAAGAACTTCTGGAAGTACACCAGCTACTTGCCACTTTACGTGACTCATTTTGATAGGTGGAGTCTCAGAGTCTCAATTACTCCTGCCTATTGGTTTGGTGTTTTGCTAGTGGAGTGGATTGTTGACAATGACGATTGGAATCACTCCCCGGAAAACTATTCTAAACAGGTCCACATCTCCCTTGTCTTATTAGACGTCTTTCTTCCATACTTTTGGTTGTTGGACTATTTGGGAGATTAAAGCATTTAATAACTTTGACAGTAGGTTTTGAAAAACATAAACCTACATGAGAGTAGTATATAGAAGGAATTCAGAAACTAACTAGATAAGAAGCTGACTATTTTTAGTGTGTGTAAGGATATGAATCTCAATTTTATTCAGGTAGTTAAAAGTCATGCAAAGCTTTTGCAAGAAGAGGACACTTTTAGAAAGCTCCTTTAGTATAAGAAATGACTCATAAACATTTTAAATAAATGGTGTTGAAGGATGAACTCAGATTCCCCCATGCTGGTGCCTTTAGTCACTCTTTGTCTTGTTTGAGATGCCATTTTGCAACAAAGAACTGTTAGCAAATCAGTGAGAGAAAATAATGGAAACCAGGAATAAGATGTGCTATCTTAAGAAATAGACCCCATCATTTGTATGATCACCCAGGTGTGTTTGGTGTACTAAATTTGTAGATGCTAAGATTAATTTGACAAGGGAGTTATCATGTTGAATTTATCATTTTAAAAGTGTCTAAGCAGTCTACAGTAAACTTGGGAGCTTTAAGGAAGTTTAAGATTATTTGATGTTGATATTGTGACTTTAAACTGAAATGATACAGTGATGAGTTTTGTAGTTGTGATTTTAAGTAGATGACTTGAGAAAGGAGAGGTTATTTCTATGTCACAGGATGACTTGAAATAATACTTTAACACTCTGGAATTAGTTTTTTCAGGCTCGTAAGTATTTGCTTGACGGTTTAAGAGTCTGTTGTTTATTAGATTTGTAAATTATTCATGCTAGGTATTTGAAATGCTTGAGAAATTAGATTGTGTTAAAACTTGCAGTTGTAATTTAAAGTGTCTAAGGGAATTGAATTAATTGGGTTTATAGGTGGTGGCAAATGTTTGGGGGAAATTAATTTGTCAAAATTATAAGTCAATTGAGGACTTAATCAAAGATGAAATATGTAAAATTTTTGTATTTCAACAAAATATTAGACTAGATAGATATGAATTGCATAGAATTACTTTAAAGATTTGAGAATGAAATTATAATTTTGACAGATTAAGATGTCAATAACTAGACATTCTTGCATGTGTGTGGTTGTGTGCGTGCATGTATGTAAACACAAAAAATTTTGTTCTTGGGAATTAAAAGAGATTTGAATCAGATTTGGGGAATATTTGCCAAAAGTGTATCCTTGTACTAGGCATCAATGTAAGTACATTTTGTTTAAAACAGTGTGTGCGTGTCATGTGCTGTGTTGTAGATGCATGTGGTTATAGATGTTGTGTATGTGTGTTTGCAGATTCATTATTTTGCCTATCCATGCACATGTAGCTAGATGCCAGAGGATGTTGGTAATAGTCTTCCTCTATTGATCACCACAGAAATAGTGTTTTCACTGAACCTAAAAATGGTCATTTAATTTAGACTGGCTGTCCAGTAATCCCCCAGAGACCTGCCTGTCACTGTCCTCTCAGCACTGGGCTTACAGGCATTGCTTTGCTCAGCTTCTTATGTAGCATTCAAACTCAGGTCTTCATGCTTTCATGATAAATCGATGGCCTACTGAGCCATTTCTAAAGCCTTACTGTATGCATATTTTAAGATGTCTTATTGTTTTTGAGAATGTTGTGTGTATGTGTGAGTGTCTGTATGTGTACCACGTGCGTGCATGGTGCCTTCAGAGTCCAGAAAAGAGAGACTAGCGGTTCCTTGCAAATGTAGTTACAGGAGCCATTTGGTTTCTGGAAACCAAATTTGGATCCATTGCAAGGGCAAAAAGTGCTCTTAACTGCTGAGCCATCTCTCCAGCCCCTATATATGTCTCTTTTTTAAAAAAAAAGTTATTTTTAATGGTTTATTTGGGAATTTCACATCATGTACCCAGATCACACTTACCTCCTAGTCTTCCTATGTCTGCCCCACTACCCTGTGCCTTCCTCCACCCCCTCGAGAAAAAGGAAAAAGCAAATTGATTTTGTGTTGTTTGTATACTTACTGGAGCATGATCAAATTCCTTGTAGCCAGCATACCTAGGGCAGATGAGTCTTCTTCGGCCTGTATCCGGGACAGAAACCTTCAACCGAGAAGAGCTACATGGTAGCTGAGGAGGGAAGGGGCTAGCTCTCCTACCCCCGTGCCATCATCAGGATGCCTCTCCTGCCTCCTTGCTTCCCTTTCATCCCAGAGGTGGTCAGTGAGCGTATGTGTCGTTTAAAACCATTTTAATTTTGTAATAAGTTTGAATGGTGAGAAATACCTTTCTCTTTTTTAAATTTATTTTTATTATTTTATGTTTATGAGTGTTAGTCTACTTGTATGTTTATGTACCACGAGTGTTCTTAGTGCCCAAGAATCTGATGAACCTCTGTGTGGATGCTGATAATCTCTGGTATTTCACAAAAAGTTCCCTTAACCACTGAGCCTACTCTGCAGCACAGAGGGATACATTTCTTATCAGTTTTACAGGCACATGATATCCCTAGGGTATGGATACTATTTTGATAAAAACCTTATTTGATGTACACAATTTCTTGATTAGTGACCAATGTGGGAGGGCCCATCCCATTATAGGTGGTGCTACCTGAGGGCAGGTGATTTAGGAAGTCAGGTTGAGGAAGCCAGTAAGTGGTGTCCCCCCATGGCTTTTACTTCAGTTCTGGTCTCCTAGTACCTACCTGCCTTGAGTTCCTGCCCTGACTTTCCACTGTGATAAAGTGTGACCTGAGAGGTGTGAGCTGAAACAAACCTTTGCCTGCCTTAGCTGCTTTTGCTCATGGTGTTTTATTACAGCCATAGAATCCCTTACTAAGACAAATTTTGTAATAAGTATTGTAAATTATTAGTTGTACAAAAAATAAGGCAGTATAATAGTGTAAGTTTAGAGGTTAAACAAAGATTGCTTATCTAATAAACAGCATTTACAAATTAATGTACCTGTTAGGACCTATAAAAATGAGCAATTATTATTATGCAAATATTGGTGATAAGCTCCAATATATTGCAATAATGCTTGGAGAGATCTATTTCTCAAACAAAAAAGGTTAAAATCTTGAGAATTCGCACACTTGTTTAACGAACAATTCCGATTCTACAGATACTAAAATGTTGTTTTCATGCTGTTGTAGTAACATGTAATTAAAAATGCCACCCCAAAGTATTTCTGTGTGTGTTTGCGTGAGCGGGGGTGAAAATGACATTTAATAGCTTTACATGCATCAGAGTTAAAGACTGAATTGTCAGAGCTGGGTGTGATAGGGACATTAATTGCAGCTCTTGGGAGGTAGAGGCTGAAGTCTGCATTGGAGGCCAGCCTGATCTACAGAGTGAAGGCCAGCCTGATCTACAGAGTGAGTTCCAGTTCCAGGTCAGCCAGAACTACACAGGGAAACCATGTCTGAAAAAACCAAAGTAAAGCAAAGCAAGGCAAGGCAGGATGGGACTGGATGGGACTGGATGGGACTGGATGGGACTGGATGGGACTGGATGGGACTGGATGGGACTGGATGGGACTGGATGGGATGAGAAAAGACAAGACAGGACCAAACCAACGGAAAATATGAATTGTTCTTCAGCACTGCTGAAGTCAGAAAAGGAATTGTATTATGCAACTGATGAGTGATGGCGACCTTATATTCTTGGGGTCAATATTTTAATTGAGAATTTGAAAATTTTTTATTGTGATAAATCAAATTTCAATTCTGTTTCCATTTTGTCAGATTGTAGATGTTACTACTTATAACTTAAAGCAATAATTTAGATAATAAAAATTACATTTTTGAATTCTAAATGTTATCAGGAATAGATCTAAAATATATCCTATTTTAAAAGCTTCTTTATGATTATGACATGAATCTGTATAGAGCACAACTAAAATTTATTTCTTCTTTTAACTTTAAATACTTATAGAGGTGTATCTACATTTATATATCGATAATAGTTATTTTGGAGTATTAATTAAGTTATATATTTCAAAGCTGAGGAAAGTCCCACAGTTCTCACTTGTTTCTGACCATTTAGAAATGAGAATGGCTTTCCTAAGTCTAGCCTGACATCTAAGCAATAGGCTTTTAATTAAACTCCAATTCAACCAGAAGTCTATGGGAAGACAAACTCAGTAGCAATAAACAGCTTGCTTTTAATGTCTAGCAATAGTTTTCTTGGCATTTTTATTTAAAAATTTAATCATGCACATTAAAAGGACCAAAGGCTATTTCTGCCCTCCTCTCCTCTTTTGCTCTTCCTTTCTGAGTGTGTCTGTCTTCTCCCCTCCCCTCCCCTCCCCTCCCCTCCCCTCCCCTCCCCTCCCCTCCCCTCCCCTCCCCTCCCCTCCCTTCTCCTCTTCTCTCCCCTCCATCTGTCTGTCAGTCTGTGTCTCTCTGTTTCTGTCTCTGTATTGGCTGGATTTGTGTTGGTTGGTTTGGTGTGTCAACTTGACACAAGCTGGAATTATCACAGAGAAAAGAGCTTCCCTTGAAAAAATGCCTCCATGAGATCCAGCTGTAAGGCATTTTCTCAATTAGTGATCAAGGGGAGAGGGCCCCTTGTGGGTGGTATCACCCCTGGGCTGGGAGTCTTGGGTTCTATAAGAAAGCAAACTGAGCAAGCCAGGGGAAGCAAGACAGTATGTAACATCCCTCCATGGCCTCTGCATCAGCTTCTGTTTCCTGACCTGCTTGAGTTCCAGTCCTAACTTCCTTTGGTGATGAACAGCAATGTGGAAGTGTAAGCTGAATAAACCCTTTTCTCCCCCACTTGCTTCTTGGTCATGATGTTTGTGCGGTAATAGAAACCCTGACTAAGACAGTCTCTATCTCTGTCTCCTCCTTCTCCTTCTTCCACCCCTCCCTTCTACTTCCCTACCTTCCTCCTTCCTTCCCTCCTTCACCCACTCTGTGTGTGTGTATTTGTACAAGGGAGCTTGTAGGTACAAACACAAACCAAAGTGGGCAGCTGACCAGTAAGTCTGAAACCACAGAAACATCAGGGCATGATTAAAAACATACTTCTGTCACATGTCATATGTAGAAGTGAAATGAGAATATAAGGAGAAAGAAGAGGGATTTAGTTGAAGGAGACAAAGAATTAATATTTTTTGTTATTTCTGGTGGAAATAATTATCACAACTATGTATGTCTACATATCTCACACATTGATCACATGATTTAGCATCTATTTCCCAGATCTTTTATGGTCTTTCCAAGACTGTTGCTCCAGAAACTTGAAGCTTGGATAATATTCTTAAAGCGTTATCTACTCTTCTTCAAGGTGATTTGACAGTTAATGATCTGAGTTATGAGTGGTCTAAATTTGTACACTGGACTCTTTCCATATTTCAATTTAATATTTCAAAGGAAAGCTTCTGCTTTAGAAAGTCTAATTTTATTAGCATTCACAAAGCAATTCCTTTCCTTACATTCTCAGTCTATTTAAACTCAAGCCGTAAAGTTAATATCAGTAACTCAAGTCCATGCTTTCTTTGTATTGATAGCATCTTTTAAAGTCTTAAGTATTAAGGTATTAAAATTGAGAGAAACATGATAAATATTATTTATACTTTGAAACAATATGAAAATTTATCAGTATAAAGGAAAAGAAGGAGCCTTGCTGGTTTTTCCATTTTCTTTCTCTCCACGCCCCAGCCCCAAGAGAACGATAAGACCGCTGTTAATTTTAGCGATTGCCTGCTCTGTGCAAACTTGCTTCCCTCACATGAGTTAATCCTCCATGCATAGTATGGCACAGGACTAGTTAGAAATTTGTGCTCTGGGGTCAGTTTGGTCTCTGCCTTTACTAGTTAGATCCTTGGCTGTTACATGGAGTCTCAATCTCAGGTAGCTTGTTGGTACTAGGAAAAGCAATGATGCTCTCCTCATGTTTGATATCAAGATAATAAGCATATGGCACACCTGATATGCACAGCACATTGTAATAATTGAATCACTATAGTGTTTTATATTAAATTAATATTTTTAAACACTTTGCCATGTAATTAAAAAAAAAAACATGTTAAGAGCTTTGAAGTGGCTTACTTGTACCATACATCACAGGGATACAGGCAATGTTTAGCAAATTAATAGGAAAAAGAACAAGCATTGTCTATGATCAGGTGAGGTAACCCAGAGACCTCATCCCACATGGAATGCATAATATGTTGTCCTAAGCAGTATAAAACCAAAATGACATCATCATCAATAATAGCAATAATAAAACTGCCTTGGAAAGGTGATGTCATTTGATTGATGTTACAGGACTTCAGTGTGGCAAAATTTTGACCCGAAACTGTTTATTTCTTGGGCATTATAGGCACCTCAGTAGTACTGATATATCCTCTAATTCTTGGGATAGGACGACATCTTTCCATATTTACAACTTATAAATATTTTTAGAAGTGTTTTGTAGCTTTCATTGTACATGTATAGCATGCATTGAACAAAATATTCAGGAAATGGCTTTCTACCTTGCTCGGTGTTTTTAAAAGATTACTGAAGTTTGTCACATGCACTTTCTCTGTCTGACACGTGGTATTTTCCCTTAGCATTATGTATCACATTGATTAAGGTTTGTGTTGGCTGGGCGGTGGTGGCACACGCCTTTAATCCCAGCACTTGGGAGGCAGAGGCAGGCGGATTTCTGAGTTCGAGGCCAGCCTGGTCTACAGAGTGAGTTCCAGGACAGCCAGGGCTACACAGAGAAACCCTGTCTAAAAAAAACAAAAAAAAAGTGTTGACTCATCCTTGCATTCTAGGAAGAAAGCCAACTTGTGATGGTATGTAATAATTTTAACATACGAGTAAATACAGCTTGCTAGTATTCTGTTGATTTTTTTGCATCAATATTTGTGATGATTAATTTTTATGTGTCAACTTGATGGAATAAAAGATACTCACACAGTAAAATACTATATATCAGTGTTTCTGTGTGGATGCATATGGAACAAATGAACATCTGAACTGAGGAACTGACTATAGTCCACTGCTTTATTCAGTGGAGGTGGGCACAATCCATTCATGGTTGAATGAGACACAAAGATAGAGGAAGGAGAATTTGCTCCCTGCTTGATTTGAGTCATTCATATTTTCATGCTCTCGGGTATCAGCGTTTCCAGTTCTCAGATCTTTACACAGAATATATAATTCTTCATCGTCTCCCTTCACATTACTCAAACCTGTGGATTTGAACTCAATTATACTATGGGATTCCTTATCTCTTCAGCTTGTAGATTATAAAACTTTCTTGGTTTTCATAATCATGCCAGCTAACTTTTTGGAGAATTTGAATTCAATACTCATCAGAGATATGGGTCTATAGTTGTTTTTTTTTGTTTGTTTGTTTGGTTTTTCATCTTTGAGGCTATCAGGGTAATGATTACATCATAAAACAGATTTTAAAATATTTCTTCCCGTCAATCATTTTATAGAAGTTTGAGAGTAATTGGTGCTTATTTTTTCCTCATTTGTGATCATGTATATACAGGCGCATATATATATATATATATATATATATATATATATATATATATGCCAGATGGTAATCTCAGACGTTATTCCTGAGATGACGACCAATTATCCTTTTGAGTCAGGGATTCTCACAAGACTAGCACTTTCCAAGTAGGTCACACTGGCTGAACAGTGAGCCTGGGGTGTCTGCAGTCTCTACCTTCAAGTACTGGATTACAAGTACATGTTGACATATCTCTCCTTTTAAATATGGTTGCTGAGGATTGAACTCAGGTTCTTATGCTTGCAAACCAAGTACTTACCAACTGAGCTTTCTCTTTAGTTACAGGATTGTGTTTCACGTTATTAGATTGATAAAAATTGCCCAGCAAATATATATGAAGGGGGTTTAGTTTTTTCTTCTGAAGTTTCATGATGACTCTAATCTTTTAACTAGTAGTAAGTATGGTGATATCTTTCTCTGAAAATAAGCTATGTGTAGTGGTGTATGCTTTTAACACAGACAGAAGAACTCTGAGTTCGAGGACAGCCTGGAGAGTTTCAGAAAGGCTAGAGCTATATAGTGAGTGTTAAAAAAAAACAAACTAAACCAAGCCAAGTCAAACCAACCAAATCGTACCAGACTTCCCACCCAGTCAATAATATGATTTGAGATCATTTAACACTATGTACTCAATCTACTGTTCTACTGTGTACTCCGCAAGTTTAAAGTTTACTTGCCTTTAACAGATCAATGCAGCAGGCATAGTGGCACACACCTTTAATTCCAGCACTTGAGAGAGACAGGCGGACCTCAGTGAGTTCAAGGCCAGCCTGGTCTATATAGTAAGTTCTGAGACAGCCACGGCCACATAGAGAAAGCCCGTCACAAACACAAAACCAAAAAACAAACAAATAAACAAAATCCAACAAAAAAAAATCCAACAAAAAAGAAAGAAATATAGAATTAAAGAAAGTAAAAGAAGGAAACAATGTTGTATCTTACTAACTTTGGAATTCCTATCTAGTCAGCTTCTACAGGGTGAGCTAAACAGCATACCTTTAATATTTTTTTAATTTAAAATTTAAAAAAATAACCTTCTTTTTGAGATTCCACATACTACTCCTTCTTTCAAACTCATGGCTACTTTTTTTTTTTTTTTATCATTAATTATATTGTAGTCACACACACACACACACACACACACACACACACACACACCATCTGCTTAGCCTGTATGTTACCTGCATGTATGTTTTCACAGGTCAACGTTTGGTATTAGATAACTAATTGGTGTGTTTTTTCCTGGGTAAGCCTATTACCCCATCTCTCAACAGTTTTTTAGTTGCTTGTAGTTCTTTGTATGAGGTTGAGGTTCTAGGATTGTTCTCATGCTCATTTTGGCATGTCTCTTGTGCTTATTCAGTTCATGCTTTACTCTTAAACTATGTACCTTTGGGCTAGAAGAATGTGCATGCTCATGGTGTGTGTGTGTGTGTGTGTGTGTGTGTGTGTGTGTGTGTGTGTGTGGTGTTTAAAGCAGTCTGTAAGTTGTAAGTACCCTTAAGCAAACCAAATATCTCATAAACGTTCCACATAGATTGATAACATCTGTGTGTGATTTCGAGTGTTTATGTTGGGGGTCAGAAAGTAACTTTTTCCCTTGAGAAACTTTGTTAAAGGTTTCTATTAAGAAATTTCCTCATTTCTTTCTTATTCCATGCTTTCTGTGCTGTTTAATAAAATAAAGCCCTTTGTTAGGCACAGGATCCAACTGAGAAGACCCACAGACCACAAACTACAGATAGATGGAAGACACAGGGAAAGAACTGGAGAATTCAAATTTCATCTTACCCTTGTTATAAAGCACTCCAAGAGAATGTTTACTTCCATTCCATTTGCAGGCCAGTGCAATAAGCCTATTTAGATTTTTTATTTTTCTTGGTTCTTGGTAAGTTTTATGCTTAAATAAATTTGTCCAATTTTCCTAGGTTCCTATTTTTGACATATACCTTTCACAATGCTTCCTTATAGTCCCCACTCACAACCCACTCCAAGACATTCTACTGTATTCTTGTTCACTTCTAGGTATTTGTTATGTTTTTTTTTTCTTCTTTGGCCTAGCTACGGGACTGTCAGTTTTGTTGATCCTTGCAAAAAGGACACAATGTAACAATATGGAGTTTTCCCATATCTTTCTCTATTCTTTATTTTGCTTAGGTCTACTCTAATATTTGCTCTTTTTCTTAATTTAACTTAGGTTGTTCTTCATAATTGTGTAACACCATTTAAAGTATATCTTTTAATCGTATATCATGTGCCATCTGTCATCTAGCATATATATGGTCCTGAGCTCTCTAAAATAATACTTATGTCAATTGGACTAGGAGACAGCTTATAAGCACTTTTTGAAATTATTTTGGAAGTACTAACACACATATCTAGCACAATTATTTTAATATCCTTCCAACTTACGATATTTAGATAAGATACTCACTGCAAGTACATTTGTGTTGATATTTAGTGCTCTAAAGTAAACCATAAACAATGCTATTTTCTTAAAAGCATTTAATGGAACTATTTGTTATATAAAATAGAAAATACTGATGATAAATAACATCTTTGTTCAATAGCTAAAAGTATTTTTCTTTCTGTCTTTGGTAAAACAGTTTTGGAGTTTTATTTCACTTAGTCATACATCTACAATGTATATATGGTTTACATTCAGAAATGCCAACCATTTTATGATAATTTAGCTTGGGAAAGTTTTACCTCAGAAAACAGAAAGTACACAAAAGTATCAGTTGCCAGTAAAAACAATACTACAAGAAACTTGAGTGCTTGAGAGCATAGGGGTATGTGAAGCTTTGTGAAAGCATTACCTTTGCATGCATAGAGGGCTGATCGTCTACGTTTGTTTTGGGAGTTCTTATATTGTGTATTTTAATTACAAATATTAGATATTTTGTGAAACTTCCAGATTATTAATTAAAATGAAAAAAGTTCTAGATAAAGGAAGCTAGAATAAGAAAACTGAAATCTTTTGGTTTTTATCTTCACATGTAAAAAGGTTGGCATGTTTAATTGTACATGTGATTTGATGTCAGAATTGAAAAAGGTCACAAAGGACACGGAAAAAAAATTCTTAAATGAACCTCATTCTCCTGAGTTTGATACAGCCTGTGTTTGTTATGCCTCACTTAAATAACAAAAAAAGTAACTTTGTCTTTCAGTGTCACCTGTGCATTTTACATATTTTAGGCATCTTTATACTTAATAACTGATAAAATAATTTAAAAAGTGTGGCTATTGATTTTAATCTAGGCAAGAGAATGGCAAAGTCCACTACACATTTCCACTTTAAATTGTAATAAAAAACAAGCTACCTAAAATACTATTAGTGCTAAAATAATGTTCATATTAATCATTATGATACACAATTCTTTTTTTATTGGATATTTAGTTTATTTACATTTCAATGTTATCCCTTCTCCATTCCCCCCCAAACCCCTTATTCCATCCCTCCTCCTACTTCTATGAGGGTGTGTTCCCACCCATCCACCCATTCCTGCCTCCCTGCTCTCGAATTCCCTAACACTAGGGCATCCAAACTTTCAGGTACCAAGGCCCCCTTCTTCCACTTATGCCTGACAAGGCCATCCTCAAATACCTATACAGGTGGAGCCATGAATCCCTCCCTTTGTGTTCCCAGGCTGGAGGTTTAGACCCTGGGAGCTCTGGTTGAGTATTTTGATACTCCTTCTAAGAATGATACACAATACTTACCACAGTTCTATGCAATAAGTTTGAACATTTTGAAGTTATTTTAAGTGTCTACTGAATATTTTTCCTAAGCAGTCACTTTTGAAAGATTATATCTTCAAGGATCACATTTTTATTGAAAATAAAATATTCATATTCTTTCTTTTATTGTCAGTTTTGGAGTTTTGGCCTGGAATCTATTGGCTTTCTGATGAGGCATCAATATAGGACACAGCATAAATATTCACAATTTTGATTGCTGGGTCAGAACACACAGTGAAATATTTACACCCAACCCCCACCCTGAGGACTAGACATGGAATCTGAATTTGGATTGATTCTTTCTCAGGCACAATCCAGCATCTGTTTGTATTCATCAGGATATGGCGGATGTGGGTGGAATGAATCTTCAGTGGTGCTTGTCTGTGTAAAGACATGAGGGGGAGGCAGAAGTCCAGTGGGGGATGAGCCAACCTGCTCTGCTGGGAACTGTGTTTTGCCATACTATAGATGTCACCTCTTCAGCATGCTGAATCATAAGCCATATGCCAGACTGTTTCAGGATGTACCCTGTGTACAAAGAGGGCAAATTCCTCTTCTGAGATGCTTACAGTTTTTTTCCTAAGCAGACTTTTATTGTATGATAAATACAAATTGGACGTGGCATATATTAAATACCTTACTATGACCAGAACATGCAGGAGTATTGAAAAGTGAAACTTATAGAAGTCCCTCCTAATGAGCTGTGAAATGAAAACTGTTATACAAGGTAGACTTAAGATACTTAGCTATACAACCAGCAAAATAGAAGAGTGTGTAAAAATACTCCCTGTGGAAGTCTGGTGATTGGAGCTCAATCTACATGATGCACATCAAAGTGATGGTAGAGCAATTCCTTAAAGTTGTTCTCTGATAGCCACAGAGGATGTGTCATGTGCATGTATGCATGCGTGTGCAGAGATATGCACACATGTGTGTGTTCGAATTAGTGCATGAGCACATGCGTGCACACACATATACTGATAAAGACTTTTAAAAAGAGAAAAATGTTAATTACAGCAGAATTTAAAATTGGTTTAAATTCAGCTTCATGTGAAGTAGATATCTCATCAACTATTCATTAACTACTATACAACTAGCATAATTTATGCAGTATCTTTGAGATATTATCTCCGGTATAATTAACAGGTATATATGAAATAAGTAGAATGGCAGCAGAATAGCATGCAAGGGACTTACAAAATTAATTGTGGACAAAATTACTTTAAAAAAGTTTTTAAAAAGGTGTGTTCTTTAGGACAAGTATCAAGTGACACAAAGCTTGTTTTGTCTAGAACAGCCTAGAATGCATGCTCAGATATTCCAATACAGGTCATCAGTTTTTAATTTGTACATGGTTAATTGTATATATTTATGGAGTTCAATGTGACATTTCAGTGTGTGTGTGTGTGTGTGTGTGTGTGTATACAACAATCAGATTAGAGTAATTGCATATCTGTCACCTCAATAAATCACTTCTTTATATTAGGTTAGCTTAATTGTACCAAATAGATCTTCTGCAGATCTTGTGATAACACAGATTCTGATTTAGTAGATCTGGGTTGGTACAGAGATCTCAGGCCTAAAATTCTCCAAGTGATATCAGTGACGTAGGACCATAGACCTCACTGTAAGCAACTCCCTTGTAGGCCACCCCTCTCCAGATTTCACATTGTGTTTAGAATATTGATGATGCTTTAGGTAGAAACTTTTCCTCTAGGAATAAATATAAAAGCAGGAACCTACTGACTAGCATTCATAGCACAGGAAGGTATCTTCATATGGCCAGATGAAAAGCTAAGCACCAACCCTGATACAAATCTGATCTACAGTGGTGACCTTCTATTAATGATATGCTGGGGGATAACGGCACAAACATGGTGGGAATAAAGAGCTACTATCTGATTGGATGTAAAGTCTACTCCATGAGATGGAACCTACACCTAACACTACTCAGTGGCCAAGAATCTTGAGACTAAGTAGGCCATGGGCATAGGGGAAAACCAAATGTTGTTGTTCTGCTAAAGGAAAGTAGCAATAAAATGACTCCCAATGACATTCATCTATACCCACCAATCAGTATCTCACTCAGACATCATGAGAGACATTTTCTTTTGCAGTATATATGAACTAATACAAAGTGTGCTATGTGCAGAGAGTGTGAGATCTTGGAACATTCAGAACTAAATAGGAAGCTGTTATCAAATACCTCTCTTAAGGGTTTAAGGACCTCTGTGAAAGAGGAGGCAAAAAGATCCTAAGAGCCAGGGGGATAGATGATACTTAGGAAATTGTGTCTTCCAGATGCAACAGGACGGATGCACATATAAACGCACAGAGACTGTGACAGCAAGCATAGAGCCAAAAGACACAGTCCCAACACTGAGATTGGGAAGTAGACATGAGCTCCTGTCCCAAACCAAGACACTATCTCCAATTAAACCACTCACAAAGGAAAAATTAGTTTCTTCAAGGGATTATCGCTGTGTATATAAACTATACTTCAGGGCCCATGTGATCCAACATCCCACAGATGGACAATACAAACTGTACTCAAAGGTTGTTTGTAGATTCTACTTTTTATTTTTGTAGTGGCTTGAAAAGAATGGCTCCCATAGGCTCATAGGGAGTGGTGCTATTAGGAGGTGTGGCCTTGTTGGAGGAAGTGTGTCACACTCACTTCCTGCTGCCCACCGGCCAATCAGCATGTAGAACTCTCGGCTACCTAGCCAGCATCGTCCGGCTGAATGCCATCATTCTTCCTGCCTTGAAGATAATGAACTAAACCTCTGAAATGTAAGCAATCCCTAGTTAAATGTTTCCTTTATGGGAGTTGCTGTGGTGATGGCGTTTCATCACACCAGTAAAACCCTAAGATAATTTTTGTCTCACATTGCCTTTTTTTTTTTTTTAATTTTAGTGGTTTTTTTGCTCGTGTATTATATCATAGTTTTCAATTTTGTGTTTTTATGGGTTGTGTGCATGCATTTGTATGTGTGTTTGTCATCTGCATGTGCATACATTTCTCATGTTCTTTATTGTTTTTGTTTGTTTGTTTATTCATTTTGTTTCATTCTTGTCCAATGTTCCTTTTTATTTTCCTATTAATTTTCTTAAGAGGGAAACAAAAAGAAGGTGTGGAGTTTGATGGGTAGAAAAGAGGAGAGGAACTGGAAGGAGAGGAAACTGTGTTCAGAGTATATTGTATAAAAATAACTTTATTTTCAATAAAAGTAAAAATAAAGTAAAGCAGTAGGAGAAATCATGCTTTTGCCCTAGAATTTGTAACACCAGTGATTCCTTAACGTTTTGGCTACAAACAACCAGTCACTGTCCTGTGGCTGTAAAGAGGAAATTTTGTGGTTCTTCTGCAGAAACAGCATTCTGTTAGTATTTCATTCAGATTGGTGTCTGTAAAGTGACATCCTGCAGACTAAGAAACCATCTGGCCTGATTGGCCTGTCTCCAGAATTCTGATTCAAGCTAATTTAGTAGTGTGCGGTATCCTTTTAGACTGATTGACCATTTAGTCAAGACTAATGGGCTACTGTGATGAGCAGTGGTAATAAACTCTTGTGCCCAAATCTCTTGAAGTGAATGAAAGAAATGCATTGTTGGAGGGGGAAGTTCACAAATATCTATTTTCTAATTGCTTGTTTCAGATCTGTGATTATTTTTTACAGTCCAGGCAAAGAAACTAGATATAGTTAGATATCACATTTAGTTTTATTTAAAAGGAAGGGTATGAATGAATACTACTCAAAATCACCATTGAGAAAACCACGAGATATCTGTATCTCTTAGATAAAAATTAACTGTAAACATAATTCCAAATACTTGGAAGAATTAAACCATATCTATAAATATGGTAATATGCTCTAGTATTTGAAGATGTATGTAGTACTGTTCAACAAAGAATTCATGGGATAAATGGCACTGGTATGAATCTTCCAGAAATAATTACAGAGCATCATTTGTCGATCATTATCACCGCCACCACCATCATCATATTACTTTCTGTGTTAGATAAGCCATACAAGTGAATTGATGTGGAAGATCAATGAAGACGATAAGAAAAAGGATGAAGCCAAAAATCACTGGTCAAATCAATGTAGTTTTCTGACTGAGATTAAAGTTTCTATTGATCCTCATAGGCAAGTAGGCCCCTGCAGACACACAAAAATATCATTGTGACTCCCCAAAGTAATTGGAATAAGGTCTGAGTTAGGAGCAGGAGAGGACAGGGTGGATTACATTTCTGTTTCTCTTTTACAACTTTATACCAATGGAGAGACTAGATCAATTAGACACCTCATTATTTGTCATTATTATTGCTGTTATTTTACTTCACATCATTAGTTCAGTAAAGAAATCTATGAGGATAATAAGGACAATTGTGATATTATCACTGGAATTTGAGTAGCAATCAAGTTTATCTTAAACTAATCTAGGGTTTGTTGGATTTTATCAAGGTGTGGGCTACCATGAACAAGTTAAGTTAAAGCTCAGTGGTCTCTGACTGTGTAAATGTACCTTGTAGTAGCCAAATAACACCTCTTCCCCCGTGACAGGTCTGTGTATTGTATCTTATGACAAGAGATTTGCATAAGGAAAGGTATTTGTGTAAGTTATTAATCTTGAGATGGGATGACTATGGTAGGTTAACTAAATGGGCCCAGATCCATCAAGTGGATAGTTTTGTTACTGCAGTCGTTGTGTCATAAGGATAAGAGAGAAAAAGGAAGATGAGCAAGGTAAATGTGCTTTTTGAAGAACACTACTCTCTGCTTCCTTGTAGTTCCAGGAAGAACCACCAAAGCAAAGAGTGTGGATGGCTTTTAGAAGGCAGAGACATGAAGCAAAGAATGTGGATGGCTTTCAGAAGGTCGGGAGGCAAAGAGATGGACATACGGTCTCTCCTAGAAGTGTCAGAGGGAAAACAGCTCCAAAAACCTCTACTTTAGCTTAGTGAACCCTAAACCACTGAGTTTTTTGCAGTAACAACTGAAGACTAAAAGAGATTAAAGAAGAGTATTCTCTCCTGTATATAGTCTAAAAAGACAATACATTTATATTGTTTCCAGAATTATATTTTCTTTAAAGATATTTATCTCTATTTCATGTGTGAATGTTTGCTTAAATGTAAGTATATGTACAACATGCATCTGGAGATTTGAACAAAGTGCTGGATCTCCTGGAACTGGAACAACAGACAGTTGTTAACTGGCATGTAGGAAATGGGAATAGAACTTAGGTTCTAGACAAGAGAAGCAAGTGCTCTTAGCTTCTGAGCTAAAATTGGATTTTATTCCAATCCAGATACTAAAATTGGAGTCTTAAAACTACATCCTTTATCCTGACCTTCCTATAAGATAATATGATGGTCCTGTAAGATATAGGTGAAGGTCAAGTATTTCAAAGGAATAGCAATAGTTTCTTTCCACTGCGATTGCATTTTTTTTTTTTTTTTTTTGCCAAAGTAATACCCTTAACATGTGATAAAGCAAGAATACAAAGATAGGAAACAAAAAATTTCTGACTGTCCATAGATGACATTTGCCCATGTAGATAATATGAAATAAGAGTCTAAGCCAAGTAAAAAGGTTAATTTACACAAATTAATAAATTTCCTGTACAAGAGCAATAAACTAGTTAAATTCAAAATTTAAAGCACCATGAGGTTTATATTAATGCCACCCTAATTTGGATAGTTTTAGTATAATTGTAACAGAATATCCATGTATCCATGTATTATAGTTGACTTAAACTATAAAACACTGATGAAGAAAAATTAAATAAATAATAGAGAAGATTTTATGCTCATGAATATGAAGACTCTTTATTTTCAAGTTTCAGTCCATTCCAAATTATTTATGAAGCCAATATAATACCAATGACATATCCAGAAAATAATTTCTGTGGTGGCTGACAAACTGATTTTAAAGTGTGTGTAAGTTTATAAAAGGCACAAAAGAGCTAACAGAATACGGCAGAAGAATATCATTGAAGGCACCGCACTACTTCACTGCCATGCTTACTATAAAGTGACATAGGAAAAATAATGTGCTATTAGTAAATAAAGTGCACACAGATAGTTTTTTTTAAAAAAAACATTTATCTTGGGCTGGAAGTATCTTGGGATCAGTGGGTTGTACTGGCTGGTTTTGTGTGTTAACTTGACACAAGCTAGTTATTACAGAGAAAGGAGCCTCCCTTGAGGAAATGCCTCCATGAGATCCAGCTGTAAGGTATTTTCTCAATTAGTGATCAAGGGTGGGAGGGCCCAGCCCATGGTGTTGTCATCCCTGGCTGGTAGTCCTGAGTTCTATAAGAAAGCAAGATGAGCAAGACAGGGGAAACAAGCCAGTAAGTAACATCCCTCTATGGCCTCTGCATCAGCTCCTGCTTCCTGATCTGCTTGAGTTCCAGTCTTGACTTCCTGTGGTGATGAACAATGGTGTGGAAGTGCAAGCTGAATAAACCCTTTTCTCCCCAACTTGCTTCTTGGTCATGATGTGTTGTGCAGGAATAGAAACTCTGACTAAGACAGAGGTTAGGAGTACTGGCTGTTCTAGAGGTCCTGAGGTCAATTTCCAGCATCACACCATCTGTTTATAGTCCCATAGGATCCAATGACTTATTCTGGTGTGCATACATGCAGACAAAATCCAAAATACCCTTATACATAAAAGATATAAGTAAAAATATCTTTAGAAATATTTATCTTAATTTGTATATATGTGCATGTGTGCATGAATATGCATGTGTCTGTGTGCTTGTGCATGTGGGTTCTGGTAGAGACCAGAAGAGCCTCCATCATGGGTATTGGAAGTGGACTCAGGTCCCCTGGGAGAGTAGCAAGTGCTCTTAATTGCTGAACCATCTCTCCAGGCTCAGATGGATAGTTTTCCTTGAGACTTCCCTTAAGGATGCTGAGTTACCACTTGTTAGATTTTGCTCTCAAAAGATACTAGATGTTGAGGGTACTATTTGGCAGTCACTCTCAAATAAGGCAATGAGAAGCCTTTGAGAGAACCCAGAGGAATACAATTCTAGGGACAGAGAGTAGCTGGTGAGTAGTTGACCAAACTTTAGACAGAGGCAACAAGATTTACAGCAAAGTCTGTTGAGCTCTCAACTCCAGAATTGAATATCTAACTCTTACCCTGTTTAACTTTCTAGAAGATTTTAAGAGATTCTTTCTTTGGAATGGAGTAGACACTGTGAACACTTAAGACATCAAATTCTTTCTTCATAAGGACTCCTCACTTTTATGTTTTTAGTTTATTATTATGAAAAAAACCAAGATTGGGGTCATTCTTTCTTTTAGAAGGTATTTAGCACATGTAATGACCTGCTTTTTTTTCTTTTTGATTTTTTCTATGGTAATGTCAATTAAAAAAAAAAAAGTACTTATCCTACCCACCATAGTCAGCATTTGTAACAAGAATTATAGTGGCTTAGTCATCTGTAGCCATTCTTTTCCGTAATCAGAAAAGTTTCCTTGGGCTTTCTCCCTTTACTGGAAGACATTGTATTTTGGCACAACATCAAATGATTTGCTGTTCTTTTCCCCCTCATAATCCACAATTCTCTCCTCTTGTCTCCTGCCTGACTAATATTAATTGTTCTCTTCAAGAAAATAAGAGTTAGCATGGGGAAATAATTGCTTCATTTTACAAAATAGTCCCCAATAGAGCAATATCATGCAAAACAGAGTAAGACATAAAAATGCTAATGAGTATGGAAAGACTCAAGGGTAACACAGACTGCATCTCTACTGAGACTCAAGGGTAACACAGACTGCATCTCTACTAGAGTCTGGATTCATGGAAACTGACACATCAGCCTATGACTGCATTTGGAGACCTTTTCAGGGTAAAAGCTAAAATGGAGACATACGGATTGAATTCCACAAGAGCAGTTTATGAAACTTCTATTCTATTCTTGGAGGGATGGATCATTTTCTACCATATAATATCTGTCTATATACAAATATTTATAGTGCCCAAATTTAGAGAAAAAGTGGTTAGCTGTATATTGTGGATATTTCTTTTTAAAAATGTGTACTTAACACTTATATCAAAACAAAACCAAATTTAAAAGCTATGATTGAAAACAAAACAAAATGAAGAGAATATAAAATCATGTTTATTCTGTTCAAGACGGAAAACCAAAAAATGATAGATATCAGAAAAATAAGATAAATAAACAATAAAGATAAAGGATGAAATGAATAGAGAAAAGTTTTAGACTCTTCAGTAAAGATACGTTTTAGGATAATAAACTTAAATAAACATAAGTTTTTTGTCAGTAAAGATAAAATGAATAGAAGAAATGTTTTAGAAGTGAATGAATGTTGAATGTATTTTTTTTTTTTTTTTGGTTTTTCTAGACAGGGTTTCTCTTTGTACTCCTGGCTGTTAGACCAGGCTGGGCTTGAACTCAGAAATGCATCTTGAACTCAGAAATCCATCTGTCTCTGCCTCTCAAGTGCTTGGATTAAAGGCATGCGCCACCATGCCAGGCTGTTAAATGTGATTCTTAAAAGTAAAAATAAAGTACATAAAACATTAATAAACATGTCTAAGAAAAGGGACATTAGAATATTGTTCAAATCATTCCATAGTGTGGAAAATTAGACCAATGAAGTAAATAAAAATATAAACAAATAATGCATTTTTGAAGGAAATTACAATTTGGACCAAATTTTTTTGTTGTTGTTGTTTCAAACACCTAAACAAACAAATACCTAACAACCAGGTTGTGAATATACAAAATAAAATTTTTAAAGAAAGATTTCTTAAACAACTAGCTCTTCTTATAAAAAAGATCAATTGTGCTGTAAGATTGAGAAATAGATCAACTGAACAATAATAATCCTACAGATTTCAGAATCCACAAAGATATAATGTATTATATGTGTAACATCAGTTTGATGGGGAGGAATATATGGCTTTTTAAATAAAAACATTTGATTATGATATTAGTAGGAAATCTAGTTCACCTTCTACTTCACACCATGTATAAAGTAAATTCCAGATGTTTTAAGAAATTGACAGAAACATTGACTTATCAAAGGCATAAGTAGTAACACAAGAGAGACAGAAAGCATGAAAAAAAAAAAGAGAGAGAGAAAAACAAGCCCAGGGGTGAATGCTATATCAAGGTAGTACAATCACTCTCTGAAATTGATTCTAAAGAAATAGAATGGCCACAAATACTTGTAAGTAAGGTTAATGAGGTAAAAGTTAACACACAGGCAGTGAATAAAATTAAAAGGAAAATTCACAAAAAAAGAAAAAAAATGGAGATCATAAATGGGTAGCAAACTAACAATTTCTGTAAATGAAAGAATATATTCCATTGGGAATCTCAGAAAGAAAATTAATCCAGCAGAAAACTCATAAACTTGAAGACAGATCTTCTGAAACAAACAAACAAACAAACAACTAGCTAGGGTTTATTTTGAAAAGAAAAAGAATTAAAGAATGAAAAGAATTAAGAAATCATTCAAGACAGATGGGACAGTATCAAGCAAGCAAATGTTCACATTATGAACTTTAAAAAGAAAGATAAGGGAACAAATGTTTAAAACAAGGGTTATTAGTTCTGATGGAAATGATAAACTCTAGTAATATTTGGCGCATCAGCATTCTATTCTCATCAATGGACAGACATAACAGACAGAAAATCAACAGAAATATATCTGAATTAAATATGCAATATGTCATCTAACATGATCAGAACCCAAACGTATACAAAACAGATCACACCGTGAGTAACAGGGATTTACCCAAGGTGTGTAAGGTCAAGGACCCAGGTAAGGGACCATCTCCCTATAGGTGAATTGAATTCATCTTAAATAACCTACTATTCCTTTTAGAGCTCCTCCCTGGCACCATCCCTGTGAGCTGCCAGGAGGTACAGCTGGGGTTGCCCACCCTTCTGAGTCAAGACTACCCCACACCCCTTTTGTTTCCTCCTCTGTCTTTTTCTTTTGAGTGCTAACTAGAGTCTAAGCATGCCTTCCCTAGTCCTCTGGACATCCTTTCTCTTCTAGAACTTTCCACCCCATCCCCACCCCTACCCCACCCCACCCCATATGATTGCATGCCTCAGTGTAGCAGACTTTTTCACCTTTCCCATCTCGTTTTCTTTTTGGAAATTAATGCAACTAAGAACCCCAAGAATCCTCATTCCCAAGTATCAGTGAGTCTCCCGGACAGGACTCCTCAAAATTTTCAGTTATAATTTTTTCTTGCCTTCTAATTGGTCCAGACAAAGTACTCTTTCTTGCACCAGAAGGCAGCATCAGTACCACCTACACTGAGATTAGAAAAGATATTCTCTATTCCATCCAGGTTTTAGTATATATACATTTGCTTTTGGAAAACGTGGAATGTTTGAACATTAACTATACAATATTAAAACCAAAATGACTTAATAAATTGTAAAACAGCTAAAATTTCACATACATTTTTTCTCCTAAAAATACACTCTTGGAAGTAATTCTTCATTCCAACCTGTAGACATTAACAGATACAGATATTTACAGTATTGTAAACTAAACATCTAATAAATTTGTGCCAATTAACTCAAACAAGAACTATAAGATCAAAGTCCTGTCTCAAATAATTGTTTCCCTTTTTAAATTTTTGTTAAGTTAAAAGGCTATGGCAAAATGCAATTTATTAATATATGAACTTTAATTTCTTAGATTTTGGTTGACATATATCTTACAAGTTAAATGACTGATACTCTTTTATCTATTTTATATTCTTGTGTTCTCTCCATTTTTTTATTTAAACACTGTGTTGTTTTTTTGTTGTTTGTGTTGTTTTTCCCCTCTGTACTTAAAAGAAGAATAATAACATTTATTTGGAAAATTGACATTTTAAAATATTCAACTAACAGGCCATTTTAAATTTAATTACAACAAAAAAGAAAATCAACTGGTAATATAAAATGACCTTTCATTATCTTTTAGAAATTCCCATACAATTACTTTAAAATTAGAGTTGAGCCAGACAACCATGGAAGTTTCTTGCAAAAGCCATACATCGTTTTATATAATTATGATATGATTATTATCCTTAAAAAGTTTGAATTAAAACAAGATCATATTCACAAACATTACGTCCAAGAGGAGCTGGTGATGCTGCTGAACAGTGTTTTCCGGTTCTAGCATGAGAATCCCATACTGAATTGAGGAAACAACACTGTATCTGTAGCTCAAAAACAAATGGAAAGGTGATGATACGGTTCTTTAATTGGGGGCCTTAGGAAAGGCACTGGCCAGTTTTGAGGCTTTTAAATTCCATTTATTATATCATAATGTTGTAAAAGATTGAGTTCTCTCCTTTGTCCTCATACCAATTTAATATGACACACTATCTGCTTACTGTCCACTATCCTGGAGAATATCACCCCAACAGCTGTGGACCTCCATTACTGCTTAAGCCCCAGCTAGAAGAGGACTAGTACATACTAAGTCCTCCCTTTGAAAAGCACCAATGAACCAGTTGTCTATTTTAGGTACATATTAGCATTTTGATGGATACACATGTGTTTCTGAGGATGTAATCATGGAGGGGTATTTTTTGAGTGAAATGGTAGAGGAATTTTAATCCAGCAACATGGCTGCTGTGGCAAGGGATTATATCCTGAGAACTTTTAGGTCTGTGTGATACTGCTGGAATGACACAACTCTAATCTCTCTGGCTGGAATACAGACATGTCCTTAGTACTTGTCCTTTTAACCCCAACCAATAAAGGTAAAGTTAGTTTGTAGAAGGAAGCAGCCATGTTTGAAAGTTACTTGAAAGTTCCATCTAATGGAGGGGCATACAAAATGAAGAATCAGAGAAAGATTTGTCAGAATGAGTCAAAGATAGAATATGCTCAGCTTACATTAGAATAGCACAGAGGAGAGAGGCTAATTAAGAGTAGAGAGAAACACACACACACAAAGAGAGAAAGAGAGAGAGAGAGAGAGAGAGAGAGAGAGAGAGAGAGAGAGAGAGAAAGAAAAAGAGAAAGAGATATGGAAAGAGTCAGAGAGATGAGAGAGACAGAGAGATGAGAGGAAGAGACACAGAGAGACAGAGAGTCAGAGAGATGAGATAGAGACATGAGAGACAGAGACAGAAACAGAGACACAAAGTGTGTGTGCAAGAGAAAGAGAGAAGTAGTGTGTGTGTGTGTGTGTGTGTGTGTGTGTGTGTGTGTCAGTTTTATCATTACAGTTTTACAGAGACAGGTTGCAGTGAGAATAACCTAGCACAGGCAAAGACAGGATGAGCCACAGATGACAAGGAGCCAGAAGATTGGATCATATTGTCAAAGTTAGTATGAGACCAAGCAGAATGTTTCAGTCACAAGCTGAGAAAATCTTAATCAGTCAGTTTGGAAGATTAGATTATACAGAGGCTAGAGGCTTCCAGGCCTAGGCCTAGGGATAGTTAGAACAGAGAAAGAAATGGTCTGGGTTCAGCCCATGCCATGCATCCACACAGTTTGGTTATGGCTCTCAATTTATTCCTTCATCTGAGGAAATCAAAGTGACATTTACATAAAACTCTCAATATAATAGTTTCTGATGGTATATATTCCACTGCCAAGCAAAAATTAGTATTTTAAAAACAGAAATGACAAAGTATAAAAAATTATCTGAGAAAATATATTCTTACAAATAGCAATTACTTGGGAAATGCTTATATTTACAAAGCAAGGCTGGATGGAGAAGGCCCAGTGATTTGCAGGGCGCAGTGTTGATTATACTTTGTTACAACATATAAAAAGATGACATGAAGAATGAAAACATCAGGAATTATGTAAAATATACCCAGGGAGATTATGTGTAGCCATGTGTACTATCCTACAATAGTACATGCAAAATATGAAATATAAGAATAATAGCATCTCAAACAAGAATCCAGCTAAACATATCAGTATATCTTCAGAAGCCAAAAATAGCTTTAGCCTATGTGACTGACACCATCAAAAATCTTTTACAGGTTATTTTTGCTTTTGTTTTTTAACTAGGTAGCCTGATCATTTTTCCATCAAGGAGAATACTAGCTTTAAATAAAGTAATTGTTCCTGTTAATTAAGTCCATAAAGCATGTGAACAGCTCAATTGCCCTTTACTTTAGTTCATTCGTCACATAGCAGCAATACAAATGTAAAACCCATGAACTACAAAGTCACCACACAGGGTCACCCCAACAAAATTGGGTGCACTCTGTTGATGCAAACAAAACCTTCTTTGGATCTGAAGTACATCATGCTAAGTGCCCAAACATTAATCTAAAAATTTTACACATAGCTTTATTCCTGTTAGAGAACCTTCATTCAGTGGAGAAACCAAGGAGATGGAAGACAATGCAGGACTTAGGGCTTGTGAGAGGAAGAACACGTGTCATGGTGACAGGGAGCATCACAGAGGCTCACGAGGATGGAGTAGCTCTGTGTCTTGTGTGCAGAGGTTACATGCATCTGCACACCAGAGGACAATGGCTGACCTGTGCAAGCACACTGGACTGAAGCCCATTTTCTGCCTCTGCTACTGAATTATAGTTTAATAACACACGGCCATCAAGAGAAGCTGATCAGTTGTGCAAGAAAACCCACTTGGATTAGTTTGCAATTTCATGAAATATTTTATTTTAAAATTTCAAAGAGAATAACAGTATTAAAAAAATCAATGTCTTTTCATCACAAGAAAATGTTTCCAGTGAATGCCATTTTAAAGTATGTTTTTGTTGTTGTTTTGGGTTTTTGTTTTTGTTTGTTTGGTACAGATCCTGTCACTTATTAAAGACATCAAATAAACCCAAATTAGAAGTCTTGTATTATAGTTTTCTTTCATAAAAATCTTCAAGTTTCAATGTCCTCTCATATATATTATATTCTAGTAACAAAAAAAGTTAAAAATGTAAAAGAAAAAACATTAAATGCATAGAGTTGATTCTAACAAGTGCACCAGTTAGTGAGGTATGAGGATGTGTGAGAACAGGAAGGAAGGAAAGGATTACAGTTGTGTCATGACTTTTGCTGGATTTCCTGCTCAGCCATAAATGTCCCTGTGTCAGGACTAGCATAATAGAGCTTTCATTTTAATGACTCTCTACAGACCAAAGATGTACAATGATGAATGTGATAACAGTTTTTCTATAGATGATATAATAGAGCAGGATCCATCCTGGAAAAGCAAATCTGTGCTCAGGTTCTGTCTGTATGATGTGCCTAACTGGGAAATTTAGTTGGCCATATTACGTAGAAATCCATTTAGAATGGTTGGAGGGTATTAGCATGTAAAAAACAATCACATGGCATTAGAGTTAGTAAGGCCATCTCTATGGAAATCAGTAATGAAAATACACGAATGGATCAAGAAAATGTAATATATGTACACAATGGAGTTTATGTCAGCCATAAGGAATGAAATCACACCATTTGTAGAAAATTGGATGTAATTGGAAAGCATCATATTAAGTGAAATAAGTCAGAAAAAAAAACAAATATCATGGTTCATCTCATTCGTGGGTCCTAGATTTTTTTTTTGGTTGCATAAAATCATATTGGCATGTAGGACTTGAAAGGAGAAATGTTGGGAGCCGCAGTGAGCGTGTCAACATTCGCCATTACAAGATGGTGCAGGCATCCTATCCTCCCACTAGTAAACAACTGACTGCGCAGGTGCAAAAGGCAAAAAGCACGCCAAAGTCACTGCCCATCCCAGGGCGTAATATGGGGTGAGGAGTGAACAGCCAATCAGAAGTGAACATGCCACTCTAGGGTACATATAGCAGTGCCTTTCCCGGGCTTTGGGTCTTTCTGCTTCTGCTTATACAAGAAGTAAAGCCTTGTTGTAGTAACCACCTGAACACTGCCTCATGTGTCCTTTTTCTCGGGCGAAGGGGACACGGAGGGGCTCGGAACAGAGAAATAAGAGAAAAACGGGGAATAAATGAAGAATAATGAGAGGCAAAAGAGAAAGAACAGGATGGGAATGAATATGATCAAAGTACACGTTAAAATATAACAAATAGTGTAAAAATGTCTCCGTGAAATCCATTGCTATGCACAGCATATATGCCAAGTTTTTATATTAAAATATATTAGTAGGAAGCATCAAATGCTATTTATCTGGGGAGTTCAAATAAGTACATGGACCCATAGCATCTGTAGCTACTGGCAAATTTGTAGTTTGTAATCATAGCTATAATTTTGATAAAGAATGACTTTAATACTGATAACCACTTAGTAGCAATTGAAAGATAGACGAGTGAATTACATCATGTTAAGCCACACTTAAGATTATAGATGCCAATGAAAGGAGACACACTGGGCAGAAGTCAGACAAAGCCAGGATGGTGGTATGTACCTTGAATTGGAGCATTGGGTAAACAGAGGCAGGCAGATCACTGAAGTGGAAGCCATAGCGAGTTCCAGGCCAGCCAAGATTCAGTAATAAAAAAAAAAGAAGTTATGCAAACTTTTTAATTCTTACCTATCATTTTTACGATGCATGTATATAGTTCATCAGAGCCTATCATCATTGAGTGATATTATAAAAATGTCAAGGTATAGCAATTCAACTAGAAAAAAGTCAGTATGACAACAAAGAGAAAAAAGTATGACCATGACAATACCTGAGATGCTCTTTTTTTTTTTAAAATGCTTATTTAATAATGCAGCATCAGATTTCCATGTGGCAGTATTGGCAGCAATAATCCAGACGAACAAGACGATTCCTGTTTTGAGGTGTAATTGGGTTTAGTTCTCTAAAATACCTCAGAAGATAAAAATAATTATTTTTTCTTGACTGGTTACAAAATTCCTAGCTGGGGCCCTTATCACATAATCTGGGGCAGATTAAGAAGAGCCATTAAACATGCAAATGCATTAATATAAATTGTACATAATTTAGGACTACTTATAAGAAAATTTAAAACCCAAAGAAAGGAGAACTCGTACATGTTTTATGCTAGGAATGATAGCCATGTGGACAATTTGGTCAAGGGTTCTAAGGTATGGAGCTACGATTCTGCCTTGTAGAGAGTGAGGTAGTCAAAAGAGAGAGACTTAGAGACTAATGCCCCTTTCTTTGGCTAAACATTGAAAGAGAGAGATCCTCAGATAATAGATCCCACAACCAGGCAGGTGATACTTAGCTTTTTGGAGGCACAGGTACCATCAAATGTGTGAGTCAAGCCCAATCCATAAAACAAGTTCCAGGTTGGAATCAGCTGGGATGCTCTTATGGGATTTGCATTGAGTTAAAAAAAAATGTCAATCTCAAAGTCTGTTTCCTGTGCTATTTATTCATTATACATGTATTTAAATAAAAAATGGCAAGAATCGAAACAAGAATAGTGTTGAGGCAGGGAAAATATATGGAGAAAGAATGAATGCAGAGGTGAGGGAAACAGAAAACTGGAGAGATGGTGTTTTGACTAGAAGTGTCTCACTCTGTCATTTACTCTGGCTAACTCCGCCATTCTGCCTGAATGGGCAGGCTGATTAGAAATTATTATATCACTGAGAACCTTTCTCCCTTTGTATTTTATTAAACTGGGTCACATAAGGCCATTTTCATGAGGGTATATTATATACTCTCCGCATTGCTTCTCACCCCTTGTGTCCATTAGTCTCCTTTGATCCCTCAGATAATTTTTCTTCGACTTTCATGTCCTGTGCATGTTTGTAATTTTGTGTATTTTAAAAAATCTAGTTGTAAGAGGCAGAGAATGTGAGATTGTCTCTTAGTAACATCATCTCACGAACATGATGGTTTAAACATGGGTTGAGCAGGGAGGGCACCAGCAAACTGCATGGGGGGAAAGTCTATAATCGTGTATCAAGCACAATAGGAAACTGTAAAGCTGAGAATGACCCCAGGAGGTGGTCTTCCTCATGGAGGAGCACACCAATTCGTTGTCTTGTGCAAATGGTCAGCCCTGAAAACATTCTTAGTTAGGGTTTCCATTTACTATAAAGAGATACCATGACTGTCTTAGTTAGAGTTTTACTGCTGTGTACAGCCATCATGACCAAGGCAACTCTTATAAGGACATTTAATTGGGACTGGCTTACAGGTTCAGAGGCTCAGTTCATTATCATCAAGGTATGCATGGCAAGGATGCATAGCAGCATCCACACAGGCATGGTGCAGGCAGAGCTGAGTTCTACATCCTCATCTGAAGGCTGCCAGCAGAATACTGACTTCCAGGCAGCTAGGATGAGAGTCTTAAAGCCCAAGAACACAGTGACACACCTATTCCAACAAGGCCACACCTCCAAATAGTGCCACTCCCTGGGCCAAACATATTCAAACCATGACATTCCACTCCCTGCCCCTACCCCCAACTTCTTCAAATACATGAGTGTAATGCAAAATACATTTAGTGCAACTTCCAAAGTTCCCATAGTGTACAGCAGAATCAACAATGTTAAAACTCGTAAGTTCAAAGTCTCTTCTGAAATCCATCCAATCACTTAACTATAATCCTCAAAGCAAGCTGGGAAAACTACAAACTCTGAATCTCCATGTCAAAGCAGTTTTCAGATCTCCAACTCCTTTTTCACATTTGTTGACAGCAACAAACTTCTTTTCCTGGGCTGGTTCCACTCCCTGTTACCAGGTTTCCTCAGGAGATATCCTATGGCTCTGGCATCTTGAAAATCTTCAAGTCTCCAAGGCAAGTTTAATGTTATAGCTTCTTGTTTTGTTTTAATGTCTGGGATCCACACATGATCTTCTGACGCCCTCCAAAGGACTGGTGTCACGTCTCTAGCTCTGCCTCTGTAGCACTCTTAAGTCAGGTTAATCCACTCCACTGCTACTGCTGTTCTTGATGATCATAACATGATGCCGGCATCTCCAATACATTGGGGTCTTATGCTGCAACTAGGCTTCACCAATAGCCACTCATAGGCTTTCTTCATGGTGCCAAGCCTCAAATCCCTTGCAAGACCCCTTCAGTCCTGGGCTGTCAACTACAACTGAAGCTGAACCTTCACCAATGGCCTTCCATAACCTCTCACAGTGCCAAGCCTCAGCTGTTCTTCATGACCCCTTCATGCCTTCAAAACAAGTACCACCTGGGTGACTTTTACACATTACCAAGTATAGTTGTAGCACGAGGTACAACCTTGGCTATCTCTAGAACACAGCTTTTTTTTTTGTGCTCTCAGAAAACCTGTCCCAGAAGATCACACCTCAGTGATGCTGGTCTTTTCTTAATCACCACTAATTTTTTAGCTAGAGCTAGCCAGCATTAGTTGTCCCAGTAGTCCCTTCTATTCTGGTCCCTAAAGCCAGAGCCGTGTGGCCAAAGCTGCCAAGTTCTGCTGCTTGCTGGGGCTGGAACATGGTCACCCTTTTTCTATTACATCATTACCAGCTTTCTGTTTCCCAACTCCTTCACTGCCCAAGCTTGGCTGCCCTGGAACTTGCTCTGTAGACTGACCTTGAACTCAGAGATCTGTATAGCTCTGTCTCCTGTAATGCTGGACTTAAAGGTGTATACCACCATACCTGGATTTAAGCTTTTCTTCACCTAGAACCAGCTTTGCCCAGGCTGGTCTTGAATTCAGAGATCTGTTTGGCTTTGCCTCCTGGGATTAAAGGCTTGTACTACCATGCCTGGATCTAAACTTAGCTGGGTGGGATCTTGCCCCAATGTCACTACTCTCTTAATTCAATTTAATATCCTTGAACACAGGATTCAACTCCATTTCACTTCCTGGTGTCCCTTTAATACTCAAACTATATATTTTATATTTTTCCTTTCAGAGCTTGCTATGCTTGTTTAAAATGCTCTTTATGAGACTTACCCAGAGAACAAAGTCTATGATGGGTGTTTCTGAGACTTTGTCACTGCAATTAATCTGAGTCTCTTCACCTTCGCCTCAGGCAGAATCTTCAATCAAGGGCCAAAACCAGTCACATTCTTCAGCAACATACCACAAAACAGTCTTTAGGCCACGTACTGAAATTCTCCACTGAAAACTCTTGGGCCAGGTCTGCACAATTCATATCACTCTCAGTAACAAAGTTTTCCATATTTTTACTAGGATTCCTCATTAAGTCCTATTTAAAGCATTACACTGCTTTCCAAATACAAACTCCCATAATCTACATTCTTCTAAACAAAAGCATGGTCAGGCCTATCATATTAATACCCCACTCCCTGGTACCAATTTCTGTTGTAGTTAGGGTTTTACTGCTGTGACACCATGACCAAGGCAATGCTTATATGGACAGCATTGAATTGGGGCCAGCTTATAGGTTCAGAGGTTTAGTCTATTATGATCAAGGCAGGACCATGGCAGTGTCCAGGCAGGCATGGTATAGGAAGAGCTGAGAGTTCTTCATCTGAAGGCTGCTGGTAAAATACTGACTTCCAGGGAGCTAAGATGAGAGCCCAAGCCTATAGTGACATATCTATTTCAACAAAGCCACACCTCCAAATAGTGCCACTCCCTGAGTCAAACATATTCAAACCCTGACAATGGCCAAGGCAACTCTTTTTTTTTTATATATTTATATTTTATTTACATTTCAGATGCCATCCCCTTCCCCCCCCCCCAGAAACCCCCTATCCCATGCCCCCTTTCCCTTTTTGCTTTTATACAATTTTTTAAAAATGTTAATCAAGCCGGGCGGTGGTGGCACACGCCTTTAATCCCAGCACTTGGGAGGCAGAGGCAGGCGGATTTCTGAGTTCGAGGCCAGCCTGGTCTACAGAGTGAGTGCCAGGGCAGCCAGGGCTACATAGAGAGAAACCCTGTCTCTAAAAAAAAAAAAAAAAACCCTAAAATGTTAATCAAAGGCTTTATAAGTTTGGTAATGCTCCATCAGAAGTGTAACCCAATACCCAACCTAGATATATAAACTATCTTTGACTGGTGGAGACACGTGAACATCTGCCTCCATGCCCCCCCCCCCCTTTCTCTCTCTCTCATCACCTAGCTTCTCCTTTCCTTCATCTTCTCCTCTCCTTACTGCATCTCTTCCTCTCGGTACTCAAGGCAACTCTTAGGAAGGACAACATTTAATTGGGGTTGGCTTACTGGTTCTGAGGTTCAGTCTTAGTATTCTGGTGAACAGCATGGCAGCATCCAAGTAGGCATGGCGCTAGAGGAGCTGAGAGTTCTACATCTTGCTCCTAAGGGAGAAATGAGAAGACTACTCTCTTCCAGGCTACTAGAAGGAGGGTCTCAAAGTCCATACCCACAGTGACAAAGTTTCTCCAGAAAGACCATACTTCCTAATTGTGCCACTCCTTGGGTGAAGCATATTCAAACCACCACAGATAGTAACATTGTAACATTGTACAAGTAACAAATAACATTGTACAGACTCAAGAGGTTGTGTTTGAGAACATAAATGTGCACACAGAGACAAATGTGCTCACAGAGACATATGTGCATATAATAACAATTGATGAAAAGAAAGGCCATGAATCTGAAGGAGAGAATGGTGGGTGGTCAATAGGAGGGCTTGGAGGGAGAAAAAGGAAGGGAAAATCTATAATTAAAACACAATCTTAAAAATAAACAAAAAATCTAGGATGGATAACATGATGGTTGTCTTTCTGAGAGTGACTTAATGAAATTAATATGATTATCCTCTATTGTATACAGTTTTCTTCCTTAAAATCACTTCATTCTTCATTCTTTTTGGGGCTAAAAAAATCACTCTATTTTATTTATATATACATCAGATTTTATTTATTGATTCTTCACAGCCTCATTCTTTACTGAGTGAACCTTTTTGGAAGTTTGAATCCTGAGATCTCAAGTGAACATACTTCTTACTTTCCCAGAAGATGTTTAATAATTTCAAAAAATATTTTCAGGCAGCGTTTATATAGGCAGAATCAATTTTGTAAAAATATTAATAATCAAATAGAAATGCAGAGCTAATTATGATTCAGAGATAAAAGTATTTTCTAATCATGGTAACTATTTCATAAAATAATACTTAATCTACTTTAAGTCACAGGGATGAACTTATTCAGTGTAATTTCATAAAAGTTAAGCTAAATATGATTTAATTGAAAGGTATGCAGTATTTCCAAAATATAAATAAAAGGCAAAAATTAGTGACTTGTTATATAACATGTAACGTGCTTTCAACAAGAAGTAATAATCTAAATTAGTAATGATCTAAATAATAAGTTAAAAATAAGTTATCTAGATGGGTTTGGGTCCTTTTAAAATAATCAGTTTCTGCTGTTAAATTTTAGAGGTCAAGACACTATCCTTCCCAGTGCACACTTCAGTTTCCTCCCTCATTGTGACTCACTCAGACTATTCCCCCAGAGGGCTGCTTCCTCTCTATCTCATTCCCTCAGAGACTGGCCTTTCACTGCTGGCTTCTAGGTGGTGAACATGCCTTGGGTTGAACGACAGGTAGATCCAATGAGGCTCAATTGATGGATTTTTATTTTCTCTGTTGGGAAAAGAAGTTTCTATTCTCTTGGCACTGCTAAGCTATAGTTCAAAGATAACTTGGAGCTATAATTTGATGGGGGATGCCAAGAAAGCCTGATTCCTTGCTTTGGTTTGATGGGGGATGTTATAAAAGTATAGCTTCCTGGGAACTGCCTTATTTCTACAAACTTAATGAAAGCTTGATCATGAAGCCAATGAAGAAGCAGAGATAAAAGACTGTGACACTTGGAAACTTTTTTAAAAAATCGATTTATTTTTGATTATTTCCTAAGATATTTAATGCACTGTGATTGCATTAGCCATGATCTCTCCTCCCTCTTTCTTGTCCTCTGAACTTACCTTCTTCCCAGTCACAGACTCAGAAACTCTTGTTCAATTGTCAAAGTCAAATCCCTTTCCTTCTTTCTACATACAAGATAATTTGATTGTTTGGAAGTTTTCACAAAAATACTTTGGTGGTTTGAATATGCTTGACCCAGGGAATGGCACGATTAGAAGGTGTGGCCTTGCTGGAGTAGGTGTGGCCTTGTTGGAGGAACTGAGTCACTGTGGGGATTGGCTTTGAGAACCTCCTTCCTGCTGCTGAGTCTTCTCCTGACTGCCTTGGGGATCAAGATGTAGAAATCCTGTTTCCTTCTCCAGTACCATGGCTGCCTGGATGCTACCATGTTTCCTGCCATGATGATAATGGACTGAACCTCTGGATTTGTAAGCCTGTCCCAATTAAATGTTGTCCTTTATAAGCATTGCCTTGGTCATGGTGTCTGTTCACAACAGTGGAAGCCTAAGACAAATACTATTGCTATTTAATACTACAGGAAGTGAATATCTAATATAGAATTACTATGGACTTGTAATCTATGCTAAGGAACCCAGGTTATACAGAATTCTTCATAAACATAATAAACCTGGAAACATTTTTTATTATAAAATAAGCTTAGTCACAACATACTACTGATTTGTTATGACTGTTGTCTAGTTAGAATTCTGTTTTTGTAGTGATTCTGCATTAACAATGTAAAAGCTAAGCTGGGCATACTTTTACATGCCTTTAATCCCAGCCCTTGGATGGCAGAGGCAGAGAAATCTCTGTCAGTTCTGGCCAGCCTGGTGTTCATAGTGAGTTCTAGGACAGCCACAGCTATGTAGACCTTGTTTCAAAAAACTTAACCAAGCAACCAGCAAACAAGCCCTTAAAAATTAGCATCATTAATTTTATAAATACAGAATTGAGGATACGGATGAGTAGCTCCTGAAGCACAAAAAGTTTAAGTGAGCTCCAAGGCGTTGTTTTGCATCATTTTCCTCTGGCATCTAATTGAGGCCCTTTGGCTTTTAGTTATAGGAGGAATGGGATAGCATTCATCCACATACTGAAATCGTTTTTCTCAGGGATGTATCTAGAAGATCATAAGACTCCTTCTACTTAGCTGTTATCTTCACTGGGATAGGGCTATCACTAAGAGAACTTGCAGTTATAATTTGGTAGGAGATGTTGGCAATCCTTATAAATGCCACTCCTTAGTAAGTTGCAAACTAATTAAATGTAAAATATTAAAGGAGTCTTTACGTTCACTTTAAATACTTTCTTCTATTGTTTTTACTTCTGTAATTTACAACAAATAACAGGTTTTATTAATATAAAAACCAAACCTCTTGTAGATAATAAATCATTTTCTAAATAATTGAGATTGATTCAAGATGCAGAAAATGAAATCATCTGGGAGATCACTATTTGCCAGGATCCATTCTTATGCAACTCTTAAAGCAAAATGCAAAAGCAGAAATCTCATCCTCAAGTTAAAAACAGCCACAAATAAGTCATCGTTCTCTGCTTTTGACTGTGGATGTGATGGGTGTGGCCAGTTTTCTCTAACTCTTGCTTCTATGACTTCTCTGTCATGATAGACTGTAACCTGGAACTGTTGAGTCTAAATAAACTGTTTATCCTTAAAAAAAAAAAAAAAAAAAACAAACCAGCCACAATTTCAATGAGTAAAATCTAAGCTGGCAACAGGAATTCTGATTACTTAACATTTATTTTCACTCTTAGTTGTGTATTGTCAGTGTAAAGTTATTGACTTCTCTAGTCAAGGTGTGAATTGGTTGCCCAGAACTAGAACTCTCCTCCAAGGAAGCTGAAAGTAGGAATTAAACACTCGACAAGGTGGTCAGTATATCTGTTTCAGAGAATTCACATGGCGGGATCTTTTCTTCAAGTAATAGGAATGGTGGACACTGCCTTTACTGCAGATAGAATCCTGGAGAATGACCTCTAGGGATATCACTTCTAAGACGTTTCTGTGTATATTTGGTGAAGGATTAGTGTTTAGGTCAGAAAATAACCCAGCCAGGGTCCTTTGTGTAGGCAATATTACAAGAAAAATGAGCCCCTGAAAGTGTCCCGAGTATTGTTTTTATTTCTGCAAAGTGCAGATCAAGAGAGTGCAGGCTAGCTAGTGAGTGCAGGCTAGCTAGTGAGTGCACTGGTTCCCAAGGAACCAAAATGACTATGTCTGATGGCCCAATTCATGTTCAATTTAAACACAGTATTTAGTCTTTTATAATAGGAAAAACATTTGCCTGACTCTCAGTCCTGGAAGGATGAACACTAAAAACTGTTACATTTGCAAGGTCTGCTGGAAGTTGAAAACTTTTTTTTTTCTTTTTTAGAGACTACAAAAATGTATTTCTTTTTAATTGGCATGTACTCATTGTACACGGTACTGAATTTCATAACAATGTTTACACTGGACTATGTAATACACTTTGACAATATTTCTCTCTCAGCCCCTCCTGATACCTTTTTTTCTCTTTGTTTAGTCCCCTTTCCTCCTATTTGACTTTCTGTTTCGCGCCATGCATACACACACAATTTGATGCATCACCAGCACATCTACAAACGGTGAAAATATTTGTCTTTCTGAGTCTGATTTAATTCGCTTACTCTGATGTGCATCCTTTCAGCTGAAAGTTGTTTGAGGCAGATGTCACTGGTTCCTGTGTAAGCAGGGGCTGCCATGAGACGATTTGCCTGTCATGACGTCATACTCCATTACGCCATGGTCCGGGCTGGTTGCATAGGAAGGGCAGCCAGTGCCATCGAACTCAGAGGAGCCCTACAGTTTGGAATTATTGCTCTGCGCTTGCAGTCCTGAGATTCTTGGGTATTCTATGTTTAAATTTATAATGTTAATGGAGTGCCATGGGCAGCTTGAGTCAGGCATCTGGGGCTCTAGTTTTTCTTCAGTGCTTTCGGCTATCTGCGTGTCTCTCCCTTCTTGGTTGCTCCTGCCCTTTGCTGGGGTGGAACCCTTAACCATCTACTGAACATAACCTGGTATATAAGTGTACATGTATGTACATACATACATAGGATATCTCACAATTCTGAATAGGCTGTAACATTTTGAAGAGGAATCCCAAATTGAGCTTTAAATTAAAATACAGCTGTTTTGTGGTAAACATGGATGGTCAGTTCCAATTCTGCAGTAGATACCAAAATCCTTGGATGCTTCAGTCTTTTATGTAAATGGACTTATATTTGTATATAACCGACACATATTCTCCTATGCATTAACCATCTTTAGATTACTTATAAGACTTTATAAAATGACAAGAAGAGTCTGTATAGATGCTTTTTTTTTTTTTTTGACAAAGTGTTACAGTTTGTTCTGGCTGTCCTAGAACTCACAGGGATCCAACTGCCTCTGACTCTTGACTCCTGGATGCTGTGATTGAAGGTTTATTTCACCATGCTTGGGTACAGATATAATTTTTTTTTCAGATGTAATTTTTAAGAAGTATTTTCAGTCCACGGTTGTATTCCCAGATGTAGAATCTATGGATTTGATCATAGATTGTATTTGTTTAAGAATTTAATCTACTGAAATAAACGAGGAAGGTGACTGTCAGGTACCCTGCAATAACTAGCATATTCATTTTATTTCGAAAACAGTTTTTCTTCGGGGGGGGGCATATATAAAACAAGACAATACTCTCAAATAAGCAGCCAATTTGTAAAGTTAGAAGATAGAGTAAAATAATTTAATAAAAATTAAACATGTAAATCTCGATTTTAAGTGTATTCATTCAAATGGAAATACATGCTTTCTTCAGAGTGTAACATTAAGAATCAGGGTCTGAGTATGAGTTCTATAAGGACTCAAAGAAGATTCTCTTCAAAAGTGCTTTATAGTAAGTAGGAATCACTTGAATTGTTTGCTGAAATACCGTTTTCCTGGTTCCAGCTTGGAGGCTGGAATTCAAAAGGCTGGAGCAAGGCTAAGGATTCTGTGTTTTTGAACAAGTAGATTAGGTTATTTTGATATGGGAGGCTCAGGGGCAGCACTTGTAAAATTGCTTCATGAGGAAAACGGTTAAAGATTTTGTTTTTCTACTTTTAGATTGGGAGCAGTCTAAGCACTTAAGGGAGGCAAGGGGCCCTAGTCTATTCAGAGAGAAAACAACCCTCTCTGGAAGTACAGCGCCAGCGGAAACGGCAGTCAAATTACAGGCAGACTTGGGGCCAGAAAAGAAGATTGCAGACAAGAACAAATGGTTCCCCCTTTCAGCTTAAGAATTCTAAACAAGAGGCCCGAGTCCACACATCTGATTGCTCAGGGACAGCTGGAAGGGCTGCGGCCGCTGAGACCTCACAGCATAAAGAACCTTTGAATAAGAAAATGGTTTCCAGACACTGAACCCAGCCAGCCACAGCAGTTTGACGATAGCAAAACACAGACGAGACATTTGCTCTGTTCACCCCGAATCTGGAAGAATTTTTAGTTTCTGAAGCTTTATTTGCACATATTGTAACTTTCTCACTCTCAGGCTATTGCCAGGTGTCCTCCTCTACGACACTACATTATCATCATCACCATAATCACCATAATCACCATAATCTCCATCATCACCTCACCACCATCCTCATATTATTGGTGGTTTTTTTTTTTTTTTTTTTTTTTTTTTTTTGAGACAGGGTCTTTTATTGAACCTGAAATCCCCAGATTGGCTAGACTAGCTGGTTAGTGAGCTTACTTCTGTCCCCTGGACTCCCCTGGTTTTGTCCCCTTATCCTGGGATTACAGCTATATGTTGCTACACTTGGCCTTTCACCTAGGAGTTTGGCTTCTCAACATAGGCATGTATACAAGCAAACATTTTTACTCCCTGAGCCATCTCTCCAAACCCTCAAATCTATCTGTCAAATAGCACAATTTTATTAATATGGGTTCTGGATTTTGCCGATTGTGAAATAGGGTTGATAAAGATACCACTTGATTCTTGCAGAGAGGCAGTGCTATCTTGCCTTTATTATTGTGCGGGTTTGTATATGTTTGGCACCATTAGGAGGTATGGCCGTATTGGAGTAGGTGTGTCACTCTGGGCGTGGGCTTTAGTACACTCATCCTAGGTGTCTGGAAGCTAATTTTCTCCTAGCAGCTTCCAGATGAAGATGTAGAACTCTCAGTTCCTTCTGTACCAGGCTTTCCTAGACACTGCCACGGTCCTGCCTTGATGATAACGGACTGAACCTCTGAACCTGTAAGCCAACCCCAATTAAATGTTGTTCTTTATAAGAGTTGCCTTGGTCATGGTGTCTGTTCACAGCAGTAAAACCCTAATTAAGACAATTATGGATTCAATCACAGAATACATAAAATGCTTTGCATTTCATTCTATTTTAGGGAGGCTAAGCCTCTGATAAAAACCCAAAAGAAGACTTACTTACGTATGATGTGATTCTTTGGCTTTTGGTTACATACTTCTAGCTATTTGCCAGTGTTTTCTTCACTGGTGATTATCAAGAAAAGAGTTATCATAAATACAAATCACAGAAAAAAGTCAAATGAATTTTCCACTCCAACCAAAGCTAAGAAGGTCATTCAGAGCAAATATTTAATATGCTTCTAAGATAAAATTTTGGATTATCTGTAGATCCTAATTTTCTATTCTCCATTGTTATAGATAATTAAGAGAGGTATTTATCTTTAATCTGAATTTGTTAGAAAATTCTATTTTTTTAAAGCAATGGAAGGAGGCTAAAAATATCCTTATCTTCCCTAGGGCATGATAGTAATATATTTTTATGCTTAGCTAATAGAATGTGAATGACACTCCCAGCTCAAGTTGTCAGGAAGTATAAGTTTCCTACTTTGTAATTTTTTTTTTTTTTTAAAAAAAAACAAGGCTGGAGTTTGAAAAGTCATATCTAAGTCACAGAATGAAAAGGCATTATCTATACCATCAGAGTATTGACAGAATGACACAAGTTATGATCCCACCCTAGTGATATGAACAATAAAGGCATATCGCAAACCAGGAAGGAAGACAGGCACTTACTGTCCTCTCCTCAGACAGAACCATAGGAATCATCCAACTAGCTAGGTGCTAACTTCTGTCCTGTCTCTGGCCTTATGTCAGAGAACTGTATAGACCGTAGTAGCTCAGTCATTGCGTTAGAAGGGAAAGTAAATTAAATGTGTGCCGCCCTTTTGACTGGTTGTACCAAAGTTAAATACCACATGTCAATCAGCTTGTCAGGAACCATCTAGGATAGGCTGAGGCTAGCAGGTGGCCTTCCTGGAGGTGGCTCATCATTTTTGCATGGTCTGCCATGGGTGAGCTCGATGGCAAGACCCAAAGAGACTTCATCTCAGGATTGCTTCTTGCAGCTGATGTACCTGTCCTGTCATTATTAAATTAATATAATTAATGAGCATTAAGCCCCTCCCCACCAATTTTCAGATTTTTCTGCAGATCAACATAAAGATGGACTTTTGTGAATCAAGGCTCTTTAGATAAATTAATGACTTTACAGAATTGCAGATTTGATTCAAATACTTTTAGGAAGAAAGTTACAAGATGGTCTTAGTTGCTTTGCTAGAAAGATGTAATAAATTTAGAATCAAGAATAGAATGTGCCCACTCCTCATATCGTGAGTAAAGGCTACATGAAAAGAAACACAATGAGTTTTCATGAATACTCAAAAAAGAGAAATAGACTTGGGACAAATTTGTGTTCAAGGAAAAACATTTAGGTCCAAAGAAAAAACCACAGATGTGCACTATGATAAGGCAAGGCCATGTAACAACTGTTGCTTTGAACTTATAAAGAATTTAGAGAATGAAACACTGCTTTGAACTTAATATCAACATCCTTCTGTAACTCCCATTTTATGTAACATTTTATTGTTGAGGTAATTTTCTAAAGAACTTTTTTTTCTTTTCTTTCTTTTTTTTTTCTTTCTTTTTTTTTTTTTTTGTCTAAGAAGGTATAAAAAAGCCAGAGAAAGGAAATAAAGTTGTTGGTTGGATTGTTGGCTTGAGGGGCTTTGTTATCCATTTATCCATCCATCCATCCACCCATCCAATTGTATATATGTCTGTTTATCTGTGTGTATGTGTGTAGGTATATGTATATATGTTAGTATGCATGAATGCTTGTGGAGTATATGAAACAGGTGGTTGGGCCCAACAAAAATGTGAATGTGTTAATGTGTAAACAAGAATGTAGATGAAAATGCAAATGTATCTATGAGTTGATGTGTCTGTGCATATTTTCCTGTATAAAGCATCTTAATTCTTTTCCTTTCCTTCCTCTCTGGTTTATAAAGTGTTAACCAGGCAGGTCACTGGAAGGCTTCTAGCTGCCTGACCAGAAAAAGGAGCCTTAGCAATAAATTTTTTTACATACTCCTCCACTGCTAGACAACTGGTGTTAATCACCCAAGCTGGTGATTAACACCACAGATTAAGCAAGAAACGTTTTAGAATTTTTTTTAGATGTTATCAGCAAGCATTCAGTATTGTTAGAGAGCTCGAAGGCCAGAGATGGTCAGTCTTTAAAACTATGTTCAGAGACTATCCGTTTTTAAAGCTACCTCTATGTCCAACACTGTCGCACTTCAAATTATTCCAGGCCAGGCTGGCTTCGGCATCAGTGAGATGCCAAATACGTTTAGACTCTTCAAGCTTTTCCAAGTGAGGAGTCTCTCCCAGGGCCATCATGGAAGGAACTATTTATTTTTACTTATTTATTTAACTTCATCTTGAGATACAAAATAACATTGCTTGGAAAGGTATTGTAAATGTTTGTTTTGAAAGTTGTTCCAACCATGATTAATTATTTTCCGGTTTATTCAACAAACTGGCAAAATATGATTAATTTAGCTAAGGCATGTCTTTCTACAAGGACTTTGAAATTTCCCAACTTTGAAATATCAATTACAGAATGCAATTTTTGTGCAAATAAGAGCATATATACTCAAGTATTCACCCGGATTTTTATGCAAATAAGAGAATGTTTAATCAAGTATTCACCCAGGTTTGAATTCTTGGTGTTCAGGATTATGGGAAAACAGTGCTTGCATAAAAATCAAATTCATTTATGATACAGAATACAAAGCAATAACACAATGTGACAAAGACAATTCAGATACGACTGTGACAGTCTAGAGAAAAAAAATAGTTAAGGGCAAAAAGGATAATGATGACACCATCCATGATTTATTACTGACTTATGGGCCTTCAAATACACTCTTACCCATTCACGGGATTTATGTGGCAAAGACTAAGACAGATGTATGAAGACAAGATGGGTGCTTATAGAGACATATCAGTATTCACTGGGAACACTAAGGCAGGAAACAAGGCTTCCGGAGAGGAAGGCACGTTTTGCAGTTTATAAAGGACTTCTTTTAGAAATACTGAGATCTTACTGGAATTACAGGCAGAAAAAGGCATCATAATGAAAGAGATTGTACAGCTAGGGCATTGGTAACTTTATGAAAAAATTAAGGATGCATAAAGTAGAAAAAGATAAGTATACCTGTTTCAATAGCTATGTACTATCCCTATCTATCTATCTATCTATCTATCTATCTATCTATCTATCATCTATTCATCTATCTATCTACCTACCTATTTATCACCTTAAAGTGTAGCTAATTTCATAAGAGAGTGAGAAGGGCAGAGACAAAAAAGGCAAGTGAGAAAAAGGTCACTTTTATCATAAAAGTTTTCATTATGACCCAAGGAGAGTTGATGAATAAAAATAACATGGGGCAAAGCATATTACAGTATTGAAAAATTAGAACCTGGAGACAAATAGCTACCTGAAGACACAGCATAAACCCTCATCCAGATTTCCTTGTACTTTTTTTGAGAAAATAAAATTTCTGGTTCCCACATAATGATAATGCCAGAGGGCTGGGAGAACATACACAGGGTTCTGAGTTGCATTTGATGGTGCCTAGAAGTGATAAGAGAATATAAGAAGGCCACTACTTTCGTGAGCATTTAAATAGGTCAGCTAGCTTCATTTAGGGTACATGACCTTAGTTAGTCCTCAGAGCCACTCTATTACCCAAAAGTCAAATATGATGCACCTTTAGTTCTAGAAAGATGAATCCCCCAGGGTCATTCCATTGGTAGAAACCAAGGAGAAACTGGAAGCTCTGCTTGCCTGTCATCACAGCTAATTCTTTTGGTTATGTCTCTTACCATCAGGGAGTCCTCTGTGGCCCAGTCTATAGCAGCAAGATGAACGTTTCCAGTTCCCCTCACCTTTCAGAGACAAGGCTTTGGGACCTGCTTCTGGGCTGACCCCTCTCTGGTTTAATGTCAGTGGAAGGTGCTGTCAGAAGCCACACTGATGGATCTCTTTGAGGCTAAACCTCCTCGACCTGCAAAAAAAGGGCTACGATGCTAAAGCAAGGAGATTAGATACCAGGAACACTTTGTATGCAGAACTGAGAGTATGCAGTGACTCATTGGATTTATGACATGAAGCAAAGCAAGCATTAAGGAATGACTCTTCTAGCATGCAAGGATGGAGACCAAGGGGGAGCTGCCAACAGCATAGAAAAAATGAGAGGAAGAGCAACTGTCATGAGAATAAATCTCACCTAGAAATAAGAAGATGCATTTTAGTAATTATTAGATGCAGCATGGAGAAGCCAGAGTATTGCTATAGCACGTGTGTGTGTGTGTGTGTGTGATTAACATATGGTTAGACCAAGTAACACAGTGGGCTACAAATTCATGATTTGTATGGTCAGACCATCTCTGAGAATTATAATTTAAAATCATTTAAATGGATTCAACAGTATTTTACATTCTGAAGGAGATTAAACTTTTCTCGTGAGAGATTTGAATTACATTCGAGAGTCCATTTACCATGGATGTTGTCAAAGAGTTGTTTAGGCAAATAAGAGACAATGTAGAAAGATAGCGGATCTGCTACTGTGACAGATTTTCACCTGCTCTCGCTATGACACAACTTGAAATAAGTTGAGGTGATGATACTTATTATCACTATCCTGAACCTGACCATGATTGTTCCGCTGTGGATGGAAATAGAAAAATATTTCTAGGTGTAAGATTGCAGAAGGATGATTAGAGATGGATGGCCCAAAACAGAAAGAAAGGCATTGCCTTGCTTTGCTGAGCAAAGGATTTATTACAGCTAACTTTCATTGACAACAGGCAGAATGGCTTATTTAAATCAATGTAACAGAGAAGTTGTAGTGAAAAGTAATGGCAAATAATGTATTTTCTATTTACAAGAAATCACCTGTACACATCACCTCAGCTAGCCCACCGATGGTCACACGCAGTTGCCACTTGATCCCTAACAGATTCCAGGCCTGATTCTTCCCAGGGAATTTTATGAAAGCTCATGTCACTCAATTTCTACTACTATTGAGTGTTTTTTATGTATATTTACACTTATCTATGTGTGGATCTGAAAATAGGACCAAAACCAATTTATTACTATCAAGAGAGTGATCATAGGTTAAAAGATAAATGTGATTTGTTAAAGAGATGTCATCTATAAAGAAACAGATATATATATATATTTTATAAGATGTAAATGAAATAGGGGCCAGAGACCTAATGAGATAGCTTATAATGATGCTGAGGAATATACATCGGTGTGAGACCAATAGGATGTGCTAAGGGGATGAAGGTCCAGGAAACAGACAGATGGTAAAAATTGTGATTTTTTTTTAAATACAACTTTTTTTGAATGATCAAATCATAATTTTTACTTTTTAACACAGGGGTTATAAACACGAAAATGCAGGATGTGGGGAAGGGGATGACACAGGAGCATAGGTGTTCAGGGGGAGTACAGATATCTTTCAGAACAGGGTATCAGCTGGGTGAAGGTTCAGGGGACAGGTCACTATGACTCTGCCTATGATTCACTCACTTGTTCTTATCTAAGTTGGTACTATCCACCAAGGCTGCCTATTTACAAGGTCTATGACTACTCAGGCTGGTAAATTTCCACAAAAGTTGCCTGTTTACGATAGCTTATAGCCATCTGCTTCTGTGTTTTTCCACAGAGACCCAAGATTTTGTGTTAGCAGGCATGTATGTCAGGCCTTTATCTCTGTCTTGGCAAGATTAGAATCGCCATGGCCCTTCTATACTTGGAGAAGGGAGGAGATGTCAGGGGCAGCCCTGCTTATACACTGAAGGCCTAAAATAAGCCATAAAATTGTGATTGTATTTGAGAAGTAAAGAGTTGAGGGGAAGTTGAAGAGGTTGATTTGGTACATATTTATTTTGATATGTTGATTAGACATACAAAAGGAACTATATAGCTGTATGTGTTTTAATATCTAAGCCCAAAAGCTTTGGCAGATTAAGGCATAGAGGTATAAATCTCATGGATATCTCCATTTTTATTCTTTAACCTTACATCCAATTAGGAAAACCTTAGTGTTGAGAATGGGGGTAGACAGTGAAAAATGAAGTGTCTAACATGCAGAGATTTTTTTCAGAAAGGAGATAAGTGAAGAAGCTGACTGCATCGGAAAGTCTAGAGTCAGAAACAACATCCTCTGGCACAATAAGGAACAATGCTGTATAAAAAGGAAACTATAAACATTTCCAAGGAGAATGAGGTCACTGGGCTTCTCCAAATCTAATACAGAGAACTGTGACAGTGGAAACTGCTCAAGGTTTGTTTAGTTGTTTTTTTTTTTTTTTCACAGACAGCATAAATTGGCTATCCACTTAGATAAATATCATTTAACGATAATAGGAACGTACAAGATGTGGCATATATTGAGATACATACAGGACAGGTTCGATTCTAATTATTCTAATTATCTCTGATTATTCTATAGTTGCACTAATTTTTCATTAACTCATTTTTATTTGACAATTTTATATGTGTTTATAATGTATTCTGATTAATCTTTACTTTGCCCAGTCCTATCTGCCACCCATCTCTACAACCTTCCTTTCCCCTTTTGGTAGCAGCTACTATCTGAGATTCATGATTCTGGCATTGTTTGGGGACACATTTACTTTAATTGGTGTCATTTGTGGCCTTTGAATTAGAATGAACTATTTTTTAAAATAATAATAGTGTGCATAAGTCAGGCTGTGGTGGCACAAACCTCTAATCCCAAGCCCCAGCCCAGTCTAGGGAACATACTGAGTTCCAGGCTCTCCTGAGCTATATTGTGAGATCTTGTCTCAAACAATAATGAGATAAATAACAGCAGTATACATACATATGAAACTTTCTTTACAAAGAATTACTCAATGTATCAAGACACCTATGCGTAGTTTTGTAGGTGAATATTATTTCCACCATTTTGCTAATAAATACAACACACATTGTAAAGCTAACTTGGTTTGAATAACGTCATCTAGTCAGTCTAACAGACCTGTTCTGATAACTGAGCAAGAATAGTAGGACTTCTAACCTGTACTCATTTCCAAGCTAAGGAGGTACACCGTGATTTCTTATGCACATTTAGAATCAGACAATGCAAACAGGTTTACTGGCTGTAAATCACACACATACACTATGAATCATCTCTTTACCATGCACAGTAGGCAACATGAGCAACACATGCAATGGTTGTACATCACACAGCACCTGGGGAAATCATGGGAAGATAGAAACTATAATCAAGTTTTTATTCCATCAAAGCTTACTCTCTTCTTTTGAAATTATGACAAGGTAGATTTTCTAGATGATGATTAGTATTGATAAGATTATTTAATTTAAATTCTATAGGCTTTCTTCCTTACACTGTATGTTATGTTGCTTTTCATCTTCTATAAACACTTCAGGAAATACATACAGTTTAAGATATATACATGCACCCAAATGTTCCCATAGCAACATCTCCAAGCTTCTCTGCTGCTTTCTTCTAGTAGTTTTCAGCTGATACATTTTTGTTTACCATTGAAGACCTCTGATATTGGTGAACAGTAACCTGAACTTAGAAGAAGGTCCATCTACCTTTTTTTTTGAGGCATGGCCTCTCTCCTTAGCTCTGGCTTATTTGGATTCACTGTGTAGTCCCTGCTGGATTTACACTCAAGACAGTTCTCTTATGTCAACCTCTCAAGTCCTGAGATAACAGATATGAGCCACCATTCTTACATAAGACATATTTTGATATATTATTTTAAAAACTTAAAAAATGTGTTTGTGTGTCTGTGTGTGTGTTGTGTGTGTCTGTATGTGTGTGCACTCACATGTGTGTGTGTGTATGTATGTGTGCATGTGTGCACACACATGTGCGCTTGCATGCACATGCCTTACATGTGCTGGTGTCTGTAAAAGCCTCTGGTATCCTCGATCTCGAGTTGCAGGCAGTTGTGAACCATCTGATATGGGAGCTGGGAACAAAAATTGTTGTCTTCTGTAAGAGCAACTGATGCTTTACTAGAGATCTGTCTTTCCAGGTCCTTTGTATTTTTTTTTTTTAATGTAAGGAGTTCTCTATTTTTACTTTCTTGCTATAGTTGGGTTAGAATTCAGGTTTTTACATCCTAAGAAAGCACTCTCTCATTGGCCTATATTCCCAGTTTCTTGCGTTTGTATCACAGACCCTTCTGACTGATTACCTTTGAATAAAGAAATGTAAGTAGAGATTCAAAACAATGTAGGCCATTATTAAGTCCCCCATCAGCTATGTATCTTATCTTTTATGTATGCTTTAACATTCTCATGAATATTATATAATCTTCTTGAAATGTAACACTATGTCTAGCTGGCCTGTAGACAACATCATCCTAACTAAGAGTGTAAGGCGCCAAAGAGAACATCTGAGATCAATAGAAGAGAATCCATTTTTCAGTAGATTGCTCACTTGAGGCTCCCGCCAATGTGGTTGATAAAATATTGAATAATGGCATTGTTTTTTTTCTGGGATTTTTTTCTTTAAAAAATAAGTTCACAAACCATTACCCATAGTAGAATATGTCATTCACCATAACTTGAATCTTTGGTAACTCATATTTGACCCAGTATAAACTATATTTTCTTCAACATACTATTTTATTTGAGCAGAACCTATCAGTGAACACCACTGTTTGTCACTAGGAGCAGGACTCAGAGCACTTTCCACCCCTTCCCTGTCACTCTGCTTCAATTTCCTTATGTGCTAGATTGTATCATTCACTTTTCATTCATTCTTAGTGTATTCTTTTCTTCCTAATTTATTCTGAGAACACTCACCGTGGTGTGGCTGGTTCAACTGTTGGTTTTCATCCTCACTTCACCTCCTGATCTTGTGAGAAATTAGCCAGCTGCTTACAGTCCAATTCCATCTCAACTCAGCTTCCCCTAAAAACAAACAAGCAAACAACAAAGGAAACAATTTTCTTTTTATTCCTCTAAAGAATTTCCACCCACAATAAATTGTTCCTTTTCTTTGCTCTGCTAATAAACACCCTTTACAATGAAACATGATATCAGATTGAGATGTCAAGAGAAGGAAAGAATCACATGGATATTATCTTCAATTGTAAGACAATTAGTTTATTTCACACAGTCATAAATACATGAAATATATTTTGGATTAGTCATACTTCCTATAATTTTAGTTAAATTTAAATTAAAGTAACCTAAGTTAATATGCAAACAAACTTCACAGTACCTAAATAGAATAATAAATGTAATAGCTTTCAAATCTATAAACTTTAGCCATTCCTCTGAGTAGGTTTTCCAATCCCAAGTGATCATTCCTAAACACATTTCGGTAGTTTGAATATGCTTGGCCCAGGGAGTGGCACTATTTGGAGGTGTGGCCTTGTTGGAGGAAGTGTGTCACTGTGAGGCTTTAATATCTTCCTCTTAACCACATGGGAGCCAATCTTCCCCTAGAGACCTTCAGATGAAGGTGTAGAACTCTGAACTCCTCCTTCACCATGCCTGCTTGAATACAGTCCCACCTTGATGATAATGGTCTAAGCCTCTGAGCCTGTGAGCCAGCTCAAATTCAGTGCTGTCCTTATAAGAGTTACCTTGGTCATGGTGTCTGTTCACAGCAGTAAAACCCTAACGAAGACACACATATGCATAGGAAATCCCCTAAATAGACTCAACAGGTTGTGTTTTTATAAAAAAACATTTATTTTATAAATATATGTGTATATGTATACATCTCAGGAATAAAGAAGAAGAAATTGTGAAGTTGAGGAAGAATGAAGGGCATGGAAGGAAATGGATGGGGAAGATTCTAATATAAATATTATATTAATAAAAATTTTCATCATCATGATACAGTTTACTAAAAGTTCTTCTAGACATTTTCCATGAATGAAGGTCTGTTTACATAGGTTTGATTTTTACTCATAAAAAATATTACTACTGGTATAAATATATAGATATTCAAGAACTAAGCCAAGCAGTCATTACATTTTGTAGCAGTTAGATCAAAAATTCAAATGCTTATGTGCATACTAGGTTTTAGAAAAATGAAGAAAACCATACAAATTAAAGTTAAAAAGAGTACACAATTTATTCCCAAAAGTTTCATGTCATTTGATTAATGAGAATATTCTTATTTCTTGTGTAGAACAATTTAATGAAATGAAACAGTATGCACCCTAAGACAATTCAGTGAGTTATATTTAGTAGTCAAATGTAGAAGTAAACTCTATTGTTTCACATGTAAGAGGATATAGGATAATTTCCTGGACTTTCAGGCCCAAGTTTACAAAATAAGAGTGACCAATACACAGGTTTATACATTCCTGAGTAGTGTTAGTTGTTGAAGATGGTCAAGTTCCTGAAGAGCTTAAGGAATAGGTTGTAAGTTTGCCTCTGTGTACCATTCCTTTTTGCCTGCTGATCCCAAGAGTCCCAAGGGAAGAAGTTTACAGAGACCTTTGTACTGCTGTGAGAGTAAATGTCTCCTGAAATGTGCTATAGGCTTTACTCCCAATGGACTCAGATTTACCTGTCGACTAGATGATAGTGCCAGTGGGACACATGAACAGAAAAGCATAGTAACAAAGAGGTAGGGACAGAGAAGATGTGTGGACAACTGAGATGTGGCATCAGAGGATCCTGGCAATGTTGTCACTCAGAGGTTCAGTCTGTGGACCAATGTCTCTAGAAAGATACTTAGATCTGAGACAACATAACCCTCTGTTTTCCTTCTTTTCCCCAGTGCCCCTGCTGTTGGAGTAGCCTCCTCCCTCAGTGGAGTACTTGCCTGGAGGGTCAAATATGGGTTTATTTCTAGGTTTTCCACATGCACAGGAAATGTGAAACCTTGCTATGTCAAACTGAGGCTCTGAAGTGTCTTGGTTGCTTCTCTTCCTTTAATACACTTCAGTGTGGAAGAATTATACTTATTTCTTGGTATCCAAGGAGATTTGTTACAAGACCTGCAATGCATAGCAAAATCCACGAATATTCAAGTTATTTATTTAAAGTAGTGTCAGGCTTGCCTATAACCTATGCACTTCTTGATGTGTACTTAAAATCACCTCTAAATTACAGTGCCTAGTACTGTCTACCATTTGCCTATTCATCTTTTTCTTTGTTTATCATCTTTTAATTATTTATTAAATATCCACCAATCTATCAGTCTATATCTATATGTCATCTATCATAATTATATCTATCACCTATTTATCATTTATGATCTATCATCTTTTAACATCTATCTATCTATCTATCTATCTGTCTATCATTTTTCTATATGTAATGCTATAAAAATAATTGTTACACTGTAAAAGTTATTTTTGTGGCATAAGGACCAATGAAAGAGGCTGTGACTGTATAGTAAAACCACTTTTCCCATGAATGTTGTTGATGTGATTGCTTAAACCTAATTAAGATAAACATTTAACTATAGAGGGAAAACTACTCTGAATGTTCCTAACACACACTCACTGGTTAGTTATATTAATAATGTTAATAAAAAACATACCTTCACAATAGTCACAAATAATATGAAATATCTGGGAATACATTTCCTCTCTCTAGAAACCCCCTATCCTAACCCCCTCCTCCTTTTTGCTTTTATACCATTTTAATTGCATGCAAGTATTAAGGCCAGTTCTATGTTGAGGAGCTAGCAAAACAATAGATGCAAATAGTCAAGGAATAAGCAAGACAATAAACACAAATAGTCAAAGAACAAGCAAAGCAATAAACAAAATTCCGTGAACACTCCCATGATCACTGTTTCTAAGGGCTTATCAGGATGACCAAAATATGTGAGCCAACGTCCTTGTCCTAGACGAAAGTCATTTTCCCATGAAAAAAGACAGCATTTTCAACAAATGGTGCTGGTTCAACTGGCAGTATGCATGTAGAAGAATGCAAATTGATCCATTCTTAATTCCTTGTACAAAGCTCAAGTCCAAATGGATCAAGGACCTCCACATAAAACCAGATACACTAAATCTAATAGAAGAGAAAGTGGGGAAGAGCCTCGAATACTTGGGCACAAGGGAAAACATCCTGACCAGAACACCAATGGCTTATGCTTTAAGACCAACAATCGACAAATGGGATCTCACAAAATTGAAAAGCTTCTGTAAAGCAAACGACATTGTCAATAGGACAAAATGACTACTCAAGGAAAGCTCTTTACCAACCCTACATCCGATAGAAGGCTAATATCCAACATATACAAAGAACTCAATAACTCAATAAAGAACTCCAGTGAACCAAATAACCCTATTAAAAAGTGGAGTACAGAGATAGAGAATTCTCAACAGAGGAATCTCGAATGGTTGAGAAGCACTTAAAGAAATGTTCAACATCTTTAGTCATCAGGGAAATGCAAATCAAAATGTCCCTGGGATTCCAACCTACACCAATCAGAATGTCTAAGACCAAAAATGCAGGTGACAATAGATGTTGGCAAGGATGTGGAGAAAGAGGAACACTCCTCCATTGCTGGTGGGACTACAAGCTTATAAAACCACTTTGGAAATCAGTCTGGCGGTTCCTGAGAAAATTGGAAATAGTTCTACCTGAGGACCCAGCTGTACTGCTCCTGGGCATATAACCAAAAGATGCTCCGACATTTAACAAGAACACATGCTTTACTATGTTCATAGCAGCCTTATTTATAATAGCCAGAAGCTGGAAACAACCTAGATGTCCCTCAACAAAGGAATGGATACAAAAAAATGTGGTACATTTACACAATGGAGTATTATGCAGTGATTAAAAACAATAACTTCATAAAATTCTTAGGCAAATGGATGGAACTAGAAAATATCATCCTGAGTGAGGTAACCCAGACACAAAAGGACACACACATGGTATGTACTTACTAATAAGTGGATATTAGCCCCAAAGCTCACAATGCCCATGATATAACCCACAGACCATATGGAGCATAGAAGGAAGGAAGACCAGGGAGTGGATGCTTCAGTCCTGCATTGAGAGAGGAACAGGACGACTGTGGTAGGTGCATGGAGAGGGAAGCTTGGGAGGGAGAAAGGAGAGGGAGGAAATAAGGATGGCAGTATCAGGAACTGGAGGAGATGTGAGAGAGGTACAGAGGGTCAGGAAATCAAACAAAAATATGTAGCCGGGGGCAGATGAGGAACTGGGGATAGCCACTGGAGGGTCCCAGACACCAGGGAAATGTGAGGCTCTCAGAACCCAGTGGGGATTACTTTAGCTGAAATGGGCAGAGAAGAGGGAGATAGAACCTGTTGAGACACCTCCAGTAGATAAGCACAGCCTCTTGTCGAGGGATGGGGCCACCCACCTATCTCAAAGTTTTTAACCAAGAAATGTTTCTGTGTAAAGGAAGAACAGGGACAAAAAAAATGGAACCGAGATTGAAGGAAGGACCAACAGGGGACTGCCCTACCTGGGGATCCATCATGTCTGCAGACATGAAACCTAGCACTTGTTGCCATGGTCAAGAGAGACACTTGCTGACAGGAACCTGGTGTGGTGGTTCCTTGGGAGGTCCAGCCAGCAACTGACCAATGCAGATGTGGATGCTTGGAGCCAACCATCAGACTGAGATCAGGGAATCTGGTGGGGGAGCTGGTGGAAAGACTGGAGGAGTAGATGGTGATTGCAACCCCCATTGGAAGAGCGATATAGGCTGGCATGACCACCTAGAGTTCTCCCAGAGTCTAGACCACCAACCAAGGAGTGTACCTGGAGGGATCCATGACTTCAGACATATATGTAGCAGAGGATGGCCTTGCCTGACAGCAATAGTAGGGGAGGCCCTTGGTTCTGGAGAGGTTTGATGCTCCAGAGTAGTGGGATGCTGGAGTGGTGAGTGGAAGAGTGTGGATGAGTGGGGGAGCACTCTCATATAGGCAAAGGGGAGGGAGAGGGCGTGTTGGAGGGGGTAACTGGAAAGTGGGATATTTGAGATGTAAACGAATGGAATGATTAATTTTAAAAAAAGAAAGAAAAAGATTTAAAATTGCATACCTGAAGAGTTATCAGATATGTTAAGTACAATTCTTCACAGGCTATGACTCATTCACTGGGATGTTTGATATTTTCATCAGTGTCTCACTTTGAGAGCTCTTCAAAAGAGCAGCAACTAATGCATGCAATGGTTCCTGAGCTTCACCACACTTGTGGATTTCTCTAGCACAACCAAGAATAAACCACAAGCACTCTTCTTATACCTTTTAATGCTGACTTTTTAGAGTCCTAGAGAAATCAAGTGCCATTTCTAAAGTTTCCGATGAGTTCATGCTTGACAGTTCCTTCTCTGAGGATGAATACCTTTCTCTCAACTTTCCTGAATTTGACAGAGCTGTGCTTTATTTAGCATGCATCTGCAACAGGAGCAATAGTACCAAGGAAGCATTTGCAAAGTCAGTGAGTGATGAGATCTGTGGCACACATTTAAAGCACACTGGTGACTTTACCTTGATTTTAACTTTAGATGTTTAAACTTGCTGAGAGTCAGATCACTGGACAAGTCACTAGCCATAGAGGACAAGCCATGCTCTGGCCACATACTCTCTGTAATGACTTTAGTGTGTAGAACACTGCAAAAAGTATTGCCTACTTCACAGTCAGAATCAGAGCCTTCAGCACTGTAGCAAGTGAAGCCTTCTCAACTGGTACAGCACTGGGGATTCATAAAGCTTTGCTAGTTAACATGCAAATCCTTGTGTGGAGGAATTTTGGAATGTGACTAGAAAAAAGGATTCATTTTTTAATAGCATATACATTTTCTATTGCTTACTGTTTTGTTAATAAACAGGCAATAAGTCTGTCAATACCAGATTGTGTGTGTGTGTGTGTGTGTGTGTGTGTGTGTGACTGTATCATTACATCATGTAAAGAATTGTATCTCAGCTTTCAGGAATATAAAACCCAATTGAACAATAATGGTATAGAATGATTCACAACACTATCACATTAGATAGAGTAATCCTGTTCTTAATAATACACAAACATGAGCCGGGCGGTGATGGCGCATGCCTTTAATCCCAGCACTTGGGAGGCAGAGGCAGGCGGATTTCTGAGTTTGAGGCTAGCCTGGTCTACAGAGTGAGTTCCAGGACAGCCAGGGCTACACAGAGAAACCCTGTCTCGAAAAACCAAAAAAAAAAAAAAAAAAAAAAAAAATAGTACTCAAACATGCGACCACCAAATTAGTAAGGATGATATTTTTCTTACTTGTTGGAAAATATAGAAATTAATAAAAGTCAAAACCCAGAAGCACTTGATAATTACTTACACTTCATTTTATTACATTTGGGGTGTGTGTGTGTGTGTGTGTGTACATGTGTGTACACACACATGTGCTGCATGCATGCACAAATGGACATGTTTGGCTATTTGAAAGTTCAGTAAAGTAACAGACCCGTAATACCTAATTGGGTTACTTAATGCACATAAAATCCTACACTTACATTAACAAGTAAGTAATTACTTATTAATGTAAATAAGGTTAATTTGTAGAAGGAAGCAGCCATGTTTGAAAGTGACATCTAAATGAGGGGCAGACAAAGTGGAGAATTAGAGAAAGGTTTGAGAGAATGAGTCAGAGATCTGATACATCCAATTCTCACAAGAACAGACAGGAAAGTGAAGCTATTTAAGAGAAGAAGGGAGGGAGGGAGAGAGAAGGGGGGAGGAACAGTTTTACAGGGACAATTTTACAGAGACAGGTTGCAGACAAAGACAGAACAAAACAGAAAATGAGCCAAAAGATTAGAACGGATTGCCAAAGATAGTTTATGGCCTAGCAGAGTAATTCAGTCAGAAGCCAAGAGAAACCAGTTAAAATAAGTCAGCATGGAGAGGAGTTTGGGCCAGAATAGCTGAGTTGAACCAGTCAGCCATAGTTCAGAAAGAGCTAGAAAGGGTGAGCTTATTCAGCAGTGAACCTCTGAGACAACAATTACTTAAAGTTACTTTTACAAGGGAAAAGGTAGGGTGGGAGTTAATGATTGTTTGAGGGACATTGGTGATTTTAATAATAACTACTAGAGAGGAATGATATTTTCCCATTCACTCCAGTTACGATTTCTTCAATATAACTGCTTTTTGGCAAATCTATTCTTTTCTTAATCATACCTTCTTGTCATGTTTCAGATTCCACCAGATTATCTGCAAATGGGACTGAGAAAATAATTCAGAGTAACGTATTTCATAGCACTTTGTAGGTTAAGTTATTCTTTAATGAAAACTTGAAATAATTATTTTGTGTTTTTTTTATTACAAAGGACAGTGTACATTCTTTAGATAACTGAAAAGCGGGGAATCAAATATTGAAGGTATTACTCTTGCTTTAATAATGACACCAAACATGCCACATAATAGACAGTTTTTTTGTGTCTGTAGGTACCAATGTTTTCTACTTTTGTTCTGTCACCAATAAGTTTTGAATTTGAATTAACAAAAGTCATAACCGTAGGAAAATACACATATTATTTATTATTCCTTTTGGCCAGTGATTTAAATGTCTTGAGTGGTTATTTCTACAACTTAGATCATCTATATATAATCACTCATCAATTTTATCTTCTATGAATAAGGACCATGTTTTCTCTTCACTGTTGGTCTGTGTCTGTTTGCAAAGCAACTACTATAGTGTATACATCTTCAAATATGGTAACTGGAAAGAAAATACTAGACAACATGATTTCATTTGTTAGTGGTACCCAACAACTTTAGTGTGTGTGTGTCCTGATAAAACTAAAATTACCTTTTAATTTAAAAAATCATAAAAATTTGTTTGATTCAAAGTGTCTTTAAATATGATTATCTTCCCCCAAATACTTCAAACACCATGTGAAATTTCAGGGTTGTTCGCCTTAAAGTCAGGGTCATACACCTTCCTTGCTTCTTATACACCAAAACCTGTTTCAATGCATGGATTCTTATAGTTTATTATTTCTACCCTTTCCTGAACTGTATTCTTGGGGCAAATGGCATAGGCTAGACCATTTCATGCCTCTTTCACCATCCCTGACATTGTTTTCCTCAGTCTTGGAGGCTGCAGGTTGATGTGGCAAAATCAAGTCATGAAGGTGACTGAATATTCCATGGCCAGAAGTATTTCAATACTCTTTTCTTGTTTTGATACTTCAATGGAAAAGAAAGCAAATGCTGGTATAGCATTCCTCCCAAGTATCTGCATCCCTCTGGGACTGTCCCTCCTACAGAATGGAGCCATGTAGGTGTTTGCACAGGAGTGTAAATACTAAACTATTAATAATATTTTTTCTAATTATGCTCCATCTTCTGACCTCATTGCAAATTTCTGAGGAGTAAGAACAGGAAGAAAGAAATGAGTAATGCAAAAGCCAAAACAAAAATAACTTATAGTCTGCTTATGTGCCAGATATGCTCATAAGTTTTATATTTTAAATCATTACCTGGTGTTTGCTAAATGGTTCTCATATTTTAGAGTCTTAGCCATAAATCAATTAGGCCTGAGAATGTGGGAGTCATAAAAAACAGAGTAGAATAATGATTGCAAAGTGAGCAAGGAGGACTAACGAAGTGATCCATCCAAGGACACAGCATTTCCATGAGACAGAAGCAGTAAGTGCTGAAGAACTACTTACTATACAGCAAGAGGATTAGAGCAGATAATAACATAGTATATATGTGATAATGCCTAGATTTTTAAATATTCTCACCTTTAATAATTATGTGAGGTAAATCATATAGTAGTTAGATTTGCTTATTGACTTAAATGCATATCTCAAAACATGTTCTATATCCCAAACATTTATATCTTTTATCATCAAGAAAAAGAAATAACTAGATAAAGTACCTTTGCCAAGTGCATACAGTAGGTCATCATGCTGGGTTTAAAAGAGATCAATTTCTGATCCTATAGTTTCTTGGTCATTTTAAAGTTGGATTGGCAGAATAGCCCTGCAATACTTGAGTTCAATTTTTGGCACCAGTATGGTGGAAGGAGAGAACCAGCTCCCAAAGGTTGTCCTTTAACTCCTATATAAAAATGGGAAATCCATCCCACACTGGCACATTTGTTATTTTAAGCACCAAAGTGCATACCTCTAACCACATGTCATCCTTTATTGGTTTCAGCTTTCTCTCATACAGCTGGGTAGCCATAAAATGCAACAAGGCTATGACAGTTGTTTTCTGGGGTTGGATCAAACTGGCTTATGAGTGTCACTGGACAGGTGTCATCCTGAGTCTATTCAGCAGCGTTACAGGAACAGTTTGAGACTGGTTACAATGAGAGTATTTACACCGACAGTTGCAAACTGAAAAGAGCTTTGCTGTTCTCTCTACTAGTTACACATTTGACAGAATACCACCAGCCAAAGGACTCTCACTGAGAATTTGAAACTTCTTTTCAGAGTTGAAATGTTTAAGCTTTGCTTTTGCCTATCTTTCAGAACTGAGTTTTCTCCACTCCATATTTGAAAGATTCTGGACCACACCCTTCCATTTCAAAGGCTTCTCACTAATAAAATATGAGACCTGTGAAATTTCCTTTGTCCTTATATTATTCACAGGTTTTCTTGGCTTCTTCGTAAGACTGTAACTTTAACTATGCTAAGAATGACCACACTCCAAGCTGTTTGTGTGCTGCTTTGTAGGGATATTTCTTTTTCATGACAGAGCTCTACTGAACTTCCCTCAAATGAGTAACTGAAAGACCGATCTAGGGTTAATCATTTAGACATCACAACAAGCCTGAGTATTGGAGAACCTAACAGTTTTGTGAGCATGGTTTGTGTTTAATTTTGATCAGTTCCTAAATGAGAGTCTAATGGAAGAAGATGCTGTCATGAACAACGATATGATGTGTCAATTAATTCTTTCTGATCTGTATTTATGAACACTTACTCTATGGCTTACAGGTAAAGTTTTGGTGAGGGGAATTTTTATGTATAAACTGATGTATGGTTGAACTGTATGTATACTTTTAGTCTATCACAGTCTTATTTAATGTGAATACACATGTATTTTGTTGTAAAAATATTAATTTGCTTTTCCCATGTGGATTGATTCCAGGCCACAGAATTGGCATTATATATGGGTGTACATAACATGTTACTTTCTCTTTGTGGGTATGTGTGCAGGTACATATGTGTGTAAAGGTAACCATACACGTGTGCATGTGTGTGAAGACCAATAGACAAGCTCAAGTCTCATTCCACAGGCGCTACACATTATGTTTTTTTAATTTTGAAACAGAGCTGGCTGAGAATAGGTTCACCTGGCTGGCCTGCAAGTCTCCCATTTCATTTACCTTTGTCTCCCCAGTGCCAGAATTTCAAAAACATCACTTCACCTGGCTCTTTTGGGTAGCTTCTGGAGACTGAACTCCTGCTTGCAAGTAACTGCCTCCTGACTGAGTCATGTGCCTAGACCACATAATTGCTTTTTGGAAGTATAATTTTTGAATTTCCAAATGATTCTGGCCTAAGACATTCCAGGGAACAATTATGGACCTGTGCTGGCAAAGTGAATGGTCAGTAGATTTCCCACTTCTAATTATGTTATGCTTCTAGTTTCTTTGAAAATGGACATTTTATCAGGAATTAAAATTTAAGGAGCACAGAGCTGGGAAAGAACTGAGAATTTCTGAACTACTGTTCCAAAAAAAAAAAAAAAAATCATTTCTTTTTCCTTTCTTTTTTTCAGTGTGGGAGAGTTTTCTGAAGAAGAATGTTTAGTTGAAGCTGAGACATCCACATTTTTGGTAGCATGGATATAAAAAACAAACAAACAAAACAAAAAGCCTAGATACTCATGAACATAAATTTGTTCAACATATAAATGTTCTCCTACATGACATTTAATTAAGCTTTTAAAGAGGGAATCAACAGAAAGAGAAATAGAACTGTTTTTCAAAGGGCATCTAAAGTGTTGATACAAAGTCATAGTTTACTTAAAGGTGTTAAATTGTACAGTCTGAGTGACTCATATTTAGGAATATATCTATCTATCTATCTATCTATATATATATATGCATGTAACAACAATTAAGGAAAAGGAATTTGGAGCAAAGAGTGATATACAGGATGGTTTGTGGGAAGAAAAAGAAAGGGGACGATAATGGAATTATATTCTAATCTTAAAAATAAAATAAAAAATAGTTTTTCCAAAAAGAAAGACAGTTGTTATTTATTTGGAAGAGAGCAAGAGGGTGTTTTAATGCTCTAAGATTAAGACTGACTTACTGAAATATTTGTAATTTGTTTCAGGACACGAGTTCAGTATAGACACATACACTGGCTCAAATTTTCAAGTAAGAACTCCAGTGTGAAGTTTCCACCTTCCCTTCTCCTTGTAGTAGACAAACTGGGTTAAAAGCTGTAATCCATGGAACTTTCCAAGACTGTATATATAGTACCTCACACATCTAATTTTATACCGAAGTAACTTGTAAGTGAGCAAAGGAGGAAATAGCTGAATCCTCAAAGAAATTAGGTCTAATAGTTTTTGACCACATTTTCAGGAAGCTTTGCTCAGAATATTATGAGCCAGTTTAGTGCAGAGGTAGAAATTTGACAGTTTTAAATGCATCTTCTAAGAAAGGCTGAATGAAGTGTGGGCTGTAAGTGGTAGCCATTCTAGGAGCTCGACCAGGCGCTTCTGACCGCAGAAACCACAGCTCCAAATCAAACGGGAGGAAAAGGGAGCATTATTCCTAGGTTTGCTACCTGGCGGGAGCCTTGGATAGCTGTTAATGAAGAAATGTGTAGTCTGGAGTCACAGACTCGGCACACTGAGTGAGATGTGGGAAAGACGGCTACAGGACATGCAACGGATGAAGGTATTTTGCTAAGAATGATGCTTCAGCAACTCTGTTCTTTCGACATCTTCATAGGCTATGGCGGTTCAGAATCCATAGACTTAAAATGGAAGGACCCGAACTAATGTCTAAAAGAAACTATATAAATTCTATTTGATCATACATACAAATTTTCAAAATGGATTTTCACCTAAGAGAATAAAGAAATCACATTTCTCCTCCTCCTCCCCCTTAAAAAAAGAAAACATTGAAAAGTTGCTTGGTCTGGGCGAAATGGAATCTGATACCTATAGTAACTAGTTAAAAGCAAAGTTGAGTTAACTTAGTAAAATGGAAAATGATCAAATTTTGTATCCAGATTGAGTAAAACTAAAGTTTAATGCTATCTTGGATGCATGAAAAAAATCCAAAAATAAAGTAATTCAGGCCAACAAATGTTAGACAATCTTAAAGAAAGGCAGGCAATAAACTAATTTAAGCTAATCTTAGACAAGATGAATCTTGGATAAGAAGTCAATTTGACCTAGGAAGTTGCATTGTGAATTCTAAATTCCCATCTCTGGCTGTAAACTGAATGAATAGGTCCACTGGAAAATAGGCAAGTACAATTCCAAAAAGTTGCTTTATTTATTTACTTTTTTCAGAAAGTGACTTTAATGTACATGGTACATCTGTAGCTCAACCATGTAAAATGAGATGACAAGTATTGAGTCTAAGGCTGGACTTCAGTGTTAAAATTCAGAATCAGTGTCACTGTCTTTTGTAATGGAGCCTTTTCAAAACTATCCATGTGTGAGCACAAAAGAAATCTTAGATAAGCATTTTGCTCATTTTTATTATTTCAGAATTATGCAAGTCAAAATGTAAAAAGACTAAACATCCGTTGAAAATATATAAACAGAAAACAACAGTTTCTGGCCCAGAGAAATGGCTTAGTGATGAAGAGCTCTTTGTCCTCTTACAGAGGACCCAGTCTGGGTTCCAGGCATCCACATGGAGCCCACAGTCATCTGTAACTTAATTCCAGGGAATCTGATACCCTGGTCTTGTGTTTGACGGCCCTCCAACACATTGTCCATATACTATGCACAGGCAAACATTCAAACTCTGCAAATAAAAATAAGCAAATCCTAAAAAAATAGTGTCTTCAAATCACTCTTAGAACCATACACTGACATTAGAGACTATTTCTGGATTCCAGCATATAGTGGAGACTAGCTGAAACATCCATCCTCATGGAATAAACAACGTCTGGAATGTATGTATGTATGTATATATGCATATATATGTGCATACATATATATTTATAAACATTCAATATACATATATGTTTATATCTATATCTATGTATTCAATCAGTTCTGTTCCTCCCTGAGTACCACAGGTACACAGCAAGTCTGAGGCCAGCTAGGGATGGATGAAAGCTATCCTCAAACAAAAATGTTAAAATATGAGTTAATCATGTGTGAAATATAAAAATGAGTGTCATAAATACCGACATAATTTTGTAAATTTTACATTAAACAAAACTAAAGTAAAAACAAAGTTAAATGATGTAATTTAAGCTTAGGTCCTTTCACTGTGTCTCAAAAAATGAGCTCCAAAAATTGGGCAACACTGTATCAAGGTTTGGGGAAAACATAAGTATCTAGAGTAATACCAACAGAAACTGCTAAACCAAACCAACACTGTTCAATAATTCAAACTGGAGATATTTAAATGATCATAAAAGTGCTCTCAGCCTTAAAAGTAATCCAATAAAAAGTTAACGGTAGTCTCAAAGGAATGTAATTTTTAGCACCAGCAAACATTTCAAAACAAAGATAGAATATTCAATTTCCATAAGGATGCTCTTTTATCCATTAAGTAATTTATTTATTCACTTTACGTCCCAGTTGCTGTCCCCCGACCCTGTCCCAATTCACATAGTCCATACCTCCTTTTTTTCTCCTCTGAGAGGGTGGAGGTTCCCCCTTGAGTACCCCTCCACCCTGGCACATCAAGTTTTGCAGGGCTAGGCACCTCTCTCTCTCTCTCTCTCTCTCTCTCTCTCTCTCTCTCTCTCTCTCTCTCTCTCTCTCTTTCTTTCTGACAATGTCTCCTTGGCCAGGAACTCACCAAACATGATAGACTAGCTATGCAGCAAGCCCCAGGGATCTTTCAGTTTCTGCCCTACCCACTGCTGAGATTACAAACTATTTCACTACACTGTCAAACAAAACAAACAAAACAAAACAAAACACAGACCCCCCCACCCCCCACCCCCAGTTCTGTGAGCAGGACTAAGGTCGTCATGACTGTAATGTGAACTCACTGAGTGAAACATTGTTCTAGTGCTCCATGAGTACCTTAAGTATGACAACTGACTGAATGAAACACATATGGAAGCGGAATTTGAGGACAATGCATTTCCTAGTTTCAAAGGCTACAATGTAGAGCTATAGTTAAAAGGTGTTTGGACCAAGTTGAAATGATAAATTGTGCGCCAAGTTTAACCATTTGTCAGTCCTCACCTGTGAAGTAATCTCTTTGGAATCATGCCCCTCTTCTGCAAAATGAACATGATTAAGCCTGTTCTGTTGGGATGATAAAATGTAATAGTGTATTTAAAGGCTGCTTTGAATCCCACCAAATATGATTTTCTTATGATATTATGACTGTACTCCTGGATTCATAGGTAGGATATTCCAAATTCTTCTTGTAGTTACTCAGTTATTTTGTGTCCAGTTCAGAGGGCTGCCTTCCCTTCTATGTGATGGAGAATCTGTTGAGGGTTGGTCTTATGCACTGTGTATTCAGGTGGTAGTTTCTGTACCCCAAGATCTAGTCACTGTCTGTGCATGGACATTGTCATGAATATGGAAAAATCTCCTGTATCAGTGTGGTGTAAAGAACGCTCCCTGGTTATCTTTGATTAATTAATAAATGACTGAACAGCCAATGACTGGACAGAGGAGGCAAAAAGGCTGGACTTCCGAGCTCAGCCAGGGGTCCGAAGGAGGAGAGCCAAGAGAAAAGAGACAGGTGAGGATCAAGGAGCAGGGCCATGAGGTGGAGGAAGAAGATGGTCATCATGAGATCGGGCAAGAGGAGGACTCACCAAGGGAGGTCTCCATGAGGGCAGAGAGCTACAGCAGAGCAAGCCAAGGAGAGACTGAGTGCAAGTAACTCAGGGCATGTAGCCGGGAATTAGCTAGGTACCCTAGAGGATTAGGAATATCTGCATAGTTATTGTGCTTGAAGCTTGTCGAATAAATCAATAGATCTCCATCTCAATCATTTGGGAGCTGGTCGGGTTAGAAAACACTGGCACTTTTAAATTTCATCCTACAGGGATCTGATACTACTTCTGTATTCCACAGATAAACTAAAGCTTGCGCTCTCATAAAGCACATACTTCCTTACCTTTCAATATGAATTTTACATATTTATATGTGTTGCAATATTCATATATTACAGCAGATTTGTTGTTTCCAGACAAACATCATATTCTTGAATGTGACATTGGTTTTAGTATGAGCTTCTTTAATCTCTGTAGTATTTGCCTATTTACAATTTAAAAACGATGTGATTAATTTATGTGCTTTTAAAATAATACAGCAATTTTAACAGATTCTTTTCTATAGCCTTAGGGTTTGAGGGTAGCAATGATGTTCAAAAAGAATTTGTATTTAGTTTTGATGTTAGAAGATCCCAGGGAGGGAAGGAAATGCATAGAATCAATTGAGGTTAGTCTTGATAAATTTCTTTTACACATTTTTTTTTTGTCCAGATTTTAACCCTTCATTCAAAGGCTCTTTCTAAGATTACAACTATAAGACAAAAATTAATTTCTTCTTATATCTCAATAGAATTGATGGTTATCATTTGAACTAAATCAGGCACTAAAGAAGGGTGAGCCACAGATGAGTTTCAGAGAATGGTTCTTTGACCACATGAATTCTGGACTTCTCTTGTCAAAAATAAAAATGCCCCATCACGTGCAACCCAGACTTAGTTACAAAAGGGAAAGGAGAAGACACTCTTCTTTCACTTCAAGCAGAGTGATAACGAATGAGGAGTCCTTGGCTAGACAGACACAGCTGCTGACTCGAACTGGATGTGGGGTTTGCAGGTGAGCCAGCTCTGAGTGCCTGAGCACAGGAGATCCAGCCCTGCCTCTTGTCTGCTGGGCGGTGGTTCAGAGGAAGGAAAGAGGCCGTCCTTCCCTCCCTCATCCCTTGCCATCTTTGGCATGTGGTAGAGCTGGCCCTGGGGTCATGAGAGCTGGAGAACTGTCCTGTCCCTCACTGGCTGCAACACATGGACTTTGTACCTTGCCTGGGCAGCAAGATAGAGCTGGTCCAGGTTGCAGGGGTTGGTGATGAGATGGCCCTGAGGATATGTGGGTGAGAGAGCTGGCAGGCTGGCTGCTCAGATACCACTCAGGTCCAGATCCAGACTTTTAAATTGGCATACTCCAACATTTACCCTCTTGATGAAGTGCTGCAGTGCATGAAGGGGCTGGTCCTATAGATCCAAAATTACAGGACCTCCCTGACACAGGGCAAGAACAGGGTATCTGAGAGGAGTCCCAGTGAGGTTCCAGTACTGATAGAGTAGCAGAAGCCAGAGGCCTTGGACCAGACCAACAGGTCACTGTTATTAACATTCGCAAGCAGAGAAGTGCAGACAGAAGGGTACTCTGTGGAACACTCTGTGACACACTGCATCTTCCACACCAGTTTTTCTTCTTTGTTAGGGGGAGATGGCAAGGGTGGAGCATGGTATCAGGGGAGGGGAAGATGAGTAGGATTGGGGTGCATGATGTGAAGTTCACATAGGCCCAATAAAAACTAAAAACAAAACAAAACAAAACAACCAAGCAATAAACAAACAAAACAAAGAAGCTTAACTATAGGCAGAGATTTCTGGGTGACATAGAAAGATATTTGTAAAAGATGTGTATTAATTATTTTTTATTTAATAGAAATATTTTGTTTAATATTGTGAATATTTCCAAACAGATGAACTATTGTTGTTAAAACGGTAGCCTTCAATTCCCATTTTAAAAAGGTTAGAACAAAAAAAAAGATTGGAATAACTATAGCAATCTCAGCTTCATATATATGAAATAAAAATAAATATATTTCATATCTATATGTGAAATAAAAGTATTTCACATATAGATGTGAAATAAAGGCTGTCAACAGTAAAATGGGTTATTGAGAATTTATAAAATTTCCTTCCCTTAAGGTTTTGTTATATAAAAGAACTGGCCATCTGGCTTGGAAATGTTAGGCACAGAAGACTGTGTGACAAAACTTCTGTTTTGGTTTTTTTTTTTTCCCTTTTAATTTTATGAAAGAGTTTGAAAGAGCTGAAATGTCATAGCGACAGTCACCACTGCACAGAGAAAGAGAAAATGCGAGAAGTTTTCTAGAAACTCACTCCCACCCTAGGGTGGCTGTGACACACTCAGTGATATAGTTTGTTGACAGATCCCCGAGCAGGTTTTCTTTGACACTATGAGTAGCTCAGTGGCTCATCCCATCTGAGGCTAAGATCAAAAGGCTCAGTCCTTCCCTACAGGAACCCACTGGCCTAGCTGGAGAGAAGAGACACATAAACAAATCAAAGATAAATAGCACAACACAGAAGCCCAGGAGAGATTCACAGACAGGAGGCTAGTGAAGAAAGTGCTCAGAGAAGGAAAAAAAGACAACTTGGGTCAGACACATGACTGAAAGTTTGGCATGACAGTCAATGGAGCTGAATGAGAAATTTAGGGAGCCCTACAGGGCAGAGGAACTCTGTCTTTGAGATACACTCGATGGTCCAGCAAGGTAGTGCAGGTACATATTGTAAACATGGATCAAAATTAATCCTCAAATTCATTTGGTGGAAATATGGAAAAATGACATAAGGGGTGTAGGCACAGTGACTGTGAAAGGTGGTAAAAGCATCCAGGTGTGTTGAGTTGAACTCAGCAATGGGTTAGGAAAGTAAAGGAGATTCAGAAGGCATAGAGGTAGACTGGCTGACTTGAATTTGGGGGTGTGGGAAGGAGGGAATCTGGGAGTCTCTTTGATGAGGTACAAGTGGCTAAAATGCTTGAACGAGTCAGGGGAGTATAATTCTGAACCCATAGGCTGGGCTTGGGGGTCATCAGTCTGTCCACATGCTGATCTCCAGTGGTTTTAACTTAATGAGGTTTGTGGTAGACAGACAGAAGATGGGCCACTTTATTCAAATGTAAGACATGTATCATTGGTGCTACTCAGTGTAGATAAATACTTGTCACAGCACTGACACTGTTGGAAACCCGGGAACTTACTCTCTTTTGAGTTTTCTTAATTTTTGCATTATGCTTTCAGTTTGTTAAAACACTTTTATTTTCTGTTAATTTTCCTTTTTTATGATAATAAAATGTGGGGGGGGGTCAAGTTTAATTTCAAGACTTTTAGCTGATACTAAATATATAAATAAAACCAACAGAAGTAATATGTTTTTCTTTCTTATACTTTGTTCTCAGTAGTATCAGTTTTCCATTAATAACAATAGTAGAGATTTTATTTTTTATTTATATATCAAAAATTACTAAGTTTAAGGAGAAATTAAGACTCTGTTATGAAAACTATAAAACAATTTCTATCAGCACCTGAGATATCTTAATCAGAAATATAAAATTATTATGTGGGAATTACCATCCCTGACCTCAAGCTGCACTACAGAGCAATAGTGATAAAAATCGCAAGGTATTGGTACAGAGGCACACATGTCAATCAATGGAATAGAATCGAAGGCCCAGAAATAAACAGACACACCCATGGAAACTTGATCTTTGACAAAGAAGCCAAAAATGTACAGTGGAAAAAAAAGAAAGCATCTTCAATAAATGCTGCTGGTCTAAGTGGTGGTCTGCATGTAGAAGAATGAAAATAGATCCATATTTATCACCTGGCCCAAAGCTCAAGTGCAAGTGGATCAAGGACCTCAACATAAAGCCAGATACACTGACTGAATCTAATAGAAGAGAAAGTGGAAAGAGCCTTGAACACATGGTCACCAGGGAAAATTTCCTGAACAGAACACCAATGGCTCAGGCTCTAAGATCAACAATTGATAAATGGGATCTCATGAAATTGAAAAGCTTCTGTAAAGCAAAGGACACAGTCAATAGCACAAATTGATAACCCACAGATTGGAAAAAATAACTTTACCAACCCTACATCCTATAGAGACCTCATATCCAAAATGTATAAAGAACTCAAGAAGTTAACCTCCCCAAACCCAAATAACCCAATTAAAAATGGAGTACAGAGCTAAACAAAGAATTCTCAGCAGAGGAACCTCGAATGGCTGAGAAACAATTAAAGAAATGTTCATCATTCTTAGTCGTCAGAGAAAGGCAAATCAGAATGACCCTGAGATTCCACCTTAAACCAATCAGAATGGCTAAGATAAAAATCTTAAGTGATGGCATATGCTGGCAAGGATGTGGAGGAAGAGGAACACTCCTCCTTTTCTGGTGAGATTGCAAACTGATAAAACCACTTTCGAAATCAATCTGGCAATTTCTCAGAAAACTGAAATAGTTCCACCTGAAGACCCAGCTATACCACTCCTGAGCATATACTCAAAAGATGCTTCACCATACCACAAGGACACATAGTCCACTATGGTCATAACAGCCTTATTTGTAATGTCCAGAAGCTGGAAACAACACTGATATTCCTGAACAGAAGAATGTATACAGAAATGTGGTGCATTTACACAATGGGGAACTACTCAGCTATTAAAAACGAGGAGATCGTGAATTTTGCAGACAAATGGATGGAACTAGAAAATCTCCTCCTGAGTGAAGTAACCCAAACCCCAAACGATGGTATGTATTCACTGATAAGTGGTTATTACCCCAAAGGTACAGAATACCCAGGATACAACCCACAGACTGTAAGAAGTTTAACAAGCAGGAAGGCTCAAGTAAGGATGCTTCAATCCCATTTAGAAGGGCTAACAAAATAATCATGAGAGTTAGAGGGAGGGAGGGACCTGAGGTGGAGTGTGGAGGGGGAGGGGAAAGAGTGGGCAGGATCACATATAGGGGTGGGAGGAAGTCCAGAGGACCAAGAGAATGGATGGAAATATGCAGCTTCTAGGGGTGGTAAGTGGGTGGATCCTCTAGAAAGTCCCAAAGACCTGGAAGGTAAGAGACTCTCAGGACTCAATGGGGGTGACCTTAGCCAAAATACTCAACAGTGGGGAGAGGGAACTTGAAGAGTCCACCTCCCACAGTTAGATAGGGCTCTTCTAAGTGGGGGGACAGGGTAGCCAACTCATAGTCAAAATTTCTGACCCATTGTTCCTATCTGAAAGAACTGCAGGGACAAAAATGGAGAAGAGACTGAAGGAAAGTCTGTCCAGTGATCAGCCCAACTTGGTATCCATCTTATTGGGAGCTACCAAGGCCTGACACTATTACTGAGGACTACTAACAGAGGTCTGCCTGGTCTGGCCTCAGTGGGAGAAGATGAGTTTAATCCTTGAGGGACTCAAGGACCCAGGGAAGGAAGATGAGGGTGGGGAAGAACACCCTCTCGGAAGCAAGGGGGAGTGGGAATGGCCTGAGGAGCTGTGGGAGGCGTACCTGGAGGGGAGCAATGGCTGGAATGTAAATAAATAAAATTAAATAATAATAAAATAGAAATATACAATTAAAAATAGCCTTGGCGAGTGGGCAGTGGTGGCACACACCTCTATTCCCAGTATTTGAGAGGCAGCAGCAGGAGAGTCTCTGAGTTTGAGGCTAGTCTGGTCTACAGAGCAAGATCCAGGACAGCCAGGGATGTTACACAGAGAAACCCTGTCTTCAACAGCAATAACAACAACAACAACAACAAACAACAACAACCAAAACAGCAGCAGCAGCAGTAGCAGCAGCAGCAGCAGCAGCAGCAGCAGCAGCAGCAGCAGCAGCAGCAGCAGCAGCAGGTGGCATGGTGATGCACGTCTGTAAGCCCAGCATTTGGAAGGCTGAGGCAGGGCTTATCCTCACATTCAGATTAATTAGTAGTCAGCATTTTATTTGGAGTGAGTGAAATCATAGTGGCTGGTACTCTTTTTTTTTTTTTTGAAATGATCTCAGTGAGAGCTCCTTCTCACTCTATAGAATGGATTTAGAGAGTCTTTTCATCATTTGAAATTTCCTGCAAATATCTTTATCCTCTGGAAAGAGACACAATAGTTGTGTGTGTGTGTGTGTGTGTGTGTGTGTGTGTATGTGTGTGTGTGTGCACACGTGCGTTTTGATTCTCTTGAAATTTTGCTTTTTTAATTCTTAAAGATCATTGACCAACATTCTGATAAGCTTTTAGAAACAGTGATTAGGGGAGTGTTCATGTAACTGGGTTTAATGCCTTGCTTTTTTTTTTTTTTTTTTTTTTTTTTTGACTATTTGTGTTTATTGTATTGCTTGTTCCTCGACTATTTGCATCTATTGTATTGCTAGATCCTCAACCTAGAACTGACCTTATTACATGTATGTAATCAAAGTGGTATAAAAGCATAAAGGAAGAAGGGGTTTAGGATAGGGGGTTCTAGGGAGGGGAAATGAGGAAAGGGGATGACATCTGTACTGTAAATAAATAAAAAATCCAATAAAAAAGATCATTGACTAAAAGAGAACACAAACTGAGTAGAATGGGCAGTTATAGATCATGGCCACTGAGGCACGGAGAAGCAGTGTAGGAAGTGGATTGGGATGGCGCCATTTCTACCGGAAAGGAAGAGATTAGATCTCAGAGCCTGTGGGAGAACTTCTGATGGTTAGCTTTTTAAAATTTCATTAAGCAGTCCAAGGAGACAAGGTTTCGTGGGGGTGGTGGGAGTGTAAACCAAACAGTGGTGACAAAGAAATTGATAGTAAGATGGTGGCACATTGTGAATTAGTTTCTTATATTCTAAGCTGGCTGACAAAAAAAAAAAAAAAAAGACTGACTAGGATTGTAGCTGAAGAAGGTTTTAACATCATATGAAGGTTCTCTGCTTGTTTGAGTGGTTTAAGCATGAGAGAGAGAGAGAGAGGGAGAGAGACCATGTTATTAATACACTTACACAGTGGGATCACTGAAGTTTGGAGGGTGTTGAAGTCTCCTCAAAGATGATTATGGGACTTGGAACAGAGAGAAGAGGGAGATTTAGAGGAAGGAGGAAGGAAAACAGTTTAGCAGATGAACTGACAGGGGCAGGAAGTGGTGAGGGAGATGCCTGCCTGAGGATGCTCAGTCCCCTCAGCCAGAAGAACAGCAGAATCCTGCTAAGGGTGAAGGAGACCTGAGAAAAGGAGCTAAGTAAACCAACTAAATCTCTAATGAGCCCACAAGCTGCTGGACAGCGGGGGGGGGGGGGGGTGCGGGGTGCCAAGCAAGGGTAAGAAAAACCTGGATGACAGGCTTATGGAAGAATAACATTGGAAGTGGAGATTTTATGGAGTCCTGATCATAGTAATTTATACAAACAACCTAGGCTGCAATGAGATTGGCCATGTGGCATGCTGGCCAAAAACCAGGTTCATGTCTGAAGGTTTCTAATAAGTGCCTTTCTCAATGTTCCTAGCCATGGTAGCTCTTTCTCTTACAAATGCCTGGAATATCATCCCTACAGCCTGGAATCTGCTTGGCCGTTGTTGTTCTTATTATTATTGTTAAAGTCAGTTGTTCCTTCTGTTGTAGTTTAATTTGGGCATTAACAACTCCCATTTTAAAACTGAACCTCCATGGCTCCCTCCAGCTACCTTTTAATCTACCTTTTGAAAACTCTTCAAAGATTTCTTCTATATATAGTATTCATTTTTCACCACCACATCTTTTCCTTTCCTCTTATTAGTTTAAATGACATGTTTCAGAATTATGCATAAAATTTTATTTAGGGTTTTGAATAAGTAACTGTGTGCCTATAATTCAAAGGCATTAATTGTTGCGCGCAGGGGCAGAACGGTTGCCTAGCAAGTACATGTTCCTGTGTTCACTCCCCATAACTAAAAAGAAAACAAAACTGAACAAAACACAAGCCCCCTAGGTATCTTTCCATCCTGGAGCATCAAGTCTCTGTAGGATTAAGTGCATCCTCTTTCTCTGAGGCCAGACAAGGCAGCCTATGTGCCAGGGTGGGGGTGGGCATGGGAGGCTCTGTCCAGCCTGTGTATGCTCTTTGGTTGGTGGTTTAGTCTCTGGGAGCTCCCAGAAGAACAGGTTAGTTGACACTACACTGTTGGTTAATCCTATGGGGTTGTCATCCACTTCAGGGCCTTCAGCCCTTCTTCAAATTCTTCCCATAAGGGTCTCTGACCTCCATTTAATCTTTGGCTGTGGGTATCTGCATCTGTTTCAGTCAGCTTCTGGGTAGAGCTTTTCAGCGGACAGTTAAACTAGACTACCCATGGGGACCCTACCTTCTCAGAGGTGAAGACGATGGACTCTGTGAGGGGCGGACCTGGAAGGGGGCAGTGTATGGGATGGAAACAAACAAAGAAATATAAAGTGTAATAAGACTAGAAGTTAAGTGCAACAGAAACTGGACAAATGTATGGAGACTGAAAAACACACCCTGGAACCATTCGTGGGCTATTGAAGACATGGAGAGAACTTTTTTTAAAATCATAAAATAGATGGGATTCATTTGAATGTTTGTGATACAGAAAAACAAAACAAAACAAAAGCAAACAAAACAAAAGCCCCCTTCCCCTGATCCTCAGTTTCCACTTACTCTCCCACAGATATCCCCTTCCACCCTCCAAGGAACCATTGATGCCTCTGGATTTGTTGACAAGTTTTCATGTATAACTGCATTTTTCGTTGTTAGTAATAAGCCACAAAGTCTGATTGTTTTTCTTCATGTTGAATATATTTGGAAGATTTTTTTTATTTTGATACATGGAAAGCTGCCTTAGTAATTTTAACGGCTGGCTAGTTTTTCACTGAATAAATATTAATTATTTATTAAGCCCTTTTATTTAGAGGTATTTATGCTTTTTTCAATTGTTTGCTCAACTTTAAAAATATATTAATTTACCAAAATATAACTTCATGCCAAAGAAAAATTCCTGGAGTTAGAACCAGTAGGTTTACAACTTTTGTTCAATGTTGTGAATCAATATTTAATCATCATCATTGTAATTTTGACTGAAATAACTCATATGAACACCCCTGTAAGTGCTGTAAGGGGAAGGGGGTGGGAGAGGGATGGAAACAATGTAAACACAGTACTCATATATAAAAGTTTCAAAAATTTTAAGAAAATAAAAAGGACTAGGGTGTGAGATTCTTTTTTCAAAGCTAATATCCTTGTATACCCTAGCCTGATCTCAAGTTCTCTATGGGTTAGGCTTCAACTCAAAGCCACCCTGTCGCAGCTGAGATATAGTTTGAATCTTGAATGTCTCCCAAGACATATCTATGCCTTGAGGGCTACCGGGAGGCAGAACACCCTTGAGAAGGTAGGCAGAGAAGGATAGGTCAGTAGTGGTGTGGTGTGCCCTTCTTGAATGGGATATTGGTGCCCAACCTCTTTCCATGTCTGCTTTCACATTACCACAAGGGCTCCTGCTGTGTTTTATAAAAAGATGAGAAAGGAAGGGATATAATCGGTGGAGACTTGGTATGGTGTGGGGGAAGGGGGTACCTCTGTGGGCCCATGCTGAAACATCTCTTCCCCCCCTGAGGTACCTGAGGTATACTGGATGGTATAGTGTAAAATAGAGTTTATTCAGGTCATGGGCAGGGGAGTTGAGAGAAAGGCAGAGGGAAGTGGGGAGAGGGGAGAGGGAGGAGAGAAGAGGGGAGGAGAGGAGAGAGGAGTGGCTGGCCATGAGCATGTGGAGTGAGAGAAGGGGGAGAGGAATGGAGAGAGAGGGGGAGCAAGAGAGCAAGAGAGAGAGGAAGGGGCAAGCAGCCCCTTTTATAGTGAGTCAGGCACACCTGGCTGTTGCCAGGTAACTGTGGGGCGGAGCCTAGACTAAATGCCAACAGCTCCCACCCTCAGTGATGGATGCACTGTGGTACTATCACAAACCCAAAGACACAGGGCTCAGCCATCAGGGACTGAAACCTCTGAAAACTCATTTTTCTCAGTTATTTTGATACAGACATGGAAAGTTGACTAACCCGAGGGTCATTTACGTTCTCAAGTAACTCTGTGTCCTCATGTCACTGATTCCTTACATAGTCCTAGACATAGCTAAAAAGACCTTTCTTCCTTCTTAGTGTACTCTTTTCTTATGATGTCTCTGGTCTCACACATTTCTGCAATTCTCTTGAATCTTCTGATTGCTGCTCCCTGATTCCCTTCCTTTGCCCCTACAGTTTTCAGTGTTCTGGAGTATTCTAGATTGTTTGATCATCTAAATATCTTTTCCTGTTTTCTCAGAGGTTCCCAGTGTTTTCAATGTCATTTACGTATAGGTGATTCATATTTTCATCTTTAGCTCTAACTCTTCCCCTGTGCTCTGTCCCAACTACCCCATGAAGCTTCCGTCAAGATGTCCATAAACCACATGGAACTCCTTTGTTCCAGTCAGTCTCCCCTGCGGCTCAGCAGCAACTGCGTTCTCCCAGAGCCTGAACCTACACACCTAGGCAGGAACTCTGATTCCTCTCCTTCTGTCACCAACCGCATCAACCTGTCAACTCTTGCTTCTTTTATCTCTGAATACATCAAAATTCTACTGCTTCTCACCGATTTCTGTTGTTACCACTGGCTAAAGACTATGCAAAGCAATTTTGATCACCTCCTTGCAGGCTCTACCTCCCCACGGATGAGCTTCTTTGTGTCATAGTAATGGTATCCTGCTAAATCACATCCTGCAGAAAACCAAACCAAACCAAACCAAACCAAACCAAACCAAACCAAACCAAACCAAAAACCCTTTATATCTTCCCACATACACAGAAACAAAAGGGAATTCCATATTGTGTGTTAAAAGGGCACAAATCACAGTTGAGGGAAGATAAGACCCTGAAAGAATTGGGAGGTTGTCAGATCCAAAGAGTCTCAGCTCTTAAATACTCAGGTGTACTCACGGATGTTATTTTGGCCAATCTGTATGCCTCCCTTGGCTCTGAAACATTTCTTGTTATGATTTCAAGTGGCTGGATCATTTCTGTTTTGGCACAGGACCAAGATTCTATGTGGGTCTATGTTGGATAACTATAGATACCTCTGTAGAGATCACATGATCTGATAGCAATCATTGCATCACATTTTTCTGCTGTAAAAGCATCACTCCCACTTATGAAATTGACAATGAAGAAGAGAATCCTGCCATCGATTTGAAAATATTATGTTCAGAAACTTGAGGGATGGCTCAGCAGTTAAGAGCACTAGTTGCTCTTCCAGAGGACTTAAGGTTCAATTCGTAACACCTACGTGGCAGCTTACAATGATCTGTTAATCCAGTCTCAGGGAATAGATGCTCTCTTCTGTCCTCTGTGAGTATCACATGCCCATTATGAGCAGACATCCATTCACATAAAAAAAATGAAAAAGGAAAACATGTCTGCCGTGTTTTATATTGTTAGTTTTGTAGTAATATCCAAGAAAGTGTCCTTCAAACATCCTTGAAATTGTTTCAGTGACAGCTAACAGTTTCAGAAGTGGCCACTTTCACTAGAAGAGAACTTTCAATGTCTCTGTACTTTCCGTGAAGATGCTACAATGTTGGAAGCCTGTCAAAAAATTATATTCACCAAACTTTATGTGAAAACAAGACATTTACTTACAGAGATGAGCTGTTGTGATCAGTTCTGTATTTATAAGAACAACAGATCTAAGAACTCCTGAAAAAAGCAGCTGAGTGGTTTTGTTTATCTTAAAGAATTAAAGGAGCCTGTTCAGTGTGCTGCATGGAGGGCCCCTGAGGAAGCAAGAGGCAAACCCTGCACTGTTCCTTACATCTCCATCCTAATAGACAAAACCCTCGGTCTTTTAGTGTCAGAAGGAAACAGCTTCTGTAGCACACACAGCCATTAGCTCTTCAATAAGTCTAAGTGGATGAAGCGTGAACAAATGACACATTAACTAAGGAGTGCGTGGAATTTTTTACTAAAATTTCTTGGATAAAAACGAGAAACTAAGTTATATGGTACATCTGGAAACTCGTGACTAATACCAGGCAGGTATGACATTTGTCCAGAAACATCTTAGTTCCTTGAAGAACACCCTACACAAAGATGAGTAGACCACCTTTGAACGAGCTCAGCGAGTCACCATTTTCCTGAGGGAACTGAAGTTGAGCAGGTAGGTTTGAGTGAGATGGATGAAGGCAAGATGAAAAAAGCTGGAGGCAGCGATAGTAGCATTTGCCCTTAAGTTTACAGAGTGGGGAGACGGGGGAGTAATTGAAAGCCATAGAGAAGGGCTGCTTCTTCAGTCTCCCTCAGCTGTGTGGGACTGCCTTTCCTTAAGTGGAAGTCAGCCAAGTTCCGTCTGTCTCCCCATAAGCAGACATTTAGGGCAAATCAAATGTGAATATCGCCATATTGTTGATCACCAAATCCAGGCATATATATATATATATATATATATATATATATATGATAGAAACATAATTCATTTGGAAACATATTTTTGGGGGTGGGGTCTGGGCACTAGCATCTTTAAAATGCAGGTGAATGACAATGATTTAGGTCCTCCAGAAAAACTTGAGGGCTGGGCCGGCTACCTGTTTATGCCTTCTTAAATCGCCACCCTTCATCTCGTCATCATCCTCTATTGATCACTGGGGTCCTTAGCTACAGGAGGAAACCAAGCCTCTACCTCAGTGTTTTCCTCAAATGCATGGCAGTACATTTCAGTTGTGTTCCTACCCCGTGGCCAAACCAAATTCTACACCGAAGGCAGCCTAACCTCCAACCTCTGGGCATATGCTTGCTCCTCTCCTTGCTTTCATTCCTTCACTTTTTTGGCATGCAGCTGAGGTTCTTTCAGCACCTTTCAGGTACAAGCACCAGAAATGGAACATTAGCATGGCCCCTCATTCTGCCATCCCTTCCTTTTCACTGCCTATTGGTGCCTGTAAACAAGAAGAGACCAGTAAGTCTTTCCTAGGCAAGCCCCTGCAGCAGCTAGGGACTTTGTGGAGAGAGGTGAGGGTCTGCTTGGTGCTTTACGTCAGCGACCCCATCCACAGAAAGTTAAGTTGGAAAACTGCAAATGCTTTCTTGTCTACACCCTCCCGAACTCCTATACAGATCTTATCATTTTCTTGTAGATCCATCTCCAGATATGACCAAGTGATGGAATCGATGACACTCCTGACCTCTAGTTGGGTTTCTGCATATCTTAGCTTCTACTCTTGGCAAGCTCACTTGATACCTGCACCCTAATTAGGATGTTGGCATCACCGTCTGGAACCCACACCTCTCCCCCAGGGTCTCAGACCGGGTCCCTCCACGCACTGAGGACCACCTGCTCCACCCAGGATCTTGCCTTTCCCCCCAAAGTTAGCCCTAGGGAAGCAGAGACTGCGAGCTTCAGTTTTGTGCGGTTCCATCAAAGTAGCCGCGGGAAGGAATTGTCATACACCACCCCTCCCCACCTCCGCCTCCGGGGCCCGGACCCTAGGGCTTGCCAGGCTTCTCCATCCCGCGCCTCCGGCCGCCCGCCGCGCGCTCTCCAGTGCCCAGGGCAGCTCCACATACTTACCGAGCGAAGCTCAGGGGCTCTGGTCCCTAGCCCGCCGCCGCGGTCGTGCCTGGGCGACAGCAGCGCGTCCGGGCTGCTCTTGGGCCGCGAGCTGACTGCGTGCTGCAGCTTGAGGTGCAGCTCCAGGGCGAGTTCCAGACGCCAGTCCACCCGAGGGCCGACGCCCCGGGGCTCCCTTCAGCACCCTTCTCTTTTAGCTTCTTCCACTTTTCCTCCTCCTCCTAGTCTCTTCTTTCGTCCCCTCCCTCCCCTTGGACTGCTGCTTGGAGAAGGGAGGGGGAGGGAAAAAGTCCCGTCCGTTTAACTCCACTGATACCTTGGAGATTATCTGTTCGGAGAATCTGGAAATGACGCGAACCACCTTTCTGCAAACAGCTTAAAGAAAACGATCTTGTTTCCCTTAACTTTTCATCCTTGGAAGGACTTCTTCCTTCACTTGCGTTTAAAAACCTCTATGGATGGGTGGAAATAAAACGAGGGTCAGGTGACGGGTGCACATAGACCTTTTTAAAAAGCCAACAGTTTTGGAGAGTGCCTTAGCCCGGAAGATCTGTTAACTCATAATTTCACAAAGTAGGCATTTCTTGGAAAGGAATTGGAGTTGGGGGCAAAGGAAGGAGGGCAGGAGATAAGGTACTGAATTCAAGGTTGATTTAGTTTCTTTTTAAAGTAGTGCAGGTGGTTTATGCCAGAGACATCTTGGAATACAGCTCCACTGCTTTCCCGGGGATGTGACCTTGAAACGGTATTTGACCTTTGTTGTTTTGCTGTTGTTTGCATCTCCCCCCCCCCCCCCCGCCCTTTTTTCTTTCTTTCCAGACTTGTATTTCATAGCCCTTCACAGGGGCTTCATCAGCCTGACACGAACTGCACAAATCTATCTTGACCTTGGAATGTGACTGTTTCCTGGAAGGTAGACATTTTGCAGGATTTAAACAGGTCCCCATTGGGAGCAAATAAGAGGACAGACTTTCTTGGGCAGAGTTATACCTACTGTTCAAAGGTGGACCCAACCACGATAGAGTTGCATCCTCGGGATGACTGTAGATTTATCTTTCCGGGAAAACCCTATCACAGAGATGTACTTTCTCCTCTCTTACATTCCAGCACCTCCTATGATCTAAAGTGAATTTTTAGAAATCTGCCTTATAAACCAAGCCTGCGTGTTGCAGCCCATGTTCCTTCTGTTGGTGACGCCAACTTTGTTCCCTGGCATCATCTATTTAAATGAGATGCTGCCTATAGGCATAAAGCCTGGCATTCGATACTCATTTCAGATCAACGTTAACATTTATTTCACATTTTTATTCCTTTACATAATTCTTAATACTCACTTCCCTGTGTTTCAAATCGCACTGCTCTAGCCCCTGTCCCTTACAAATATGTGTCAACATAAATATATGGCTACTTATTTAGGAAATATGGTGGAAAGAATTACAGAGGAAGTTGAGATTTATAACACTCAGCGTAGAACGAAGTCATTTCCCTCACTATTGTATTGACCATCTTGGTTTTACCTTCAGCATATTGTACAACAAATCTTGTCAGTGACAGCCATAAAGTCCAAGGTTATACCACCTCAACAAGCATATTAAGAATGTCTCGAACTGCTGCTGTTTCTTTTAGTGACATTGCCTTCAAGAGATACAAAGATGTTCTGAAAATGTACAACTCAAATAGGTTTTCTTCTCCAGTTTAAGAAGGCAATAGGAACCAGCTTGAAATGTGAGGAGCTGCAGACCTCAGGCTTGAGCATATTTTCAGATGGCAGACTTGGACTCGTGCAATCAGAAACAGCAATTTGATAACAAGCCTCCTGGAACAGACTGTATTAAGTGAAGCTATAGGAAAGACCACACCTGTAATGCAAAAGGGATCTAAGTTTTCAGACGCTCCACTGCTGCTACTGCAAGAAGTGAATTTGCTTGGGTTCTGTGATGAGAACACACCTTGCACACTGCAGTAGGACCTTGTGTCCTAGAGGGATTCCATTGTTATTCAGTGCACAGATACTTAAGCTAGCAGTGAGGACAGCATCCTAGCCCTCAGCAAGTTTTCTCTGGGTGAATGGAAGATAATGTAGCAGGAGCACCTTGGATCCCTTCAATAGATATTGAACGACATTAGAGAGGCTTGGGTCTCCATGAGAATCTCATCAGAATCAGATTTTAAGTTCAAGACTGGTTAAAGAACTGCTAATAAGTTCTTTTTACAAGTTCTTTTTTTTTTTAAGATGCTTTTGTTAGTGTATACTAATTCTATAAAATAATGTGCTTTATTATATATTCTGAATATGTCTATAAGATGCTCTGATTATATGCATGTCCACCATTACTGTTTACCTTGTCCATTCTGCCCTCACACGAATCCTCCTTTTTTCCAAGTCATATCTTTTCTATTTTCCAGCTTTCCATCTTTTTAATTCACAGAGCAAATATGCAATGTCTGTCTTTCTGAGTCTTCGTTGTTTCATGTAACATGTGGCCTCCCTGCCACAGCTTCTGGAAGCAAGTTTTTTTTTTTTTTGAAGGTTTATGTAAGAAATCAGAAGCTAACATGTTATCTTAGTGGCAGAATGCAAGGACCTAGATTCTGTATTTACCTTTAGAAGAGAACGAGAACCGAAGTCCCATAAGTACAGCTTGCATGGTATGCAGATTCATGCCTATAAGCCTGGCACTCAGGAGTTGAAGGTAAGTGGAGGATAAGTTTGAAGCTAATCTAAGTGACACGGTAAGACTGTATCAAACTCCTACCGAAATCATCACTACTAATTTATTTTTAATCTTAAACGTGCATAGCGAGGGTCATAAATCTTTTTGAGCAACACGATACTTTTTGATCTTTGTCAAAGGGAGATTTTTAACCAAGGTCAAATGCACCATTTCAGTAATATTGATCTCAGTTTAATGCTAAGTTTAAGCTCTGTCATTCCTTTCAATTAAGCTGACTGCAACCGTGAGGTAATTGTAAAATCCTGCACAATTAGCACAGACATTGCAGGCATAAGTGATGGCACCTTTTGAGAAATGGGTAATATTTTCCTGAGTTATATTTGCCTAAGTGCAGAAAATTTACCTGACTTCTGTGTCTTCTAAGTTAACATAAAAGGACTAATTCTACAATATCGCAAGATTGATTTATGGAAGTTTATTTTAAATTCCATTTTCTGTTTTGGGAAAGGCAGAATAAAATAAAAACTCATCATGAAAATAAAAGTTACCAGTATATCTGCCTAGACAGAGTAATCAGCACTTAATAATTCTGCATCACTAAAGTCTGTCAGATGATTCTGGGCCAGAAAGCTGAAGATCTGATGCTCCAACATTCTGTAGTATAGAGACTGTCCAGGTGTTCAGCGGTCACTATAAATTGGTTAAGTTTTAAAAGCTATGCTTTGTGCTTCCCATAATTTCAGTTAACTCAGTCATTCTGGATTTCTGACGGGGTTGAAAACCTATAGTCTCGTAGCCAATCCTGGCTTTTCACTTTGAGAGAAAAGATCTGAATGGATGGTTTTCAGCTGACATTTATTCTAAAGCCAAGAAAAAAGCCAGGTTCAGAACTAAGTGTTTTAGTTAGGAGAGATGACAGAGGTTCTGGTTAGTCTACAAAATGATGGACTGGGTATTAGGACTATCTCATACCTCACTGATACAAATAGGCATAATTATGCTCTAATTGTATTTTGAGGGAAAAGTTTTATTTTAACAGGAAGGGTGATATGTAGGAGGAGCCAAGGGGAAAGGAGTACCGAGAGGAAGAGAAGGAGTAAGAAGAGGAGAAGAAGAAGGAGAGATGAATCATCATCTAGGTGATGAGAGAGAGAAAGAGAGAGAAAGAGGAGGGGGCATGGAGGTAGATGTTCATGTGTCTACACCAGTCAAAGATAGTTGATATATCTAGGTTGGGTATTGGGATACACTTCTGATTGAGCAATACCAAACTTATAAAGCCTTTGATTAACATTTAAAAAAAATTGTATAAAAGCAAAAAGGAAAAGGGAGCATGGGATAGGGGTTTTCTAGGGAGGGAAAATGGAGAAAGGAGATGGCATCTGAAATGTAAATAAAATATCCAATAAAAATAAAAAAGAAGTTTACAACAGAGAATGTTTACATGCATATCTATTAGGAGTGATTATCTAGCTAGACATTCAGCACCTGTCTAGCTCCACAGGTTCACTGAAGGTTTAAAACTATAACTTAAGATATTAGTGAAGTTTTGTATAAATAAACCTAGGCAATATTTTATCTTCTGTCCTGGTACCTATAATAAATCGTAAATTTCCTCCCCCCTCAAAAAAATTATCAGTAAAAAACTCTTCCCTAAGTTTATGACAAAAACCAGTTTGTAAGATATGCCATTAAATCCATTGAGTAGTTTTGTCTTCTTCTTCTTCTTCTTCTTCTTCTTCTTCTTCTTCTTCTTCTTCTTCTTCTTCTTCTTCTTCTTCTTCTTCTTCTTCTTCTAAGAAACCCGTCTTAGTTAGGGTTTAACTGCTGTGATGAGACACCATGACCAACATTACTTATAAAGGCTAACATTTAATTGGAGCTGGCTTACAGTTTCAGAGGTTCAGTCCATTATCATCATGGCAGAAAGCATGACAGAATGCAGGCAGACATGGTGCTAGAAAAGCCAACAGTAGGTAGGTACCCAGGAGGTTACCAGGAGGTAACCAGGAGGAAACTGTCCTCCCCAGGCAGTCAGAAGGAAGCTCTCCCAAACTATGTGGAGTCTGAGCAAAGGAGAAGACCTCAAAGCTCAACCTCACAGCGACACATTTCCTCCAAGGTCACATCTCCCAATAGTGCCACTCCCCATGGGTCATGCATTCAAACACATGAATCTATGAGTCAAACCCACTCAAACCATGGCAAAGTAAAAGACAAACATGTGAGACTTCTGAACACAGCTAGGTAAACATTTCTATAATCCTTATAATAAGATGTTTATCTTCTCAGAGATTAAAAAAAATTCCAAGGCTGCTCCTCAGAGTACTATGTGTAAACAACTGACAAAAACTTCAGGTTCTCAGTATAAATCCTTACAATTTCCATGGCAGATAAATGTATGCCTTCTACTAGACATGAACAATGTGGTGCAAAGGAAAGGTGGGTGAACAGGATGCTCTCGTATCTGTCACTGTGGTCAATTAAGCCACAGGACCTCACCTCTTCTAAGCAGATCAGTAGTGAACGAAAACCAGCAGAGACATCAGCACAATTTCCTACCTGTTGCCACAGTTCTATTTCAACTTTGTTTTACAAGTATTTTTTTTTAAATTAAAAAAAATATTAATACATATTAATACATATTTCATACAGTGTATTTTGATCCACTCTTCTCTGGGGCACCGGCTCTTCCCTACCCACCCAACCTTTGTGTCATTTTTCTTTTTTTTTTTTACTCATTAAGACCAATTTGTGATGCCCAAATATTCTTGAATGTGTGATCTTCCACTGGGGCACTATTGATTTGCCAGCGGCTACATTCTTAGAACTGTTGCTGTATTTTCTAACAGCTAACAATTGCAAATAGCATCATGGCTAAAAATAGGATTCCATGCTCAAATCCCATCTTCGCGTTGGGGTTTGGTCTGGCTTGTACAGATTTTGTTCATGTTGTCAAAGCCACCGTGAGTCCACATGTGAAGCTGTATTGCTTTGTCCAAAAGATATTCTTTCCTTGTAAGCATCCACCATCCCTTGCTTTTAAGCCTTTTCTTCCTTCTCTTCTGCAATGATCTCTGAGCGATGGGCAGAAGAGGTGTGGAGTATATGTTCCCTGTAGTATTGAGCATTCTGCAGTTTCTTATTCTCTGCACATTGTTTAGGAATGGATCGCTGTATTAATTATCATTGACTACAATCAGAAGTGTCCCAGGTGAAGGTTGAGCAATAAATTGATTTATAGGTACAACAATAAGTCCCAAGGAACTGGCTTAATACCATATGCATTCAGCAAGATAATAGCAGTAGTTTCTTCTTTAGAGCCTGTGGCTTGTATAGCTATATTCCTTGGCCTGATGATGGAGTTAGGTATGGTTTTCATTTTGTGGTGTGGCACTAAAATCCAATGAGAAAGTGGTCAATTATTCCCATGTTTCTGTCACTATAGCATCAGTGGACATGGGTTTCCAGGCCAGTCATTACTGTAGCTTTCAAGGTTTACAGCTGGGCATGATTGATGATTCCATTTCTCCTCTGGGAGTGTGGACAGATAGCACCTTGTGGCATTATGAAAAGTAGTCAGCATGGATGGAGCTTCCAGGAGAATACCAACTTGATTTCCCCATGTTTTGTGACTCAGGAATAGGGTATTCTCAGCATAGGCTGGATTTGGAAAGAGGGTGTAGCCCAGAGGAACAGCAATAGCCATGTTCAGGGGCCTATGAAACCTCACTGGGGTAATGACTCCAAAAGAAGTAATCTATTCCTGGCACTAGGATTTTTACTAGTTGGCATCTGATGTCTAATAGGGGCCTTGTTGCCCTGTTATACTGTAAATCTATCACTCTTCATGTGAGTGTGAGTGTGCCTCTGTCTCTCTCTCTGTGTATGTATTTTAGGGAGGCTTTTTTACAGGTTTCCACATGACTTTTCTTTAATGTCTTTATTGTTATTTATCTCTCCTCACACTTTCTCCTGTATTCTGCCCTCTCCTTTGCATCACAATGAACTCTTCCTGTTACATTATTTTCTTTAATCATTTATGCCAGCATGTGCCATTACTTTTCCATTGAAAAAGTCTTTCCATGATACCTTATACATTTCTTGACCTCTATGGGCATTCTAAATGAAGCACATACATATGAAAATTCAATGTCAACACCTATAGATGAGAGAAAACATGGAAGTTTTCTTCTGGGATTGGGTTGCCTCCCTCAGAATGGTTGTTTTTAGTTCTATTCATTTACCTGTGAATTTCATTTTTCTTAATATCTGAGCAATAATCAATTATGTATATCATATCTTCATTATCTACTCATCAGTTGATGGTCATCTAGGCTGGTTCCATTTCTTGGCTTGTGAATAGTGCAGCAACAAACATAGGTGAGCAGGCATCTCAAGTAGAGTATGAAATCCTTTATATATACTCAAGAGTCATAAAGCTAGATCATATGGTAAATCTAGCTTTTGCTTTTTGAGATACCTTCACAATGATGTCCATAATGGCTGCACTAATTTTCACTTTCACTGGCAGAGAAAAAGTGTTCTCCATTCCCCACATGTACACCAGCAATTGCTGCTCTTTTTCTCCTTCTCCTTCCTCTTCCTCCTCCTCCTCCTTCTTCTCTTTGCCATCTGAATGGGGTGAGATAAAAATCTCAAAGTTGTTTTATTTTGCATTTCTTCAATGCCTAAGGCTTTGACGATGAAAGACTGTTTCTTAGCCACTTGTGTTTCATTTTTTGAAAATTCTTTATTTCTATGATTATTTTGAAACTACGCAGTTTGTTTCCTTGGGTTATATACATATTTCAAACACTAACCCTCTGTCAGATACATATCTGATAAGAATTTTTGCCCTTTCTATAAGCTGCCTCTTCACTGGCATGATGGTGTGTCCTACTGTACAAAACTTTTAGTTTTGTGAAGTTACATTTATTAATGTTTTTAATGCCTATGTCATGAGGGTCTGTTAGGAGCCGCAGCGATCGGTGACAACATTCGTCATTACAAGATGGTGCGGGCATCCTGTGCTCCCACAAGTAAACAACTAACTGCGCAGGTGCAAAAGGCAAAAGCGCGCCAAAGTCACTGCCCATCCCGGGGCGTAATAGGGGTAATGAGTAAGCAGCCAATCAGAAGTGAACATGTCACTCTAGGGTGTATATAAGCAGTGCCTTTTCCGGGCTTGGCGTCTTCCGTTTCTGCTGATACAAGAATAAAGCCTCACTGTGGTAACCACCCGAACACTGCCTCACGTGTCTCTTTCACGGGTGAAGGGGACATGGAGGGGCGCGGAACAAGGGCCCTGCTCAGAAAGTCCTTTCCTGGGCCAATGATTTCATGTATATGCCTTGCTTTCTCCTCTCAGACTCAGAGCATCGGGTGTTATGATGAGGTCCTCAATCCAAGAAAATTCAGAGCAGGAGATAAGAGTCACTTCCCTTTCTACATGGAGTTATCCAGTTTGACCAGCATTTTTGATGACGATACTGTCTTCTTTTCAAAGTGTTGGCTCCTTTGTCACAAACCAGGTGGCTGTAAGATTGTGCATCCTAAATTATATTCCATTGACCAATGACTCTTTTAATGCTAGAGCGATGCTATTTTTTATTTTGTTTTAGCTCTGTAGTATAATCTGAAATATGGCATAGTGATGCCTTCAGCAGTTTGTTGTTGTTCAGGGTTATTTGTTTTGTTTGCTATTCTGTGCCCTTTTTATTTCTTCATGACATTTAAGATTCTTTTTCAACTTTTGTGAAGAATTGTGTTGGAATTGTCATGGAGATTGCAGTCTGCATATCATTTTGGTAGGATGGCCATTTTAATAATATTAATCCTTCTAATCCCAGAGAATTGTAATTCTTCCAATCTTTTGGTATCTTTTTCAATTTCTTTTTTAGTGTTTTAGTATTCTCATTGTGTAAGTCTTTCACTTTTTTTTTTTTTTTTTAGATTTATTACAATATACTTAAAATTTGGAGGCTATTGCAAATGGTATTGCTATCTTGATCTATTTCTTAATGTGTTGCCATTTACCTACAAGAATATTACTGATTTTTACATGTTAATTTTATATTCTGCTACTTTGTTAAAGGTTTTCAGCATCTGTAGAAGGGGATTTTTAGGATCTTTATGTATAGAATCACATCATCGTCAAATAAAGATACTTGGATGTTTTCTTGCTATTTGTATTCCCTTTATATCTGTTGCTCACTTGTCTTCCTATCCTAGCTAAGTATTTAAATACTATGTTGAACACCAGTTGGGAGAGTAGTTATCTTTATTTTATTCTGATTTTATTAGAAATGCTTTGTATTTCACTCCATTTAGTTTGATGTGTGGGATGGGCTTCCTGTATATTGCCTTTAATATGTTGTATTTTGACATTCCTAAGAAAGTTAAGCATAAAAGCCTCGAAGGAACTCACATCAAAATGAAATTAACTAGCCAGATGTAGTGAGACATGTCTGTGATCTACGTATGTGTAAGATTGAAACAATAAGGTAAAAAAATTCTGGTTGGTACTCATGATATATTAAATGCCAACTCAATGTGGGCTATTTTCATCAGATTTTGACCAAAAGAAATGGCAGAAAAATACTTGAATTTGGCTCTTAATTTTATTTATTCATTAACCTGTTTGATGATTTAAAGAAGGGATTTAGTATCTTCAAATTTCAATCAACAAAAAGTTAACATCATAACAAATCAGGTGAATCTATCTCCAGAAACTGCCTTGAGTCTGAAGACTATAGTTTATGGAGTTAGGCAAAGAGTAAGGTACTATAGTATATGAAGTATTTTTTTGGATGAAAAATAGCAATGGCATCAAAAAATTTTAACACCTAATGAGGTATTTTTGAGGCCACTAATTTTTTTATTAGCATCACCATATAAAGTTACTTTGAAACTGAAAGTGTTTTTGTTCAGGGCAAGCAAATGCAGGGATCTGGATCTATCTGGATGTATCACATCTATCTGTTCCAACAAGTACTTGATCAATTAGAGTATGAGGAGAAATAAAAATAATAAATAATAAAAAATGTGTACTTAACATGAACAGATTTTTTTATCCTTCTTGGCTTCCTAGTAAGCTTCTGTTTCCAATGCTGTCAGATCAGGCCAATAAACACAAAATTGATTTTGCCAGTCAAGGTAAATGAGACACTGGCTGCTGACTCACTGCCAGCTCATAGTAACCTATGTAGTAAAATAGGCTAGAGTGTAGTGTTTCCTCATGGAATTTTACTAGAATGAAAACAGGTTTAAAATGAGATTCTGAGTGTTTAGAATCTTTAGTATTTAAGAGACTAATATATGTCCTTGATTGAAAATAACCTGTGGTTATTTAATAAAGTGATATTCATTATATGTCCATACAGATGCTGCTCATGAATGTGAACTGAGACAAAGTAACAGCTTCATAAAGCTATTGAAGTATTGCTGTTGCTTAATTAAGTGCAATTCTTGAAGGCCTTTAATGAAACTTGCTCAAAGGTTCCTTCTTCCTCTTCCTCTTTCCTTTCCCCCTTCCCCCTCCCTCTCCCCTCTCCTCCCTCTCCCTCCCCCTCTCCTTCTCCTCCTCCTTCTTCTCCTTCTCCTTCTTCTTCCTCCTCCTCTCCTCCTCCCTCTTCTTATTTTCTCCTCATCTTCTTCTTTGTTGTCATTGTCATCTTTCTCTTTGAAACAGATTTAATTTACTTTATGTCTTGTGTAAAAAACCCTTATGTGGTAGCCACTACTGGACCTGGTCCTCTGAACAGAGACTCTGCTGTGGATTTTCCCATGATAGTGAGTGAGTTCCTGACAAGAAGACTTGGTTGAACACAATCTCTTTCCAGAAGTCAGCAGTCAGGTAGTCATAGGACTTGGAGATGGCATTAATGGTGGCCTTGGCAAAGTTGCCCAGGATGTAGCCCCTCACTGCTAGTAGCAGTCATTAATTTTTAAACCACGTAGAGTTTTATTGCTGTGAAGAGCCACCATGACTGTGGTAACTCATATACAAAAATATTTAAGTGGGGCTGGCTTACAGTTTCACAGACTTAGTTCACTATCACCATGGAGGCAAACATGTAGGTGTGCAGGCAGACATGGTGCTGGAGAAGAAGCTGAGAGTTCCTCATCCAGATCCACGAGCAGCAGAGAGACTTTTCCACACTGGGCGGCGTTTGAGCATGTGAAACCTCAAAGTCGGCTTTAACAGTGACACACTTCTTCCAACAATGCCACATCCCCTAAGAGTGGAGATGGCTCACCTCTTATGGCTAAGCATTCAAACAAGAGTCTATGGGGGCCATTCCTATTCAAACCACCCAACCTCTTAAAGTACATTCCCAGTAACAGCCGCAGATCGGGAACACAGTTCACTGCAACCGTATGTTACCAGTAATGAACTCCAATGATACAACTAGAGTCCTACTATCATTGCTTGATGCACTGATACAGGGCTTGTGTGTGTGCGTGTGTGTGTGTGTGTGTGTGTGTGTGTGTCTAGTTTTTAATTACATCTTTTTCTCTCTGGCTTCAGAAAATACATGCGCACATGCACTTGTATTAGTGACTTCCTTTTAAATATCTTGTTGTTGCTTTGGGAACTTGACTCTCTAGACATTTAACCTTTTCTTAAATAACATTCAGATTATATCCATTCCATTCCATTGTGATTCATCATATTGCTACAATTAGGTTGTGTGTAGAGTGGGGACTGTGCATTCACTGCTTTTCCTGTAGACTCTGAGCTGCTTTAAGAAACCATTTTATATACCCTTAGTAATTGACTAATTATGATGTGAAATTATGGTTGAGATTTATGCATAAGTAAATATACATATGTTTAAATTGCCAAGTCAGTAAATTCCATCATCTACTAGTTTCCAAAAATGATATTTATCTCATGATAGAAGTTGTTTATGGGGAAAAAAAAAGAAGTTGTTTAACACCTCTTGTGTCATTAAATGATGTGTGCAATAGCCCTTCTCATTATCACCCACCATGAAAGGTTTTCTGTTTTACATGTTAAAGATGTAAAGATGTCTGGTGTTCCTTGATGCCCATTAATCTCCATAATGGAGGCACAGAAGCCCAGATTTTTTTCTTCCTACAAATGCAGTTGCTTGAAACATTACTCTACCACATGGGTATTCCATAGAGAGAATGAACATCCACTCTGGGGCTGTTTAATTATGAACTAACTACAGAGAAGCTTTTTTTCTTTTCAGTCCCTTTCCTGGAAGCCTTCTGAGTATAGTTAGAGGTAAGGAAACTTCAGGTGCCAGTCTTCATTATTGTGTAGATTTGTAAAGTATAACCCTGTTATTTTGTGCTTGCTCCTGAAGGTTCTACTGGAGTAAGGATAGGGAAATGATTTCCTGTCTATAAGAAACATGACAGAACCTAGCCACTCTCTTTCATTAGGTGTAGAATTACTGGTAATACGTTTTTGGTCAAATGCTTTATCTACCTGTTAAAATGTCTTGCACCTTTTAGTGCCAAGCATCTCATGGGTCCCAAGAGTCTGTCTACCACTCTATCTCCTTGCTTTCATTGCACATATTTCCAACAGCCCAGGAAATATGGGTATGTTATGTCTGCTTCTGTATTAGTTTATTTCTTTATGCTTAATGTCATTTTATTTCTTGACTGCCATTTTATTATGAATGTTCTGGACAAATGCACAGAAACGTAATATTTAATTAACCTGTCAAAGTTAAAGGAGGAACTTTCTGTAAAATAGGTGAATGTTGAATCCTAATTATGTGTTATTTTGTGCTATAATATGACATGGCCACATTACACAGCTTGTATGTCAGGTTTGCATTTTTGGTGTCCATTTTAAAACTGACAGAAGAACAAAGAATTAATTTCTCTCAACAGCATATTTTCTGATTTTTTCCCTCACCTGTTTTTTCTATTAACCTTGCATTTTCTGTAGATTTTGTTTTATTTTTCCTTGCTCTGGAATTTTGTTTTCTTAGTAGTGAAACTACTGCTAGAGCTGTTATTACTGTGAAACTTGGTGGGTTCTCTTAAGACCAGATATTTATGTTTATTTTTTCTATGTTTCTATATACAATGAGAAATGTTTGCTTTTTGTTAAATATTTTATATAAGACAGAAATATTGGTTGCATTCCTTAGAGTTAGAAACACTACTCAAGTAATCAAATTTGAATTGTATTATTGTAGAACTTTCTGCAAAACACCACCCATTGGCAGAAATCTTCACAGAGAATGACAGTGGGGCTGCTGTCTCTGCCTCTTCAGTTCTGGAATTGCAGCTGCCACACTGGCTTTCATGTGGATGCCAGGGATGCTGGGGACCAAGTCAGGTCCTTCTGCTTTCCTGGCAAGCAGTTTCCTGATTGTATCATTTCCCATGCCCCTGCTATCACTTACAGTCCTGGTGAGTAGGTACATGATACTGTGTTGCAAATATTTTATTTTATTGTCACTTTATTATATATTTTCTCAGTACCAGGAGTTGAACCGAGGTTCTTATGAATTCTAGACAAGCAGTCTACTGTTGAGCTTCATTTTCAGGCATCAGTAAAGTTTCTGTTTTAGCGCTTATACAATTTTCAAAACAATCTTTCCAGCCAAAATCTCTTGTTGTTCAGGCCCGTCCCCAATTGGGCTATTTTTCTTCATGTGTTTCCTATTTCTTTGCTTTTTGACTGATATAATAAACTCATATCTCAGATACAGATGTTTTTGTTTTGTTTAACAGATATGTTGAGTTCATAATTCATATACAAAATTCACCCATTTAAAGTTCACAGTTAAATTCACAGTGAGTATGCTCGGAGTTATACAACCACCATCACAACCAATCTTATAACATCTTTATCTTTCCCCAATGGAATCCCAGATCCATTAGCAGTCACTCCGGATCCTGCCTGCTTTACTCTCTTGTACCAGGACATTAATCTATTTCCTATCTCTATAGGTTTGCCCATGATACACAGTTTATATAATCAGATGACATCATCTTCAGCACTTTGCTACTGGCTCCTTTTATCTAGCACATCTTAAGTTTTATCCACTTTGAGGCATGCATCTGTACTTTATTCCTTTTTATTATGTTATTTTATTTATTCCACTCTGTGGTTGTATCTAAATTACTCAGCCATTTTCAGATGAAGGGCATAGAAATGTTTTTAGCTTTTTACTTCAAACAAAGCTAAAATAGTTTTTAGTAATATATAAATAGTAATATATAACAATTTTTAGTAATATATAAAATATGTAATATATATGATGTGTATAAATAAACCTTCTGTACAATTTTTGCATATGTATATTTTGAAATTACTGGTCACATGCTAACTTTACATTTAGATGATTCAGGAGCCATCAGAGGCTTGTTAAATCATTTGCACTATGTTGCATTTACTATGAAGGCTCTAATTTTTGTATGTCCTCGTAAACATTTTTGTCTGAACCTTATTTTTAAATTTTGAGACGAGTTCTCTGCACATAGCCTTGTCTGTCCTGGAACTCTCTCTGTGGATCAGGCTGTCCTCAAACTCACAAAGATCTACTTGCCTCTGCCTCTGGAGTGCTTGAATTAGAGATATGTGCCGCCACACAGGGCTCTCTTGTCTGTATTTTCTTGTCTCTAAGTCTCTATCTTAGTGGATGCTTCATTGGTGTTTTGGTTTGTGTTTCTCTGATGACACATGACCTCAAGCACTTGTTTTTTGGACATCTGCATCTTGGACAAGGTATAAGTGATCCTTGGACATCTGAACCACTGGAGACATCCCATTTTTCCTTAGATACTTAGCCCATTTTTCAATTGTATTATTTCTTCTCTTTTGACTAAGTTTCTAGAGTTTTTATATAATCTAGACATGTCTTTTATTGGCTATATAATTTGGAAAGACTTTTTTTTTCCAATGCTATGGTCTGTCCTTTACAAACCATGTTTGTTTTCAATTGCAGAATTATAATTGAGAATGTATATGGTAAAAAGTAATGTTATAGTTCATGAATTTTGTGAGTATTAAATCAAGCTAATTAACATATTCATCACCTCAAATGCTGTTTTTTTGTGATGACAGTTTTAGAAATTTACTTTTGGCAATTTGGAAATATATCATGCACTATTGCTAAGTATATTCATCACACTGTGAACATTGCAATAGACTTTAAAAAATCCCTTAAATCTTATTTCTTCTGTGAAACTGATGCTTTATATTATTTAGCAATCATCTCTCCCATCCCTGAGTTTGAGCGTCTAGTAACTGATATTGTTTGTACTCTCTCTGCTCAAACAGCCAGTTCAGTTGTATTCTCACATATGGGTGAGTACACTAATGCTTGTACTTTGGGCAGACTTGTTTCACTTAGAAGAATGTTCTCCAATTGTTTCATGTTGTATAGGTGTTCTGCCTGTCTGTCTGTCTGTCTGTCTGTCTGTCTGTCTGTCTGTCTGTCTTTTATGTATTTACTATGTTTGTGTATATGTGGATGGTGTGAAGATATATGTATAATGGTATAATGTGTTTTCATGTATGTGTGTGTATTAACACGTGTGATTGTGAACACACAACACATGTTTGGAAGTCACAGACAATTTTAAGACAATGTCTCTTTGTTGCTGGCTGCTATGTTCTATAGGCCTGAGCTTTTAGGGATTCTCCTATCTTCATTTCCCATATCCATATGTATACTGCAACTACACAGGCTATGCTGCATGTCTGGCTTTTTACACATGTTGTCAGAATTTGGAGCCAGCACTTCATACTTGCTTATAAACTGCTTTACCCATTGAGCTATCTTTTTGACCCATAAAGTAGAGTCACTGCAAACTATTATTGTTAAAATATCATTATATTTCTTAGCTTAAGGTCTATGTCATCTGATTTTGGTGTATCCTCTCTGGCTTTTGTTTGGTTTTTTGATGTTACCTGTTACCTGTCTTTAAAAAACTATCACATTTTGGATATTAAAATCTTATTCATAGAGAACTTTATAACTATCCCAAGAAGCTATCAAAATATTCTTCATTTTCAACCATTTGTGTATGTGAGACTTTTCTCCATAGAGTTAAATCAAGAAAATAATCACAATATAAAGAATGGAGAGGCACACATAAAAATTTGTTTACAGGTAAAATTTAGTCTTATGCCTCTAGCCTACTTTTGCATGTCCATAAGACTAACCACAGTTTTTCATTTTAAGTGAGCTATAATTATGACTAAACAAGCCAATACCAACACAAGGACAAGATAAATAAAACATACTAAACCCATGAATGACAGTAACGCCTTCTACCTATATCTAAGATACTTAAAGAAGTTTGTCACCCTCTTCAATTCTTTTTATAGCATCACTTCCATCAGCGTAGCATCTTGTTCTTGACTTTTGCTTCTTTTGAACTTGATTCCTTAATGTTTTTATTTATCAAGTTCTCTGTTATTTTTAATAAAGTCTATTCTAAATAAAGAGCATTCTGTTCATGGTCATTGTTTTAAGTTCAAATTAATTTTGGCTTTTCCATTCATGGGAAATGGAGACAGCTAACATTAGAATGTAACTGGGATTCTAATGCCTTGCTTTGAACAGTTCTGCCTCATGCTAGGACAAATAGTCCCTTACTTTTATTTTATTTTTTTTTTTTTGCACTTTCTCCAGACATCTATTTAATTTGAGCACACATTTCAGTGAGCTTATGGTCCAGTCTACTTATTAAACTAACTTTTTGTACAGACTAAGAATACACGGAATTACTCAGAAGTGTGTATGCGTATGTGAACACTGCTTTCTCATTTATTATGCATTCAACTATTTAACATATTTATTAATTATAAATTGTGTTGTTGGAAGTTCTGGAAAGGCATATATTAGGAGGCAAAGACAGTCTGTCTTACTAGCAAAAATGTACAATCAAGAACAGCACAGTTTCAATTATGCAGACACAATCAAACAAACACTAAGAGCTTACTTCTTACTTAAGGACACAATGCATAACCATGGGTTCTAAAATTGATTTTCACAAGTGACTCTCGTTGACAGAAACTCTTTTAGTCAATAATTATACCTTCTAAAATATGTAGCCTCTTTCTTGAGCACATTAGTAGTGCTGACTTTTCATGCTTTATTGCTTAGCCAGGATGTGGGACACAGACTTTGAGTAGCAGGACAAATCATGTGTTTGAAGACACTGTACCCAAATTGGCCTCACCTAACTTTGGATATGAACAATTTAGAGGAGCACATAAACACATAAATTCAGTATCTCATTCAGATGTAAAATAAATTACATAATCAGAAACATCTCCTTTGCTGTCGATAAAAAAAAAAGGGTGGGGGTGAGTAGGTAGTGTGATGGGAAGACCTGGACTTTTAAATTCGAGATAAGGTGTCATAAGGAAGGTCATATCAGCAAAGCTTTGAATAAGAGTAAGTTATGTGTTTACCTGGGAAAATGCATAACCATTCAGGAGTGTATCCTTCATTCTTCAAGCATTTGACAGTTTTTCATGCTATTGATTTCCAGTTATATTCCACTGTAATGTGATAACATACACTGTCATTTATTTGGGATTTGTCACTACTTACATTGGGACTGAAATATTTTATTTAATGGAACATTCCATGAGCTACAAAGGAGAGCATGTATTCTGTAGCTGCTGGATGGAATTTTGTAGATATCCAAAATGACCATATAGTCTACGGTGCCTTTTAAAGATTCCTTGCTAATTTATTTTTGCCTAGATAATCTGCCTATTAAAAACAATGGAATATTAAAGTCACTATTTCATCTTACTCTGCTTTACTCATTCTTTTCAGTATTTAAAAAAAATCTTATTCAGTACTATGATGTCTTGTACAAGTGTATATTTACAGATTTTTATTTTCCTGATTGTCTTTGTACTAATATACAGTAATCTTTATTTTATTTTTGACTAGCTTTGTTCTGATGCCTACTTTACCCAATGTAAATATAACTAGTCTGGCTAAGGTTTGGTTTCTATTTTCTCTTTCTTTCTTTCTTTCTTTCTTTCTTTCTTTCTTTCTTTCTTTCTTTCTTTCTTTCTTTCTTCCTTCCTTCCTTCCTTCCTTTCTTTCTTTCTTTCTTTCTTTCTTTCAATTTTCTTATTGGATATTTTATTTACATTTCAGATGTGATCACCTTTCCTCATTTCCTCCCCTCCACCGAGAAACCCTCATTCCATCCCCCTTTCTCCTGCTTCTATAAAGATGTGCCTCCGCCACCCACCAACTCCCACCTCCCCACACCCTAAATTCTCCACACTGGGGCATCCAGCCTTCACAGGACCAAGGATCTCTTCTCCCACCTATGCCCAACAAGGCCATTCTCCCCTACATATACAGCTGGAGCCATGGGTCCCCCACTATGTGCTCCCAGGCTGGTGGTTTAGACCACCATGGGGCTACAAACCCTTTTAGCTCCTTCAGTCCTCCCTCTCCCTTCTCCATTGGGAACCCAGTGATCAGTTCAATGGTTAGCTGTGAGCATGCGCCTCTGTATATGTCAGGCTCTGGCAAACCTCTAAGGAGACAGTTATATCAGGCTCTGTCAGCATGCACTTCCTGGCATCCACATCAGCCTCTACTTTTGGTGACTGCACATGGGATCGATACCCAGGTGGAACAGTCTCCAGATGGCCCCTTCCTTCAGTTTCTGTCCCCACGCTCTGTCTCCATATTTGCTCTCATGAGTATTTTGTTACCCTTTCTAAGAAGGACCAAAGCACCCACACTTTGGTCTTCCTTCTTCATGATCTTCATGGGGTCTGTGAGTTGTATCTTGGGTATTGCAAGCTTTTGGGCTAATATCCAATTATCAGTGAGTACATACCACGTTCGTTCTTTTGTGATTGGGTTACCTCACTCAGGATGATATTTTTAGTTCCAGGTTTTTATTTTCTTAATATATTGACTTTCATATTAAAAAAGACCTCTGCCAATGTGTGCCTTTGACATTGAGGAATGATTTTTTTTTGTAAACAATAAATAGTTGGATTTTGTTTTTAATTCAAATAGGTAGTCTGTAATTTATGCATGACTGAAGAAATTAAGACTAATTACATATAGAATTTTTTATTGAGAGTAATTTTCTTATTTCTGTGATTTTTGTTAGTTGTTTTCTTGATTGCTGCAGGTTGAATGATAACCATCTCCCTTTGGATCCTGTGTTTGAAAACTTGTTTCCCAGTTGATGATGTGACTTGAGAATGCTATGGAACCTTTGGGATATAGTGCCTTGGGGTAAAGAAGTACATTTGTTATTGGAAGCTGGCTTTGAAGTTTTATAGACTTGTCCCCACTTCCTGTTTTCTGTTTCTTGTTTCCTGTCTGTGAGTCCCCACTTCCTGTTTTCTATCTCTGCTTCCTATCTGAGGAGAACATGTTAACAGTCTGCTTCTTGACTGCCATGCTGGTTTCAGGGTCCTCTACCACATTTCCTCTATTGAACTTTTCTTACTACTTTTTTTTGGAATGAAATTTATTTTTTCTGTGTTCTTTTTTTTTCCTTTCCTGTGTTCTTGTGATGAAAAAAAAAAGTCTCTTTCTCTTCTTTATGTAGGATTTAATTATTTAATAATTTTCTACAATGCTGGCTTAGTGATTGTGAATTACATTAATCTGTGCTTATTTTGAAATATGTTTATTTCTCCATTAATTTTAAAGATAACTTTGCTAAATACATTCAATTTGGTCAGCAGTTATTTAGTTTCAGGGCTTGAGTCCTTGGGTTTTAGGTCTTTTGCTAAGAGGTCTGAAGTTACTCTGATGAATTGCCATTGTAAATGAATTTACAGTTTTTGCTTGGAGTCTTTAATATTGTTTCTTTGTTTTGTAGTTTTGGCATGATGAGTGTAATATGCTGGGAAGGAGTTTTTCTCTGGAGATGTCTATTTGAGATTCTAAATCACTCTTGGCCTTAAATGTCCATTAATTTCCCTAGATTGGAGAAAATTTCTGCTATAATTTAATTAAATAGATTTTCTCTGACATTAAAAATAAATCTCAGTTGTATCTTCTACACCACAGAATCTCAAGATTTATAATTATAATCTTGTTTGGTGATTCTTGGAACTAGGGTTTTTCTTGTTAAAATTTCTTTATTGCTTTCTAAATGGAGTCTTCCATCACCCTTGTCTTCCATCCCAATATTCCATCTTCTCTCTGTCTACTGGAGATACTTCCAATGTGTTTTCATTTGATTAGCTGAGCTGTTTGTTTCCAACATTTCTCTTTGATTTTTAAAACTTACAATCCTTTCTTTCTCTTTCTTTTTCTTTCTTTGTTTCTTTGTTTCTTTGTTTCTTTGTTTCTTTGTTCCTTCCTTCCTTCCTTCCTTCCTTCCTTTCTTTCTTTCTTTTTTTCTTTCCTCCTCCTCTCCTCCTTCTCTTCCTCTTCCAGAGGTCCCTGACCCCCAAATTTCTTATCCTTGTTTCCGAGTTTCTCCTCTGCAATTTTCATTCTTCTCTATGTCTTGGGTTTATTTTCTTCTTCTTCTTCTTCTTTTTTTTAGTTCATTCATCTGGCTGTTTGCTTTCTCTGAAATCACTGGTCATTTTTAGAAGTAGACTTTAGATTCAGTAATTGAGCAAGATTTCTTGTACATATCATGCTGCCTTTTATTTTCATCTTTCTTGTTTTCCTGTGTTACATTCCATGCATCTGTTGTTTTGGATACCTTTTCCTATTTTATTTGGGGTATTCCTAGTGTACACACTACTCTTGTTGGCTCATTCATGAAAGGAAAAACACAAGGTGCCAAAAAAAAAAAATAAGGAGGATGAAGTGTTGGAGTAGCTTGTTTCTGGGTTTTCTATAATTGGAGTCTGCCAGGTTGAGCTGGGGGAGGAAAGTTGAAACTGGTGTCTTGTGTTTCTATTTAGGCTGTTGCTGAACCAGATCCCACAAAGCCCCAGATGTTCCTTGGAACTTTTTTTCCTTCTAGATGCTGTCTTCTTGTTGTATCCAGTTGCTTTGCTGACCACACTTAATTGTGCAGTCTGTGGGATGGGGAGGCTCTCTTACACTCTCAAGATTTCTCATCTTGTATACTTTGGGGTGGCTAATGCTGTAGTCTGGAGTCTCTCTTGAATATATTTGGAATAGGAGAAGTCAATAAATACAATATGGAGATCTATATAGGCTTGCTCATTCTTTTCCTTTTTTCATTTTTCTTTTGGCTATTTTATTTATTTACTTTTCACATGTCATCCCCTTTCCCCATTTCCTCTACCTGCACTCCCTACCCCATTCCCCCTCCTCCTTTTTGCTTTTATACTATTTTAATTACATGCAAGTATTAAGGTCAGTTCTATGTTGAGGGTCTAGAAATACAGTAGATGCAAATAGTCAAGGAAGAAGCAAGACAATAAACACAGTCAAAGCACAAGCAAGGCATGAGGCTGGCTCATTCTTTAAAGGCCTAAATAACATAAAATGTTTTGGCTCGAGCTGCCCCACATTTGGGGGCCAAAAATATTGGGGACCGCTCTATCAATGTTGGGACTCGCACTGCCAACTAACTAACTCTCACTAACTAACTTGTTAGGCTGCACTGCCCCAAGCAGCTCCAGTCTTTGGCGGGTCGGGGTTTAGCAAGAGAGAGAGTGAGGAAAGACAGAGTGTGATTCAATCCCGTTTATTCTTCAGTCTCTCTTCTTAGTCTAAGTTCCAAGTCTTGAGTTCCTAGTTTCTAGTTCCTAGTCCCTAGTGCCTCCAAGTTCCAAGTTACTTCTTCCAAGTGCTAAGTGCCTAATACCTAATAATCCTTCTTCCAAGTTCTCTAGTTCAAGTGTCTTCTTCCTCAATGCCTAATTTCTACTCCAAGTTGTACTGTAAGTTGTACCTGTCTAACCTAATTCCTAGTTCCAAGTTGTACTGTTCTAATCCTAATGCCTAATTCTCTGTTCTCCCTCCAAGTTGTACTCTAAGTTTCTCTTCTGAGTGCCTAATTCCTACTAACTAACTCACTCCAAGTTGTTCTGTAAGTTGTACTCTCTAACCTAATTCATAGTTCCAAGTTGTACTGTCTAATAACTAACTCTCTGTTCCAAGTTGTACTGAACTCTTCTGTCTGCCTCTAGCCTTTTATATGTCTCACTTTTAAGCCACGCCTCTAAGTCACACCTTTAAGTCATGCCCTTAGGCCTTGTCTCTAAATCTGATCTCTAAGTCATACCCTTAAGTCTTGGCTCTAAATCACAGCTTTAAGTCTCACACACCCAAGGGAAAATCCTGGGTATCTAAAGCAAGATGTTATTAGAGTGTGCTCAGCTGTTGTAGGCTATTGTAATCAAATCTCTTATCAGGGTATATGGCTCAAGATGGCTGCAAGGATGATAGCCTCCTTCTGTTGGCTCCCCACAATAAAATGCAACTGTAGGAATGAGACTGTGGAAGACACTTCTGCTGTAGATGAAGTATTTTTTCTTTTTTCCATGAGTTTTCCCCTTTAATGCTTCATAAATAATCATTTATGATTCTTATTTTAGATTGTCCTAATATCAGTAGATGTGACTAGTCTGTACACAAGTGACTATTTATCTCCAAGAAACTTTTTCTTTAACTTTTCATTGAGACTCAATTAGAAGGAAGGAAAAGAATATATAATTTTTGTTGTTGGGCTTTTTTTTTTTTTTTTTTGCAAGAGTCATTAAAATGGAACAATTACCTAAGCTCTTTATGCTCTTTTGTGTTCAAACTGGTAGGAAAGGCCATTACCTGAACTTGGATTTTAAAATAGCCTCAATTCATTTTGTGATTTAATTTGGTCTATTTATTCAACTTCTTGTGTCCTGATGCTTGGATCTATTGAGTTAAAATAGCATTCCTTCCATTGCATGAGCTTAATATAGCTAAATAATTGATAAATGGTAAGTAAATTAATTCATTTGCAGAACTGAGGACAGAGTCTTGTATATAGGAAACTCTCATTAAATATTGAGTATTATTCTTATTATTTTAAATACACTGGGTCATCAAGAACCATTTGTTCATTGTTTTATTAAAAACCACATTCCTGTATTCATCAAAAGGATTATTTGTGCAATCAACATTTCATTTTCTAGTGTTCCTCACCTTTTTCCATTTGTTATAATTCTAGAGGCCTATGCCAACAAATTGTGCATGCAGCTTTTAATGAACTTATAACTTGACCAAAAGTGAAGAGGACAAAATTTAGCCCAGTGTTTCTTCAACTTTAAAATGCACAAGGGTCATTTGAGGATTTTTTTTTAAAGGTAGATTCTGATCTGTTTGTTAAGATGGTAAAGATTTTGGCTTTCAGTTTGAGAAGTTTCAGCATACAGTTCTCAACTTTATTGTTGGACATGTCCTAAGGCAGAGCATGGTGATGGAAGCAGGGGTGGAGAGGTAGGGGTCAGAGGGACAGTGGAGACAGAGAGGGAATCGAGAAGGATTCCCTTCCTGGTCACCTAATGTTTCCTCCCTCTCAGAATAATCTCACCATGTTATGAATTCATGAAAGTATTAATGCACTGACTGAGCCACAGCCTTCAGAGTCCAACCACCTCCCTGCAGCCCGCCAGCTTAGGTAACTGAGCTCCTAGTCTTCAGGGAGCACCACAGGCTAAACCACAAAAGCTGGTTTCAGATGAAGCCTGAAGGTGAATTGATAGCAAACATAAAGATGGCCAGCATTCCTGGCACGGGGGCTACATCTCGTGTATTAACATGGCTCTGACCTTTCTCTCAGTGATGAATAAAAACTCACTCCTTTCTCCACACATTTACACATGATACATGTAGGAAGAGCAGCTTATGGCCATCTAGTCTACAGACACCTATGACTCCACTGGTGAAGAGAAGCCAAGAAAACTGATATTAACTAAACAGTTAAAAAAACAAGGAAAAATTTCATCGTAAGATGTGAGTGTCCTTAGAGTACATTCAACATATCAATTTCTCTACTGTTGTGTTCTTCCCTCCACACTGCTGACATCTCTGTGCTTTGTCACGAAGCTCACTTCCTCTGTAGAGATTAGGTGACATGATCCTTTCTTCCAGTCATTGATTTTTTTCCCCTACGCTTCCACTTTTCTCTCTTACAAGGTAGCATGTCTTTCTCCTCATAATAATGTCTAGATCTACACAATGTACTTCTAAGATGTGGCTTTGCTTTCCCCCTACCTTACTGTGCACAAAAGAGGCAGCTCTAAGGAGAGCATGCGTTTCTACCTCCTCATTAAACCTATTGTTTCAAGTATATTTTGAAGCAGGAAAAGGCTTTAAAATAAGTAAATTAGTGTTCTTGATACTATTACAGAAAATTTAGAATGGCACATGGTAATGTAAAAAAATATCTAACACCGTGACTTCATAAACACAGCAGTTTTGATTTTATAATAAGGCGTTATCTCAGACTAGGTTTTATGTGTCCAAAATGATAGCAGTCAGCTAATTTTGTAAAGAAAACATTTAGAGACATCTGTCTAAAGAATGAAGGTAAAATAACTTCTACCTAATTTGTGGTAAATTGTAAATCACTAATTACATAGATCCATCTTATCTCTATTGTGCTATTCTTTATAAAGTACCAAATAATTTAGAAAAGGGTTGATGCACAATTAGAGACATTGCCATGGTGGAGCAATGTTTGTGATTATCATATACAATTTCAGATGATTAGCACATAGCATTTCAATGGAAATATTAACTTTTTAACCTAGTCTGTGGCAACCACATATGGCATTTGGACCAGTTTTAAATGGTTATGAACCTATAGCAATCTCCAGTTTCAGATGAAAGTTATTTGCAATTAACATGGAGGCAAAGAGGCGTATCTTTGATGGTCACCAGCTGTAGCTTAACTTCAACAGACTTTATGAGTTTAATGTGTGTATTATGCACATTGCAATTTAATAGGCAACTATGTAAACTTTCACGTTAATTTTTTATTTAAATAATAATTGACGCATAATAAAACCCGCAAACTCTCACTTAATGTGGGCATTTTTAAAATTCATAATACTGTTAGCCACTAGGCAAGTTAAGGTAATTGCAAATCAGTCAAATTGGCTTCTGGAGTGACTTAAATTTTTTATATAAGTATTTGTTCACATAACTAATGATCATTGTGTTAAACCCAGACAAGAGAGTTATATATGTATTTTCTAAAAACATAAAAATAAAGTGGATTAATACATGCCACTGAATACGTCGGTATATCCCGACCTTTGCCACTTGGGGATATAGTTTTAGATATTGGCTTATTCCTAATTAAAGTGGGGAGTAGATTTAGTGTTCTTTCAGGTCCAGCCATCCTTTAAATTTTTATAATTCTATTGAAGTTTCCATTGCCTTACTAGTTTGCATTTGCAAATAATTATGATACTAGATCATGGCCTCCTACAGTTTGTCTTACAGTGACATTGGGAGAGTATATGGTCACATCAGCTAAGCAAGTCTTTTTATGTACCTAAGACTAAGATAGGTTGTGGGGAACTTTTTAAATTGTTTTCCATGCAAAAAAATTAAACTCTGTGAAAAATTAGCTCCTCCAAAATAAATCTCTTCATTTGCACAGTCTACAAGGTTGTGTAGGCAAATTGTTCCCTTGAAGAAAGCATTCTTATTAGCATGTCAGAGGCTCACAGAGAGTCCAAAAATGGTGAAAATTTTCTTTATCTTTCCTGCTGAGAATCTTTTATTTTGGTGCTTTGTAGTCTAGGAGCCTCTTTTCAGTCTAAGCAGTAATTACCCCCCTTTGCAGAAGATGAAACAATGAGAGAGTTGGGCAAAAAGAAAAGGATTAATAAGAAAAAGAGAATTTTGGCCTGCTTCGTGCAAGTTAATACCGTTAAAAAGGTGTACTCTAATTTAGGCATTATCCTTCTGTGTAATTAAGAGCCTTCCCATTAGGTGTTGTTGTCTGAATACTTACCAGTAGGTTCTGCTCAGAGATTTTAGAACACATAGTTCAGAGAACCCATGAGGGTTTTTTTCCCCTTTAGGAATTTTGATGATGCTTATTTCTCTTTCAAGTTTTAATCTCACATCCCAAGTTAACAATCTCTTGATAGTTTAAATCTTATTTTATTCTTTTTTTTTGTCTGTTCCTTTGACTTTGTTTTATTGGTGCCATTAGATTTTTGTTTTTTGCTTTGTTTAGAGACAATGTTTCATGAGCTCAGGCTGGCCTTGGATTTTCTGCATAGATTTGAGGATGCGTCTGGACTGTTGGTCTTCCTTCTTCCTTCTCAGTGCTGGGGTTGTAGATTTTCATTTGCATTTCCTTTTTACAAACTGTGAAAGATTAATTATTTTACCTGTCACATTAAAATAATAGACTTGGTGTTACTCTACTCATATTTGTTCCCTTACTATTTTGCCTCAACACTGATTTCTTTCTTTAAGTATTCTTAATGCTGGCCATGTATGCATAATTTGTGTTTGGATCTGCATAGGAGAGAAAACAAGTTGTACTTTGTTCTCTTTGCCACGATTACCTTCTCTTCTTCATCTCTTTAGATCATATTCTCTCTGTCTTCTTTCATTATATACATATAATGTATATAGTTTACATTGTATGTGTGGTATATATTACATTATGTATATATATACTATCATATCTGTCAATATCTATCTATCTATCTATCTATCTATCTATCTATTTATCTATCATCTATCTATGTAAAATAGTAGACACCAGATGACAGTACTGTATACATTAGTGATACTGGTGCTGGAGTTATAGGCAGTTACAAACTGCCTAGTATGGGTACTGGGAACTGAAAGTGGGTCCTCTGTGCAAGAACAGTACATGTATTTACCACTATGCTTAGCTTGCTTTATGTAACATGATGATTTCCAGTTGCATAGATTTTTTTTCCTAAATAAAAAATATCTACCTATCCCTCCCCATATATGTATTACATATTCATTGTCTGTTCTTTCATTTTTGATATCTAGGCTGGTCCTGTATCTTAGCTATTATGAAGAGTGCTAAAAATAAACATAAATGTGCAGATGTTTCTGTGATAATTTTCATGAGAGAAGAGCCAACCCTTCGATTTTGTAGATTTTGCAAAGACTAAGAGGGAGACCACTGTGACACAGTGTGTTATAAACTATCATCTGTTATTTAATATTATTAATAGCAGAGAGTGCCATGGTATTCATGATTTTATGGAGGAGTTAGAGAGAAGACTGAAGGAACTGAAAGGGTTTGCAGCCCCATGGGGAGAGCAACAATACCAACCAACCAGAGCTCCCAGGGTCTAAATCACCAGCCTGGGAGCACATAGGGAGGGACCCATGACTCCATCTGTATAAGTAGGGGAAGATGGCCTTGTAGGGCTTAGGTGGGAGAGGAGGTCCTTGGTCAAGGCTGGATGCCCCAGTGTGGGGGAATTCGAGAGCAGGGAGGTGAGAATGGTTGGATGGGTGGTGGCACACCCTCATAAAAGTAGGAGGAGGGGGGATGGGGTAAAGGGCTTTGGGGGGGATGGGGAAAGGAGATAATATCTGAAATGTAAATAAAATATCCCCAAAAGATAACCATACAAAAAGAAAGGCAGTGACTTATACACAAATTCACTCACATATTCAATTATGTAACTCTTTACCATTGTTTTCTGACAGTGCTTACACACACACACACACACACACACACACACACACACACACACACAATCTGTTTTAACAAAGTATAAGGGAACCATAGTTTTTCATTTTGAATTTATAGAAGAGCTGCTACTTCTTAAACTGTTTGACCACAGAAGTGAACTTTTCGTATCGAGTCATGATAGAGAATGCTTTAAGTCTTGTGCAGATATTGTTGCTCACTCAACATCTATCTCCTTTCTCTTCTCATAATTTTATTCTTTCTTTCTTTGCAACAAAAACTGACAGAGGCCAGAGAAATAATGGTGCAGGCTCAATCAGTACTAGATTTTTTTTCTTTGCTCTAATCTTCCTTGATGACCAATAATATCTCAATGATCATGTATATAGTAGTTTTGTTTCTTGCCTAGAACAGAGTGGTGACCAGCATCCTTTCCCACTCCTCTCCCTGTCTCTTCATCTAAAGCACGCAGACTATCTGGAGACACATTGTTACCTTAATCTAGTATTTAAAAGGTAAATTAATGTGCTAAAGAAGGCATACATAGTGGAAAAAAGGAAGCAATTCCTTGATGATATTTTATTGTAACTGAGTGAACTGCAGTCCTTTCCAGTTGCACACTTAGCATGTAAGAAAATAAGTCTCACTTACTGTACATTACAAATTGGATTTCTGATTCCCATTGTGCAGTCTGTTCCTAATAGATCCGTGCATACTAGGAAAATCAGTGGAGAACACAGCATGATAGAATAAATTTAAAAGATTTCTAGAGTACATTTTATAGTTTCAACAACCACATAGGCTAAATGGGAGATCTACTGTAAAAGTTCTGGTTGTAGTTGTATGTATGTGCAATGTATTACAAAATAGTAATAGTTTATTGGGGTAGTGATAGGAGGTCAAGGTAGGGGACGGAGCATGGGAAGGGATAAAAAATACTAAAAACATAAAAAAGTCATACAGGAACTTAATGTTGTAGAAACTTTCACACATATGTACATATACAGACACACACAAAAATGTGTGTTAAAAGAGATAAAATGGAGTTATTCTATAATGGGGAAACAATGGATGTCTATTCAGATGAATACTATTAATTAACAAATGAAAAGCCCACTTTGAAGAATAGGTTTCCTCTTTTGAATTTAGGTCCCCATGTTCCTAAATGTATAGGCTATTAACAATGTTCATGGTTACCCTCAAGAATTTGATGGTAAGACCCTATTACTGAGGACACCACATACTAGAAACACAAAACATGAAGAAACTAAGCTGGAACTACTTTTCAGTTTTAGAAGTTGCTACATATTCTACTGGAGGGGAAAAGCATCCATCCACCTTATCACCAACTGTGAACCTTTAGAGCTACAGAAATGAATTCTCCTGTCAAGACATGAGCACAAACATCAAGGGAGTAAACAAACACTTTCTGAATGGATGTGAGTTTCACTAACTAGACACCCATTCTTAGTACCATTATCTGACTGAGAATAATTTATTTTCAATAGACTGTAACCACTTTAGTGGTATTTTTATTTGTTAGTTTCCTCAAAGAGTAAAACATAGTGATCAATAAGAATGAGGAAAGTTCAGTAACTTTGAACTTTGAAGGGATTCAAGGTCTCTCTGGCATACCATTTAAAAAGCGAGACATTTTATTGCTATTTACTGAATCATGAGCTGCAATTTTTGCATATATGATTATGGGGCATTTTAGAAGAAGAAAATAATGGATTAGAATTGTGACTGCAATGATTCAATTATATATAAGCAAAGACTCAGTTTACATTTTAATGCAATTTCTTCATAAAACATTGACAAATTGAGTCATTTAAGAATCCTTGGATGTGGTGGGCAGTGGGGGGAATCTTTTGAAATTCCCAGAGACTTGAGATATGAGAGGCACTCAGGACTCTAATGTGAATGACCTTAGCTGAAATGCCCAACAGTGGGGAGATGGAACCTGAAGAGACCACCTCCAGTAGATAGGCAGCAGCTGGGGGGATAGGGACACCAACTCACCTTCAAAATTTTAGTCCCAGAAATGCAGGGACTAAAATGGAGCAATGACTGAAGTAATGCTGGACCAGTGACTGGCCCAACTTGGGATCCATCCCATGGGTAGACACCAAACTCTCATGATATTACTGAAACCATGTTCTGTTTGCAGACAGGTGCCTGGCATGGCTGTCTTCTGAGAGGCTCTACCTGCAGCTGAGAAAGATGCAGATTCTTACAGACAACCACTGGATTGAGGTTGAGGAGTCCTATGGAAGAGTTAGGGGAAGGATTGAAGGAGCTGAAGGGCATTGCAACCCCATAGGAAGACCAACAGTGTCAACTAACCTGGAACCCAGGGAGCTCCCAGAGAGTGAGCCACCAACCAAAGAGTATACATGGGCTGGTACGAGGTTCCCAGCACATATGTAGCAGAGGATTGGCTGCCTTGTCTGGTCCCAGTGGGAAAGAGTGTGCCTAATCCTGTAAAGGCTTTATGCCTCAGAGAAGGGGAATGGGGGGAGGCAGGGTGGGACACACACCCTCTCAGAGGCAAAGTGGAGAGAAGGAATAGGGTGATGAACTCTGGGAGGGGCAGACTGGAAGGGAGAGAAACATTTAGGATGTAAATAAACAAAATAATTAATTAAGAAAAAAAGAACTCTTGCTTGACTGAATGTTTTTTTTTTCTTTCTGATTTTACCAATAGATAGGAGCTTATGTGATTTCCAAATAATTATTTACGCTCTCAGGAGATTGAGATTGTACGGAATTTATCTGTTTGTGTTAATTGTGAGGTCTTGCAACATGCTTCATAAATTTAAGAAATTTAACTGAAAGTAAGAAGTTTATTCTTGGAGGACCGTAGTCAGTGAGAGCAGATGGTAATCGTCAGTGCAAGGTGAAAACATATGGCGATGCTTGTATGTGTTATTTACAGCTATTATGGAGAACAAAATCAATAGAGCTGTAAGAAACCTCATGGCCGCTCAAATTGCTGCATGTTATTTATGGCACAGAAACACTGGCACCCCATGGAAACAAACTGGAAACTAACTGAAGTATTTGGAAGCCTTGTATCTTTTAGAATGAGGTTCTTCATGTCAGGAATGCCTGGTTCTGCTCTGTGAGGAATTTTGTTACTAGTATGTAATGGTTAAACTTAGGATATGCAGCAGGTGTTGCTCTTATTTAAAAATGCACACCATCAATACTGTTGCTGACTGTTTAGGTTCACAATTTTGTTTTGCTTGTATTTGTTTTAAAAGTTTTTTTTTTTATTTTTGCATTAAAAAAAAATTGCGTGTGGTGGAGAGAACACATGTCCGCACGCGCCACACAGATGTGAAGGTTAGGGGACAATATACAAGAATCAGTTGTCTCTTTCTACAGTGTGGTTTGCAGGGTCTGAAGGCAGGTCTTCAGGCTTGCTAGGCAGCAACCTTACTCACTGAACCATCTTGCATGCTTGGCCTTCTTATCTTCAAAATATGTGTCCTGGAAGTAGCCACTCTTCAGTCTTGAGATTTTGAAATTCTTTCTACTCTTATAGCGTGGATAATTTTCTATAACATAAAATTGGTATCTCATATCTCCAAGAAACTTTTAAGTGACTTGTAGAGGGTACTATACCTTGGTATTTAATGAGAATTGTTTCTGAATTGACTAGGTCATCTTACCAAAATACTGCATGCTAGCTACTCACCCGGCTTTGAATTTGACGCAAGGCCATATGTAGTACCCATTGAATAAGCTATTAATTGAGAATGGCCTTAAATTCCTGTTTCTTCTGTCTCTATTGTCTAAGTGCTGAGATTACAGACATGAACTATGAAGATCCTGACTTGCTTACTCATTTTTATCATATGCAGGATACTTTTCTATAGTTTGATACACATGGATTTACTTGACATTTTCTGAGCATCTCATCTGTTTGCATCTTTAATATGCTCACATGTAAACTTCTGTGTCTTGATCAAAAGTAGATAGGACAATCACCAGCTTGGAGTTAGTGCCTCCCTTAGGTAGAATTTGTTACTTTATCATGAATTATTGTTTTCCTTTAGGCACGTATCTGTCATATTGTATAACATTTATTTATAGTGTGCATGCTTGAAATTTGAAGCTCCTGAGGGCAGGAATGTTTCTCTATTGCTTTAGTTGAGAAATTTCTAAATGCATTAGTTTCATATAACAAAGTCGACTTAGGAAGTAAAGAGAACTTTGAATCCTGGCTTTGTAGGTTCAAATCTGAGGTTGGGTGACACTGTTGGCTTGGGGTCTCTGCTGAGAGTGGTGACAATATATGCTGGAGAAAGTGTCAAGACAGGCACAGAAAGAGAGAGGGATTGGGGAAGTGGAGGAGGAGGAGGGAAGGGGAAGAGGAGACAGAATATGAATAGTGCCTGGAGTCTCTTTTGATGGTGGGCATTTATTCAGGAAGCTTAACCCTTAGCATCTCACACTAGGTCTCACCTTTGATAGACCTATAACACTTTTGTATATGCTACAACTATACACACAACCCTATGGAAGCCACTAATCCAACCCACAGTCCTTAGCACCAGTCTGTCATCATACCAGATTAGAGCTTATTAGAGTCAAGGGCAAGAAAAAGTGTTTTCTCTAATAGGTGTGTCTAAAATTTTGACTTTGTGACACTATATTTCCATTAATATTGTTTAGAAAAATGTCTATTTTTTATTTGTTTGCTTTGTCTACTTGTTGTTATTGGTGGTGCTGGTGTGTGAATATTTGTGTTTGTGTGTGTGTGTAGGTTAGAGGTGTTTCATCTTTTGTTTGATTCATTTATTATTTTAAAGCTGGTTCTTTCATTGGACTAGAACTCATCAAATAGGCAAGACTGGGTAGTCAGTGAGATCCAGTATCCATCTGTATCTCTTTCTCATTGTTGAGATTATAGGCACATGCCATAATACCTGGCTTTTAAAAAAATGTAGCATCTGGTAATCAAATTCACTTTTTTGTGTTTACAAGGTAGGCAAGCATGTACTATTTCACTGGCCTTCATAATTTTTAAGTAACTTTATGATTTCATGTTGGACTCCATTTATAGCTACTAAGCACTGTATGTTACCACAGGACAGAAGTTGGAGCAGCCAGCATAATTTTAGGCATAAGAACAGAAAAAAAATTTTTCCAGTGAAAATATTTCAATTCTAGTTTTAAGTGCATGACCAATATCTGGCACAAAAGACCTTTTAGAATGGGGGAGAACAGAGACAAAAATCTAGACTATTTTAGGCAATATTGTTAAAAAAAAAAACCCTTTAAAACAAATGGACAATTTGAAAAAGATCATTTAGAAACCTCTGATTTATCTCTTGCAGTTTCTTTAACGTTTGAGAAAGGTGGGAGAAGTCTGATCCTCAAACCTACGCTGGCAGCAAACCTGTCGATAAGGAAGCTGTGCAACAAATGACTCACACTTGTAAGAATAAAATCCCCACTGAGACTTCCACCAGTAGCTAACTTCAAATTCCGGGTTCCTAAACTCTGCCTTCTCCCTGGCCTCTGATATCCAAGAAACCTTAGGGCTCTACCAACTCTTCTTTAGAAATACCTCTCCTGTTTGGGCTTGACAAACACAATCCCATGCAGGGCTACTGATAGTAGCTTAGAGTCCTTCAGGTAAGTAAGTTATAAAATGGCAGAAAGTATAGAAATCATTTAAATGGAGAAAATACTGAGGCTGTTAGCAGGGCATATTTAAGAGTTGGGGGGGGGGTGTTCCTTCATTGATGCTACCTACCTAAATCTACGGAGAACGGCATGAAGGACACCTTGTATTCCATGAAAAGAACGCCATGTAAATACAGATTAGTAACTGCCTGTCTTGCTTCACACACTTAGTAATGTCAACATGGGAAATTTTCATCTGAAAATGTGTTTCTTGTGCAGACAATTCAAAACAGCATTTCTCTCCTACCCCGATTCTGTTCTCTTAATCTTTTCAATGGCAAGCCATCAAAGTAGAAACTAAGGTAGTGTTTAGGTCTCTGTGAAATGTTTAGGTCTTCATCCAATGGACTGGGTCCCAAACAAAATGAAAGGGGGGAAAAGAGAGACAGCCAGATCAATGCTAGGTAGATATTTTGCCTCCTTCTCTCCAATGCCATGGCAATGGTGCACCAAATTTTTGTTTCAGGAAATGTGATTATCCCCCTTTGAATGAGTCTGAAAAAATGATTAAACAATGAGCCAGCAGGCTTAAATGAAGTAGCATACAATATTTGCTGCTTCCTTTCATTTTCTGTCAAAGATCTAAAAGAAGACTCTAGACTTTAATTTGATAGCCTGGCTCTATATACAATTAAAGAGCTGAGGGAATACATTTTCTCCATGAACACATAATTTTGTGCACATGTTTGTAGGAGGTTGAGCTGACAGGGATCTGTTGGCGTACATACAGATGTTCACTTCAGTTTCTTAGCCAAGGCTTTTCAGATCTTAAAGTGATGATGCCCTTGCACTCCATCAACAAGAGTCTCACTGTCTTTTGTATAAGTTTAGTTAATTAAGTTAATGAATTAATTTGATGTGTATGAGTGTTTAGCTTGCATGTGTGTCTGTGTATCATGTGTGTGTCTCATGCCTGTGGAGGCCAGAAGAGGTTGCTGTATTCCCTGGGATACTGTCTGAAGTCACAGACGGTTGTAAGATGCTCTATGGGGTCTGGGAATTGAACCTCTAAGAGCAGCCAATGCTCTTAACAACTGAACTGACTCTCCAGTCTCCTGCTGGACAACTTTAATAATGATTGAGGTAAATTCTGGGAAACTATTTTTCCAATGTTACGTTTGTTTATCTTTTTTTTTTTAGACAGGGTTTGGTCCTATATACCCCAGGCTGACTTTAAATTGCTCATCACACTTATGCCTCTTGCTTCTTCAGTGCTTACAGACCAGTCAGGAGCCACAATGCTTAGCTCAAATTTGTTTGAAAAAGCAAGCAAACAAACAAGAATTTGTACTTTATAGATTTGGAAGGGTTTTGACATCCTTCTGGGACAATAAATAAATAAATAAATAAATAGTCTGTTGTAGTAGTTACTTCTCTATATGCCGTATGTAGTAGTTACTTCTCTATACACCCAACAGAAAGCAACCCAAGAAGGAGGGGTTTATCCTGCTCATGATTTGAGGACGTGGTGGAGCATGGTAGCAGGGGCAGCGTGGGACTATGGCTGCAGGAATGCAGGCTGCTTTCTTATATCTTGGCAGATAGGGAGATAAATTTTAGCACTCATCTGCCATTCTCTATTTTCTCCTTTCCTTTTGCCTGAGACACAGTCCATTGGACAGTGCCACCAACATTCAGGGTATTTGTTCCCCTTCAGTTAATCTTATCTGTAACAGTCCCCACAGTCATACCAAGGGTGTGTTTCACTAATATTTTAAGCATTTCTTAATCAAACCATGTTAACAAAATTAGTCATCACATGCATTAATTCAGTGTTATGGAACAGTAGGATATCTAATGACTATGATGTTAATCTTGATTTATGAATAAATAATAAAGCGTTTTCAGAATAGCTTAAGGGGACAGGAATATAGATGATGCATTTCTAAAGGAGGGCATTGTTAGGGTCAAAGAGATAAAGGGATTTGATGACCCCAGGTCAATCCTTGGGACTGATGTGGTAGAAGGAGAGAACAGAGCTGGCCTCTGATATTCACATGCACATGAGTGCATGCAGGTTAACATAAATAAAATGATAAAAAGATGAGGTTGCTAAATCCTCACAATTGAAACCACAGTGGGTTTAAAACACAAGATTAGAATGTTATGTAGTATTCAAAAATACATTTATTCTTTTAGAAATTTATAGCACCTTAATGATCATGGTGTAGAAATTTAAGTAATGTGTTTAAGCATCCTTTGAAAAGAATGATGGAATGCCAATTTCTGTGTAGGTTTGTAGAATCTCTGGTTTGGTTTATTTTTAGTGTTTTAGATTCACATAGCAGAGAAGAGACTTTCATTTTTCCTCTCTTAAAGAGAAATGTTTAGAGTCTCAAATAACTAGCGATCAAAATCCTCAAATTCCTCCTATAGGGGCTCAGGGAACTCTGTGGAAGAAGAAGGGGGATGTGAGATTTAGACGGATGGATGATACCAAGGAGACAGTGTCTTCCAGATACAACAGAACTGATGCACTTGACATAAATAGGGTCTGAATTAGCTTGATGGGGAAGTAGACATAAGCTCCTATCCCCCAACCAAGAAGCTATTTCCAATTTAACAACCACTCACAAAGGAAAAGTTAGTTTCTCTGGCAGAGTCTCAATGGTATACAAACCACACTTAAATGTAGTCCCCATATACACTAGTAGATGGCCAACACAAAATAAACTCAATAGTATTTTTTTGAAGATTTTTATGTTTTGGTCTTACATTGTTTTGTTTTGGCATTTGTATTTTCAATTCTTTCCAATCAATTCAATATGTTGTATCAAGTTGCAATTAGACTATTCTTTCCAATCAATTCAATATGTTGTATCAAGTTGCAATTAGACTATGTACTGCTCCTCATATTAAGCTAGATGAAACAACCCAGTAGGAGTAAAAGAGTCCCCAAAGCAGGCAAAAGCATCAGAGATACCCTCACTCCCATTGTTAGGAGATCCACAAGAAGACCAAGCTACATTTACTCAGAGGGCCCAGGTCAGACCCAGATTGTCAGCTCAGACTCTGTGAACCTCCATTAGCCTTGGTTAGCTGATTCTGTGGGTTTGTTTTTGTGGTGTCCTTGAATGCTCTGTCTCCTATGATTTTTCCGCAGGATTCACCAAGCTCAGCCTAATCTTTTCATGTCTGTCTTAGGTTTCTGTTTTGGTCCTATGCTAGGTGGAGCCTCTCTGATGATGATTAGGTTAGGTTGTATTTTCTCTCCTAGACTGGAAGCCAGCTAGGCCCAGTGATTCTGCTGTCTTTGCTCACCTCAGAGCTGAGTTGCAGGCACATGTAGCCTGCAAGGTTAGTTTTGTGGGTGCTGGAACCTGAACACAAGTTCTCCTGCTTGCAAACTAAAAAATCTTGACTGCGGAGTCATCTCACCAGCTTCTCACTTAGATTTTTAAATGACAGGTTGCATCTTCTTCATTAACCTTTTATGTATCCTAAAGTTATTTTCACACAATATATTCTGACCATGGTTTCCCCTTCCTTATCTCAGGGAAAGACCTTGCCTTGAAGCAACTGACAGAAGATGGCAGAGGAGGACCCTGATACTTTCTCTGCCCCCCCCCCCATAACCATACACATATGTACACCCTCCTCCCACACACCATAGACATATACAGAGACAAATCTTTACAGAAACCTAAATGAAGCAATGAAAAGTAGTACCCATTTATCTTTAGTTCCTATCACATGTCAAGACTTTGTAAGACATGTTGATATTATCTGTTAACTTCAGTAACAGTGCTCACTCCTTCACAGATTACAAAACTTAAAACATTGAAGGATTCTGATTTTCTCAAGGCCATTCAATTCTGAAGCGTCTTTCAGACAGACTCACTGTAACCACCAAATTTGTGTCAGTGGCATAAAAATAATCAACGGTGGCGCCTTCTCTCAGAATTTGTCTATGGGTTATGAGGAGATGTGAGGAATAAATTACCTATGGAAGTTTAATTTTATAAATTTTTACACTCTTTTCCCAGTTAAATGCCTCCATCCTCAGGTAAAAATGCCGACATGCTATTTATGAAAGGGCGAGTTACTTATTTCTTCTAGATGCTCCTCCAAGGAAATAGAGCCATCATTTGAGAAGATGTCCATACTTAGCAATTATAGAATATACCGAGTACAAGTTGAGTTTCTTAAACTTGTAAACTTGAGATCTACACTTGTAGATCTCTTGTAACTGATCCTAAGTTACAAGTCTTCATAGTTTCAGAAGAGAGAACCACTAATAGTTTCATAGAGGTTTGCCCCATTGGTGTCAACAGATCCTTAGGAAGAAAATGTTTTGTCAACTACCCCCCCCCCCCCAAATCTGAAACCTGCACCAGACCTGCATTTCCCATGGTCTCCTTGATGTTTAGAGTAATTCAAAATTTATGCTCAACATTCAAACCTAATTCGTGTTTAGGGTGGATTATCTAGAAACAATATGGCTGACCCAGCTGAGTTTTAAATGCTACCACCCATGTTCATTTGCCCACAGAATATCAGAGAAACAACTACAAATATAAAGATAGGGAAGAATTATTTTTAAGATGAATTTCTAACATTGACTTTTGTGTCAAGTCTTCCCTCATTGGCCTTGGCTTTATCATTCAGGCCAGTCTTTAGGACATTAACTTGGATCTCCTTATTTTTGTTTCCTGATACTTCAACATAATAACAGTCAGTTTCACATGGTTTGTTCCTGATCCAGGTAAATCTAGTAATGTTAAAGATTTTTATGATTTGTGGCTTCTCTTCTCCTTTTAGAGAATGAGAGTTATCAGTATCTCCACTTTTGAGTGTTTCATTATTCATTTCATGACTTGTAGAAAGTTTTCATGCTTAGTCAATTTTGTACCACAGTTTGAATAATGTCTCCTAAATATAGATAGTGTTTATTTCTGTTTCATACATAAAATCTCCATCACAATCTACAATGAAGATGTAACTTTATTTGTTAAAGTTGAACTAATACTAATTATTCATATATTTTTGGATTCATTGAAAACTATAACTTGATATTTATTTACCCTCCTTCAGTTTTAATTACACATTGTGCTGTATATGCAAGTGATATAATCTATATCCCATTAATCAAGATTGATTAACTATAACCAGTTTCATCTGACCTGTTCAAATTCTGAATGTGATGAAATACTTTTTCTTCTAACTTTCATTATCTTTTGGAAGAAATTATGTCTTAAATTAATCAATTGTAGTGTCCTTTATGCTCAATTTATTTTGTTCATGTTTTAAGTAAATCTAATCCTTAAAGAATATAAACATGCTATTTCTCTGAGGGTTTTTCTTAATTTTCAAGTTGTTTTATTGCACACTTCTATTATTTCAATTTAAAGTCATTTTAATCCTGTAACTAAATGTGTTTTCAAAGAATAATAAATTGTGTACATTTCCACTACAATCTACTTATGTAAAATATTAACATATGTATTAAAGTAAAATATTGTCACATGTATTGAAGTTATTAAACATTTCTACATTTTAGTATAAAATATTCGATTAACTGAATAATTTAATTTAATATTTTTAGACATTTGATTGAATCATAATTTTATTAAATAAAACATTTTGTGCATTTGGTAAGAAAGGGAACTATAGATATCTTATTAAGTCTAGACCGCATAAATACAAACTTAAGAGAGCAGAAATCATTTGCTATTGTACAGTCCTCTATGTGACTGTTAAGGGGGTATCTATGTACCAATGGGAAGTGCTTTGTTAAATGGGAATTCATGGCATTTATGCTGACAGTAAGGCTTATTAATTGATTATATGCTATGCCCCTACTGCAGCAGTTTTGCTGTTCATAGGCTGCTTCCACTCCAAGCAGTGTTTGTATCTGACATGACAGCTGTGCCACTCACAAGCTTTCTTGATATTTGACTGTTACCAACTTTGCTTTGGCAGAGTGTACACAAAGGTAATTTGTAGGAAGCCGCTGTTAGCGGTGGTATTATCCGCCATTCCAAGATATATATCAGTATAATTCTGATATCTTGGATTATAAGAATGTTACATGCCTTTTGGCACAATGCTGGAATGGATCACTAGACCTAGCCATGGTTAATAAAGTTACAGCAGCTACTGTTGTTAATCAAATCTCAGAAAAGACTTCTGAGGCTTTGACCATTCCACAGAAAGTGGATGCATATCAGGCATCCTGTTGGTCAATCAGAGAGTTGATTTGCTCCAAGCCCATGTGGAGCAGCTCATGGATGTGGTTCAAATAAGCTGAGTGTCAGCAACCCCACATCCAGGTATTACACCTCTGAGATTTGTGAATGATACATTTATTCAAAGCCATAATCTTTCTGCTTATTTAAAAGAGAATTGGACTGGGGAGCTGGACCAGATGCAACAACAATTGCAGATCCGGATTTCGAGCCTTGATGGAACACAGATGGATCCTGTTACTCCTGGCGATTTTACTTCTTGAATTTCTTCTGCCTTTTCCTTCTTTCTTAAATGGTGGGGATAGGCCTGTTTGATGCAGCCCTATGTTGTGGATTGGTGTTCATGATGGTTGGTCTGTAAACTCAGAGCCCAGCAAAAACGTGACAAGGCCGCTAGCGCCCAAGCACTCGCAGTCTTGGAGCAAAGATCTCCCCCTGATATTTGGCTATCTAGGCTAAGAAAGTAGCCGATGACTGAGACCCTCAGTCGATGCACCCCAAGGGTTCAGCCCATTGCACTGGGTCGATGAGAGGTCTAAGTCCAGCCAGCCCTTGCCTAAATAGCTGTGGTACCTGAATAGTAGGTTGACAGCCCTTGCACTCCTGGGAGCTATACTCCATTGCACAGGGACGGGTGTCATTTCCTCTTTACATCCCCTTAGCCCTTGCACCCAGAGGACTTGTTTCCATTGCACCTGGTAGGGTAAGGGAGAATCTTCAGGCTATAAGCTCTTGATAGCTTATTCCCCCAAGATGGAGTTTGCTTGATCGGGCTTGAGTTCGAATCTTGATTGGTGCTGTGTTTGATAGGCAAAAGGCTGTTCCATATTAATAATTTAAACAGGGGGAGATGTAGGAAACCGCTGTTAGCGGTGGTATTATCCGCCATTCCAAGATGGCGCGGACATCGTGTCCTCTACACTAGTAAACAATTATCTGCGCGGCTGCAAAGGCAGAAAGCCCGCCAAAGTCACTGGCCAATCCCGAGGCGTAATATTGGGTGATGAGTGAACAGCCAATCAGAAGTGAATACGTCACTCTAGGGTGTATTTAAGCTGTGCCTCTTCCTGTCTTTGGCCCTTCCGAGTCTTTCTGTGTCTGCTGATACAGATTAAACCCTTGCTGTGGTAACTACCCGAATTCTGCCTCTCGTGTTTCTTCCACGGGCGGAGGGGACACGGGAGGTGCGCACAACAGTAATTAAAGATATTTTCTTGGTGTCAGAGCCCTTGTTAGAAATGGGAGCTGATGGTCAGAGTTCCAGGTTCTCAGTGCTGAATGTGTAGTTCCAAGAGCCAAAATAATAAACACGCTGTATGATATAGAGGCCTCTTTAAAATGTAGGGCCCTGGGTGATTTAAGAGGCTTCTCACTAAGGAATATCGTTGGCCTCTTAGCACAAGGACCTGAATGAACCTGATCTGCAGAATCTATACCAACAAGTGGCAGATGTGGTGGTGCCTACTCATAATCCAATTGTTGGAGAGTTGGATTTCGGAATGTCCCAGGGTATCAGTGTCCAGTCAGCTACTCAATGAGCTCTAGACCAATGAGAGAGTTTGACTGAAAACCTTAGGTGGATGACTCCTGAGGTACAATGCCAGAGGCTATCCTCTGGCTCCACATGAGTGCACACAATGTGCATGTACATCCCCCCACTTCCCCCACACCCCCTCAAACCTTCTTGCCTACACCTAAGGGAACAATGTGGGAAGTGTTAATTTATTATTTCTAATAAACAATGAATACATTTGATCATTCCAGTTAGCTATTTTGCTTCCTTCATAGTTTTAATATTAATTCTATTACAGAAACACTGCATACTTATGGAGGTTTTATTTCTCAAAGACATAATTAAGTTTATAATTCAAGGAATGTGAAGTTTAATCAGAACTTGGCTACCAAATCTGATTTTCCTTCTCATTTCAATGATAAACTCTTGCAAATATTTTCTAAAAGATATGCATATGTCATTAAGTTCTTATTGTATTCAATTTCATTGAATAAATATTTGATTTGATTAAAAAATTAGTCAGAGTATTATATTATTCCAAGGTAGGGTTTTTTTTTCCTTTTTCTTACCAGCAATAAATTTACAAGGGCAAATGAATTTTACTTGAATGATAATAAAAAAAACTTGCAAAATAAAACATTTGGATACTGGCATCCAAACTCATTGATCTGAGATGAGAATAGAGATACAGGCTGCTATGAAATATGATGCCCAAAATGTAAAGAGGTTTTTCTAACCGGTTATTAAGTTGTGAGATGGTCATTTACAAACTTTTGAAAAAAAAAAAGGGAAACTGCAGCCAAATGGTACCAGTAATAGTACCAGTGAAAAGATGAAGTCAGAGGTTAGCATGGTGGGAGGAAGGGCTGGTGTCAACAATGATTTCTGTGGGCTGTTACAGTTAGAGCAAAAGATGTTTTAAAGGATGGATCAACCCCAGTCACCCAAACAAGGCACAACCGTTTTAGTGCTGAAGATGAGCGCCCAGCGAGCACAGAGTTCCAATCGCAACAGGGATTCAGGCTTACTTTTGCAGGACTCCAAGTGGAAGCAAGAATTTCAGGGACTAATGACCTTGTAAAGCAGGAACAGGTTGAGATACCATGGTTAAATGGCTGGCTTCAGACTCCCATTTATTTTTTTTATTTTTTATTAGATATTTTATTTACACTTCAGATGGCATCCCCTATCCCCATTTCCCCCCACCCCCCTTAGGAAACCCCTATCCTATGCCCCCTTTTCCTTTTTGCATTTATACATTTTTTTAAAATAATGTTAACCATAGGCTTTATAAGTTTGGAATTGTTCAATCAGAGGTGTAACCCTCTGACCAACCTAGATATAACAACTATCTTTGACTGGTGGAGATACATGAATATCTGCCTCTCTGTCTCTCCCCTCTTTCTCTCTTTCATCACCTAGCTTCTCCTCTCCTTCTTCTTCTCCTCTTCTTACTCCTTTTCTTCCTCTCAGTACTCCTCCTACCTTAGATCCTCCTACACATAACCCTTCCTGTTAAAATGAAACTTTTCTCTCAAAATACAATTAGAGCATAATAATGCCAATTTGTACCAGTGAGGTACAGGATAGACAGGATAGTCCTAATACCCAGTCCATCCTTTTGTTGACTAACCAGCTCCTCTGTCATCTATTCTAACTAAAACATTTAGTTCTGAACCTGGCTTTAGGATGAATGTCAGCTGACAACCATCCACTCAAATCTTTTCTCTTACGGTAAATAGCTATATGTTTTCAACCCCATCAGAAATCCAGAATGACTGAGTTAACTATTGCTTTTGGCAGGATAGCCATTTTTACTAAGTTAATCCTGCCAATCCAGGAGCATGAGAGATCTTTCCATCTTCTGAGATCTTCAATTTCTTTCTTCAGAGACTGGAAGTTCTTGTCATACAGATCTTTCACTTGCTTTGTTAGATTCACTCCAAGATAATTTATTTTATTTGTGGCTATTGTGAAGGGTGTCATTTCCCTAATTTCTTTCTCTGCCTGTTTATCCTTTGAATAGAGAAAGGCTACTGATTTGTTTGAGTTGATTTTATATCCAGCCACATTGCTAAAGTTGTTTATCAGGTTTAGGAGTTCTCTGGTGGAAGTTTTAGGTTCCCTTAAGTATACTATCATATCATCTGCAAATAGTGAAATTTTGACTTCTTCCTTTCCTATCTGTATCCCTTTGACTTCCCTTTGTTGTCTAATTGCTCTAGCTAAGACTTCCAGTATTATATTGAATAGGTAAGGTGAGAGTGGGCAGCCTTGCCTAGTCCCTGATCTTAGTGGGATTGCTTCAAGTTTCTCTGCATTTAGTTTGATGTTGGCTACTGGCTTGCTGTATATTGCTTTTACTATGTTTAGATATGGGCCTTGAATTCCTGATCTTTCCAAGACTTTTAACATGAAGGGATGTTGAATTTTGTCAAATGCTTTCTCAGCGTCTAGTGAGATGACCATGTGGTTTTTCTCTTTGAGTTTATTTATGTAGTGGATTACACTGATGGATTTCCGAATATTGAACCATCCCTGCATTCCTGGGATAAAGCCTATTTGATCTTTATGGATAATTGTTTTGATGCAGACTCCCATTTATTACAGTTTGTTGTGATTGAATGAATCAATGTAGGGTGTGTTGTGGTGGTTACATGTCGTTCTAAAAGGGATTTTTCCCAGTCTATATGCAAGCATCTAACCAACATGTGACTGTCATTTATGTACAGAAAGTAAATTATTTTCATGCCTTTACTAATGTGTCTTCTCTTTCTCTTTAAAAGGGTGTGTGTGTGTGTGATATGTGTGAGAGTGTCAAATTTCTGGAAGCTGGAGTTACAGCTTGATATAAGCCACCTAACATTGACCCAGGGAATTGAACTCATCTGCTTTTTCCTTTATTTAACTGAGTTAATTCCCTTCCCAAAAAATATTCAAGTTTTTCTCCAAGTTAAAATAGTTTACAGTTTAGTAGTTTGTAGTTCTTTCTGGGAAATTATTGTTATATTAGAAATTGACATTTTAATAAAAATATTTTATCCATGATTTTAAATTCAGCAATTTCATGTAGCAAATTTGTTTTCTTTTTCACATCTTACATAATAAAATTCTCATGTCTGTCATTCCTGGAACGTAGTCACTACACCAGAGAGGCACCCTGTGTGACAGAGGCATGTACAGTGCTTATGCCATTCGTGATAATCTATGCTAGAAAGTGATTCATTCAGAAGTCCTGGATAATGTCATCCAGCTTGACCTTTAGAGAGGATGGTACTAAAGACAGCCATGTAGACAGTCAGCATTGTCTCTTCAATCAACTTCCCAGTAAACAATTCCACATATCTATGTTCAGGTGAGCATCATTGGCTGGTACCTATCGCCATGGGCAACTAGTGCTTTCTATAGGACTTCATCAACAAAGGATTTATGGACACTCAAGCTTGAGCTCTAAGCATATGTTTCTTGCACTGGTTTTTACTCAGAATCCTTCTATTCTTCTGCTTTACAAGGATAGTGGTCTTTATAATGTTTTTTTCCTCAGTTTCCTGAATCTTTTCAGCAAACTGCTGAAGTTATACATATTCTTAGAGACCAGTGAAGTACATAGACCATTATTAAATTCGAAAAGTGACATGGCTCCAATAGCAGGAGAGAGAGAGAGAGAGAGAGAGAGAGAGAGAGAGAGAGAGAGGAGTTAGAAAAGGAGTGAGATGATTATTACTCATAATACAAGTTAACTTATTAACCACACAGCTAATCTATTCTTTTGAAATTCACTAACTTAGTTAGATTCTAAATATATAATAATGATATCCCCTCTAAGTCTGTGGAGTTAGAACACACTTTCGACATGAAATGTAAAAGTAGTATAATAATGTTTAATATCCTTATTCTCTTTTAAAGTAGAATAAAAGAAAATCTTATTCATTGCTTAAAGGTTTTGTGACTAGAATTTAATAAGAATATAAAACGTTTTATTTTAAAGATATTTGCCTTCTATTATGTTTTAAAACTCTCAGGCATAAAAGTAGCGGCAACGGAAAAGTCTTCATTTTGTATGTGTTGAAAATAATGATTTTTCACAGTGCTGGAGATCAGACCCAGGGCCTTGCATTGGGAAAGCAATTGCCATAGAATGGAGCTACATCCCAGGCTGAAAAACACTCTCACGATATAGCCTTGGCTGGCCTAGATCTCATTGTATAGACCAGCCTGACCTGGAAATCAAAGAGACATGGCTGCTTCTGCCTCCTAAGTTCTGGGATCAAAGGTGTGTATCAGTATTTCCAGCTATTTCTTAAGAAGTTAATGGTATTTTTCCCTTATAAACGAACTATAGAAAAAAATTGTTTGCCTAGATCTATATGACTTCTCAATAAGACAGTTTTAAAAAAAATCTTTGATTAGCTAGCTGTGTAGCATCAGTTAATGTAGGCTAATGCAAATCCTCTGAAATGAATGTTTCAAAAGAGATTGAATGCACTATTGTCCGGTTCATGAATTATGGATTTAAGACATACATGCCTGTGAATTATCTTTATGTATATCTAATAATGATAACCATAGTGCCTCGTGTTTCTGCCCTGAGAAGTAAGTATTAACATCAATCCGACTGGGTGCCTTTCCTAATGCCATACACCTTTTTCCAGCTCTGACTTTGTGTATACCAACTTAGGGGATATCATTATACCCATTATAAACTTGGAAGTATAGTTATGAAGCACCCTGGATGCCTGTTTAGGTTTTCAAGGAGAGCTACTGTAAGCTTCTGTTCTCAGTTTCATCTTGAACTCCTTGGTGCGTTTAGGAGCGTGTGGGCTAGGTGGAACCAGGATGCAAGTCCTTTGCCTTTCTATTTCTCTGATGTGAAAACAAACCATCTTTAATTTTTTTTTGCCTCTTCTCCTTTGTAGCAGATCATTTGTTAAGCTTAGAACAGACAATGACCGACTCTATGTCTCCTTGAAAAATGCAGAGACATTAAAGTTTATATTAGCTACCATTCAAAATAATTTATCAGAAATGTGAAAAAAAAAGTCCCATCAAAAAGAATTTGGAGAAGTGTTAGTGAAAATATGATTTAATGGATACTTAATGTACATGTTAATACCTTCTTTTTTTTTTTTTTTCTGAATAAGCAAAAGTAACAGAAAGGTGCAGGGAAAACAGAGCAGTCTGCCAGACTTTTCTTCTGAGAGTAAGCAAAGAGAAACTGACTCTTACAGGAAAGGAGAGGGGTAGACAACACCAGCAACGCTGCCCACCTCACCAGTGTAAGCTTTCTGTGATGCTCATAAACTGGCTAAGTAACAGAATAACTATTTTCCTATTTCATGAGGGTGGACGCTTGAAATCAAGGTATCAGCAGGGTTGGTTTGTCTGAATGCCTTGAGATCAGGAGATTTCATACAGTTCTCTTCCTTAGCTTTGAGTAACTGCAATCTATCTTTGGTTAAAATGATTTAATTTTCATTTTTGGCTTTACATAATTTTAATGTTTACCTCTGTATTCATATAGAGTTCTCTCTCTCTCTCTCTCTCTCTCTCTCTCTCTCTCTCTCTCTCTCTCTCTCTGTGTCTCCACATCTAAATAACCCTTTCCTTTAATGAAAAGGGATTTTCTATGGGCTTAGGGAATTGTGACATCATCTTAGCTCGATTACATCTGTATGACTCTATTTCCAAGTAAGGCCACATTTGCGTGTTTTGAATTTTGAGGGAGACATTATTCAGCCCAGTAAGTCTCTGGTTTAGGCTGGTCCAGCAAGCATTATAATCTGGGTGGCTCACACAGAAATTTATTTCTTACTCTTCTTGATGCTGGGAAATCTAACACAAACGTACTGGGAAATGCCATCTGGCGCACCCCTTCTTGGAGCACAGATGGTACATCTCATTGTGTTCATACATGACGGAAGAGACAGGGAAATTGTTCAGGGCCGTTTTATAAGGGCTATAATATCAGTCATGAAGTTCTACCCTATAATCTCTTCACTTCCGCAGGGGCTCCGAGTCCTAATGTGACAAGTGCTATGTTAAAATTCAGCATATAAATGGAATAACACAAACATTCAAACCACCGGAACTGTTAGGTCACAAGGCCAACGCCCAAATCACAGTGCTGATGGCAGTAGTTTAGGGTAATAGCTTGACTTCCACCTTAATTTTTTTGTTTTGTTTTGTTTTTTTTTCCCCCCAGGAAACAGAAACCTAAAGCATTTCTCAGAAGCCCTTAAAGGCTGGCTAAACGCTACTAACCTCGACTGTCCGAAATAGTCTAACAACCTTGCCTTACCAGTGGTCTAGCAGCCCTGTCCCCTGCTATACAACCTAACCTGCTATAAAACCTAACAAGCTTTTGCAGCTGTTGTTGTTCTCCACTGTCTTAGACAGCTGGACACAGTTTTTCTTTTCTCTTCTTTTCTTTTCTTTCTTTCCTTTTTTTTTTTTTTTTTGTTTTGTTTTAATTAAATCGTTCTTTCCACAGTGTGGCTGTATTTCAGGGTTTCTTACTGTGCCTATTCCAGCAACTTCCCTAGATTCTTTGATTTTAATGATCAATATAACATGAATTATCTGTGAATAATATAATCCTATTAGGAAAGCCACAGTTAAAGCAACAGCATCCCATTGGGCAGTTAATGAGAGCTTTTAGGCTGTGCTTTGGTCTGTATTTTCTTCACTCTCTGTTTATAGCATAATAGCAAGTCATTCCACAGTTACTTTTTTTCAGTAAATAATAGAAGTCAAATTAAATAGAAAGCATGTTATTTTCATATGCTCACTGTACTGGCAGAGCAAAACTCTGATTCTAGATGCAAACTCCTCCAGTTTGAAAGGACGTCTATCTGTCTGTATTACTGCTCAAAACCTCACTGGACAGCTTTGTCAGTGGTACGTTTATAAATCACAGGCTTGGAACTTGGTGGGGTTGTCATGAGGAAATTGCGTGTGACATTTGCTCTAAGTCACGGGTTATTGTATATGCTTCAAGGTACAATGTGAAACTATTTGAATGCACTTGTTGGCTACACTTATGCCTTGACTATTTTCTCTCCTTTCCTGTTAGAAAATGGAAATATTCCACTATGGGATAATTTATACTTTTGAGAATATTTAAAGATAACATTTTTTTTCCTTGTAAGCAATTTTGGTTTTTGGTATTACTGTTAAGGGAAAATCCAGTGTCTGCAATATTAATTACTAGTGATAAAAGACCTTTAAAGAATTTTCAATGGGATGCTGGAAAGATGGCTCAGCGGTCAGGAGCACTTGGTGAAACCATAGGGTTTACTTCCCAGCGCCTATTTCGGGTGACTCAGAACTTTGTGTAACTCTACCTCCAAGGAATCTTATACATTATCCTGGCCTCTACAGGTATTGAAACAATGGTGGCATATATCTGAATACATACACACACTTATAAAAATAAAAATAAATTTGGAAAGCACCCAAGAATTATCATGGCCTTACCTAAACTAACTTGGTAATATAACTATAACACCCCAAACCTGTTCTAATAAGAAATATTACTGTTGCATGAAATTATTTTCATAAAATTTGTTCTGAAAGGGTAAAGCAATTAGAGAAATAGTCTGAAACCAATAACAGGAAAGACCATGAAAAATACACCAGAATTAAATACATTCTGCACATGCTTCTCTGACTTTAATGAGTTGGAATTTTAAGGCATTTAGAAAATTAATAGCTAACAAGGTTTAACAATAAATATGTATATATTTGTAATATATATGTACATATATGTATATACTACATCTGCATTTAGTGGTATGGTTTCTTTTGGTACAGTATTCTATGTCATGTATCCACATACCCCACCCTTTCTTCCCTTGAAATGTGAAGCAAAACAAATTCAAGTCTTTGGGAAAGGACAGGACCAATTACTTTGCAGATTAACCAGCTAATGCTTTATATCATGTTTATTATGGAAAATTAAATGCTAATTCTTAGACAGATGAGCCTTAAAACCTCTGAACACATGTGCTCCAATCAAGTGTCATTGCTATGCACTTTCATAGTGATACCAACACTCAACCTTGTCAAGTAGTAAAGCTTCAAAGCTAAGTGGAATAGATTAAGACACAAATACGGACATGTTTAACTAATATTAATAAAACATGTCCTACCTCGTCACTCTGAGTTTCTCCTCTAAGGAAAATATTTAACAAGAGCAAATTATTCAACTTATTAAAATTTCTCGATAAGAAATAAAGTTCTAAAACAGGTTTCTTCCTCACTGAAGAGACTTACATAGTAGTTACAAAGCACGGTCCCACTGTTGATAATTGCAGTACTCAGACTCTCTCACTGCCAGTTTTAACAGCCTTTCCAATACTATCAGTCCTGACCTTGTCCTTTCTGAGCCTGAATCTCTATAATAAGCCCAGAGCATAAGGTGGCTGTGTAGTTAGTCTACCTGTTCCCAGCCTGACTCCTTCTGCTCAGGATCCAGAACACTTGCAGCATCTGGTATGGGTGAAGGAGCCCACACCTAAGAGTGTGGCAGCATAATACATCTTCCTATTGTTGATAATACATCTTTCTGTTTTAATAACATTTCTTTCATGTAATAAGCTTTAATAAGTTTTTCCCCTCCCTTAACTCCTCTTAGATCCTCTCCACCTTTCTATCCACCCGACTTCATAAGAAAAATCGTTTTTCTCCAATGGAATGTCACTGTGTATATTACGATGATATTGCTTGTATTTTATTTATTTGTATCAGTTGTTTTCATTTCCAACCATGTATTATTGCTTAATATAGCTTGTTTATATTAAACATAAGTTTACCATTTAAAAATTTTGACATTATAATTTAGTTACAACATTTCTCCCTTACTTTTACTCCTTCTAAACATTCCCATATACCCTTTCCCACTATTTTTTAAATTCATGACTTTTTTTACACTAATTGTTATTGCGTGCATATATACATTTATATATACATATACATTCTAAAATATAACCTGTTGAACTCATAGGTCACTTGTATATATGGTTTCAGGGCTGACAATTTGGCACTAGAATTCAGCCATTTGGGTATTTTTTGTTTTGAAACACCATCTTTCTATGTAGTCCTGACTGTTCTGTAACTCTCTGGGTAGAAGAGGTTGGCCTCAAACTCACCTATATCCAACTGGCTCTCACTTCTGAGTGCTGAGATTAATGGTATGCCCTACCACTCCTGGCTGGACTTCATCATTTAAACTCAGCCCACAATCTATTTTTTATAGCCTGTTTGTTTGTTTACATCATAGTAAACCTAACTGGTGTGATTACTTTTATACTTATACTTTTCATTGATTTTATTGTTTTAACTCAAACAGGTGAAAACTTTTCTTTTGAGAATTTCAGGCGAGAGTTTTGCAACCATGTAGTTTACATCCTGGTCCACCCTTCATCTCCCCCTAACTCCTCCCACAATTTCCCAATGCCTTCTCAAATTCATGACCTCTCCTTTCTTGCTGTTACATATATTCACATGTATGCAAAAGTACACACACATCATGGTGACTCCATTTGGTGTTGTTTCTGTGTGTTTATGGCTGACTACTTAGGACTAGGTACGCTATCAGAGGACTCATCCAGGAGAAGACTGATTCCACTCAATCTTTCCTACAGTTTTGCTTCACTGCCTTCCTTGTTACAGAGATATCTAATGCTGTGGGTACCTAGGACTGTCAGCTTCTGCAGTAGAAAGCAGACTATATGAGTTTGCTTTGTTTTCTTAGGTATCCCAGGCCAGCCACCTGCTTTTTTTTTTTTTTTTTTTTTTTTTGGTTCTCTGCCCTGTCTTTTGCTCTTTTTTCTGGTTTTCAGGTTATGTGTTAAAGATCCTCTAATTGTAGATTCACTGGACTTTCAGGACACCATGACACTTTATGTGCATTCGGTGTGGAAATTCAAAGTTTAATGTAAATGCCAGTGTGTTATCAAGGGATCTAGAGGAGATTTGCTCAGTCAACTGAGCAAAATACTCAGTGCACATTTCAGAGTAGAATCCCTTTTGTGTTTACTAAGAACTTTCTCACTTTACTGCTTTTTCTCAGCACCCTAGCCACTGCCTGTGCATTCTGCCCTTGCCTTGGAGTTAGACAAGACCATGTTCTATTTCTTAGAGGAACGAGTTCCTCAGTTTAGCTTTGCAGGCTGAGATTTTTTTTTCTTTTTTCTTTTGTCATTATATAGTTATCATCATTTTTCATCTGTAAGTCTTTAGAATGAATTTTCTGGCTACACTATTGTGTGGTGTTTCTAATCAATCACTCCATGATCAATGTAATAACAGTTGAAAAACTTAGAACAGATGAATCTCAGCATTAAAATTCCAGGCTTGTGTGCAAGGGACAGTGAGATAAAGTTCATGTCAGTGTCTTTTAAATTAAGGCAATTGAGTAGACATTTTATGAGAACACCTGTGCAGGTTTGTGTATTGCCAGCTTCCTTTCTGTTTGTGTGGGTCCCATCATTTTAGTCCCTTCTCTGCTTCCTCTCTTTCTCCCAAATTTCTTCTGTGTCTGACTATCTTTCTCTATCAGGCACACTGTATAAGTTTTCATGAAACATGTCTGTTCAATTAGAAATAAATAAAGGGAATTCTGGTAAGTTTAGACATGTAGCTGAGTATCTGAATGATAATTAAAAAGCACAGTGTAGGGGTAAATCTCCAACCCAAAAAGGACCAATCAAAGAAAACACAAATCAATAATTATGAACACAAACTGCACGTCTAGATTGGGCAGATTTACCACTACCCAATTTTATCCCCCATCTATGAGATCTCTTATAACTCGCGGTTTTTCAAGGCCATGTCCTTCTCCTCCATTGTCCTTCCACCTCTCTCTCCTCTGGTTGTCCTCCCACCACCCACCACCCACCACTTCTTTTCTTTTTCCCCACCCCTTCCTCTCTTTTTCCCCTCCCTCCTTTTCTCCCCTCCCCTTTCTCTCCTCCCCTTTCTTTCTTCTTCTTCTTCCAGTCCACCTCCTCTCCTACTGCCTAATCACCAAGCTCCACTTTGAATACAATGTAGCAGAATAAATATCCTGCTACAGCACAGTTTCTGTGATTCGGGTTTATCTTCTGACGTACATCTGGATGAGTCCTATAATATGTGGAGGAGTTGCAGCAAGTCTATGATAGCATTGAGTGCTGAGATTATCACAGGAGATAGGAAAAGCCAGGCAGAGGAGAGGTTTCAGGCTCTGCCACATTTGCCTGAACACAAACAGCCCCCTCTGATGTGTCACCACACAAAGCTGTTCTTTCAGACACAATTAGTGTGACCCCGCTGAATCATATGCTGACTGTGAGAGATTTTCTGCTCATGATATTTACAATATGGAGGCATGAACAAATTTTGAGTACAGGAAGTCTGCGCTTCTAACGTGATAATCTGGAACATATTGGCTATAGAAATTTTGGTGCAATAACACAGATTAAACATTTAATAGACAGAACCAGTATTATCTTCACTTTGTTATGATACTGAGCACTTCATTTTTAAAAATAAATACCCACTACAGTGAAATTCAGTCTACTATTCATCTACAACCATTTTCAAGCTTATTCTCTCTCTCTCTCTCTCTCTCTCTCTCTCTCTCTCTCTCTCTCTCTGCAAACTGCTGGAGTCAGCAGGTGTTCTCTAGGTTATATTTTTTCTACCCTAGTTTATGATAACAGTTTCTTCTCTATAAAATTCTGAGGATCTATATTCTATCCCCAGTTTGCCACAACCTTGTCTTTTGCTTGAACTCTACTTTAATCTTCATCTAGAAATATGGTACCTGCATTGTCAATATCTGAAAGATTTATTGATTTATATATATATATACTCTTTTTAATTTAATGTGTCTGTGTGTATGAGAGAGAGAGGGAGGGAGAGAGAGAAAGGGAGGGAGAAAGAGAGAGGGAGAGAGAAAGAGAGAGAGAGAGAGAGAGAGAGAGAGAGAGAGAGAGAGAGAGAGAGAAAGAAAGTGAGAGAGAGAGAGAGATGTGGGAGCCAGAAGTTAAAAGTTAAATTCTGGCATTTTTCTTCAGAAGATGTCCTTCTTGATTTTTGAGAAATGATCTCGCAGTGACCTGGGCCTCTCTGATTCAGTTAGGACTGGCTGGCCAGAGAACCAAAATGATGCAGTTGTCTCCAGCTCCCAGACAATGGGAGTTCTCTTCCTTATGACTGGCTTTTCACTTGTAATGGTGTGTGTGTGTGTGTGTGTGTGTATGGTGTTGTGTAGTTTGTGTGTTGTGTGAGTGTATATTTGTTGTGTATGTGAGTGTGTATGTGTGTGTGTTGTGTGTGTTCATGGTGGTTGAACTAAGGTCCTTCTACCTACATTTGCAAATCCCTTAGTCATGGAGCCATCTCCTCTGCCTTTATAGTAGTTTCTTGGTCATTTATTACATTACAAATATTAATGTAATTATTGTAGATCAAGTGATTAAGTTTATAAGAAAAAATAGCAACATATCCACAATTTTAATCTTCTGATACATAGTATTACTCAACATCTTCAGAGCAATGGTTCTGAAAATATAGGCTGTGGACTGCTAATATCATCAAGTCTGAGTACCTGCAAAATACTAAGGATCAGAAGGTTTGAGAAATCAGGCCCAGTAGTTGGTAGCTCCACAAGCCCTCCAATTACTTCTAACTGCAGCTAAAATTTGGAAAACAGTCTTGTAAGCAATCGGAAAACATTTGTTGAATGGATAAAGGCACAATAAAATGATGAACACATTTGATTTTAAGTAACATATGACAATGTAACTATCTTTGCTGCTGAAGCAATGGTGATGAGATTTGGGGATTACGGAACACCTGAATCCTGATGAGAACCAATATGATAGATATCCTCTACTTCCTAGCCATGCTTTCAGAGCACTGCCTTTTGGAAACATACGAAGCTTGAATGTAGCAATTCGTCATGCGTGTTTACAAATATATCATGCAGAGAAGAGAGAGATTCATGGTGTTCATTTGATTTTTTTTTCCCAGTGTAAAAAGAGTCTGGATTGAATGTACATGAAACTCATATCAATTGTTTTAGAATAGGGAGTTGACTGATGTGTCTACGGGGGTGTCAGAATTCAGAATTTCTTACAAGCTCTCGATGGATGTCACTGTCACTGAGGTTACGTTTCTAGGCAAAGGGTTATAACATACATGGGTTTGAATTTAACGGGCCCACTCAAACAACTGTGCAAATGTAGCTGGGACTTCACCTGTGAAGTATAAATGAGGTGTAAACATCCACATTTGTGCCTGGCAGTAAAAGGTTGCTTTCTAGTCAAATAAAAATTAACAACACAAATTAAAACAAGTCCCAGAGCATGGTGACTTCACATTCCTGCTGTCTCTGCAGACTGGGATGTCAGTGGTTAACCCTTCTCTCATGCGTTCACTTGGTCTGAGTTCTGCTGTCAACAGCTCTACAGCTTCTGTAATTTTAGCTTCAGTATCTGCCATTGACCCACAGCAGCTCAAATCACAGGTGCAACTTTTTGAAAATTGAGCCAGTCTTCCTTCTGGCACCCCCCCTGATTACCAGCTACTCCTACGGACAGGAAGAGAGCTGCAATCCACAGGCTGAACACATTTTGTTTTCTATATTGTATATTAAGGGCTTCTTTTCCCAGAGAGCCATTTATCTTACTGCATTTGTATCTCAGCACCAGAGGCTTAAGTAACTCATCCATTGTTCAGGGATATGTTATGAATATCATTTATTAGCTGAAGAGTTTGGTCTGCTTATCACATGATAGTTAACATCTACGAAAAAACTAGTTGTTTAAAATGTATAACTGGACAGACTTTCTCTTCAATTCATATATCAAAAGACAACAAATAAACTATTTTTATTGTTTGCTGAAAGGGAGTTAACACTAATAGAGATGAATTTATGAGTGGCTGTCAGATCACATTCTGAAAGGTTCTTTGGAAATTTCTGACATTTGAATATAACAACTAAATATTCAAACTAAAATGTAATGATTCCTCTAAAAAATATGCATGCTTCAAATCCAAAGAATCACAGAGTTATCCCTGGAGAATATTTTGAATGACAATAGTTTAAACAAAAGAAGATATGTAGATACTATGACATTATATTATTTTTTTAATGAAATTGTGAAAGAACAGAAAAGTAAATGCAATTTGCTGGATCTTAGGTCCTGAAAGATTTTGTGAACAGAGAAAATGTAAAGTATTTTTAAAATAATTTTGCACTTAAGATCCATAATTAATAATCTGATTATTTTTGATAATGTATATGTAGCAGGATAATTTCCTGCTACTGCTATGCTGTATATGCAGTAGTGCTCCGTGATTGGGCAGTATGAAAGGTAGGTGGAGTGAGGAGTTGGGAAGAGAGAAGAAGAAGAACGGGAGGAAAGAAGGAGATAAGGGAGGAGAAAAAAAGAAAAGGAGGCTGTCGACCATGGAAGAGGACGGATGGTTCAAGAACGGTCCTGGGTAGCAACCTATCAAAAGGTTAGATATTGGGTAACAATTCTAATAGTGTGGGCATCTTGTTAATTGAGCACTTCCAAATGTATAAATTTATTTGATAATCTTTAAACGTTAAGAGTCTTCATTCTACCGGGTACTGTGAGTATGGAAGATATTGTCAGGGGTTCAGCTGAGCTTTGTGGATGCCGCATGGGGGATTGGCAGAGCCCCACCCCCATCTTGTGGGTCTAGTTGTGGCACGCCTGGCCTCTGGCTGCTTCTAGCTGTGGCACGCATGGCTTCTGGCTGTTTCTTGTGTGGAATATGACGGCCAGAACTAAGCAGAGCCGCCCAGCTGATTAGATAGCCAGCCCATGCCAAGGCTTTTCTAGATATTACCCAATACAAGTATATGTTGTTGCATAGATTTTTATTCTAAGAGCTTGAATTTGTTTTTCTGTTATGTATTATTAGAAATTAAGTCTGGAGGCAAGGGCTAATTAATATGGGCTCTGATAATGATATTGGTGTACATTAAGTAAATGCTTCTATAAGGAGTTAATGTGTAATATTTATACTAGACAGCTATATTAATTACTAATTTATCACTATACTCTAGGGACAGACATATGAAAGTAGCTCAGTATAAAAGCTCCTATATTTTGTGGAGAATAAGCATTCATATGTTATTTTCTATGATTAAATTAACATTCAAAATAGGCATAAGGAAAGTCGTGTTATTTTATTTTGTCTTACAAATATATTAAATTTTCTTAATTGGACATAGCATTACCTGAGGACCCAGATATACCACTCCTGGGCATATACCCAGAAGAAGCTCCAACATATAACAAGGACATATGCTCCACTATGTTCATAGCAGCCTTATTTATAATAGCCAGAAGCTGGAAAGAACCCAGATGTTCTTCAACAGAGGAATGGATACAGAAAATGTGGTACATTTACACAATGGAGTACTACTCAGCTATTAAAAATAATGAATTCAAGAAATTCTTAAGTAAATGGATGGAACTAGAAAATATCATCCTGAGTGAGGTAACCCAATCACAAAAGAACACACATGGTATTTACTCACTGATCAGTGGATATTAGCCCAAAAGCTTGAAATAGCCAAGATTCAACTCACAGACCACATGAAGCTCACGAATAAGGAAGACCAAGTGTGGATGCCTCAGTCTTACTTAGAAGGAGTAACAAAATACTCATGGGAGCAAATATGGAGACAAAGTGTGGGACAAAAACTGAAGGAGGGGTCGTCTGGAGACCATTCCACCTGGGTATCCATCCCATGTGCAGTCACCAAAGGTAGACATTGATGTGGATGTCTGGAAGTGCATGCTGACAAGAGCCAGATATAGCTGTCTCCTTAGAGGTCTGCCAGAGTCTGATATATTCAGAGGCAGATGCTCACTGATAACCACTGATCTGATCAAGGGGTTCCCAATGGAGAAGTTAGAGAGAAGACTGAAGGAGCTGAAAGGGTTTGTGGCCCCATATGGAGAGCAACAATACCAACCAACCAGAGCTCCCAGGGTCTAAATCACCAGCCTGGGAGCACATAGGGAGGAACCCATGACTCCATCTGTATATGTAGGGGAGGATGGCCTTGTCGGGAATAGGTGGGAGAGGAGATCCTTGATCCTATGAAGGCTGAACACCAAGTGGGGGGAATTCGAGGGTGGGGAGGTGGGAGTGGGGGGTAGGTGGGGGCACATCCTCATAGAAGCAGAAGGAAGGGAGATGGGATAGGAGTTTTCTGGGTGGGGGGGAATGGGGTAAGGGGATAAAATCTGAAATGTAAATATAATATCCAATAAAAAACAAATATATTAAGTTAATTTTTTCTTTCTTTCTTTCTTTCTTCCTTTCTTTCTTTCACTCTCTCTTTCTTTCTTTCTCTCTTTCTTTCTCTTATTTTTTACATAGGCTCATACTCTGAAGCCCAAATTGGCTTAAAATTCACTGTGTAACACAGGCTGGCCTTGACTGCACAGGAGTCCTCCTGCCCCATGTCTGTGAGTGCTGGACTGCAGGTATGAGCCTCCTGTAAGGGATATGAGCATATTGTTAATGCTCTTTAGAAGATGTTTTCTGTTATGAGTGTTTTGCTGATACCAAATTCTTAAATATCTTGTTTCCCATACTTTGAGATATTATCCTGAAGCATTCAAACATTATTTTAATTTAGTTTCATTAATTTAATAAACACTTCCAAAATTTTCTTATTTGTACCCCCAAACTAAATTAATATGTTATTCTCCAATGGTTTCCCAATAGCATATGCATTATTACTTATTTGTAGGTATTCATTTTTTTGGTTGAATGTAATTAGAGTATTTCTATGTTTATCATCAGAAAGATTGCTATTCACGTGATCTTTGTATTTACTTTCCACTTATTGTTTATATTTATTTCTTTCTGAGATAAAGACTTGGCTTAGAGCCTTGGTTGCTTTCAAACTCTCTGTATAGCACACTATGACCTAAACCCTCAATCTTCCTGCTCAGCTTTCCAAGTGTGTACAATCATACACGGCTCTCTCTACTCTCTTAACTTGGATACATGTGATGTGACACAGTGCTGTTGCTTATGTTTAGATTTGTTTCTTTTCCTCTTTTCAAGCATGTTTTTGGTCTTATTTTCAGTTTTTTTAACTATAAAATTGAAGTATCTGTTTTTTTAGGAATATAAAGTATAATATTAATTAAAATATTTGTTATGTATATTTTAAGTTATGGCAATGTTAGTATTTGTCTCATTATATATCCTTAAATGCTAGCATATTTAAATTTAAAAATGTATTTTTCACAATGTAGCTGATAGACCTAATAAGAATTTTAAAAGATTAAATGATTGCTTATTTAAAATTAAATGGAAAAACATTGTATGTTTATGTTCTTGATGTAATTATTTTGTTTTTTAGTATTCATGCTTTACTTCATGTGCTTTTTCCTAAGTTGTGAATTAATTTAGCATCACCATGTGTTTCCTTCTATTGGTTAATAGGAGGATTAACCAAATTCATTTGGTTAATAAAATGTTTTCTCCCAATAAGTATGGTCTTTGGGTACAGAGAAGAATGTCTGCTACTTTCTTTTATTCTTTGTATACAGAAATCCTGGCATCTAGTAAGCATTAAAATGCCATTTGCTTGATTAGAATTTCCATAGAAAATGCATTCACCCACCATATGTATAGATGAAATTACATAACCAGTTATTCGTAGTTGCAACTGTAAAGAACCTCTCTGAGTTCTCTTTTATAAAGATTTGTTTCCCTAAGGTTTATTTTCACAGAGAGTGGGTCAGGATGGAGCTGAAAGGCAATCCAAGGCCACTGGATGGACACTACAATGAAGCAGACATTGAAACACGAACTTCAATAATATTTTTCCTGTGTACTCTACCAACTTCTCCTTGTATATTAGTGACATGCTGAGAAATGAAAATGTTTCTCTATGGGAACTTGATAAACATGGCCTGTTTGCTGTGAGAAGATGCTGTTGTCCCTGTAAGAACAGTTCCCAGCTGATATCCTTTGCCAGTGTTTCTCAACCAGAGAGTCATAACCCTTTGGCAAACTTCTATCTCCAAGAATATTTGCATTATGATTCATAGCAGTAGCAAAATTAGAGTTATGAAGCAGCAAGGAAAATAATTGTATGATTTGAGGGTCACTTCACAACGTGAGGAACTGTATAAAAGGACTGCAGCATTAGGAAGGTTGAGAACCACTGGGAAAGGGAAGGGGGAACCATGTAATTATATCATATTATCAAAAAATTTAAACAAGATTAAACAGGACCTGTGAAGTCAGTTTCAAATCTGCTCAGGTTTCTATTTATAAAGAGGAGTCGACTGTTCTCAGTGTGTGCCATGAGAATGAAGGCATTCTGAACGTCGTATCACAAGTCACTTCAAAGTAAAGAAAACTTCAGAGCATTAAATAACTATGCAGAGAGCTTTGTCCTTGTCACTTTCCAGGACAGTGCCTACTCCATGGGTGTACATCCTTGCTGTGTCTTTTTTAAATTTTTATTTTTACTGGAAGGAAGAGATAGTTGGAATTTCTAGTAGCTATAGAGTACCACATGAGAGAACGTGTGCATCTGCCTTTCCTGTGTTTTACTTATAATGAGGCTAAGAAATTCATTGGTATATTAATATAGCCTTTTATATTCTGTGCTGGTTTGAATATGCAAGGCCCATTGAGTGGCACAATTAGGAGATGTGGCCTTGTTGGAGTAGGTGTGACCTTGTTGGAAGAAGTTTGTTGCTGTGGGGGTGGGCTTTGAGACCCCCTCCTAGACACATGTAAGATAGTCATCTCTTGTTTGGCTTTGGAACAAGATGTAGAACTCTTAGCTCCTACAGCACTATGCCTGCCTGTACACTGCCATGCTTTCTGCCTTGAGGATAATGGATTGAATCTCTGAACCTGCAAGCCAGCTCCAATTAAGTTTTGTCCTATATAAGAGTTGCCTTGGTCATGGTGTCTCTTCACAGCAATAGAAATCATAACTAAGACATATTCTAAGACATTTAATATAAATATGGGAATGTAAAAATTTTTAAAAAATCGATTTAAACAACAATAAGTGAATAAAGTTTTGTTTCACTCAGCATCTATTTAAGGCAGTATTTGTAAAGACCTCAGTTAAATCAACATTTCCTAACTGTTTTGATTATTTCTGTAAAATTGTCTACAATTAGGTTATATAGACTATGAATCAGATATAGTAGGAAAATCTATGGGGAAGTTTATTTCAGAACAAAAACTTAACATAAATGCCAGGAAGGAAAATAGTGTGTACAGCCACAATTCAGAGTACAAACTTGAGAGAAGGCTGTTGGCATTTGCCTTTCACAACAATTAGCTCTTGTGTCTATGGAACCACATCTACTAAAAAGTATTATTCATCCAAATAGATGATAGCCTTCTTAGCATGCTGAGAGGACATAGCTTAGAATTCCTCACCATCCTGACTCTCCTTGAGCCTCAGTGATTGACACTGAGGAGGTTGTTATGCCTAAACCCATAAACACCAGGTTCTTAATACCCCTTTTAGTCATTGTCTATATTCATAAATTATTTCTGAAAATATTAACACCAAGTCCAAAGCTAGAGTCCCATTCAAAGGTAAACAGAGAACAATAATTATTGCAGAAGAGATATGATTTAATTATGCCTTTTTACATGTGTATGATAATAGTTTGTATAAATGACCACCACTGCAGCTGGTCTTTCTTTCTGCCACCCTTCTCCACTGTTTCCCTTTCATCTGGAAAGATAGAGATGTAAGGAATTCGATCCCTGAATAGAGTCAGGAGTCAGAAAGGCGGCCTCATTATCATTAGACTGCTTTCTGCTGATTGGGGGCATTGAGTGTCTTGGGAACAAGTTTGATTTTTGCCATTAGGATATCTAATTTTTTCTTTGTGAATGACTATATAACATGTCATGACCAACAGCAGCCAACAGTTACCAATCAGCAACCCACGACAACCAAAAACCAAACAACCATCCACCGCTCCTCTTGGAGCCTTAGTTAGGGTTTTACTGTGCATATAATCACTTGCTTGGATCTTGCACATGGGAATACAGCTAGCCACTTCCTATTTTTCATGCTCAGTGTGAAACCTGAATATTGTTTCAAATGTTCACACTCAAGTCTTAACATCTACCTCCTAGGGTTCATCCCATAATACACTGTTTGTGTGTCAACTCACAAAATAAATCTAGAAGGTTATAGGAGGAATTTGGATACAGGAACAGAAATGTTCAGAATAATTTCTAAACCATGACAACCTCTGTTAGAGACTCAGAAACTTTCTTTAACAGTGATTCTCAGCTTCAGGAATCAGGGTCCTATACTTAAAACCAATATCAGAACTACCCCAGTTCATTTCTAAGCTGGCATTGAAGACATATTCTTGTGAAGCAGTTATGTCCTATTTACGGGACAGTCATTCTGTGCAGATTAAAGACAAATTTTACTCATTTTAGGTATATAATGAAGAACTTTTAGTTTATGTGTGAAAAAATTTTAAGTTTCTTGTCAATCGATTTAAATTTTAGTGTTAAAACATTTCTCTGTGCTAAAATTAAATTGTTCTCTTTAGTGCCAAAGTTATTTTTATAAATAATTTAAAGCAATAGTAAAGTTCAGTTGGTAAAAATATAATTTTCTCATCCAATCATCCAAACAACCATCAGTTTTAGTATTGATTAAGTAGGAATTCTTCCCGAGAGATAAAAGGGATGCAGTATTGAAGATGGTAGCCTTGACCTGTCCCTTCATGAAGTTTAACTATAAAGTAAGAAGCATTAATCAAATCACATCTCATGTGTGCACATAACACAGGCCACACTATGCTAAATGCCATTAATGACAAGTAACTTGTGGAATTAGAATGTTTCATGATGATAGCTATGTCATCTGGACAGCAATCAAGTGATGTCTAAATAGAGGTGACACATTCACTGAACATGAAAGGGAAATGTTTAAACTAGACATGGCAGGGGATGTGTCAGAAATAAGTAAATAAGAGGAGCAGGAAGAATACTTTGGTGTGAAGTTCTCAGTATGTGTGCAGAGTAGAACTGTAGACCGTAAAAGTGTTGTATTTGGAGATGTTTTGGGAGGCAGATGAAATGCCAGATTATTCAGGGCCATGTTAAGTAAAGTTTTAAACTAAAGAATCAAGTGAACATTTGAATTCTCAAGAAGAAAATGTCATGCTGTCAAGATTGCTCCATGAGTAAAGAATGTGTCTTGCAAGCCCAATGACCTTCAGGGAACTCAAGCCTTGAACTACCATAAGAAAGGCAGATGCTGTGGCTTTTCTAAATCCTGTGGTGAGCCAAGGAACTGGGAAGAAGCCAGAGTCAGTGGGTCTCTGTTTTAGTCAGGGTTTCTATTCCTGCACAAACATGCTGACCAAGAAGCAAGTTGGGGAGGCAAGGGTTTATTTAGTTTACACTTCCACACTGCTGTTCATCACCAAAGGAAGTCAGGACTGGAACTCAAGCAGGTTAGGAAGCAGGAGCTGGTAGGCCATGAAGGGATGTACTAACTGGCTTGCTTCCCCTGGCTTGCTCTGCTTGCTTTCTTATAGATCCCAAGACTACCAGCCCAGGGATGGCACCACCCACAATGTGCCCTCCCATCCTTGATCACTAATTGAGAAAATGCCTTACAGTGGGATCTCATGGAGGTATTTCCTCAAGGGAGGCTCCTTTCTGTCATAACTCCAGCTTGTGTCAAGTTGACATGCAAACCCAGTCAATACAGTCTCCATTATACTGTGCAGAAACAAGAGATATTCTGTGTCAACAAAGTGGAAAGAGAACAGATTTTCAGAACTTGTCTTCTGAGTTCCACAAGGAACTCATATATATATACACTATTGTATATATGTGCGCAGGAGCATGCACACACACACACACACACACACACACACACACACACACACAGCAATATACACAATTTAAGAAAGTAAATATCTTGGCAAAGTGAAAAGTTGATGAATTCTGTGCTTTGCCTTCAGATTTTCTAATTCCAGCAATTTTATTTCACGTCTGTGCAGCGTTAAGTCCTGGAAGTAAATTCTTATTCCATAAGTAGATTAGAAGTTATGATTCAGTCACCAAGAAGGTAAATTTTCTAATGTCCCATGGCATGTATAAGGATCGAGTAGTGATAGAAACATTGTTTTTTTTCTATTTTAAAATCTTTTTATTTGTTCTTTATGAATTTCATATCATGTACCCCAATATCCAACTCATCTTTCCCTCCACTTGTACCCTCCATCCACCTCTAAAACCTAACTTTAAACATAAAAAAAGACCTCATTGTAGAAGCTCTAGTGTGTCACAGTGTGTCCCACAGTGTACCCTTTTGTCTACACTTGCTTGCAAATGTTTATTGCAGTGACCTGTTGGTCAGGTACAAGGCGTCAGGCTTCTGTTACTCTATCAATAGTGGAACTTCATTGAGACTCCTCTCGTATATACTATAGTTTTGGATCTATAAGACCTGCCCTTTCATACACTCCAGCAGTTCACTGATAACGCATATCTTGGCATTGGCCAATTCAAAGCCCTGGATCTGGGCCTGAGAAGTATCTGAGCTGGTCATGCCCTCAGGGTTGGTCACCAGCAGTGCTCCCACCCCGCCCTACCATTGCAACCAGGGCCAACACTACCCTGCTGCATAGCTGAGGTGCAGGGCCAGCTTTCCTGCACTCACCACCACAGGGCCAGGTCTCCTGACTTCGTCTGGGGATTGCGGAGTTCACACCACCATCCCTTGCTTGTATTCACGGCACTTCACAACTTCACCCACAACTTCAGCACTTGTGTACAATGTGTAGGCCTGTGCTCTTGAGTACTGCAGCTGGCTAATGGCAGAGTCAGTTCTCCTGTTCTCATACTTCTAAAGAGAGCTCTCCCAGAATGCCCAGGCTAAGGGTGGGGCCAGTTCTGTACAGCCCTCAGACATCAACATACTCCAGGCCGGCAGCCCAGAGCAGGTACATACCCTGGCCTTTGGTGGTAACAGACCTGTGCTGCTGCAGGGCCACAAACCCAGATATGGTTCCTGGTGGCAGCACAGGCTAGGACCCCACCACGGTCTCAGGTGGCATCACTGGCTACTCATATCAGGCTGTTCCTTACTACCCTCGAGTCTCCAGTTCTGCCTCCCTTTATTACGCTCGCATCCTTGTTTCTCTTTCTCTTCCTTTTCTCCACTACCTGCTTACTGGTGCCCAGGGTCTCTCATGAGTGGTTTAAGGAGTGCTATGCTCCGCTCATGCATTATAGATCCAGACAGGGGTCATCTTGGGCACTATCTGCCCACTCCCACAGGCATGTGTCACATCGGACTGTCATCTCAGGCTAGCTCCCTGTCAGGGCCCTATGCCAGCAGTCTGGTGTTCATCTGAGGGCTTGTTCCTTGCCTGGGCTGCCCAAGTGGCCCCATATGGGAGGGTTGGCTATCTCCGGCTCATTCTCATCCTTGGCCCATAGTCCCAGGCATGTTTCTTCTAGTCTCCGGTTTGCTCCCTATTCTGTGGCACCTGACTGGTGGCTGTCTCAGGCTAGCTCCCTGTCCAGGCCCCCTTTTTGGTTGTCTCAGAGTGCTATTTTCAGGGAATGTTCATCTTCTAAGCTACTAATAATTCAAATGTCCATGGATCAGAACACTAAGCATGAACATAGTTTCTCTCCTTCTGCCACCTACGGATGCATGTGACACAGAGCAGCAACAACTGCAATACATTTAGAAGCATTAGAAACATCTTAATGGGAGTTTATTGTTCTCTATAGGCCACTGAGATCAGAAAGAGCCAATGATACTTTGATTATTCACTTGTCATCTGAGTGGTCAAAGTGCCAATGGTAGCTTTACAATGTCCAGGGTTCTTGGGTTACAAGTCATAGAATGTGGAAAGAATTTCTTTTCCCCTGATGCTAGACAAATGATTATCGTTACGTAGCCATTTCTGATTACTCTCCCAGCTGGAATAGAAATTAGAAATAAATTTAATATGGGATATATCAGAGGATGTTGCTAGCTTCCGGGAATAGAAAAGAAGGCTTCCATTTTGGGGCCTGAACAAGGCCATTCAGGACCTGGCCTGCACATAGTGGGAAAAAGGAAAACAACCTTTTTCCTTTGTATACTAAAATACAGTTCTTCTGAAAAGAATGTCCATGTCTGTTTTGTGATAATTCCTTTGGTTACTTTTTTTTTCATCTCATTTTTTTTCTCCCTCTTTCTATAAATTACTCTTTGTCTTATTTAGGATTGTATTGCTTTGAAGAGACACCACGACCAAAGCAAGTCTTTTAAAGGAAAACATTTAATTGAAGCTGGTTTACAGTTTTCGGGATTCAGTGCAATATCCTCATGGGAGGAAGCATGAGAGCAACCAGGCAGAGTGCTGGAAGAGTTGAGAGTTTTACATCTTGATCTGCAGGTAGCAGATTCTCTCTCTCTCTCTCTCTCTCTCTCTCTCTCTCTCTCTCTCTCTCAGCATAACTTGAGCATTTAAGACTCCAGACCCCCCAAATAAATCCTAGGCCAGAGGAATCAGCTTCCTCCCAAGACCTGTTAGAAACCAGAGACACAAGAATTTTTTCACACCGAAGGATGACATTGTATGTGAACATGTAGTTGCCATGGCTCTGATTTGCTTCTAATTGCTTTCAGCAAAATGCAAAGCAATCATATACAACAAGGTGACTGACAGTGTCTGCTCAAAGCTCAAGAATGACCCTAGCATGTTTGTTACTATAAAATGTGTGAGTGTGAGAATGGACTTTGCCAAATACATTGCTACACACACACACACACACACACACACGCACACGCACACGCACACGCACACGCACATACACACACATGCATGCACGCACACACGCAAGCACTCACACAGAGCTCTGAAATATATATATATGCCAATAATTGTTGTTTTTTACCTCAGGGAGAGTTAGTTTAAGTCTACACAAGGGAAATTAGTGGTTCCCCTAAGTAGATAAAAGCAGTCATACCCCATCATGGAACGAACTAATCAGAATGCTTTAGAGAGAAAGTCAGAGCAAAAAGAAAGCTAGGAGCCTCTTCTCCATGGACTACAAATGATCAAAGAATGGTAGGCAATGATGCTTTCTTTCACGATGGCTCTGATGGGTCCCTATCCTCCCTGCACAGCTGTGTCTTCATTTATCAAATGGCAATGATGCTTTCATAGTGGCCTTACCCCTTTCTACCTCACAGACATGTTGTGAGGATTAATGAAATTGTGTCTACAGTGTTTTCAGTTTCTGGAGAAAAACTATTTATGGACATTTCTATATTATATAGATATATAAGTGATCTCAGTTTCTTACTTGTTGTTATACTGGTGTGTTGGTTTTACTCTAAAACTACCGTTAATGTCACGGTCACCTCAGATGTCTATCAGAGCTCTAAACGTCCTTCCTGTGCACCTGATTGATGCAGGGTTAACTGTTCCTGGGGTTACAGAGGATGTCTCCCCTCCAACTGAAAAGGTGGTCCAGGACAAAGGTCTAATAGACCTGCATCAGGACCAGGTTAAGATGACACACCTGGATGCCTCAGCACTTCTGGAAGAAGCCCTCTTACTTTCACACCATGAGGTCTCAGAGGAGTAGATTATGATCTGATGTCATCTGTTTGCCCTTCATCTTGCTTGCAAGGGTGCATGGTTTGATCCTATGCATCTTGAAAATGAATTTTGTGATTGGTCCAGATGCTAATTTGCATGATGATTCACTTCCTTTGCCTTTAACCTTCTTTTATGGGCAAATGGATGTTACCATTTCAACTTTGATCTCGGAAACATTAGTTCACATGGACTCATTGCCACATTGCTCTCTTGGAGTAAGTTAGTTGACATTGTTTAAAGATGGGAAGGTGTGCAACTTCTTTGATATTTGATGGCATCATATCTACATTTGTTGTAAGACATATTGCATACCAATTAAAACTCTGTCAATTAAAATGGTTAAAAGCTTGAAGAAAAAGACTCTAGACCCCCCACCTCCACAGTGACACACTCCCTCTAACAAGGCCATACCTCTTCCAATAAGGCCACAACTCCTAATAGTGCCACTCCCTATGGCCAAGCATTCAAATGATTCAAGTGCATGAATCTACGGAGGTCATATGTATTCAAGCCACCACACACATCATGTTCTTTGACATAATTTTCTTCTCTTCCTTTCAATTGAATGATGATAAAAACACCCCCACCCTTTTAAAAAACATGGTTATAGTATAGAACAAAGGGGAGTGAATTTAAATGTTTGTTGCATTTACTAATTTTTAAATTATAATTTAAAAATATCTAAAACTTCCAAAATGTTCATATGGCCTCATATAATTTTCAATATAAGTATTTAAAAACAAATGCTGAAAGCAAAGCGAAATTCAAGATTTTTGTAGCTTCATGTCTTTTAAAAATTTCAAAATATGCACAGTGATTGTAAATGCATTTTGCTTGTATTTATAGTAATCATAACCTATTTCCAATAAGTAGAATTTACCTTTGGCAACATGCCTGTTTAATTATACTTTATCCTCTTGCTTTTAGAATATGGATGAGCTATTGGTTTGCATGGCAAATAACGTCTCAGGAATCACCCTGTTCTCATTTACAGCTATTGCATATTCAATGATTTGGTAGGTTCCTGAAATCTCTCAAAGCTTAACTGTTGGCTCCAGCCCAGTGTCCTTCAGAGGCTAAATTAGAATAACCATTTCAAGTTTAATAGGAACATAGGGTTCTGTTGAAGAGAAATATTGGTATTCCTCAGTCTAAAAACAGAAAGAAATATTTTAAAAATGGCAGAGGGGTTTTGCCTCTTTGGTATTTATGTAGCACATGGTCTGAGATGGGAGCACCCACCCCTTTGGATGATGGTTAACTCTCCCTTGCTGATTCTGTTGGGTTCCTTCATCTCTCTAAGTAATTCTTATTCCATAAACTTTCACATATCCACCAGAATGTGAAAATCATTTAACCAGAAGAAACAATATTTAGATTTTATTCCACCTCAAGAGCTCACTAACATCAGCTAGATAGCTCTATAATCACAATTTTTCAGTTACACATCTGTGAAATAAGATTTGTAGGTAAAGCATGAGAGGAAAAAAAATGAAATGGAACATGGCTTATTATGAATCCTTCCCTATAAAATGCCAGCTGACAGTTACTTGGTGGTAGTACACTGGTTCCATGGATGAAGCATCAAGGAAAGTATCTAGAAATGCATTGCTATATTTCACTTTAGATGCCAACTTGGGTGGATTGCGTGACATGTGTGTAGCTGGCAAAGCATTATGTCTGGGGATGTTTCTGGAACTGATCCCAGAGCCTGGCCTGGAGGGTGGTGGAAAGAGTGGGCGAGAACCACTCTCAGTGAGGGCAGGTACCACCTAAGCAGCTAAGGTCTAAGCCAGACAAGAGATGGAGGAAATATGAGGTCTTACTTTCTTTTGGAGTTGTGGCAGCTTATTTCTCCCATCTTGGTCACAAGGACTCCAAGATCTCTGGCACTTGGATGCTTAAATCATCACCAGAGGTTCTCCAGGTTTTGAGGCCTTTTACTTTAGAAAAGAAAGAAATAATCATGTGATTACAACTTACAGAGGCTTACAGACTGGGCCTGATTTATTTATCCTGCATTCATACTTTTAAAGTTACAGGTGTCAGGTTTGAGACATCTTGGCCTCCATACACACATGGTCCAATAAGTCCTCTCATAAACCCTATCTTTTTTTGGTCTACTTTATATTGCTTTTTTATATTGCTTTTTTCTTGGTTGAGAACATCAGATACAGACACAGTTTGTCATTGGAAAGGGAATGGGATGGATACAGAATAAAACAAAAGAAAGCCTCACCATGGCCTGCCTTTGGAAAGCAGTGCATTGAACAGGTGAGCTTAAAGTAGATTATTTTCTATTTTTCACTCCAAATATATGTTTTGAAATAATGAGCATGAGCTTGAATAGAAAATCAGCCTTTACTTAGCTTGAGAGCACCTTCAAATATGGGTTGAAACCTACTCCCAAAACCTTTGTGCCACCATTACCTTAGCATATGTAGGCAGGACACCATTGTAGATCAAAGATTTTGTGGTCAGTTTGGTGCTTACATTTCTTTTTTGGTAGCATGCAGAGCACACCTTAGTGAAGGCTGTTCGTAGGAATCAGTTTAATGGTGCCATTGCGTTCTATAGGTGTTGTCTTCAGCAGTGAGGACTTGCCATTTGTTGTGAAGGGAACCCTATCGTCTTGGCTGTTGGTTGAGTTGTTTGAGGGTTTTCATGGGACCCATTTGGCCAACAACTCAATTAGATGCAACTCAATTCTGGTCCTGGACACTTTTGGTGAGAAGGGGTGGTGAGTTGAAGCTTTGTCTCCCCTGTTATTTGGTAATTTCCTTTATATCCCCTTTATGTATGCATATATTTTATGAAAATTCTACTGTTAAGTTTCCATGCTACACTTCAAATAGCCTTCAATTTTAACTGCCTCTTCCTGTATCCCTTCATCCTTTGCTTTCTTCCCCTTCCAACTTGATCCTCCCATTTTATCTTCACATCTGTTTATAACTACCTGTTCTATTTCCCTTTCTGCCACGTTGGCCCACCACAGTCTCTTATTCTATGCTTAACTTCTGTGTTTCTATAGATTGGAGCTTGGTTATGATTGACTTAACAGCTAATATTCACCTACAAGTGAGTACATACCATATTTGTCTTTCTGTATCTGGATTACCTCACTAAGGAAGATTTTTTTCTAGTTCCATCAATTTACCTAAAATTTTTTATGATTCCATTTTTTAAAAGTCTGAGTAAATGTAGCACATTTTCTTTACCCATTCATCAATAGTAGGTTTTATTGTCCAGACTAGAAGTAAAATTTTATCTATGTTTACATATCTGTGTGTATATCTATCTTTCTATTTGTCTGTCTATCTATTTTTAACTTGATTTTTTCTTATGTGAAGTAAAAGTGAATTTTTCAGTCTGAATTTTCTTGTGTTTATTTTTTTAAGACATATACAGGACTGTGATATAGCAAACCCAGAAGCCTGCCTTTATATTGCTGCCTTAAGGAAAACAATGAAGTCTAAAAAGTGTCCCCACAGGCCTGACACAGATAAAGGAAAGCAAAAGTTTATTTAAGACCTTAGAGAGGTCCTCAAGACTGGTGTGATTTTAAATGTTTTTGTTGTTGAATCTTTTTTATTCCAGGTGGGACAGTCTCGAGTCAGCAACATGGTGAGTGGAGAAAATGGGACACTGCCATTATGCTGCATAAATTCTCAGGCAGTTTTATCACTTGATTTGTTCAAATCTAGCAAGAAATCTGTTATTGTTCTCATGTTAAAGATTAAGCATGAGAGGAAGTGAAGTACTCCCTCTTACTGTCTTGGTTTCAAAAAAAAGTTTTCAGTAAGTTGGATGACAGAGTGTATATTAAAAACAGAACCACTATGTTCATTAACAAGGTGAAATTCAGTATTGTACAATCTCATGTAAATTTAAAATACAAGCTCATATTAGCACAGTTAGGAGAATCCCAAGCTGACAGCCCAAGCCTACATTTGGTCCCCTGATGCTTGGTTCCATTCAACATCTAGAGAGACAAGGAGACGTGGCATTGCAGATGTTCTAGCAACAACTATTATTTGTTACATACACTGTCTCATAGATATTTTTAAAAGGTTTTGTATATAGAATTAAGTTCAAGATTGGAGTGATTAAGTTCATCTATGATTTGCATTTTCCAGAGGAACTTTAAAAAATGTTAATGGATGGGAATCACTTCCCAAGTTCCTTTTCTAGTTGATCTAAAAAGCAATAATTTTATATAAAAATTTTCCAACAAACAGTATCTACAGGAAGAGTTGAGAATTTGTGAGAAGCCCTAGGCTAAGTAGTTGGGAAAGCCTGGTGTGGTTTTGCCAAACTTTTGTCCTACAAGTTTTCCTCTTCAGGGTTTTGACAGTTATCTGTCTGGACCCTAGGAGTTCAATGTCCCTAGACCTCAGCACACTTCCTGCTTCATGCCTATTTTCAATCTGGGATATGATGAACTCAACTCTACAAAAATTGTGTATGTCTATGATGGGAATTGACAACTAGTAGTTAACATAATCACTAGTTTTTTATAGACTATTTTTCTCTGTATCCCAAATGAAAGAACCCTTTTCCTGGAAATGAATAGATCTGGAGGAAAGAATGATTATCTATGAATCTGAGTCAAGGCTGGCTTCTGTCTTTTCCAAAACAGATTCCAGGTGCTGGAAATAGATTTGATCATTCTCTCCGGAGGGCACACTTCACTTCTACTGCTATTAATATCTGTGGAAAGTTGGTTATAGTGACACTGCAGTGGAAGCTTCTGTGATTACATTTATCAGGAAGAAGCGTAAGCTGAACAGCTGAGGCAATGCATCAATTCAAACATGTTTTGGAAAAACACTGAACAGAAACAAACTGATTCAGCATGTAAATTCTTCCCTTTGTTAGAGAAAGCAAGGAAATCTTTATAGCTTCTAGGGAATTGGGTGGTTTCTTTAAAGTATGTGCCACCAGATGAAAGGCTTAACATTTTGAGACCTCATGGATTTATAATCTATGTAGTATTCTGGTCATATTTTGGGATCTATCAAGGCTATTTTGGTATTCATTCAGTAGGGAATCAGAACTAAGAATCAGAACTGTTGAAATATCTATGGAAAGATAAAATCTGAGGGAGTACTGATTACTTGTTTGCTTTCAAGTAAGCATACTTACTTTTGGCAAAAAAAGGATACTTACTTTTGTTGTGGTTTTGGGAGAAAAAGGCTTAGGTGCATGTGCATGCTGTATGCTCCTGTGTGTGTGTGTGTGTGTGTGTGTGTGTGTGCGTGCGCATGTGCATGTTTGTAGGAGAATATCTTTTTAAATGTATCACTTGTTTTTATGTTTATCTTAAGGATAAACTTAATGTTAAAATTTGAGAGAAAATATAAATAAATAGGTAAATAGTTACTGTATGAAAAAAATACAATGAAACTTGGTGGCAATACAAAGATGGAGAATCTTAAAGGTTTGTCCTTAGCTGCCTGTACGACTAGCCATAAGAAGGAGAATAACTTCTCTGTAGTCTTTTGAAGACTTTGGAAGAAATCATCTTTTAGAAATGTTAACTCTTCCTAAGATGCTCAAACATGTGAAAATGCTTTAAGGAATTTTCAGAAATTCCATAACTCTTTTGAAAACCGGGTCATGACACTGAAAATACATTACATTTAAAAATATGTAGCATTTAATATAAGCAACAAAGTAGGAACATATGCCTTAATTACTTTTTGTAATTAAACAAAATTCAAACATCTCTATTCAAGATTACAAAAAGAAAAATTGAAAAATAAAACAAACATAGACATAAGAACTTAATCTGAGGGGCTGGAGAGGAGGCTCAGTGGGTATGAGGGTCTGCTCTATCAGAGGATCTGTGTTCAGTTGCAGCACCCACGGAAGGCAATTCACAACTGTCTGTGACTCCACTTCCAGGGGATCTGCCACCCTCTTCAGGTCTCTGGGGGCAACCGAACTCATGTGCACATACTCCACAGACAACTCATGCATGTACATGGAAAATAGCCCATAAAAAAATTCTAAAAGCAGAACTAATGAAATACCATTAATATCACAAAAATTAAGAAAAAGCCACACTGAGGGTGAAATTTGTGAATTAAAGTATGATTTCTTTTAGTAGCATCAACAGAAAACCCTCTGAGAATATCGACAAGAAAATTTTAGGAAATGTTCTGAAATTAGGAATTTTACATACGGAGGAGAACAAAACCCAAAAGGCAGGAACAACATAAAACACATAAATAAAATAAACATGAAGACATGGATAAAAACTAAACAAGCATCATGAGAGTGAATGTAGAAATAGTAAGGGGGACACGAGGATTTAGAAGAGCACCGTAACACCAAGCAGACAACCAATGATTTAGAGATATGAGTCTAAGCCTCATTCAAGGGAGAAATCAGCAATTTTAAGGATAAAGAAGTCGGTATACACACGGATAGAAAGAATATTAAGTTATATAAATGAGCAGCTACACACACACACACACACACACACACACACACACACCTTCCCTAGGATGATACATGATGGAAATGAATGAGGAGCACGATGGGAAAATAATTAAATGCAAATGAAAGGCCTGAGATTGTCTTCTTCATGGTCCATTTCAGCTGGGGTAAGGAGGCCTCTGTCTCATGCTAATAGAATTAGTGTACGAAAGAACACAAATGAAATTAAACTGCAATTACTTTCTCTCCTAGCTTTAGCATAATTAATCCCACATCCGATTTAATGTGTATAAATAACAAACCATCAATCAATCTGCCTTTATCTAGTGTTACTTAAGGTCCTCACAGGAGCTGCTGGGCAAGGTTTGGAGCTCAGAACACTAAACATGTAGTCAACAGATCTCTCAGGAAGTTTAAGTCTATGTGTATTTGTTTATAATAGTGACCAAATATTTTCCTTAAGAAAACTGAATATCATATTGTTTATAATTTTTAAAAAATCTAAATCCACATTACACACATTACATTAAGAAAAACAAGGGTTATCATTAAGAATTGCAGATGAAAGCAAATTGAAATTTTCAGTTCAAAGATTAAATAATAGTAAAAAATGTAGACACTTTCCATTTTTAACTTTATTTTTTTTTTGGACTTATTTATTTTATTGTGTGTGTGTGAGGGTTTTGCCTCCATGCCTGCATGTATGCATGTGAACCACATACAGGCACCAGGAGATCAGAAGAGGGTGTTGGACCCTCTAGAACTGAAGTTATGATTGTTGGGGAACATCATGTTAGTGTTGAGATGTGAACCCAGGTCCTTAGCAACATGGGCTCTGAACCAAGGAGCCATCGCTTCAGAGTCTTTATTTTCTAACTTAAATGTATATCTATAATTCAAAAGTAATCCAGTAAATTCAAGTTATATTTGTGATTTTGTTTTTTTTTTTTTTGAGAAGAGACTGAGGAGATTTGTTGTTTTGTTTTGTTTTGTCTTGTTTTGTTTTGTTTTGTTTTAAGACAGCATCTCTTTACATAGTTCTGGCTATCTCTGGAACTCACTATGTAATGTAGACCATGTTGGTTTCAAACTAACAGCAAATTTTTTGTTCTTGTCTCCAAAGTACTGGGATTAAACGTGTGCACCACAATGCCTTGCCTAGGGGGCTTTCTTATGGTACTGCAATAATTAACTTTATCAAGAATATTATTTTGAGTGAGCCAAGGCATGTACTGACAACTGTCAAGTAGTTTTCTAAATATGCCTTATCAGATATTTCTGGAAGAAATTAGCATTTAGAATAAGCAAAGCTATTCACTCTGCTGGCTAACAGGCCTGTTACTAGGACTGGAGCTCACACCATGGGCTCTTTGCATCCAAAGACCTTCAGGCTTCAGTAAGTTATCCTTCTCCTTAATCTGGATCTCTAGGTTTCACAGAGAAGATGAATAACTTCTGAAACTACTTAATAATTTGAGCTATTCTTTCATAAGAAATATCTATTTTATCTCTCACTACATTAACCCATTGCTTCTTTTATTATTTATTTATTTATTTATTTAGGGAAGATTTTATATTAGTCGGTGTTCCCTGTCACTGTGTACAACCTTTGGCAAGCCGTCCAAAGGAATTCTCTTCAACCAAGGAGTAATCAGGAGAGCAGTTTCAGTGATAACATTAAGTAAGAATGTAGAGAAAAAGATAGCGAAGAATTTGTATGACTGTGGAGGCCTTCTGTGTCTTTGATCCGACATGACTGCACAGGTGTAGGAGAGCATTTTGGGCCGACCTATCAGTTATGAGATTAAACTGTTTCAAAGACTAATCCAGTCCTAACTGAAGCCTGCACAGAAATCAGGCTCAAATGAAGTAAGTGGCTTTGTAAGTGATGAGCAAAGTGCAATATTGTTTTTATTTTACTTTTTGTACGCTTGATATCACACACTGAGCTGCATCAGTCCCCAGCAAGCACTGTTACTACAAGGTATCACCAGCCCAAACTCCAATATTCATCTGAGGGTAACAGTTAAAACACAAAATTAATAGCAACTAATGCATAAGAAATAACATGAGTAGATGTAGTAAAATGGGAAAAGATGGCCAGTGACTATGAAAATATATTAGTTAAACAGATTGAATAACAATGGAAATAGTGAGCGGGACTGTCTAAAATTTATTTAACATTGCAGTATGAATCAGTAGGAACAGAAAAGAACTAATAAAACACATAGACTGGAGAATGAATGAAGAAGACCCCTAATGTTGACATCTGATCTCCACATGGACACCCACAGGTGTGCACATCCATGTACTTGAACATGTACACAAAAGAGAATATACATTCATATTTTTGCCAATTATCTTTCTCCAAGTGTCTATCCAAGAGAAATAGATGTTTGTATCTTTAAGAGAAAAGTAGTGGGGTAGGAGAAATGGATCAGGGGTTAAGAGCAGTGGCTGCTCTTCCAGAGGTCCAGAGTTCAATTTCCAGCAACCACATGGTGGCTTAAAATCATCTGAAATGGGATCTGATGCTTTCTTTTGGTGTCTCTGAAGACAGCTATAGTGTACTTATATACATAAAATAAATAAATAGCTCTTAAAAACCATTAAAAAAGAAACCATTAAAAAAAGAAGAAAAAGTTGTTCATGAATGTTCCTAGAAGTTTCATACATATACCAAAACTAATCACCAAAAATACCCTTTATCGAAGGAAAATTAACATTTTTATGAATATCTAGAACAGGATAGCAGTCATGAAAAACATAGAAATGATACATCAACATATATCAAAACATTGAAAAAAACCTAAAAAACACAAGAATAAATACTGAGTAATTCCATGTATTTGAAATCTCAGAATAAATGACAACACTGTAGCTTGTAACAGTCTTAAGAGTAGTTGTTTCTTGTAGGGGAAAACCCTGCTGCTAAGGTCAAAGTCTCACATTACCTGAAAGCCCCAAGTTTGGTAAAAAATGGGGGACTCTCTTTGTCAGCAGGGCTTGTCTGGGGAGCTTGAAATCCCCACACACCCCTCCACACCCTCTATCTGCAGAGTTTCACATAGCCTTGATGAGATTACAGGGTCCCCTTCCTTTCTCCAGGTAAGAAACCTGTTCAGCCAACACCTGAAGAAATCTTGGAATGCCTCCTCTGCTAATGAGGCACCTCAGCCGATGACCTTTGCCTACCCTGGACGTTCCTGGCCCCTTCCCCAAAACTATATACCCCCAAGTCATCCTGAATAAAGTTGATCTGTCTACCCAAAACTGATCCAAGATGTCATTTCCATTTGTACTCCTGGGCTGTCCTCAACACTGTTCATTGACTCTGCACCCTTCATCCCTGTGGGCCACTGGCCAATGACCCCGGGGAGAAGAGAGAATCACAGCTCTTCTCATGGTTTGATCATTTATGAATAACCTCAAGGGGGAACTTCTAGGAAGAAAGAAATGTAACAGACAGTTTAATGAATATTTAAAAAGTCCTGGTGTCACTATCCCCTACCATAATCATTATTGTCACATTAAGGAATGGACAGTGAAATGAAGGAAAGTCAAATATAGATCACTTTAGCAATTAGTGGAAGGATGAACAGAAATTCACGATTTTTTTTTTATTTATTGCTGGCATGTTTAAAGTGTTGGTGGTAAAATACAAAGTGACAAGCTAAACATTTTAATATTCTTAAAAGAGGGCAAATGAGACTTGGAATCAATCTCAACTGTGGAAGAAAATCTGCCTGGAGACATAACAGAGGAATGCCAGTGCCAAACATTGGTCTGGGCAATCACTTGTGTGTCTTGTGTTCTACTTCTATTTATGAGAATAACTCATACAACCAGCAATTTACCCCTACAGCACATGATGTTTCTTAGTATAGGTGTTTATTGTAAAATAAATTTTAGTTCCTAGCTGTTGAGCAAAAACCAATATCATCCATTGTTAAAAATATACAGCATGCTCAGAAGTTGATTTTTTTTCAAACACATATTTCTTGTTTTACAGAAAATAGCTATCTTTACTAAACACACATGCTCACATTTCTCTTGTTAGATAGTACAGATCACAAGTGTAAGGCAAGCATATTTATCCAATATTATTTTGAAAAAAAAACCAAATTTTATACATTCTTTTGTGTGTCAATGTCAAATTATGAAATCCAGAGGGTCAAAGTTATAAAATGTTGCTGATACAGTAAAACAATTAATCAATGCTTCTTGAAAGACTTTTCTGGAACATTATCCTAGTTTAATATATCTGATATTAACTGTCACATTAAGAAGCTGAACTGATCACATTTTATGACATCAGCTATCAGTAGTTATTTCAATGTGAAAGCAATAAAATAAAATTAAATGCATCTTGTGACTTTTGTTTTTGAAAAATATCATATCTAGATGGCAGTGTCGGGAAAGTAGTGTGTATAAAGGGTGGTGAGAAACATGGCTTGCTGCTCTGTGTGGTTTCTCTTACTGAGGACAATATTGAACAAGAATGGTAGATCTTTATCTACTTTTACAATAGAATTTAATGAAAATAAAAGGACATTACTTTGAAGTAATTAAATTTATAATGGAATGTACAACTTGTTTTAATGAGAGGAAAGCATATTTTTGGGAGTCTCAAACACTGTCAATAATGGGCCAGGGATGAGCGCATATGGATGCCTCCCCTACCTAATACTGAAACACTGGCTACTGATAGATTCTGAGCTGGAAACAGATATTGTCTTTGTTTTTGTATGTGAAAGTGAGCCCACATTTTTAATATAATAGTTTTACTTATTCTTTGAGAATTTTATACATGTACATGATGTTCATTATTTCTGTCTTCATCAAATCTGGGAAATGGATTCAACCTATACCCCTATCCATGGATAATGAAAATGGTACACAATGGAATTCTACTCAATTGTGAATTTTCAGGTAAATTGCTGAACTGAAAGAGAGCAGACTGAGGGAAGTTCTTTGCCATCTGTGGATAAGAGCTACTAATATGTAGATTCGTGTCTTTGTCTTGAAGTAGCTGTAGAAGTGAGAATGAGAATGAGGCCATTGGGAGGTGGGCCAGAGCAGAATGCAGAGTACATGAAGAAGGAAAAGGGGATGAATAAAAGGTCATTTCATAAAGGAGTGATGATAGATCATAGCTTCAGAGAAGAGATAAAAAACAGTAACCATGTTTGGAAAAAGCAATTTGAAAACCGACTATTTTATAAGCATCCAAAAATACCCACATGTAAATGCATTTCTTTCTTTCTTTTTTTTTTTTTTTAGTTTTATTTTTATTGGATATCTTATTTATTTACATTTTGGATGATATCCTCTTTCCCCATTTCCTTCCACTGTAGACCACCTATCCTATTCCTCCTCCTACTTTTTGCTTTTATATCATATTAATTTCATGGAAATATTAAGGTCAGTTCTAGGTTGAGGAACTAGCAATAAAAAAGATGCAAATAGTCGAGGAAAAAGCAAGACAATAAACACCAATAGTCAAAGAACAAGCAAGGCAGTAAACAAAGTTCCATGATCACTCTTGTGCTCACTATTTCTAAGGGCTTATCAGGACTTCATTTCCTTCCAGTCTGGGCAAGAGCACTGAGCAGATCCCAGGTAGTAGCTCTGCCCCCAATCTCACAGAAACCAGAAGCCGCGGGGCTCCCAGGAGCTCTAACCCAGGAAGTATCTTAGGTAAGCAGACATCAACACCCGACCCAAACAAGGAGTAACTGGGACCCACTAGGAGCCAGGAAGGCACTCCTGGCCTGGAGCATTGGTTCCTTCTTGTCTGCATCTGAGCACTGAGCATATTTTGGTCTCCAGCTCTAACCCCAGTAGTAACACTCACCCAACACAGTTCTGATACAACCAAGATAATAGGAAAGACAGGCTCCAGTCAGAGACGGCAGGTAGCACTAAGGAGATCCAGATGGCAAAAGGCAAGCACAAGAACATAAGCATCCCAGGGTACTTGGCAACATTAGAACCTAGTTCTCCCACACTAGAAAGTCCTGAATTCCCCATATCACTAGGAAAGCAAGATTCAGATTTAAAATCACTTCTAATGATGATGATAGATGACATTAAGAAGGACATAAATAATACTCTCAAAGAATTTGAGGAGAACACAAGTAAACAGGTAGAAGCCCTTAAAGAGGAAACACAAAAATCCCTTAAAGAATTACAAGAGAACACAACCAAACAAGTGAAGGAATTGAACAAAACCATCCAGGACATAAAAATGGAAGTAGAAAAAAAATCAAGAAATCACAAAGGAGGACTACCCTAGAGACAGAAAGCCTAGGAAAGAAATCAGGAGTCATAGACGCAAGCATCACCAACAGAATACAAGATATAGATGAGAGAATCTCAGGTTCAGAAGAAAATATTGACATAACTGTCAAAGAAAATGCAAAATGCAAAAAGTTATTAACACAAAATATCCAGGGAATCTAGAACACAATGAGAAGATCCAACTAAGAAAGTAATCCTCTTCCTACAAATCCAAAAGAAGATAGCCACAAAAAGATAATTTCACCTCTAATAACAAAAATAACAGGAAGCAACAATCACTGTTCCTTAATATCTCTTAACATCAATGGACTCAATTCCCCAATTAAAAGACATAGGCTAATGGACTGGATACATAAACAGGACCCAGCATTTTGCTGCATACAGGAAACCCACCTCTGTGACAAAGACAGACTCTACCTTAGAGTAAAAGGCTGGAAAACAATTTTTCAAGCAAATGATCCTAAGAAACAAGCTGGAGTAGCCATTTTAAAATCTCCAGCCTGAGAACACAAAGGGAGGGACTCACAGCTCCACCTGTATAGGTAGTTGAGGGTGGCCTTGCCAGGCATCAGTGGAAGTGGACGACCTTGGTGCCTGAAAGTTTGGATTCCCTGGTGTTGGGGAATTTCAAGAGCAGGGAGGTGGGAATGGGAGGATAGTGGGAGCATACCCTCATAGTAATTGGGGGAGGGGGATGGGGTAAGGGGTTAGGCATCAGTGGAAGTGGAAGGCCTTGGTGCTTGAAAGTTTGGATTCCCTAGTGTTGGGGAATTCAAGAGCAGGGAGGCAGGAATGGGAGGATGGTGGGAGCACACCCTCATAGAAATTCCCAGAATCACATGAATTAGACATGACAGAGGCAGGCTGCCAGAAGTCTAGATTCTGGAATTTAAAAAAAAATATTTTGATACTAAAATTTGTTTTGAGAATTGTATATTGCAGAAGACACAGCCTTGGTATATCTACTCATCAAGCAAGCTAGCTAAGCAGACCTGCTCGAACCTCTGATGTCCTGGAATTCCAGTTGGATGCAGTAAAGACACAGACGTCAGAGGCTTATGAATTTACTCTCCCCCAGCCATCTTCTAATACCTCAATGCCCATAATCAGCCTGAAAAAGTTAATGAAGAGTCAGTGCCCCTATTCCCTGGGCTTGGGTACTGAGGTGGTTAATAGTGGGCTGCCTTTCTAGGGAAAAGTAGTGGTTTTGTTGGAACAGGAAGGATTAGCTAGGATTTAGTGCATAGCCATAACCTATTGGTAGAAATATGTATTATTGTTATTAAAAATGAAGTTATAATTTCTTAAATGGTACAAAATTTACTTTGATTTCAAAATGAAGGTTTTCATTCGTACGAGCTTCTTATTGATATAAAAGTGGAATGAATATTGTTACTCTCATAGGCATTGTGCCTGTAAAACACATTTAGGAATACAAGGCTTAGACCCAGTCCTTCTTTAACTTTTTTACCTGATTTGAGATGGTGAGCCTGTGAGTTAAGGGTCTATAGAAAATTCATGACTCTGAGTTTATTGTTAGGGTGTTTTCTGTATTTTCTTTAGAAATAACTGAGAGGAGTTAACAGACAACAGTTCAGATTGCCTTACATGGATGGTTAGTTTTCAAAACATCAGAAGTCCACAGAATTGACATTACAAAACATTTCTGTATTAATGTTCATTTTGATTAGAGACCTGTCTGCTCCGGACAGCTTCCTGTCTTGGATTCTAAGAAGAAATTTAGCATCTTTGGAGTTACTCCAGTTGTGGTGAGACAGCCACTAGGCAAGAATTGCCTCTTTTCATCTACAGACAAATTACTGTCCAGAAAAGGACACACTTGCAGAATAGTCAACTGATTATATCTGCCAAGACAGAGTAATCAGCCCTTAATAATTCTGCATCACTAGGTCTGTCAGATGATCCTGGGCCAGAAGGCTGAAGATCAGATGCTCCAACATTTTGTGTTATAGGGTCTGTCCAGGTATTCAGAGTTTCATATAAATTGGCTAAGTTTTAGAAGCTATGCTTTGTGCTTCCCATCATTTCCTTTAACTCAGTCATTCTGGATTTCTGAAAGGGTTGAAAACCTATAGTCTCGTAGCCAATTCTGGCTATTTACTTTGAGAGAAAAGATTTGAGAGGATGGTTTTCAGCTGACATTCATTCTAAAGTCAATAAAAAAGCCAGCTTCAGAACTAAGTCTTTTAGTTAGGAGAGATGACAGAGGTTCTGGTTAGTCAACAAAATGATGGACTGGGTATTAGGTCTATCTTGTACCTTATTGACACAAATTGGTATAGTTATGCTCTAATTGTATTTT